>NC_141152.1:123499286-124823372 GCF_053477565.2 Lygodium microphyllum | reverse complement strand
AGTTTCCAGCTGGTTATGATCAGCTTTCAAAGAGACAGAGGACTGAAAATTTTCAGCCAACAGAGTTTACTGCTGAAATATTTCAGCATTCAGAGTTTGGGGCTGTTTCTATGCAGTCCATAGAGCAGAGGGCTGAGAATATTCAGCCCTTGGAGTGTAGAATTGCTGATTTACAGCAAGGTTTATGTAATGCAGAAGAGCATAATGAAGCCAGGGTTGACACGAAATACAAAACTGTGGATAAGAAGGTGAAGCCGGTTGCTGTACCGCTTCCACCTGACAGTGATCAGCAAATAGAGAGGGCTGCTAAACAGCAAATTTTGAGGAATCCGGAGCATATTGGTCATAAATTTTTAGCAGAGACACTTGCTGAATTGAAAATTGGAAATGGTGATTTCTTGTTACCTATAGAGAAGCAATGCTTTCAGGATATGCTTGAGCGTCATGGAAGGGGATTTGCTTTTTTGCCACATGAGATTGGATGTGTGAATCCTGATATTGTTGCTCCTATGGTCATT
Organism: Lygodium microphyllum; assembly: GCF_053477565.2. NCBI lineage: Eukaryota > Viridiplantae > Streptophyta > Polypodiopsida > Schizaeales > Lygodiaceae > Lygodium > Lygodium microphyllum. The sequence continues at coordinate 124,822,854 of NC_141152.1, read as the reverse complement.
TTTACTATTCCTCATATCCCATGGAATCTCCGACCTATTTCAGTGCCTAAAGCACACTTGCCAAAGCTGATTGATTTATTGAATGAGAAAATCAGGATGGGAATCCTTGAGCCTTCATCTGCACCATACTCAAACGGGTGGTTTACAGTTCCAAAGAAAAATGGTACTCTCCGATTTATTCAGGACATGTAGCCAGTGAACAGAGTTACTATCAGGAATGTTGGTATAGGTCCAGTTGTGGATGAGTTTGCAGAGGCATTTGCTGGACGTGCCATCTATTCTTTGGGTGATTTGTATTCAGGATATGATCAGTTTCAGCTGGCTTTGGAAAGCAGGGACATAACCACCATGAGAACTCCTATTGGGCTTGTCAGGATGTGTACCTTGCCTCAAGGTGCCACTAATTCTGTTGTGCATATGATGAATGCCATGCATAAGGTCCTTCATGATTACATACCTCAGCTTACTATGCCTTTCTTAGATGATGTGCCCATTAAGGGGTGTGCAGAAGAAGAGAAGAATGAGAGCCTAAATGAGCAGGGATGCAGATACTTTGTGGCTGATCATATTTTAGCATGTGAGAAGATTTTGGCCAGGTTAGAAGAAGTGAACTTGACACTTTCAGGGCAAAAATCTGTTTTTGGAGTGAATGAGGTTGTTATTGTTGGGCATATGTGTAGATATTATGGCAGGAAACCTTCACCTGATAAGGTGAATGCTATAGGCAAGATTACAGAGTATTGTTCTACCACTTCAGAGGTACGGAGATTCATTGGTGCTTGTGTGTTTTATATGATTTGGATACCTCATTTTGCACACATAGCAGATTGTTTGTATCAGCTGCATCGAAAGGGGCAGAAATTCTATTGGGATGAGAGCCACACTAAAGCAATGTGGAAATTGAAGAAGTTATTGCAGAATGCTCCTACTCTCAGAAAAGCGGATTATAGCTGTGATAGGCCTATTGTATTGACAGTTGACACTAGTCCAATTGGCATAGGTTGGGCTGTGGGTCAAGATGATGCAGATGGAAATAGGTATGCTATTCGGTTTGGGGCGAAAGTCCTAAACGAGAGACAGAGGAGATATCCGCAAATCAAGAAGGAGTTATTGGGGATTGTCACGGCTCTCAAATGTGACAAGGAGTACTTTATTGGAGCTTCAGTTGTGGTAGAGACAGATTGCTTGCCATTGATTGGTATGATCACGAGTTGCTCTACTCCAGATATAGCCATGTTGAGATGGATTGCATACATTAAGTCATTAAATCCGGAATTTAAACACATAGCAGGGAAGGATAATCCAATGGCAGATATGTTGTCTAGAGCCAGATATGATGATGAGGAGACACTACTTGCAGAAGAGGATGATGTAGAAATTTCAGCCACTATGGTTGATCATGTTTGTCATGTCTATGATATTGTGGCTTTCACAGAAGAGCTCTATGTTGGAGATTGGTTGCAGATTGGCAGGTACCTTAGTACACTAAGCAAAAGAGATGAATGGAAAGATGAAGAGTTCAAGAAGATCAGAAGGAAAGCTTATGGTTATTTTCTCAAGGATGGATTTCTTTGGAAGCATCCAAAGAAAAGAGGTGGATTACCTTTGCGGGTTGTCTGCGATAGAGAGACACAGTTACAGGTGATGAGGGAGTTTCATGAGAGTCCTTGGGCTGGTCATAGAGGAGTATGGGCTACTTATGAGAAAATCAAGGAGAAATATTGGTGGAAAGGCATGTATAGAGATGTTTCTCACTTTGTTGAGACTTGCAGAGACTGCCAGATGTATTCAGTAGTGCGTCATCGAGATGAGCTTCATCCGACCTATCCGCTATGCATTCATTATAAGTGGGTAGTTGATTTGGTTACCATGCCTATGGGTCTATGGCAGATGAGGTATATTGTTTTGGCTAGAGAGGATCTTACCAATCATGTTGAGGGCAGATCTTTGAAAACAAAGACCACTAATGCAGTGTGTAAGTTCTTATTGGAGGAAATTTTCTGCAGGTATGGTTGTGTGGGTAAGATCACTGTGGATCGTGGTGAATTGGATGCAGATGAAGCTAGGGAGTTTTTCTCTCAGCTAGGAATCAAGTTGGCTCTAACCACAGCATATAATCCAGAGGGAAATGGGAAGAGTGAAAGAGGGCATCCGCCGATAGTGAAAGCGTTAGCCAAAGCATGCAGAGGACGGATTGGAGAATGGCCAAGACTTCTACCATTTGCTTTATGGGCTGATCGTACGACTCATAGTGTTACCACAGGATATATGCCTGCAGAGTTGATGTATGGTCAGAAAGCTGTTATGCCGATTGAGACTTGTGCTTTGACTTGGTCAGTTTTACCTTGGCAGGAGGATTTGACGAGAGAAGAGCTCTTAGCTCTTCGGATTCGACAGTTAGAGAGGAGACCTGAGGATATTCAGCTAGCTATTGACAGGTTGAAGGTTGCTAGACTAAGAAATAAGGACAGGTTTGACAGCAGGCATCGCTTGCGGCCTAGAGCAATAGAAGAGGGAGATTGGGTATTGGTGTTTGATAGCAGTCTTGAAAATCAGCATACTGCACTTCGAAAGATGGTGAAAAGATGGTTTGGGCCATACATAGTCAGACATGTCTTTGATAATGCAACATATGAGCAGACTGAATTGGATGGGACAGTGCTTAGAGTGCCTATTGCTGGAAAAAGAATCAAGATTTTCAAGAAAAGAGATGATGAGGATTATGCTTTGGAAGAATTTTCAAGAGAAGAGCAACGACAAGAAACTCCAATGGAAGAGACAGATGATATGACAGATAATCTTGTTGATCTACCAGAAATGCATAATGAAGAGATTGATCTGTTTGTGGATCTAGATGATAACGATCATGGGTAGTTGGCCCATCCGGAGGATGCGCAGGATTAGAGGGGGTGGATATCGTATTGCTGCGCATTCGAGGTGTGAAAACCACCCAAAAATTGTGTGTGTGATTTGATACTTTGTATATACTCAGTTGTTGTGTTTACATTTATTTTCTGCGCATGAGTATAGTGAGGAGGAGTTAGAGGCATAGTGGTGAACATGATGAGATGCTTTCAGCCTATGTTGATACATGTTGCTGCAAAAAGGTTTGGAATCATTGCTTACCAAAATCCATCAGCACTATTGCTCGTAGACTCAGCAGAGGGGAGCCATTGACTGTAGGATGGATTCACGGTTTGAGCTCAATGACTGAGGCTGCTCCATCATGTGATTTTGGGTTTTCTACAGAGCAAAAGAGGATGGCCTTGTCCTCCTGGGTTTGCGGCATCCATGGGTGCACGGTGGCCATGGCCATGGGCACACACAGGTGCATGCACATGTGACTACACACGCCTCGGGGGAGAAGGAAGAAGTCAAGGCTTATCATTGAATTTGAAGAACAGATGAGATGCGGACCATTGAAGGTGAAGAACTGATGAGTTGTGGTTTAACGCTGATCCTTGAATGTGAAGAATAGGTGATTTTCAAACTACAATTGTTGGAGATATGCAGTGTAGTCAAGAGCTTTTGTATAAGCTAAAACTTCTGCAAGCTCTGGAATAGATAATTTGAATTTGAACCAAAAATAATGTCATGTGAGCTATCGTGGGCAAAGGAGGGATTTTTTTAAAAAGAGCTAAAGAGGGAGGAAAAAAAAAAGGCGTATGTGACAGAAAAAGGAGAGGAATTACGCTAATCTGGGAGGGGAGGAGGAACAGAGCATGGGAAGGAAGGGAGTGCTCTGCAATCTGGGGGGAAAAAGAAGGGGAGAAAACGACGAAAAGCTTGAGAAAGTTGGGAATGCAGACTGGGTGCTGAAGCCTTGCACGAGAGAGGATTGGAGGAGAAACGAGAAGTGCAGAGAGGGGATTGGAAGGGGAGCTACGGGAAGTGAGAGAGAAGATTGGAGGGAAAAGCTAAAGAAATTAGCTGAAGGGGTGCGCCCATGAGCTTTGTTTCATCTCCCGCGACCACGACTTCCTCTCGGCCCTCACGAGGTGCCAGATCATTGGCTTCTTTGAGAACAGGGCCTTCCCCTCCGACACTGATGCCCTGCACTCTGTCCTAGTCGACGGCAGATCTACTCCCCGAACAGATAGACAAGAGAACACTGTTCCACCTTCTCCCAATATAAAGCAGTCTGCTATGGAAGAAGCCGATGCCTCTACATGTATTACAAACAAGCGTATGAGACAAGAGAACCATGCATCTTCTTCCAGGAAATTAAAGAGGGAACGACGGTGATGTAGTAAAAGACGTGAACAAAGCCATATTGAAGTGGGCGAAGTGACGAGTTCTTCAGAAGGACGAGAAGCTGTAGTGGCGATGGCAAGCTTGGACAACGTTGACGGTGGGAAGACAAAACAAAGATGATGCTGTAGAAGTTGATGTCGAAGCTGTGAAGGTCGAGGAAGAAAGTGATGTAGATCACGTTAAAGCTGCTATAAAGTCGAGAATCGGAGGACGAAGCTGTTGCTGAAGATGTAAGACGATGAAGACTAGCAATCGAGGAGCTCTACGACAGAGAAGACGAAGGAGGGGATAGTTCAGCGGCAGGAAGAAAAATTACGGATTTTTCTGGCATCTTGGCTTCATGATGAACTGCTAGTGTGGTCCTCTTTCAGCGAATCCGGCGTACAGGCTTGCAATAGCCGTGAAGAAGAATGAAGACCTTGGTCCTTTAACAATTCTGGTTCATGTAGGAAAACAGGGAAATCATAGCGAATCCATAATCTCTGCGAATCATAGTAAGACATGGAAAACTGTAATGACTTTATAGGGCTTTGTTAAGGCGATAATAGCAGTAGGACTATCGTGAGCAGAGAGAAAATAGGTGGCTTTCATTGTTTCCAGCTTTCAAGGACTTAATTTCCTTGACTGAGGCTGTCGCAGCTATAGGTCACTGAATGAAGCCGATGAAGAAGTGAGGACGATGCCATTCCGACAGGACCTCCTCCAGTGATTCTGTTTTTTTTTCCTACTGCGAAAAACCATGGTTTGAGAGGGAAGTGTTGTGAAGGACATCGCTGGAGGAAACTAGAGTGTCTAAAAGCTTACATGAGATAGCAAGATGGATTTGAAAGGGTGTTCTTTCCGAATTGAAATGACAGGAGATAAACCCACCATTAAGACCTTGAAGCCAGATATGATGTTGATACTAAAGGGATGCTGTTATTCGCTCTGAAAACTATAGCAAAGCAGAAAAATTGAGAGATAAGATACGAGCTTTACAACAGGACAACAGATCTGGAGTTCTTGCAGTAAATGCAAAACTTTATAAGGTGTTTGCTTTTGGAAATATGAAGATGAAGCAATAGTACTTGCTGCACATGATTACAGTTATTGTTCATATGTTAAAAATACTAACATGAAAGAGAAAAATGTGCTTTACATTGCCACAAATCAGTTTGTCGGCTTATGGAGAATGTAAAAGAATATATGGTTCTTGATCATTCCGTGTCCAACCCTCTTGACCTTGGAAAGGAGCCACCTCTGAAAGGATAATGCTAATACTTCTGTCTGAAGGTGATAACCAGATTTGTATTAAATGTTTCAATATTGAAGGATGAATTCTATGCTCAGCTTAAAACTTGCTTTTAGTCTTATCATTGCTGTAAAGACGAGGTCTCGTTGAAAACTTGGTGGACACAAATCCTTACATCTTGCTTATTCATTTGTTTGATCTTTTATCCTGAAATTTATCAAAGTCTTCTGAAGACGCAACTTTGCTTTCATAAATCCTTCCACACCGTACTGTTTTGGGTTTTGTGCGCTTGGGTGATGACATATCTCTTGATACTATGGGCATTGGTGATGTTAGGCTGTAGTTTCCTTCTGGCAGCAGTTTTGTTATGCAAGATGCACGTCATGTACCTGCTTTGACACGCAGTCTCATGTCAGTTGGACAGCTTGATGACGCAGGATGTCATGTATGTTTTGGAGACTCTGCATGGAAGATCACTCGTGGTAGACTTGTGATTGTGAGAGGTGCCAAGGCTGGCAGTCTCTACCCCTTGATTGTATCAACTTTTTCCCTTGATCATGTTTTGTTTGTGGGTTCTATTCCACATGTATCTCTTTGGTATGCCCGTTTGGGCCATATATCTTTGAAGGGAATGAAAATGCTTTCTGGTTTACAATACTTACCGCCCCTTGATTATGCATGTTTTGATTCATGTGAGCATTGTCTTTATGGCAGGCAGACTAGGTCTACGCATAAGAAGTCTGCTAGGCCACACATGAGTGAGCCCTTGGCATTGGTACATTCGGATGTCCGTGGGCCCATTCCTTATCAGTCTATGGGTGGTGCAATGTATTTTGTTACGTTCATAAATGATTTTTCACGGAAAGTTTGAGCTTATCCCATTAAGTTAAAATCTGATGTCTTGGCTGTGTTTCAGAGATGGCTTGCATTGGCTGAGAACCAGTCTAGGTATAGGCTAAAATTCGTAAGGACAGATAATGGAGGTGAGTATGTCTCACGTGCTTTTGAGCAGTTATGTGATGAGAGGGGTATTAAGCGTCAGTTGACCACCCCCTACACCCCCCCAGAATGGTTTGGCTAAGCGGATGAATAGAACCATCCAGGAGCGTGTACACAGTATGCTTAGCCATGCAGGCCTACCACAGAGCTTTTGGGCTGAGGCAGTTAGTACAGTTGTGCATGTCATAAATAGATCACCCTCTAGTGGTTTGGATTTCCAGGTTGCAGAGGAGGTATGGACTGGAAAACCTCCCTCTTATGCGCATCTTCGTGTCTTTGGATGTGAGGCATTTTGCCATGTACCCAGGGACAAGAGAAGTAAGCTGGATCCCAAGAGTGTCAAATGCATTTTCCTTGGTTATGGGGATGCATGCGAGATGGGTTACCGTCTCTGGGATCGGTAGGCTCACAAAGTTATCCGCAGTCATGATGTAGTCTTCCATGAAGACAAAATGCATAGGCAGCATGAGAGAGTTGTTGAGATCTGCACGGTCATATTTCAGGAGGAGCCGACAGCTTCCCACAGCCAGTTGGACAGCCTATAGCTGCAACAGATGCTCATGGTCAGGGTGTTGGATAGGCAACTGGGCAGGCAACAGAGCCTGCCGTGAGACCGTCTACTAGAGACAGACGTCCACCTGATAGATTTCAGCCCTCGATGCATTATGTCTTGGTTACAGATGCAGGAGAGCCTTTCACCTATGATGAGGCTATGCAGAGGGGTGACAGTCACTCCTGGGAGAGGACTATACAATCTGACATAGACTCCATGCATAAGAATGACACTTGGGATTTGGTTTCCTTGTCTACGGGCAAGAAGGCTTTGCCATGCAAGTGGGTGTACAAGCTAAAAAATACCCCTGGATAGCCCAAGATGGCATACAAGGCTAGATTACTAGCAAAGGGTTTTAAGCAGGAGCATGGTGTGGACTTTAACGAGGTCTTTTTTCCTGTGGTTAAGATGACCACCCTACGCTTAGTCTTGGCTTTGGTTGCTCAGCTTGACTTGGATTTATACCAGATGGATGTCAAGACGGCTTTCTTACATGGGGATTTGCATGATGAGATTTATATGGAGCAGCCTAAGGGCTTTGCAGAACCTGGCAAGCAGCACCTAGTGTGCAAATTGAAGAAAATTCTTTATAGCTTGAAACAAGCACCTAGGGAGTGGTATCATAAGTTTGATGCCTTTACATAGTCACAGGGTTACAGCCAGAGTGCTATGCATCCGTGTCTTTACACGAAGAAAGCCCGTGATGGTTCTTTATTAACTTTGGTACTCTATGTGGATGATATGTTGATAGCAAGGAAAGCTCATGATGAGCTAGATGCTCTTAAGGCTTAGCTCAAGAAGAGCTTTGAGATGAAAGATCTGGGACAGGCCGCTCACATACTTGGTTGCACATTAGACGCGACAGGCATCACGAACTCCTCTACTTGTCACAAAGGGAGTACATTCATAAAGTCCTTGAGCGCTTTCGCATGCAGGACATAAAGCCTATTGGCTGTCCATTGCCTTCTTACATGAAGGTATCACAGAGGCTGATTGTCTGCAGACAGATGAGCAGAGGGCCAAGATGGCCGAGATTCCCTATGCATTCGCAGTGGGCAATCTTATGTATGCCATGATAGCCACTCGTCCAGATATTGCCTTTGCAGTTGGTGTTGTGGCACGCTATATGGCTACACCTGGCAAGAAGCATTGGGATGCCGTGAAGGGTATCATGAGGTACCTGAAGGGCACTGCAGATATGTGCATATGCTATGGCAGCCAAGATACAGGAGTCATGGGGTACACTAACTCTGATTATGCAAGACATGCAGATAATAGGAAGTCCACTTCTCGCTATGTATTCACCTATGCTGGAGGTGCTGTTTCTTGGATGTCCAAGGTGCAGAAATGCATGGCCCTTTCTACTACAGAGACCGAGTATGTTGTAGCCACTGAGGCTTGCAAGGAGGCCATTTGGTTGGGTCGTTTAGTTGCTAACCTTGGTATTGATGCTATCCCTACACTGCATTCAGATTCTATGAGTGCTATTCAGTTAGCCAAGAATCAGGTCTTCCATGAGAAGATGAAACACATTGAGGTGAGGTATCACTTCATATGTGGGGTCGTTGAGGACAAGTCTATTGATCTTGTCAAGATCTCAACTGACCAGAATCCTCTCTACAGAGCGCTTTGCCTTCCTTGTCTCTCCCATTTATTGTCTCTCCCTTTTCTTGTCTCTCCCTTTCTTGCTCTTGCTCTCTCGCCATAGCTCTCGAGCCTTTGTTTGAGTCGTTGAATCTACCAACTTCTCAATGGAAGATTTTGTTTGATAAATAGACAAAACCATTTGCTCCATTCTTGATAGTAGGGCCTCATGACGTTCTTCATGCCTTTGTTCATGTACGCACAAGGTATCATTGAGTATATTGATTTTCCCATGGTTTTGATGCTCTTCAAGGCTCTCTTGAGGTACATTATCCAACATGGAATCTCTGATTTACTGAGTATAATCATCCTGGACCTTATTTTTACCCTTATGCCTTGCCATAATAGTGCAGTCCTACAGTACCCTGTGTTAGAAAAATGGCTATAACTTTTGCTAAGGAACTCTGATTTCAAATGTTTTTAATGCCAAGAATTCCCTCATTGAGATGAGCTATAGCACGCTATAACAGATTTAGGATAGAAAATTTTGCAACTGAATCTTTGAGTCTGAACTGTCCAGGCCTCCATCTTGTTTTGACCTATAAATGCCCTGTTTTGATCCTGTAAGGTAAAATAGTAACCCCAAATGGTTACCAAACCCTATATACGGCTGAATAGGACCTGTGGGTACCCTGTAGTACCTGCACCTATACTTCAATAATGAAGGGTGTGCCTGTAACAACTTGTAAATGCCCTGTAGTGCCCTGTAAAATCCCTGTTTTACCCTGTTTTGATCCTGAATATACTTGAGCCTTTGGAAACTCTTCAATCTTCAATTCTCCACTTGATGTACCTGTGTGAGGGATAAAACGGCATGACATGCTCCCTACATGGGCTCCGAATCATTGGGAGGTGGGCAAAGTTTCCCCACGGGGCGGTTGGTTGCACCCCTTCGAGATCTTTGATAGTGAGGGAGGGTTATCTCTCTTTTGTCCCACTTTCTCCCCCGACATCCACCTTTTTCCTTGGTGGGTATATCAACATGGCAATAGCATTCTATTCTAATCAACTAGTATGAAATGCATTGCTGGAATATTCATTCAATCCTTTCATGAGATGCAATTGAATGAAATCTAGAAATTTTGGATAAGGAAAGGGTCTCACCAATGTAATTTAGTGACTCACTGATTGCTTTACTACTTACCCTTTTAGAATATTTCAGCTTGGGCAAAATAATTCAACCAAACAAGTCAAGGTTATGCATCAAACTTGGCAAAATGACACCTATGATGAGGTTATGATTGAATCAATACTGAAATTCAATGGAATAGACTATGATTAATGAGAAATAACACTAATCTCTGATCTATTGATCAATTCGGAGAATTAATTGATCAATAATCTCTCATCAACAAGTGAAAAAGCATTAGCAAGTGGATTATTGAGAGATTTCAGAGATGAAGTGAGATAAGTACCTTGATTAAGCTTAAAGAAGATTATAGATATTAGTCCCAATCCCATTGATGGAAAATTTCTTCAAAATCCATCATAAATCCACCATGAAGTTTGAAATATCCACTAAATCAGTCCATATGAGCTTGCTTGAACACTTGAATACCAAAGATTCAAGCCTCTTGATGAAAAGTGCCAAAATAAATCTTCAATATGAGCTCCAATTTCCTCCATGAGCTAAAATCTTTGCAATTTTTTGATGAATAATCCTCACTGACATGATGCCATGGGCTGAATTGATGAGTAATCCTCAAGAAACTGTCAAGAAATGAAAGCTTGGACTAAAGCTTTCATAGCTGCCCATGGACTCTTCATGTAGGGTTTCAAGAGAGAGAAAGGATGAAGAATAGGCAGCTCCCCAGGCCAAAGTATCCTCCAAAAGCAAGTGATTTATGCGAGAGATTGATTAGAATGGGCAGGAGGAAGAAGAGTACCACCTTAGCAAGTTTTCCCGGGCTCAAAATCAACGCAAAATGCGTAAGCAGTCTGCTATCCATGTGGCATCAATCTCCAGCAATAATGTACTTATCATGACCTTTGAAGTAAGGGGAATCCAAAAAGAACCATGGTTGATGCTCTTGATGCCTCATAAGAAAGAACTTTAAGGAATTCCACCATCAAAGCTGGAGAAACTTGCAGGAAGCTCCAAGAAAAGGGAAAGAGAACCCTGTCTTTTCAAAGTAACCACAGTTTAACCCCAAACTAAGCCTCGTTAACTCTCGTTTACCCTAGTTACCTCCAATTTCACATGAAATTTGATGACGACCAGCCACTTTAGCCATCCTCTACCATATCTGACCTTGGAGATCTCAAGATGTAGTTTCTTACTAATTGTAGATGGTCTGCAACACTCCACTAGTCACTGTCTTGTACAATACTTGTCTGAAATTGATTTTGATGGAGGAAAATAGGATTGAAAATAGAAGGAAAAAATGGATCAAAGACCAATGCTCTGATACCACTTGTCAGAGAGAGAACTAGAGAGAGAGAAAGAGAAGAGAGAAGACTGCAAAAGAGAGAGAAAGATTGCAGGAAGAGAGAGAAAGAGAGTGACGAGGAGAGAGAAAGACTAGAATTGGAGTGAGAAAGACAAGAAAGAGAGAGAAGCCATAGAAGATGTGAGAAAGATGGGAGAGAAGGACAGTAATTATATTAATGTGTCAAAATATATGAAAAATTACATGTCCTCTCCTTTTATACCAATGTTAGTGTGACATGGTATAACATCAATATTATTTTTAAACTAAATCTTTATTCCCGGCTTCTTACACCACCGTAACTAACCAAGCATCCTCCTCCCCAACCCTAGAAAGTAAGAATACATGACTAGCTCAAGTTGTAGTAAACTCATCTAACTTATCTTCTTGTATATGATGACTCAAAGACTCAAAGATGGTTACATGACCACGATCAACATGATCTAATGCTATCAATCCTTCACATTCACAACAAGCATACCAATGACTCAAAGAGCGAAGACAAGAAAAGTAAGACATTGGTGAAGAGCTTCACCTTCCCTCAATCTGCTCAACACACCTCTCACTCACTCTCTCTCTCTCAGTCACTCTCAACACTATAGAAGTAAGATGATAGACTAGAAAGATTAAATAGAAAGCTTCAGTAGTCACACTAATAGAGCTTGCACAACATGGATGTGCCAAACGGGCTCAATATAATTGAGACCTCCCACCCTTATATAGACCAGGAATTAGGGTTAGGATTAGGTTTTGCGTCCCCTTTTGCGTTTAGGGTTTGCACCCCTTTTGCATTTTGCGTTTAGGGTTGCATCCTTTCTTGGGCATCCTATCCACTTTTTGAGCTCTAGGCTGGTCATTCATAATTGCATGCTTGAACCTTAGCCTAATTAGACAAAGCCTAAGATATTCTAATCACAAATACATATGTGCAATCCACACAATAGTTGTGGTTGCGACAAACACAATTGCGAGTGATAGATACAATTGGCATGGGAATGAGCCCAACTCTCACAAAATAATACATCCATGATAATTTGATGAGATCTATGAAGTACAAATATAACCAAAGTGCCCAAAAATAAGACACTAAAGCTCCACAAAAATAATATCTACAAAAAAATAGTAACCGGCACTTCTGCTTTTGCAGTCTTCTCAAAATATCATTACCATATGGGATCAAGATGGAGATGTTTGTGAGCATACTAGTACTATTCTCATATAGATGATAGTCCTTACAAAGAATGTCCAAAGTTCATTTATCCAAAAACATTTGGTATTGATTGTGGAGACTCTATCTTGATCAAATAACTTCTACCATACTTGACTTGCTTAAGTAAATACCATGATGCATGTGAAGTCATCGAGTTTGATTGATATGGACAAGAGACTGTTCAATATGGACTTGAATTGTATGCACAATTCAAGCTTGTCATTCGTGAATGGAGTAGAGTAGAAAATGATGGTATTTCATGTTCATTATAAGCATCACATGAGACAAACATCCCCAACAAATACCTCATGTCATTCATCTCTTACATTGAACATCTCACAATTATGCAAGTTGAAGTAGACTCCTTTGGTCTCTACTTTGAAAGATATGGAAGCAATGCAACTTACTCATCGGTTAGGTTATCACAAACATTTCATAAATGGTAGTGATGTGAAATTTTTTATACAAAATCTACAAAAGTTATATTTTTCCATTGTGCATTATGTAACAAGGCAGTGACTCTATATAGACTAATTTTGACTCCCACAATAAATATATCCCCTATATTAAGGGATTTTGTATGCCTATGAAATATATGCTTATTAGAGATTTAAAGTGTTTTATGTAGTTAACTTGGTGTTTTAAAATACTACCAATATCAATGAGAGAATCTACTTAATGTTTTTAATTCTTTTAATAACATTATTTAATTGTGTTCAAATTTCTTATAAAGTGGTTTAAGTCCAATATTGTACTTTATATCTTAGCTAACAACTAAGTCTTAATTAATAATAAAATTTATGTCTATTTTTTTGAAAACACAAACCATTGGTCAAAGGTCAAATCTTTGGTCTTAGAAAAATCGTAAACTTCTAGCTTGGTATGTAAATCTTGATTTTATGATATGAAAGTTCATATAGCTATTCAATGTGTTAAGCTAGTTGATTTCGGCCAAAGCCAATATCCATCTTCTTGTCCATGTATTGTTAAGATAGATGAAACTTTTGAATAAAATACATTTATATATCATGCATATACATACAAAAAACACAAATGGGGTGAGCAATTATTTAACATAGTTGTGTTTATTCGTTTACATTTAAAAAATAACCATCACATCATGCATATACATACAAAAAACACAAATGGGGTGAGCATTTATTTAACATACTTGTGTCTGTTCTTTTACATTAAAAAAATAACCATGACACCATAGGTTATCCGAACTTATTACTATATGGTATCAGATTAGGTTATTAAACCACACCTAGTTAGTGGTGACTCTTTTAAGGTCTTAGTTCATGAAACTTATACATGTCACTTTAAATTATACTATATCTAAAATAAGAAATTTATATTATAATATCTTCAAATCCATAACAACCTTTGTATTCTTATATCAAACTTGGAAATTTCTTACGTTTATCCTAGCTAAGCCTTGTTGATGTTTCCACCACCATACAACATCGCATTTTGTTAGTATGCTAGAAAAGATAGAGTGAAATCCAAATCTCCTAATAACGACATGCTTAACAGTTCATCACTTAAGCTCTGAAGATTTGTGATCTTACATTTATAACATACAAAGTGCCTTTTAAAGAAAAAAATAAACATAGTACTCTCTTTAATTCACAAAAATGAGACAATCATTAAAAGTGAGACTTGAAAATTTTCCAAAATCTCTAATATGGTGTTAATAAAAAAAAATCCCATCACCGAAACTTATGTGCATGTGTCAACCGACTTCTATCATTGTCTATATCTCCCTAAAGAACCAGGCTTGTATCTCCTCGATTACATTTTTTTAGGTCACCAGTAAAAGAGCAAGTAAATGAATGAAATATAATTCTATGCTTTAGGACTAGTGTATGCCTTCCTAGGTTTCCTTGGAAACCAATATCACATTGTTCACGTTTGGTCACTCCTAGATGGAGTGGGTTTAAGGAGACCCCACTCCCACCACTCCTTGCAAGGTTGTACCAAAGGCAAACAGGGGGATGTTGAGATATCAAGCTCCACTCGTGATACGCCAGGGTGACCGTTGTGTATTTATGTCACCGACTTGTCAGTTGCAGACGCGGTTGGTACACCGCCCATGAATAATAGCTACATGATAGCTATCCTTATCTACTCTAGTTCGTGGCTCAGTTAGTATGCCACCTTAGTTAGTTGAGTTTGGTTTGAGACCCATATAGAGGGTTCTTCTATTTTTCTTTGTACTTGAGTTCTTTTGGCTTACACAACTAAGAAGAGGAAAATTGTTTTCAGCCTCCACCCTTGTGTGTCTTCCCCCATTGTGCAAGCAAGAAAGCTTCAAGCGAGACTCCTTCCTTCTCTCCCACAATCTTGACATGGTATCAGAGCCTTGTTCATGGTAAGGAGCTCAAGAAAGCAAGCCAAGCTCGCGGTGTTTTGGTAAGAAGAGCAGTGTTGCTTTCATTTTCTGTTTTGGGAGCAGATCTCTACAGGTAGCACAGTTGGAAAGTGCAGGAGTGCATTGTCTCAGGTTGAGACGCCCTTCGCGGTGAAGCAAGAGGGCAGTATATGCTGCGGGCGAGGGCTTTGGCCCTCGGCGACCTTGTTTTTTTTTATTTGAGGCCATTTCGGGCCTGTTTTGGAGGCGGAAGTTTTCTGCACGCACTTAGAAAAAGGCCCAGTTTTATGCTATGCAGCCACTGTTCTACAGGTCGGTGAAAAGTTACTGTAGAAATTGCATCGTATGCTTGTACGCAGAGACATTGGGAGTTACAGAATCATCCTTGGTTCCTGTTTATACAAAATCGTCACTAGGAAGTGACTGTGTGGTCAAATACCACTTTCACCAGTTTTGCAGATTTGCCCTTGTGAGGGTGAAGCTGTGTTTTTTTGCAGTGACAGAATTTTTTGCAGTGTTCTGTAATGGCGTCTGATTCTCTTTCACGGATTGTCACTGAAAAGCTTGACAAGAACAACTTCCAAGCATGGAAGTTTAGAATGATGAATTTCCTTATGGGAAAAGGATATTGGAAATTTGTTGCAGGAAATGAAGAAGAACCAGTTTTTCCTGATGTTCCCAATCAACATCAAATGCAGGCATTCAAAACATGGCATGAGAGAGCCAGGAAAGTTATGTATTGGCTGTCTATCAGTATTTCAGACTCTATGATTGTGCATATTCAAGATGCAAGTACGCCAAAGGAGGCATGGGATACTTTGTCAAAAATGTATAGCACAAATACGCAAGCCAAGAAAATGCAGCTCAAGCAAGAGTTGCATAATGTGCAAAGAGAAAGTATGAGCATCAACGACTACCACATGAAGATGAAGAAGATTGTAGATGGACTTACTTCCATTGGGTCGCCAGTGGAAGATGATGATTTAGTTTCTGTGACCTTGAATGGTCTAGGAAAGGATTATGCACAGTTTCGGACATCCATTTCAGTTCGTGAAAGATTTTCTGATTTTGAGAAGTTGATTGCTCTTCTAATTTCTGAGGAACAGAGAAATGGTGGTGCATCTTCTTTAAGAGGAACTTCAAAAGAAGCTGTCTTCTACTCAAATGCTGGAAGAGGTAGAGGCAGATATAGAGGAGGCCGATATGGAGGCCGTGGTAGAAATCAGAATATGCAGCAAACTCAAGAAAACCAGTCCTATGGAGGAGGACGTGGTAACTCTAGAGGCAGGGGGAGCCAAAGAGGTCGTGGTGGATGGCAAAGAGGTCAAAATGCAAACAGTAATGTTGAATGCTACTACTGTGGTAAAATGGATCATATGGCTAAAGACTGCTATAAAAAGCAGAATGACATCATGAATGAAAAACTGCAACAAGGGAATTATGCATCTTCTAGCAGACAGGGTGATGACAGAAATGAGCATTTGTTCATGGTGCAGCACATGAACAATTCTGTGACAAGTGCAGAAGGAAGCAATGATGTATGGTATGTTGACTCAGGTGCATCAAACCACATGACAGGTCATGCAGAATGGATGGAGGATACAAGAAAAATGGAAAAACCAGGATTTGTGGAGACTAGTGATGATACTGCACATCCTATTGTGCAGATTGGAAAAATTCCCTTGTCTATGCAGGATGGGAAAAAGAAATACATGTCCGATGTATTTCATGTCTCGAATATCACCAAGAATCTGGTTTCTGTCGGTCAAATGGTTGAGCAGGGCTTGCAGGTCAGATTTAATCCTCATGGATGCTTTGTTGAGGATATGAAAAATAAAGGTCACTTGATAGCAAAAGGAAAGAAGAAGGGCAGAATGTTTATGTTGGATGCAGACATGTCTGAATTGAGTGCAGCAATGTTTGCACATGGGACCGGTGTAGTTGCAGATATTGATATCTGGCATAAACGCATTGGTCATGTTAATGTACAGCGACTTAAATCAATGCAGGCCCAAAATATTGTTGCAGGATTGCCAAAATTCAAGGTTGCAGAAATGCATAAGGTATGTGAATCCTGTCAGTTTGGAAAACAGGCAAGGAAACCATTTCCTAGACATGTTCAAGAGAGTAAGAAGCCATTGGAATTAATCCACTCTGATGTGTGGACTACTAAAGTTGCATCTCTTGGAGGCTGTCATTATTTTGTCAGTTTTATTGATGACTATAGCAGAAAAGTTTGGGTGTATTTTATGAAAAAGAAAAGTGAAGTTTTTGGGCATTTCAAAACTCTTAAAGCTATGGTTGAAAAAGAAACAGGTTTGCAAATAAAATGCCTAAGGTCAGATGGAGGGGGAGAGTACCTCTCAAATGAGTTTGCAAGGTTCCTACAGGAGCATGGCATAAAGCAGCAATATTCATGCAGTCATACCCCACAACAAAATGGAATTGCAGAAAGGAAAAACAGGCATATTGGAGAGGTATCTCGTGCCATGCTCAATGAAAAAGACTTGCCAGATTTTTATTGGGCTGAAGAAGTTGCTACAGCAGTCTACATAATGAACAGGACTCCCACTGCAGCAATACATGGAATGACTCCAGAGGAGAGGTATACTGGTAGGAAACCAGATATTTCTCATTTGAAAATTTTTGGTTGCATTGCCTATGTACATGTGCCAGATGAGTTGAGATCCAAGTTGGATCCAAAAGCTGAGAAGTGCATCTTTATTGGTTACTCTCTGCAGCAAAAAGGGTATAGATGCATAACCCTTCTACTCGTAAGTTTACAGTGAGCAGAGATGTTGTTTTTGATGAGATGAGTAGCTGGTATAAACCAGTAAATGTGATTGATGATGTAGATGCACAAAATGGTAATGCTGCACAGAATTCACAGCAGCAGTCACAAAATATTAGTGGACCTGGAGCGTCCTCTAGCAGTGGTTCACATTCTTCGCCATGGACAGGCAGATTGAGATCAGGAGAATCTTCTCAAAGTAATGCAGATAGTGGTATGTAGGTATCACGAAAAGGAAAAGAGAAGGTTGATTAGCCCATGTTTGATGTGAATGCAGGTCACTCTTATGTGGATGGTGAATCCAGTGGCTCAGAACAAAGCATTGATGATGAGTTGGGTATTCCTTCTATTGTTACACCTGGAGTAAGGAAGACCAGGGATGTTTTGAGAGCACCTGGGAGTGAACCTACTTTGCGCAGGTCTACGAGAGCTAGGTATCCTGTGGATAGGCTGAAATATGATGGATTTACAGCCATTCACTATGCATATATGGTCAAAGTGATACAGGAACCAGAACCCACTTCTTTTGAGGATGCCATGGGAAAAGAAAAATGGGAGAAAGCCATGGATGAAGAAATGGATGCCTTGGAAGCAAATGCTACATGGGAATTGGTACCTTTGCCTAAAGGTAAAAATGCAATTGGCTGTAAGTGGGTTTATAAGGTGAAGCACAATGTAGATGGTTCTGTGAATAGATACAAGGCAAGATCAGTAGTCAAGGGGTATGCACAAACATATGGTATTGACTATGAAGAAACATTCAGTCCGGTTGCAAGGATGGCAACTGTAAGAGCGGTCATTGCTATGGCTGCATCAAAGGGATGGTCTTTACATCAGATGGATGTAAAGAATGCTTTCTTGCATGGTGATTTGCAAGAAGAGGTCTATATGGAGTAGCCACTAGGTTATGTGCATGCTGTTCATCCTGAGTTTGTTTGCAGGTTGAAGAAAGCCTTGTATGGCTTGAAGCAAGCACCTAGATCATGGTCTGACAAGATGGGACAGTATCTTGTCACTATTGGCTTTCAGATTTCCAAGGCAGATTTCTCACTTTATGTGAGAAAAACAGAGAAAGGTATTATGCTACTTGTCATTTATGTTGATGATTTGATTATGACAGGTGATAGTGATGAAGATATCCTTCATGTGAAAATGCTATTGAAGCAGAAGTTTGAGATGAAGGATTTGGGAGAGTTGCATTATTTCTTGGGCATTGAGGTGATTAGATCACCAAGTGGGATACAGCTCTTGCAGAGGCAGTATGGATTGGACATGCTGTCCAAATATGGGATGACAGGCTGTAAGCCTATTTCAGTTCCTTTGGAGCAGAATGTGAAGCTGAGCACAGATGCAGGTGAGCTTCTAGAAGACCCTACTATGTACAGACGCATAGTAGGAAGTTTGATTTATATGACTATTACCAGGCCAGATTTGAGCTATGCTATTGGATTGGTAAGTCAGTTTATGCATGCTCCAAGGAAACCACATTTGGATGTGGCTAGACGCATACTCAGGTATGTGAAGTCCACATTGCAGTATGGACTATTTTATGAGACTGGGGTTCAGATACAGTTGCATGGATACACTAATGCTGATTGGGCTGGTAGTATTTCTGATAGACGATCTATCAGTGGATATGTGTTCTCTTTTGGGAGTGCTGCAGTCACTTGGAGCAGCAAGAAACTGCCTACAGTTGCCTTGTCGAGCACAAAGGCTGAGTACAGGGGTGCAGCAATGGCTGCATGTGAGGTAGCTTGGTTGCATAAGCTACTTTATGATATGCATCAGTCTACAGATGCACCAGTTGTCATTTATTGTGACAACATGAGTAGTATACACTTGGCAAATAACCCAGTCTATCATGCTAGAACAAAGCACATTGAGGTGCATTATCACTATGTGCGAGAGAGGGTTTTACTAGGTCTTATTGATCTAGTTTATGTCAGCACAGAGGATCAGGTAGCTGACATATTCACGAAGGCATTGGGTGCAGAGAAGCTGCGCAAGTTCAGAGACCTGCTTGGTGTGCAGGAATTGGGATTGAGCTCGAGGGGGAGTTTTGAGATATCGAGCTCCACTCGTGATACGCCAGGGTGACCGTTGTGTATTTATGTCACCGACTTGTCAGTTGCAGATGAGGTTGGTACACCGCCCATGAATAATAGCTACATGATAAATATCCTTATCTACTCTAGTTCGTGGCTCAGTTAGTATGCTACCTTAGTTAGTTGAGTTTGGTTTGAGACCCATATAGAGGGTTCTTCTATTTTTCTTTGTACTTGAGTTCTTTTGGCTTACACAACTAAGAAGAGGAAAACTGTTTTCAGCCTCCACCCTTGTGTGTCTTCCCCCATTGTGCAAGCAAGAAAGCTTCAAGCGAGACTCCTTCCTTCTCTCCCACAATCTTGACAGGGGAGTGCGGTTTCCTTACCACTCTCATTCTCCTATTCACCCTTGCGAAAAAGAGGGTTAAGGTTGCTCATTTTTTGATGAAGAATCTCCACATTCGACAACCAATCAATCAACTCTCAGTTAAATTTATTTTTTTCACTTGCCATAAAAACCTTCATGCTCTCTGTTTATTTTGTTTCTTCACTCACTATAAAAACCTTCATTCAATGAGTGGGTGTGACCAGAGTGTGACGAGTATCAATGAGGTTCCTCTCTCAGTCCCCTGCTCTGAAATTGAAGAAATTTAATTGCACCTATTAGTCAAGAGCACTAATAGGTCTTTGTCATGGTGCTCGTCCATCGATTGACTTTTTAAGAATTTGTCTTAGAAATAATTGGGAATCAATTCGGTGCAAACCTATTAGCATGCAATACCTACCAAGTAACTATTTCTTTTTTCTATTTGAGTCTGAACAAGTAGCCTTAACTATACTAAGCTATGGCGAATGGATTCCCAAATTTGTGTACCAAAACCGACATGTGTAAATGTTTGGGTAGAATTCCCAAATTTGCCTTTGAATCTCTATCCATTTCTTAAAAGTTTGGTTGCCCCCATATGAAATTACTTGGTCAAGGGCCATATACGGATATAAACCCAAGATGGCATCCTCAGTTGCTCATTGAAGTAGATATCAATAAGAAATTGATAGATTCTTTAATAATCTCAAATACATATGGGTTATTTATTAAGGACCAACTGGTTATCTATAATAATATGCCTAATGCATGTTTTAAGTGCCTTAAAACAAGTCATTTTATCAGCAATTGTCCTAAATGGAACACACATGAAACTGTTGATAATAAGTAAGATGATATCCCCCTAAATTTGACAAAAACCAAGATGATGGCTTTTAGCAGATTAATAGGAAGGGGAACAACAAAAGTAAGGGTCAGACAAGCCAAAAAACTAATGTTAATCACAAAGTTAAAAGTAACAATATATATGCTGTAAAATTAATGAATTTGGATAATGAAAATAATGGGACTTCCAAGCTAGGTAAAACCCGCCATACTAAATATCAAAACAATGTAGATTCAGATAATGATGAGGTTATTGTTGAGGAAACTCAACCATAACAAAAAAATGAGGGGGGTACTCCAATAGACAATTCAAACTTTGATTTGAATGTAAAAAATGAAGTTGTAGACTTTGCCCAAGTTGAGGAGGAGGAATTACTTGGTGGGGATTACATCTCTAACAATCCACCCCCCTCGAAAAGCCCAAGAAAGGGTGGAAACAACATATAACAAACAAAAAGAAGATTTTCCAAGGTAGGTCAAAGTGCTAGTAGACCCTTTGGATAGTGTAAGAACTCTCAAAAGAAAGATAAGCCAAAAAAAAAAAACTAATTGGTAATGAATAAGTTTACTATTCTGTTTTATCACTCGAAAGGGCTCACTGACCCAAAAAGGGCAATCACTATCACGAAATGGCTTAACCAAGACGCCATTCTTCTTGAGGCTATTTTCCTACAAGAAGTCAAAACTACTGAAGATACTTTGACTAAGAATCTAAATCTTATATCGAAAGATTTTGTATGGTTCACCACTAAGCATAATCATAGAAAGGAAGGTGCATGTATAGGCATTTCTTGTAAGGTCAAAGAGCAGCTAAGCAATATCTCAGTTTGGCAATGATAATAATTGGATAGCTGCCCACTTTAAAATTTTTGATGAGTTTGTAGTTGTCTCCATGTATGCCCCTAACTCTTCTTTAGAAAGAGGAAAAGTTTGGGATTCCTTGTAGGTTATAAAATGCCCCATCATATTGGCTGGGGATTTTAACATGGTGGAGTCCTTGAAGGACAGCTTCTTGGAAAAGGGACATTGCATCTCAAGTACTGAGAAGGAAAAGTGGATGGCAACTAAGGCCTTTCATGGACTGGTGGACATTATAGGTGATAGTCTGAGTTTCACTTGGTCTAATAATCAGGTAAATTCTAACCTTAGGAAAGCTAGGTTAGACAAGTTTTATATTTAGTAGGTTTTCTGACTGCATCTTTAATGCTAACTGTAAAATGCTTAAAAGCATTGTTATGTCATATCATTTCCCCATTCAGTTAAATTTGAATAATGACTCCCAAATTGTAAAGTCTGGATGGTTCCATTCTTGATCCATGGTTATTTAAACTAAAAGAGGTCAGGGACTCTATGAAGGATATATGGGAACACTCATTCTATCAAATAGGATTGAAACAATTGGAGCAGCTAGCTAGAAATTTCTTGTGGAGTGGGGACGGGGATAAATTTAAGATCCCCAATGTCTCATGGGTTGTGTGTACAAAAGAATATTGGGGGACTAGGGTTTCCAAACCTGCAGAAATTGGCCAATAAACTTGCAGCAAAATGGGTTGCTAGGAGTATTGATAGGGAGGAACAAGATTGGACTACCCTGTTACACTCCTCTATCTGTCAATTTCAAGTAGTTGGCTATCCAACATGGAAAACCTTAGATTTGCTCACTATTATCCTAGGCCCAGTAGAAATTAAGACAATAGGATGCTCATCATTGATGAAGGGGATCCGACAAGCCTAGTTCAAATATAAAAAACGGATAGTCCCATCTTCACATTCAAACTTAACCTTACCTTGGGCTGCAATTGACTCTATATGGTTTAGCTTTTATTACCAATCTATTTCAAAGAGCAATCTAAATAAAGCCTACAAAATATACCGAAAGGGGATTAGAACTTAGGGGGATATATGGGATCCTAACACAAAAAATCGGCTAAGCAATGTACAACTCATGACTAAATTTGGCCTACTTCCAGCTGAAGTCAACATGGTAACCCACAGAATGCAGCTATGGGATCCACATCTCTCAGCATTCATCAATATAAAACACTCCAAAGAGGAGTTACATGTCTAATCAGAGACACAAACCTCTTCTAAGGTGGCAAGTTAACTAGAGTAATAAACAATGGAATTACAGGTTTACTAATATTTTGATGAAAGTTTTTCAGCCTAAGATGTCCTATCTAATGCGGCTCATAATCCTTAAAGGTCTCTGGGCTAATGAAAGGGCTTTAAAGGCACGAATTGAAAATGGACCCTGCCAAAGATGTAATACAAATGTGGCATCAATATCACATATTTTCTATAACTTTCATCATAACACTAACTTTTTTTGTTTCTTGCAGGTGTTGTTAATGCAAGTCCACCCAACTAAAAGTTCACCTAGAAAGAGATAATCTTGGGTGAAATATATGGCATATCTCTAGTAGTTTGGAATTGGATAAGAAGTCTCTTTCTTTGGAATATATGGATTTGTAGGAATAAAAAAGTCTTTGAAAATGTCATTATCAATCCTATCATAGATTTAAGACAAATTTTTTGTGGTAGGTGGATCACGATGCTCAGAAGCTACAAAGACTCCATGAGGAAGCTTATATTGGAGGCTTAGAAGATGAAGTTGTTGCCTGTGGATTCCAAGAGGATCTAAATTTGATTCATGCTGTAATCTAAGACTGGTTGCATAAGGCACCTTCCCTATATTGAAACTCCTCTTCACTAGCAGATGTAAAATTTACACACCATTTTAATATATTTTAATGCTTCGACTGAAAAAGTAAAAAATAAAGTTCCTTGTGCTGGTGCGACGGGGCTCTTCGGATTACGTTCGGAAAAGTGGATGCTGCTCGGAGCGGACAAAAGCATTCTTGTCAGAGTGGAGGGTCGATTGGAGTCCGGCATTCTTGTCGGATTCTGAGGCACGACACGGCGGAGAGCCCAAGGCGTGTGCTCGCGCAGAGAGGTCTAGGCTCTAGCTAGATAGTAGAGACTTTGAGAGAGAGAGAGAGGCTAGAGCTCTTGATTTGTCTGCGATGGGAGCTCCAGCTTGTCTCATTCATCAGCTGCCGACGCTTCGGCTTCCATCGTCAGATTGCGCACGAGAGAGAGAGAGAGAGTGTGTGTGTGTGCGCGTGCTTGTTTTATCTGTGCTCGTGAGTCGCCGGCGTCACTCGGCTGGGCATGCCTCAGCGCCTTGTCTGTTTCATTGGTCCAGACAGCCCTTCCACTTCCATAATACGCACGTGACATCATCATTCAGTGCGAGCACTAGTGAGCCAAGAAATGACATCGGCCGGTAAGTCGAACCAAAAGCATCTTCAATAGACTACTGTGGTGAAATCACCAACAATTAGCTGTTGACCTTGAATGCTCCGTCCCACACAAGAATAGTGCGTGTTTTAGCCTCACGATGAACCGATTCTATAAATACGGCATCTGAGATCAGAGACCGTCGTACAAGGAATTGTAACTTGTAAAAGCTGGCAGCCCTTAGACGCTGTACTAGCAGAGCCTAATCACCGTCGTCTGTTAATCGTCTTTGGTACCCATAGCTAACTAGCTACAGCTCAATCCTCGCTAATTTTAGAGCATTAAGAATATCATGGCTTCTCCAGCTGTCGCTCCAGCTGCGGCCACAGCGCTCGAGAGTTTCGCGCAGGCCAGCGCCATCCCGGCGGCCTTCATATGGCCGGAGCTGCAGCAATCCGACGCAGGCCGGCTGGAGAAGCAACCCATCATGGACATCCCGACCATTGACCTCGCTCTCTTCCGCCGCACCACCACGACTAGTACATCTAATCATTACTCGACGTCGTCGACGACTGCAGTGGATGAGCAACGGAAGCTGACGGCGAAGCTGGTGGGCCGCGCCGCCAGCACGATGGGCTTCTTTCACGTGGTCAACCACGGCGTGGACGCGTCGCTGGTGGACGCCGCCCATCGCCACTCGGAGCGCTTGTTCAGCTTGCCCCTGGAGAGGAAGCAGAGGGCCAGGCGCCTCCCCGGCGAGAGCTTCGGCTACAGCAGCAGCTTCACCGAGCGCTTCTCGTCCAGGCTGCCCTGGAAGGAGACCTTCTCCGCGCAGTCCACCCCGGTTTCTACCATCGCTCACTACTGCGAGATGGTGCTGGGGCACGATGATGAGCATCTGCTCGCGAGCAGGTAATATATACAATATACCGGCCAGCGAATTAATATAGTTAGCAATCATCGATCCCACCATGCAGCATTACACCATGTGTCTTTGATCGCCATCAATGTCGCGCCTCCCAGTCGCTAAGACACATGACTGATTATGCACTAGTTAAGTTTGTTGGCCTCGTTTAATCCCTTTAATCGGCTGTCAAAATGCAGCTCCACATTTGAAAAGTACTGCGAAGCAATGGCGAAGATAGCGTTTGAGGTGCTTCACGTTCTCGAGCTTGCCCTTGGTCTCCAACGCAACGCCTTGAAACGATACTTTGAAGACTACAGCTCGATCTTGCGCCTAAACTACTATCCATCCTGTCGTGAACCTTCTCTCACATTTGGCACCGGGCCCCATACGGACCCAGTTGGCCTCACCATCCTCCACCAAGATGAGGTTGCGGGCCTTCAAGTACTCTACGACGACACATGGTACACTGTCCCCCCACGCAACGATGCGTTCTTCATCAACATAGGCGATACGCTGATGGTTAGTAATATTGTTGCGCCACCTCGTCGGAGTTGGTTGGCTGCAATTGTATGGACAATAGTTATACATGCCAGCCTCTTATTGTTTCCCAGAATTATATTGATACGTACCTCAATACATATCTCTATCAGTAATATATCCTTTCTAACCCCAGCTGGTACTGTCTAATCTTTTCTTTTCAGGCCCTTACAAACAAACGCTTCAAGAGCGGCATACACAGGGTTCTCGTCAATAGCTTCGCCGGAAGAAAGTCTATGGCTTTCTTCTTTAATCCACCATACGAGGCAGCGCTTTACCCTCCTGAGGAGCTGATAGACGAAGCCAACCCAAGGGCATATCAAGACTTCACCTGGGGCAAATTGCTGTACTTCACACAGTCGGTTTACAGGACTGGTGTGAACTCAATTGACCACTTCAATGAGTGGCAATCCAAACAGTTATAGTAGTACTATAGTAGCACGAGCTGGACATGATCAATCACGAAACGTGTGGTATATTATTGGTGAATCTACTCAACGTGAGCTGGGTGGGTTGAATAAGTGCTTAGAGCAACTGGCTTTCAACATCGTAGAAGGTAATTTGGAGGTGATTAATCATCTATTGTGTGTTTTGATCGAAATATGTACTAGAATTACATATGAAGTGCATTAGCTTTCCATGAAGGAGGCTAGGTCCATCTTGCCTACCTAAATATTGTGAAAGATATTTCTCTAGTTATGCAATCTTGAATGTGAAAGTCCATTACTATCCACGTACAACAACTACCGTTGTGTTTGTCAATCAAACCATAGTTATATTGTTTTTGACAACATAAATATTAATTACTTGAGGAGATGCATGAAGTGGCATCTCATGTCAATCCTCACGATACACAACCACCACATAACCCAATAGCCATATTGATTATGCATGACACACTCTTCATTTGATATTAATTCCGAGGCAATAGTAGAAATGAGAGACTGGGAATTTAAATGGCTTTAGAAAGTTGCATATGAAACTAATAAGAAGATTCCCATTTTACAATTTGACATTCTTCCACATCAAATTTGACTATAGCATGCAGTTTGCAATTAAGAATATATAACTTCAACTTTTGCGCACTTGTCTTGGTCCATTTCTAATCACCTTCCTTATGAGATCTAAACTTCTTTTACCTAAATTCACATGGAACATCTCAAATGAAAGAGAAATGAATTCACAAAGGCATAAATTCATCTTCAAACACACATGGATATGCACTATAGCAAATGAAGCTCATTTAGATGCTGCCTTGCAATTCTAGTGGAAAAAAATTTGCACCATGTTTCACAATAGCTTTGATAAGGTTTTTGGAATATGTAGCATTATGCATGTCAATATATATCTATGTGTATATTGACAAACATTCTGATGATTATTGCATAACTATTTAGATGCAATAATTAAAGAAACATCGTGATGAACATATAGATACACATTCAAGCACATATTCAAGCATTGTAAAAAAATACATATGGTTAAATCTTTCATTTCTCTACTCATTCTCTACAGCAGCTTACATATGCTATGGCTCATGGTGAACTCTTTTTTGCTCCAAATGTTTTCATATTTACTTTACTTCTTTCTCCTAGAGAAGAAATGGGAGACATCATTGTAAGGCATTGTAGAATGTGTAGAAAGATATTAGCTATTTTCTTCTTACTATCATTGTAAAAATGATTATTGTGTGTTGTGCTATAAGAGCTCAATGTAGTGGGACTTTGAGCACACTCTTATTTCTTTAGGAGCTTTGACACATGAGGATCAAACAACTACCTCTCACTTAGTCCCTTACACACTAATACATACATTCATTTGTAGAGAGTAGGTTGGCCTTCCTTCAATCCCATAAAGGATGCGCTTTGCACACTACACGATCCAAGTGAATGCTCCTTCGACTCTCAGCCCTCTATCACCTCCTCATGCAAAAGAGAAGCATGCACATGGCAAGAGAGAGTACTTGGAGAGAAGATGAGTATAGCTTCACCGTCTTAGTTCCTCATCCTCACTCTCTCACACTCTTGCTCTTAATCTCTCGCTCACCCTCGCTCACTCTCTCACAATGAAAGTAGGAACACAAGTGTACAAAGTTTGCATACACATGAATAGCTTATTCTCTTAATTCTCATCCTTTTAATACATGATGTCTAGGTTTATGGTTTTCTCATCCCTCTTAGGCATCTAGTCTACTTTAGGGGTGTCAAGATCAATCATCTCTCATTGCATGCTTTTTGTATGGTGAGAATGAGCTAGAACCTTTGTAGTTTTTCCAAGGAAGCCTATGTTATCATTACAATTTGCACATGATCAGGCCCATCTTGCGGATTTACGTGAACCTATGTAGTTTTTCCAAGGAAGCCATGTTATCATTACAATTTGCACATGATCAGGCCCAGCTTGCGGATTTACGTGATCAATCAATACAAGTGTTGAAACCATTTAGCAATTCGAACGTGTATGTCTTTTATGCACATTGTATTGTGGTGAATAATCCAAAAACTATTTAAAAAAATTTAGGCTCCTTCTTGTGCTTTCTTGCACCTTGCATGGTGCACACTTCTTATGGTTAACATTATTCCCATTCTAGACAAGTGCCAGTAGTCCCATGGCACTCTATATCATAGGTGGCATGCTTCAACTTATACCAAAGACTTGGTACTAGGGACTATCATGTGTTGGCTAGATGAGCTCTTCATATTGTTCATGATGTAGAAGCTTCGCCTTAAAAGGTAAGGTGTTGTTGGAGTGGTGGTAGGTTTCATGGTTGTTGAAGTTGGTGGAATTCTTTTGAAACTCTTTTGGTGGGTTTTGATGCTTATTGTTATCATGGTAAGTTCTCATAGCAAGTCGTAGGTTAAAAGTATTGATTGAGGATGGAAGATCTTTAAAAACTATTGATTGCACATTGATCTTTGGAATCTTAAGTACTTGGAATTGAAAACCTTTGGTGTAGTCTATCACAAGAAACTTTTAATCATTTCCTATATCGGAAAAAAGGGAAATTCCCTATCAATTCCTAGTTAAAGACACACATAAGTAGGAAAAATAAATAATAGGAAAAGTGAAAGATTTCTTAGTTAGAGAAATTGGAAAATCATATAGGAATTTTTCTACATAGGAACATTTTCCTATGTAGGAAAAATTTCCTACATAAAAATTTTTCTATGTAGAAAAAATTTCGTACATAGGGAAATGTTTCATTTTTTCTATTATTTACTTTCTTTACTTACGTTTATTTTTAACTAGAGAATTGATAGAGAATACCCTTGTAGGTCAAATTTCCTATGTGCAAAATTTTTTATATGTTTCCCCACATAGGGAAAATTTCCATTAAGAAAAAAATGAACTCACAAATAGGCCTTTTAGTACCCCCCTCTCTTCTTAAAACAAGGAAAAGAGGAGAGAAGAATAGTAAAATAATCATATTCTCTCTCCATTTTGCAATCTCTTTTTGTCTTTTTTATATTATCTACAAATATATACTTGGATTCCTTCTCTCTTCTCATCCAGGAAGTCTTTTTCAACCAATATTTATATTAAAAAAGGAGTTAGTTACAGGAATGTGGTGCTTCTTTTTCAATGCAAAATGATTAGTAGATACGAGAGGTAATTGGTTTTTTAATCTAGAATAAGGAAAATAAAATTTTGAAAGTTTCTTTTAAGATATTTTGAAATTTTTTAATATTCTAGCTTTTGTTAGTCAAATTTTGTATTTTTTGGAAATGTTTTCGGACGTAAAATAAAAATTTCTAAAATACGAAAAGCCTTGGACATTCCTACTCTCTAAGCTATTTTCCCCCATATCTATACTCTCTCATAGCTCTATTGTAACCTCTTCTTTGTGTTTATGCAACCTTCATTAATAGAGTGAATTACTTACGCCCTCCTTTCCCTTGGTACCTTTGTGCATCTCTACTCTATCTCTTGTGAAAACAAAGTAGGCCTGCTATTTCTATTAATAGTAAAATGAATACATGAAAAAAGGAGCTGCATATTGAGGTAGAGATTGAATACACCCCATTATTCAAAAGAACCCAGCATACCAATGTCAATCCTTAGGTTTTGCAGAGTTACAGAAAAATGGGACTGAATACAAAGGTTTTGGAGCTGATAGGAGATCCCATACATGTTCAGTGCATGAAAACACTAAAGGTTGGGACTAAAAATGCATATGAGGTGAAGTTCATCGAACTTAACAATTATTATTTAGATTTGTATAAGGTGCAATCGGAAATGGTAATGTACTACAATATGCCTGTTGAGGAATGTAATGGTAAATTACAAATTGTTATAAAATTGGATGAATGTGAGGTTATCAAGGAGTAAAGTTTAAAAGAGTTAGTGTAACTTTGATGAATACAGCTTAATAATTTGACAAGAACAACCTAGGAAAATTTAGTATTCAATTCGAGCACCATGTGTGGTGGCTCGCTATGTTTGAAGTTTCTAAGGAAACATTTGAGGTGATGCAGTTGTTCTTTATGCACACAAGCATTCCAAACATCATCGATCATCAGGAACCTGGTGAGATGCTCTAGGGTTGAAGGGTGTGGTTAATACTTGGTTGAATGGCATAGTTAACCCCAAGCCGAGAAGGCGGAAGGATGAATGAAAAAGCAGAAAGAAGATGGAAAATGAGCAAGGACATGCAGGCGGTCTCCAAAGCTAAGCCGGGGCCAAAAGCGTAGTTTTAAATAAAAGGCACCTCAAAAAATCCAAAAACTCTTGTAAAAGAGCGCCAGGCTCCCTCCTATGCCACCTGTAAAAGAATAGTCGAATATAGGCCTAGGGCATGAAGCAAAAAGAGGGAATTAGAAAAAGGGACCTTGCCACAATAGCCGGTCATGTAAAAAAGGATGGGTGCCCATGGGGTTTTAGGATTTGTATATATAAAGTTCAAAAAGTGAATGGAAGCTCATTCTTTGGTGTGTGCCCAACAAGAGCTCTTCTCTTCTTCTCTTCTTCTCCTCTCTTTGCTTGTGTGTGCTCTTGAGAGAGGGAGTGATTGTGAGTGTGAGGGAGTGAGTGAGTGGGAGTGAGTGATCAAGGGGTTGAAGCTCTTCACCATCTCCTCTTCTCTTCTCTTCTCTTTTCTTCTCTTGCGCGTGCAGCTATGGTGGTTGGAGCTTGGAGATGGAGGAGGCTTGAGCATGCTTGAGCTAGTATCTAGGATCGTGGAGCTACCGAAGTTCTTGAGAGAGAAGGCAATGCATATTGGCATCGAGGTAAGCTCACTACACTAGTAGGATCGATGGCGTGTGAGAGATAGCCATTAGAGCTCGCTTGGAATGCTTGAAACAATAGGGGTCCGTGGGTCTTGGCATTTGAGTGAAAGCTCCCACACTTTGGTTCCGTTGCTGCGACGATGGATTCAAGCGAATTCGAGGGCCGAGTTTGGGACTTGGCCTAACAAGGGCCATTCAAACGGGTCGAACGCAGCGCGATGAATGCTGTGTAATGACGATTTCGATCGAATATCCCTAGTCAGGCAATCATCCCAAGCACAAACTTGCAGATCGTGGCTAAGGCACCGTGGGAAGTGATCGGTATACCTAGGGTGAGCGGTAGGCTCTCTGATGACGGGATCGAATCAAATCTTTGCAGGGCTCTCTCTCTCTCTCTCTCTCTCTCTCTCACTGCAACGGTTGCAAATGAGCTCTCCCTTGGCCTCCCAGCCCTTAAATCCCTTCCTGGGCAGGGCTTTCACACTCTCAATCACTCCCTCTCTCACTGCAACGGTTGCAAATGAGCTCTCCCTTGGCCTCCTCGCCCTTAAACCCCTTCCCGGGCAGGGCTTTGAAAATCTCAATCACTCACTTTCTGACATTAAGCATCCCAAGCTAGCTTTTTGCCATTTTTTACATGTTTTATGCCTTGTTCTGCCCTGTTTGCAATAGTAAATCCTACCCTTTCTCGGTTCGATTTCCTAATCCTATCCTATACTAAATGCAACGAGAATAGAAAGCAACAAATTGAAATGATTTCTCCCTATTTTTCAATCATCAAACAAACAAACTAACCTAAAATACTTACTTGTTTCGAAGATCAAAACACCCAACCTTCCTACCTACCTCAAGCTCCATTTCGGGGGAGAATCCCTTACTTTGATGCTTGATATGGGGTGTGCAAGCAATGAGCAGCAAAGAGATAATCCCACAATCCCCCTCGCCACATGATCAAGAAGAGCAACAGATTGATACACCCTCGAAAAAACAAACCGCGCTCAGGAAGAGACGGAGAAAATTAGTTGAAGAAACCAGTAGTTAGTTAAGAGCCAAACTAGTCGTGCGGCCATTCGCACCCCTCCCACCGTGCCTTGATGACCTCCCTGTTGGATTCCACGCAGAGCTGGTGATTTGGGAACGGCAAGAAAATGAAAAGGACCCTTTTACCTTCAGCTTCCTCATGCCTAACAGCCTGTGGAAGGTCCTACCAATTAAGGTAATGGAGGAGGTGATCGCGATTGGTGGCCGACTAGGCCAAAAATGGCTGCAAGAAAGAGAGAAGACCCCTACTCTGTGAGGCACGGAGGAAGTAGAGTTTTGGCAAGACAAGTTGTTCAAAATACCACATACTGTATAGGGCTACAACTGTCAACTCCTTTGGAGGAGGCGAGTGTGCGATATTAGCATGCTCGCTTGGATGGCGTTTTGCAACCACTACAAAAGAAAGGCCCTATAGACACGCACTCTACACGCGATGTCAGAGAGTTCTTTATTTATAATATAAATCATAGAATTCTTATGTTTGCAAAAGAACTTTATTAGGATTCATATGAGGAACTTTCATACATAACTCAGTCATTGTTACCCAACAATCGACTTAGATATCACTTAGTTTCATAAGGTCTTTTGTGACTGCTATACAATTTTTAGTTGTACCATGTATATTGATAAAAATTAAGTCTATGGGAACCCACAACTTGATCAGATGGAAGTAATTGACAGTTTGCAGGCTAAGTCACATTGGTTCAAGAGGAAAATTTGGTTGGAAATTAAGAGAAGTGCGAAAAGTTCACTAGGTTTGTGTGGGACCTGAAATAATGGTCTTATATGACTTATTAGTGACCTAAATGGTCAAACTGAAGAGTAGGTGCTGAACAGGATGTAGCCCGCATTTTTCGGCGCAAAAAACGGGCTTGCATCCATGTGGCAGATGGAGGATGAGCTATGGGCTATGGTGCATGCTCCAAAGCATGCAAACTCAAGGCAAAATGAAGCTGAAGAAGGAGATACAAACAAGGAAGGTGAGAGCTCTTCTTACCCATCCACTTAGTATGACAAAAATGAGTAATATGATAGTCCATAAAAGGGGGAAACCTGAGAAAAAGTATTCAGCCTGCTCTTATGCACGTCTTCTCTCATTCTTTTACAATATTCATGGTCCGATGAAGCATGTCTTGTACCCAAGTACTTGAGTGACTTTGGGGCAAGCAAAGGGAAGGGTTTTGAAGGTGTATGGGTTTTTTTGGACTGAAAAAACTAGTCATAAACAGGGCAGCCCACTGTTCTTGTCCATTTTGATGAGTAATTAAGTGATCTATGTGATTGTAAGAGAAGGAATTGACCTCTTAACATTAGGGCTTCATTTGTGAATGATTAGAGAAGCTTATTCTTGGGATTATGCGCACTTTTGAAGCTTGATTATGGGCTGGAAATTACTATTTTAAAACAGGGCTGAAGTAAAAATTATGTTTTGTCAATGAATTTCATGAGTTTTTGATCTATGTCTTGGATGTAATTGAGTCTACCATCAAAATACTTGTATCTTGGAGTTGTTATCCATTCATGTTCATGAAATAGAAACTATTTGAGCTTGCATTTGGAATATGCATTTGGATTAAATCTGAGATTATCCCTAAATGTATTGGCTTATTATCCATATATGCATTTGATGTGATTAAGACAAAGTCTTTCATTCCATTCATGTATACTAAATAAAAGAAAAAGCTTGAGATCTTATTCTTCATCTAAGTCATCTCAAAAACCCAAATCTTATCAAAACCAAATCTTTCCTCCTTCTCCTAACCTTGAATCCCACACTCCTCTTCTGCTCAAAACCCTGGTGGAAGACCTTCAACCCCCAACACAATGATAGTGGTGAACCCGACCTGAAGGTCAGCCATAGAAGAGAACGTACAATGGGAGAATCATCAAGTTCGGGAGGAGATGCCTTACAACAATTGGTTCGTCTGATGCAAGAAATCCAACAATAACAATTGCAATTTCAGCAGTAGTTGCAACTGCAACAACAACGGAGACAAGATGAAGAGCGGAATGATGCCGCTGCCATTAAGGATTTGGAAGCAGTTGGGCAGCGGCTCAAGCAATTTAATGGGAAAAATGTGTCCTCTTTTATTTGCCTCTATACTAACAAGATGGTCTTCTTTGGAGTTCCTCATCATGCTTGGAGCCGATACTTTGCCCGTTTGGCCGTGCATGGCCTCCAGGACCGGATTCATGGTCTTTTTCAAAAAGACGCGGGATGGTCTGCATTCAAGAAGGCTCTTGGAGAAGAAATTTTTCTTGAAGATTCTGGCCTCATGACAAAGAAGGTCTTCACTGAATGGGTTGAAAGGCCCAATAAGGGACTAATCGCCACCACTCTTCACCGCGAATTTGAAAGAAAATTTGCTCAACTAGATCCTGACTATTAACAGGGTATGGAAAGCCAGAAGATTGAATTATTTCTAAAGGCTGCAGATCCTTTTTTTCAAGAGAAGCTAACTGATCGGCTTGAAGATCCTGACTCTGAGACATGATTGAAGATTGCTTGGAGTGATGTCACTAAAGCAGTTAATATGATTGCTTGAAGAGAGCGGATGTGCCTAAGGTGGGGATCTACCTCTGCACCAACTAAATCCATGAAGGAGCCTGTTCTTGTATCTCGACCTCCTGTCTCTATGGCTGAGCAGCCAAGAAATCATGTTGTTCCACCTCCAAAGAAGGATGTCATGGACGAGCTGATCAAGAGCATGCGGGATCTTCATCTTAATCTAACAGAGATTAATTCCAAGGTGGAAAGGCTTGATGTGAAAGTGCAAGAAAGAGGACGGACAACTATCCAAAGACGCGTATGAGAAGGCTTCAAAAGACGATGTATCTGGTGTGATAGCCTACAACATGATAAGAGGGAGTGCAGTGCATTCCGTGAAGCTGAAGCGCAAAAATTAGTCTTTTGGAAAGATGGTAAAATTCAAGGAACTGAAACAAGGCTTCCTCTTGAGCCAAATTTTGGGTAACGGTAGCATGAAAAAAAGACTAGAGGATTTAGCAACAAGAACAGCCTATGCAGCCGTTGATGCAGCTACCTATGGGCTGCAAATTGAGCTAACTAATGAAATTGTTAAAGCATGTAAAACTGATGCAAAATCTAAAGTGTGGATGCAGGCCTTAGATCGCATGGAGCAAGGCAAGGCAACCAAAGATGATTTAACTACTGCCAGTCAATGCATCCGAGGAAGAACCGGATGGTCCGAGCCAGTTGATTCATTTTCAGCTTTCGCTCGGTTGGTTGAAATTAATAATCATGAAGCTATGATAGAAGAAAAGAGAAGAAGAGATGAAGATGTTGTCGGTCCCTTCTCTTCGGGGCCAACTATACGTGTGACAAGAAGTAAACCGGATCAACAGAAGGCTGCTGAAAATTCACCATCGCCAAAGCTTGATATGGAAAATGCCCCATAAGCAAAAAAGACAGAAGGAAAGAGAAAAGGCAAACATCCCAGCTACAAGCTGCAGTCTGACATAGAGAGTGCGATGGATCTCAAGCAGATCCTAGAAAAATGGATTCTTGGAAGCAGAATTGAATTTACATTAGGTGAAATTCTCAGAATTGCAAAATGAGGATTTCATGATGTAATTAAATGGAAAAGACAATATGTTGGGGAGAAAACTGAAGAATCTGTGCATGCTTTTTTGCAAGCACTTCACTTCATGTGTATTTGCAGGATGAAGAGAAGCTGAAAACTCAAGGGATTCAATTAGAGGCAATAAAAGAATTGATTGCTGCCATAGAAGCCAAAGATGAAGACATCTATGAAATAGAAATTAAAGAAGCTATTGCAGAGAATGTTATGGTGGGGTCTTCTCAATCGAAAGAGTAGCCCATGCATAAGAAAGAAGCTCGTCTTCACAACATGCAAGAAGAGAATGATGCTCATTTTATTCCTAGTAGTCACTACTCCCGTACCCATTGGGCAAGGGCGACCACCGAAACCGT
Organism: Lygodium microphyllum; assembly: GCF_053477565.2. NCBI lineage: Eukaryota > Viridiplantae > Streptophyta > Polypodiopsida > Schizaeales > Lygodiaceae > Lygodium > Lygodium microphyllum. The sequence continues at coordinate 124,787,209 of NC_141152.1, read as the reverse complement.
TGTCAAGATTGGAGAAAGAGAGACTCCATGCATTGCCCTTATAGACCATGGCTCGAAAATCAACGTCATGTCATGAAGTCTCCATGAGAATGGCGGATGGCCCATAGATGTGGACCCAGGATGGCGCATGAAAGTAGCCAATAACTCCTCTGGCGATCTCTATGCGGCATGTCCTTATGTACAAGTTACTATTGGTAATGTAAAAGATGAATTTCATTTCTTTGTTCAAGATTCCTGCAGCTATCCTATCATTCTTAGTCAACCTTTTATTTCTGAGTCTCGTTTGGAGACAAAGGCCCTTGATGATGGATCATCATATGCTCGGATAAGAAGTAAGGATAATGAAAAAGCTGTCCAATTTTTGACTGTATGTGTAAATCATCATCGGAAATAGAGATCGATTGAGAGATCATCCTGTACCTCCTAATGCCCAAGACTTTAAAGGTTTTCAGGTAGCACTACTGTAAGTGGAGGCTATGGCGGTGCTTCATGCCATAAAAATTTGCCTCCACATGTAAAGGGAGCTATGCTAAAAGCTGACTTGCAGGTTTTTACGGCCAACAATGTGGCCTGTTATAAACAGTTTTCAGCCATGAATAGGCCTGAAAGAAAGTATTTATGTCATGTGGAACGAGAGCTGAAGCAAATTAATGTTTTGGCTGAAAATTAAGAAATTTCAGGGCTATTTCATGGGCTGATTTATAATGATACATTAGCTGAAATACATGTAGCTGTTCATGCAAAAAATCAAGCTGAAAATCAGTCCATACAGGTATGCACATTTGGTATTTATGACATAATTCAAGAATTTACAGATCAAGAAGCTTTTGGATAGCCATACAAGGATGAGGTAAGAGTAGAAACAAAGTATAAGACAGTTGATAAGAAGGTCAAGCCGATGGCTACTCCACTACCTCCCGAAAGTGAAGGACTCGCAGAAAGGGTATCCAAACAGCCAAGCCTTCGTGATCCCAAAGATATTGGTCACAGATTTATAGCTGAAAGTTTACAAGAGCTAAAAATTGGTGAAGACTCTTTTCTCTTGCCAGCTGAAAAGCAAATCTTCATGTAGATATTAAAGAAACATGGAAAAGATTTTTCATTTCAGCCACATGAAATTGGCTGTGTGGATCCAAGTGTTGTGACACCAATGGTGATTTTCATGGTCCCACACATTCCTTGGAATCTTAAACCAATTCCGAAACCAAGGGCTCATTTGCCTAAGTAACTGGAGCTTTTAAATGAAAAGATAAAGATGCGAATATTGAAGCCATCTTCAGCTCCGTATTCCAACCAATGGTTTACCGTGCCTAAGAAGAATGGATCTTTGCGATTCATTCAAGATTTATAGCCTGTCAATAAAGTCACTATTAGAAATGTTGGGTCGGGGCCAATTGTTGATGAATTTGCTGAGGCTTTTGCAGGTAGAGCAATTTATTCTAGGGGTGATTTATATTTGGGTTATGACCAATTTCAGCTTGCTTTAGAGAGCCGAGACATTACCACAATGAAGATGCCTCTTAGTTTAGTCTGCACGTGTACTCTACCTCAAGGAGCTACAAATTTAGTATCTCACATGATGAATGCCATGCATAAAGTATTGAGAGATTATATTCCCCAACCAACTCTTCCTTTCCTTGATGATGTACCAATCAAAGGATGTGAAATTCATGAGAAGAATGAAGAACTCAATGAGCTTGGATGCCACAAGTTTGTTTCCGATCATATTAATGATTGTGCTCAAATCTTGTCTAAATTGGAAGAAGTCCATCTTACTCTTTCAGGTACTAAATCTGTTTTTGGAGTCGAAGAAGTTCTTTTGTGGTAGGACATGTGTGGTCCATATGGTCGAAAGCCTTCTCCAACCAAGATTGATGCTATCAGCAAAATGCGGAAAATATGCACAAATGTTTTGGAGGTGAGAAGATTTCTTGGAGCATGTGTTTTCTATCTTATTTTGATCCCACATTTCGCTCATGTTGCTGAAAATCTTTATCAACTGCTAAGAAAAGGCCAAATGTTTATATGGGAAAAAGAGCATACTCAAGCTATTTGAAAATTGAAGAAATTGTTGATTTCTGCCCCCACCTTAAAGAGGGCTAATTACTCTAATGGATGGCCTATCATACTCACAATGGACACAAGTCCTATTGGGATAGGATGAGCAGTTGGTCAAGATGATCTTGAGGGCAATAGATATGCAATTCGCTTTGGAGTAAAGGTTCTTAATGAACATCAAAGAGAGTATGCACAAATTAAAAGAGAACTTTGGGGAGTTGTAACTGCATTGAAATGCGATCGGGAGTACCTCATGGGCGCACATGTAATAGTTGAAACAGATTGTCTTCCACTCTTGGGCATGATTGCCAATTGCTCCACTCCCGACATAGCTATGCTAAGATGGATAGCCTATATTAAATCCTTAAATCCTGATTTGAAACATATTGTAGGAAGGGATAATTCAGTTGCTGACATGCTTTCGCGTGCCAGATATAAGGATGAAGAAGGGATGATGGATGAGGAAGAATGAGAGTCTATATTTGCTAAAAATGATGCTGTAATTGCAAGTTCAGATCTGAAAACAGCAATAATAGCTGTACCTAATGATGGTTCAGTTGTAAAAAACGTAGGTACATCATTAATTACAGCAAGTACAATAGGTTCAGCTGCTGAAACATGAAAGGTGAGAAGGATCGAAGCTTGCACACGAGCTATGGCGGGAGAGGAAGAGCAAGAAAGAGAGAGACAAGAAATGGGAACTCCAACAGTCACAATGTGTGACCGGGCCTTCCTTTATTTACTAGTCACTAAAAAATGAATGTAAAGAATAAAGTGACATGATGGGCGCCCGCCACCTGCAGTGTGCAGTGGCGGGTACTGTCAGTGTAGTAATACATGGGGCGGCACGGCGGAGGCGCCTTTACCCCAACAACCTCCCACTTAAAGGCGAATCTGCCCCATGAGAGAGAAAGAAAAGAAAAAGACAGTACAACTGTACATAGGTACAAGGGATGAGGAAAGGCAACATCTCATCCAACGCCCATTAATCTCTTGCTGAGGAAGGCAAAGCGCACAGTAGTGAGGCTTTTCGTGAGCAGATCTGCAGGATTCTCGTCAGTGGAGATCTTGACAAGGTCAACAGAGTTGTCCTCCATGACACCACGTATGAAGTGATACCTCACCTCAATGTGTTTTGTCTTCGCATGGAAGACCGGATTCTTAGCCAACTGAATGGCACTCATAGAATCCGAATGCAGTGTAGGTATAGCATCAATCCCAAGGTCAGCAACTAGATGGCCTAGCCATATGGCCTCCTTGCAAGCCTCAGTGGCTGCAACATACTCGGCCTCAGCGTGGTAGACAAAGCCGTACACTTCTGAACCCTGGACATCCAAGAGACAGCACCTCCAGCATAGGTGAATACATAGCCAGAAGTGGACTTTCTACTATTTGCATGTCCTGCATAATCGGAGTCAGTGTACCCCACGACCCCTGTATCCTGGCTGCCATAGCAAATACACATATCTGTTGTGCCCTTCAGGTACCTCATGATACCCTTCACGGCATCCCAATGTTTCCTACCAGGTGTAGCCATATAGCGTGCCACAACACCAACTGCAAAGGCAATATCTGGACGAGTGGCTATCATGGCATACATCAAACTGCCCATGGCTGAAGCATAAGGGATCTGGGCCATCTCGGCCCTTTGCTCATCTGTTTGCGGACAATCGGCCTATGATACCTTCACATAAGAAGGCAATGGACAGCCAATAGGCTTTACGTCCTGCATGCGGAAGCGCTCAAGGACTTTATGAATATACTCCCTCTGTGACAAGTAGAGGAGTCCCTGATGCCTGTCGCGTCTAATGCGCATACCAAGTATGTGAGAGGCCTGTCCCAAATCCTTCATCTCAAAGCTCTTCTTCAACTGAGATTTAAGAGCATCTAGCTCATCATGAGCTTTCCCTGCTATCAGCATATCATCCACATAGAGTACCAAAATAAGCAATGAACCATCACGGGCTTTCTTCGTGTAAAGACACGGATCCATAGCACTCATGCTGTAGCCCTGTGGACTGCATAAAGGCATCAAACTTATGATACCATTCCCTAGGTGCCTGCTTCAAGCCATAAAGACTTTTCTTCAACTTGCACACTAGGTGCTCCCTGCCAGGTTCTGCAAAGCCCTTAGGCTGCTCCATATAGATCTCATCATGCAAGTCCCCATGTAAGAAAGCCGTCGACATCCATCTGATATAGATCTAAGTCAAGCTGAGCAACCAAAGCCAAGACCAATCTTAACCACATGAGAAAAGACCTCATCAAAGTCTACACCATGCTCCTGCTTAAAACCCTTTACTACCAATCTAGCCTTGTATGCCGGCTTGGGGTGTCCAGGGGTACTTTTCAGCTTGTACACCCACTTGCATGGCAAAGCCTTCTTGCCCTTAGGCAAGGCAACCAAATCGCAAGTCTCATTCTTATGCAAGGAGTCGATCTCAGACTGCATAGCCCTCTCCCAGGAGTGACTGTCACCCCTACGCATAGCCTCATCATAAGTGAAAGGCTCTCCTGCATCTATAACCAAAATATAATGCATAGAGGCCTGAAATCTATTAGGTGGACATCTGTCTCTAGCAGACCGTCTCACTGCAGGCTCTGCTGCCTGTCCAACACCCTGACCATGAGCATCTACTGCAGCTGTAGGCTGTCCAACTGGCTGTGCAGGAGCTCTAGGCTCCTCCTAAAAGATCACTCTACGGATATCAACCACTTTCTCAGGCTGCCTGTGCATCTTGTCTTCATGGAAGACTACATCATGGCTGCGTACTATTTTCCGCGCCTGCGGATCCCATAGCGATAGCCCATCTCTCCTGAATCATTATAACCAAGAAAGATGCATTTAATGCTCTTTGGATCCAACTTACTTCTCTTTTCCTTGGGCACATGGCAGAATGCCTCACATCCAAAGACACGGAGATGCGCATAAGAGGGTGGCTTACCAGCCCAAACTTCATCTGCAACCTGGAAATCCAATCCACTAGAAGGCGATCGGTTTATGGCATGCACTGCCGTACTAACTGCCTCAGCCCAAAAGCTCTGTGGTAGGCCTGCATGGCTAAGCATAGAGCGGACACGCTCCTGAATAGTCCTGTTCATGCACTCAGCCAAACCATTCTGGGCGGGGGTGTAAGGAGCGGTCAACTGACGCTTAATACCCCTGTCATCACAAAACTGCTCAAAAGCACGTGAGACATATTCTCCCCCTTTGTCAGTCCTAAGGCATTTCAGCCTATACCCAGTCTGCTTCTCAACAAGAGCAAGCCAACGCTGAAAGACTGCCAAGACATCCGACTTTTGCTTAATGGGATAAGCCCACATTTTCCTAGAAAAATCATCAATGAAGGTAACAAAGTACTTCGCGCCACCCATAGACATACATGGCATGGGCCCATAAACATCTGAATGCACCAAAGCCAAGGGCTCACTCATGCATGGCCTGCCCGATTTCTTATGCATAGACCTATTCTGCTTACCATAAAGACAATGATCACACAAGTCAAAACATGCATAGTCCAAAGGCGGAAGATATTGCAAACTAGATAACATTTTCATTTCCTTCAAAGACATATGCCCCAAACGGGCATGCCAAAGTGATACATGTGGGATAGAACCCACTGCCAAAACATGGTCTACAGAAGACCCAAATACAACAAGAGGATAGAGGCTGCCACCAGCACAAGTTTGCCTTTGGTAATCTTCCAGGCAGAATCTCCAAAACAGACATGAAACCCTGCATCATCCAACTGTCATGCAGACATAAGATTGCGCGTAAGCGCATGTACATGACATACATCCCTGAGCAAAAAGGAACTGCGAGTGGAAAACTGCAACTGAATATCTCCACAGCCCACAATATCAAGAGACCTGTCATCTCCAAGTCTGACTGATCCAGATACAATACGGTAAGAGTGAAACCACTCACGGTAAGGCGTCACATGGAAGGACGCACCTGAATCCAATAACCAGCGCTGTGCATACATACTAGGTGTCTCAGTCAAGTGTGAGGCATCAGAAGACCGACCCTTCTGAGAGTCACGGCCACGGCCATTCCCATGTTTATTCCTGTCATTCAAGCCTCTAACTGTCAAAGCATGTGAAACAGGAGAGGCATACAAGTTTTTGCGATTAACCTCTTCCTACAGAAGAGCACTCTCAACATCATTCAGTTTCAGAGTAGCACTAGAGGCACATAGGGCAGTGCGGAATACATCCCATGACTCATTCAGAGTCCCAAGCAAGAAAAGAGGAGTTACTTCCTCTCCAAAGGTGATATCTTGCGAAGTCAAGTTCTTCAGTATAGCATGGAACTGGCTCAAGTGAGCAGACATAGTCGCATTTTCCTTCATGCGCAGATCCATAAGCTGCTTCAACCAGTACATCTGACTCGCCGGACTTTTCTTATCATAAAGATTCTTGATCTTATTCCATAGATCCCATGTACTTTGTGCTTCCTCAAATACATTATAATGTACCTGTTCAGTGAGAGACAATACAATCGTGGACTTGCATAGCTCATCAAGTTCAAGCCAGTCATCATTGTCCATAGTTTCAGGCTGCTCCCCACTCAACCGAAGTGGCTTAATCTGAGATTTCTGCACCAAGACCTGCCAAATTTGACTCTTCCAATAAGAGTAATTGGTACCATCCAACTTTGTGATGTTAAATGTGGCATTATCAGTCGAAGAGGACGCCATAATGCAGGCTGGAAATGCACAGACAATGTAAAACTGCTGGCTGTTTTACTGCAGAAAATGCCCAAAATCCACTGAAATGAGCTCCAAATAGCGAGAAAAGTGTGCCAAAAGATGCTGCCTAATTACTACTAGGTGTGGTACACCAAATCAGAATATTTCAGCATTAAAAATACTACTCAGTCCACTAATAAATGCTTGTTGTAATAAATTTCAGAATTGCAATAATCAGAGCAAACTGTCCCAAAACTGGATCTAATGTCAACTAAACAATGCTAGGTCCAAAGCCGGCATAAAGAGGACAAAGCAAAGCCAAATGATAGTGAAAATACATGAGCATAACACCGAGAGATGTCAAATAACATCTGCCAGTAAGAGGCACACCCCCAGACAATCTAGGCAAAATGTAGAATCAACTGCCAAAACCTAACACAAATAGGTGTCTGCTCAAAAGAAAGCGGATCCAAAATTGAGACTCAGCTCATAAGCATCCTGTGAACCAAGACATATACTCAATGCAACATCCAATTGTCGGAGTATAATCCCAAAGTCTCAATACATCTATAACTGCTCAATGACATAGACTGCTCCAATAGCATGTAATCCCTGCTCAAGGTCAAGTAAGCATGCAAGATGCTCCCACTGGCACAAAAGGTGTACAATCGAGTTAAGGGCTCAAGCAACCCAAGACAAAGTACCAGTGACAAGTGACCAAGTCAATGCATCATACACTTCCCAAGAGCATGACATACATGAAGCAACTGATGTACCAACCACTAAGCAAGACATAATCCCAATGGCAAGATCTCTGTCAAGTCAATACATCCAGTAGCAAGCCAAAGTCAATATCCCTGTGAGTCGGAAGTGCTCAAAACATCCAAATCAGAGCTCCAAAATATCTGTCAAGCATGGACAAACTAAGAGGCATTAACCACGGACCAAAGCATGTAATGCATAGAGCTTATCTATCAAGTATAGACAATAGGCATAAGCGGCCCAAATGCCAGTCAAGTCGACCAAACTGCCAATGACAAACCAATAACAATGGAGCAAATGCGATGCTGAAAAGCATTCTGAAATCACGATCATGAGTTCTAAGTCGATCCCCAAAGTGTAATACATCATGACATAACCCATAGTATACATCCGATATCGATAGAGAAGCAATACATGTGACAAATGAGCTTCAGCCCGCTCATGTACAATAGCTCTAGACAGTCCAAAATTGTCAATTCCTAGCCCAAAAACAATGCCAAATCATGGGCAAATCAAATGCATACATTCCCAAGACATTAGGCATCATGTAGACCGCATACGGGCATCAAACAAGGTAACCGGAGTAGAGTATAAGCATCAAATGCCAATGCCAAGTGTGGCTTCCCTGTTTTCAGCACTGTATAATAGTAAATAACAGTCCCAAATCAGCCAATATTTTAGGCCAAAATCATGGCATAATCATATGCATACATTCCGAAGGCACTAGGCATCATGTAGACCGCATACGGGCATCAAATAGCACAACCGGAATGGAGTATAAGCAACAAATGCTAATGCCAATGGTGCTGCCCTATTTTCAGCCTGTTATGACAGTTTATGACAGTCCCAAATCTGAAGAAATCAGCCCCGAATGATCAAGACCAATGCTCAAATCTTGAATGACATCAAACATGAAGTCTATAGCCCTCTTGATCAAGGTAGAGAGCAAGAAGCAATGGCCAAGTGTGGAGCTGAAGTAGACGAGTGAGTGCTAACAGCCTGGAAAAAAGTGGTGCAATCTGCCCTGTTGGTGTTGAACTTGCTGTTGCTCCACATGGGCTGAAAAGGGGGTAATGGGAGGCTCAAGAAGGGCCTATCAAAGGCCTACAACAAGCCTCTTTGAGCCTTGATAGGTGTAAGGCACAATATGAGGGGAATAAGCTTCAAGGGTTTGAAGCCATGGCTGCCCTTACTGTTTGCAACCTGTAGATTGAAATAAAACCCTGAAAGAATGATCAAATACCTTAGTATCAATGCTTGAAGGTGCCTCAATAGGCCGGGAAGGTGCTCGGGAAGCCGAGGAGTGACGGGAGCTCGGGGAGATCGGATATGGATGCCGGGATGGAGATCCAATGCGTGAAGGGAGTCGATGCGAAGGTAGAGAAGCACCGAGTCGATCTCAAGCAAGAGAAAGACAAGCTCTGATACCAGTTGAAAGGTGAGAAGGATCGAAGCTTGCACATGAGCTATGGCGGGAGAGCAAGAGCAAGAAAGAGAGAGACAAGAAATGGGAACTCCAACAGTCACAATGTGTGACCAGGCCTTCCTTTATTTACTAGTCACTAAAAAATGAATGTAAAGAATAAAGTGACGTGACGGGCACCCGCCACCTGCAGTGTGCTCAATGTTTTGTTTTGGTTTGTTCGCACTTTAAAGAAGAATATTATGCAGGTGATTGGCTAAAAATTGGCCAATTTCTAAGCACTATGACAAAGAAGGAAGATTGGACTAATGAAAAGTTCAAGAGAACTAAGAGAAAAGCTTATGGCTTCTTTCTCAAAGAGGGCTACCTTTGGAGGCATACGAAAAAGAAAGGAAGAGCGCCTGTTCGTGTCTTAGGAGACAAGAAGACTCATGCAAGAATTTCATGAAAGCCTATTGTCTGGCCATAGAGGCATATGGGACACTTTTGCCAAAATAAAGGAGAAATTTTGGTGGCAAAACATGTATAAAGACATTGAGCATTTTGTTGAGTCTTGTCATGTTTGTCAAATGTACTCTATGGTTAAGCATAGAGATGGGCTTCAGCCTACCTTTCCTTTATCCATTCATTACAGATGGGTTATTGATTCAGTAACCATGCCTACAGGAATTTGGAACATGAGATATCTAGTACTTGCTAGAGAAAATCTCACAAATCAGGTGGAAGGAAAAGCTTTGACAACAAAGTCTACTCAAGCTATTTGTAGATTTTTACTTGAAGAGGTATTTTGCAGGTATGGCTGTGTTGCCAAAGTAACTGCTGATAGAGGAGAATTGGATACCGATGAGGCTCGCCATTTCCTTGCTCAATTGGGAATCAATCTTTCTCTTACATCAGCCTATAATCCTGAAGGCAATGGTAAGAGTGAAAGAGGTCATCAACCAATTCTCAAACTTTGGCAAAATCTTACAAAGGAAAGATGAGAGAATGGCCTAGAACACTTCCATTCGCGTTATGGGTTGATAGAACTACCCATAGTGTAGTAACAGGTTATATGTCAATTGAACTAATATATGGGCAGCCACCTATTATACCTATTGAGAAGTCTATTATCACATGGAGTATCTTGCCTTGGAATGAAGGCATAAATAGAGAAGAGCTGTTGATTTTGCACATAAGGCAGCTTGAAAGAAGGCTAGAAGATGTCAAGGCAGCCATTGAAAGGCTGAAGGTAGCAAGATTGAAGAATAAGAAGAGGTTTGACAAGCATCATCGACTCCGTCCAAGAGCTATTCAAGAGAATGATTGGGTACTTGTCTATGACAGTAGCTTGGACAATCAATATAGTGCTCATAGGAAGATGGCCAGTTTGGACCATATGTGGTGAAAATAGTACATGAAAATGCTACTTATACTTTGGCTGAAATGGATGGGACCATGGTCAAGATACCAATAGCCGGTAAACGTATTAAGCTCTTCAAACGAAGAGAGTTATCTACTTATGAGCTTGATGACTTGGATGCGAGCCATCTACTTGAAGACAAGAAAGATAAAGAGGACTTAGAGAATGAAGATGAAGAAATGTCAGAAGAAGAGCCTCCTTAACCCATAATTTTGTGAAATGGCACATATCGGAGGATGTGCAGGCTAGGAGGGGGTGAATGTCAGAGAGTTTTTTGTTCATAATATGAATCATAGAATTCTTATGTTTGCAGAAGAACTTTATTAGGATTCATATAAGGAACTTTCATACATAACTCAGTCATTGTTACCCAACAACCGACTTAGATATCACTTAGTTTCATAAGTTCTTTTGTAACTGTCATACAATTTTCAGTTGTATCATGTATATTGATAAAAATTAAGTCTATGGGAACCCACAACTTGATTAGCTGGAAGTAATTGACAGTTTGCAGGCTAAATCATATTGGTTCAATAGAAAAATTTGGTTGGAAATCAAGAGAAGTGCCAAAAGTTCACTAGGTTTGTGTGGGACCTGAAATAATGGTCTTATATGACTTATTAGTGACCTAAATGGTCAAACTAAAGAGTAGGTGCTGAGCAGGATGCAGCCCATATTTTTCGGCACAAAAAACGGGCTTGCATCCCTGTGGCAGATGGAGGATGAGCTGTGGGCTATGGTGCATGCTCCAAAGCATGTAAACTCAAGGCAAACTGAAGCTAAAGAAGGAGATACAAACAAGGAAGGTGAGAGCTCTTCTTACCCATCCATTTGGTATGACGAAAATGAGCAATATGACAGTCCATAAAAGGGGGAAACCTAAGAAAAAGTATTCAGCCTGCTCTTATGTACGTCTTCTCTCATTCTTTTACCATATTCATGGTCCAATGAAGCCCGTCTTGTACCCAAGTACTTGAGTGACTTTGGGGCAAGCAAAGGGGAGGATTTTGAAGGTGTATGGGCTATTTTGGACTGAGAAAACCAGTCAGAAACAGGGCAGCCCAATGTTCTTGTCCATTTTGATGAGTAAATAAGTGATCTATGTGGTTGTAAGAGAAGGAATTGACCTCTTAACATCAGGGCTTCATTTCTGAATGATTAGAGAAGCTTATTCTTGGGATTATGTGCACTCTTGGAGCTTGATTATGGGCTGGAAATTACTGTTTTAAAACAAGGCTGAAGTAAAAATTATGCTTTGTCAATGAATTTCATGTGTTTTTGATCTATGTCTTGGATGTAATTGAGTCTACCATCAAAATACTTGTATCTTGGAGTTGTTATCCATTCATGTTCATGAAATAGAAACAGTTTGAGCTTGCATTTGGAATATGCATTTGGATTAAATCTGAGATTATCCCTAAATGTATTGGCTTATTATCCATATATGCATTTGATGTGATCAAGACAAAGTCTTTCATTCCATTCATGTATGCTATAAATAAAAGAAAAAGCTTGAGATCTTCTTCTTCATTTAAGTCATCTCAAAAACCCAAATCTTATCAAAACCAAATCTTTCATCCTTCTCCTAACCTTGAATCCCACACTCCTCTTCTACTCTAAACCCTGGTGGAAGACCTTCAACCCCCAACATGACGACAGTGAAATAGCGGGCGCGTTTATCAGTGTGTGTATTAGCGCGTCTATTCGTGCTAGTATATAGAATGCATCTATATACCCGCGTTTTTAAACGCGCCTATAGATGTGAAAATAAACGCACATATTTTTCATTTCTCATAAAGTTCCTAAATATGACCAAACATCTTAACAGCTAGTATTTTTTTGAATACATTACCAACTTTATTTCTTTCTGAGTATTACAAATATACATCCCATCATTCAAAGCTAATTATATATGCTACAATGAATGATCAATCTCGTCTTCAATGAGATCGGTCCTTGCTAGACTATCTACCTCCAGGTCTATGTTACCAATAGGCAATGAAACAAATAAGTCTATCCCACTATCATATGTATTGCTATGCTCAATTTCTTCATCATCATCTGCAACCATATTGTTATCCTCTTCTGCGCTTCCTTGAACATCCTCGTAGGGATCATCTTGCACTGCATCATGTATATCATCGATCATGGCATCATCATGTGCATCATCATTGATTGTATTATCATTGATTGTTGGATTGTCATCAACTATCTCTATGTTGGTAGCATTGCCATATATTGGTTTTGAACGATTAGATGTGGGGATGACGTGCCACCATTGGTTATTGTTTACCATTGGGTGATACACAACTTTCATTTAAAAAACAAAAAGTAAGCAACTTAGATATTTATTGTATTTTGAGAATGTATCAAGAAGTAATATATATAAAAATAAATAGCTTCTAATATACTTGCTTGCATTGTTGAGGTAGTACAAATGTGTCATTCTTGCCTTGGTGAAATTTTGTAGAGTCAATCACTACAAAACCACTTGGATGGTGTCCAATTGTGCAATGCTCACCCGTTGTTACTACTTCTTTAAACCACTTCACGTCTAGTACATATATAAAAAATCGACTAAAGTCAAGCTTCAAAATGTCTTGGATCAAGCCACAATAACCTTCCATAGTGCCATTGGTATCCTGGAAGTTTGCAAGGATACCACAATCCTGGGTATTTCTCGTATCATCTATATGTTGAGTTTGAAAATGTTTACCTTCATACCAAATAGCATTGAACAATGTGCACTAGTAGTACATTGTTGAGATCATATTAATGCATTAGTTAAAGATGAAACATGTGAAATTATTATATCATATATAACTAAAGATAATTTAATTATAAGTATGTCTCACCTTTGATAAGCAACCTCATGTGTATTCCCACTCCTCTTGCGATATATCAATCGCCTCTTCTTTTTCCATCTTCTCCATTTCTTCATGTAGTCAATCTATATCAATATGACGTGGAAGCACACTTAAATGTTTTGGATATGGGACATTATGTTCATGTCTAACACGAAATACTTGCCTTTCGCTTCCTCTTCTTGTCCTTGCTTATTTATATAGTGTCACCCATTTTCTCATTACTTCGCTGTTAAGCACACAAATTACATTTAACTTACGAAGTTCTTCTTTCATTAGCACTTTGCTCCTTCCTTTTCCTTGAGGTATTATAGAGGTCATCCTCAAATCTTCATCATCTTTCCATAGTCGTGGTAAAGAGGGGTCCACTTTAGTGAGATATTCAGAGATGTGTACAAGGGATGATTGCACTAACCAACCCTCAGCCATGCTTCCCTCGGGCCGCGGATTTTGCCTTACAAAATCTTTTAAGGTTTTCATAAAGCGCTCTAGAAAAACCATCCACCTTGCATGAGCTACCCCACAAATTGCGATCTCATCAATCAGATGTACAAGTAAGTGTACTTGAGTAGTCAAAATGGAGCGAGAAAAAGTTTCCTCCACCAAACAAACCACCTCAATGGACAATACTCGAGCCTTTTGCAACGTATTTGGATCGATTTCCTTCAAACTCACAAATATACCAACATGCAATTAAGAACGATGATTAGTTTTATCCATAAATTCAAGCGGGTTTACTATGTGATGTACGTAATATGTAAACTAAAAAATAAGTATAAAGTATACATACCTCGCGAGCTCACCCATCTTGTAAATGGTATCACACACATCTTTCGAAACACAATGGGATATGCTAGTTGGAAGGATGAATTGTATGTAAATATTCGTACATTGTTAATTAGTCTACATAGTTACTCCACTAATTAATATATTTATGGCCATGAAAATCCTTACCTGAATCATTTTGTGCCAATCGTGAGACTTTAAACCGAATAGTTTCTCCACACCTCTTTTCTTTTTCTTTATGAAGGCTCCCTTGAGGCATCTCATATATCCTGTGGGAGTTCGAAAGCTACATATCTGCTGCTTCACCATCTTTTCTTCGGTCTTCAACAACATCCAAGGTGCACGTGGTAACTCAATCTTTTCTCTCGGTCCGATGCGTGGCCAAGCTCATCTCATACGTCCAATGCTACGTAAATCCTCCCTTAAATTGACAGAATTATGAGCCTCGATTAAGTGATCCCATAATGTAGAGGCAACATTCTTGAATATATGCATGGGGTCCAACAGGTGATTGATCTTGAGTTTAGTCCAATATGGGAGACAAAAAAATATAGAGATTTTAAGGCTCAAACAATATATTATTTCTTGTTCTCATAATGGAGTGTACTTTAAAGACAAACAAAGGAAGTAAACTAGTTACCGACTCATGCCGAGTGGAGGATGATCATTGGCGTGTGTCCAAGTGTCCTTCCAATCTTGAATGGTCAAAGATTGTGGAGTTCTTCCATTAGTGGAGGGTGCATATTTGGGGTGGTCAATAGGAAGAAAATGATGATGATTATCATAGATAACCTTCTTCAAGTGTGTCAGTCTAGAAGAAACGAGAGAGAGGGACCGCAAATTGGACATGCATAATATCCTGATGTAGTTAAACCTGTAAAAATAAGTGGGTTAATGATGGCATATATTTGATTAAGGGTAAGAATGAATAAAATAGAGTATGCAACTACCTGAACACCCTCCATAGCCTGGAAAGTCATGCATGGTCCACAACAGCATGCCCTTTAAAGTGAAATCTCTAGAGGACAATGATGCACTCACATCTTGCACCTCAATACCTCTCCATAGCATTTCTAGCTCCTTGATCAAAGGCTCTAAGTAAACGTCTATGTTTTTTACTTTGTATTTTCCAAGAATCAAAAGGGACAACATTACATGTCCTTTTTTTATTGCCATGGACGGAGGGATATTATAGTTTACCAATACTACTGGCCATACACTATGTGAGGTGCTTTTGATGCAAAATAGATTTATTCCATCTAATCCTAGACCAAATCTCAAATTTATGAGCTCTTCTTTGAAAGTAGGCCACAAATTGTCTACGTGTTCCCAAGCTGGTGTGTCTGAAGGAATTCTTCACTTTTCATCACTTGAATGGTGACTAGCATGCCATGACATGAGTCTCGCAATAGATTCACACTTAAACATAAGTTGAATACGTGAAATAATAAGAAAATGTCTCAAAACCTTACGAGGCACATCCATTGATTTCATCTCTTAGTTGTAACTTGGTTCACCACAAATAGGACACTGTCGTGCAGATGCATGATCCCCACGAAACAAGATGCAATCATTGACATATACATGGATTTTAATATAATCGAGACCTCCAAGAGATGTCAAGAAACACCTTGCTTGCTCCCTTCTAGTTGGTAATTTATTTCCATTTGCAAGCATTTGTGACAATAACCTGTATATATTATGCAAACTGAGTTAACAAACCGCGAATATTGTCTAGAAGCATTTATGAATTAATATCAAATGATACATACTTCAATAATGCATTCAAGCTAGCATTGCTCCATCCATAAATGGTTTGTAAGCTCAGTATCTTGAGAGATGCACGTAGAATGGAGTAGGTGCAATCTTCGTACAATGGAGTTTTCGATGCTATGTGTAGCAGGTCATATGTCTCTTTAGTGGCTCCCTCCCCCAAACCTCATGGGAAAATAAATCGTGCACCATGTTATCAAAAATCTCTTCCTCCAAAAATTGATGGGGCATTTGAAAAGGGCTGCTATCGTCGTCATTAGTCTCTTCTCTTCTTGAGGACTCAACCTCCTCACGTCGACGCTTCGCAGCCTCTCGACTCCCTGGAGGGACCATTTGAGGATGTGGTACCGCATCCTACTCAATTAAAAAAAGGAGGTTTTGTTTAATGGTGAAGATGCAACATAGATCAATAGTATTTGTGCAAATAAAGCAATAAAAATTACTAGGTCTTTTTCTTGGTCCCACTCTCCGTACATGCTGAGGTGTGACATTGTGATTCAACGTGCTTGAAAAAAACATCCTCGACAACGATCACACATACATTTGATTTTCCGTCGTAGCAAAGCATCTCGATTGTGAAGACGCAATGTCTCAACCTCACTGGAGGATGTACTGCTTGTTGACTCAACATATCCCATACTAGTAGAAGATGACGATATAATTACACCTGAATCATAAGGACATATATGATTTCATTTGGTATATATGTCATATTCCCTAAATGCATTGATACTTACAACATGGAGGCAAACATTTTGATATTGAAAGACTAAAGTCATGTCATGTTGATCCAAAAACAACCAAAAGCTAGCATCTAATCAGTTTAATTGTAACTGCACGTCTATCAACGCATGTAATATGTCTTATCTGTGCATATACACGTGCAATTACATGTGCTTATAGACACGCCATGCAAATATAAACAAAATTAAAAAAAAGTTGTGGCTTTTTTTTCAAACCAGTACTTTCCTGCGTTTTTCACGAGTTTTCTACATTTCGAGCTTGACATTACTAATCATGTCTATCTATCACTTCATGAAGACAATGAGGGAAGGAAATAAGAGTAAAAAGAGGACAGGAGGAAGGAAGAGTCAAAGAGTAAAGAACAAGAGCCAAACAACAAGGAAGAGAAGAAGATTCAAGCAATTTACCAAGGGAAGGGAGAAGGAGGATAAGGAGCTTGCAACCTAGCCGCCACCCATCAGAACAAGCAAAGAAGGTGAGTTCTTCTTCTCTCTCTCAATCTTGTTTGCTTTCTCTGTCTGTTTGTCTCTCTCTCTCTCTTTACATGCTATAGGCTGTCATCTATGGAGGTTTTTTTGTGCATTTTTTATAACAGTTTGCAAAATATTGTCCGACTGTCACTACAAGATATAGGCCTTATACCGACGTTTAAAGCGACGAAAATGCAATTAACAAAATTTTTTCCCGTCGTCGCAAAAAGCATCATTATTGGCGACGCTATAGAACAGTCAGTATCACCATCACTATCAGCATCGGTATTGGCATTGATAGCGACGGTTTGCGACATAAATAACGATGCCAATAACGACGCGAGCAGTAAAATTTGCGACGCTAATAGCGATGGTAACAGGGAAAAAATTTTGTTTGTGGCAGGGCAGCAAGCTGCCTTGCCACATATAGTACTGTGTGCTTTATGAGAGCCATACAAAATAGTTTCTGCACTACTGTGTACAATGCGCTTGCAAATAAAAATAATGTATACTGAAATTATAAAACTGATACATGAAATAAATACATGATTGCATAATAAGCGATTGGTACAATCATGACAGGATATCATTAATACATAGAAAATGTCTACATATATCAGGCGACTCAAAAATAAAGGTGTGTGAGCTCCAGGGATCCAAGGGCGAGCTACATATCCTCGTCCCCCGAAAGTTCGTCCCACCGCAAAGGAGCATCGAATGGACTCTGCAGAAAAAGAAACAACACATTAGTCCACCATACAATAATGCATTCAAATATCTCATGGTAACTATGGACAAGAAAGATGAGTGACTTACAGGGCCGCCACGTCTATACAATCGGTCGATCAATGCAGTGAGACCGTGCCTCTCTACATATCCAGTCTCAAGGCCAGTCGGATGGCGATTTGTAATGGAGTGCTGCAAAGAAAACAAAATGCTAACTGTTAGAAACATGATTGTCAGTACAAAGAATATTTCAAAAAAAAAAACAAGCAAAACAAAAGAAAAATCTACAAAGTCCTCCAAATATGTCCTGTGGCCGCCACTCCCAAGATGATGGACCACTCCGACCTCGAGTCGTGCCCTCGCCGCCTCATGCTACTAACTCCAACGTCCTGGAGAATCTGTAGCCTTCTCCCTCAGTCAGCACCAGTCGTCTGCATCTAACCACTCGAGCTTTGTAGCCCCACTCTTGATTGCCTTGCGTGCGTCGGATCGTCTATGTGACATGTATGCACGCATGCAATCCATCATCCAGCCCGTAGAGAATCTATCTACTGAGACTAGCACCCGAAACTTGTAATATTTCCGCGTACCCCGTACCACAAATATTAACTTCCCGCACGCCGTGTAAACCCTGTGCAAGAGTATTCCCTACTTCGTGATTATTGGTAACCTAATCCACACCATGCACGCTCGAAAATGAGGTCCCACGTCGAGAATTAAAGGCCGGGGTTGAGGACCGAAAAAACCGCAAGGGAACAGCCTCTTGGGAAGAGGTCAAGAGGATAGGAATTTGCAAATTTTTTTAATTATTATCCCTTCCCCCAGCCGATGCATGGCTGGAGGAGAGGGAGTGTGGGGGAGGAATGGCCAAAGAGGAGAAGGTCAGTTTGCATGAGGAGGTCCTCCACGTGTGTGGAGGCCCCCTTTCCCCACCCCTCCCAAGGCCTATATAAACACCCCCCTAGCTAGAGGGGGGGAGGCTGGAGGGTGTGCAGGACGGGCCGTAAGGAGAGGGAGCTATGGGACAGGAGCTGAAGGACGACGGGCCATGAGGAGAGAGGAGAGCTCGCGGTGCTGTAGAAGGAGCTCGTCGTGCTGCAGGAGGAGCTCGCCGTGCTGCCGCAGGAGGTCGCCGTGCTGACGAAACGCCGCCATGGTCCGCCGCCCCGCCTGATCACGACCCCCTCCCCCCTCCTCGACGTTGCTGAAGTCAACCAGAAGCTTCTTAGAAGCTTCTTCAAGAAGCTTCTAAGGGGGCTTCTTAAGCCCCCCTTCCCACTACCTTTTCCCCCATAAGTCTATCCACACCCCCGGGGCTGTGAAAAGAAGGAGGCGACGAGCCTTCTCACCTATCACCCAATAAGTCCACCCCGGAACTTTGAGGAAGAGGAGGCTACAAAACCCCTTCCCACCAGTCATCCATGGGCCGGGATTTTGAAGAATAAGAGAGGAAGCCCATAAAGGCCTCCCACTAATCACTTACAAGGCCGGTCCTTGGATTTAGGGAAGGAGAAGAAGAACTCTAAAGTCTCCATTCTTGCAAGGCCCATTCGCAAGAGCCTTTACCGCGAACATCATTGTAAGGCCCACAAAATCCTTCCTAAACCGGGAATTTCAAGGTGGATTAAAGCTCTCAAATCTCCATTGTCCAAGGGATCTCATAAGAACCCTAAGGCCTTCCCAAGGCAAATTCCGCAAGTCGGAACTTCGGTCAAGGAAGCCATATATCAAAGAGAATTGCGCATACAAGGGAGACGGACCAAGGTCATAAGACTGCAAGCCAAGGCCAAAAGTTGAAATCCACAAAGGCTAACTGGAGATCGAATTCGCGATGGCCTCTAAAAAGATCACAAGGTGCGATGCGGAAGGTTCACCCCGAGCATACGTGGACATTTCCCGGAATTCACAAGTCCAGGTTTGATCTATTTGGATTCCACACAAAAGTATTGAATTAATCACGATAACTTCACGGATTAGGAAGCACTCATGCATGCTCGAATTCAACTAGTCAAGTTAAGTGCAATTGGAAAATGAATTGGCTATTTGAACATTTATTAGAGATAGCCTAAGATATGGAAATTGATCATTGGTACGTTCAATGGAGTTAATGAAAAGAGCATAAGGTGTCTATGCATTCGCAGGACCTTATTAGTAAGTTCCTTTTGTGCATTCAAAAGTGACGAACCTAGGACATCTGTTGCCTCATTACAAGGTTGAAATTATTCAGGTACACCTTTTTAATAGGCCTGGAAAGATTAATGGCATGTCCCGTTTTTGGATAAATCTTCCTTGTAATAAGTGAACACCCATAAGATGTTATTCGAAAAGGGAATAGAAGGCACGAAAATGATCTATGGACTTGCAAGTGGCATGACTATTTGATGTAAGTCCTAGTAGGACCTAGGGAAGTTAGTGTTCGGATTATCAGGCATTTTTACCTTACCAAGGAAGGATAGGGTTATTGTGAACCATGTGATGCGTAGAAGCAGTGAAACGCATGTTTACACGTATTGGTGTAGTTGTAACTGTTGTTCTCCATTAAATCTAGTTTATTACCTTTGGGAAAGGTTCATCCTTGTCGCAGGACAAGTATATTGTGTTGTCTAAATCACATAAACCACTCGGGATTCATATGGGCATGGTTCAGTCAATATGATAAGTATCCCAAGTGCTAACTAGGGTTTAGTGCGATAAAGAATTCGACCTAGTTTTACATTTGTTGCCAAGTTAGAACCACAAACCCTAAGATCTTACACACATTCGGAATGTCGAGTCAATTGGGTGCTTATGCATAAAATGATCTAAGGTTTTATCCTAAGGATCATTCGTTCAAAATGATGGAACCCCGACGGAGTTGCCTATTTATAGGACCATGGGCCAATATAATTAGGAATGGATTGGGTAAGAAGCTACCCTCAACCCTGCTACTCGGCTGGAGGTAAATCCCGTGATCGGAAAACGCTAAGCAATGGGTGGAATGATCCCGTGAAATTAGATGCAATACATGTGCAAAAAGCTACAACATTGTATAGACTTGAGATTTGTCCACAAGAGAGTTTTGTCATCTCTCGAAATGAGGTTGGCAAGTTATTGAAGGAATTTAACTTACAAGAGGATGAGTAATCATCCTGTTACTCACTTTCCTTGGGAAATAATTGCCAAGGGAAAGGAAAGTTAGGTATTTGCAAAGGACCAGACAATAAACTAAAGCGACATGGTCGCTGGATCCTACCACAACAAAACCTAAAGTATTGGTAGGGTATGACCCTAACCCAAGAATGATAGGAATCTTGCCAAGTTGCAATTGATTCCGGATCGAATGCGGGTTGCATTCGGAGAAAAGGAGTCACTCCTTAACAGTTTGCCAGCTAAACGACCATTGAAATTGATTGTGCTTGTAACAGTTTAGAAAGGACTGTTTGCATTGTTTGCTCAATGAACTAAAGGATGAAAAGATATCTAAAAGCTTCAGGTTGGTGCCTGAAGGGAGAGGCAGCTTCAGTTACCCCCGACTGCCTGCCTGACCCTAACCAAGGGGGTTGTTAACCGCGCCGGGAACGTGGACCGAACCCGCCATGAGAGGTCTCTCCGTTGAGTTCTACTTGGAGCAGGAGGACGCTTGGGTGCCAAAGGGGGCTCTGGCCGTAAATCCCTCGCCTTCCGGGCCCTACACAAGAGGCTAACGTGACTCGGGATTGGATCTCGAGGCCCGCATACTAGTCTACGGGCGGAAACTTGGATTAGTGATCCCTGGTGGATTACTGGATAGCCTTCGGGCGGATTATGAATACGCCTACAGGCGGGAACTCCTTGTATTTCAAAGATAAAATGATAAAATGATAATAAAGGAGTTGTTTGGCATTGTTTTCTTTATGTCCTGTGATAAGATTACGTGAAGGAACCAGTGCATAACAGGGTTAATCAAAGAAGCTGTTTGTATATGTCAAACTAATGTGGTAGGTAATTACATAACTAAAACAAACCGAGGAAAGTGCGGAGGATGGACCATGGGTCCGTCCTATGGACGGGTGGTCCCGATTAGCCGGGAACTTTTCTCAAAATCTTCGACGAACAGAAGGATGATTAACATCACCGAAACAAGTAATGAGAACGATGACTTGGAATTACCGATTACCCGATTCACGCTGTTTTAGGGGAACGGAATGGGACTATGCCTTTTGGCAGAGAGGTCGAGCCTTGCATCCCTCTCGTTTCCCATTCTCCTTGAACCAAGTGCAGCATGAATCCGCTTCGGACCTGGCGTTTCTGCGTAAAGTAGTTCGCTCGGGTCTGACGCTAGTTGTTGCTAGCTAATGACCAAACAGGAAAACCCAAACTCAGGTCGATCCTAAGTGGGAACGGCCAGGATACTTCCGCTACGTGGCAGACTCGGGAAGACCTAGATTGCAAAACCCGTAACATTCCATGGGAGTGCCGGGCGGAGTTTTCTAGACATCCTTTCCGATGGACTGCTAAGACGTGTCCTGAATGGTTCTAGTGGACACGTTACAAAACTTCTCATGCAAGGATGCTACTATGTAGTTCTTGCTCCCCTTCGATATGTTCTTCTAATGATACAAGACGTTGTGCCGAAAAACTTGTTGGCACAACTCTCTCATGCGAGCCATCACCCTCCTCCCCTCATCATTCATGATAATGGCTCCTGACCTAATATCGACTAGATATCCATAACCCCCAGGAGTCTGCCTAAGATGGGTCCTCTCCCATCTGCGTCCACGCTCCTGGGCATATCCAAGAGATCCCTGTGCATCTGGTGTACCGACTGGGGTAATATCTCTCAGAGTGGCACCCACAGGGGTGCCACCTACTGACGGCTGAGCAAAAGCTGGAGTAACTGGAGTAGACGTCCCCACAGGTGTGACAAATCCCTGAGGTGATGTAGCTCCAGCTGAACGATGAGATGGAGACACCACGTCCGTGTCTCCACAACATCCACTTGAGCGTGAGCCATGCTCCCTAGAAGGGCCATGAGAGCGAGGAGTCACACCTGTATCCCGTGTCGACGGCGGGCTCACAGCCTCTGTATCTCTGCAGCATCCCCCTGATCCCGATGCGCTCCCTTCTTCTGGCCCAAATCGTGAGCG
Organism: Lygodium microphyllum; assembly: GCF_053477565.2. Classification (NCBI taxonomy): domain Eukaryota; kingdom Viridiplantae; phylum Streptophyta; class Polypodiopsida; order Schizaeales; family Lygodiaceae; genus Lygodium; species Lygodium microphyllum. The sequence goes on along the minus strand of NC_141152.1, from coordinate 124,764,405 downwards.
TCGAGCTCGTCTGCTCGAAGCCAAAGGATTTGATCGCACTGAAGCAAATTTAGCAGAGCGCCCTGACGAAGATCGAGACAGGTCCTTGGTCTGCCATCTCTCTGAATCTTGCGATCTGGTCTGGAGACATGCGTGTGAAGATGTCCTATAACTCCTCATCGCTCATCCCTCGACTCATCCTGAAAATGTCACCTGCACAAATAAAAAATGATGTTAGAATAATCAATTTAAATCATACAAAGCACAGTAATATAAATCATTTTAAACAAATCTCACTTAAAATGCATATCTTATGTACCCTTATAAGCGATTGGTCAATGAATTGAGTAAGTGGATACTCCAAGTATGAAGTATCCTATGGTCCCATGTTAATCTCCTGACACAACTCCGCATACACTGGAAGGTCGATAGATATGTCACCAGAAAAGAATGAGTCCACCTCATTCTCAAAGAGTTCTTGGACTCCCATATTTCCATCATTGTTAGTTGATGCTGGCTCCAAGCTTTCGACGGTCTCCACCCCTTGCAATATCGACCCCTGTATTTTCATATTATCTTCATCTATGCTCAGAACATCGCTTTGATCATATACTCTCGCACTTCGGAGAGTTAAATGTATAACATACTGCCATCGAGGTTGTCGGGGGTTTGGATAGAAGATTACCTATTCACAAATATGTACAAGAGAGTTCAAACCATTGTGACATAAATCATGTCGTAATACAATTAGCAAGCAAATGAGTCCATGCACATGTTCACAATGGGCCGGAAACACAAAGGTATCATGCAAATCCGTCCATTTTTTTTCGTAATCTATTTTGAGAAATCCAGATGGACCTCGTCGAACTGTTGCTTCAGCTCCTCCAAGTACCACTTTGAACCACTGCAGATCGAATAGTGTCATGGAGAAGCTATGGTAATCCATCGTAATAATACTTTACAAGTTCCCAAAATACTCCATCTCATCCACAACCGTGTTTGGATCTGTTGCTCGTCGCCGGCTCTCTTGCTCGAACCTTGCCATGATACCACAGTCCATTGTGGAGGGCATTTTGTCAATACGCTCCACACAAAAATGCCATCCGTGTGACCATGCTGCACTATATATTTTGTACTGTACATTGAAACACTCAAATTAGATGTCGCATATAAAATTTAGATACGACAGATTCTAAACCCCTCATCACCTTTGAAATACATCCCCTCGAGAATTCCCACTCCTCCATTAAGACCTCCGTCCCTTCGCGAGATGCTGCGGTCAAAGCTCCATGCAACCATCGCGTTGACATAAATCGCGGCATCTCCTCCATGCCTTTGGAATATCGAATCAGTCGATGACGCATACTACATCGGAATTCAGCTCAAGCTTCCTCTCGATCTTGCCTAGCGATCTGGTACTTGGCGAGCCACGTCTCCATAGAGGCATGGTGCAATATACAAAAGCGATTTACCTTCTCTTCCATTGAGGCATCCATTCTTTTTTCTACCCCATTTCCAACCACCACATCTCTAGTCAGTCTATCATCATCCTTCAGCGAGACCATAGCATTTCATTGTCTGGTTCCACCATTGGTAGCCATTGTGAAATATGCACTAGGGCCTCAAACAACAACCAACCTTCATCCATACTACCTTCTAGCCGAGCTCGTCGCACAAAGCCTTTTAAGGTTTTCATGAAGTGCTCCAAGAAGAACATCCATCGCGTATGGACAGGTCCAGCAATCTCCACTTCATCTACAAGATGCACAAGAAGATGGATTTATATCGTGAGCATGCTGGTGGGCAGGTATTTCTCAAAGAGACAGACCGTCTCCACTGCTCCCCGCCTCGCGGATTCAATAGAGGATGTCTTAATCTGCTTTTGTGAGATCCATTGTACCAAAGTCGACAACCTATAAATGGCTCCGCGTATTTCTTGAGTAAGACATCCTGCGATCGCGATCGGTAGTACAAACTGCCACAAATGAGAAAGCATTATGAATAATAGCTACATTCCAAATAGCAAAATGCCCATGCTAATTACAATCCATTCGTAGTGCAAACCTGGCCAGTCATGGGATTTTAGCCCTGATAATTGGTCGTCTTTAGAAAATGCGAACCTGAGAGAACGCATCATACCCATCGGAGTGCGGATAGACTTGATTACTTGCTTCACAATGCACTCTTCTTTAGTGGACAAAAACTAAGGAGCACGAGGAAGCTGTACGCGACCATCAGCACTCGACTATGGCCAAAGCGCCTCCATCTTACCTACCTTCTTTAAATCCATTCGTGCCTCTATACTGTCTCTCTTTCCTGTGATGTGGTCCTATAACAAGCTGCCCACATTCTTGAAAATATGCATGGGATCCAAAAAATGGTTGACCCGTAAGCGGGTCCAATATGGCAACTCGTAGAAAATTGAGAACCGCCACATTCCATTTGGATGTGATTCCACGTGGACCATTTTCAACTCGTACCAGCTTACGGCGTTCATACGTGTTGGAGGTCGTCCAAGGAAACCTTCCCTGAGTTCATGATTCTCTAGCAAGAAAGCAGCGTGTCCTTGATATACCATTTTCTTCATGGTTCGTGACCTTCGGGAGTCTAACTATGGCCCGGACAATGGACATGCATGATAACCTGAGGTAACCAGACATGTTCCAACACCACGACCTAGTGAATACTTGCTTGAACGAGATAAAATATAGATATTACTAGTGAGAATGGAGGCCTGCTCACCTGAGCACTCTCCAAATCTTGGAAAGTCATGGATCGTCCACATGAGAATGGCTCGAATATTGGCTGATCGTCGACCATCGTGCCTACCCATATCTTGCACGGTGACCCCCTCCTCCCACAAAATCTTAAGCTCATCAACTAATGGACGAAGATACACGTCCATATTTTTGACTTTGTAGCGGTCGGGGACGAGCAAGATAAGGATGAGATGTTCTTTCTTCATAGAAAGATATGGAGGGATATTGTAGTTGACAAGGACTATAGGCCACACACTATAAGAAGTTGAGCGCAGACCAAATGGGTTCACGCTATCCATTGCAAGACCGAGCCGAAGATTCCTTGGCTCTTGAGCAAAGCCTGGGAAGGTAGAGTCAATGTGGCTCCATGTGCGTGAATCCGCTGATATTTGTTGAACTCCATCTGTGGACCTATTCTGCGCATGCCACGTTGTCAAGCTCGCTATGCTGGACGTACGAAACATGTGGTTTATGAGGGGGATAAGCGAAAAGTGTCTGAGAACTTTTTAAGGGATGGTTTTCCCTTGCAAGTCCTGTCGATACCTGTGAGCACCACACTTTGGACATATCTTCATAGTCTCGTATTCTCCTCGAAACAGTATGCAATCGTTGATACATGCATGGATGTTATTGTAGTCCATGCCAAGCTTCCATAAAACATGTCGTGCATCATCATGAGACTCAGGCATGGTATTTGCAGGTGGTAATATATGATATTACAATAACCTAAAAAAAATCATGAAACACCTTGAAAAATCACAAATTTTTATAATAATAGTGCCGAAAAAAAAAATCAGTGAAGCATATGTACAAGGCACCTGAACAACTCGGTCACACTCCATCGCTCCACCTGTATTTTGCTTGCACACTTAAGAGTGCAAGTAGTGTCTTCAGCCGAGATACTCAGCACCCATCATATAATGGTATGGATGCTTCCTCTCTAGGCGGATCAAAAGTCTCAACATCCATGGGAATCAATGCATTGATCATTGCCTCCATCTTAGGCTCCAAGATTGTAGGTAGGTCTGGAAGGTTACCTGTCTCCTCTATTATTGATGGTATAGATTGGCCTTGCGAGTGCTGGATTGGCTCCTGCATTCCATCCATCGCACACCCATGTACTCTTCTAATTGGCCGCAAAGGGTGCACTCCCCCTTGGGACGAGACATCACATCCCTGGATAGAAAATTTGCCAACGAGACCCAATCTTATTGTATATGGTATTCAATTAGCTTGCGAGTACAATGCATGATTGATATTAACTTCAAATTACCACTTCCTAAAAATCCGCAATCTCCTGATCAATTATCTCAGATTGAAACTCGCCAAATCGTCGTACGTGTTCTATAGACAATCGGCATTTTCGTCTAATTGCCAGCTTCCATTGAGAGCAAGGACATGGGACACGCTGATTAAGATACGCCTCGCAATCTTGAACAACAGGACCTTCTTCGTTTTCCATTTTATCTACGTTACAACAAACAATTTGTTTTTTTTATCATTCTTTTCTTTTCTTAGATTGTTATCCTCTCCTTCCATCTCTCTCTTTTTCTATGACCTAGCATATAGTATCATAGAACACTAGTATTTAGTACCTGGTACTCAGTACCTAGCACATAATATTTCGTTTTCTCTCTTCCTTTCCCTCTGTCATTTCCTCTCCCTCCCTCGCCCTCACCCTCTCTTTCTCTCTTTCCCTATTAGGTTTAATGATATTTCTCTTTCTCTCTCTCCTCTCTCTCTATCTCATTTCCTTTTCTCTCTCCTCTCTCTCTCATTCATTTTTCTCTCTCCTCTCCCTCTCTCATTTCCTTTTTCTCTCTACTCTCCCTCTCTCATTTCCTCTCCCTCCCTCGCCCTCACCCTCTCTTTCTCTCTTTCCCTATTAGGTTTAATGGGTTTTCTCTCTTTTTCTCTTTCCTCTCTCTCTCTCTCTCTCATTTTTTCTCTCTCCTCTCCCTCTCTCATTTCGTTTTCTCTCTTCCTCTCCCTCTCTCATTTCCTCTCCCTCCCTCACCCTCACCCTCTCTTTCTCTCTTTTCCTATTAGGTTTAATGATATTTCTCTTTTTCTCTCTCCTCTCTCTCTCATTTTCTTTTCTCTCTCCTCTCCCTCTCATTCCTATCCCTCCCTCTCTCTTTTTCTCTCTCCTGTCTCTCTCATTCCTCTCCCTCTCTTGCCCTCTCTCATTCCTTTTTCTCTCTCCTCTCCCTTTCTCATTTCCTCTCCCTCCCTCGCCCTCACCCTCTCTTTCTATCTCTCTTTTCCTATTAGGTTTAATGATTTTTCTCTCTTTTTCTCTCTCCTCTCTCTCTTCTCCCTCTCTCATTTACCTTTCTCTCTTTCTCTCCCTCTCTCATTTCCTGTCCCTTCCTCACCCTGACCCTCTCTTTTTCTCTTTCTCTATTAGATTTAATAAATTTTTCTCTTTTTCTCTCTCCTCTCCCTGTCTCATTTCCCTTTCTTTCTTTCTCTCCCTCTCTCATTTCCTCTCCCTCCCTCACCCTCACTCTCTCTTTCTCTATTTTTCATTAGGTTTAATGATCTTTCTCTCTTTTTCTCTCTCCTCTCTCTCATTTCTTTTTCTCTCCTCTCCCTCTCTCATTTCCTTTTCTCTCTTCCTCTCCCTCTCTCATTTCCTCTCCCTCCCTCGCCCTCACCCTCACCCACACCCTCTCTTTCTCTATTTGTCTATTATGTTTAACATCTTATCTCTTTTTCTCTCTCCTCTCATTCTCTCTTTTTTCTCTCTCCTCTCCCTCTCTCATTTCCTTTTGCTCTCTTCCTCTCCTTCTCTCATTTCTTCTCCCTCCCTCTCCCTCTCTCATTTTCCTATTATGTTTTCATCTCTCCCCCCTCTCCCTCTCCCTCTCTCCTTTTCCCTCTCTTCCTCCCCCTCCCTCTCTCATTTCCTCTCCCCCTCCCTCTCCCTCTCCCTCATTTCTTCTCCCTCTCTCATTACATACAAATTATACAAAAAATAAATAAATAAGAGAGAGAATACACTCTCCCTTCCTCTCATTCTCTCATTTCATCCCCCTCCCTCTTCCATTTCCTCCCTCTCCCTCTCCCTCTCGCTCCCTTTCCCTCTCCCTCTCTTTCTCTCTCTCTCTCTCTCCCTCCCCCCCTCCCTCTCCCATTTCCTCCCTCTCCCTCTCCCTCTCTTTTTCTCTCATTTCCTCTCCCTCTCTCAATATATAGACACAAATCATATAAGCAAAAGTAAAAGAGAGAGAGAATGCACTCTCCCTCCCTCTCCCTCTCTCATTTCCTCCCCATCCCTCTCCCTCTCCCTCTCCCTCTCTTTCTCTTTCTCTCCCTCTCTCATTTTCTCTCCCCTCCCTCTCCCTCTCCCTCTCCCTCTCCCTCTCTTTCTCTTTCTCTTTCTCTTTCTCTCTCCCTCTCTCATTCCCTCTCTCTCTTCCTCCCTCTCCCTCTCCCTCTCTTTAATTTCACTCTCCTTCTCCCTCTCCCTCATTTCTTCTCCCTCTCTCAATATATACAAATTATACAAAAAATAAATAAATAAGAGAGATAATACACTCTCCCTCCCTCTCGTTCTCTCATTTCATCCCCCTCCCTCCTCCATTTCCTCCCTTTCCCTCTCCTTCCCTCCCCCTCCCTCTCCCTCTCCCTCTCCCTCTCCCTCTCTTTCTCTCTCATTTCCTCTCCCTCTCTCAATATATATACACAAATTATAAAAGCAAAAGGGAGAGGGAGAGAGAGAATGCGCTCTCCCTCCCTCTCCCTCTCTCATTTCCTCCCCATCCCTCTCCCTCTCCCTCTCCCTCTCATTCTGTTTCTCTCCCTCTCTCATTTCCTTCCCCCTCCCTTTCCATCTCTTTCTCTTTCTCTTTCTCTTTCTCTTTCTCTCCCTCTCTCTTTCTCTTTCTCTCCCTCCCTCTCCCTCTCTCTCTCTTTCTCTCTCATTTCCTCTCCTAAACAAGCAAAAGAAGGAGAGAATTAAACCCTAAACAAGTAAAAGAAGAAGAGAATGGACTCATCGATGAGATATGGCGAGGGTTTGGTGGCTTCTCTTCACGATGAAGGCTCCTCCTCTCCTTCGGATTGGCGGCGATGACGGCGACAAGCCTTCTTCCTCTCCCTCTCTCACCCTATGCAAGACGGTCGCTCTCTCTCTCACTTTCCCTCTCGAAACGTTCAACGAAAAAACATGAAATGAACCTGTACTCGGGTTTTGGCCTGTTTTTTTTCCCTGTGGGGCGTCGCACCGTCGCTATACGTTACAATCCTTGTAGTGTGTGCGCGCATCTGTCAGCGCGTCTAGATGACAGTGTAGATGCAGATATAGACACAGAAATAGACGCCCTGACAGACGCACACAGAGATGCAGATATAGACACAGCATGTAATATGTTTTATCTGCACAGGGTAGTAATGGATTTTTGCTTGTGTAGATGTGGAATCTTGGATCTTCCAACACTAATCCTGAGTTGGAAAGCATGAACAACACCTTAGCGGAGTTTTCTAGAGGTGTTAGTAGCTTTTTTGGAGGTTTTCCAAACAAGGAGCAATTCATGGGGGAGATGACCAATTATCTTGGTCGCCCTCCCACTGCAAAGGAGGTTTTCAGTGTCATGTCTGGGACACCTATCACATCTTTGCCTAGCACTACCGCACAAACACCAAACCTTGCTACACCTCTACTAACAAGTACTCTACACACTATGCATACACATAGATCAGTTGATGCACAGGGATCAACTGAAGTACATGGATCGGCCGAAGCACGTGCATCTGCAGAAGCATGTGCATCGAGTGAGGTAGAGGATAGTGCCCGTCAAGGGAGGAGAAAGAGTCATGCGGGAGGACGAGGAGGTTGAGGGCTTTGTGGGGATTGCCTAGGAGGTGGCTCTCGATCATCGTCATCGAGAAATGAGAGAGGTGAGTCTCCAAAAATGTACTACTCTGTCACTGATGTTGGTAGTATCTTGCATAACCCTGAGGGGAGGGAAGTGATAGCCTACTTGAGGAGTGTCGTGCATGCCACATACAAAGATTGCATGATTCCCTTCAAGCACCAAAAAAATAGTTTGTGGCAAGAGGTGCTGCGGGCAGTACATAGAAGGTACCCTAATCCTGAGAATTCACAATTCTCAAATGATTGGGGACGGTCAAAGGTGAGAGACGTACTTCATAACAAGAGGTCTCACCTTATGACGCGTGCCAAGGAGTCATTGCAGAGACAAGAGCAGGGGCACCCTGGATATGGCCAACCACCCAATTGCCACCACAGGGAGTGGAAAGAGGCCAAGAAGAGAGCAGTAGAGAAAAGGATAAGTCGCCAGCATGCAGAGGCGCGACGTATCCAGATGGCAACCATGGGATCGTCGCATTATGGATCGGGTGGTGGCAGGGAGTCATGGGAGGCTGAGTTTGTAAGTATTATTTGATTTTTTAAAAAATTAAATTTTGTAATTTGTTTCACTTCATTATGTAGTGTGTTCTAATACATTGTATGTTCAAATTGTTTTGTAGTATCATATCGTTGGTAGGATGCCTACTCCTAGAGAGATAGCCTACCATCGAGGTCATAACTAGGCATCCACTTGGGCAGCATTTCTACGAGAAGGGACTCATCACGGAGGAGCAATATAATCGTGCCATGAGGATTCCACAACCAGAAGAGGTATGTTTTATTTTTTACATGAAAAGTATAGGTAACCCTATTTTATTGTTTGTAATGGTATTTATATACATTAATCCTTTGTGTAGGTGAACCCTGATGCAGTTGAGGATAGCAAAGGGGGGACTAGCAGTAGCGGTGGTAGCAGTGGCAGTGACACAGGCAATGGTGGTGATAGTGACGATTATGCCTCTTCTGAGGAGATGTAGAGGAGCCCCATGCATGCATGCCTCCCCTTGGCTTGTAGTTTTCATTTTTGATATGTATTACTTTAAGCTAGTGCTTGTGACCATGACCATACTTGAGGTCACAAGCACTAGAACTCATCATGTAAAAATGTTTCATCTATATATATGAAATTTCATGTTCTACATATATTTTTTTGTTTTTAGTACAAAAATCTTTGAAATAATCTTTCTCTGTTTTCCCTAAGCACAATTTGATGTTCATGGGAAAAAAAAAATCCGAGAGCATGCTCTCTGGTTTTTTTTCCATACCTCTGTTTTGCGCGTCTATCAATGCATCTAAATTGCACGAAAAATGCACGTCTATTATCATCAAAAATTTTGCAGAGTACACGCTTTTTTAAATGCGCAGTTACATGCGTGTATAGATGCAGAATATAAATATATCCACTTTTTTATAAATATGATTATATATTTACGGAGCGCGTCAATAGGCGCGTCTATATGCTCATGTAGGTTTCACTATAAGCGCGCTTCTAGACGCGAAATTTTAGACGCGGTAATAAACGCGCCCGACATTTTTTAACATAGTTCAAATATTGCGTCTACAGGCATGTCTATGGAGCCTTTTTGTTGTAGTGAACACCCTACCCTATGAGAGGAACGACCCCACATTCATGGCGTATCCTCGTAGGGTAGGTGTGGATTTTGTTGCCACCCTCCATGGGTGGCATTATTTCCCCATCATCTACAACTCCAACGCTGCCTCCTTCGAGCATGCCCTCCTTTTTTACTTAGGAAGCCTAAATGGCTCCATGACGCGCTTCCTCGTCGCAGACTTCTCTTCCTACCCCGATCCAGCCTGTATAACTACATGTAATTATCTTAGGCTACTTAAGCTATTACTCAAGCAGGACCCGATCCCACAAGAGCGTGACTTTCCTCCCCTCTTTTTTGACCCCAACGCCATTGATAGCTGCGCCATGGCGCGCCTGATGATGAGAGCTAGCCTTCTTTCTTCCTTTTGCCTAGCTCTCCTAGAAGATATGAACGACAGTGAGTTTACTAGGTGCAACCATCCCTTCCTCTCCACCACCTCCCTCCATGTCCGCATGAACCTCAAAGGGTACATGCAAAGCCATCAATTTTTGAGCAAGTCCATCCGACCCCCTTCTCCGCCTCAATCAGACAAGGACGATTGGCTATAGGCTGTCATTCTACTAGTGTAATACAAAAAAACAAAAGTGCAAGCGGATCATTATGCATGGAATAACCAAAACAACTCACTTACACAAGCATCAACACCACATAAATCACAATCATCGCACCTAGGGGTCCTTAAGTTAGGCGTGCTCCGTGGCTTTGGTTGTCGGCTCCGCTCTTAATCCCCTAGCCCTTTTTGCTTCCCCACTTAATGCTTAGGGCCCATCGAGGGTAGGACATACCTAGGAAGGCCACTCGCCTATGGTTAGACCTATCACCCTAAGCTACTTGCACTGCACCTCTGGCACCAATGGAGCCCCCAAGTGTGAGATATCACCCAGGCTACCTTGTGGTTAGACCCAACTCCCCATTCCACCAGCACGAGCGCAATGCACTACACGATACAATAGATGCCGCCCTCCTTAGGTGGAGCACCACACCCGATCCTTCCAAGCATCACCAACGTGCCTAATCATCACCGACTTTAGAGGTCCCCATCAACCACTCGCTATCCATTTGAATTCTCCAACCAACCTTACTACCACGCTTCCACGAGCACCCGAGTCTACACGTTGCCCTGCCCTCACATGACTACTTCACTAACTGCCTCTTAAAACACCAACAGTCGACAAGAGTGCCATGGGATTGGAACCTGTCTCGGAGGGGGGTAATGTTAACCCCAAGCCGAGAAGGCAGAAGGATGAATGAAAAACCAGAAAGAAGATGGAAAATGAGCAAGGACACGCAGGCGGTCTCCAAAGCTAAGCCGGGGTCAAAGTGTAGTTTTAAATAAAAGGCGTCTCAAAAACTCCAAAAACTCTTGTAAAAGAGCGCCAGGCTCCCTCTTGTGCCACCTGTAAAAGAATAGTCGAATATTGGCCTGGGGCATGAAGCAAAAAGAGAAAATTAGAAAAAGGGACCTTGCCACATTGGCCGGTCATGTAAAAAAGGATGGGTGCCCATGGGGTTTCAGGGTTTGTATATATAAAGTTCAAAAAGTGAATGGAAGCTAATTTTTTGGTGTGTGCCCAACAAGAGCTCTTCTCTTCTTCTCCTCTCCTTGCTTGTGTGTGCTCTTGAGAGAGGGAGTGATTGTGAGTGTGAGGGAGTGAGTGAGTGGGAGTGAGGGATCAAGGGGGTGAAGCTCTTCACCATCTCCTCTTCTCTTCTATTCTCTTTCCTTCTCTTGCACGCATGGCTATGGCGGTTGGAGCTTGGAGATGGAGGAGGCTTGAGCATGCTTGAGCTAGCATCTAGGATCATGGAGCTACTGGAGTGCTTGAGAGAGAAGGCAATGCATATTGGCATTGAGGTAAGCTCACTACACTAGTAGGATCAATGGCGCGTCGGCTATGTAGAGGTAGCCATTAGAGCTCGCTTGGAACGCTTGAAACAATAAGCGGTTCGTGGGTCTTGGCGGTTGAGCGAAAGCTCCCACCACAGGCATCTTGTAGGAGACTTGAAAACTTTAAAATGCATGTGTGGAATTTTCAATAGTGCAAATATAAAGAATCCATGCCTATATTGCTTGACAGAGAGGGTGGAAGGAAGGGATAAAAAGAAGAACTGGCAAAGGGTGACAAGTGCTTCATCAACGCATAACAGAGAAGATCCCACTTAGAAATCCATCTTCAACATTTCATTAGATCGTATTCACATTTGTTCATTGGATTTTTTTTTTAGAATCATAGAGAAGCTTGTATATAAATACATTTGCTTTGCTTATAGGATGCAACTAGAAAAAGAAGCCATTGCAACATATAGGAATGTGGAGCAAGTGCTATTAGAAAATTGGGCTACACAAGCATCAAGTGACAATTGAAAAATATGAGAAGAGATCAGGAAAATATGGTAACTTGGAAAAAAGCCTTGCTTTGGAGGAGCAAAGGCTAGGAAGTTTCTCTCAGCACCCATCAATGAGGAAGGAAATATTATGGTTCATAATTTGTAGGACTATGATGGGTGGAAAAAGTTTCATTTTGTAGTTCCTGATTAAAGTAATAGAGCAAAACCAAGGTTGGCCAAAGCTAAGGTTTGGATAAGTCTTAACAAATTGTCTCCCTTACTTTGCAAGATGGTGTTTAACAATGAAGATAAGGAATAATTTATCAATGCTGTGTATAGCTTCTACAAAAACATGGTGGAAGCATGGCACAAAAGCTCTATCACACATTCCATGGTGCATACTTAGTCAATATTTTAAAATTGTATGAATTGTATAAACTATTGAGCATAGTTTTACTCATGTATAGTATGTGTCTTTGTAGCATATCCTTGAGGCACATGGGCCATACTTTGCAGACAAAAGGTAAGCATCTGAGTTTGGTCCACACAAGGGATGGAAAATTCACATTGGATAGCGTGTAATGTATACCAAAGTAAAACCAATCATGGTAGTGGACAGGGGAATGGTAGTAATCCAATGATCCAATTGCTATCTTGGCGGTATAGGATTATAGTAGTGGATGAAGCTAAACTCTCGCAAAAGAGAGAAAATTAAAGTGCTGATGAATCGGCTGCAGACATGATAGAGTCACATCATGTCACTAAAAGACTATGTTATAAAGCCTTAAGTGCCAAAGAAAACCATGCCAAGTGACTAGAAACAAGGCTTTGACAAGTCAAAAAATAGATTCAAAGAGAGCTAAGATAGTAAGATGAACAATGTGTTTAGTGTGAATGGATTTCATAGCTTAAGGGAGAAAGAGAGAGTATGCATGTATGTGAATGAGTCTTTTAGTTTAGTGTTATATAAAAGAGTTTCACTTTCTATCTTATTCATTGAGTTCTCACATCTCTTATGCAGGAAAGATGGCTAGGCCTAAGGTAGTTGCAAATAAGCTTTTGCTTAGAGCCCCATATCGTATTCAACCCCTTGGAGCATCTACTAGCACTGATGCACCCCCTCAACCTAACCCAGCTTCCTCAAGCCACCCACACAAGGGTCCTCTTCAATATTGTAACGTGTCCACTAGTATCATCCAGGACACGTCTTAGCAGTCCATCGTAAAGGATGTCTAGAAAGCTCCGCCCGGCACTCCCATGGAATGTTACGGGATTTGCGATCTAGGGATTTCTGTGTCTGCCATGTAGCGGAAGGATTCCGGCCGTTCCCACTTGGGATCGACCTGAATTAGGGTTTTTCCTGATTGGTCATTTCCTAATAGCAACTAGCGTCGGGCCCAAGCGAACTACTTTACGTAGAAATGCCGGTTCTGAAGCGGATTCATGCTGCACTTGGTTCAAGGAGAATGGGAAACAAGAGGGATGCAAAGCTCAACCTCTCTGCCATAAGGCATAGTCCCATTCTGTTCCCCTAAAACAACGTAAATCGGGTAAGACATAACTCTAGGTCAACGCTTTTGTTGTTCGTGTCCTTTGACGATAATCCCGCTGTTCTTCGAGATTTGAGAAAAGTTCCCGGCCAACCGAGACCACCCAACCATAGGACGGACCCATGGCCCATCCTCCGCAATTTCCTCGATTTGTTTTAGTTATGTAATTATCTAACATATTAGTTGGACATATAGCAACCAGCTTCTTTAATTAATCCGTTAAGCACTGGTTCCTTCACGTAATCTTATCATGTGACATAGAAAAACAATATCAGACAAGTTCTTTATTAACATGTCATTATATTTATCTTTGAAATACAAGGAGTTTCGCCCGTAAGCTTATCCACAATCCGCCCGAAGGCTATCGAGCAATCCACAAGGATCACTATTCCAAGACTCCGCCCGTAGACTAGTATGCAGGCCTCGAGATCCAATCCCAAGTCACATTAGCCTCTTGTGCAGGACCCGGAAGGCGAGGGATTTACGGCTAGAGCCCCCCTGGCACCCAAGTGTCCTCCTGCTCCAAGTAGCGCTCAACGGAGGGACCTCTCGCATCGGGTTCGGTCCACATTCCCGGCATGGTCAACAACCCCCTTGGTTAGGGTCAGGCAGGCAGTCGGGGGTAAATGAAGCTGCCTCTCCCTTCAAGCCTTCAACCGGAAGTATAGATATTCATTTAAGGGGAGAGAGTGAAGCACTCAAGAGCACATACACACACACCAAAATAATGAAGACTTGAGAAGAAAGAGAGATAGGGCTCAAATTTTCTTCTTCTTCTTCTTCTTTCTTCTTCCACACAAAAGAACTAAGTCTACAATATGATAAAAGACTAATATGAAAGTACCACAATATACGTACAGATGGTCACCAAGTGTAAACCCGCTAGGAAAGCAGAGGTGGCACAAAAAATGTGCCATAACCAAGGATAGACTACTTGGATATATTCTAGCTATAGAATAGTTGGCATATTCTCATGTCGGACACCTAATAGGCTAGTGAATAATATCGTGCCACATCACCAAGTCATGTAGTAGATACCAACTCATGTAGAGCTCGACATCTCAACATGCAGTCCCCTTAAAGCACAAAAAAGTGCTAGAGTATACATTGTTAAGCCTAGGAACAATCAAGCCTTTGAGCCAATGACAAGGTTAAGCTATTGATTTTGGCCCTAAGGGGCTCTAATCTCCAATTTCCTTCCTCCTTGGAAGGCAATATCTAGGCCCAATTTACCATGGGGGGACTTTGGTACTTGTAGGACCACAAAAAGAAGCTAAATAGTTTCACAACCTTCCACCAATTGGATTTGTGAAATGAGGTTACAATTCCTACAAATAGAGTAAAGGATGAGAAAATTGATTGAACTATAGTTTCCCTCTATAAGTCCCCAGCATTGACCTGCCTAGCTACACAACTTTCCCTTTATCTTCTTCGAGAACCATGCAAATTTTTGGACCATCGTCAAGTCTCCATTGCCTATTGGATAGCCTATGTATCTCAAAAACTTGTCAAGGGAGGATTAATTAATTTGACTCCTAGGTCCACGAGCTAATCCAAAAGTTGCTAAGATGATAGGTAAATAAGTTATGACTTACCTTGGAGCTTGATGCCATAGAGAAGTCCTCATAGACCTTCAATAGAACTCCTACCGATTGTTGTGTGGCTTGCACCACATTTGTATTAACGTCCACAAACATTTGGGTGGTGAACCCACTCTCATTAGGCGGTTGGATTCCCATGATGAGCCGTGCCTCCACCTTGGATTGAATCACTACTAAAAGGGGAAATTGGGAAGAGGAAAGGGCTAGTGCACACCCTTGTCTTATTGAGCACTCGAGAGAAAACCCATCAGAGAGGACTCTATTTATAGCTACCTTGACTAAGGCACACAAGAACAAGGCATGCACCATTCTTGTAAATGAATCCCAAACCCCATTGCCTCCACTACTGCTTCTAGAAAATCCCAAGTGAGCCATTTATATGCCTTCTCAAACAAAATCCATGTTAATGACCATATATTCTTCAGGAGCTAGGATGTCATAGTCCATGATCATCAATAGATTGAGAACTGGGTCCTAGATCTAACGGCCATTAAAAAATCCATACTACCTTGAGCTAATCAGGTAATGAAGCACATGCTTAATTCTACAAGCTCGCACTTTCCCCATCACCTTGTAGGAGGTGTCCAACAATGTGATCAGCGTCCAATTTGCAAGTGAAGAGTGTTGAGCTAATTTAGGTACTACTTTTATTATGCCCTTGTTAGTCTCCTCATCCATAGAGCATGCTCTACCAAAGATATTTAAAAGTCAATATCGGTCTTCTCTTAGCACTGCCTAGAACTCTTGATAGAATTTGAGTGATAGACTATTGGGGCCCAAGGATTTATTATGCTTTAGCTCCCTAACTACTTGCTCTAATTTATGAACAAAAAAGGGGTGATCAAAGTAAATTCTTTGCTCCATGGCCACCTTATTGTCAATCATGCATCTTCTCCCTGACCTTGTGGGTTCAAAGTCCTGGGGGGAGCCCACAATCCCTAAGAGAGAATCAAATCCTAACACTATCTCTTTATCATATGTGCATAATCCCCTCTCTCATTGTAGATGGAGGCTATTGTGTCCTACTTAATTTGCTTTGCCTTCAATGCTTCAAAGAACTTATGGGGGGGCTTCCCCCTTTATTGTCGACCTTGCTCTCAATTGGATCTTAGCTACCTCTGCCTTTTCTTGCTTGTGCTAGGGTAGGAACTCCTCAATGGCCATGGCCATACACATTAGCACCGCATCATTGGGGTCACTCTCTAGGGCCTTCATTATCAACTTGCATCAACAAGCAGCATCCTCAAGTGCTTTCCTCTTCCTCCTTGCTTTATTTCTACCATACCCTTTGGAAAACTCAATCACAACTTTGATGGATTCCTTCCAATTGTCTTCACTGCCATGACAAAGTGAAGCTCCATTGCATCATCATTGGTTCTTTGTGTCTTCTCTACTCACTCGCCCCATTTGGTAGGTCGTGTGCATTGTAGTGGGAGAAGCTGCCACGTGTTAGGTGGCGATCCCAAATGATTAAAGAGGGTTAATACCCTTAATTGCACCTTCCTACCCGCTCTCAACCCTTCTAGGCTTAGCTTTGAAGACACAATTGTCCTTGGCACTTCTTTTTGAGAGAACATTGGTTCATGGATCGTAGTTGTAAAATTAAATTATACAATGATGTTTTAGCATGTACAATGTAATATATATACTTGATTAAAACTCATGTAACTCGATTAATCTAAAAGCAGGACCATATTTATTACAATATGAACTTGTTCTATTACAACCCGGCTTGTGGGGCTTCTATCTCCTGAATTGCGTTTCTTAGGTCCCCAGAGCAAGTTGATGACCGAAGAGATAATTATATGCTTTAGGACTAGTGTACGCCCTGGTCGGTTTCCTTGAAAACCACTATCACACTGTTCGGATTCTGTTTCGAAAGGCGGATGCTGCTCGGAGCGGACAATAGCTGCAGATTTGGCGTGGAACGTCGATTGGAGTCCGGCATTCTTGTCGAATTCTGAGGCAGGACACGGCTGAGAGCCCAAGGCGTGTGCACGGGCAGAGGTCTACGCTCTAGTTGGATAGTAGAGACTCTGAGAGAGAGAGAGGGAGCGCTCTTGATTTGCCTGCGATCGGGGCTCCAGCTTGTCTCATTCATCAGCTGCCGACGCTTCCATTCATCAGCTTCCATCGTCAGATTGCGCACGAGAGAGAGTGTGTGTGTGTGTGTGAGCGCGCGTGCGTGCTTGTTTTTTCTGCACAGCTCGGGAGTCGCCGGCGCCGGTCGGCTGGGCCTGCCTCAGCGCCTTGTCTGTTTCATTAGTCCAGACAACCTTCAGCGCAGAGAGGTCTAGGCTGTAGCTGGATAGTAGAGACACTGAGAGAGAGACATGGAGCACTCTTGATTTGCCTGCGATCGGCCTGCGATCGGGGCTCCAGCTTGTCTCATTCATCAGCTGCCGACGCTTCGGCTTGGGTCAGGATAGATTACAAGCGGGGTTTTTTGTCGGATGCACACATAGGCTGGAAGAGACTTCGATGATAGGCCCCACACTCGCAAACGTTTTTGCTTTTTGAGGTGGTTATATGCAGAATAGACACAGGGTAAAACTGCGATTCACCATGGAGCTATGCCCATGCCATGGTCACGCATCCATGAGGTCTGTCGGCGCCTTGATTCCTCACGCTCTGGCCCCTATTAATAGTCTTCACCACTACTAACGGACGTTTTAAAAAGCTAATAAAATATATGACTCTCTTTCCCTTTGGAGACCCTCTACCATTCTCTGTTCAGGAAAACAGTGACCTGCTCTTTTGCAGTCCTCCTCCATTACGAAAGGACCCTCCTCCGTTCCCCTTCCAACACTCCTCCATTCCCGTCTAGTCATTGCAGCATACCAAAGCTACCATTCTACCATGTTTTGAAGCAACCCAAATGGCATTGAGGAAAGCAAAGCTACTATTTTGAGCCATTTCTACCAATAGCATAGCAATCAATACAACATCACAAAGTACACATTTCTACCATTTTTTAAGCCTAGCAAAGGGGCTATTTTTTGAAGCTTAGCAACTTAGCTACCCTTCACACCATAGGCTATATTTGCAAGCACTTACATAGCTCAATCCCCAACACCATGATTCCCATGATTGTTAAACATCCCATACCCACCAATGCAAATCCAAAAATTAAAGCTCAAAATCTCCCATCTGGTCCATTTGATGCCTCTAATCTTCAATGGGAGGCACATATGAATTCGTCATCAAAATATGACATCCAAAACATTGCATACATCCAATGGGATCAGTTGGATGATTTTATATGTGGTGAGTCTCAAAGAAAGGATGCACCAACTGGCTTCTGCAAGCAATGGACATCAAATAACGCATTGGGTAAGCTATTATGTCCGACGACAGATAGTCACAAACAACTTATCGGGTGAGTCTGTATTTCCAAAGCACAACGTGATATTTTTTAATTAAGCAATTGTTTATGAACTTGGAGTACTTTCTAATTGAGGATCCTTTTGCCAATGTCATGTCCTTTTTACCAATATGAAACCACACAACCTAGTTCTAGTTTACGAACCTTCAAGAAGTTTCATTAAGAATCTTTTTGCATTGCATTCTTCACAAGGTCTACTTTCCCAAATTGCCTCTATTGTCAATCCTAGACAATCCCATACTCACCTTGTGGTGCAAGTTCATGCACCTCTAAGCATACCCTTGGGTTAGAATTTAGACTAGGTTTGTAGCCACACCATTAAGTGTATCTTCTTGCATCAAAATAGTAGATGAAAGGGGAAACAAATTTAACTTCATTGTGTAGAAAAGCACTTAAATCTTTGATGCATTATCTTCTATCCCTGTTGCGCCTTACTTTTATTATGATGCACTTGCAATGTTCCATTAAGCATTTGCAAGAGCTTCTACATCTTTTGAATTCTTTCATACTTTATTTTGATACATTTGCAATGTTGAGATACTGCATCTTTTGAATTCTTTCATCTACCTTTGAGATTGACAATAATTTTATACATTTCCATTGACACTTGTCAACTTCAAAACCTACTAAAATGGGGATATCTAATGGACCTTTACTCCTTTTGGAGCACAGTTTCTTTACTAATGTAATATATTTCCACCCTTGTAAGGTTACTTTAGGTCCAAACTTTCGCCCACAACAACATTGCAAGAGAGCTAGAGCTCCAAAATCCCCTACACTTCTCCTGTCTTTGCTTGTCACTAGCAATGCCATCCACTCCCATGGTTTTTTCATTGCCTACTGGTGCCATCTCTCATAATCAAGCTCAGAAAATGAGCAAAATCTCCGAGTAAACTGTGAAATCCACCATGATATGCTTCAATCCTAAAGGGGAGAGAGAGAGAGAGAGAGAGAGAGAGAGAGATAGAGAGAGCATGTACCTATTGTTACAGAAGACGAGCTTGGCTTCAGAGGTTTGCGAGATGTGTCATTTCAGAGAGCCGCTAGATGAGCTTCCTATGCTTCAAAGGGCCACGAGAGAGCATGGATGTGTGGGTTTAGAGAGCTGCGAGAGAGAGAGAGAGAGAGAGAGAGAGAGAGAGAGAGAGAGAGAAGGCAAATGGCCATGGATGCTATGTAACCTAAGTCATGAGAGAGAGAGAGAGAGAGAGAGAGAGAGAGAGAGAGAGAGAGAGAGAGTAGCGAGGGTTTGGCATTCCATGTCCATGGCCATGCCACATGCATGTGCCCCCCCTTTTTCTTTCTCTCCATCTCTTTTTTAAAACCCTGCAGTCAATCAGCCACATCAGACCTTGACCGCTGATGTGTACGTCAAGACAAAAAACCCCACTTGATATCTAACCTGAGCCCTTCGGCTTCCATCGTCAGATTGCGCACGAGAGAGAGAGAGTGTGTGTGTGTGTGTGAGCGCGCGTGCGTGCTTGTTTTGTCTGTGCTGAGTGCGCTGTGCTAGCGAGACGCCGGCGCCGATCGGCTGGGCCTGCCTCAGCGCCTTGACGTCTGTTTCATTCGTCCAGACGACCCTTCGACTTCCATAATATGCACGTGACATCATCATTCAGTGCGAGATTAGTGGGCCAAGAAATGACATCGGCGGGTTCAAGAACCAAAATCATCTTCAATAGACCACTGTGGTGAATTACCAACAAGCTTGGACCTTGCATGCTCCATCCGACGCAAGAATATTGCGTGTTTTAGCCTCACGATGAGCTGATTTTATAAATACGGCATGATCTGAGATCAGAGACGTACAAGGAATTGTAACTTGTAAGATCTGGCAGCTTTTAAAGGCTGTGCTAGCAAAGCCTAATCACCATCGTTTGTTAATCGTCTTTGGCACCCATAGCTAGCTACCTACTCAATCCTCGCTAATTTTAGAGCATTAGGTATATCATGGCTTGAAAGAAATTAAGCAGGGGGTTTGTTGAGTAGAGACAGAGGAGAGAAATTCAAAATATTGGTTATGGTGGATGCTACAGAGCTTGAGGATCTAAAACACATCGAGTAGGTCAATGATATGTATTCCATCAGATCGACACTGGCGAGGACATGGGTGAGGTCGCCGCTGATTTGTGTTGCACGCTGACGGCCATGGGCCGGTATAATAAGCCAAGGTTAAATTAATAACGTTTAATCTAAAGGTTTAAAATATCACCCCCTCCAACTTTGCCATGTTCACACTTGGGAGCCCACACAGGAAGAGTTGGACTGGATATTTTGACAAGGTGTTTTCACACTAAGTTGTTTCAAGGACTCAAAGGACAGTTCTATGCAACTTTCAAGTCCATATTTGAAGGGGTTAAAATATAATAAAAAATCAACCAAAAAGAGTCTTGGTTTGAGCTTGTCTTTGACTTCATTCTTGGCATTAAAAATTGCCAAAAAATAGCAATGAAAAGTATCAATTTTAGACCCATATTTTGATGTTGTTTGGGCCATAGGGGCACCATTTGAGGCCTCTTTTCAGTGTTTCTTGCTAGACAATTGATACACAATATACACAATATACAGACATGGTCTATGGATGTAAATGATAGTAGTTTGACACATGTATATGTAATTTCTTGGGCATTTTTAATGCTCTTTTGTTTCATATTTGACCAATCAACACTCAAGACTTGTTCATGCGCTTGGATACTAATTTGACACACTACATATTGCTTAGTTTTCCAAAACTTGCAATAGTCATAATGTCTGAAATGACATAGATTACTCAAATGGTTGGTAACAAGTTAACTAAGGACAATTATAGTGTGTTGTCCTATCATATGAAAAATTTTCTAATGGGGGGAGGTTTATGGGACCTCATTTCTGGTAAAGATGCATACCTTGCACTTCTTAAAGAGCCCATGGAGGAACAAAAGAAGACCTATACCGATTGGATAGGTTAAAATAATAAGTTTTTACATTTGATATCTAGATACATTTTAGAGACATTGATCCCGTACATCAAGAAAGCTAGCACATGTAAAGATGCTTGGAAGATCATTGAGAAATGTATGGCACTTTCATAGAGGCAAGAAAGATATAGGTAAAGCAGAGATTTCATGGTGCATGGGATGGGAGTCGAAGCATTAGTGATAACTACAGAGATAAAGCAGATTGCAAAGGATCTTACTTTAATAAATGCACATGTGGATAATGATGATTTAGTTTCTATTACTTTAGAAGTTAGTTGTTTTGTTGCTTATTGAAGAAATAGAGTTGAGCCTTAATATATCTAGCAGTGGGAAAAACACTAGTCACAACAATATATTCTATCATTAGAGAGGTCATGGTAGCTCATTTAGAGCTAGAGGATCTTCATATGGTCATGGAGACAACTTTTCTTGTGGTCATAGCTCTTTCGGTCATGGAGACTTTGTGCCAATAGGCAGAAGAATGAGATCCTTTTCTAGAGGTAGATGATGATCTACTTCTCATAAAGATAATGCTTATGATTACTATGGATAATTTGGCCATTTTGAGAAAGAATGCTACCTCAAGCAAGATGCTATATCTAAAGGTTATGGAAGGGCATGATATGGGCATTATGTTGGTGGCTATGAGCGCATACGATGTGGTTCTAGAAGTGATTCATTACCTGAGGTCATCTTTTTGCTATTATGGAGTATGTACTTGCCAACATGACATTTCCCCAGAGAGGATACTTGGTTTTTGGATTCATGAGCTATAAACCATACGATAAATCATGTAGAATGGTTTGATAGGAAGAAACAAATGCAAAATGGAGAGTATGTGGCTATGGGAGATGAGAACTTACATAAGATTACTCACATTGGCAATGTTCCTTTGGTGACTAGAGATGCGATAGAGAGTAAGCTTGGAGATGCATTATATGTGCTTAGAATCACTAAAATTTTGGCTTTAGTGACAAATTAAGGGCTACAAGTGAGGTTCAATAAATATACTTTCTTCATTGAAAAGTTTAGAAATGGAAAATATGGTAGGTTGATTGATCATGGTTAAAAGAAAAACAAGTTGTTTGCATTAGATATAGGTACTCTTGTCATGGAAATTTCTATGTATGTTGAGATTGGACATAGACAAGAGAAGGGTATTGAGTTATACTATAGAAAAATTGGGCATTGAAATTCGAAAAGGCTTAAACAAATGTAGTCTAGAAAGGCTATTCATGGCCTTGTGCAATTTGCCTATATCAACTATGATCATACATGTGAGGCATGCTACTTTGGCAAGCAATCTAGACTCTCATTGTCAAAGAGATGGAAATTTAGAATATATTATTTGGAAATTATATATTTAGATTTATGAAATTCATATTAAAATGTTTCTTTGAGTGGTAGATATTATGAAACTATATTTACTGTAGAGTTTTCCCAAAAGTTAGTATAATAAGTATTTTTTAAATTTAATTATAGATTTATCTATCTATTGCATGATTCGTGACTTATTACAAAAATGTGTGTATGTGATATTGGTTACATTATGCTTCATAGATAGTTAAAAGGATAGTAATGTGTTTTTTATTGTGGTAAGCACATTATTAGATGAAGTTATACAAAATTATTATTTGGAGTGTCTATTTTTATGTGTATAACTTATACACTTTGTAATGTGAAAATTAGAAATATTATATTTTATATGCACCTATAAGTGCAACGACTTTGTATACACACATGTATAATAGATTTATTTTGAATGTACTTATTATAAGAGATAAAATATTGTTATTGGTTAGAAATCTATTTAAAATAAGTTGTGTTTGATTTATTTACACAAAAGAAAATTGTGCAAGAAAAAAAAAACTTCATTGAATATTATAAATAAATGCATGGGAAAGGTACTCACCTATGCATGGGGTAAGATTATACCCAATCTTATGTACTGTAAGTTTCGTGTACTTATCTTCTCTTTTATAGTTTATTATCATGTTATTTTTCATAGTAACGTCTAGCAAAATATCTTAGTATATATTATTCGCCGCATGAGGTAGCACTAGCTTGAGGTTGGCTATTCTTGTAATTTCTTTGTGTTATCACTTGGGGATAAATATTTTTAAGTCCCTAAGAAATGTTATGTTATTATATTTACTATAATATTATATGGAAATGTACTATGAAAAATAAGATGGTTTTTATTTTATTATGGATTTTATTTATGTAGTGCAAGATCCCTAACGTATTGCATGAACACATGTACATGATACTAGTCAGATTATATCTACTAGATAGATGAAAGGATACTGATATGCTTTGTGTTGTAATGAGCATAATATAAGATAGAGTTATGTGGAATTATTACTTGGAGTTTGTATTTTAATGCATAACATTTAAACACTTTATATAATTATGAAAAAAATTAGTAACATTTTCTATTTTATATAGACCTATGAGTGGAAGGACTTTCACGCATGTGTACATGCATAACAATATATATGCTCAATGTATTTATTAGAAGAGATAAAATACTTTATTTGCTTGTAAAGCTATTTAGAATAGGATGTGTTTAACTTATTTACACAAAAGCAAGTTATGTAAGAAAATAAAAAGCAAGAACCTAAAAGGAATGCTTTCAATGTATTTTGAGCACAAACACTACAAGGGAATAGGAATATAATGATAGGCATTTCCAATGTAAATTAGCAGCATCGCTATTTGTATCAAATGCGATATGATAGCGAGGAAAATAGTGACGATTCCCTGAGAAAAAGAAGCTAGTGAAACCCAATCATGATGTTTTGCCGCAAAGATTTTGAGAGAGAGCAAAAGAGATCAGGCTTGGAAGGAAGAGGGAGAGAAAGAGAGTGTCTCACTACTATTGCTGCTGACATTCGTGGAAAAAAGAGGGGAAAGTGCACGAAGGAAGAAGAGGGACCATCGCGAAGAAGAGGAGACAAAGAATTCATCCTCGCGCCTTTGCGGTAAGTACATTGCCTCCTCTTGATTTGTTCTTGTTCTTTTTTCTTTCCTTTTATGTGTTTTTCTTGAAAATGAGGTGCATTGAGGGAGAAAGAGAAGACATGCGAAAGGAAACAAGAGAGGGAGAAGAAGAAAGAAAAAGGAAGAGAAAATGTGTGAGAGAGAGAGAGAGTGTGTGTGTGTGTGTGTGTGTGTGTGTGTGAGTGAGTCAGTGATAGAGACTCAATAAACATGAAAGATAACAAAGAAAGAGAGAGAGAGAAAGAGAGAAAGAGAGAGAGAGAGGAGAATGAGTGAGAGAACATGAGGGGACAGATAGAAACAAAGAGAGGGGAAACAAAGAAAGAGAGAGAGAAAAAGAAAGAGAAGGAGGAGAGAACATGAAATGAAGAGTGCAGAGAGAGGTCAATAAATTTTGTTAGGTTAGTTAGAAAACTAAAGCTACTCTTCAAGGGAAGGGGGTGTTTAAATTTCCCATGAATTTTCTATACAACAAAGTGGTCTTGGTTAGGCAAGAGAATTCCATTAAAAATCTCACATGCTAGATTAGGTCAAGTTAGGAATGATCGAATGTCAACTATCCTAGTGTGTCATCCTAGATCCAAATTAATGTTATTTTAGGGGGGCCTCAGTTGAGACTATACCTTATTAATAAAGTGGTTGATGCATATTTCTCCCCCTCATTTCTAGGCTCTCTTTAAACCAATGTAGTGTTCTACTTAAGTTTGAGAGATGATAGCAAAGTAGTTATCTTAAGCTAATGTTAGATAACCATGGTAGGAGACTATAGTCACGGTTTAGGCTTGTGTTAGATTGATCCTTATGGAGTTGAGGTGGAACTTTCCCTACGAGGTAGACTTAAGTAGTTTGAGGTAATGTAGTTTGATTATTACAAGGGAGTTTTAAGTGGAAGTTACATTCACTACAAGGATATGAACCTATAGCGACGATAAATAGCAGCATCGCTATTAGCGTTGCATTTGCGATGCAAATAGTGATGATACCCAGAGCAAAAAAACACGGGCCGAAACCCGAGTGCGTCATTTTTTGTGTATTCACGAAAGAGAGAGCGACCATCTTGATGAGAGGGAGAGAAAGAGAGAAAGAAAGCTTTTCACCACCGCTGCTACCGCCGCCGCCGTTCACAAAGAAGAGGAGTAGGTGTACGGAGGGCGAAGAAAATCCGCCATCGCAAAGAGGAGCCACGAAACCCTTCTTCGAGTCTTTACAGTAAGTGCATTGTCCATTCTTGCTTTGATTTTTTGTTTTCTCTCTATCTTTACTTGTTTTTTGTATAATTTGTGTATATTGAGAGAGAGAGGAAATGAGAGAGAAAGAGAGGGAGAGGGAGAGGAAGAGGGAGGGAGAGGGAGAGGGAGAGGGAGAGGGAGAGGGAGAGGGAGGAAATGGAAGAGGGAGGGAGAGAGAAAGAGAGGGAGAGGGAGAGGGGAAGGGAGAGAAAATGAGAGAGGGAGAGGGAGTTTTCTCTCTGTCTTTTACTTGTTTTTAGTATAAAATATGTGGACTGAGAGAGGGAGAGGAAATGAGAGAGAAAGAGAAAGAGAGGGAGAGGGAGAGGGAGAGGGAGAGGGAGAGGAAGAGGAAGAGGAAATGAGAGAGGGAGAGGGAGAGGGAGGAAGAGAGAGAGAAAGAGAGGGGGAGGGAGAGAAAATGAGAGAGGGAGAGGGAGTTTTCTCTCTCTTTTACTTGTTTTTTGTATATAAATTCGTGTGTATTGAGAGAGGGAGAGGAAATGAGAGAGAAAGAGAGGGAGAGGGAGAGGGAGGGAGAGGAAATGAGAGAGGGAGGAAATGGGAGAGGGAGGGAGACAGAAAGAGAGAGGGAGGGAGAGGGAGACATTAAACATAATAGGGAAATGAGAGAGGGAGAGGGAGAGGGAGAGAGAAAATAGAAATGAGAGAGGGAAGGGAGAGAGAAAAAGAAATGAGAGAGGGAGAGGAGAGAGAAAAACCACTAAACATAATAGGGGAAGAGAGAAAGCGAGAGAGAGGGTGAGGGAGGGAGAGGAAGAGAGCAAAAGGAAATGAGAGAGGGAGATGAGAGAGAAAAAGACAAAAAAATCATTAAACCTAATAGGGAAAGAGAGAAAGAAAGGGTGAGGGTGAGGGAGGGAGAGGAAATGAGAGAGGGAGAGGAAGAGAGAAAAGGAAATGAGGGAGGGAGAGGAAATGAGAGAGGGAGAGAAAGAGAGAAAAGGAAATAAGACCTTACAATAAGCTCATCCTAGGCTCATAGGGGTTAGGACAATCCTCAACAAACCTAAGGGATATATGGCTAGAGAACCCTTGCACACTTGCGCCTCCTAGCATAATGTTCTTGCTACAAAGAGACCTCTCATACATAGGGCCTCCACAGCACTCAAACTATCCCCTTGGTGAAGGGATCTAGCCACTTACCTTGGGGGAGGTTTAGTGTGTAACCAAATATCCGCCTATGAGGGCACAAGAACTTTTGTAGAAGTATACAATGAAGGCAATCAACCTATCAATTAGAAAAGCATTCATTTTTCATAATGTAAATCCATAAATCTTTGGATATTCAATAAAAATCAATCTCTTCTTAAAAAGACAAATACAAAAAACTAAAACAGCATCATTCTAATGCTTCGCAAAAACTAAAACAACATCACCACAAGATCTCTTGGGAAACTCATCTTCAGCTATCAATTTTAATTTAAAAATATAATATAAAATTACTTG
Organism: Lygodium microphyllum; assembly: GCF_053477565.2. Lineage (NCBI taxonomy): Eukaryota > Viridiplantae > Streptophyta > Polypodiopsida > Schizaeales > Lygodiaceae > Lygodium > Lygodium microphyllum. The sequence continues at coordinate 124,737,649 of NC_141152.1, read as the reverse complement.
CAAGGAAGGATAATCTTTTATCATTAACCCTCTTTCATCCTTAGAATAGTCTTAGGAACAAATTTTTGCTCTAACAAGCATATATTTGAGCATAATAACTATTTTAAGGTTTCTTCCATGAGTAGAAGTAGTATATATGCAACCATCAAGCTACAGATCATGCTCTAGTATCTGTGGAAATCCCAATCTCATGCACTCATAGAGATTGTAGTGTGCAATAGTGTGGAGAGAAGGTGGGTGAGTTGTAAATGGTAAAGGAGAATTTGTGGTTGTGGTCGTGGTCGTGGTCGTAGTCATAGTCGTGGTCATAGTCGTAGTTGTAGTGAATTTGTGCTTGTGTTCTCCACAATGTGTTGGCTATGGGTGTCAAATACTTTAGTCGGATCTCTCTCTCTTTCTCCTCTCTCTCCTCTCAACCATTCTCTCTTCCTCAATCTTCCCTCTTTCTCTCTTCCTATACTGTCCCTAAATCCTTCTCTCTCCTCCTATCTCTTTTCTCTCTCTATCTCTCTTTCTATTTCTATCTCTCTCACTTCTCTCCTCTTCTTCTCTAACATTACTCTCTCTCTAACTCTTGTCTCTCTCTTCATCTCTATATAAGTAGTCGTGATCGTGGTCGTGGTCATGGTCGTGGTCGTGGTCGTGGTCATGGTCGTAGTTGTAGTTGTAGTCATAGTCGTATGACTAAAAGCTATTGTCAAGACCACTTGCAAATCCAGAACAAAGATTGAAATGACCTCATATGCAAAAAATCATAGCAATAAGCCTTGAAGGACTTGTCTACAATATATACATCATTCTTGTTACTCACCAAGTTTCATTGTAATTAAAGACTAGAGTGTTACCTGTCTTAGGATTCTCCTATAGTTATTACTTAAGGGAAATCAAGAAAGGTGGAAGAGCTTCTTACCCATTGCTTTCTTGCTTGCCCATTTCTTACTTGCTTGCTTCCGCACTCTAATTGTCTTCACCTTAGCTTTCAATCAAACTTTGCATAACCATGGGATAGCTCCAATACCATGAAAATAAACAAGAGGGGAGAGAGTGAAGTACTCAAGAGCACATACACACACACCAAAATAATGAAGACTCCAGAAGAAAGAGAGATAGGGCTCAAATTTTCTTCTTCTTCTTCTTCTTTCTTCTTCCACACAAAAGAACTAAGTCTACAATATGATAAAAGACTGATATGAAAGTACCACAATATACGTACAGATGGTCACCAAGTGTAAACCCGCTAGGAAAGCAAAGGTGGCACAAAAAATGTGCCATAACCAAGGATAGACTACTTGGATATATTCTAGCTATAGAATAGTTGGCATATTCTCATGTCAGACACCTAATAGGCTAGTGAATAATATCGTGCCACATCACCAAGTCATGTAGTAGATACCAACTCATGTAGAGCTCGACATCTCAACATGGAGTCCCCTTAAAGCACAAAAAAGTGCTAGAGTATAAATTGTTAAGCCTGGGAACAATCAAGCCTTTGAGCCAATGACAAGGTTAAGCTATTGATTTTGGCCCTAAGGGGCTCTAATCTCCAATTTCCTTCCTCCTTAGAAGGCAATATTTAGGCCCAATTTACCATTGGGGGGGACTTTGGTACTTGTAGGACCACAAAAAGAAGCTAAATAGTTTCACAACCTTCCACCAATTGGATTTGTGAAATGAGGTTACAATTCCTACAAATAGAGTAAAGGATGAGAAAATTGATTGAACTATAGTTTCCCTCTATAAGTCCCCAGCATTGACCTGCCTAGCTACACAACTTTCCCTTTATCTTCTTCGAGAACCATGCAAATTTTTGGACCATCGTCAAGTCTCCATTGCCTATTGGATACCCTATGTATCTCAAAAACTTGTCAAGGGAGGATTAATTAATTTGACTCCTAGGTCCACGAGCTAATCCAAAAGTTGCTAAGATGATAGGTAAATAAGTTATGACTTACCTTGGAGCTTGATGCCATAGAGAAGTCCTCATAGACCTTCAATAGAACTCCTACCGATTGTTGTGTGGCTTGCACCACATTTGTATTAACGTCCACAAACATTTGGGTGGTGAACCCACTCTCATTAGGTGGTTGGATTCCCATGATGAGCCGTGCCTCCACCTTCGATTGAATCACTACTAAAAGGGGAAATTGGGAAGAGGAAAGGGCCAGTGCACACCCTTGTCTTATTGAGCACTCGAGAGAAAACCCATCAGAGAGGACTCTATTTATAGCTACCTTGACTAAGGCACACAAGAACAAGGCATGCACCATTCTTGTAAATGAATCCCAAACCCCATTGCCTCCACTACTGCTTCTAGAAAATCCCAAGTGAGCCATTTATATGCCTTCTCAAACAAAATCCATGTTAATGACCATATACTCTTCAGGAGCTAGGATGTCATAGTCCATGATCATCAATAGATTGAGAACTGGGTCCTAGATCTAATGGCCATGAAAAAATCCATACTACCTTGAGCTAATCAGGTAATGAAGCACATGCTTAATTCTACAAGCTTGCACTTTCCCCATCACCTTGTAGGAGGTGTCCAACAATGTGATCAGCGTCCAATTTGCAAGTGAAGAGTGTTGAGCTAATTTAGGTACTACTTTTATTATGCCCTTGTTAGTCTCCTCATCCATAGAGCATGCTCTACCAAAGATATTTAAAAGTCAATATCGGTCTTCTCTTAGCACTGCCTAGAACTCTTGATAGAATTTGAGTGACAAACTATTGGGGCCCAAGGATTTATTATGCTTTAGCTCCCTAACTACTTGCTCTAATTTATGAACAAAAAAGGGGTGATCAAAGTAAATTCTTTGCTCCATGGCCACCTTATTGCCAATCATGCATCTTGTCCCTGACCTTGTGGGCTCAAAGTCCTGGGGGGAGCCCACAATCCCTAAGAGAGAATCAAATCCTAACACTATCTCTTTATCATATGTGCATAATCCCCTCTCTCATTGTAGATGGAGGCTATTGTGTCCTACTTAATTTGCTTTGCCTCCAATGCTTCAAAGAACTTATGGGGGGGCTTCCCCCTTTATTGTCGACCTTGCTCTCAATTGAATCTTAGCTACCTCTGCCTTTTCTTGCTTGTGCTAGGGTAGGAACTCCTTACTGGCCATGGCCATACACATTAGCACCGCATCATTGGGGTCACTCTCTAGGGCCTTCATTATCAACTTGCATCAACAAGCAGCATCCTCAAGTGCTTTCCTCTTCCTTCTTGCTTTATTTCTACCATACCCTTTGGAAAACTCAATCACAACTTTGATGGATTCCTTCCAATTGTCTTCACTGTCATGACAAAGTGAAGCTCCATTGCATCATCATTGGTTCTTTGTCTTCTCTACTCACTCGCCCCATTTGGTAGGTCGCGTGCATTGTAGTGGGAGAAGCTGCCACGTGTTAGGTGGCGATCCCAAATGATTAAAGAGGGTTAATACCCTTAATTGCACCTTCCTACCCGCTCTCAACCCTTATAGGCTTAGCTTTGAAGACACAATTGTCCTTGGCACTTCTTTTTGAGAGAACATTGGTTCATGGATCGTAGTTGTAAAATTAAATTATACAATGATGTTTTAGCATGTACAATGTAATATATATACTTGATTAAAACTCATGTAACTCGATTAATCTAAAAGCAGGACCATATTTATTACAATATGAACTTGTTCTATTACAACCTGGCTTGTGGGGCTTCTATCTCCTGAATTGCGTTTCTTAGGTCCCCAGAGCAAGTAGATGACCGAATAGATAATTATATGCTTTAGGACTAGTGTACGCCCTGGTCGGTTTCCTTGAAAACCACTATCACACTGTTCGGATTCCGTTTCGAAAGGCGGATGCTGCTCGGAGCGGACAATAGCTGCAGATTTGGCGTGGAGCGTCGATTGGAGTCCGGCATTCTTGTCGAATTCTGAGGCAGGACACGGCTGAGAGCCCAAGGCGTGTGCACGGGCAGAGGTCTACGCTCTAGTTGGATAGTAGAGACTCTGAGAGAGAGAGAGGGAGCGCTCTTGATTTGCCTGCGATCGGCCTGCGATCGGGGCTCCAGCTTGTCTCATTCATCAGCTGCCGACGCTTCCATTCATCAGCTTGTCTCATTCATTAGCTTCCATCGTCAGATTGCGCACGAGGGAGAGTGTGTGTCTGTGTGTGAGCGCGCGTGCGTGCTTGTTTTTTCTGTGCTGAGTGAGCTGTGCTCGCGAGTCGCCGGCGCCGGTCGGCTGGGCCTGCCTCAGCGCCTTGTCTGTTTCATTAGTCCAGACAACCCTCAGCGCAGAGAGGTCTAGGCTGTAGCTGGATAGTAGAGACACTGAGAGACAGACAGGGAGCACTCTTGATTTGCCTGCGATCGGCCTACGATCGGGGCTCCAGCTTGTCTCATTCATCAGCTGCCAACGCTTCGGCTTCCATCGTCAGATTGCGCACGAGAGAGAGAGAGAGTGTGTGTGTGTGTGAGCGCGCGTGCGTGCTTGTTTTGTCTGTGCTGAGTGCGCTGTGCTCGCGAGACGCCGGCGCCGGTCGGCTGGGCCTGCCTCAGCGCCTTGACGTCTGTTTCATTCGTCCAGACGACCCTTCGACTTCCATAATACGCACGTGACATCATCATTCAGTGCGAGATTAGTGGGCCAAGAAATGACATCGGCGGGTTCAAGAACCAAAATAATCTTCAATAGACCACTGTGGTGAATTACCAACAAGCTGTGGACCTTGCATACTCCATCCGACGCAAGAATATTGCGTGTTTTAGCCTCACGATGAGCTGATTTTATAAATACGGCATGATCTGAGATCAGAGACGTACAAGGAATTGTAACTTGTAAGATCTGGCAGCTTTTAAAGGCTGTGCTAGCAGAGCCGAATCACCATCGTTTGTTAATCGTCTTTGGCACCCATAGCTAGCTACCTACTCAATCCTCGCTAATTTTAGAGCATTAGGTATATCATGGCTTGAAAGAAATTAAGCAGGGGGTTTGTTGAGTAGAGACAGAGGAGAGAAATTCAAAATATTGGTTATGGTGGATGCTACAGAGCTTGAGGATCTAAAACACATCGAGTAGGTCAATGATATGTATTCCATCAGATCGACACTGGCGAGGACATGCGTGAGGTCGCCGCTGATTTGTGTTGCACGCTGACGGCCATGGGCCGGTATAATAAGCCAAGGTTAAATTAATAACGTTTAATCTAAAGGTTTAAAATATCACCCCCTCCAACTTTGCCATGTTCACACTTGGGAGCCCACACAGGAAGAGTTGGACTGGATATTTTGACAAGGTGTTTTCACACTAAGTTGTTTCAAGGACTCAAAGGACAGTTCTATGCAACTTTCAAGTCCATATTTGAAGGGGTTAAAATATAATAAAAAATCAACCAAAAAGAGTCTTGGTTTGAGCTTGTCTTTGACTTCATTCTTGGCATTAAAAATTGCCAAAAAATAGCAATGAAAAGTATCAATTTTAGACCCATATTTTGATGTTGTTTGGGCCATAGGGGCACCATTTGAGGCCTCTTTTCAGTGTTTCTTGCTAGACAATTGATACACAATATACACAATATACAGACATGGTCTATGGATGTAAATGATAGTAGTTTGACACATGTATATGTAATTTCTTGGGCATTTTTAATGCTCTTTTGTTTCATATTTGACCAATCAACACTCAAGACTTGTTCATGCGCTTGGATACTAATTTGACACACTACATATTGCTTAGTTTTCCAAAACTTGCAATACTCATAATGTCTGAAATGACATAGATTACTCAAATGGTTGGTAACAAGTTAACTAAGGACAATTATAGTGTGTTGTCCTATCATATGAAAACTTTTCTAATGGGGGGATGTTTATGGGACCTCATTTCTGGTAAAGATGCATACCTTGCACTTCTTAAAGAGCCCATGGAGGAACAAAAGAAGACCTATACCGATTGGATAGGTTAAAATAATAAGTTTTTACATTTGATATCTAGATACATTTTAGAGACATTGATCCCGTACATCAAGAAAGCTAGCACATGTAAAGATGCTTGGAAGATCATTGAGAAATGTATGGCACTTTCATAGAGGCAAGAAAGATATAGGTAAAGCAGAGATTTCATGGTGCATGGGATGGGAGTCGAAGCATTAGTGATAACTACAGAGATAAAGCAGATTGCAAAGGATCTTACTTTAATAAATGCACATGTGGATAATGATGATTTAGTTTCTATTACTTTAGAAGTTAGTTGTTTTGTTGCTTATTGAAGAAATAGAGTTGAGCCTTAATATATCTAGCAGTGGGAAAAACACTAGTCACAACAATATATTCTATCATTAGAGAGGTCATGGTAGCTCATTTAGAGCTAGAGGATCTTCATATAGTCATGGAGACAACTTTTCTTGTGGTCATAGCTCTTTCGGTCATGGAGACTTTGTGCCAATAGGCAGAAGAATGAGATCCTTTTCTAGAGGTAGATGATGATCTACTTCTCATAAAGATAATGCTTATGATTACTATGGATAATTTGGCCATTTTGAGAAAGAATGCTACCACAAGCAAGATGCTATATCTAAAGGTTATGGAAGGGCATGATATGGGCATTATGTTGGTGGCTATGAGCGCATACGATGTGGTTCTAGAAGTGATTCATTACCTGAGGTCATCTTTTTGCTATTATGGAGTATGTACTTGCCAACATGACATTTCCCCAGAGAGGATACTTGGTTTTTGGATTCATGAGCTAAAAACCATACGATAAATCATGTAGAATGGTTTGATAGGAAGAAACAAATGCAAAATGGAGAGTATGTGGCTATGGGAGATGAGAACTTACATAAGATTACTCACATTGGCAATGTTCCTTTGGTGACTAGAGATGCGATAGAGAGTAAGCTTGGAGATGCATTATATGTGCTTAGAATCACTAAAATTTTGGCTTTAGTGACAAATTAAGGGCTACAAGTGAGGTTCAATAAATATACTTTCTTCATTGAAAAGTTTAGAAATGGAAAATATGGTAGGTTGATTGCTCATGGTTAAAAGAAAAACAAGTTGTTTGCATTAGATATAGGTACTCTTGTCATGGAAATTTCTATGTATGTTGAGATTGGACATAGACAAGAGAAGGGTATTGAGTTATACTATAGAAAAATTGGGCATTGAAATTCGAAAAGGCTTAAACAAATGTAGTCTAGAAAGGTTATTCATGGCCTTGTGCAATTTGCCTATATCAACTATGATCATACATGTGAGGCATGCTACTTTGGCAAGCAATCTAGACTCTCATTTTCAAAGAGATGGAAATTTAGAATATATTATTTGGAAATTATATATTTGGATTTATGAAATCCATATTTAAATGTTTCTTTGAGTGGTAGATATTATGAAACTATATTTACTATAGATTTTTCCCAAAAGTTAGTATAATAAGTATTTTTTAAATTTAATTATAGATTTATCTATTTATTGCATGATTCGTGACTTATTACAAAAATGTGTGTATGTGATATTGGTTACATTATGCTTCATAGATAGTTAAAAGGATACTAATGTGTTTTTTTATTGTGGTAAGCACATTATTAGATGAAGTTATACCAAATTATTATTTGGAGTGTCTATTTTTATGTGTATAACTTATACACTTTGTAATGTGAAAATTAGAAATATTATATTTTATATGCACCTATAAGTGCAACGACTTTGTATACACACATGTATAATAGATTTATTTTGAATGTACTTATTATAAGAGATAAAATATTTTTATTGGTTAGAAATCTATTTAAAACAAGTTGTGTTTGATTTATTTACACAAAAGAAAATTGTGCAAGAAGAAAAAAACTTAATTGAATATTATAAATAAATGCATGGGAAAGGTACTCACCTATGCATGGGGTAAGATTATACCCAATCTTATGTACTGTAAGTTTCGTGTACTTATCTTCTCTTTTATAGTTTATTATCATGTTATTTTCCATAGTAACTCTAGCAAAATATCTTAGTATATATTATTCGCCGCACGAGGTAGCACTAGCTTGAGGTTGGCTATTCTTGTAATTTCTTTGTGTTATCACTTGGGGATAAATATTTTTTAGTCCCTAAGAAATGTTATGTTATTATATTTACTATAATATTATATGGAAATGTACTATGAAAAATAAGATAGTTTTTATTTTATTATGGATTTTATTTATGTAGTGCGAGATCCCTAACGTATTGCATGAACACATGTACATGATACTAGTCAGATTATATCTACTAGATAGATGAAAGGATACTGATATGCTTTGTGTTGTAATGAGCATAATATTAGATAGAGTTATGTGGAATTATTACTTGGAGTTTGTATTTTAATGCATAACATTTAAACACTTTATATAATTATGAAAAAAATTAGTAACATTTTTTATTTTATATAGACCTATGAGTGGAAGGACTTTCACGCATGTGTACATGCATAACAATATATATGCTCAATGTATTTATTAGAAGAGATAAAATACTTTTTTTGCTTGTAAAGCTATTTAGAATAGGATGTGTTTGACATATTTACACAAAAGCAAGTTATGTAAGAAAATAAAAAGCAAGAACCTAAAAGGAATGCTTTCAATGTATTTTGAGCACAAACACTACAAGGGAATAGGAATATAATGATAGGCATTTCCAATGTAAATTAGCAGCATCGCTATTTGTATCAAATGCGATATGATAGCGAGGAAAATAGTGACGATACCCTGAGAAAAAGAAGCTGGTGAAACCCAATCATGATGTCTTGCCGCAAAGAGTTTGAGAGAGAGCAAAAGAGAGAGCGAAAGAGATCAGGCTTGGAAGGAAGAGGGAGAGAAAGAGAGTATCTCACTACTACTGCTGCTGACATTCGTGCAAAAAAGAGGGGAAAGTGCACGAAGGAAGAAGAGGGACCATCGCGAAGAAGAGGAGACAAAGAATTCATCCTCGCGCCTTTGCGGTAAGTACATTGCCTCCTCTTGATTTGTTCTTGTTCTTTTTTCTTTCCTTTTATGTGTTTTTCTTGAAAATGAGGTGCATTGAGGGAGAAAGAGAAGACATGCAAAAGGAAATGAGAGAGGGAGAAGAAGAAAGAAAAAGGAAGAGAAAATGTGAGAGAGAGAGAGAGAGAGAGAGAGAGAGAGAGAGAGAGAGAGAGAGAGAGTGTGTGTGTGTGTGTGTGTGAGTGAGTCAGTGAGAGAGACGCAATAAACATGAAATATAACAAAGAAAGTGAGAGAGAGAAAGAGAGAAAGAGAGAGAGAGAGGAGAATGAGTGAGAGAACATGAGGGGACAGATAGAAACAAAGAGAGGGGAAACAAAGAAAGAGAGAGAGAAAAAGAAAGAGAAGGAGGAGAGAACATGAAATGAAGAGTACAGAGGTTAGTTAGAAAACTAAAGCTACTCTTCAAGGGAAGGGGGTGTTTAAATTTCCCATGAATTTTCTATACAACAAAGTGGTCTTGGTTAGGCAAGAGAATTCCATTAAAAATGTGACATGCTAGATTAGGTCAAGTTAGGAATGATCGAATGTCTACTATCCTAGTGTGTCATCCTAGATCCAAATTAATGTTATTTTAGGGGGGCCTCAGTTGAGACTATACCTTATTAATAAAGTGGTTGATGCATATTTCTCCCCCTCATTTCTAGGCTCTCTTTAAACCAATGTAGTGTTCTACTTAAGTTTGAGAGATGATAGCAAAGTAGTTATCTTAAGCTAATGTTAGATAACCATGGTAGGAGACTATAGTCACGGTTTCGGCTTGTGTTAGATTGATCCTTATGGAGTTGAGGTGAAACTTTCCCTACGAGGTAGACTCAAGTAGTTTGAGGTAATGTAGTTTGATTATTACGAGGGAGTTTTAAGTGGAAGTTACATTCACTACAAGGATATGAACCTATAGCGACGATAAATAGCAGCATCGCTATTAGCGTCGCATTTGCGATGCAAATAGCGATGATACCCAGAGCAAAAAAACACGGGCTGAAACCCGAGTGCGTCATTTTTTGCGTATTCACGAAAGAGAGAGCGAGAGGGAGAGCGACCATCTTGATGAGAGGGAGAGAAAGAGAGAAAGAAAGCTTTTCACCACCGCTGCTACCGCCGCCACCGTTCACAAAGAAGAGGAGTAGGTGTACGGAGGGCGAAGAAGATTCACCATCGTGAAGAGGAGCCACGAAACCCTTCTTTGAGTCTTTACAGTGAGTGCATTGTCCATTCTTGCTTTGATTTTTTGTTTTCTCTCTATCTTTACTTGTTTTTTGTATAATTTGTGTATATTGAGAGAGAGAGAGGAAATGAGAGAGAAAGAGAGGGAGAGCGAGAGGAAGAGGGAGGGAGAGGGAGAGGGAGAGGGAGAGGGAGAGGGAGAGGGAGAGGGAGAGGGAGGAAATGGAAGAGGGAGGGAGAGAGAAAGAGAGGGAGAGGGAGAGGGGAAGGGAGAGAAAATGAGAGAGGGAGAGGGAGTTTTCTCTCTCTCTTTTACTTGTTTTTGGTATAAAATATGTGGACTGAGAGAGGGAGAGGAAATGAGAGAGAAAGAGAAAGAGAGGGAGAGGGAGAGGGAGAGGAAATGAGAGAGGAAGGGAGAGGAAATGAGAGAGGGAGAGGGAGAGGGAGGAAGAGAGAGAGAAAGAGAGGGGGAGGGAGAGAAAATGAGAGAGGGAGAGGGAGTTTTCTCTCTCTTTTACTTGTTTTTTGTATATAAATTCGTGTGTATTGAGAGAGGGAGAGGAAATGAGAGAGAAAGAGAGGGAGAGGAAGAGGGAGGGAGAGGAAATGGGAGAGGGAGGGAGACAGAAAGAGAGAGGGAGGGAGAGGGAGACATTAAACATAATAGGGAAATGAGAGAGGGAGAGGGAGAGGGAGAGAGAAAATAGAAATGAGAGAGGGAAGGGAGAGAGAAAAAGAGATGAGAGAGGGAGAGGAGAGAGAAAAACCACTAAACGTAATAGGGGAAGAGAGAAAGAGAGAGAGAGGGTGAGGGAGGGAGAGGAAGAGAGCAAAAGGAAATGAGAGAGGGAGATGAGAGAGAAAAAATGAGAGGAGAGGAGAGAGAAAAAGAGAGAAAAATCATTAAACCTAAAAGGGAAAGAGAGAAAGAGAGGGTGAGGGTGAGGGAGGGAGAGGAAATGAGAGAGGGAGAGGAAGAGAGAAAAGGAAATGAGAGAGGGAGAGGAGAGAGAAAAAGACAGAAAAATCATTAAACCTAATAGGGAAAGAGAGAAAGAAAGGGTGAGGGTGAGGAAGGGAGAGGAAATGAGAGAGGGAGAGGAAGAGAGAAAAGGAAATGAGGGAGGGAGAGGAAATGAGAGAGGGAGAGAAAGAGAGAAAAGGAAATAAGACCTTAAAATAAGCTCATCCTAGGCTCATAGGGGTTAGGACAATCCTCAACAAACCTAAGGGATATATGGCTAGAGAACCCTTGCACACTTGTGCCTCCTAGCATAATGTTCTTGCTACAAAGAGACCTCTCATACATAGGGCCTCCACAGCGCTCAAACTATCCCCTTGGTGAAGGGATCTAGCCACTTACCTTGGGGGAGGTTTAGTGTGTAACCAAATATCTGCCTATGAGGGCACAAGAACTTTTGTAGAAGTATACAATGAAGGCAATCAACCTATCAATTAGAAAAGCATTCATTTTTCATCATGTAAATAAAAAAATCTTTGGATATTCAATAAAAATCAATCTCTTCTTAAAAAGACAAATACAAAAAACTAAAACGGCATCATTCTAATGCTTCGCAAAAACTAAAACAACATCACCACAAGATCTCTTGGGAAACTCATCTTCAGCTATCAATTTTAATTTACAAATATAATATAAAATTACTTGCAAGGAAGGATAATCTTTTATCATTAACCCTCTTGCATCCTTAGAATAGTCTTAGGAACAAACTTTTGCTCTAACAAGCATATATTTGAGCATAATAACTATTTTAAGGTTTCTTCCATGAGTAGAAGTAGTATATATGCAACCATCAAGCTACAGATCATGCTCTGGTATCCGTGGAAATCCCAATCTCATGCTCTCATAGAGATTGTAGTGTGCAATAGTGTGGAGAGAAGGTGGGTGAGTTGTAAATGGTAAAGGAGAATTTGTGGTCGTGGTCGTGGTCGTGGTCGTGGTCATAGTCATAGTCATGGTCATAGTCGTAGTTGTAGTGAATTTGTGCTTGTGTTCTCCACAATGTGTTGGCTATGGGTGTCAAATACTCTAGTCGGATCTCTCTTTCTTTCTCCTCTCTCCTCTCAACCATTCTCTCTTCCTCAATCTTCCCTCTTTCTCTCTTCCTATACTATCCCTAAATCCTTCTCTCTCCCCCTATCTCTTTTCTCTCTCTATCTCTCTTTCTATTTCTATCTCTCTCACTTCTCTCCTCTTCTTCTCTAACATTACTCTCTCTCTAACTCTTGTCTCTCTCTTCATCTCTATATAAGTAGTCGTGATCGTGGTCGTGGTCATGGTCGTGGTCATGGTCGTAGTTGTAGTCGTAGTCGTAGTCGTGGTCGTGGTCGTGGTCGTGGTCGTGGTCGTGGTCGTGGTCGCCGTTGTCATCGTCGTGGTCGTCGTCATGGTCATGGTCGTAGTTGTGGTCGTAGTCGTAGTGGTAGTCATGGTCGTCATTGTTGTAATATCCCGAAGGCACACGTGAACTGCCTCAATAAAATGGATTTGGATAATGTAGTTCATAAAAGAATTTTTTTTAATTATTTCCCCTCTCCTCCAGCCGATTGTCGAGGTGGAGGAAGAGGGGAATAGTATGGTAGGCAAGGTCCTTACTGGAGCTTGCCTAGGCTAGTAGCGATGCCCATCGATGCGTGGGGGGGAGGGAGAATCTTATCCCCTCCCCTATATATATCGAGGGCATTGCCATGAAGAGCAGAAAGGGAGTGCTGCTGCCTGCTGTTGCTGTGAGGAGAGAGGTTGAAAACGTCGTGCTGCTGACAGTAATCGTGAGGGAGGGAGAGGTTAAAGAGGTCACCGCCCTAGGCCGCTACTAAAGATGGAGACGTGAGCCGCCGCATCAGTCCGCACGCAGCCAAAGGCCCTAGCCATCGTCACACTGCGAAAAGGGGAGCCACCTCCCTTCCACGTGGCTCCACTAAGATCCTCTGAATCTTTGAGGAAGCTTCCAAAGGCCTTGATAAGCCCCCCTTCATGTGGGCCTATTCAAAGTCTTTTTCCCCCTCCTGAATTGCCATTAAAGGCACCCTCCTGCGGCCTTAATACTACCTCCTCAAATTTCCCCCTTGGAGCTTTATAGGTGCCCTTTCCCCCCCCCAAAAAAGGTTTGACCTTAAAATGTCCTTTTTATCCCCCGTGTTTTTAAATCTCCCCTAAGGACCCCCTTAGGCCCCCTTTCCCATAGCCTTTAAGGCTACCCTTTTTTTCCCCCTGGAATTTCCCCCCTAAGGTCCCCCCCTTAGCCCTTTTTCCTCCCCCCTCAAATTTTCCCCTTGGACCCTTAGGCCCTTTCTCACCCCCTCAAAATCTCTCACCTCAAAAGTCCTTATATTTCTCCCCCCGTATCTCAAATCCCCCTAAGGGCCCTCTTAGTTTTTTTTCCGCCATGCAAAAGATTACTTTTTTTAGCCCTTTTCATACCTTGTTTTTTCTCCCCCATACGTAAAAGAAAAGAGGATGTTAAGGTTTGTTTTTGTGACACCTTCTTTCCCCATACAAAAGCCCTCATAAGGGTTTCTACACCTTTTATTCCCCGTTCGTGTGAGTCTTTAAAAGGCCATTAAACCTTTCCCATGGCTTTAATGGGCCTTATTCACGAAAGATTTTGGAACACCCCCTTTTTCGAAATCCCTACTTCAAGGAGGAAGCCTTCTAAAACCGCTTTCGAGGGACCAGACAGTGCAAGTTATCGCAAAGGGAGCTACGGTGGAATTTCAAAAAGGAGTTGCAAAGCTGCATCCACCACGGAAAGGCTGCATTCGCGATGCCTCCTAAGAAAGCCCAAGGCGCAACCGCAGGAGGATCGTCTCCTAGGATCCACGGGGACATCTCACCACAAGTCCAGGTTTTCCTTCCTAATTTTTATTTGGTATTGTTATAATTGTGCGAGGATAATTGTTTGAAATAACAATGCATTTTTTGTCTTAAATGCTTTAGAAAATTGATATGCATTTAGTCCATATTTACAAAAACGGAATTAAGATAGCACACTCCATTTAGGCATGGAAGTATAAAATTGCATGTCATATTATTAAGCCATATCTTCTTTGCAATAAGTCATCATGGGAAGTGCTAATAACCCATAGGGAATTGCAAGGCATGAAATTACTCTTACATTGCATAACTCTAGTCAATTATCGTTTTTCAATTGCATAATTACTAGTAAAAGGTTACTTGTTTAGCGTAAATCTTGTTCATAAGTTATAGGATGATTAGTTGAAATTAGGTTATAACCTAACCTTGATCTTAAAATCGATAAGTTAGGGTTGAAAAATAATTTACGCATAAATAATGAGTCATGTGTTTATGGAAATGATAGCCTAATTATCGTCAAGAATTAAAAAAATTGGCATAAACCTAAACATCTAAACCCGCGGAGTACTCGATTTAGAAAGAGTTAATTCAATTCCAAAGAACTCACTAGGATTTAATAAGTGACCTAGTCGCACGTATTGCTAAAACTGAAACTCCTATACCCTAAATACTTGCCCACGTTCACCGAATGTAGGGACAGTGGAACATATTTGGGAAAGTGATCTAGGGTTTGTCCCTAAGAATCTTACGCTAAAAAGATGGAACCTGGAACCCTAGGACTGACGACATCAGCCTAACGTCATCAGGAATAGATTGTTTGTGACTCCATTTGATGAGTAGAATAGTCTCATAGTCGATGCGACACTTGTGCAACAAGTGCAGAGTCGTATGATCTTGTGTTTGGACCACAAGGGAATGGCCAATTCTCGCAATGAGGTTGGCAGGTCCTTATGCAAGTTATCTTGCAAGAGGATGAATAATCATCCTAATATGGTATCTTTCTTGAGTAAAGATAATTATTTGGAAGCAAAAAGACCAGCCGATAAACTGAAATAATCTATGAACTTAAGGTTTGACCAAGTCCGGTTAGTAGGATACGCCGTAACCCAGGATATAGGGGATCTTGCCAAGTCACAAGTCATCCCGGATCGAGTGTTGAACACACGCGAGAGGAAGGATTCATTCCTTAGCAGTTTGCCAACAAAAAACGACTAATCCCCAAGTTTGTGCTTGTTACAGATTTAAGAGCACTGTTTGGCTTTGTTTGATCAATGAATTAAAAGATAAATGTATATCTAATACTTCAGGTTGAAGGCCTGAAGGGAGAGGAAGCTTCAGTTATCCCCGACTGCCTGCATGCCTGTGACCCTAACCAAGGGGGTTGTTAACTATGCCGGGAAGGTGAACCGAACCCGCCACGAGAGGTCTCTCCGTTGAGCGCTACTTGGAGCAGGAGGACGCTTGGGTGCCAAGGGGGGCTCTGGTTGTAAATCCCTCGCCTTCCGGGCCTTGCACAAGAGGCTAACGTGACTCGGGATTGGATCTCGAGACTTGCATACTAGTCTATGAGCGGAATCTTGGATTAGTGATCAATGTGGATTGCTAGATAGCCTTCAGGTGGATTGTGGATAAGCCTACGGGCTGGACTTTATGTATTTCAAAGATAAATATGATAACTTGTTAAAAAGGAACTTGTTTGATGTTGCTTTCTATGTCAAGTGCTATGGTTACGTGAAAGAACCAATGCCTAACGAGCTAATTAAGGAAGCTGATTGATACATGTCCAATTAATGTATTAGGTAATTAAATAACTAAAACAACCCGAGGAAAGTGCGATGGATGTGGCCATAGGTCTGTCCTACGGATGGGTGGTCCCGGTTGGCCGAGAACTTTTCTCAAATCATGATGGACAGCAGGAAGATCATGAAGAACACGAACAACAAAAGCATTGACCTAGAGTTATGACTAATCCTGATTTACACTATTTTAGGGAAACGGAATGGAACTATGCCTTATGGCAGAGAGGTTGAGCTTCACATCCCTCTCGTTTCCCGTTATCCTTGAACCAAGTGCAGCGTGAATCCGCTTCGAACCTGGCGTTTCTGTATAAAGTAGTTCGCTTGGATTCGACGCTAGTTGCCGATAGGAAATGACCAATAAGCAAAACCCTAATTTAGGTCGGTCCTAAGTGGAAACGGCCGGAATAATTCCGTTACGTGGCAGACGTGGAAAGCCCTAGATCGCAAACCCCGTAACATTCCATGGGAGTGCTAGGCAGAGCTTTCAAGACATCCTTTCCAATGGATTGCCAAGACATGTCATGAAGATAACAGGTGGACATGTTACAGTTGGTATCAGAGCCGACCAATGAAGGATTTGTTTTTATAAAATCTTAATGAGATGAATTAAAGCAAATATTTATGTTCCAAAAATTTCCTTATATTCAATGCTGTCTTGCAGTATTACGAAGCATGGAACAAGTTCTTAGTGTTCCAATTCATGTTTATGATTGCGATGCATTTCCTTGATTATCGACAAAGGGTTGAGATGATGAACATCCTAGAGCAAATCCATAATCCATCGCCTTTGTACATGAAACAAAGATGGGCGGGTGCCTCAGGAATCTACTATATAGCTGCCCACCAGTTTGCTTACCTACAAACCAACCTAAAGAGGATCAAGTGGTTGGAAGACCTGAAAGTCGTGAAGTTGTTCATTTTTTTAGAAGCTCACGTAAACTCAACTTTACATATTCAAGGTCAGAGGGTTGAGATGAACTCATATGTATATGAGGAAGTAACCCGTGTGATCCCCACTGACAGGATTAAAGTATTGGGGCGCCATGAGAAGAATGGGTTCCAAAGGAAAGGATACCCTGAACTTCCAATGAGTTACTAATTCCTAAAGATCCATGATGCGAAACCATACTATTATCCTGTAGACAAATGTAATATAACAATGTTGTTCTCCCCAAACTAAATGTAGTAGTTGGCTTATCATCGGAAGAAATGTTGTATTCCGAAAGGGGTAATGCCCATATAAATACAAATAAGACTTCCTTTTATCAATGTTTGATTGTGCATGAGAATCGATAAAAAGTTAAGTAGTTAGATTGCTTGGGTGATAGCGGAATTGAAGATGTAATATAAATCAATAACGATTATCGTATAATAACGTTAAGAAACCTTTATCCAGGCACAACCCCAGGTATAGGTTCCTAGTTCGCCTCCTACATCAAGTACTGCTGTAATCCAGGAGAAGAAGTTTCTTCTCAAGCAAATTAAGCCACCCGAATTTGACGGGAGAGGCAGGTCCGTTCAAGCAGATGCTAAAATTTGGATTGAATCCATGGAGGGTTACTTCGAAGCAGTCGGTACTGCACCCGCCAATCAGGCTATGCTCGCTAAGCTGAAGCTCACCGGCAAAGCTAGGCTTTGGTGGAAGCAATGGTGTAGGGATCAAGGGATCGCAAAAGGATCCGTTACCTGGGAGAAGCTGAAGAAAGCCGTGCACGGAAGATATTTACCCCCTGCATATCGCACGAAAAAAATGAATGAGTTCTAACAGCTAAAACAGTTGGGACTCACCCTTGATGCATACTATTCTAAATTTGTCTCACTTCTTAAGTATGCGCTACAGATGGACATGACACAACAGGTGTCCAAATTTTGTGCTGGTTTAAATCCACCAGTAAATACCCGTCTTGAATCTATGTGTCCATCAAATCTTCAAGAAGCTCTCATTCGAGCTGCGCCTATAATTTAGGAGGTGTAGGCTAGACCAAGGGGTAACAAAACTTGGTCTTATAATGACCCGAACAGAGGAGCATTTAGACCTCAGATGAAGAGAGTTCAAGGTCAGAATCAGGGACAAAGAAAGAAAGCAAGGACTAATAACGTCAACAACTTTGTTCCTACTCAAGGCAATGGCCAAAACCTCCATTGTTTCCATTGCAATGAGCCCGGTCACTTTAAAAGGCAATGTCCCAAACTTGGAGGAGGACATCGCCAAGCACTTTTTCATGGAATGGGCCATGGTCAGGGAGCCACTACTCAAGGCAGAGGAAGAACTGCATGTGTTGCCAATAGGTAAATGTGTGAAGAAAAAGAAGATCCGACCACGGAAGCAGAGTTTGAAAGGGCGACAGTCCATGCCGCTCTACACAAGAAAGGCCCGAATTGCCAGTTCTCGGTAATTCAGACACCATCGGACTATCAAGGTAAAGGTTTCAAGACCTTGATTAATTGTGGCAGTACACATTCCTTTATCTCACCAGCTTGTGCAAAAAGACTAGGAATAGCCACAATAGAAGCACCTATTTTGCTTGTGGAATTGGCAAATGGTCGTGAGGTTACTTGTACCAGGCAAACTGCTAAGGTGAAATTCTTCCTGGGAGGAAAGATGACTTCGGTCAAATTCAGAGTCATGAATTTAGCTATTCATGAGTGTCTACTCGAAATGGATTGGCTTAAGCCTAATGACGCCCACATTCATTGTGGAAAGGGCTAAATTTTCTTTCGAAACTCTGAAGGGGATTTGGTCACAACTCAAGGTGAGGCTGGAATGCCAAAAATCCAATTGGCCAAATCATCTCAGATCATAAAAGGAGTCAGAAAAGGATTACCTATCTACTTAATTAAGCTCAACAAGTTAGATTAGAAGCAAGAGTCTAGTGAAGGACCTTCTTGGCTAAAGGAATTTGCGGATGTATTTCCTGAAGATTTGACAGAACTCCCGCCTCAAAGAGAAGTGGATCATGAGATTAAGCTAGTACCAGGAGCTGCGCCAATTGCAAAAAGACCTTATAGAATGTCCATACCAGAAGTAATTGAGCTGAAGGAACAACTCAAGCAATTGCTAGATCAGGGCTACATCCATCCTAGCAGTTCACCATGGGGAGCTCCAGTACTATTCCAGAAAAAGAAAGATGGGACACTTCGACTATGTATTGATTACTGAGCGTTGAATCAATCAACTGTCAAGAACAAGTACCCTATTCCTAGAATAGATGAGCTTCTTGATCATCTTCAGGGTGCAAAGATCTTCTCCAAGATTGATCTCAGGTCGGGTTACTATCAGATAAGAATCAAGGAAGAAGATATCCCCAAGACGGCCTTCAATACAAGATATGGGCACTTTGAGTTTCTAGTTATGTCATTGGGGCTTACGAATGCCCCTGCCACCTTCAATAGGTTAATGCAGGATATCTTTAGGCCATATCTTGATGATTTCGTGCTTGTCTTCTTCGACGACACTTTAGTCTATTCCAAACAGGAAGAAGATCATGAACCCCAACTTCGGATTGTCCTTGAGACAATGAGGGCGCATAAGTTGTATGTTAAGATGAAGAAGTGTGCATTCTTCAAACGTCAGATTGAATATCTGGGTTTCATCGTATTAGCGGAAGGAATCTCAGTGGACCCAGCCAAGGTCAGAGATATACTAGAATGGCCAATACCAACATCTATCAAAGAAATACGCACCTTTCTTGGATTGACAGGATGGTATAGGGTCTTCATAAAAAACTATGCTCTGATTGCAGTACCTCCGATGGACTTAGTGAAGAAGAAAACTTCCATTGCATGGTCAACTCCCGAACAAACTAGCATCGATAGGTTGAAGCACAGTTTAATATCACCACCTATCCTGAAACTTCCAGACCTCAATAAGGAGTTCGAGGTGGTAACTGATGCTAGCGCACTTGCCTTGGGATGTGTGCTCATGCAAGAAGGTCACCCGGTAGCTTACTCTTCAAGGAAAATGAAGGGTCATGAGAAGAATTATGCTACCCATGATCTGGAATTGCTAGCTGTCATCCATGCTCTAAAGCTTTGGAGACACTACCTGTTGGTAAACAAGTTTACTCTAGTAACTGACCATAAGAGTCTCAAATGGATCTTTACCCAGAATGAGCTCAACATGAGGCAACGTCGATGGATTGAAGTGCTGGAGGAATATGACTTTGAAATCAAGTACTTACCAGGGAAAGAGAATATAGTTGCCGATGCACTTAGTCGCAAGGCATTCCTTAACTCCCTAATCTTGCACAATCCATCAATAGCTAGATCTCTAGCTACAAAAGTGTCTATGCCAAACAATCAAATACTGAGTTAGCTAGAGAGGATGCATGCCATGATCCAGCCTATCAAACGATGCTAAGGGAAATCTCTATCAAGGATCAGGACCAGAAGCTGCAAGCTAAGTATCATGAATTTTCTATCAATAGTGGACTTGTCTACTATAGAACAAGGCTGTGTATACCGGCAAGTCTGTCACTTAAGCAGAAGATATTGTGGGAAGCTCATGATTCCCCTTTCTCAGGACATCCTGGCTATGCCAAGACTCTTAATGCAGTTAGGAAGAGCTACTATTGGGAGAGGCTTAAAGGTGATGTTCTCAAATATGTCACCGAGTGTTTGTCTTGTCAACATATCAAAGCCGAACATGTCAAGATGCCAGGGAAGCTGCAACCGCTTGACATTCCCCAAATGAAATGGGAATTCATCAGTATGGATTTTGTTGTTGGCCTACCCCAAGTCCAGGGAGGATACAACTCCATCATGGTTGTGGTTGACATGATGAGTAAGGTTGCACCTCTTATTCCAAGACCTACTATAAAGCCTCGGACATTGCAAGATTGTTTATCAAGGAGATATTCAAGCTACATGGGTTACCCAAAAGAATCATTAGTGATCGTGATTCTCTCTTCACATCACAATTCTGGAGAGCTATCTTTGAAGACATTGGGACTCAACTCTGCTTTAGCACTGCTTACCATCCCCAAACGGATGGCCAAACAGAGCGAGTAAATCAAGTCATCGAGGATATGCTTAGGGTATACTGCTGTCGTGAGCCGAAGAGGTGGATTCAATACTTGCCTTTGGTTGAATTTTCCTACAATGCTTCTTACCAACAAAGCATTCAGATTTTCCAAGCATTGTATGGTCATGACTGTCGAAGTCCCCTAAACTTCTCAGATCCAACCTTGAGGGTTGAAGCTTCAAGGCAGATATTGGAAGAGATGGATGACCAAATAAAGTCAATAAGACAGGACATCCAAGCCGCCAAGGATAGACAGAAGGCATACACGAATTTGAAGAGCCAAGATAGAATCTTCAAAGAAGGAGACATGGTCTTCATTCGCGTATGCCCTAAGAAGAGTTCCCTATCCTTAGGAGATTGCAAGAAGCTAAGTCCAAGGTATTGTGGACCATACAAGATCCTCAAATGCCTAGGACCTAATGCTTATAGATTGCAACTCCCTGAGAACCTAAAGGTTCACAATGTATTCCATATCAGCCTATTAAAGAAGTATGTACCTAATCCTAACCATGTACTTGACGAATAACAAGTTGTAATGCCTAATCAAGGAGTCCTTGAACTAAGGCCTGATAGGATCTTAGATATTAGGGAGAGACAACTGAGATCCAGAACCTTGAGAGAATGCCTTGTTCAGTGGAAAGATTATCCTGAAGAGGATGCCACTTGGGTAGATGAAGGCACTCTTAACCATCAATATCCCCAATTTATCTCGAGATTAGGACATCTCGATTCCTCCAAGCGGGAGAGAATGTAATATCCCGAAGGCACGCGTGAACTGCCTCAATAAAATGGATTTGGATAATTTAGTTGATAAAATATTTTTTAAAAAATTATTTCCCCTCTCCTCTAGCCGACTATCGAGATGGAGGAAGAGGGGAATAGTATGGCAGGCAAGCTCCTTGTTGGAGCTTGCCTAGGCTAGTAGCCATGCCCATCGACGCGTGGGGGGGAGGGAGAATCTTATCTCCTCCCCTATATATATCGAGGGCGCTACCGTGAAGAGCAGAAAGGGAGTGCTGTCGCCTATTGTTGCTGTGAGGAGAGAGGTTGAAAACGCCGTGCTGCTGACAGTAATCGTGAGGGAGGGAGAGGTTAAAGAGGTCGCCGCCTTGTGGCGTTATTGAAGATGGAGACGTGAGCTGTCGCATCAATCTGCACGCCGCCAAAGGTCATAGCCGCCACCACGCTGCGAAAAGGGGAGCCACCTCCCTTCCACGTGGCTCCACTAAGATCCTTTGAAGCTTTGGAAGCTTCTTGAGGAAGCTTTCAAAGGCCTTGATAAGCCCCCCTTCATATGAGCCTATTCAAAGTCTTTTCCCCCCTCCTGAATTGCCATTAAAGGCACCCTCCTGTGGCCTTAATACTACCTCCTCAAATTTCCCCCTTGGAGCTTTATAGGCGCCCTTTCCACCCCAAAAAAAAGGTTTGACCTTCAAATGTACTTTTTATCCCCCATGTTTTTAAATCCCCCCTAGGGACCCCCTTAGGCCCCCTTTCCCATAGCCTTTAAGGCTACCCTTTTTTTCCCCCTAGAATTTCCCCCCTAGGGCCCCCCCTTTAGCCCTTTTTCCTCCCCCCTCAAATTTTCCCCTTGGACCCTTAGGCCCTTTCTCACCCCCTCAAAAGCTCTCACCTTAAAAGCCTTTATTTTTCTCCCCCCGTATCTCAAATCCCCCTAAGGACCCTCTTAGTTTTTTTCCCCCATGCAAAAGAATACTTTTTTTAGCCCTTTTCATACCTTTTTTTTCTCCCCCACACGTAAAAGAAAAGAGGATGTTAAGGTTTGTTTTTGTGACACCTTCTTTTCCCATACAAAAGCCCTCGTAAGGGTTTCTACACCTTTTATTCCCCATTCGTGCGAGTCTTTAAAAGGCCATTAAGCCTTTCCCATGGGTTTAATGGGCCTTATTCGCGAAAGATTTTGAAACACCCCCTTTTGTGAAATCCCTACTTCAAGGAGGAAGCCTTCTAAAACCGCTTCCGAGGGACGATGCAAGTTATCGCAAAGGGAGCTACAGTGGAATTTCAAAAAGGAGTTGCAAAGCTGCATCCACCACGGAAAGGCTGCATTCGCGATGCCTCCTAAGAAAGCCCAAGGCGCAACCGCAGGAGGATCGTCTCCTAGGATCCACGGGGACATCTCACCACAAGTCGAGGTTTTCCTTCCTAATTTTTATTTGGTATTGTTATAATCGTGCAAGGATAATTGTTGGAAATAAGGATGTATTTTTTGTCTTAAATGCTTTAGAAAATTGATATGCATTTATTCCATATTTACAAAAACAGAATTAAGATAGCACACTTCGTTTAGGCATGGAAGTATAAAATTGCATGTCATATTATTAAGCCATATCTTCTTTGCAGTAAGTCATCATGGGAAGTGCTAATAACCCATACGGAATTTCAAGGCATGAAATGACTCTTACATTGCATAACTCTAGTCAATTATCGTTTTTCAACTGCATAATTACTAGTAAAAGGTTGCTTATTTAGCATAAATCATGCTCGTAAGTTATAGGATGATTAGTTGGAATAAGGTTATAACCTAACCTTGATCTTAAAATTGATAAGTTAGGATTGAAAAACAATTTATGCATAAACAATGAGTCATGTGTTTATGGAAATGATAGCTAATTATCGTCAATAATTAAACAAATTGGCATAAACCTAAACACCTAAACCCACGGAGTACTCAATTTAGAAAGAGTTAATTCAATTCCAAAGAACTCACTAGGATTTAATACGTGACCTAGTTGCACGTATTGCTAAAACTGAAACTCCTATACCCTAAATACTTGCCCACATTCACCGAATGTGGGGACAGTGGAACATATTTGGGAAAGTGATCTAGGGTTTGTCCCTAAGAATCTTACACTAAAAATATGAAACCTGGAACCCTAGGACTAACGACGTCAGCATAACGTCATCATGAACAGATTGTTCGTGACTCCATTTGATGAGTACAATAGTCTCATAGTCGATGCGACACTTGTGCAACAAGTGCAGAGTCGTATGATCTTGTGTTTGGACCACAAGGGAATGGCCAATTCTCGCAATGAGGTTGGCAGGTCCTTACGCAAGTTATCTTGCAAGAGGATGAATAATCATCCTAATATGGTATCTTTCTTGAGTAAAGATAATTGTTTGGAAGCAAAAAGACCAGTCGATAAACTGAAATAATCTATGAACTTAAGGTTTGACCAAGTCGGGTTAGTAGGGTATGCCCTAACCCAGGATATAGGGGATCTTGCCAAGTTGCAAGTCATCCCGGATCGAGTGTTGAACACACGCGAGAGGAAGGATTCATTCCTTAGCAGTTTTCCAACAAAAAATGACCAATGGAAAAGTTTGTGCTTGTTACAGATTTAAGAGCACTATTTGGCTTTGTTTGATCAATGAATTAAAAGATAAATGGATATCTAATACTTTAGGTTGAAGGCCTGAAGGGAGAGGCAGCTTCAGTTACCCCGGAATGCCTGCCTGACCCTAACCAAGGGGGTTGTTAACCGCGCTGGGAAGGTGGACCAAACCTGCCGTGAGAGGTCTCTCCGTTGAGTGCTACTTGGAGGAGGAGGATGCTTGGGTGCTAGGGGGTCTTTGGCTATAAATCCCTTGCCTTTCGGGCCTTGCACAAGAGGCTAACATGACTCCGGATTGGATCTCGAGGCCCGTATACTAGTCTATGGGCAGAATCTTGGATTACTGATCCCTGTGGATTGCTAGATAGCCTTCGAGTAGATTGTGGATAAGCCTACGGGCTGAACTTTATGTATTTCAAAGATAAATATGATAACTTGTTAAAAAGGAACTTGTTTGATGTTGCTTTCTATGTCAAGTGCTATGGTTACGTGAAAGAACGAGTGCCTAACGGGCTAATTGAAAGCCGATTGATACATGTCCAATTAAATGTGTTAGGTAATTAAATAACTAAAACAACTCGAGGAAAGTGCGGTGGATGTGGCCATAGGTCCATCCTACGGATAGGTGGTCCCAGATGGTCGGGAACTTTTCTCAAATCATGATGGACAGCAGGAAGATCGTCGAAGAACACGAACAACAAAAGCGTCGACCTAGAGTTATGACTGATCCCGATTTACACTTTTTTAGGGGAACGGAATGGGACTATGCCTTATGGCCGAGAGGTTGAGCTTCGCATCCCTCTCATTTCCCATTCTCCTTGAACCAAGTCTAGCGTGAATCCATTTTGAACCTGGCATTTCTGCGTAAAGTAGTTCTCTTGGGTTCGACGCTAGTTGCCAATAGGAAATGACCAATAAGCAAAACCCTAATTCAGGTCGGTCCTAAGTGGAAACGATCGGAATACTTCCGCTACGTGGCAGACATGGAAAGCCCTAGATTGAAAAACCCCGTAACATTCCATGGGAGTGCCGAGCAGAGCTTTCTAGACATCCTTTCCGATGGACTGCCAAGACATGTCATGAAGAAAATAGGTAGACACGTTACAGTTGTGGTCGTCGTAGTCATAGTCATAGTCGTAGTCATAGTCATAGTCATAGTCGTAGTCATGGTCATCGTAGTCGTGGTCCTAGTCATAGTCATAGTCATAGTTGTGGTCGTGGTCGTAGTCGTGGTCGTGGTCGTCATAGTCATAGTCATAGTCGTAGTCATGGTCGTAGTCGTTGTCATGGTCAATTTGTGCTTGTGTTCTCCACGGTGTGTTGGCTATGGGTGTCAGTGTCTCTAGTCAGATCTCTCTCTCTTTCTCCTTTCTCTTCTCTCAACCATTCTCTCTCCCTCAATCTTCCCTCTTTCTCTCTTCCTATACTCTCCCGAAATCCTTCTCTCTCCCCCTATCTCTTTTCTTTCTCTATCCCTCTTTCTATTTCTACCTCTCTCACTTCTCTCCTCTTCTTCTTTAACTTTACTCTCTCTCTAACTCTTGTCTCCTTCTTCATCTCTATATAAGTGGTCGTAGTTGTAGTCGTTGTTGTAGTCATAGTGGTGGTCATGGTCGTAGTTGTGGTCGTGGTCGTGGTCGTATTCGTGGTCATAGTCGTAGTTGTAGTCGTAGTCGTGGTCATCGTGGTCGTGGTTGTGGTCGTGGCCATAGTCGTAGTCCTAGTCGTGGTCGTAGTGGTAGTTATAGCCATGATCGTAGTTGTAGTTGTGGTCGTGGTCGTAGTCGTAGTCGCAGTCGTGGTCATGGTCCGGTCTCTCTTTCTATTTCTACCTCTCTCACTTCTCTCCTCTTCTTCTCTAACTTTACTCTCTCCCTAACTCTTGTCATGGTTATGGTCATGGTCGTGGTCGTAGTCATTGTCATAGTCGTGGTCATCGTGGTCATGGTCGTGGTTGTGGTCGTGGTCATGGTTGTAGTTATAGTCGTGGTCGTGGCGATAGTCGTAGTCGTAGTCGTGGTCGTGGTCTTCATAGTAGTCATAGCTGTGATCGTTAAAGAAAATGAGAGAGGGAGAGGAAGAGAAAAAAGAAGAACGAATGAGAGAGAGGGAGAGGAAATACATACAGCATAATAAAGAAAGAGAAAAAGAGAGAGAGATGAAGAATAGTTTAAGAAAGAAAAAAAGAATAATAACAAAAATAATTTTTTTGTCGTAACGTAGATAAAATGAAAAACGATGAAGTTCTTGTTATTCAAGATCGTGAGGCGTATCTTAATCAGCATGTCCCATGTCCTTGCTCTCAATGCAAGCTGGCAATTAGACGAAAACGTCGATTGTCTATAGAACACATACGATACTTCGGCGAGTTTCAATTTGAGATCATTGATCAGGCGATTGCGGATTTTCAGTACATGGTAAGAAGAGTTATTATCAATCATGCATTGTACTCGCAAGCTAATTGAATACCATATACAAGAAGATTGGGTGTGGCTAGCAAATTTTCTATCCAAGGAGGTGATATCTCGTCCTAAGGAGGAGTGCACCCTTTGCGGCCAATTAAAAGAGTTCGCGCGCATGCGATGGATAGAGTGCATGAGCCAATCTACCACTTGGAAGGCACCACCCAATCTATATCGTCAATACCAGAGGAGACAAGCAGCCTTCTAGACCTACCTACAATCTTGGAGCTTGAGATGGAGGCAATGATCGATATATTGATTCCCATGGATGTTGAGACTTCTGATCTGCTTAGAGAGGAAGCATCCATATCATTATATGATGGGTCCCGAGTATGTCGCCTAAAGACATTGCTTGCACTCCTAAGTGTGCAAGCAAAATACGGGTGGAGCGATGCGAGTGTGATCCAGTTGTTCAGGTACCTTGTACGTACGCTTCGTTGATTTCTTTTCGGCACTAGTATTAAAAATATCTATATTTTTTAAATGTGTTTTATGATTTTTTTAAGGTTATTAAAATATCATATATTACCACCTGCAAATACCATGCCTGAGTCTCATGATGATGCATGACATGTTTTACGAAAGCTTGGCATGGACTACAACAGCATCCATGCATGTATCAACGATTGTATACTGTTTCGAGGAGAATACGAGACTATGGAGACATGGTTCTCACAGGTATCGACAGAAATTGCAAGGGCAAACCATCCCTCAAAAAGTTCTCAAATACTTTCCGCTTATCCCCTGCATAAACCACATGTTTCGTACATCCGACATGGCGAGCTTAACAATGTGGCATGCATAGAATAGGTCCACAAATGGAGTTCAATGAATATCAGTAGATTTACGCACATGGAGTCATATTGACTCTACCTTTCTAGACTTTGCCGAAGAGCCAAGGAATCTTCGGCTCGGTCTTGCAATGGATGGTGTGAATCCATTCGATCTGCGCTCAACTTCTTACAGTGTGTGGCCTATAGTCCTTGTCAACTACAATATCCCTCCATGGCTCTCTACGAAGAAAGGATATCTCATTCTTAGCTTGCTCGTCCCCGGCCGCTACAAAGTCAAAAATATGGATGTGTACCCTTGTCCATTAGTCAATGAGCTT
This sequence comes from Lygodium microphyllum, assembly GCF_053477565.2. NCBI lineage: Eukaryota > Viridiplantae > Streptophyta > Polypodiopsida > Schizaeales > Lygodiaceae > Lygodium > Lygodium microphyllum. The sequence goes on along the minus strand of NC_141152.1, from coordinate 124,709,899 downwards.
AAGATTTTGTGGGAGGATGGGGTCACCGTGCAAGATCTGAGCAAGAATGATGGTCGAGGGTACACCAATATTTAAGCCATTCTCATGTGGGCGATGCATGAATTTCCGGGATTTGGAGAGTGCTAAGGTAAATAGGCTCCTGTTCTCGTTGGTAATATCTATATTTTATCTCATTCAAGTTTCTATTTACTGGATAGAGGTGTTGGAACAGGTCTGGTTACCTCAGATTATCATGGATGTCCATTGTGTAGGCCATAGTTAGACTCCCGAAGGTCACGAACCATGAAAAAGATGGTATATCAAGGACACGTTGCTTTCTTGCCAGAGGGTCATGAACTCACGGAAGGTTTTCTTGGACGACCTCCAACACGTATGAATGCCGCAAGCTTATACGAGCTGAAAATGGTCCACGAGGAGTCACATTCAAATGGAATGCAGCGGTTCTCAGTTTTCTACGAGTTTCCATATTGGACCTACTTACAGATCAAACACTTATTGGATCCCATGCATATTTTCAAGAACATAGGCAGCTTGCTATGGGACCACATCATAGGAAAGAGAGACACTATAGGGGCACGAATGGATTTGAAGAAGGTAGGCAAGATGGAGGCACTTTGGCCACAGTCAAGTGCTGATGGTCGCATGCAGCTAGCTCGCGCTCCTTGGTTTTTTTCCACTAAAGAAGAGTGCATTGTGAAGCAAGTCGTCAAGTCTATCCGCACTCCGATGGGTATGATGCGTTCTCTCAGGTTTGCATTTTCTAAAGACGACCAATTATCAGGGCTAAAATCCCATGACTATCATAAGATATGTTAGGTTTGTACTACGAATGGATTGTAATTAGTGTGCGCATTTTTATTTTTGGAGTATAGCCATTGTTCATAATGCTTTCTCATTTGTGGCAGTTTGTACTACCGATCGCGATCGCAGGATGCCTTACTCCAAAAATACGCGGGGCCATTTACAAGTTGTCAACTTTAGTGTAATGGATCTCACATAAGGAGATTAAGACGTCCTCTATTGAATCTGCGAGGCATGGAGCAGTGGAGACAGTCTGTCTCTTTGAGGAGAAATACCTGCCTACCAGCATGCTCACAATACAAATCCACCTGCTTGTGCATCTTGTAGATGAAGTGGAGATTGCTGGACTTGTCCATATGCGATGGATGTTTTACTTGGAGCACTTCATGAAAACCCCGAAATACTTTGTGCGACAACGAGCTCCGCCTGAAGGTAGCATGGCTGAAGGTTGGTTGGTGTCTGAGGCGCTAGTGCATATTTCACAATGGCTACTAACGGTGGATCCAGACAAAAATATGCTATGGTCGCTGAAGGACGATGATAGACTGACCAGAGATGTGGTGGTTGGAAATGGGGTAGAAAAAATAATGGATGCTGCAATGGAGAAGAAGGTGAATTGCTTTTTTATGTTGCACCATGCCTCTATGGAGACATGGCTCACCAGGTACCAGTAAGCTAGGCAAGATCGAGAGGAAGCACGATCTGAATTTCGACGTAGTATGCACCATTGACCGATTCGATATCCCCAGGGTATGGAGGAGATCCCATAGTTCATGTCAACGCAATGGTTTCATGGAGCTTTGACCGCAGCGTCTCACGAAGGGGCGGAGGTCTCAATGGAGGAGTGGGAATTCTCGAGGGGATGTAGTCCAAAGTTGATGACGTGTTTAGGATTTTTCGTATCTATATTTTATATGCAAAAACTAATTTGAGTGTTTCAATGTACAGTACAAAATATATAGTGCAGTGTGGTCGCGCGAATGGCATTTTCGCGTGGAGCGTATTGACAAAATGCGTTCCACAATGGACTGTGGTATCATGGCAAGGTTCGAGCAGGAGAGCCAACGACGAGCAATAGATCCAAACATGATTATAGATGAGATGGAGTATTTTGGGAACTTGCAAAGTATCGTTACGGTGGATTACCATAGCTTCTCCATGATACTATTCAATGCGTAGTGGTTCAAAGTGGTACTTAAAGGAGCTAGAGCAACAGTTCGACAAGGTCCATCTGGATTTCTAGAAATAGATTTCGAAAAAAAATGGATGGATTTGCATGATACCTTTGTGTTGTCGGTCCATTGTGAACAGGTGCATGAACTCATTTGTTTGTTAATTGTATTACGACATGGTACATGTCACAATAGTTTAATCTCTTTTGTACATGTTTGTGAATAGGTAATCTTCTATCCAAACCCTCGACAACCTTGATGGTGGTATGTTATACCTTCAGCTCCCCGAAGTGCGAGAGTGTATGATCAAAGCGATGTTCCGAGCATAGAGGAGGACAATATGCAAATAGAGGGGTCGATATTGCAAGGGGTCGAGGCCACTAAAAGCTTGGAGCATGTAGAGGAGCCAGCATCGACTAACAATGATGGAAATATAGGAGTCCAAGAATTCTTTGAGAATGAGGTGGGCTCATCCTTTTGTGGTGACATGTCTATCGACCTTTCAGTGTATGCAGAGTTGTGTCAAGAGATTGACATGGGACCATAGGATACTTCATACTTGGAGCATCCATTTACTCAAATCGTTGACTAATCGCAGTACATAAGATATGCATTTTAAGTGAGATCATTTTGTTAGGATTTATATTATCGTGCTTTGTATGATTTAAATTGATTATACTAACATCATTTTTTGTATGTGCAGGTGACCTTTTTAGGATGAGTCGAGGAATGAGCAATGAGGAGTTGCAGGATTTCTTCACGTGCATGTCTCCAGATTAGATTGCGAGATTCAGAGACATAGCAGACCAGGAGTTATCTTGAACATTGTCAGGCCGCTCTACTAGATCTACTTCAATACGATCAAATGCTTCGGCTTCGAGCAGACAAGGTCAACGCTCCAAACTTGGGCCAGAGGGAGGGAGTGCTTCAGGGTCAAGGGGATGCTGTAGAGATACAGAGGCAGTGAGCCCGCGGTCGGCACCGAATACAGGTGCACCTCCTCGCTCTCGTGGCGGTTCTAGGGAGCATTGCTCAGGTGGATGTTGTGGAGGCGCGGACGCAGTGTCTCCGTCTTGTCGTTCTACTGGAGTTGCATCACCCCCAGGATTTGTCACACCTGTGGGGATGTCTACTCCAGTTACTCTGACTTTTGCTTAGCCATCTGTAGGTGGCACCCCTATGGCTGCTACTCCAATAGATAATACCCCGGTCGGTATACCAGATGTACAAGGGTCTTTTGGATATGCCCAAGAGCGTGGACATAGGTGGGAGAGGACCCATCTTAGGCATACCCCAGAGGGATATGTCTATCTTGTCGATGATAGATCAGGAGCCATCATCATGAATAATGACGGGAGGAGGGTGATGGCTCACATGTGAGAGTTGTGCCAATTAGTTTTTGTGCACGTCTTAGATCATTGGAAAAACATACCAGAGGGGAGCAAGGACTACATAGTAGTATCCTTGCATGAGGATTTTTTGATTCCAGCCACAGCAGATAGATTTTCTACAGGCTGGATGATGGACTACATGCGTGCCTATATGTCACACAGACGATCGGACGCACGCAAGGCACTCAAGAGTGGGGCTGCAAAGCTCGAGTGGCTAGACACGAATGACTAGTGCCGACTGAGAAGGAGGCTACAGATTCTCTAGGACGTTGGAGTCAGCAACGCGATGCGGCGAGGGCACGACTAGAGGTTGGAGTGGTCCATCATCTTGGGAGTGGCGGCCAAAGGATATATCTGGAGAACTTTGTAAGTTTTTCTTTCGTTTTGCTTGCTTTTTTTTTTGCAATATCCTTTGTACTGACAATCATGTTTCTAACAATTAATATTTTGTTTTCTTTGCAGCACTCCATTACGAACCACGATCCGACTGGCCTTGAGACTTGATATGTAGAGAGGCACGGTCTGGCTGCATTGATCAACCGATTGTATAGACGCGGCGGCCCTATAAGTCACTCATCTTTCTTGTTCGTAGTTACCATGTTTAATTAGAATGCATTATTGTATGGTGGACTAATGTGTTGTTGTTTCTTTTTTTGCAGAGTCCGTTCGATGCTCCTTTGCGGTGGGACGAGCTTTCGGATAGCGAGGATATGTAGCTCGCCCTTGGATACCTGGAGCTCACACACCCTTCTTTTTTGGTCGCCCTATCTGTGTAGATATTTTCTATGTAGTAGTGGTATCTTGTCATGATTGTACCAGTCACTTTCATTATGTGATCATGTATTTATTTCATGTATCAATGCTATGATTTTAGTATATTTTGTTTTTGTTTACAAGAGCATTGTACACAATGCAGAAACTATTTTGTATGGCCTAAATAAAGCACACGGTGCTAGCTGCCCTGCCACAATTTTTTTTTTTGCCTGTGACCGTCACTATTAGTGTCGCAAATTTACCTGCACTTGTCGTTATTTGCATCGCAAAGCGTCGTTATTAGCATCGTTATTTGTGTCGATATCATATCGACGCAAATAGCGATGCTGATAACAACGCTAATACCGACTGTTCTGTGGTGTCACCAATAACGACGTTGTTTGCGATGACGGGGGCAAATTTTGTTATTTATAATTTCGTCGCTTTTAACGTCAATATAAGGCCTATATCTTGTAGTGATTGATTACCTCTTGATAAATTTGTGCCATTAGGATTTGGTGGATAGATACGTACGTTACAAATACAGATATGCACTTAGATATGACTACATTCTCTAGATTTGCAAGGCCATGCACTCTCTAGAATTTGGATGAAAATGAATTAATTTGTAAACACTTTAGATTGACTTTATGATCTTTCTACATTATGAAAGGTACTGGATATTGAATGATATGTATTGATTTATCAATGCCGATCATCTTCCCTATATTAGAACCAACCTTAAGTAGATATAGTGGATGGAAAATCTAAAAGTTGTTTAATGTTTATTTTGAAGAAATCTAGGGTTAACCATACTATTAATATATCTAATTTCCATGGGTAAATATTTATACTAGGATTATTATCATGATGTAACGTCTCTTAGCTATTAGAAAAACGTAAATAAAAGATGACTCTTTGCATAAGCTCAATAGCTCCTAAAAATTTATGTTAAAATGTAAGAAGGTTTATATGGAATCTTTATAATGTATATTAAACTAGTTCATTATGTGCTGTAAACCAATACGTTTTAGTTGACATTAATTCTATTGAGTTACAAGAGAGGAAATCCCTTCTCAAGCAAATTAAAGAAGAAAAAAAGAATGAGAACAAAAACCAATTGTTTATCATTTGTAACGTAGACAAAATGGAAAATGATGATGGTCATAATGTTCAAGATCGTGAGGTGTATCTTAATCAACGTATCCCATCTCCTTGCTCTCAATGCAAGCTGGAAAAGTCAGACAAAAGTATCGCTTGTCTCTATAGACTTTGAGCAAACGATAAGAAAGGTGTGTATCAATCATGTCTTACAGTCACAAAATAATTGAATATCATATACAAAAACATTAGATGTGGCCATTAAATTTATAAAGGGAGCTAACATCTCATCCCAAGAAGGAATGATTGTATGCAACCTTGGATCGTGCAAGTCTTGTATATTTATATTCTCTTTTGCAATTGGTTACCTTTATATTTTACTATCAAATTTTAACTATTATATGATGAAGGCTAGTATGAGGAGATGCATGCTTTACATTAGCTCTATTAATTATTTCAGCAAGATGATATGCGTTTATTTCTTACAACATAGAAGTGAGGTTTTGAGAAATTTTTGAAGTTCAAATCTATGGTTAAAAATACAGTTTGGGAGTTATATAAAGTAATTGAGATTGAATAATCGATGTGATTATATGTCAAATGGGTTCTCTAACTATTTGAGAGATCATAGAGTTAATAGATAGGTTACATGTTATTGTGCTGCTTCATGAACACAATGTGAAAAACCATCCAGTGCATCATCATCCAACTTTCTTATAAAACTAGAGAGGCAATGTCATATTAGTCATTAGTGTTAGTGTCCATAGTATGAATGGTTCAAAGTGATGGGATTTTTGGATAATTTTAATATCCTTTGATATTTTAGACAATATTTCTTGTGAATATTCTCAAAAGGTGTAAAAAACTTCTAGAATAGGATGTCATGCAAAAAGAAAGTTTCTTTTCATTCAGTTTTGGGATATATCAAGAAAAAACAAGGGCTTCGGAATTCCCATCGTGTGTGATCGTAGTTTTTTTGTAGCAAATAGCACTCTGTACGAAGAAGGTAGAAAATGAGTGATCTGAGAGAATTCTAGTCAAGTATATTTGGGTTTCGCCCCCTTTCGAAGCCAAGGGAACCATTAGATTTTCCATCTTAGTAGTAGCATAGTACAAGCTAGTGTTTGGTGCAAGTTTTTGGGAATAACAAGGTGAAACAAAGGTACCGTGAAGGTGATACTCATTGTAAATATGTTTTCTTAATCAAGGATTGCTTTTGGGATACTTTAAGCATCTGATCTCTTCTATGTGTATAGTTTCATCTCTCATTGGTCTCTACTCCATGTAATCTCTATCATAATATTTGATCTCATACAAGAATCTGCCTAACGTCATATACATCGATTCATCCCTTACTACTCTTATTGACTCCCATATTCATAGACCCGATGTCCAACATACACACGGATTATCTTGACATCTTTTTGGTGAACCTGATATGAAGGTCAAGGTGAAGAGTCATGTATGGTTGCAGGTATGGATTTAGATGCATAGATACTTTTGGGGTAAGATATAGATCAGGTTATGGAGTATCTTCAAAAGCTCCTTGAGCTAGATACATAGATAATGCAGTTGGGATGCAACTTCTGGTTATATATCTAATGTTTCTTGAAGCTTATAAGACTCTAATGAAATTTGCATGAGTCTTAGGCCGATGAACATGTGCGTTATATGCGAAAAATACAATAAGTACTGGACGTTAGTGCAAAGATGAGTAAGATTGGATATTTAGCTTATGTCACTTGGGGATTTTGAAAGAAATTTGGGGATGTACACCAAAGACTTATTGCATCATATAAGTATCAATAGCATCAATCGGAGAAGAAAGAAGAGGAAGAACAAAGGAGGTGGAATAAGGAAGAAGAAGACAAATAGAGGAGGCATTTTAGATGTGGAAAGAGAAGGAATTAAGAATGCAATTGCAACCAGAGAGTGATAAATGTAGAGAGAAAGCACGTGATTTTGTCGAAGCTTCACTACTTGCTATTGAGGATACTAGCACTAATGACTTAGTTGACATCGACTCTCCAAATTCATAAGAAAGCCGGATAATGATGCACTCTAGGTTTTTTCACATTGTGTTTGCATAGCAACACAATAGCACTGGAATGGGCAAAGGTTGTAGGTAGTGGCAGTGAAAGCAATCATCATGGTTTAGAAGCCCTTCTCAGCTTCTAGGGTCCATGAGAACTTTGAATTTGTTGTGAGTCCTGTGAGAGAAGCATGACTATCTTTGAGTAATCCTTTATAGATATCATATAGAAGTTGGAAATGTTAAGGAAACATGGGACATTGCAGACACATGTGGGTTTCTGCCAGTCAAGAATAGTATTCATCTTCTTAGGGTCCATGAAGATTCCTCTTTAGGAGACATTGCACCCCAAGAATTCCATTTCTGTCTTATGGAAAAAACAGTTCTCAAGTTTTGCATATAGTCCCTTTTATCTAAGCTTTTCCAGAACTAATTTTACATGATGATCATGCTCCTTTGGATCTTTTGAGAATATCAACATATCATCTAAGTATATAATTTCAAAATCAGCTAGATGCTCTTGAAAGATATCATTCATCATATGTTGAAATTTAGTAGGAGCATTGGTGAGACCAAATGCCATAACAACATACTTGAAGTGACCATACCTTGTGCGGAAGGTTGTCTTTCATTTGTCTCCTTCTCTAATCTATATAGGATTGTAAACTCCTCATAGATCAATATTTATAAAGATCTTGGCTTTTCAAAGGCATTCCAAGAGCTCTGGTATCAATAGTAAAGGGTATCAATTCTCAACTATTATCTTGTTGATTCCTCAATAATCCACACACATTCAAAGTGATATGTCTTTCTTCTTCACGAACAGAATTGCGGCTCTAGCAAGAGACTTCAAGTGCCTAATGAACCCTGTGGCTAAGTTCTCATCAATGTTCTTGTGTATTTTAGCTAGTTCTTCTAGGGGGATAGCCTATAGATGGTCCAAATGGTGGTTGAGTCCCCTCATGGAGTTCTATAGCAAAATCATAGGGTCTATGTTTGGGCAAGAGATATGATTTTTTTTTTCAAAGACATCTTGAAAATATTGATATTGGCTTGGTAGCTTGACTAACTCATCCTTACTAGATTCTTGAGCTGGTATATGATATATTGTGTAGGTTGGTTCTTCACTTGTTGTGTGCATAAAGGCTTTGGATTCTAGATATACTGACTTTCATTGACTTTCACAACATGCAATATTGTGCTTAATGCAATCAATTTTTGGGTTGTGTTTCTTTAGCCAAGGCATCCCAAGGATGATTGGATTTGTGGGGCTAGATATAACATTAAAGCATACACAAGATTTGTGATCACCAAGATTTACTATGCGTCATTAAGTTTCTTGGGTAATATCTCTAAAAATGATAGAGGTCTTCCATCCACGATTTTAGATATTAGAGGATTGGTCTTTTGGAGTACTAGAATTTGGCATCTATTCAGAAAGGCATCACCCCAATGAAACATATGGATGCCTTGGCTTTGATAAAAAGAGTCTTTCTCGCCAAGATCATGTGGACTATGAGAAGGAAATTTTCTATGGGTGTGAGACTAGGATCAAGAGACCCTTTCTTATATCAAGGTCTAGTTGTATAGTCTCATTTACAATCTGATATCCTCATTTTCCTACTCAAGGATGATTACAACAACTCTTGGGTTTTGGCCCTCTTATTTGGGCAATGTAGGGTGATGTGTCCTAGGTTTCCACAATATAAACATAGATGATTCTCTCTCCAACTGGGCTTGAATTTGATTTTATCTATTTGCATTGGTTCAAGCTTGGTTTCTTCTCTTATTGGGTCTCTGATTAGGACTAGGTTCCATTGGCAAGGCCTTAATTCTTCTCACTTTTCTTGCTTCCTCTCAAACAATCTATTATCACAATAGATGGCTTGCATGATATAATTGTTGAGTGTTTTTTCCTTAGGCATAGTGAGCATGAGGTCCTTGATGTCATATCAAAGACCCCATTTGAATTGGCTAATGAAATACTCCTAATGTCAAGTGAGGTCAGAGATTGATTGTCTAAATTCAAATTCATAAGTAGAGACATGGCAATTACCTTGTCATAGCTTCTGAAGTTTTGTTTCTATTACTCAAGCAATATCTAACAAATGTGTAAGTGAGCTCACAAAGAAGTGTCTCATAGTCATGAAGTACTACTAGCATATTCTTTTCGAAGATTAGGGCAAACCATGATAAAGCTTGACCACAAAGCAAAGTCCCAATTAATCCCACCTTTGAAGCATCATCTGGATACCTATCCGATTGCATGCAAGTATAAAGATTTACTTATTGCAGAAATTTCTTGAACTTAAAACTATCACCATTGAACTTCCCTAGCATGTTGATCTTGGGTTTGCTTGTTGGGGTTGATAAACATGTGGAATTATCTGATCACTTTCTCTTTTGATCTACAAGTCTCATATTTGGTCTTGCATCTTTTGAAGTGGAGAGCTTAGATTCGTAGGTGTTCTATTTGAAGTTATGTTTGTCATTTATTCAAGTCTTGAATTTTTTATTGGAGGTTTTGAAGGGAGGCCATGACTCTTTCAAGGGTTGCCTCCATGAAGCTCAATAGGCTAGAAAGTAGTATTGCCAAACTATTATGGGAGCACTAGGCTATGCTTGATAGGCTAGGCTAGATGCAAAGTTTTTTACAAGAATTTATATTATAAGATAATCCCACGTACCAGCACAAAGGTATAATGATAACTTAACAAGATACAGAAAATCTTGCAACCTAGAAACATAGGTATAGACAACAGGACTTGATAGGATATGAAGGATCCTACAACACAGGACCATAGGTATGGATACACCATATTTGAACTATAATATCTCCCTCAATGGGGATGAACAATATACAAGACAATACTAGACAAGATCTTGTACTATGAGATTACAAGGTGACAAGACAGCAAGAGTATAATGGAAGACATAACAAGACTAGATACAATGAGTAGACAAGAACTAGAACTAGAACTTTGTCAAGAATTTCCTGATGGAAGGACTTGCTTGAGCTGCTATGCCAAATACATGTTGTATACACAAGAGAAAGCTCACTCAAGAACACAAGAAGAGAGATGGAGGCCAATTCGTTTTCTTACTGGTTTCTTCTTCTTCTTCCACACACAATACAATGTACACAAAGTATAGATGAGATACAACATAAAGGAAAGTGGCCTATTAAGTCAAACAGTGCATAACTAACTATACTAATTGATTGGCACTATATCTATGCCAGCTATTGGTAGGTGTAACAAACTAAATATAATAAGTGATAAGTCAATGGCCATGTGAGGATCATAATGGTCACCGACATGCTAAGTATAGACATGCATACCCATCTAACTAGATAGTCTATCATGAATGACTGCATGTGTTAAGCTTGCAATCTCAACACTACCCCTCAAGCTCAACTCTATCTTTGCAACTCCAAGTAAGCTTCAAAAATTTGGAAGCTTCTTTGTACCCAATGCCTCTGTGAAAATGTTAGCTATTTGATCCTATGTGCTGAGATATACCAAGTCAGCCTCTCCTACAAGTACCTTCTGTCTCACAAAGTGGTAGTGCGCCTCAATGTGTTTTGTCCTAGAATAGCTAGCTATATGCTGCTCATGTTGTCACAGTGAATGATAATTGGATCATCTTGCTACACATCCAAATCACCTAATAACTTTTGCAACCATACCACCTCAGATGCTGCCATAGCAACACCTCTATACTCAGCCTATGTACTCAATAAACCAACTGTAGGTTGCTTTTGCTACACTACCAAGAGAAAACATGAAGCCACTAGTAGATCTTCTATTTGACATACATCATCCAAATCTGCATTTGTGTATCCAAACACATGTGCATCCTTACTTGCCTCATAAAAAAGTCCATAATGTAAAGTGGATGTCACATACCTCAATATGCATCTAATTGCATCCAAATGAGGCTTTCTAGGCATCTACATAAACTAATTCACAAGGCTAACAACATAGCTCAAGTTTGGCCTTGTGATAGTCATGTAAATCAAACTCCCTACTATCCTCTTGAACATAGTAGGGTATTCTATCTCACCCCCAACGTCAGCACTCAACTTTATGTTTTGCTCCAATGGTACTGAAAGAGGCTTACATGCTGTCATACCATAATGTAACCTACTGCTTGAGCTTCCCTTGGTGGTACCTTCTTACTATCCCATCAAGAGATGTCCTAGGAAGCGCCATCCAGGATTTTTATAAAACCCCCTGGAGTTTACTAACTAGGTTCGCTTGAGTCTAGCCCATAATGAAAGTTCAGGCTGCTCCCACGAGGATCACCCTGAGTTTTTCTGGTCAAATATATTACTAGTGGCTAATTAGTATTAGCGGATTCAAAAGTGATGCGAGTCAAGCTTCCTAGTTTCTAATGGCCCATCAAGTGCAATTTTCATTCCTTTTAAGGAAAGCTCTCGGCTTACTAATACCACCCAACCATAGATCTGGATCCGTTAGGGGACCATCCTCCCAGTTCCCTCAATAGAGTAGTTTTAGTTATCTCATTACCTACCACTTTAGGTTCAACATATAAAAATAACTTCTTTGAATTATCTCCTGATACAAAATTCGTTATATGCCTTTAATTGACGACATAAAAATAGAGCAAAGAATTTCCTTCCTAATAGTTTCTTTTATTTAAAAAAATGACCTTTACAATGATTTCTATTCAAAGTATTATTCTCTTCAAGTTTCATTCCCCAACTAGAATTGAAACTTCCAAGACACAGTCTAGAAATTAAAGGGTAGTTGGTAGTTTATAAGAGCCTATAGAGTTTATGACCAGAGCCCCCTAGCACCCTCACCTCCTCCTGCCAACTAGACATCCCTACGACAAGACCTTTTCTCTCATGATTGGTCTACTCTTACTAATACAAAAAAAAAAGAGAAAAACCCCTCGGAGTATGTTTTATTTACACTGGCCTTGGGGAGGTCTAGCACCATTTGGAACATTGCCTTAGTAGGTGTTCTGTGCTCACCGAAATATTGCCTTAATGATCAGTGATCTATACTCAATCATCCATCTTTTAGCACCCATGATAGATGCTTGGTTGATGGTATTCATGGCTTTGTTTGTAATCCCCACACTTGCCATTCCATTTGTAGTAACTGCAGTATTATTAGGTAGCTCCTGCCTGTGTGACCTTCATAACATTCTTTTTCAGGACCATGGCCTTTAATCGCAAGATTGCAAAAGGGGATTTTTGGCGAAGGAGCTTGGGGATAATTAGATTGTCAGAATTTTGATTTGATTGGGGGAAAAAAAGTGATCACCAAAGATTTTCAGAAATCGAGAAGAGTCTAGTTGATTCCATATGGGAATAGGATAGAAGGGATGGAGGAATTGAGTTTGAGAGCTCATGGAGTATCCTCCTTGTCTTCTTGATGACAAATTCCTGTACTTGTGCTTCTCTTACCCCACTCCCTCTTGCTCTATATTACTGAGAAGGGCCTCTCCCCTCTTGCTCACACTACTCTCAATGGCTCCCCATGCCTCTTATTTATAGCTAAATTGGAGAAGAAGGGCTGTGGCTAAGAAGAAGAACTCTTTATGGAGGGGATCTTGGCAAAATCAACAATTTGAAGCTTCCAAGATGCGATCTGATACTGACGATTTGATCTTTGCGGTCTAGAGAGACTGCCAGAGATGCCATGATTGATTCGGCTGGCTCTCAAATGATCTTGCTTCATCCCAAGCCTCTCGTCGAATTGAAAAGAGGGGGAGATTGTTGGAGTTAATTATTGAATTACTAACAGTGAATTCAAGCTTTTTAGTTTAGGATCAGAGATGCCAAGATTGGGGGTTTGTTGTGTCATTTTTTTCCATAAAAAGGGAAGAGGGGAAGTGGCTTGATCATCCTCATCTTTCTCTCTCCCTTCTATTTCTTATTAAGGCTTAAATCTTTATGATTAATCTCTACTTACCAAGTTTTAAATGTGTGTAGTCAAATTTGACTTATGGCTCCTAACTCTCGTTCACGCGGTCACTTCCAATGGGTGGCTACAGTCTCTATTAATCTGAGAGTATATCGAGTTACAACCCTCAGGTCTTTTTGCTCGAGTTCTTCTCTATTTAATGATTTTAGAGTTCTTCAAGTCCATTCTGGGAGAAGTCTAGAAAATTTTAAATTAAAGTTGGGATATCATAGAAACGGAGGCGCCCTCCATGATGTTCATTCTCTCTCTCTCTCTCTCAAAAGAGGCAAGATACTGGTCCTTTCAAGGGCTGGAGCTTACAAACAAATATGCACCCGGTTGTAATGGTTTTCAAAGTTTCAGTATATCTGAGAACACCTTGGTTTCTCATCCGATGAAGAGAGCAAGCTGCCCAGAATTTATGCATCATGCCCCTCTTTCAGTGTAGAAGCACGAATCAGTTTGCTGGTCCCATTTTCACCCATAGAGATGTGATACAGCTAACATCTTGAAATCATAAGCATACCACAAACTATTTTCTTCATTTCCCATCAAGTTTGGGATGAAATCAAGCTTGTAGGAGTTCTATATGTCGAGCCGTGATATTTTCTACGTACAAGCAATGGTAAGGTCAATCTGTTCTGAAGTAAATTTCCATGCACCTTTAAGCATTAGCAGACTAAGTTTCTTTCTGTCATACTCCAAGTTGTGTGTTTATAGCATCTTATATTTCATTGCAAGGATGTGAGAGAGGAGCCCATGCCAATCTCCGTAAAGGTAAGGACAAGGCTACGGCTCCTCTTATGGCAGCCCCGGAAGTGGACGTGGGGGTGATGGCGGCTCGGGGAGTGCTAGTGGTGGCGTGGCAGTAGGTTGAGGGGTGGCCCATGGCTCACTCTCTCTCTCACTCCTTCTCCTAGTGTCGTACTCATGTGCCACTACGGCTGTGGATATATATCAGCAAGGGCCCCACGCTCTTTCATGGGTTTACCCGATCGTTGGGTGACTGTGGGGCCCACAAATTAAAAGCCCCCTAAAAGGGGCATTGGTCTCTCCCCGGAGGATCATCCCGAGTATCGAACGCTGTACCCCCGATCCCACACATTGAAGCTTTAAACCACACGCCCGCGAATCACATTGATGAAGGCTATGTATCTCGTTTTAACTTGATTTTTAAAAAACAAAAAGGTTGAGAGACCAGCAAGCAACCGGGAGTTTACTGGCACGTCCCCATAAAAGTGGGACCCATGCTGAAATTTATCTTTGGCCCACCACTACCGATGCTGGTGTTTCTTGTAGACTGGTGTAGCAGCCCCAATAGGCCACAATATAGAGTACTCTTCGACGAGGCTCACACTCTTCAATCCTTGACAAGGAACCTCCTGTATGTATCTATACTCGGTAGAATGCGGTGGCCATAGCGTCCACTGGGGGCAGCAACAGCTACAAGACACGGAGGCCAGATGGGTATTACAGCAGTGGAGGTTACCACCATGGTGGGGACTGGAACTGAGCATTGAATCAATGAAGAGCATAAATATGGTACATCTCAATACTTGTAGACCAGTACTCTCTCTCTCTCTCTCTCTCTCTCTCTCTCTCTCTGTGTCTGGCTAGGGGATGTGCTTCTTGATGCCTAGGTCATACTTGCGGAACTTGAGCTTGTGAGTGATCCTGCGGGGATTCTTGGGCTTCACGTAGAAGTAGCTAGTGCTCACTACGGACACTAGCCATATCAACACATTCGCTCCCTTCTTCCCTTTCCCCATGGCCTGCCTGCCTCTCTCTCTCCTTCTGTCTTCATTGATGGTGCCTCCCTTCTCTTCATGACTCCTATCTCCAACAGCCTCTCCTCTTGCTCTGTTTTTACTTTTACTTTTAATTCATTTCCTTCCCTTCCAATTCCTTAATGATAATTGGAGGACTATTATCTTTACCAATCATGTTTCTTATACCTCAGTTTTTCTACAATCTCCATGTTACTTCAAACATATAACAAATGATGCCCGCAAACTTAGGTCAAGACTTCAGTGAGCTGCCAAAGTGAGTATCATACTGATATCCCCAGGTCATGGTTCTTCTAGTGACCCCTTGATTCCTTGAGAGCCTCTTGGTCAACCTCTTCCACACACTTGTGGACCGAGTTCCACTCATACTAACATTTTTCCCTGACCCCTTTCCATGGAGCCTTTCCATTGATTGATTCTCCTTGGCAACTCAAAGATGGGAGAAGCTTGTGGACTATCCATTGAGCATTCACAACTCCCACTTTCTCATACACAAGCTTCACACACCTCCCTAAGGTCAAGTCAAGACCCCATCCATGAATCAAATCATTTGGATCAGATGCCAAACACATTTCCATGTATTTCTTGAAAACACAGGAGCCATTATCTCGACAAATCCCCTACGTGGAGGCTTATTTGGATCTTTGCATCAGTCAAATCTTTCTATAGTCACTCTATGAATTTCTAAAAAAATTTAAGTGCATTGTCATTCTCCAAGTCACCTTATGACTTGGCTCTAAAGCAAGTTGAGATATCTATAGGCCATACTTTTTAACAAGTTCTATATACATTTCAACATCAAAGTTGTTGACACCAAGGTTTTCATCCCATATAAAAATGTACTCATATGGGGCCACGACATCATGATGTAGAATTTTTTTTGCAAGCCACCATTTTGACTATTTTCTTGCATATTAAATTGCTTGGGCACTTAAGTCCTCTATCTGAGAAATGTCAACAGTATATTACAGGGTAGGACATTTGGCCATCTATCTGCCTTATACACCTATATGCAAGATCTGACCCAAAGGACTGAAGTCCAATCAATGAATAGAAAAATAACATAACAAGTGCAAGTAACATCACATCTTCAAGTGGCTCAATACTTCTCTAAAGAGCTTCAAATATTGCTAGCACATTGCAATCTATTTACATTGAAACTGCCCCCAAATGAACTATGCTTTGATTTGTGGGTTATGAGAGGCATGCAAGTGTTACTTAGATGATGTGCCGAACCACCATAAATCTCCTAGACTTGCCTCTTTTCACTAAAGAAAAATCAAATTTGGTATTGGAAAGAGGGGAATCAAGGGAGAGAAGACAAGATCTTATCTTCTATAGATGATCATAATTCCCTATGGGAAAATTTTAGATGGTCATGGTTGGGATTAACCAAGGCAATCTATCAAATTTTATCTATAGCACCACCTTCCTCTTATACAAAAACTTCCTTCTATTGACATCTCCTGGCGGCCAAGACTGCAGAGAAACATCCTCCAAAAATAGCAACAACGAGCACCACATCTATATTCAATTAATGTAAACAATTGGTAACAATGTGCAAATTGTGTACAATGTTGCTTAAAAAAATTGCGATATTAGGCATTGTTTCTAGGTGTTGTCATACACATAGATCAAAGATATGGACTACATGCTTCCATACTAGATGGTGAGATTCTGCTGCTAAAGTATTTTTTCTCCCATTATTTATTTTGCTACTTCTTTTTGCTTCTGTCTGAGGAAGATTCTCCACCACACATTTATCATATAGCTCCTTAGAAATAATAGACTTCCTTTCAGACTTTTCTGTCAAAGCCTCCTTGTCATCATTACCAATTGCAGATGCACATCTAGAGGCACCTACTATGGAAAGCCACTTTCATGAGTGATGTGTTTCGCATGTGCAGCCACATTACTCTCTAAGAAAGCAGTCCAATTCTAAAATTGATAATCTTGTCAAGGTCCAAGCTGATGCTCCCATTGTCACCATCTTGCAAAGATTGGAAGATAGGGGAGCTGCAAAAGAGCTTATTGCAAAAATCTTCAAGAATACATGTCTTCAAGATGGATCAAAAGAAATTGAAATATCAGATCTTGAAGATGGGGCCCTCAAGGTCTTGGTTGGAAGTAAGGAATGCTTACCTACAAGTCCAACTAGAGAGGAGGTCCAAAGTATTTTTGAGTGTGTAGACATAGCTGATATTTTTGTAGTCACATCTCAGAGCAATGATGAGTCTTTTGTTAGTGAGGGTAGTGTGTCAATCAAAAGCAGTTCATAATGAGCCATGTCAAATGCTTGAGCAAGATATGGAAGACACTGAGTAGCCATGATTCCAATCATAGCATGTACTTCTCATTCTAATGCAAACTACACTTGAGCTTCATGGGTGTCCCCCCTTGGAGAAAAAGATCTTGTTGGAGAATATTTTAGCTTTGCAAGTGGACATGAGGATAAGACATATGCATGAAAAGCTCCAGGCAAGAAGATTGCATCTACCCTGAGAATCCATGAAACATACTATCAAACATGAAGCAAACAGATCCACAAACCCAACAAATACATTGGCAACTAGATCTAAGGTGATAGGGCTTAACTTCATCTCCTTTGGAGCCCTAACCAAGAAAAAGCTACCACCTATCTTCACATTGGAAGGTAGAGATCAAATGGATGATCTACAAAAGCTGTGTCAAGTATAAAATCAAGGGTGCAAGCAACTTGCCGCATGTAGAATACCAAGTGGCTCTTCCTTCTTAGAAGGGGAACTGCTAAGAATATTAACCACAGCACTATAAGCCTTGGCAAATATGACTGCCACATGTCCATGGCCCCCAAGTCCTAAAACTCTAACAGTTTTGCTAGGCTTGTTCTCAGTGCACAAGGCTTGATTGGCCTTGTCTTGAAAGTAATCACAATGTGGTTTATACTTCTCTCCTTCATATCTTAACACTTGAATTGTGTTGAGTGTTGAAATGACTTGTTTTTTGGCTGATTTTTGTTGTTTTTGAGAGCTGAATGGTTGATTTTATGAGATGATTGATTGGTTTGGAAGTGGTTTGAGAGTGTTTTGGATAGGTTGGAATGGTTTTATTAAGCTCATGATGTTTATTAGTAGAGATATGAGGTTTTGATATGTTCTGAGAGGTTTTGATTGGTTCTGTATACCTTCTATATAGCTTCTGTTTTGTTCTGTTTTGTTCTGATTGTCTTCTGTAAGGAGGGATGGGTTGATGATTGATGAATATTGAGATTGTTTGAAAGCTTATTGAATAGTTTTTGAGAGTTTGGAATGGTTTGAGTATGAGTTATGAGGTTTTGATAACCTTCTGTAGATCTTCTGTAGAGCTTCTGTCTCTGTTCTGTTCTGTACTGTAGCTGTTCTGGTACTGTACTGTGACTATTATGTATGCTTCTGTATGTGTTCTGTAGAATGTATGTGTAGCTTGGGAAAGTTTTCTAGACTTGCAAAGAGGTGAATACAAGTGCAAAAGAGCTGAAAGAAGTGAAAGAAGTAGCTCTGCTGAAGACTCAAGTAAAGACTAGAGTGAAGTGACAGTAGTGAGCTATGAAAGGACACTGTAGTGGCTCTGGTGACTCTTCATATCAGACATACCTCTTGGGAGGGGTATCCACGACCTAAGAAGGATTATTGTGAGTGATTATGAGAGATTGTAGTGAGGATATGATGTATTATTGATGGAGAGAGAGAGAGAGAGAGAGTCAGAGATAGTCAATTCTATTGAAACAGAGTGATTGTATATGAGAGATTGAGAGAGAAGACTATGAAGGTACTACTTTTACTATGCCCTTGTTAGTCTCCTCATCCATAGAGCATGCTCTACCAAAGATATTTAAAAGTCAATATCGGTCTTCTCTTAGCACTGCCTAGAACTCTTGATAGAATTTGAGTGACAAACTATTGGGGCCCAAGGATTTATTATCCTTTAGCTCCCTAACTACTTGCTCTAATTTATGAACAAAAAAGGGGTGATCAAAGTAAATTCTTTGCTCCATGGCCACCTTATTGCCAATCATGCATCTTCTCCCTGACCTTGTGGGTTCAAAGTCCTGGGGGGAGCCCACAATCCCTAAGAGAGAATCAAATCCTAACACTATCTCTTTATCATATGTGCATAATCCCCTCTCTCATTGTAGATGGAGGCTATTGTGTCCTACTTAATTTGCTTTGCCTTCAATGCTTCAAAGAACTTATGGGGGGGCTTCCCCCTTTATTGTCGACCTTGCTCTCAATTGGATCTTAGCTACCTCTGCCTTTTCTTGCTTGTGCTAGGGTAGGAACTCCTCAGTGGCCATGGCCATACACATTAGCACCGCATCATTGGGGTCACTCTCTAGGGCCTTCATTATCAACTTGCATCAACAAGCACCATCCTCAAGTGCTTTCCTCTTCCTCCTTGCTTTATTTCTACCATACCCTTTGGAAAACTCAATCACAACTTTGATGGATTCCTTCCAATTGTCTTCACTGCCATGACAAAGTGAAGCTCCATTGCATCATCATTGGTTCTTTGTGTCTTCTCTACTCACTCGCCCCATTTGGTAGGTCGCGTGCATTGTAGTGGGAGAAGCTGCCACGTGTTAGGTGGCGATCCCAAATGATTAAAGAGGGTTAATACCCTTAATTGCACCTTCCTACCCGCTCTCAACCCTTCTAGGCTTAGCTTTGAAGACACAATTGTCCTTGGCACTTCTTTTTGAGAGAACATTGGTTCATGGATCGTAGTTGTAAAATTAAATTATACAATGATGTTTTAGCATGTACAATGTAATATATATACTTGATTAAAACTCATGTAACTCGATTAATCTAAAAGCAGGACCATATTTATTACAATATGAACTTGTTCTATTACAACCCGGCTTGTGGGGCTTCTATCTCCTGAATTGCGTTTCTTAGGTCCCCAGAGCAAGTAGATGACCGAAGAGATAATTATATGCTTTAGGACTAGTGTACGCCCTGGTCGGTTTCCTTGAAAACCACTATCACACTGTTCGGATTCCGTTTCGAAAGGCGGATGCTGCTCGGAGCGGACAATAACTGCAGATTTGGCGTGGAGCGTCGATTGGAGTCCGGCATTCTTGTCGAATTCTGAGGCAGGACACGGCTGAGAGCCCAAGGCGTGTGCACGGGCAGAGGTCTACGCTCTAGTTGGATAGTAGAGACTCTAAGAGAGAGAGAGGGAGCGCTCTTGATTTGCCTGCAATCGGCCTACGATCGGGGCTCCAGCTTGTCTCATTCATCAGCTGCCGACGCTTCCATTCATCAGCTTCCATCGTCAGATTGCGCACGAGAGAGAGTGTGTGTGTGTGTGTGAGCGCGCGTGCGTGCTTGTTTTTTCTGTGCTGAGTGAGCTGTGCTCGTGAGTCGCCGGCGCCGGTCGGCTGGGCCTGCCTCAGCGCCTTGTCTGTTTCATTAGTCCAGACAACCCTCAGCGCAGAGAGGTCTAGGCTGTAGCTGGATAGTAGAGACACTGAGAGAGAGATAGGGAGCACTCTTGATTTGCCTGCGATCGGGGCTCCAGCTTGTCTCATTCATCAGCTGCCGATGCTTCAGCTTCCATCGTCAGATTGCGCACGAGAGAGAGAGAGTGTGTGTGTGTGTGAGCGCGCGTGCGTGCTTGTTTTGTCTGTGCTGAGTGCGCTGTGCTCGCGAGTCGCCGGCGCCGGTCGGCTGGGCCTGCCTCAGCGCCTTGACGTCTGTTTCATTCGTCCAGACGACCCTTCGACTTCCATAATACGCATGTGACATCATCATTCAGTGCGAGATTAGTGGGCCAAGAAATGACATCGGCCAGTTCAAGAACCAAAATCATCTTCAATAGACTACTGTGGTGAATTACCAACAAGCTGTGGACCTTGCATGCTCCATCCGACGCAAGAATATTGCGTGTTTTAGCCTCACGATGAGCTGATTTTATAAATACGGCATGATCTGAGATCAGAGACGTACAAGGAATTGTAACTTGTAAGATCTGGCAGCTTTTAAAGGCTGTGCTAGCAGAGCCTAATCATCGTCGTTTGTTAATCGTCTTTGGCACCCATAGCTAGCTACCTACTCAATCCTCGCTAATTTTGGAGCATTAGGTATATCATGGCTTGAAAGAATATTAAGCAGGGGGTTTGTTGAGTAGAGACAGAGGAGAGAAATTCAAAATATTGGTTATGGTGGATGCTACAGAGCTTGAGGATCTAAAACACATCGAGTAGGTCAATGATATGTATTCCATCAGATCGACACTGGCGAGGACATGGGTGAGGTCGCCGCTGATTTGTGCTGCACGCTGACAGCCATGGGCTGGTATAATAAGCCAAGGTTAAATTAATAACGTTTAATCTAAAGGTTTAAAATATCACCCCCTCCAACTTTACCATGTTCACACTTGGGAGCCCACACAGGAAGAGTTGGACTGGATATTTTGACAAGGTGTTTTCACACTAAGTTGTTTCAAGGACTGAAAGGACAGTTCTATGCAACTTTCAAGTCCAAATTTGAAGGGGTTAAAATATAATAAAAAATCAACCAAAAAAAGTCCTGGTTTGAGCTTGTCTTTGACTTCATTCTTGGCATTAAAAATTGCCAAAAAATAGCAATGAAAAGTATCAAATTTAGACCCATATTTTGATGCTGCTTGGGCCATAGGGGCACCATTTGAGGCCTCTTTTCAGTGTTTCTTGCTAGACAATTGATACACAATATACACAATATGCAGACATGGTCTATGGATGTAAATGATAGTAGTTTGACACATGTATATGTAATTTCTTGGGCGTTTTTAATGCTCTTTTGTTTCATATTTGACCAATCAACTCTCAAGACTTGTTCATGCCCTTGGATACTAATTTGACACACTACATATTGCTTAGTTTTCCAAAACTTGCAATAGTCATAATGTCTGAAATGACATAGATTACTCAAATGGTTGGTAACAAGTTAACTAAGGACAATTATAGTGTGTTGTCCTATCATATGAAAACTTTTCTAATGGGGGGAGGTTTATGGGACCTCATTTCTGGTAAAGATGCATACCTTGCACTTCTTAAAGAGCCCATGGAGGAACAAAAGAAGACCTATACCGATTGGATAGGTTAAAATAATAAGTTTTTACATTTGATATTTGGATACATTTTAGAGACATTGATCCCATACATCAAGAAAGCTAGCACATGTAAAGATGCTTGGAAGATCATTGAGAAATGTATGGCACTTTCATAGAGGCAAGAAAGATATAGGTAAAGTAGAGATTTCATGGTGCATGGGATGGGAGTCGAAGCATTAGTGATAACTACAGAGATAAAGCAGATTGCAAAGGATCTTACTTTAATAAATGCACATGTGGATAATGATGATTTAGTTTCTATTACTTTAGAAGCTAGTTGTTTTGTTGCTTATTGAAGAAATAGAGTTGAGCCTTAATATATCTAGCAGTGGGAAAAACACTAATCACAACAATATATTCTATCATTAGAGAGGTCATGGTAGCTCATTTAGAGCTAGAGGATCTTCATATGGTCATGGAGACAACTTTTCTTGTGGTCATAGCTCTTTCGGTCATGGAGACTTTGTGCCAATAGGCCGAAGAATGAGATCCTTTTCTAGAGGTAGATGATGATCTACTTCTCATAAAGATAATGCTTATGATTACTATGGATAATTTGGCCATTTTGAGAAAGAATGCTACCACAAGCAAGATGCTATATCTAAAGGTTATGGAAGGGCATGATATGGGCATTATGTTGGTGGCTATGAGGGCATAGGATGTGGTTCTAGAAGTGATTCATTACCTGAGGTCATCTTTTTGCTATTATGGAGTATGTACTTGCCAACATGACATTTCCCCAGAGAGGATACTTGGTTTTTGGATTCATGAGCTATAAACCATACGATAAATCATGTAGAATGGTTTGATAGGAAGAAACAAATGCAAAATGGAGAGTATGTGGCTATGGGAGATGAGAACTTACATAAGATTACTCACATTGGCAATGTTCCTTTGGTAACTAGAGATGCGATAGAGAGTAAGCTTGGAGATGCATTATATGTGCTTAGAATCACTAAAATTTTGGCTTTAGTGACAAATTAAGGGCTACAAGTGAGGTTCAATAAATATACTTTCTTCATTGAAAAGTTTAGAAATGGAAAATATGGTAGGTTGATTGCTCATGGTTAAAAGAAAAACAAGTTGTTTGCATTAGATATAGGTACTCTTGTCATGGAAATTTCTATGTATGTTGAGATTGGACATAGACAAGAGAAGGGTATTGAGTTATACTATAGAAAAATTGGGCCTTGAAATTCGAAAAGGCTTAAACAAATGTAGTCTAGAAAGGCTCTTCATGGCCTTGTGCAATTTGCCTATATCAACTATGATCATACATGTGAGGCATGCTACTTTGGCAAGCAATCTAGACTCTCATTTTCAAAGAGATGGAAATTTAGAATATATTATTTAAAAATTATATATTTAGATTTATGAAATCCATATTAAAATGTTTCTTTGAGTGGTAGATATTATGAAACTATATTTACTATAGAGTTTTCCCAAAAGTTAGTATAATAAGTATTTTTAAATTTAATTATAGATTTATCTATTTATTGCATGATTCGTGACTTATTACAAAAATGTGTGTATGTGATATTGGTTACAATATGCTTCATAGATAGTTAAAAGGATACTAATGTGTTTTTTATTATGGTAAGCACATTATTAGATGAAGTCATACCAAATTATTATTTGGAGTGTCTATTTTTATGTGTATAACTTATACATTTTGTAATGTGAAAATTAGAAATATTATATTTTATATGCACCTATAAGTGCAACGACTTTGTATACACACATGTATAATAGATTTATTTTGAATGTACTTATTATAAGAGAT
Organism: Lygodium microphyllum; assembly: GCF_053477565.2. NCBI lineage: Eukaryota > Viridiplantae > Streptophyta > Polypodiopsida > Schizaeales > Lygodiaceae > Lygodium > Lygodium microphyllum. The sequence goes on along the minus strand of NC_141152.1, from coordinate 124,686,024 downwards.
AAAATATTGTTATTGGTTAGAAATCTATTTAAAATAAGTTGTGTTTGATTTATTTACACAAAAGAAAATTGTGCAAGAAAATTGTACACAAAGGTACTCACCTATGCATGGGGTAAGATTATACCCAATCTTATGTACTGTAAGTTTCGTGTACTTATCTTCTCTTTTATAGTTTATTATCATGTTATTTTCCATAGTAACGTCTAGCAAAATATCTTAGTATATATTATTCGCCGCACGAGATAGCACTAGCTTGAGGTTGGCTGTTCTTGTAATTTCTTTGTGTTATCACTTGGGGATAAATATTTTTAAGTCCCTAAGAAATGTTACGTTATTATATTTACTATAATATTATATGGAAATGTACTATGAAAAATAAGATGGTTTTTATTTTATTATGGATTTTATTTATGTAGTGCAAGATCCCTAACGTATTGCATGAACACATGTACATGATACTAGTCAGATTATATCTACTAGATAAATGAAAGGATACTGATATGCTTTGTGTTGTAATGAGCATAATATTAGATAGAGTTATGTGGAATTATTACTTGGAGTTTGTATTTTAATGCATAACATTTAAACACTTTATATAATTATGAAAAAAATTAGTAACATTTTCTATTTTATATAGATCTATGAGTGGAAGGACTTTCACGCATGTGTACATGCATAACAATATATATGCTCAATGTATTTATTAGAAGAGATAAAATACCTTTTTTGCTTGTAAAGCTATTTAGAATAGGATGTGTTTGACTTATTTACACAAAAGCAAGTTATGTAAGAAAATAAAAAGCAAGAACCTAAAAGGAATGCTTTCAATGTATTTTGAGCACAAACACTACAAGGGAATAGGAATATAATGATAGGCATTTCCAATGTAAATTAGCAGCATCGCTATTTGTATCAAATGCGATATGATAGCGAGGAAAATAGTGACGATACCGTGAGAAAAAGAAGCTGGTGAAACCCAAGCATGATGTTTTGCCGCAAAGAGTTTGAGAGAGAGCAAAAGAGAGGGTGAAAGAGATCAGGCTTGGAAGGAAGAGGGAGAGAAAGAGAGCATCTCACTACTACTGTTGCTGACATTCGTGCAAAAAAGAGGGGAAAGTGCACGAAGGAAGAAGAGGGACCATCGCGAAGAAGAGGAGACAAAGAATTCATCCTCGGGCCTTTGCGGTAAGTACATTGCCTCCTCTTGATTTGTTCTTGTTCTTTTTTCTTTCCTTTTATGTGTTTTTCTTGAAAATGAGGTGCATTGAGGGAGAAAGAGAAGAAATGCGAAAGGAAATGAGAAAGGGAGAAGAAGAAAGAAAAAGGAAGAGAAAATGAGAGAGAGAGAGAGAGAAAGCGAGAGAGAGAGAGAGAGAGAGAGAGAGAGAGAGAGAGCGAGAGAGAGAGAAAGAGAGAGAGAGTGTGTGTGTGTGAGTGAGTGAGTCAATGAGTGAGACTCAATAAACATGAAAGATAACAAAGAAAGAGAGAGAGAGAAAGAGAGAAAGAGAGAGAGAGAGAGGAGAATGAGTGAGAGAACACGAGGGGACAGATAGAAACAAAGAGAGGGGAAACAAAGAAAGAGAGAGAGAAAAAGAAAGAGAAGGAGAAGAGAACATGAAATGAAGAGTGCAGAGAGAGGTCAATAAATTTTGTTAGGTTAGTTAGAAAACTAAAGCTACTCTTCAAGGGAAGGGGGTGTTTAAATTTCCCATGAATTTTCTATACAACAAAGTGGTCTTGGTTAGGCAAGAGAATTCCATTAAAAATCTGACATGCTAGATTAGGTCAAGTTAGGAATGATCGAATGTCAACTATCCTAGTGTGTCATCCTAGATCCAAATTAATGTTATTTTAGGGGGGCCTCAGTTGAGACTATACCTTATTAATAAAGTGGTTGATGCATAGTTCTCCCCCTCATTTCTAGGCTCTCTTTAAACCAATGTAGCATTCTACTTAAGTTTGAGAGATGATAGCAAAGTAGTTATCTTAAGCTAATGTTAGATAACCATGGTAGGAGACTATAGTCACGGTTTAGGCTTGTGTTAGATTGATCCTTATGGAGTTGAGGTGGAACTTTCTCTACGAGGTAGACTTAAGTAGTTTGAGGTAATGTAGTTTGATTATTACAAGGGAGTTTTAAGTGGAAGTTACATTCACTACAAGGATATGAACCTATAGCGACGATAAATAGCAGCATCGCTATTAGCGTCGCATTTGCGATGCAAATAGCGATGATACCCAGAGCAAAAAAACACGGGCCGAAACCCGAGTGCATCATTTTTTGCGTATTCACGAAAGAGAGAGCGAGAAGGAGAGCGACCATCTTGCTAAGAGGGAGAGAAAGAGAGAAAGAAAGCTTCTCACCGCCACTGCTACCGCCGCCGCCGTTCCCAAAGAAGAGGAGTAGGTGTACGGAGGGCGAAGAAAATCCGCCATCTCGAAGAGGAGCCACGAAATCCTTCTTCGAGTCTTTACAGTGAGTGCATTGAGAGAGAGAGAGAGGAAATGAGAGAGAAAGAGAGGGAGAGGGAGAGGGAGAGGGAGGGAGAGGGAGAGGGAGAGGGAGAGGGAGGGAGAGAGAAAGAGAGGGAAAGGGAGAGGGGAAGGGAGAGAAAATGAGAGAGGGAGAGGGAGTTTTCTCTCTCTTTTACTTGTTTTTTGTATAAAATATGTGGATTGAGAGAGGGAGAGGAAATGAGAGATAAAGAGAAAGAGAGGGAGAGGGAGAGGGAGAGGAAATGAGAGAGGGAGAGGGAGAGGGAGGAAGAGAGAGAGAAAGAGAGGGGGAGGGAGAGAAAATGAGAGAGGGAGAGGGAGTTTCTCTCTCTTTTACTTGTTTTTTGTATATAAATTCGTGTGTATTGAGAGAGGGAGAGGAAATGAGAGAGAAAGAGAGGGAGAGGGAGAAGGTGGGAGAGGAAATGAGAGAGGGAGGAAATGGGAGAGGGAGGGAGACAGAAAGAGAGAGGGAGGGAGAGTGAGACATTAAACATAATAGGGAAATGAGAGAGGGAGAGGGAGAGGGAGAGAGAAAATAGAAATGAGAGAGGGAGTGGAGAGAGAAAAAGAAATGAGAGAGGGAGAGGAGAGAGAAAAACCATTAAACATAGTAGGGGAAGAGAGAAAGAGAGAGAGAGGGTGAGGGAGGGAGAGGAAGAGAGCAAAAGGAAATGAGAGAGGGAGATGAGAGAGAAAAAATGAGAGGAGAGGAGAGAGAAAAAGAGAGAAAAATCATTAAACCTAAAAGGGAAAGAGAGAAAGAGAGGGTGAGGGTGAGGGAGGGAGAGGAAGAGAGAAAAGGAAATGAGAGAGGGAGAGGAGAGAGAAAAAGATAGAAAAATCATTAAACCTAATAGGGAAAGAGAGAAAGAAAGGGTGAGGGTGAGGGAGGGAGAGGAAATGAGAGAGGGAGAGGAAGAGAGAAAAGGAAATGAGTGAGGGAGAGGAAATGAGAGAGGGAGAGAAAGAGAGGAAAGGAAATAAGACCTTACAATAAGCTCATCCTAGGCTCATAGGGGTTAGGACAATCCTCAACAAACCTAAGGGATATATGGCTAGAGAACCCTTGCACACTTGCGCCTCCTAGCATAATGTTATTCCTACAAAGAGACCTCTCATACATGGGGCCTCCACAACGCTCGAACTATCCCCTTGGTGAAGGGATCTAGCCACTTACCTTGGGGGAGGTTTAGTGTGTAACCAAATATCCGCCTATGAGGGCACAAGAACTTTTGTAGAAGTATACAATGAAGGCAATCAACCTATCAATTAGAAAAGCATTCATTTTTCATAATGTAAATCCAAAAATCTTTGGATATTCAATAAAAATCAATCTCTTCTTAAAAAGACAAATACAAAAAACTAAAACGGCATCATTCTAATGCTTCGCAAAAACTAAAACAACATCACCACAAGATCTCTTGGGAAACTCATCTTCAGATCAATTTTAATTTAAAAATATAATATAAAATTACTTGCAAGGAAGGATAATCTTTTATCATTAACCCTCTTGCATCCTTAGAATAGTCTTAGGAACAAATTTTTGCTCTAACAAGCATATATTTGAGCATAATAACTATTTTAAGGTTTCTTCCATGAGTAGAAGTAGTATATATGCAACCATCAAGCTACAGATCATGCTTTGGTATCTGTGGAAATCCCAATCTCATGCCCTCATAGAGATTGTAGTGTGCAATAGTGTGGAGAGAAGGTAGGTGAGTTGTAAATGGTAAAGGAAAATTTGTGGTCGTGGTCGTGGTCGTGGTCGTAGTCATAGTCGTAGTTGTAGTGAATTTGTGCTTGTGTTCTCCACAATGTGTTGGCTATGGGTGTCAAATGCTCTAGTCGGATCTCTCTCTCTTTCTCCTCTCTCTCCTCTCAACCATTCTCTCTTCCTCAATCTTCCCTCTTTCTCTCTTCCTATACTCTCCCTAAATCCTTCTCTCTGCCCCTATCTCTTTTCTCTCTCTATCTCTCTTTCTATTTCTATCTCTCTCACTTCTCTCCTCTTCTTCTCTAACATTACTCTCTCTCTAACTCTTGTCTCTCTCTTCATCTCTATATAAGTAGTCATGATCGTGGTCGTGGTCGTGGTCGTGGTCGTAGTTGTGGTCGTGGTCGTCGTTGTCATCGTCATGGTCATCGTCATGGTCATCGTCGTAGTTGTGGTCGTAGTCGTAGTGGTAGTCATGGTCGTCATTGTTTAATTTCCCGAAGGCACACGTGAACTGCCTCAATAAAATGGATTTGGATAATTTAGTTCATAAAAGAATTTTTTTAAAATTATTTTCCCTCTCCTCCAGTCGATTGTCGAGGTGGAGGAAGAGGGGAATAGTATGGTAGGCAAGGTCCTTGCTGGAGCTTGCCTAGGCTAGTAGCGATGCCCATCGATGCGTGGGGGGGAGGGAGAATCTTATCCCCTCCCCTATATATATCGAGGGTATTGCCATGAAGAGCAGAAAAGGAGTGCTGCTGCCTGATGTTGCTGTGAGGAGAGAGGTTGAAAACGTCGTGCTACTGACAGTAATCGTGAGGGAGGGAGAGGTTAAAGAGGTCGCCGCCCTAGGCCGCTACTAAAGATGGAGACGTGAGCCGCCGCATCAGTCCGCACGCCGCCAAAGGCCCTAGCCATCGTCACACTGCGAAAAGGGGAGCCACCTCCCTTCCACGTGGCTCCACTAAGATCCTCTGAAGCTTTGGAAGCTTCTTGAGGAAGCTTCCAAAGGCCTTGATAAGCCCCCCTTCATGTGGGCCTATTCAAAGTCTTTTCCCCCCTCCTGAATTGCCATTAAAGGCACCCTCCTGCGGCCTTAATACTACCTCCTCGAATTTTCCCCTTGGAGCTTTATAGACGCCCTTTCCCCCCCCAAAAAAGGTTTGACCTTAAAAGGTCCTTTTTATCCCCCGTGTTTTTAAATCTCCCCTAAGGACCCCCTTAGGCCCCCTTTCCCATAGCCTTTAAGGCTACCCTTTTTTTCCCCCTGGAATTTCCCCCCTAAGGCCCCCCCCTTAGCCTTTTTCCTCCCCCCTCAAATTTTCCCCTTGGACCCTTAGGCCCTTTCTCACCCCCTCAAAAGCTCTCACCTTAAAAGCCCTTATATTTCTCCCCCTGTATCTCAAATCCCCCTAAGGGCCCTCTTAGTTTTTTTTCCGCCATGCAAAAGATTACTTTTTTTAGCCCTTTTCATACCTTGTTTTTTCTCCCCCATATGTAAAAGAAAAGAGGATGTTAAGGTTTGTTTTTGTGACACCTTCTTTCCCCATACAAAAGCCCTCATAAGGGTTTCTACACCTTTTATTCCCCGTTCGTGTGAGTCTTTAAAATGCCATTAAACCTTTCCCATGGCTTTCATGGGCCTTATTCGCGAAAGATTTTGAAACACCGCCTTTTTTGAAATCCCTACTTCAAGGAGGAAGCCTTCTAAAACCGCTTTCGAGGGACGAGACGATGCAAGTTATCGCAAAGGGAGCTATGGTGGAATTTCAAAAAGGAGTTGCAAAGCTGCATCCACGACGGAAAGGCTGCATTCGCGATGCTTCCTAAGAAAGCCCAAGGCGCAACCGCAGGAGGATCGTCTCCTAGGATCCACGGGGACATCTCACTACAAGTCCAAGTTTTCCTTCCTAATTTTTATTTGGTATTGTTATAATCGTGCGAGGATAATTGTTTGAAATAAGAATGCATTTTTCGTCTTAAATGCTTTAGAAAATTGATATGCATTTAGTCCATATTTACAAAAACGGAATTAAGATAGCACACTCCATTTAGGCATGGAAGTATAAAATTGCATGTCAAATTATTAAGCCATATCTTCTTTGCAATAAGTCATCATGGGAAGTGCTAATAACCCATAGGGAATTGCAAGGCATGAAATGACTCTTACATTGCATAACTCTAGTCAATTATCATTTTTCAACTGCATAATTACTAGTAAAAGGTTGCTTATTTAGTGTAAATCTTGTTCATAAGTTATAGGATGATTAGTTGAAATTAGGTTATAACCTAACCTTGATCTTAAAATCGATAAGTTAGGGTTGAAAAATAATTTACGCATAAATAATGAGTCATGTGTTTATGGAAATGATAGCCTAATTATCGTCAAGAATTAAAAAAATTGGCATAAACCTAAACATCTAAACCCGTGGAGTACTCGATTTAGAAAGAGTTAATTCAATTCCAAAGAACTCACTAGGATTTAATAAGTGACCTAGTCGCACGTATTGCTAAAACTGAAACTCCTATACCCTAAATACTTGCCCACATTCACCGAATGTAGGGATAGTGGAACATATTTGGAAAAGTGATCTAGGGTTTGTCCCTAAGAATCTTACGTTAAAAAGATGGAACCTGGAACCCTAGGACTGACGACATCAGCCTAACGTCATCAGGAATAGATTGTTCGTGACTCCATTTGATGAGTAGAATAGTCTCATAGTCGATGCGACACTTGTGCAACAAGTGCAGAGTCGTATGATCTTGTGTTTGGACCACAAGGGAATGGCCAATTCTCGCAATGAGGTTGGCAGGTCCTTACGCAAGTTATCTTGCAAGAGGATGAATAATCATCCTAATATGGTATCTTTCTTGAGTAAAGATAATTGTTTGGAAGCAAAAAGACCAGCCGATAAACTGAAATAATCTATGAACTTAAGGTTTGACCAAGTCGGGTTAGTAGGGTACGCCCTAACCCAGGATATAGGGGAACTTACCAAGTCACAAGTCATCTCGGATCGAGTGTTGAACACACGCGAGAGGAAGGATTCATTCCTTAGCAGTTTGCCAACAAAAAACGACTAATGGAAAAGTTTGTGCTTGTTACAGATTTAAGAGCACTGTTTGGCTTTGTTTGATCAATGAATTAAAAGATAAATGGATATCTAATACTTTAGGTTGAAGGCCTGAAGGGAGAGGAAGCTTTAGTTACCCCCGACTGCCTGCATGCCTATGACCCTAACCAAGGGGGTTGTTAACTACGCCGGGAAGGTGAATCGAACTCGCCGCAAGAGGTCTCTTCATTGAGCGCTACTTGGAGCAGGAGGACGCTTGGGTACCAGGGGGGGCTCTGGTTGTAAATCCCTCGCCTTCCGGGCCTTGCACAAGAGGCTAACGTGACTCCGGATTGGATCTTGAGACTTGCATACTAGTCTATGGGCGGAATCTTGGATTAGTGATCACTGTGGATTGCTAGATAGCCTTCGGGTGGATTGTGGATAAGCCTATGGGCTGGACTTTATGTATTTCAAAGATAAATATGATAACTTGTTAAAAAGGAACTTGCTGATGTTGCTTTCTATGTCAAGTGCTATGGTTACGTGAAAGAACTAATGCCTAACGAGCTAATTAAGGAAGCTGATTGATACATGTCCAATTAATGTATTAGGTAATTAAATAACTAAAACAACCCGAGGAAAGTGCGATGGATGTGGCCATAGGTGTGTCATACAGATGGGTGGTCCCGGTTGGCCGAGAACTTTTCTCAAATCATGATGGACAGCAGGAAGATCGTGAAGAACACGAACAACAAAAGCGTTGACCTAGAGTTATGACTAATCCCGATTTACACTATTTTAGGGGAACGGAAAGGGACTATGCCTTATGATAGAGAGGTTGAGCTTCACATCCCTCTCGTTTCCCATTATCCTGGAACCAAGTGCAACGTGAATCCGCTTCGAGCCTGGCGTTTTTGCATAAAGTAGTTCGCTTGGGCTCGACGCTAGTTGCCGATAGGAAATGACCAATAAGCAAAACCCTAATTTAGGTCGGTCCTAAGTGGAAACGGCCGGAATAATTCCGTTACGTGGCAGACGTGGAAAGCCCTAGATCGCAAACCCCGTAACATTCCATGGAAGTGCCAGGCAGAGCTTTCTAGACATCCTTTTCAATGGATTGCCAAGACATGTCATGAAGATAACAGGTGGACATGTTACAGTTGGTATCAGAGCCGACCAATGAAGGATTTGTTTTTATAAAACCTGAATGAGATGAATTAAAGAAAATGTTTATGTTCCAAAAATTTCCTTATTTTCAATGCTGTCTTGCAGAATTACGAAGCATGGAACAAGTTCTTAGTGTTCCGAGTCATGTTTATGACTGCGATGCATTTCCTTGATTATCGACAAAGGGTTGAGATGATGAACATCCTAGAGAAAATCCATAATCCATCGCCTTTGTACATGAAACAAAGATGGAGGGGTGCCTCAGGAATCTACTATATAGCTGCCCACCAGTTTGCTTACCTACAAACCAACCTAAAGAGGATCAAGTGGTTGGAAGACCTGAAAGTCGTGAAGTTGTTCATTTTTTTGGAAGCTCACGTAAACTCAACTTTATATATTCGAGGTCAGAGGGTTGAGATGAACTCATATGTATATGAGGAAGTAACCCATGTGATCCCCACTGACATGATTAAAGTATTGGGGCACCATGAGAAGAATGGGTTCCAAAGGAAAGGATACCCTGAACTTCCAATGAGTTACTGATTCCTGAAGATCCATGATCCGAAACCATACTATTATCCTATAGATAAATGTAATACAATGTTTTTCTCCCCAAACTAAATGTAAGAGTTGGCTTATCATCGCAAGAAATGTTATATTCCGAAAGGGGCTATGCCCATATAAATACAAATAAGACTTCCTTTTATCAATGTTTGATTGTGCATGAGAATCGATAAAAAGTTAAGTAATTAGATTGCTTGGGTGATAGCGGAATCGAAGATGTAATATAAATCAATAACGATTATCGTATAATAACATTAAGAAACCTTTATCCAGGCACAACCCCAGGTATAGGTTCCTAGTTCACCTCCTACATCAAGTACTGCTGTAATCCAGGAGAAGAAGTTTCTTCTCAAGCAAATTAAGCCACCCCAATTTGATGGGAGAGGCAGATCCGTTCAAGCAGATGCTAAAATTTGGATTGAATCCATGGAGGGTTACTTCGAAGCAGTCGATACTGCACCCGCCAATCAGGCTATGCTCGCTAAGCTGAAGCTCACCGGCAAAGCTAGGCTTTGGTGGAAGCAATGGTGTAGGGATCAAGGGATCGCAGAAGGATCCGTTACCTGGGAGAAGCTGAAGAAAGCCATGCACGGAAGATATTTACCACCTGCATATTGCACACAAACAGCTAAAACAGTTGAGACTCACCCTTGATGCATACTATTCTAAATTTGTCTCACTTCTTAAGTATGCGCTACAGATGGACATGACACAACAGGTGTCCAAATTTTGTGCTGGTTTATCCACTAGTAAATAGCCGTCTTGAATCTATGTGTCCATCAAATCTTCAAGAAGCTCTCATTCGAGCTGCGCCTATAATTCAGGAAGTGCAGGCTAGACCAAGGGGTAACAAAACTTGGTCTTATAATGATCCGAACAGAGGAGCATTTAGACCTCAGATGAAGAGAGTTCAAGGTCAGAATCAGGGACAAAGAAAGAAAGCAAGGACTAATAATGTCAACAACTTTGTTCCTACTCAAGGCAATGGCCGAAACCTCCGTTGTTTCCATTGCAATGAGCCCGATCACTTTAAAAGGCAATGTCCCAAACTTGGAGGAGGACATCGCCAAGCACTTTTTCAAGGAATGGGCCGTGGTTAGGGAGCCACTACTCAAGGCAAAGGAAGAACCGCCTGTGTTGCCAATAGGCAAATGTGTGAAGAAGAAGAAGATCCGACCATGGAAGCAGAGTTTGAAAGGGCGACAGTCCATGCCGCTCTACACAAGAAAGGCCCGAATCGCCAGTTCTCAGTAATTCAGACACCATCGAACTATCAAGGTAAAGGTTTCAAGACCTTGATTAATTGTGGCCGTACACATTCCTTTATCTCACCAGCTTGTGCAAAAAGACTAGGAATAGCCACAGTAGAAGCACCTATTTTGCTTGTGGAATTGGCAAATGGTCGTGAGGTTACTTGTACCAGGCAAACTGCTAAGGTGAAATTCTTCCTGGGAGGAAAGACGACTTCGGTCAAATTCAGAGTCATGAATTTAGCTATTCATGAGTGTCTACTCGGAATGGATTGGCTTAAGCCTAATGACGCCCACATTCATTGTGGAAAGGGCTAAATTTTCTTTCGAAACTCTGAAGGGGATTTGGTCACAACTCAAGGTGAGGCTGGAATGCCAAAAATCCAATTGGTCAAAGCATCTCAGATCATAAAAGGAGTCAGAAAAGGATTACCTATCTACTTAATTTAGCTCAACAAGTTAGATCAGAAGCAAGAGTCTAGTGAAGGACCTTCTTGGCTAAAGGAATTTGCGGATATATTTCCTGAAGAGTTGACAGAACTCCTGCCTCAAAGAGAAGTGGATTATGAGATTAAGCTAGTACCAAGAGCTACGCCAATTGCAAAAAGACCTTATAGAATGTCCATACCAGAAGCAATTGAGCTGAAGGAACAACTCAAGCAACTGCTAGATCAGGGCTACATCCGTCCTAGCAATTCACCATGGGGAGCTCCAGTACTATTCCAGAAAAAGAAAGATGGGACACTTCGACTATGTATTGATTACCGAGGGTTGAATCAATCAACTGTCAAGAACAAGTACCCTATTCCTAGAATAGATGAGCTTCTTGATCATCTTCAGAGTGCAAAGATCTTCTCCAAGATTGATCTCAGGTCGGGTTACTATCAGATAAGAACCAAGGAAGAAGATATCCCCAAGACGGCCTTCAATACAAGATATGGGCACTTTGAGTTTCTAGTTATGTCATTGGGGCTTACGAATGCCCCTTCCACCTTCAACAGGTTAATGCAGGATATCTTTAGGCCATATCTTGATGATTTCGTGCTTGTCTTCTTCGACGACACTTTAGTCTATTCCAAACAGGAAGAAGATCATGAACCCCAACTTCGGATTGTCCTTGAGACAATGAGGGTGCATAAGTTGTATGTTAAGATGAAGAAGTGTGCATTCTTGAAACGTCAGATTGAATATCTGGGTTTCATCGTATTAGCGAAAGGAATCTTAGTGGACCCAGCCAAGGTCAAAGATATGCTAGAATGGCCAATACCAACATCTATCAAAGAAATACGTAGCTTTCTTGGATTGACAGGATGGTATAGGGTCTTCATAAAAAACTATGCTCTGATTGCAGTACCTCTGATGGACTTACTGAAGAAGCAAACTTCCATTGCATGGTCAACTCCTGAACAAACTAGAGTCGATAGGTTGAAGCACAATTTAATATCACCACCTATCCTGAAACTTCCAGACCTCAATAAGGAGTTCGAGGTGGTAACTGATGCTAGCGCACTTGCGTTGGGATGTGTGCTCATGCAAGAAGGTCACCCGGTAGCTTACTCTTCAAGGAAAATGAAGGGTCATGAGAAGAATTATGCTACCCATGATCTGGAATTGCTAGTTGTCATCCATGCTCTAAAGCTTTGGAGACACTACCTGTTGGGTAACAAGTTTACTCTAGTAACTGACCATAAGAGTCTCAAATGGATCTTTACCCAGAATGAGCTCAACATGAGGCAACGTCGATGGATTGAAGTGCTGGAGGAATATGACTTTGAAATCAAGTACTTACCAGGGAAAGAGAATGTAGTTGCTGATGCACTTAGTCGCAAGGCATTCCTTAGCTCCCTAATCTTGCAGAATCCATCAATAGCTAGATCTCTAGCTACAAAAGTGTCTATGCCAAACAATCAAATACTTGAGTTAGCTAGAGAGGATGCATGCCATGATCCAGCCTATCAAACGATGCTAAGGGAAATCTCTATCAAGGATCAGGACTGGCAGAGCTTTCTAGACATCCTTTCCGATGGACTGCCAAGACATGTCATGAAGAAAATAGCTGGACACATTACAGTTGTGGTCGTCGTAGTCATAGTCATAGTCGTAGTCATAGTCGTAGTCGTAGTAATGGTCATCGTAGTCGTGGTCCTAGTCATAGTCATAGTCATGGTTGTGGTCGTGGTCATAGTCTGGTCGTGGTCGTCGTAGTCATAGTCGTAGTCGTGGTCGTAGTTGTAGTCATGGTCAATTTCTGCTTGTGTTCTCCACGGTGTGTTGGCTATGGGTGTCAGCATCTCTAGTCGGATCTCTCTCTCTTTCTCCTTTCTCTTCTCTCAACCATTCTCTCTCCCTCAATCTTCCCTCTTTCTCTCTTCCTATACTCTCCCGAAATCCTTTTCTCTCCCCCTATCTCTTTTCTTTCTCTATCTCTCTTTCTATTTCTACCTCTCTCACTTCTCTCCTCTTCTTCTCTAACTTTACTCTCTCCCTAACTCTTGTCTCTCTCTTCATCTCTATATAAGTGGTCGTAGTTGTAGTCGTTGTTGTAGTCATGGTGGTGGTCGTGGTCGTAGTTGTGGTCGTGGTCGTGGTCGTATTCGTGGTCATAGTCGTAGTTGTAGTCGTAGTCGTGGTCATCGTGGTCGTGGCCATAGTCATAGTCCTAGTCGTGGTCGTAGTGGTAGCTGTAGCCGTGATCGTAGTTGTAGTTGTGGTCGTGGTCGTAGTCGTAGTCGCAGTCATGGTCATGGTCTGGTCTCTCTTTCTATTTCTACCTCTCTCACTTCTCTCCTCTTCTTCTCTAACTTTACTCTCTCCCTAACTCTTGTCGTGGTCGTGGTCGTGGTCGTGGTAGTAGTCATTGTCATAGTCGTGGTCATCGTGGTCATGGTCGTGGTTGTGGTCGTGGTCATGGTTGTAGTCATAGTCGTGATCGTGGCCATAGTCGTAGTCGTAGTCGTGGTCGTGGTCTTCATAGTAGTCATAGCCGTGATCGTTAAAGAAAATGAGAGAGGGAAAGGAAGAGAAAAAAGAACGAATGAGAGAGAGGGAGAGGAAATACATACAGCATATTAAAGAAAGAGAAAAAGAGAGAGAGATGAAGAATAGTTTAAGAAAGAAAAAAAGAATAATAACAAAAATAATTTTTTGTCGTAACGTAGACAAAATGAAAACCGATGAAGTTCTTGTTGTTCAAGATCGCGAGGCGTATCTTAATCAGCATATCCCATGTCCTTGCTCTCAATGCAAGCTAGCAATTAGACGAAAAGGTCGATTGTCTATAGAACACATACGATGCTTCGGCGAGTTTCAATTTGAGATCATTGATCAAGCGATTGCGGATTTTCAGTACATGGTAAGAAGAGTTATTATCAATCATGCATTGTACTCGCAAGCTAATTGAATAGCATATACAAGAAGATTGGGTGTGGCTAGCAAATTTTCTATCCAGGGAGGTGACATCTCGTCCCAAGGAGGAGTGCACCCTTTGCGGCCAATTAAAAGAGTTCGTGGGCATGCGATGGATGGAGTGCATGAGCCAATCTACCACTTGGAAGGCACCACCCAATCTATACCATCAATACCAGAGGAGACAGGCAGCCTTCCAGACCTACCTACAATCTTGGAGCCTGAGATGGAGGCAATGATCGATATATTGATTCCCATGGATGTTGAGACTTCTGATCCGCTTAGAGAGGAAGCATCCATACCATTATATGATGGGTCCCGAGTATGTCGCCTAAAGACACTGCTTGCACTCCTAAGTGTGCAAGCAAAATACGGATGGAGCGATGCGAGTGTGATCGAGTTGTTCAGGTACCTTGTACGTACGCTTCGTTGATTTCTTTCCGGCACTATTATTTAAAAAAATTATATTTTTTAAATGTGTTTTATGATTTTTCTAAGGTTATTAAAATATCATATATTACCACCTGCAAATACCATGCCTGAGTCTCATGATGATGCATGACATGTTTTACGAAAGCTTGGCATGGACTACAACAGCATCCATGCATGTATCAACGATTGTATACTATTTCGAGGAGAATACGAGACTATGGAGACATGGTGTTCACAGGTATTGACAGAACTTGCAAGGGCAAACCATCCCTCAAAAAGTTCTCAGAGACTTTCCGCTTATCTCCTGCATAAACCACATGTTTTGTACATCCGACATGGCGAGCTTGACAACGTGGCATGCATAGAATAGGTCCACAGATGGAGTTCAATGAATATTAGTAGATTTACGCACATGGAGTCATATTGACTCTACCTTTCTAGACTTTGCCGAAGAGCCAAGGAATCTTCAGCTCGGTCTTGCAATGGATGGTGTGAATCCATTCGATCTGCGCTCAACTTCTTAGAGTGTGTGGTCTATAATCCTTGTCAAAGACAATATGCCTCCATGGCTCTCTACGAAGAAAGGACATCTCATTCTTAGCTTGCTCGTCCCTGGCCGCTACAAAGTCAAAAATATGGATGTGTACCTTTGTCCATTAGTCAATGAGCTTAAGATTTTGTGGGAGGAGGGGGTCACTGTGCAAGATCTGAGCAAGCGTGATGGTCGACGGTCCACCAATATTTAAGCCATTCTCATGTGGGCGATGCATGACTTTCCGGGATTCGGAGAGTGCTCAGGTAAATAGGCTCCTATTCTCGTTGGTAATATCTATATTTTATCTCATTCAAGTTTCTATTTACTGGATAGAGGTGTTGGAACAGGTCTGGTTACCTCAGGTTATCATGGATGTCCATTGTGTAGGCCATAGTTAGACTCCCGAAGGTCACGAACTATGAAAAAGATGGTATATCAAGGACACGTTACTTTCTTGCCAGAGGGTCATGAACTCACGGAAGGTTTTCTTGGATGACCTCCAACACGTATGAATGCTGCAAGCTTATACGAGCTGAAAATGGTCCACGGGGAGTCACATCCAAATGGAATGCAGCGGTTCTCAGTTTTCTACGAGTTGCCATATTGGACCTACTTACAGATCAAACACTTATTAGATCCCATGCATATTTTCAAGAACATAGGCAACTTGCTATGGGACCACATCATAGGAAAGAGAGACACTATAGGGGCACGAATGGATTTGAAGGAGGTAGGCAAGATGGAGGCACTTTGGCCACAGTCGAGTGCCGATGGTCGCATGCAGCTAGCTCGCACTCCTTGGTGTTTTTCCACTAAAGAAGAGTGCATTGTGAAGCAAGTAGTCAAGTCTATCCGCACTCCGATGGGTATGATGCGTTCTCTCAAGTTTGCATTTTCTAAAGACGACCAATTATCAGGGCTAAAATCCCATGACTATCATAAGATATGTTAGGTCTGTACTACGAATGGATTGTAATTAGCGTGCGCATTTTTCTATTTGGAGTATAGCCATTGTTCATAATGCTTTCTCATTTGTGGCAGTTTGTGCTACCGATCGCGATCGCAGGATGCCTTACTCCAGAAATACACGGGGCCATTTACAGGTTGTCGACTTTGGTGTAATGGATCTCACAGAAGGAGATTAAGACGTCCTCTATTGAATTTGCGAAGCATGGAGCAGTGGAGATGGTCTGTCTCTTTGAGGAGAAATACCTGCCTATCAACATGCTCACGATACAAATCCACCTTCTTGTGCATCTTGTAGATGAAGTGGAGATTGCTGGACCTATCCATATGCGATGGATGTTTTACTTGGAGCACTTCATGAAAACCCCGAAATACTTTGTGCGACAACGAGCTCCGCCAGAAGGTTGCATGGTTGAAGGTTGGTTGGTGTCTGAGGCGCTAGTGCATATTTCACAATGGCTACTAACGGTGGATCTAGACAACAATATGCTATGGTCGCTGAAGGACAATGATAGACTGACCAAAGATGTGGTGGTTGGAAATGGGGTAGAAAAAATAATGGATGCTGCAATGGAGAAGAAAGTGAATCGCTTTTTTATGTTACACCATGCCTCTATGGAGACGTGGCTCACCAGGTACCAGTAAGCTAGGCAAGATCGAGAGGAAGCACGATCTGAATTTCGACGTAGTATGCACCATTGACCGATTCGATATCCCCAGGGTATGGAGGAGATCCCATAGTTCATGTCAACACGATGGTTTCATGGAGCTTTGACCGCAGCGTCTCATGAAGGGGCGGAGGTCTCAATGGAGAAGTGGGAATTCTCGAGGGGATGTAGTCCAAAGGTGATCTATATTTTATATGCGAAAACTAATTTGAGTGTTTCAATATACAATACAAAATATATAGTGCAGTGTGGTCGCGCGAATGGCATTTTTCCGTGGAGCGTATTGACAAAATGCGCTCCACAATGGACTGTGGTATCATGGCAACGTTCGAGCAGGAGAGCCAACGACGAGCAATAGATCCAAACATGATTATAGATGAGATGGAGTATTTTGGAAACTTGCAAAGTATCGTTACGATGGATTACCATAGCTTCTCCATGATACTATTCAATGTGCGCAGTGGTTCAAGTGGTACTTGAAGGAGCTGGAGCAACAATTCGACAAGGTCCATCTGGATTTCTAGAAATAGATTTCGAAAAAAAATGGATGGATTTGCATGACACCTTTGTGTTGCCGGCCCATTGTGAATAGGTGCATGAACTCATTTGTTTGTTAATTGTATTACGACATGGTTCATGTCACAATAGTTTAATCTCTTTTGTACATGTTTGTGAATAGGTAATCTTCTATCCAAACCCTCGACAACCTCGATGGTGGTATGTTATACCTTCAGCTCCCCGAAGTGCGAGAGTGTATGATCAAAGCGATGTTCCGAGCATAGATGAGGACAATATGCAAATAGAGGGGTCGATATTGCAAGGGGTCAAGGCCACCAAAAGCTTGGAGCATGTAGAGGAGCCAGCATCGACTAACAATGATGGAAATATAGGAGTCCAAGAATTCTTTGAGAACGAGGTGGGCTCATCCTTTTGTGGTGACATGTCTATCGACCTTTCAGTGTATGCAGAGTTGTGTCAAGAGATTGACATGGGACCATAGGATACTTCATACTTGGAGCATCCATTTACTCAAATCGTTGACTAATCGCAGTACATAAGATATGCATTTTAAGTGAGATCATTTTTTTAGGATTTATATTATCGTGCTTTGTATGATTTAAATTGATTATACTAACATCATTTTTTGTATGTGCAGGTGACCTTTTTAGGATGAGTCGAGGAATGAGCAATGAGGAGTTGCAGGATATCTTCACGTGCATGTCTCCAGATCAGATTGCGAGATTCAGAGACATAGCAGACCAGAAGCTGTCTTGGACATCGTCAGGCCGCTCTACTAGATCTACTTCGGCATGATCAAATGCTTCGGCTTCGAGCAGACAAGGTCAACGCTCCAAACTTAGGCCAGAGGGAGGGAGTGCTTCAGGGTCAAGGGGATGCTGTAGAGATACATAGGCAGTGAGTCCGCGGTCGGCACCGGATACAGGTGCACCTCCTCGCTCTCGTGGTGGTTCTAGGGAGCATTGCTCAGGTGGATGTTATGAAGGCGCGGACGCAGTGTCTCCGTCTCGTCGTTCTACTGGAGTTGCATCACCCCCAGGATTTGTCACACCTGTTGGGATGTCTACTCCAGTTACTCCGGCTTTTGCTTAGCCGTCTGTAGGTGGCACCCCTATGGCTGCTACTCCAATAGATAATACCCCGGTCGGTATACCAGATGTACAAGGGTCTTTTGGATATGCCCAAGAGCGTGGACACAGGTGGGAGAGGACCCATCTTAGGCATACCCGAGAGGGATATGTCTATCTTGTTGATGATAGATCATGAGCCATCATCATGAATGATGAGGGGAGGAGGGTGATGGCTCACATGACAGAGTTGTACCAATAAGTTTTTCGGCACGTCTTAGATCATTGGAAAAACATACCAGAGGGGAGCAAGGACTACATAGTAGTATCCTTGCATGAGGATTTTTTGATTCCAGCCACAGCAGATAGATTTTCCACAAGCTGGATGATGGACTACATGCGTGCCTATATGTCACAAAGACGATCGGATGCACGCAAGGCACTCAAGAGTGGGGCTACAAAGCTCGAGTGGCTAGACACGAAAGACTGGTGCCGACTGAGGGAGGAGGCTATAGATTCTCCAGGACGTTGGAGTCAGCAGTGCGATGCGGCGAGGGCATGACTAGAGGTTGGAGTGGTCCATCATCTTGGGAGTGGCAGCCAAAGGATATATCTGGAGAACTTTGTAAGTTTTTCTTTCGTTTTGCTTGCTTTTTTTTTTTGCAATATCCTTTGTACTCACAATCATGTTTCTAACAATTAATATTTTGTTTTCTTTGCAGCACTCCATTACAAATCACGATGCGACCGGCCTTGAGACTTGATATGTAGAGAGGCACGGTCTGGCTACATTGATCTACCGATTGTATAGACGCGGCGGCCCTATAAGTCACTCATCTTTCTTGTCCATAGTTACCATGTTTAATTAGAATGCATTATTGTATGGTGGACTGATGTGTTGTTGTTTCTTTTTTTGCAAAGTCCGTTCGATGCTCCTTTGCGGTGGGACGAGCTTTCGAATAGCGAGGATATGTAGCTTGCCCTTGGATACCTAGAGCTCACACACCCTTCTTTTTTTGTCGCCCTATTTGTGTAGACATTTTCTATGTAGTAGTAGTATCTTGTCATGATTGTACCAGTCGCTTTCATTATGCGATCATGTATTTATTTCATGTATCAATGCTATGATTTTAGTATATTTTGTTTTTGTTTACAAGAGCATTGTACACAATGCAAAAACTATTTTGTATGGCCTAAATAAAGCACACGGTGCTAGCTGCCTTGCCACAAAATTTTTTTTGCATGTGACCATCACTATTAGTGTCGCAAATTTACCTGCACTTGTCGTTATTTGCGTCGCAAAGCGTCGTTATTAGCATCATTATTTGTGTCGGTATCATACCGACGCAAATAGCGACGCTGATAATGACGCTAATACTGACTGTTCTGTGGCGTCGCCAATAACGACGTTGTTTGCGATGATGGGGACAAATTTTGTTATTTATAATTTCGTCGCTTTTAACGTCAGTATAAGGCCTATATCTTGTAGTGATTGATTACCTCTTTATAAATTTGTGCCATTAGGATTTGGTGGATAGATACGTACGTTACAAATACAGATATGCACCTAGATATGACTACAGTCTCTAGATTTGCAAGGCCATGCACTCTCTAGAATTTGGATGAAAATGGATTAATTTGTAAACACTTTAGATTGACTTTATGATCTTTCTACATTATGAAAGGTGTTGGATATTGAATGATATGCATTGATTTATCAATGCCGATCATCTTCCCTATATTAGAATCAACCTTAAGTAGATATAGTGGATGGAAAATCTAAAAGTTGTTTAATGTTTATTTTGAAGAAATCTAGGGTTAACCATACTATTAATGTATCTAATTTCCATGGGTAAATATTTATACTAGGATTATTATCATGATGTAACATCTCTTAGCTATTAGAAAAACGTAAATAAAAGATGACTCTTTGCATAAGCTCAATAGCTCCTAAAAATTTATGTTAAAATGTAAGAAGGTTTATATGGAATCTTTATAATGTATATTAAACTAGTTCATTATGTACTGTAAACCAATACGTTTTAGTTGACATTAATTCTATTGAGTTACAAGAGAGAAAATCCCTTCTCAAACAAATTAAAGAAGAAAAAAAGAATGAGAACAAAAACCAAATGTTTATCATTTGTAACGTAGACAAAATGGAAAATGATGATGGTCATAATGTTCAAGATCGTGAGATGTATCTTAATCAACGTGTCCCATCTCCTTGCTCTCAATGCAAGCTGGAAAAGTCAGAAAAAAGTGTCGCTTGTCTCTATAGAGTTTGAGCAAACGATAAGAAAAGTGTGTATCAATCATGTCTTACAGTCACAAAATAATTGAATATCATATACAAAAACATTAGATGTGGCCATTAAATTTATAAAGGGAGCTAACATCTCATCCCAAGAAGGAATGATTGTATGCAACCTTGGATCGTGCAAGTTTAGTATATTTATATTCTCTTTTGCAATTGGTTACCTTTATATTTTACTATCAAATTTTAACTATTATATGATGAAGGCTAGTATGAGGAGATGCATGCTTTACATTAGCTCTATTAATTATTTCAGCAAGATGATATGCGTTTATTTCTTACAACATAGAAGTAAGGTTTTGAGAAAATTTTGAAGTTCAAATCTATGGTTAAAAAAACAGTTTGAGAGTTATATAAAGTAATTGAGATTGAATAATCAATGTGAATATATGTCAAATGGGTTCTCTAACTATTTGAGAGATCATAGAGTTAATAGATAGGTTACATGTTATTGTGCTGCTTCATGAACACAATGTGAAAAACCATCGAGTGCATCATCATCCAACTTTCTTATAAATCTAGAGAGGCAATGTCATATTAGTCATTAGTGTTAGTGTCCATAGTATGAATGGTTCAAAGTGATGGGATTTTTGGATAATTTTAATATCCTTTGATATTTTAGACAATATTTCTTGTGAATATTCTCAAAAGGTGTAAAAACCTTCTAGAATAGGATGTCATGCAAAAAAGAAAGTTTCTTTTCAGTCAGTTTTGGGATATCTCAAGAAAAAACAAGGGCTCCGGAATTCGCATCATGTGTGATCGTAGTTTTTTTGTAGCAAATAGCACTCTGTACGAAGAAGGTAGAAAATGAGTGATTTGAGAGAGTTCTAGTCAAGTATCTTTGGGTTTCGCCCCCTTTCGAAGCCAAGGGAACCATTAGATTTTCCATGTTAGTAGTAGCATAGTACAAGCTAGTGTTTGGTGCAAGTTTTTGGGAATAACAAGGTGAAACAAAGGTACTGTGAAGGTGATACTCATTGTAAATATGTTTTCTTAATCAAGGATTGCTTTTGGGATACTTTAAGCATCTGATCTCTTCTATGTGTATAGTTTCATCTCTCATTGGTCTCTACTCCATGTAATCTCTATCATAATATTTGATCTCATACAAGAATCTGCCTAACGTCATATACATCGATTCATCCCTTACTACTCTTATTGACTCCCATATTCATAGATCCGATGTCCAACATACACATGGATTATCTTGACATCTTTTCGGTGAACCTGATATGAAGGTCAGGGTGAAGAGTCATGTATGGTTGTAGGTATGGATTTAGATGCATAGATACTTTTGGGGTAAGATATAGATCAGGTTATGGAGTATCTTCAAAAGCTCCTTGAGCTAGATACATAGATAATGCAGTTGGGATGCAACTTTTGGTTATATATCTAATGTTTCTTGAAGCTTATAAGACTCTAATGAAATTTGCATGAGTCTTAGGCCGATGAACATGTGCGTTATATGCAAAAAATACAATAAGTACTGGATGTTAGTGCAAAGATGAGTAAGCTTGGATATTTAGCTTATGTCACTTGGGGATTTTGGAAGAAATTTGGGAATGTACACCAAAGACTTATTGCATCATATAAGTATCAATAGCATCAATCGGAGAAGAAAGAAGAGGAAGAACAAAGGAGGTGGAATAAGGAAGAAGAAGACAAATAGAGGAGGCATTTTAGATGTGGAAAGAGAAGGAATTAAGAATGCAATTGCAACCAGAGAGTGATAAATGTAGAGAGAAAGCACGTGATTTTGTCGAAGCTTCACTACTTGTTATTGAGGATACTAGCACTAATGACTTAGTTGACATCGACTCTCCAAATTCATAAGAAAGCCGGATAATGATCCACTCTAGGTTTTTTCACATTGTGTTTGCATAGCAACACAATAGCACTGGAATGGACAAAGGTTGTAGGTAGTGGTAGTGAAAGTAATCATCATGGTTTAGAAGCCCTTCTCAGCTTCTAGGGTCCATGAGAACTTTGATTTTGTTGTGAGTCCTGTGAGAGAAGCGTGACTATCTTTGAGTAATCCTTTATAGATATCATATAGAAGTTGGAAATGTTAAGGAAACATGGGACATCACAGACACATGTGGGTTTCTACCAGTCAAGAATAGTATTCATCTTCTTAGGGTCCATGAAGATTCCTCTTTAGGAGACATTGCACCCCAATAATTCCACATCTGTCTGATGGAAAAAACAGTTCTCAAGTTTTGCATATAATCCCTTTTATCTAAGCTTTTCCAAAACTAATTTTACTTGATGCTCATGCTCCTTTGGATCTTTTGAGAATATCAACATATCATCTAAGTATATAATTTCAAAATAAGCTAGATGCTCTTGAAAGATATCATTCATCATATGTTGAAATTTAGCAGGAGCATTGGTGAGACCAAATGCCATAACAACATACTTGAAGTGACCATACCTTGTGCGAAAGGTTGTCTTTCATTTGTCTCCTTCTCTAATCTATATAAGATTGTAAACTCCTCATAGATCAATATTTATAAAGATCTTGGCTTTTCAAAGGCATTCCAAGAGCTCTGGTATCAATAGTAAAGGGTATCAATTCTCAACTATTATCTTGTTGATTCCTCAATAATCCACACACATTCAAAGTGATATGTCTTTCTTCTTCACGAACAGAATTGCGGCTCTAGCAAGAGACTTCAAGTGCCTAATGAACCCTGTGGCTAAGTTCTCATCAATGTTCCTATGTAGTTTAGCTAGTTCTTCTAGGGGGATAGCCTATAGATGGTCCAAAAGGTGGTTGAGTCCCCTCATGGAGTTCTATAGCAAAATCATAGAGTCTATGTTTGGGCAAGAGATATGATTTTTTTTTCAAAGACATCTTGAAAATATTGATATTGGCTTGGTAGCTTGACTAACTCATCCTTACTAGATTCTTGAGCTGGTATATGATATATTGTGTAGATTGGTTCTTCACTTGTTGTGTGCATAAAGGCTTTGGATTCTAGATATACTGACTTTCATTGACTTTCACAACATGCAATATTGTGCTTAATGCAATCAATTTTTGGGTTGTGTTTCTTTAGCCAAGGCATCCCAAGGATGATTGGATTTGTGGGGCTAGATATAACATTAAAGCATACACAAGATTTGTGATCGCCAAGATTTACTATGAGTCATTAAGTTTCTTGGGTAATATCTCTAAAAATGATAGAGGTCTTCCATCCACGATTTTAGATATTAGAGGATTGGTCTTTTGGAGTACTAGAATTTGGCATCTATTCAGAAAGGCATCACCCCAATGAAACATATGGATGCCTTGGCTTTGACAGAAAGAGTCTTTCTCGCCAAGATCATGTGGACTATGACAAGGAAATCTTCTATGGGTGTGAGACTAGGATCAAGAGACCCTTTCTTATATCAAGGTCTAGTTGTATAGTCTCATTTACAATCTGATATCCTCATTTTCCTACTCGAGGATGATTACAACAACTCTTGGGTTTTGGCCCTCTTATTTGGGCAATGTAGGGTGATGTGTCCTAGGTTTCCACAATATAGACATAGATGATTCTCTCTCCAACTGGGCTTGAATTTGATTTTATCTATTTGCATTGGTTCAAGCTTGGTTTCTTCTCTTATTGGGTCTCTGATTAGGACTAGGTTCCATTGGCAAGGCCTTAATTCTTCTCACTTTTCTTGCTTCCTCTCAAACAATCTATTATCACAATAGATGGCTTGCATGATATAATTGTTGAGTGTTTTTTCCTTAGGCATAGTGAGCATGAGGTCCTTGATGTCATATCAAAGACCCCATTTGAATTGGCTAATGAAATACTCCTCATGTCAAGTGAGGTCAGAGATTGATTGTCTAAATTCAAATTCATAAGTAGAGACATGGCAATTACCTTGTCATAGCTTCCGAAGTTTTGTTTCTATTACTCAACCAATATCTAACAAATGTGTAAGTGAGCTCACAAAGAAGTGTCTCATAGTCATGAAGTACTACTAGCATATTCTTTTCGAAGATTAGGGAAAACCATGATAAAGCTTGACCACAAAGCAAAGTCCCAATTAATCCCACCTTTGAAGCATCATCTGGATACCTATCCGATTGCATGCAAGTATAGAGATTTACTTATTGCAAAAATTTCTTGAACTTAAAACTGTCACCATTGAACTTCCCTAGCATGTTGATCTTGGGTTCGCTTGTTGGGGGTTGATAAACATGTGGAATTATCTGATCACTTTCTCTTTTGACCTACAAGTCTCATATTTGGTCTTGCATCTTTTGAAGTGGAGAGCTTAGATTCATAGGTGTTCTATTTGAAGTTATGTTTGTCATTTATTCAAGTCTTCAATTTTTTATTGGAGGTTTTGAAGGGAGGCCATGACTCTTTCAAGGGTTGCCTCCATGGAGCTCAATAGGCTAGAAAGTAGTCTTGCCAAACTATTATGGGAGCACTAGGCTATGCTTGATAGGCTAGGCTAGATGCAAAGTTTTTTACAAGAATTTTTATTATAAGATAATCCCACGTACCAGCACAAAGGTATAATGATAACTTAACAAGATACAGAAAATCCTGCAACCTAGAAACATAGGTATAGACAACAAGACTTGATAGGATATGAAGGATCCTACAACACAGGACCATAGGTATGGATACACCATATTTGAACTATAATATCTCCCTCAATGGGGATGAAAAATATACAAGACAATACTAGACAAGATCTTGTACTATGAGATTACAAGGTGACAAGACAGCAGGAGTATAATGGAAGACATAACAAGACTAGATACAATGAGTAGACAAGAACTAGAACTAGAACTTTGTCAAGCATTTCCTGATGGAAGGACTTGCTTGAGCTGCGCGCTATGCCAAATACACGTTGTATACACAAGAGAAAGCTCATTCAAGAACACAAGAAGAGAGATGGAGGCCAATTCGTTTTCTTACTGGTTTCTTCTTCTTCTTCCACACACAATACAATGTACACAAAGTATAGATGAGATACAACATAAAGGAAAGTGGCCTATTAAGTCAAACAGTGCATAACTAACTATACTAATTGATTGGCACTATATCTATGCCAGCTATTGGTAGGTGTAACAAACTAAATATAATAAGTGACAAGTCAATGGCCATGTGAGGATCATAATGGTCACCGACATGCTAAGTATAGACATGCATACCCATCTAACTAGATAGTCTATCATGAATGTCTGCATGTGTTGAGCTTGCAATCTCAACACTACCCCTCAAGCTCAACTCTATCTTTGCAACTCCAAGTAAGCTTCAAAAATTTGGAAGCTTCTTTGTACCCAATGCCTTTTTGAAAATGTTAGCTATTTGATCCTATGTGCTGAGATATACCAAGTCAGCCTCTCCTACAAGTACCTTCTGTCTCACAAAGTGGTAGTGCGCCTCAATGTGTTTTGTCCTAGAATAGCTAGCTATATGCTGCTCATGTTGTCACAGTGAATGATAATTGGATCATCTTGCTACACATCCAAATCACCTAATAACTTTTGCAACCATACCACCTCAGATGCTGTCATAGCAACACCTCTATACTCAGCCTATGTACTCAATAAACCAACTGTAGGTTGCTTTTGCTACACTACCAAGAGAAAACATGAAGCCACTAGTAGATCTTCTATCTAACATACATCATCCAAATCTGCATTTGTGTATCCAAACACATGTACATCCTTACTTGCCTCATAAAAAAGTCCATAATGTAAAGTGGATGTCACATACCTCAATATGCATCTAATTGCATCCAAATGAGGCTTTCTAGGCATCTACATAAACTAATTCACAAGGCCAACAACATAGCTCAAGTTTGGCCTTGTGATAGTCATGTAAATCAAACTCCCTACTATCCTCTTGAACATAGTAGGATATTCTATCTCACCCCCAACGTCAGCACTCAACTTTATGTTTTGCTCCAATGGTATTGAAAGAGGCTTACATGCTGTCATACCATAATGTAACCTACTGCTTGAGCTTCCCTTGGTGGTACGTTCTTAGTAGCCCATCAAGAGATGTCCTAGGAAGCGCCATCCAGGATTTTTATAAAACCCCCTGGAGTTTACTAACTAGGTTCGCTTGAGTCTAGCCCATAATGAAAGTTTAGGCTGCTCCCACGAGGATCACCCTGAGTTTTTCTGGTCAAATCTATTACTAGTTGCTAATTAGTATTAGCGGATTCTAAAGTGATGCGAGTCAAGCTTCCTAGTTTCTAATGGCCCATCAAGTGCAATTTTCATTCCTTTTAAGGAAAGCTCTCGGCTTACTAATACCACCCAACCATAGATCTGGATCCGTTAGGGGACCATCCTCCCAGTTCCCTCGATAAAGTAGTTTTAGTTATCTCATTACCTACCACTTTAGGTTCAACATATAAAAATAACTTATTTGAATTATCTCCTGATACAAAATTCGTTATATGCCTTTAATTGACGACATAAAAATAGAGCAAAGAATTTCCTTCCTAATAGTTTCTTTTATTTAAAAAAAATACCTTTACAATGATTTCTATTCAAAGTATTATTCTCTTCAAGTTTCATTCCCCAACTAGAATTGAAACTTCCAAGGCACAGTCTAGAAATCAAAGGGTAGTTGGTAGTTTATAAGAGCCTATAGAGTTTATGACCAGAGCCCCCTAGCACCCTCACCTCCTCCTACCAACTAGATATCCCTACGACAAGACCTTTTGTCTCATGATTGGTCTACTCTTACTAATACAAAAAAAAAAGAGAAAAACCCCTCGGAGTATGTTTTATTTACACTGGCCTTGGGGAGGTCTAGTGCCATTTGGAACACTGCCTTAGTAGGTGTTCTGTGCTCACCGAAATATTGCCTTAATGATCAGTGATCTATACTCAATCATCCATCTTTTAGCCTGAGGACCCATGATAGGTGCTTGGTTGATGGTATTCATGGCTTTGTTTGTAATCCCCACACTTGCCATTCCATTTGTAGTAACCGCAGTATTATTAGGTAGCTCCTGCCTCTGTGACCTTCATAACTTTCTTTTTCAGGACCATGGCCTTTAATCGCAAGATTGCAAAAGGGGATTTTTGGCGAAGGAGCTTGGGGATAATTAGATTGTCAGAATTTTGATTTGATTGGGGGAAAAAAAGTGATCACCAAAGATTTTCAGAAATCGAGAAGAGTCTAGTTGATTCCATATGGGAATAGGATAGAAGGGATGGAGGAATTGAATTTGAGAGCTCACAGAGTATCCTCCTTGTCTTCTTGATGACAAATTCTTGTACTTGTGCTTCTCTTACCCCACTCCCTCTTGCTCTATATTACTGAGAAGGGCCTCTCCCCTCTTGCTCACACTACTCTCAATGGCTCCCCATGCCTCTTATTTATAGCTAAATTGGAGAAGAAGGGTTGTGGCTAAGAAGAAGAACTCTTTATGGAGGGGATCTTGGCAAAATCAACAATTTGAAGCTTCCAAGATGCGATCTGATACTGACGATTTGATCTTTGCGGTCTAGAGAGGCTTCTAGAGATGCCATGATTGATTCGGCTGGCTCTCAAATGATCTTGCTTCATCCCAAGCCTCTCGTCGAATTGAAAAGAGGGGGAGATTGCTGGAGTTAATTACTGAATTACTGACAGTGAATTCAAGCTTTTTAGTTTAGGATTAGAGATGCCAAGATTGGGGGTTTTTTGCACCATTTTTTTCCATAAAAAGGGAAGAGGGGAAGTGGCCTGATCATCCTCATCTTTCTCTCTCCCTTCTATTTCTTATTAAGGCTTAAATCTTTATGATTAATCTCTACTTACCAAGTTTTAAATGTGTGTAGTCAAATTTGACTTATGGCTCCTAACTCTCATTCACGCGGTCACTTCCAATGGGTGGCTACAGTCTCTATTAATCTAAGAGTATATCGAGTTACGACCCTCAGGTCTTTTTGCTCGAGTTCTTCTCTATTTAATGATTTTAGAGTTCTTCAAGTCCATTCTGGGAGAAGTCCGGAAAATTTTAAATTAAAGTTGGGATATCATAGAAACGGAGGCGCCCTCCATGATGTTCATTCTCTCTCTCTCTCTCTTTCTCTCTCTCTCTCAAAAGAGCCAAGAAACTGGTCCTTTCAAGGGCTGGAGCTTACAAACAAATATGCACCCGGTTGTAATGGTTTTCAAAGTTTCAGTATATCTAAGAACACCTTGGTTTCTCATTCGATGAAGAGAGCAAGCTGCCCAGAATTTATGCAATCATGCCCCTCTTTCAGTGTAGAAGCACGAATCAGTTTGCCGGTCCCATTTTCACCCATAGACATGTGATATAGCTAACATCTTGAAATCATAAGCATACCACAAACTATTTTCTTCATTTCCCATCAAGTTTGGGATGAAATCAAGCTTGTAGGAGTTCTATATGTCGAGCCGTGATATTTTCTACGTACAAGCAATGGTAAGGTCAATCTGTTCTGAAGTAACTTTCCATGCACCTTTAAGCATTAGCAGACTATGTTTCTTTCTGTCATACTCCAAGCTGTGTGTTTATAGCATCTTATATTTCATTGCAAGGATGTGAGAGAGGAGCCCATGTCAATCTCCCTGAAGGTAAGGACAAGGCTACGGCTCCTCTTATGGCAGCCCCAGAAGTGGACGTGGGGGTGATGGTGGCTCGGGGAGTGCTAGTGGTGGCGTGGCAGCAGGTCGAGGGGTGGCCCATGGCTTGCTCTCTCTCTCACTCCTTCTCCTAGTGTCGTACTCATGCGCCACTACGGCTATGGATATATATCAGCAAGGGCCCCACGCTCTTTCACGGGTTTACCCGATCGTTGGGTGACTATGGGGCCCACAAATTAAAAGCCCCCTAAAAGGGGCATTGGTCTCTCCCGGGGGATCATCCCGAGTATCGAACGCTGTACCCCCGATCCCACACATTGAAGCTTTAAACCACGCGCCCGCGAATCACATTGATGAAGGCTATGTATCTCGTTTTAACTTGATTTTTAAAAAACAAAAAGGTTGAGAGACCGGCAAGCAACCGGGAGTTTACTGGCACGTCCCCATAAAAGCAGGACCCATGCTGAAATTTATCTTCGGCCCACCACTACCCATGCTAGTGTTTCTTGTAGACTGGTGTAGCAGCCCCAATAGGCCACAATACAGAGTACTCTTCGACAAGGCTCACACTCTTCAATCCTCGACAAGGAACCTCCTGCATGTATCTATACTCGGTAGAATGCGGTGGCCATAGCGTCCACTCGGGGCAGCAACAGCCACAAGACACGGAGGCCAGATGGGTATTACAACAGTGGAGGTTACCACCATGGTGGGGACTGGAACTGAGCACTGAATCAATGAAGGGCATAAATATGGTACATCTCATTACTCGCAGACCAGTACTCTCTCTCTCTCTCTCTCTCTCTCTCTCTGTTTGGCTAGAGGATGTGCTTCTTGATGCCCATGAATGAGTAACCGAGCTTGAAACAAGATTACCATGGTGATGTATAGGAGCAAATGCCTTTAACAAACCTATACACCCTGGTCAATCACACCCTATGTCAACATGAGCTTTGTCACATGGAATGGCATAATGATATGGTCACCAACCACCACCAAATGATGTCCAATTTTGATGAAAACATCGAGCACATGGCCCTCTCAAACTTTAAGACTCAACAGACCTTTAAGCAACTCACTACTCTTGTTGTTCAATTAGCTACCGTTTCAACCCAAGAGAAGGTCAATGACTCCAGGCATGAGTCTAGACGTCCTCCACATCAAGAGCCATTGCATGGTCCACAAGGTATACTTGGTGCTAAGGGAATTTTTCCCTCTACCTACGAGATTAGTAACCCTCTCATGTACAGGATGAGCCCCTATTGAATTCCCCCGTCAACCATATAGCCAACATCCCACTGAGGCCCTCCCCCACCCTTGATCAAAATTCCCCCACTCTTCCTTGAAGCCCTCATGCACTCTATATGAATCAGCCCCATCATGGACAATATGGTACCAATATCCAGCTTGGCAATCGTGGACAGCCTAGCTATAATGGAAAACATGGGATGTATGGACAACAAAGCATGTATGGCCACCATGGGATGTATGGGCAGTATGGCCCTAATGAATTGCGTGACAAGATCATCCTCATAGAGTAAAATGGGCAATCCCCCTCACCATCTGACTTAGAGGAATGGACGTCCAAGTTGGAGTCCTACTTCAATATCTACCCTTGCACTGATGAAGAGAAAATATTTTTTGCTTCTCTCCACTTGGAAGGATTTGCCCACACATGATGGCACTATGTCAATAAAAATAATCATTAATTCATTGACTAGGAAGATTTTAAAATGCATATGGTCCAAGTTTTTGTGTCTCCTATGGAAAAAGAGTGGTTGGCAAGACGATGGTATACTCTTGACCAACATAACCTCACTGTATGTGAGTACAAAAATCAGCTCATGAACTTGACCATGTATATGGAGAGCATTAGCAATGATGCTAAATTGCACAAGTATATCTATGGGTTGGAACCAAGCCTGGCAGTAGATGTCATGGCCCAAAAACCCACCACACTATTTGATGCAATTGAATTAGCTGAGAGATATGTACGCAAGTACCGCAAGAATGAGCATTTTTGGCAAGGTTTTGAACAGCCTTGCATCCCTTCACGATCAACCCCATAAGGAGGGGGTTTTCGAGGCACTTCTATGCCTAATAACAGCCCCAAAGTACCCACTTACCCCGAATTCCATGCGCAAAGAAAAATGGGTATTTTTTGTTGAAAAACACGGATCTAGAGCTAGTTAGCTATTGTACATGCAAATCAAACACATGATACATTATCAGAATGAGAGATTGTAACTCAAGTGAATTAGGTTTCAAGATAGATTAGCTTGGACTCATAAAGATAGCCTTGAGTAACTCAAGCTAATAGTTCCATTACATTGAAATAAGTGTCAAGTACATGCCTTTATAGCTTTTTGGATAGTACCACTTTTACTCTCTGTGCTTATGGGATTTTGGACAACTCTTCCTAGAGCTTCTAGAGCATACGTCTTTGTCATATCTCTCATACAAAGTCACTTATAAGCCAGCCTCTTTTGGGCATACATCATTTGATTTCTCAACACCCCCCTCAAATGATGAGTTCCTACCCTTGCTGGCTTTTGCCCCCCCTACATGTAAACATGGACTAGGAGACTAACTCTTTGGCAGCCTAGTCAAATTAAGGCTTGAAACTTTGCATCTTGGTAGGGTTTGTTACATCCACTATGGGAAATGTTTTGCAAAAAATTTTGTTTGTAGCAGCTGAAAGTATCTTCTTCATGCTTCTTTGGCATCTTTTTCTTTTCTCAATCTTTTGGGTGTTTTTGATCTTCTTGCATTCTTAGTTGGTCTTCTTTGTCTTCTTGGACTTTTTCTCCAATCTTTGATCTTATTTATCTTCATGCTCCTTGGCTTTTGTTGTGCTCCTTATCCCTTTTGTCGATGTGTGGTACGTGCTTTTTACTCTAGTCTTCTTGACGCATTATTTCTACTTCATGCTTTTACAAATGGATTGCCTTGTCTTGTCAAGCTTTCTTTGACATACATAGCATTGATTCATTACATTGGTCTTGGGTTACATGCATTTTGGATTTTATGAATAGTACAATGTCTTGACATTTCATTGGCATTAGACATTTTAGGATGGTGTAACCACCTCACTTCAAATGCAGAAAGGTCTTACTAATTGGCAATCTTGCTCAATGACCATGTCTAATCTCGATTACAATTTCAAAATTTGATCTTAAATTTCAATGAAGGTTTGAATGCAACCACAAATGTGTGTGAATGAGGTTCTCAAGAAAGTTTTAGTATGAATTAAAAAATGGATAAACCAAGGTGTGAACAGGGCTTTAACAGGGGAGACTTCAAAACCTTTAATGATAAGGTTTAATATATTAAAATGGTATTATCTTCTGCATTCTGTGGTCAATGTCAATTCAGGCACCAATGATTAAATGCAAAGGCGTCTGATCTCCCTGTTGCTTTGATGACAAACCAACATGGCGATTGCTTGCCATTAAAGACACGGTAATCCGATCTAGGTGATGGAGAACCTTCATCGAGTGTGATACCCAGATTGAGATCAAAGACAACCGATGATGACTGAACAATGTTATCCATGCAGTCTTTCCCACCTATATCCTCATCTTGCACAAAGGAGATGTGGAGAGTGCGCAAAGGCTGCAATCCAAGCTCGATCTTAAGCACTTTCATGGCTTCGAGGTAATGCATGCCAACGCACTTCATGTCATGTGAGCCACAGGCATAGATATTTCCATAGGCATCCATATGTGCATTGAAGGGGCTGTGGAGCCATTTTTTAGGCTCGTAGATTTGATAACCTGCTTATTTTACTTCCTCATCATTTTCATCATTTTTCTTCCTCATAATTTTCATCATTTTTCTTCCTCTAGAGGCTTTGTCGACTTCTGTAGAGGCTCTGTAGGAGAAAAATAGGTCCTCCATCTCTATCTACTTTTGCTTCTACCCCTTTCTCTAGTTTTATCTCTACTTTCAACTCTGCTTCTGTCTCTGCGCGACTACCATGTAACAGGGAGAACACATGCAAGCTCATCTAGATCTTCCCAATCCTCTTTCTCAATGTCTACTGGTCGTACCCCCTCTTAATAGGCTTCAAAAGGAGAGAGAGAGAGAGAAGGGGGGAGAGAGAGAGAGACAGAGAGAGAGAGACACATATGAGCACTTGTGTCTCCTGCCCAAAACAACCTCTGCAATAAAACAACAATAACATTAAGAAATAACATCAAACCCTATTGAAAAAATAGCAAACAAGAGAAAATGCAAAGAAATATGGGCACATGTGTTTTGCCCAAAATCTAGAGCTTCACAGAGAAGAAAGTGCAGAGGTAAGTAGAACGCTCAAAACCCTATTTATATCACTAGGGAGCTTCAATGAAGACGAAAATTCACCAGTATAGAGAAGAGAGAGAAAGTGGTCGATTGCTCAAGTTTTGGGTCAAATTGATTTCGTGAGAGGGAAAAAACCAAAATTAAAAATTCTCCAAAAAAAAGAGAAAAAATACGAGGTGAGAGAAACTCAAAATCTGTGTACTATTCATATTTCCTTTTTTTCAATCCCCCACTACCCCTTTTTTAAATAAAAAACCAACATTTGGAGAGAGAAGATTCACCCTCCATGGATGTCAACATCTAGCCTTCTTATTGGACAATCCAAAAGGCCCACACCGTAAACTATATTATTTTTAAGGACCCATTTGTGAGTTCATTTTTTTTCTAATGTTATATCTAATAGTTTTTGTATATAGAAAATATCTTATGTTACTCCAAATTCTCTCTAATTGGAAATGTTGCATTTTTCTAGTTTGCAAAGTCCTAATATCTAAGAATTTTTTCTTAACGTAGGAAAGAAAAGCCTATACAGTGAAAATTTTCCTACCTAGTCTATTAGATTTGTATTATGGCCTATTGGAAATTAACTAAACAATCTCTATATAATTTCCTAGTTTAAAAATTACTATATAATTTCCTATATATGTTTTTTCTCTATGTGGAGAGAAAATTTGTATATAGAAAATTTTATTTAAATAAAATATGTAAGTAATTTATATGGTGCAATAATATGGTGGTATTGTATCCTTACTCTAGTTGATTTCCTAATGGCAAATAAAATGGTAAACAAAGACATTGCATATTGTAAATTACCTAGACATAGAATTAGAAATCTCTATCACTTGTGTTGATGTGCTAATGGGTTGCTTGGCAATTGCTCAAGGAGGGCTTGCTCATCGTTGTCGAGTAGTTCCATGTAGCTATTGATGGTTATGGCATGCATATCCCTCTGCAATACACATAGATGTATAGGCACAATGAGAAGCTCAACAAAATCAATCACAGAATGAAAAAAACATAAGCAACTCCCCACAACCAAAACCTATTGTGAAGATAGAAAATTAAACAGACCTTGCTCACCAAGAACCAACACACAAGCCAAACTCAGAGTGGGGACACTATCAACAAACAACTAGAGTCAACAATAGCGATCATCCAGATTTGCAAGAACAGAGATATTACAAACATAAGTATAGACCAAAAACATGAAAATGAAATTAAAAACTCACAAAGATATACCAGGAAACATGTAGCAGCAAGAATAGATAACACATGCTGCTAGGAAAGGGGCACACAAGACTCAAAAAAACATCACATTGCTATCAAATTGGACTGCAAAGAAGATAGACAATAAGGTGCACCAAATGTATAGAAATTCCCAAGAAGCAACTTGACCAAGTAGGATGATGTTGTAGTATCACAGTACATGCAAGGCACACAACAAGGAGCAACACTCTCTTGACAACCAAGCTCACACACTCTAGCAACATCAATCCATAGGAGATGGCTATAGAGGAGATGGCAATCACCACATAGGAAGTTCGTGCAAGAAAACTCAAATTCGACTAAACCACATAGGGAACTTTTCCCTAAGTAGCTACTTCAAAATAAGAGTCCCTAAAGCAATAGCAATTACAAGATCCAAAGCAATGTTGGGGTAAAGGCGTGTACACAACACTCGCAAGACCTGACACAAATAGGTGTATGCTGAGGGAGTGCAAATCCCAAATAAGTCCAAGTACATCTGTGAGGACCACGACATATTAACCATGCAACATCCAAGTGAAGTTCCCAATCTCAAGTGTCTGAATACGTAAGTAGCATAAACTCACCTACTCTATGTCTGTAAAGCATATCAAGACAATCCCATTGGCACAAAAGCCATAAATGTCAAGCAAGAAAGCTTGAACAAAGCATGTAAGAGTGCACTAGTGACAAGTGTCCAAGATCAAGCATCAATGAGACATCCCAAGCATATAGACTCTATAGCATCCATAGACATCAAGTACATCCAAAATGTAACTCTAGCAAGCCAAGAAATAGCCAAAGTAAGCTCTGGCCAGTCCAATGTCAAGCCCACGTAAGCCATAATAGCAATAAAATCCAAGACAATGTAAGTAGTATGTATAGGAATGGCATAAGCCAAGAATGTCAAGACCGGTCAAATATAAGCAAAGTACATGCCATAATTACATCAAAGATGGAGATCCAAATGCTATGCAAAGTGAGCTCAAGATCAACCAATGATTTGAGAGCAAATCCAAGCTCTATGTCGATCCCCGAGAGTCACTACATCAATGTATACATCCAAGACATAGCCTGAATCCAATAGGCATATCCAAACATAAGAAAATGAGCTTCAGTCCTGAATATTCCAGCAGCAAATAAATGTTCAAAACTAAGAAAACAGTGGCTTAATCCAAGCTCAAAACCATAGCCATATTTTCCCATATGTATAGGCCTCAACCGGGCATAATCGGGCATCAGATGACCATGTAGCATAAGCATAAAATGTAATGACAGGGGGCTGCCCTATTTTGGACTGCATGTGGACTGTTTAAAATAGTCAATGATTGAGCAAATTCAGCCCCAAAAGTATCTCACATCATAGGCATACATTCCCCTAGCATTCAGGACCAACTAGGCAACCAATGTCAATGCCAAAGTGGTCCAGACATAACATGCTAATGTAGTACTTTTGTGGGCTGCCTATAAACTATGTATAATAGTCCCAAACCTGAAGTAAATCACATCAATTCTCAATGCCAAGGCTCGGGATCAAATCCCAAGCATAAACTAAGTGTATAGTACCCAAATGAGGATGCTAATGACTGGAATGAGCTGGAGGAGATCAAACAACCAATCACGTGCTGTAAATGCACGTGGTAGAACGGTGCAAATAGATGTGGGCTGCTTGTAGGGGATTTCGGGCTACCACAAGCTTTATGGTGGTTGCCAGGGGGCCAAAGAAGGCCACAAATCAAGCTAGGTAGGCAACCAAGCTCTCCAATGGCTGCCACAAAGCTCAAACCCTGCTATGAACCTGTGAGTTGAAAACTGAGTGAGAGAAGAACTCCCATACCTTATGTCAATTCCGGGAAGTGCTCATGAAGGACCCGCTTTCATACCAGTTGAAAGGTGAGAAGGATCGAAGCTTACTCAAAAGAGCTATGGCGGGAGAGTAGGAGCAAGAAAGAGAGAGACACAAAATGGAAACTCCAACAATCACAATGTGTGACGGGGCCTTCCTTTATTCAAACTATCACTAAAAGAATAAAGAATAAAGTGATTGTGACGGATGTCCGCCACCTGTAGTGTGCAGTGGTAGGTATTGTCGGTGTAGTAATACACGGGCGGCTAGGTGGAGGAGCCTATACCCCCAACATTGCTTTCCATCCTGTAATTGCTACTGCTTTAGGGACTCTTATTTTGAAGTAGCTACTCAGGGAAAAGTTCCTTATGTGGTTTAGTCAAATTTGAGTTTTCTTGCATGAACTTCCTATGTGGTGATTGTCATCTCCTCTATAGTCATCTCCTATGGATTGATGTTGCTAGAGTGTGTGAGCTTGGTTTTCAAAAGAGTGTTGCTCCTTGTTGTGTGCCTTGCTCTCTAATACGTATCATTGCTCATCTCGGGTACATATGCATCCAAGTATGAAGGGAGCTTTCAGGGTGAAAGTATTTGCAATTGCAGACGTATCAAAGCACTGAAAGGCTAAAATTTTAGCTCTCAGACAAAGGAATGTTGATTCTCACCTTGTATAATAAATGTTAGAATATCAAGCTCCTATTATTCTCCTGTCAGTTTGTATGACTGACATTAGCTGTGTCTAGCTGTATCAGCAAGTGTGGGACATTAAATAAGTCGGTGGTCCTAGACCCAGTGTGAATGCTCCTACGGACCTTAGTACTATTGTATACACTTATATTATGTGTGTGGTCTATTAGATAATGAAAAAGAAGAAAGAGAGAGCACTCAGCTCTTTACTCTTGTCTCTGTCTCTGAATCTCAAAATGGTATCAAAGCACCCATGAGACTGGGCTCTGTGGAGGATAGCATTATGGAAGAAGACCTGGAGATTGAAGGAAAAAGACCTGCTGTGTAGAAGGACTGACTGTCATTGTTTCTGCAGAGGTATGTATTGAATTCATCTTCATTATACTTGAAGGAGAGTATGTCAGGACCTATTTGG
Organism: Lygodium microphyllum; assembly: GCF_053477565.2. Lineage (NCBI taxonomy): Eukaryota > Viridiplantae > Streptophyta > Polypodiopsida > Schizaeales > Lygodiaceae > Lygodium > Lygodium microphyllum. The sequence goes on along the minus strand of NC_141152.1, from coordinate 124,648,785 downwards.
AGCTTTGAGGAGGGTTGGTTGACACCTGGAAGAAGACCTTGGTCATCATTATGAAGAGAAGTTGCTACTGGAGACATTCTAACAGCCTGCGTGTTTGTGCCTGATTGCCTGATGGTCTCATTGGCTGCTCATGGACATGATAAGCATCATCTATGCCATTTGTAGCTTGAACACATGCTTGAGAAGACATCTTGATAGTCTCACATGGCAATGGTTAAGTTGGAGCTGAGATAAGAGCTGAAACAATCAGCTACAGATCTAAAATTCAGACCATGCCTACCACAAACAGGGAATACATAGCAAATATAATTCTTTAACATGAGCTTGGGAGCTCTCTAACATGCCTGGAAGGACTTGATATAGCATACATATGCTCAGGAAGACATATGTATTGAATATCATGCTTGGAAGGTGTACTTTCTTGATGAAATCACTCAGATTTGTGAGTATTTGACAGGCTGAAAACTATCATTCATAGTTTACAGGAAGCACTTATCTATCTTGGAAGATTGCATGTTTTTTTTTTGGCCTTGATGACATGTATGACATGGGATATGTCTGCTAAATCGGTTATGGACTGGTATGAGCATTGGATGCTCTTGGAAACTAAAATTTGGATCAGAAAACAAATACTTTGACACTCTATTGGTTGGTCATGAACAATGAATGCATTGTCTGACATTGCTCCTGAAGACAGGACACTCATTGGTGTTGATAAGTTCATGTATTGGTTCCCATGTATGGTGGCATATGTCTGTGACATTTTGAAGAGTTTGGTGGACTAAAATACACTGTCATTGACTATCTTTGCTTGGCTGAAATTTACAGCAAGTGTACCTTGCTTTTTTACTTGCAGTACATGATGTATACAGTGTCAGACTGACATGTCTGGAACTCCATATATAGAGATAAAACTGTGAACTGCTGTAAGTGTTCTTGGGGCATGTATCCTCTGTGTTGAGCTCAAAGAAGAGCTACTGGTTACTGTCATTTTCAGCCTATAGACTGCTTGTCTGTACATGAATAGGCTTCCCAAATACATGTTGGTTTTGCATTGAATGCAGTCTGTACATGCAGGCTACAATACCTAGGTGATTGTCAAGTGTCAAGAGGTGAATGTAACATTGTTTTCAGGCTGAAATACTGACTGTTTGAGCACAGGGGTTGCTGAAAACTGTCATAAACAATTGCAGGCTGAAACTGAATTGTCAAGAAGATTTTGGCTTGCAGGTAGTCAAATAGAGCATATGACATGGTTAATGCAGAGAGGACTGACAATATAACCCAGATAGTGGGGGAAAAGCTTGACAGTAACAATTATGACATATGGAAGTTCCGCATGGAGAACTTCTTAATAGGGAAAGGCTATTGGGAGTTGGTGACTGGAGCGGAAGTTGAACCTGAGCTCCCAAATCGACCTACGCCTCATCAAAGACGATTACACTGAGCTTGGACAGAAAGAGCTTGTAGAGTCTTGCACTGGCTTTCTTTATGTATCTCAAATGCCATGGTAATGCAGATAATGAACTGCAGCTCTCCTAAGAATGCATGGGACATTTTGGTCAAGTACTATGGCACAACCACAAGTGCCAGGAAGATACAGTTGAAGCAGAAGTTCAACAACATGGAGAGAAAGAGCAGACTTATACAGGATTATGTCATGAAGGTTAAGACCATTGCAGATTAGCTGGCATTTCTTGGTTCACAGGTTGAAGATGAAGACATGGTTGCTGTGATTTTGAATGGCTTGGGGCCTGAGTATAAGTCTTTTGACACTTATGTGTCTGTGAGGGTTGAAATGCCTGATTTTAATGAGTTGGTTGCATTGCTTATACATGAGGAGGTTAAACTTGGATTGCCTACAGGGTCAAGCAATTCTAAAAATAAGGATGCAATTTTTTATTCGAATCAGCGCGGTCGTGGCAGCCAAGGTAGAGGCTATGGATCTAGCAAAGGAGGCTAGCAGAATGCATCCTATGGCAATAACATCCAGCAAGTATCGAATGCAAGAGGTGGTGGAAACTTTAGATGCAGGGGGAGATCTATCCCTAGAGGCAGAAGCTCCTGGCAACAGCAGCATCCATCTGACAATTTGAATAAGGATAAGGACTGTCATTACTGCAGGAAGTATGGGCATATTGCCAAGGACTACTGGAAGAATCAGGGCAATCAGAAAGGCAAACAACATGGACACTTTGCTATGTCTAGTCAAGCAGATGATACTTCAGGAGATAGATTGTTTGCCATGCAGTATGTACAAGATAGAGTTGCTGAAACATCCACTGATGATGCAGTTTGGTATATTGATTCAGGGGCATCAAACCATATGACTCCTCATAGTGATTGGTTCACTAATATGGTGGCTGAAAAACATGGCTATGTCTGTATAGGTGATGACACACAGCATAGCATTGAGCATAAAGGCAAAGTGCCTCTTGTGGTTTATGATGGCAGAAAGAAAAATTTGCATGATGTATTGCATGTTCCTTTGATTATGAAGAACTTACTATCTGTCGGGGGAGCAGAACTTGCAGGTTAGATTCAATAAGCATGGCTGCTTTATTGAAGAGTTTGGCAATGGATGCAAGTTGATAGCTCGCGGTCACAAGAATGGCAGAAATTTTACTCTTGATGCTACCTTGCCAGAGCTGAATTCAACTATGTTTGCCCATGGTTCTGGCACTATCAGACATTTCGAAATTTGGCACAAGAGAGTGGGGCATGTGAATTTGCCAAGGCTGCAAATTATGCAGAACAGGTTTACCCAAGTTCCAATACTCAGATATTGGTCATGTATGCGATGCTTGCCAGTTTGGTAAGCAGTCAAGGTTTCCATTTGTCAGGCATCTAAGGCAAAGTACACGTCCATTGCAGTTAGTGCACTTTGATGTTGGGGGCTACTCCATAATGCATCTATGGGAGGCTCGAAGTATTATGTGACATTCATTGATGATTACAGTCACTCTACTTGGGTTTACATTTTGAAGACAAAGGATGAGGTGTTTGTTGGTTTTCAACAGTTTAAAAAGCAGGTTTAAAAGGAATTTAACTGCTATATCTCTTGCTTGAGATCAGAACCTTGAAAGAGTGCTCTCATTGCTTGATCCCCCCCTTCAGGGTTTGGAAGAGTTTGTGAGCACCACTGCTACCTGCACATACTCCATTGAGGGATTTGACATATGACTTGGATGCCTATGGAACAGCTCGTGGTATTTCAAGCATAGGAAAGAATTACCAAAAAGTGGTGGCCCACGCGGATCCTTCGCATAGACTATGCACTATTCCCATGGGCACGACACCAAGTACATCACCTTTGGATCTCGTGGAGTATGATTGCGCATTGGCAATTTATCTCCTTGCATTGGATACACCCCTAGAGGAGGAGAGTGATGATGATACAACTCCACAGGTTGTTGTTGCTATCACATACACAAGAGAAGAGCCGATTGAAGAGCTCATATGTATTGAAGAGGAACATTGGGTGGTGGCAGAGCAAGGGTTGGCTCTCATGGTGCCATCTTCTTTAGAATAGCCACAAGTCGACAAACCCAAACTTGCCTCCTTGATGCCCATTGAAGTAAATGGTGTACAATACTTGCTGTAATAAATGGAACTGAGAGGAGGTAGAAGAAGAGCTGAAGACAGAGAATGAGAGCAATGAAAATTGGGTGGGTAAAGACTAGGGATAGCATGCTGTCCAGGACCAGGCTGCTAAAGTAAACAGGTCATAACTTTTGATAGGCTGCTCCAAATAGGGCATACCACATGTCAAAATGGAGCTTATGACAAGTACATTCAGCCTATGTAGGATACACATACCTGAAATTTGAATAAGTAGAAAAATGTTTTAAAATAGTGTGCAGTCTACAGGTAGAGGAGGTAGAGGGTAGTCAAATGGAGCATGACTGACTAGTCTTCAAGTCGTGGGGCCTCTTGGAGGTAGGGGAATTCATTGACAATGGTTATTGGGCACCAAGAGGCTTATTCCAAGGGTAGGCCTTGCCATTTGATGAGGTATTCTTTAATGGATCAAGACCCCCATAAGTGCTTACCTCGCTGCCCAATGATTGCCTCAAGGATATACTGATGCCTTCTTCATCTATGGGGAGAAGTTCTTCCATATGGTCCACTGAGGAGCCCATGAAGGGTTTCAGCTAGCTAACATGAAACACATTGTGGATTTTGTGATAGGGGGAAGTTCTAAGCGATAGGCCAAGTCACCAACTGTGGGAGCTTTCTCTCAACTGCGAAGACCCATGGATCGCTTATTGTTCAAGCATTCCAAGCCGATCACTAATGGCTACCTCTCACATAGCTGACGTGCCATCCATATCTACGGGTGTAGTGAACTTACCTCCATGTCGATCGAGTTACCTCCTCTCCCACACACTCCGGTAGCTCCACGATCCAAGTGCAAGCTTCAAGCAATCTCCATCCTCAAGCTCCACTCTCCAAGCTCCATAGCCGCGAGCAAGACAAGAGAAGAGAAGAGAAGAGAAGAAGAGAGGGGAAGATGGAGAGCTTCTCCTCCCTAGTCCCTCACCCTCACACACTCACTCCCTCACACTCTCACACTCCCTCTCTCAAGCACAAGCTCAAGCAAGCAACAACAAGAAGAAGAAGAAGAAGAAGAGGAGACCCACTTTTGTCCACACAGAAGAATGAGCCTCTCATTCACTTTTCAACTTTATATGCAAAACCTTAAATCCCTTTTGGGCGGTCATCCCCTCGTCCCCTTTTTTACAAGGCCGACCGTGGCCTAGGCCCTTTTTCCCATTTCCCTTCTATCTTCCTAGCTTCCTTCCTACCGCCCATCTACCTTTACAAATTGCACGGGTGAGAGCCCGGCGCTCTTTAAATTAAACCATGATGCGCTTGGGCTCTTTTACAAAAGTATTGAGTCATGCTTTTTCTTGTGCACCTTTTTCCTTTATTTAGGACTTTTCTGCATTTCTTGTGCTTCCATATTTTTCTTGGTGTGCCTTCGTCTTCCATTTCACTTTTGCCTTGGCTTTTGTCTTCTACTTTAGCTTTTCCAGATTTTCCACCTTGTTCGTCTAACAATTAACATTACCCCCCTCCTAGAAGAGTGCCAGTCCCATGGCACTCATCGTCGTAGGTAGCGGGCTTTGGCATGCACTGAAGACGTGGGTGGAAGGAACATTGGTGGTTGTCGTGGAGGAGTGTTGGTGGTGGTGTGGAGGAAGGTCGTTGGGGGCACGTTGGTGGCCTAGGTGGTTGGTGGTAGGATTGTTGGAGTTGATGGTAGGGTTATTCTTTGTTGGGGATTGCACTAATGGCCAGCACAAGTGGTGGTTTGTTGGGGATTCTGCACATGACGATTCTTGGCGGGCTTGCAGGATGATAAAGGATAAGAATTCAGAGTTGGGTGTCGATGAAGAGAAAACGACACTTTCGTTGGAGTCTTCAATACCTACAATCTAAAATCTCTAATATGTGGTCTCTCCCTAGGGATAGTGCTAGTCTTTTTTATCATGCACAATACGTAATTCAATTAATTTGGGAGACAAGTCAGACTCTAAGCAAGCTGAGAGTACTGTCCTGCACTTGAGGACCCAAACTGTATATATATTTTGGTGCAAATAGTATGTGAGTGCTCGTGCATACTTAGATATTACATAGTTAGAAGACTACGGGCTGGTTTCTCGTAACAACATGTGGATGAAGCAAAGTTGTCCATGTTGAGAAGAAGTACACATGAAGGTGTATGAGACATCCTTTACATTGTGACTGCATGACATAGCATAATTGAACACAGGGACACTCCACTATCAATAGCTAGTAGCTATTGGACCTGCTGATGAGGATAGTGTACTTTTCATGGCCATTCGTGCAGTGCTTACCACGATTGATTGCAATGGTATTAAGGCAGAGTGGAAGAGAGAATCTTGCAAATGGGTCAGGGTGACAGGTCTAACCATAGGCGAGACAAACTCCCTAGGTATGTCCTACCCTAAATGAGCCCTGAACAATTGTGGGTGATGCTAAAGGGCTAGAGGACTAGGGACGGAGCCAACCAACCAAGGTCACTGGACGTACCTAATTTGAGGACCCCTAGGTGCTGTGCTGTGATCGTGGGTGCTTCTTATCTTTTCATTTTTTTCTTTTCTTTTCTTTTCTTTTTTCCGTTTCCGTTTTCTTTTTTGTTTCCTTTCCTTGTTCTTTTTTCTTTCTTTCTTTCTTTCTTCTTCTTCTCTCTTTTTTTTTTGTGGACTTTCCTGAGTACAACCATTGCAATGTTTTGAGGCTATCAGCCTTTCCATGGGTTGGAAATGTCGAGCTTCGAAGGCTCAGGAAGTGTGTATTATAGTGATGATTGTCCCCTACCCTCATTGTTAGAGAACCAATTGTTGATATGGGGAGATACACTTGAGATTTTGCAAATCTCTTTGCGACACGCAATGTTGGTACAATTGAGGTAACAACTGTCGTGAGCCAAATGTAGAGCTTGACCCAGAAAGAGAGCGTAGCCCATGACTATGCTTTGGGCCATGCGATGTGGGTGGTCAGCAAGGGTGATTTTTGCTTCCAGCAGTGTGGCTTTGTCATGGCTCTTTGTGGGGTTGATGGTCTTGCGGTGACTTGGGCATTGAACACTTTCGCACAAAGACCTGCATCATCCTGCATCCACTTGTCACTTCATGAGAATACATGCACGGCATATGCTAGAACTATAATAAACCAGTGCAACGCAAGGAGACATCGCTTATCTGAAATCCATGGTGTTGACTTAGATACTTATCACCTATGCTTGATTAGCTTTTTCTTTGCTAAAGACGTAAAATATATTAAACGCAAATATAAAAAGTTTGTACAATTGGGAAACATGTTAGCACTTAACCCTTTAAAGACAAAAAGTCATGGCGAGGTAGCATTTGATAAGCCTTTTATACAACATGGGGCTGCTCTATTTGTACGAGGCGGGGCGAGTTCGGGTGGTCAGGCGACTGAGGTTCTACTGGTGCAGGACTCTTGTGAGGTTGGGCAGGGAAGATATCAGTTGGGACAAGGATGGTGTAGTCCCTGGCCGCAATTGTTTCCAGAATGCCTTTAAACAATGCGTCAAATTCCTGCTTGTCCTGAGCTGCCCTCTCCTCTTTCGAGCACCTGGTGCCCGAGTGTTTGTTGGGGGCCCACATGACCGGTGTTGCCATGCCCTATGTACTCCCTCAAGCTCTCATCCTATTGGCTTGGGGTGTTTTCGGCCTACGTCCTGGGCGGTGTCATTTAGGGCTTCGTTTCTTTGCGTACCTTTTAAGGGTAGGTACGTAGCGTCCTGGCGGAGGATCTTGTGCTGCATGCTCCCTTCGACAGAAGATAGCAAACTTGCAAGCGAGCTGCACTGGGTGCTCCATGTCGACTACCGTAGGGAGACCTGCAAAATGCGAACCAAGGATTAGGCCTTGAGGCAGGATAAAACTATTCGCACGAAAGGGATTATACAGTGGGTTATCAAGCGCATATGATGAGGAGGGGAGAGGTAAGGCATGCAGTATTTGTTGTAGAGGGATGGCCCCTATGATGATGTTTGTTTTGCCTCCAGCCATTAGCAGATCTTGGCTTATGCTAAGTTGCATGGATTGGTTGTTATGGATTGAAGCAGGGCTCATCCCTGGAAGAATAGACCGAAAAAGGGGAAAGGTGTATAGAAAGGGACGATGCCCCATCTACACCATCAGAGATGTTGGTCATGGGAAGGTATGGCAATAATGAGGGTTGCATGCCCTCCTCCTATAGGCGGGAATGGTCACACAACTTCTCGATGTGTGGTGAGAGGAGGACCTGAGGAGCTCAGCCTGTCAAATCCAACTCTTCTCCCTGCGCTTGACTATCATTGCTTGTGTGTGTTGATCTTATCTATAAAGTGTTAGAAAAGTCATTATTTATTTATATACATATTTACAAATCCACATCACTTCACAAGGATAAAAACCAATTGTAGAACTCGGGATTTTACTGGAGTGTGGCACATGCATCCAGTACTCGTGGTAGTCTTCTTAATAACATCAGGTATTTTGCAACATCAAGTATCATAGTACCTTGTCCGAGTCTACTTGGAACATGTAGCTCCTCCTCAGTGAGAACCTTATTAGCCAGAGAGTTCTCTTGGCTAGTTCCAGCTAAGTCCATACCCCGAATGGCAGCCAGCACTCGAAAGGAAGTTGGTGCCACATAGGTTGGGTCTCTTTGAGTCCACCATTTGGCTAATCGCTCCTCTAAGACTGTCATAATCTGGGCTCCTAGTTTGGCCATTGCAACACAGCTTTCAAACCAACGTTTTTCAAATTGAATTAGACCCTCTGATTGTTACTTTAGCTGCTCTATCTCTAAGAGATTTGGTTGGTAGAGCACATCATTGAATGTTACAGTTAAGCATAGTTTGTCGGCATCCTCGTCAGAGATGAGTCGCATGCATTCATGCAGGAGCCTGTCATAGTGCTCGTTAAGATGTTCTTGCTCTTCCCACGATAGGAAAAATGGCAAGTATTCTCCAAGCTGCTCCTTAGGAAATGCGCCCATGTCTGCCAGGACATAGACACGTGTGAATACTTTGAGCTTAGCATCCAACTCAGTTAAGCATTCTGTGACACTTCTATGTTCAACGAGGGCTTGCTTGGTTGCTATCTGATGCAAGGTTCTAGGAGTTTGCCTAGGCTTTAGCATAACTAGGGGCTCAGGCCTAAATGAGCAAGATTGGTCAATGCTAGGATTTCTTATGCTCTCATGGTTTCCATGTTTCTCCTGAGGCTTTGTTATTGCGTCATGATTCTCCTTGGATGTGATTAGTATAAGTTTGTCATCTTGTTGTGACGGTGTTGCATCCACTCTTGATTGGTCAATGCAAGTTCTGTTGTTGGTGGATTGAGTGTTGCAAGCAACCGTTGATGGTAATGACTGCTTTTATTTTTCAGAGCACACGGATGTGTCTGAGGTTTCACCGCTATTAGGAGAGACATCAATGGGTTCATTGGTGGATGGACTCGATGCTTTATTCCCCAACTCTCTAGCGCTCTTGGTCTCAATGCTCTTGGGGTCCACTCTTTTTCTTGGTCAATGAAGGTGCATAACTTAATGACTCAGGACCCTGAACTAGGTCAACCATTGATGTGCTTGGTTGGGCCTCAGCTTTCCCCTTCTCTGGTGTGTCCTCATGGGACGTAGCTGCGACTTGTTGGACAGCCTTGCTAGGTTGATTGGTCAGATGCACCATCTCCTTGGCCACATCTTTGAGAGATTTCTCCTCAAGCCTAGGCTTTAGGTACTTTGAAAGTGCTGGAGTTGTCAAGGACACTGGTTGCAGCACCTCCTCCCCAGGTGAACTGCTAAGGACACGTTTTACAAGGGGCATTGTCACGGCCAAGGGCTGTGACTGCTGTGATCCTTGATTGGAAGCAGTAGCGGCTAACCCAGTGGGCTGGCTACTCTTAGTGGATTGTAGCGTCAAGTCCCTAGGGCGATGGGAAGTGGTCGTGTCTTTTGTTGCCCTTTGAGCATTCACCTGTGTAGATCAAGCATGAGTTGATCTAGTCACCTTAGGTTGCACAGGCATATCCTTGGGCCGAGAGCTATGGATGGTGTCATGTCCCACCTCTTGGACATTTGGAAGCTTAGATGGAGATAGAGATTAGGATTGAGCAGCCGCCCTCGACGACTGTTGTTGTGCTTCCTATGTCCGTTTGGAAAAAGAGGGTGTAGGAGATCTAGGACTCTTAGGTGGACTTGGCACTGGTTGAATGATTTGCTCGAGTCTATTAGACGATTGTGCCATTTGCTTTGTTGAGCAATCAGCCTTCTCACGAGAAGCGTTGTGCCTTTGGTGCTCATTATCCTCTTGGGAAGTCAAAAGCTCCTTGAGCACTAGTGGAGTTTCTCTTAAATTTCCTCCTGTGCTTCGTTGCTTTTGATGCAATCTAGTCTTCAACTGATAGAGATGGTTTAGCAGGGGGTTTTGGTACCCAAATCCATCAATTACCTGCATAATACCCTTGAGTACGTAGCAACGCTTTGGATATCCATCTCGGCGTTGTATTGACCCTGCATCGATGCCTTCATCTATAAGGCTTTGGCTTCTTTTGGGGTCTTCTACGATATTTGTAAGTCCAAATCCCGTCCTTGGCATTGTCTTTTGACCTTCTTGTTTCACGCATGGCCTCACTCACTGGTTCTCATTGTTCGAACTATGCTTGTATCAACTCTTCCAACAAGTCCTTGCTCTCGTTAGTAGGCTTGATTGTTATGTCAGCACCTTCCTTGCCTTTCCCTCGAGGTTCGATGAGGTCACCCTTGTTGAAGGTTGTGACTATCCTCATACCTGGTAGTGTCAGGTGTATCCTCATACCCGGTAGTGTCAGGTGTATCCTCATACCCGATAGTGTCAGGTCGCCCTTTTGAAGGGTCTTCCTAGGAGGGTTTCCTTCCCGTAATTAGCACTATTTGGAGGAACATGAAATAGGATAGGCAAGCTTTCAGTTTCAATTGTCACAAGGATATTGCACTTCCCTATGGGTGCTTGTGGAGGTCCCCCATGTAAGGGCTAAGAGCTACATTAGTCGGTGTCAGTTCTGGTTGGCCTAGTAGGGTCCATGCCTCATAGGTCAAGATATTGAAATCTGCTCCTTCATCAATCAGAGCATTGATGGTGTGCTCTCTTTTCGCGGTGAGTTTGACCGACCAGATGTGGATTCTCCACTGGTGTCTTGGATCGTCAGTGCAGTGCTATTCAAGGAGCATCTATCGTCAGGACTACCATATCTAGTCATTCTCACTGTTGTAGCTTGATGTTGTTGCTTTTCGCTTTGACTAAATGCAATCCAAATGCAACACGTATGTGTTTTTGTAGTGTGGCCTTTTTATCCTTGTTGGCTAGATTGGCTCATTGAGGTTCTAGGGTCTCTGTTTCTCTCTGTTTGGGTATGGGCTTTTGGTTGCTCTTTTGCAAGTGAGAATCCATGCTCGTGTAGAGCCATTATTACACTAGGGTCTATTTTGGAGGACCTGTCACAGCACACATTTTCTCTCCAACCTAATCGGGGGAGGTGCGGAGGGGACAGAGCCCCCTCTGCGAGGGTCTGGGGAAGGGTAGTCCCCCTGGCCCGTAGGGCCGTTACGGTAAATGCCATACGTGATTTGAAAGACCGTATATAGCTAAATTTTAAACTTCTTGCTCTAAGTTTTAGCCCAGTTGATCGATCTATGATATGGTTTCGGCTCTATATGGTCTCTCGGTCAGTTTCAATGTCTTCAGGTTAAAATTTGAAAAAATCTAGATTTAGCCCAATAGGTCCGAGTTGCAGGGGCCGAATGCTCGATTTGGCCCGTCTGAGGGCCAAGTAGGAAGGGCGAAATGTAACTAGTCCGAATGTCAAATTCGGCCAGCCCAAGTCTAGTTGTCCGAGGGCCGAGTCAGGTAGGCAAAGTTGATCCAAATGATCAATTCGGACGGGTCGAATGGTGGGTGTCCGAGTTAAGTGGGCCAAGTCAAGTGGTCCGAGTGGTAGTGGGCCGAGGGTTGAATGGCCAAGCAGTTCGAGGGCCGATTCTGGGACTCGATCTAGAATTGCCGTCACTCAAACACTTCAAGCGCGGCGCGTTTTTGCACTCGACTTCATGAAATTCATTGTGACGAGCGGTTGAAGGCCTTCCCCCTGGTTGAGCAGCTCTCCAGATCCAACCTACTCATATAGGGGAAGGTATAGAATTACCTGGGCTGCACAAATAACTCCCGGATGGCCAGATCGAAGCGGATCTATGCGATGAAGCTTTCTCCCTCTCTCCTGCTCTCCTGAAACCCTGCAATGCACAATGTTTCCTTTCTTGCCACTCTTGGCCCCTTATCACCCTGTCCAAGCCTGCACTCACCTCAATATTGCTTCCCTTACTAACATTCAACCCAAATTTTCATTTCTTGCCCTTCTTTTCCCTGTTTCAGCCTATTATACAGCAACAGAAAACCCTATTGTTTGCTCCAACATTTTTCTCCTATCCTTTCCAAATGCAAGGAAAAACTATAAGGAAAATACCTACACTATTCCATCATGCTTTTCCAAGTCCAAAACAACAAAAAGCTACTTGCTAAGGAGATCGAATACCTCTTCAAACTCCTCGCTTCCTACCTATCTACCTCCAGCACTGGTTTGGGGAAAACCCTACTTCAACGCTCGATTCCAAGCGCGCAAGCACTCAAGGCTTGAATCCATTGGTCCCGGCAATGGAACCAAAATGTGGGAGCTTTTGCTCAACCGCCAAGACCCACGGACCACTTATTATTCAAGGGTTCCAAGCCGGGCACTAATGGCTACCTCTCACATAGCCGACGCGCTATCCATATCTATGGGTGTAGTGAGCTTACCTCCATGCCGATCGAGTTACCTCCTCTCCTGCGCACTCCGATAGCTCCATGATCCAATGTCAAGATTGTGGGAGAGAAGGACGGAGTCTCACTTGTAGCTTTCTTGCTTGCACAATGGGGGAATACACACAAAGGTGGAGGCTGAAAACAGTTTTTCTCTTCTTAGTTATGTAAGCCAAAAGAACTCTAGTACATAGAAATAGAAGAACCCTATATATGGGTCTCAAACCAAACTCAACTAACTAAGGTGGCATACTAACTGAGCCACGAACTAGAGTAGATAAGGATAGCTGTCATCTAGCTATTATTCATGGGCGGTGTACCAACCGCATCTGCAACTGACAAGTCGGTGACATAAATGCACAATGGTCACCCTGGCATATCACGAGTGGAGCTCGATATCTCAACACTCCCCCTCGAGCTCAATCCCAATTCCTGCACACCAAGCAGGTCTCTGAACTTGCACAGCTTCTCTGCGCCCAATGCCTTCGTAAATATGTCAGCTACCTGATCCTCTGTGCTGACATAAACTAGATCAACAAGACTTAATAAAACCCTCTCCCGCACATAGTGATAATGCACCTCAATGTGCTTTGTTCTAGCATGATAGACTCGGTTATTTGCCAAGTGTATACTACTCATGTTGTCATAATAAATGACAATTGGCCCATCTGTAGGCTGATGCATATCATAAAGTAGCTTATGCAACCAAGCTACCTCACATGCAGCCATTGTTGCACCCCTATACTCAGCCTCTGTGCTCGAAAGGCAACTTTAGGCTGTTTCTTGCTACTCGAAGTGACTGTAGCACTCCCAAAAGAAAACATATATCCACTGGTAGATCGTCTATCAGAAATATTACCAGCCCAATTAGTTTCAGTGTATCCATGCAACTATATCTGAACCCCAGTCTCATAAAGTAGTCCATATTGCAATGTGGACTTCACATACTTGAGTATCCGTCTAGCCACAGCCAAATGCGGTTTCCTTGGAGCCTGCATAAACTGACTTACCAATCCAATAGCATAGCTCAAATCTGGCCTCGTAATAGTCATATAAATCAAACTTCCTACTATGCATCTGTACATAGTAGGGTCTTTGAGAAGCTCACCTGCATCTGCGCTCAGCTTCACATTCTGCTCCAAAGGAACTGAAATAGGCTTACAGCTTGTCATCCTATATTTGGACAGCATGTCCAATCCATACTGCCTCTGCAAGAGCCGTATCCCACTTGGTGATCTAATCATCTCAATGCCCAAGAAAGAACGTAGCTCTCCCAAATCCTTCATCTCAAACTTCTGCTTCAATAGCATTTTCACATGAAGGATATCTTTATCACTATCACCTGTGATAATCAAATCATCAACATAAATGACAAGCAGCATAATACCTTTCTCTGTTTTTCTCACATAAAGTGAGAAATCTGCCTTGGAAATCTGAAAGCCAATAGTGACAAGATACTGTCCTATCTTGTTAGACCATGCTCTAGGTGCTTGCTTCAAGCCATACAAGGCTTTCTTCAACCTGTAAATAAACTCAGGATGAATAGTATGCACATAACCTGGTGGCTGCTCCATATATACCTCTTCTTGCAAATCACCATGCAAGAAGGCATTCTTTACATCCATCTGATGTAAAGACCATTCCTTTGATGCATCCATAGCAATGACTACTCTTACGGTTGCCATCCTTGCAACCAGACTGAATGTTTCTTCATAATCAATGCCATATGTTTGTGCATACCCCTTGACTACTAATCTTGCCTTGTATCTGTTCACAGAACCATCTGCATTGTGCTTCACCTTATAAGCCCACTTACAACCAATTGCATTCTTACCTTTAGGCAAAGGTACCAATTCCCATGTAGCATTTGCTTCCAAGGCATCCATTTCTTTGTCCATTGATTTCTCCCATTTTTATTTTCCCATGGCTTGCTCAAAAGAAGTGGGTTCTGGTTCCTATATCACTTTGACCATATAGGCATAGTGAATGGCTGTAAATCCATCATATTTTAGCATGTCCACAGGATACCTAGCTCTGGTAGACCTGCACAAGGTAGGTTCACTCCTAGGTGCTCTCAAAACATCCCTGGTCTTCCTTACTCCAGGTGTAACAATAGAAGGAATACCCAACTCATCATCAATGCTCTGTTCTAAGCCACTGGATTCACCATCCACATAAGAGTGACCTGTATTCACATCAAACATGGGCTGATCTTTTTGTGAAACCTGCATACCACTATCTGTATTGTTTTGAGGAGATTCTCTTGATCTCAATCTGCATATCCATGGCGAAGAATGTGAACCACTGCTAGAGGACACCCCAGGCATCTACATCATCAATCACATTTACTGGTTTATACCAGCTACTCATCTCATTAAAAAAAAACATCTTTGCTCATTGTAAACTTACGAGTAGAAGGGTTATAGCATCTATACCCTTTTTGCTCTGCAGAGAATAACCAATAAAGATTCACTTATCAGCTTTTGGATCTCAACTCATCTGGCACATGAACATAGGCAATGCAACCAAAAATTTTCAAATGAGAAATATCTGGTTTCCTACCAGTATACCTCTCCTCTGGAGTCATGCCATGTATTGCTGTAGTGGGAGTCCTGTTCATTATGTAGACTGCTGTAGCAACTGCCTCATCCCAGTAAAAATCTGGCAGGTCTTTTTCATTGAGCATGGCACGAGATACCTCTCCAATATGCATGTTTTTTCTTTCTGCAATTCCATTTTATTGTGGTGTATGACTACATGAATATTGATGCTTTATGCCATGCTCATGCAAGAACCTTGCAAACTCATTTGAGAGGTACTCTCCTCCTCCATCTGACCTTAGGCATTTTATTTGTAGGCCTGTTTCTTTTTCAACCATAGCTTTAAAAGTTTTGAAATGCCCAAAAACTTCACTTTTCTTTTTCATAAAATACACCCAAACTTTTCTGCTATAGTCATCAATAAAAGTGACAAAATAATGACAGCCTCCACGAAATGCAACTTTAGTAGTCCACACATCAGAGTGGATTAATTCCAATGGCTTCTTACTCTCTTGAACATGTCTAGGAAATGGTTTCCTTGCCTGTTTTCCAAATTGACAGGCTTCACATATCTTATGCATTTCTGCAACCTTGAATTTAGGCAATCCTGTAATAATATTTTGGGCTTGCATTGATTTAAGTCGTTGTACATTAACATGACCAATGTGTTTATGCCAAATATCAATATCTGCAACTACACCGGTCCCATGTGCAAACATTGCTGCACTCAATTCAGGCATGTCTGCATCCAACGTAAACATTCTGCCCTTCTTCTTTCCTTTTGCTATCAAGCGACCTTTATTTTTCATATCCTCAACAAAACATCCATGAGAATTAAATCTGACCTGCAATCCCTGCTCAACCATTTGACCAACAGAAACTAGGTTCTTGGTGATATTCGGGACATGAAATACATCCGATAGGTATTTCTTTTTCCCATCCTACATAGACAAAGGAATTTTTCCAATCTGCACAATAGGATGTGCAGTATCATCACCAGTCTCCACAAATCCTGGTTTTTTCATTTTCCTTGCACCTTGCATCCATTCTGCATGACCTGTCAAGTAGTTTGATGCACCTGAGTCAACATACCACACATCGTTGCTTTCTTCTACACTTGTCACAGAATTGGTCATGTGCTGTACCATAAACAAATGCTCATTTCTGTCATCACCCTGTCTACTAGAAGATGTATAATTTCCTTGTTGCAATTTTCCATTCATGATGTCATTTTGCTTTTTATAGTAGTCTTTAGCCATATGACCCATTTTACCACAGTAGTAGCATTCAACATTGCTGTTTGCATTTTGGCCTCTTTGCCATCCACCACGACCTCTTTGGCTCCCCCTACCTCTAGAGTTACCACGTCCTCCTCCATAGGACTGGTTTTCTTGAGTTTGCTGCATATTCTGATTTCTACCATGGCCTCCAGATCGGCCTCCTCTACCTCTGCCTCTACCTCTTCTAGCATTTGAGTAGAAGATAGCTTCTTTTGAAGTTCCTCTTGAAGAAGATGCACCACCATTTCTCTACTCCTCAGAAATTAGAAGAGCAATCAACTCCTCAAAATCAGGAAATCTTTCACGGACAGAAATGGATGTTCGGAACTGTGCATAATCCTTTTCTAGACCATTCAAGGTCACAGAAACTAAATCATCATCTTCCACTGGCGACCCAATGGAAGCAAGTGCATCTGCAATCTTCTTCACCTTCATGTGGTAGTCATTGATGCTCATACTTTCTCTTTGCACATTGTGCAACTCTTGCTTGAGCTGCATTTTCCTGGCTTGCGTATTTGTGCTATACATTTTTGACAAAGTATCCCATGCCTCCTTTGGCGTACTTGCATCTTGAATATGCACAATCATAGAGTCTGAAATGCTGATAGACAGCCAGTACATAACTTTCCTGGCTCTCTCATGCCATGCTTTAAATGCCTGCATTTGTTGTTGATTGGGAACATCAGGAAGAACTGGTTCTTCTTCATTTCCTGCAACGAATTCCCAATACCCTTTTCCCATAAGGAAATTTGTCATTCTAAACTTCCATGCTTGGAATTTGTTCTTGTCAAGCTTTTCAGTGACAATATGTGAAAGAGAATCAGACGCCATTACAGAACACTGCAAAAAATTCTGTCACTGCGAAGAACACAGCTTCAGCCTCACAAGGGCAAATCTGCAAACCTGACGAAAGTGGTATTTGACCACATAGTCACTTCCTAGTGACGATTTTGCATCAACAAGCAACAAGGATGATTCTGTAACTCCCAATGTCTCTGGGCACAGGCATACGATGCAATTTCTACAGTAACTTTTCACCGACCTATAGAACAGTGCCCGCACAGCAAAAAACAGGGCCTTTTCCTGAGTGCGTACAGGTCAAAAAAACAGAGCAACCAAGGGTTAAAGCCCTCTCCCGCAGCATATACTGCCCTCTTGCTACACTGCGAAGGGCGTCTCAATCTGAGACAATGCACTCTTGCACTTTCCGACTGTGCTACCTGCAGAGACTTGCTCCCAAAATAGAAAAATGAAAGCAACACTGGTCCTCTTACCAGAACACGGCGAACTTGGTTTGCTTTCTTGAGCTCCTTACCATGAACAAGGTTCTGATACCATGTCAAGATTGTGGGAGAGAAGGAAGGAGTCTCACTTGTAGCTTTCTTGCTTGCACAATGGGGGAATACACACAAAGGTGGAGGCTGAAAAGAGTTTTTCTCTTCTTAGTTGTGTAAGCCAAAAGAACTCTAGTACATAGAAATAGAAGAACCCTATATATGGGTCTCAAACCAAACTCAACTAACTAAGGTGGCATACTAACTGAGCCACGAACTAGAGTAGATAAGGATAGCTGTCATCTAGCTATTATTCATGGGCGGTGTACCAACCACATCTGCAACAACTGACAATTCGGTGACATAAATGCGCAACGGTCACCCTGGCATATCACGAGTGGAGCTCGATATCTCAACATCCAAGTGCAAGCTTCAAGCAAGCTCCATCCTCAAGCTCCACGCTCCAAACTCCATAGCCACGAGCAAGACAATACAAGAGAAGAGAAGAGAAGAGAAGAAGAGAGGGGAAGATGGAGAGCTTCTCCTCCCCAGTCTCTCACCCTCACACACTCACTCCCTTGCACTATCACACTCCCTCTCTCAAGCACAAGCTCAAGCAAGCAAGAAGAAGAAGAAGAAGAAGAAGAAGAAGACCCACTTTTGGCCACACACAAGAATGAGCTTCTCATTCACTTTTCAACTTTATATACAAAACCCTAAATTCCTTTTGGGTGGTCATCCCCTTATCCCCTTTTTTACATGGCCGGCCGTGGCCTAGGCCCTTTTTCCCATTGCCCTTCTATCTTCCTAGCTTCCTTCCTACCGCCCATCTACCTTTACAAATTGCACGGGTGAGAGCCGGGTGCTCTTTAAATTAAACCATGATGCGCTTGCGCTCTTTTACAAAAGTATTGAGTCACGCTTTTTCTTGTGCGCCTTTTTTCTTTATTTAGGACTTTTCTGCATTTCTTGTGCTTCCATATTTTTCTTGGCGCGCCTTCGTCTTCCGTTTCACTTTTGCCTTGGCCTTTGTCTTCTACTTTAGCTTTTCCATATTTTCCACCTTGTTCTTCTAATGGTTAATATCAACTCTCTTCAGAATCTATTTTGGGCCATAGAAGCGATGGGGTAACTTGTTACTGCTGCCCTATTTCAGAGTCGAGTAGCGGGACTTAGGCACTTTCAAAAGGACCAATTCCCCTTCCTGGAACTCCAAATGCCTTCTTTTCTCATCAGCATAGAGCTTCATGTGTGTTTGGGCCTTTTGAAGGTTCATTTTATATTACTGAAGTAAGGCTTGCATGCGATCCATCTCGCCCTAACTCTGAGGATTGATCTTAACATTAAATATGATTCTGGGGAGGGGAACCTTATACCCATATAAGGCCTCAAAAGGAGAAACTCCAATGCTAGAGTGTGTGGAGTTATTATATGCAAACTTAGCCAAGTGGAGCCATATATTCCAACTGTGTGTGGAGTTATTAGCCAAGTGGAGCCACATATTCAAACTTAGCCAAGTGGAGCAAATGCCAGAGTGTGTGGAGTTATTATTTGAAAAAGTGCCTCAAATATGTCTCACGCCATTTGTTCACTCTTTCAGCTTGGACATTAGTCTAAGAGTGGTATGCAGTGGATTGGGCAATCTTGGTCCCCATGGAGGTGAAAACTATCTACCAGAAGTTGCTCATAAACTTTGCATCCCGACCATGCACAATAGCTTGTTGTAAGCCATGCAACTTGAATACATTTTCCATAAATTGAGTGGCCACCTGAGAGGCAGTGTATTCAGTCTTAGTGGGGATAAAGTGCGAAGCTTTGGTGAGGCAATTAACTGCCACATAGATATTGTTCCACCCTTTCTTAGTTGCGGGTGTGATGTGAGTCCATTTCCCTTCAAGGATAGGGAGAGGTTGCAAGAGGCGAGCAAGCCTGAGTGTACTGTCCTTGTTCTGTTGGCATGGAACACATTTGGTCACAAAGTCCTTGACATCCCTCCATAAGACTTTCGAATGAAAGCTCTTAGCAATCCTGTCATATGTTTTGAAAACACGCGAGTGACCAGGAGTGGGATAAGAATGCATCTCTTCCATGATCTTCTGTGTGAACGGGAAGTGTGGGATGACAATCTTGCCATGGGACCAAATAAGGCCATGCTTGAGCTGATATTGGGAGTTTTCAGCCATGACTCTATGTTGTAATTTCTAAAATATATGACTGAAGTGATCATCTAGCAAGTAAGCCTCTTGAAGCTCTTCAACCCAATCATTATGCAATTTAGAGATAGATGATACTCTGCATGCCCACATTCAAGAGAGTCAATCAACCACTATATTATCCTTGCCCCGAGTGTACAAAATGTCAAAGTCATAGTTTTGTAAGGTTGCCACCTATCGCCTTTTCTTAGGAGTCAAAGTGGATTGAGTCAAGAAGTACTGGAGGACTCGGTGGTGGTCACTTTTTACTTGGAATCGACTACCATACAAATAGTGGTGCCATTTCTTGATGGCATGGAGGATGGCCAACATCTCCTAGTCATATACGTTCATTTGCATCTCCTTCTCATCAAGCTTGCAGCTCTCGAATGCAATCACACCATGTTCTTGCAACAATACTGCACCAATACCCCTGCCACTCGCATCACAATGAATGGCAAACAATTTAGAGAAGTCAAGGCAAACAAGGATGGGGGCAAAAGTAAGCATGTCCTTTAACTATTTGAAGCTATGATTAGCAATGGCATCACAAAAGAATGACTCTTTTTTAAAGCGATCAGTCAAAGGTGCTACAATGGTGGTATAATTCTTAATGAAGCGTCTAAATAATGAAGAGAGATCAAGGAAGCCATGCAAAGAAGTGGTGGTGGGAGGAGTTGGCCAGTCTCTAACACATTGCATCTTCTTTAGGTCACCTGTATGCTATTTTTTCTCACAATGTGTCCCAAGTACTCTACGGATGTCTGCATGAAGGTGCATTTGCTCTCCTTAGCAAAAAAGGTAATGCTCTCTCAATATATCAAACACCCTTCTAACATGTGTCAAGTGCTCCTTGGATGACTTGTTGTAAATGAGGATGTCATCAAAGAAAACAAGCACAAACTTAAACAGAAAGGGTTGTAGGATTTTGTTCATGAGGCTTTGAAATGTGGCGGGGGCATTAGTTAACCCAAAAGGCATCACTAGAAAATGATAAAGTCCAAGATCATTCGTGAAGGTTGTTTTAATCTCATCTCCCTCCCTCATACGAATTTGATGGTAGTCAGAGCGTAAGTCAATCTTAGTGAAAAAGAATGCCCCTTTTAACTTATCTAGCAAATCATCAATCTGTGGATGGGGTGGCAGTTCTTCACCATGATTTTGTTCAAGTCTCTGTAGTCAATGCACATGCAAAAGGAGCCATCTTTCTTCTTGACTAACAAGATAGGGGATGCATAGGGGGAAGATCTTAGTTCAATGAAACCCATCTCCAACAACTCCTCAACTTGCTTTGCAACCTCTTCACGCTCACACTTGAAGAGTCTATAAGGGGGCTTTTTTACTGGCTTGGAATGGGGCTCTAAATCAAGTGAGTGGTCTAATTGCCTCTTAGGAGAAAGGGTTGTGGGCATCTAAAATTAGTCAATGTATTCCTCAAGTAAGGCTTGCAAGGTTGAATCATTAGATAGTATAGAGGGTTGACTTGAATTGTCCTTGTTCAATTGCAAAACAGAGATTTGTGAGCATTTCTTAAACTCCCTTTTAAGTTGCTTTGCTGTAATAAGCTGGAATTCAGTATGATCTTGAACTCCCTCTAGGTGTATGGGTTGTCCATGCATCATAAACTCCATGTAGAGCCGAGAGAAGTCTATAGCAAAAATTTCCAATTGTTTCATCCAATCATATCCCAAGACAACATCAATGGGGCCCATATCAAGGGCAATTAGATCAACTAGTGCCACATAATTTTCAGCCAAACATAAGAGAATTGCAGGACATACATGTGTGCTGATTTCTTCTTCTCCATTTTCTACTTGGAACTTCAAGGGGTGGTGTAATGCCATAGGGGTGCATTTCAACCAATCAATGGTTGATTTATTGACAAAACTATGAGTGCTACCATTGTCCATAAGGATGAAGACATGTTTTCCATTGATATTTCCTTGAATGCGAAGGGTGCTGGGGCTTTGGGAACCTGTCCAAGCATCCAAGGAGATAGAGCAAAGGGAAGTGGTAGATGGGTGGGATGTCAGATCAAGTATCCGTGATAGATCACCGCCCGGGTCGAAGGCCATATCCTACGGGTCATAGAATTGCTCGTGATCAACATCCTCCGTAGACTTAGCCTGGTCGGTGGGCAGGTCATCCTCATCATTGTGCCAATATTTCATGATATACATGCTATGAACCTTGACCCTAATTGTCTTGTACGGGCATTTGGAGGCATGATCAACAATGTACTTATCTCCACATTTAAAGCATAGTCTCTTTTCCTTCTGGTCCTTCACAACATTTGGAGAAATGAAGCATTGGCTACTGGATCCATGGGAAGGTGATGCAGTGATCCATTTATTTTCAACATACTTATTCTCAACATTAGAGCCAAATACTATCCTAAAAGTACCCATTTTTCTTTCAGCATGGAAGGTGGAGTAAGTGGGTACTTTGGGGCTGTTATTAGGCATAGAAGTGCCCTGGAAACCCCATCCCTATGGGGTTGTCCAAAACCTTGCTGAAAATGCTAATTCTTGTAGTACTTGCATGCATATCTCTTAACTAGTTCAATTACATCAAATAGTGTGGTGGGTTTCTAAGCCATGACATCCACTGATAGGCTTGGTTCCAACCCATAGATATATTTGTGCAATTTAGCATCATCGCTAATGCTCTCCACATATATGGTCAAGTTCATGAACTAATTTGTATACTCACATACAGTGAGGTTACGTTGGTCAAGAGTGTACCATCATCTTGCCAACCACCCTTTTTCCATAGGAGACACAAAGACTTGAAGCATGTGCAATTTAAAATCTTCATAGTCAATGAATTGATTATTCTCTCAGTTGATATAGTGCCACCATGTGTGGGCAAATCCTTCTAAGTGGAGAGAAGCAAAAAGTATTTTATGATCATTAGTGCAAGGGTAGATATTGAAGCAGGACTCCAACTTGGGCTTCCATTCCTCTAAGTCAGATGGTGAGGGGGATTGCCCATTGTACTTTGTGAGGATGATCTTGTCACACAATTCATTAGGGCCATGCTGCCCATACATCCTGTGGTAGCCATACATGCCTTGTTGTCCATACATCGCATGTGGTGCATTGATCCCAAGTTTTCCATTTTAGTTAGGCTGTCCACCATGATTGCCAAGTTGTCCATTGGTACCATATTGTCCATGATGGGGTTGATCCATATAGAGTGCACAAGGGCTTTGAGGGAGAGTGGGGGAATTTTGACCAAGGGCGGGGGAGGGCCTCTGAGGGATGTTGGCTACATGGTTGACAGGGGAATTCAACAAGGGCTCATCCTGTGTATGAGAGGGTTCGCCAATCTTGTAGGTAGAGGGGTAATTCCCCTAGCACTAATTTCACCCTGTGGACCATGCAATGGCTCTTGATGTGGAGGACGTCTAGACTCATGTCTAGAGTCATTGACCTTCTCTTGGGTTGAAGCAATAGCTAATTGAACAACAAGAGTAGTGAGTTGCTCCAAGGTCCCTCGAGTCTTAAATTTTAAGAGGGCCACGTGTTTGATGGATTCATCAAACTTGGACATCATTTGCCAGTGCTTGGTGACCATGTCATTATGCCGTTCCATGTGACAAAGCTCATGCTGACATAGGGTGTGATTGAGCAAGGTGTACAGGTCCGTTTCATGCATTTTCTACTATACATCACTATGGTAATCTTGTGTCGAACTCGGTTCCTCATTCATGGAGGTTTGGGAGTCTTCAATCTCCCTTTGGAGGTCCTCTTAGGCCTTGCTTTTACCTTTCTGGCCAACCATCTAGATGCAGTCCACAGGACCTGCTGTCAGTAAATGGGGCGTAAATTTTTGTAGGAAACTTTGATTGATGAGATTTTTGGTTTAGGTTGGAGGGGAAAAAGTTCTCTTCGAGAAGAGCTATTAACATTTGTGACAGAAAATGATTAGAATTTACAATAATGTAATTATTGTGCAGTCTGCATATGTCCACAATGACCCTATGCACAAAAATGGGCACAACTTGCAAACTGTAGCTCCGATTGGGGAGGTGTTTGATTCCAATCGGAGGGGAAAAATCCCTATTCAAGGTGGCTATAGGCTTCACTCCCATATTCAAAAGAAAAATTTTTGCAATAGGAACTTCTTGGATGTCTTGCAGGATTATGACCAAAAACATTGCATGTCTATTATTGCAAAAGCCTTATATGAATGGAGCATAATTAGAGAGGCCTGATCAACAACATAAATAGCATTCTAATCATATTGAGCATTATCCCCAAGCACCATTGCATACCCATCTTCTCTGCCATCAATTCATAAGTAAATTCACTACCATACATCTCTTCTGATTGCATGCACTTCAAGTGTCATATGTGGGTGCCATTAGCATTGAGGAGGAGTCCAAGGGGGATTATTGCATTAGGGAAAGTGGAGATCATGGGGAAGTTCTTGCGCCTACATACAAATATCGGGCTTTAGATCATTGGGAGGTGGGTAGAGTTCCCCCCGAGCTGGGTTGTGCACTCCTTTAGGGTCTTAAGTAGTAAGGGAGGGTCACCTCTCTTTTCTCTTACCACCTCGCATGACATCGGCCTTTTTCCTCAGACAGAGTATACATGGCATACATTTTTATTAAGCAATTAGCATGAGATGCATTGAAAAGGAGACATTGGGCCTTTTCATGAGATTCAAGGAATGGACAAGGGTTGGGGTAGGGGTTACCTTGGCAGTCCAGTGACTCACTGACTGCTACTTACCCAATTTACAATGGCTATTATTCACTTTGAGTCTTATCCCACGGCACAAGACAAAATGGGGATTAATGTCAACCAATACAATGAATTTTCAGGATTAGAAATGATGCATGCATGCAAAGGGAATTGAGCTGATCCTATGCAATCTTGAATCTCTCGAGTAAGGGATTAAGCTCAGCAATGTTGAGATATTAACAATCAAACCTGATGTAGCCTCTTTGTATGAGGTAGTTTGGGATGAAGACATGTAGGTTGTAGGAATCCCATATGCACAGAAAGGGAAAACTGTACCTATCCAACAACTATAAAGCATTGTACTTGACTACCACTTTTGATATATGAATGAATACATGATGATACTTTTCTTTATTAGTTAGTGTCAGTATTGTACTTGTCAGTCCTACACAAGATTGTGTTTATGAGTCCAAGCTTCCATCTTGGAACCTAATTCACTTGTGTAATAGTTGTGGTCTTCAGTCAATGTCATCATGAGTTTAGCCTATGCTTACAAGCGGCGTGCCATAGCCATGCTCTAGATTCCATACATTTTCACATGGTATCAAAGCTCAGCTAAGCATGGCACAACTCTCCTTTCACTCCTCTTAGCTCCTTTCCATCTCTACTCAGCTCAGTTTGAGGTACTGGACCCTATCTCCAACTTCATTTGCATTCCTACCTTCAATGAAGGTTCCATGGCAGCCATAGCCAGCAACACCCTATCAGCTTAAAGCTTTCATATCTCTCTCCACAAGCCAAATCTCTCTGAACTTCCTTCTAGAGAAGTGTTTCTCTACTTCTAGAGCTCCTCCCTGGCACCTCAAACATTGAGATTGGGCAACTATAGCTTCAACATTGCTTCTTTTTAGAGTCATTGCCATAACTGTATCTATGGACAACACCTACCTACCTCTGTTGGAGTAGCCATATCTCATCAACCAGCCCATATCTCTTCAATATTTCTTCTCGAGAGTTTTTCTTTAGGTCAAGATGCAACTTCTTAGTACAAAAATCAAGGAGATTAATGCACACCATGCCCGACATTTGCATTTTTCCAAATCTGGGTGCAATTATGACAGTGACCACTTTGAAGGCTTAGATATCTCAACTCAGGAAAATGAGTAAAAACGATGCATCTTAGGGGGAGTTAGACCCATTAGTGAGGGTCCTCCATCTCAAGGGGTTTGAGCAGATTTGATCTGTGGAGCTTGTAGGAGCTCATTTACCAGTCATTGGTCCCTGTTTTGACAGGACAGCCATAGCCACTTACCTTCAAGCTCATTTTTTCCTTCATTTTCTCTCTCATGCCACTTAAACCAAGCCAAGGACATGCTAATCTGAAGTTTTCAGCAAGTATTCAACCATAAAATCAGCAAGGAGGGGAAGCTATGAAGAGTTTTTGAAGATCATCGAGTTAAACTCAAGCAACAAACATCAAATTTCAAACTAGTATCTTTTGATACTTCACTGCCATTGCTTGTGTCTTTTGACACATACAAAGATACACTCATTGCTGGTTATTCTCAATCATTTGAAGTTGATTTCCATCATGGGAATGACCAAAATCAAGTCTTTTATGAAGATGCTTCTCATCATGAAGAGTAACATTACTCTTGTTGCTCAATTCAACTACATGGAAGACTTGTTTATTCCGCTTGCAAGGATGGATGGATTTACTTGTTTTGAAGAGCAATCGATGAATTTATTTGAAGATTTTGAAGACATTTCTGTTGCCTCAAAGACAATGATACCTTTGCTTGAGGGGGACATGGACATAAATACTGATTCAACTGTTGCAAGCAAAGTCAATGAAGGAGTAGATCAAGAGGACCAAAAGAACAAGAATAATAAGAAGAAGCAGAAAAATCATGAAGACTTTGAAGTGGCAAACAAAGTGAAGTACAAGTACAGGAAGCTAGACAAGAAGAACTGCAATGAATCAAATATCTATGTCAAAAGAAATGCTAAAAACTGCAAGGGCCTCATGGTCCTTGATCCTATTGTTTACTAATTTTTTTAGCCTTGTAATGTCTAGCCAAAATGTATTTATCATAAGCTTGTAAAACTCCTCATGTAGCCTTGTACTACAGCCTCTGTAAGGCCCGTGCTATAGCCTCTTTGAATGTCCATCATGTTTTGGTACCTACACTTAGCCTTTTCTGTGACAGCGTCTGGTGTTTTTCCATGTTTATGGTGTGCCCACACTTTGCAGGTGTTACTTTCACTAAAGCCTCTACACACTTTGTACTTTTTGGTTGTGATTGAGGAGGAGTGTTGAGATATTAGCAATCACACCTAATGTAGCCTCTTTGTATGAGGCAATTTGGGATGAAGACATGCAGGCTGCAGAAATCCCATATGCACAGAAAGGGAAAATTGTACCCATCCAACAACTATAAAGCATTGTACTTGACTACCACTTTTGATAGATGAATGAATACATGATGATGCTTTTCTTTATCAGTTAGTGTCAGTCTTGTACTTGTCAGTCCTACACAAGATTGTGTTTATGAGTCCAAGCTTCCATCTTGGAACCTAATTCACTTATGTAACAGTTGTGGTCTTCAGTCTCGATGTCATCATGAGTTTAGTCTATGCTTACAAGCCACCATAGCCATGCTCTAGATCCTGCGTATTTTCATAAGCAAGTGACTAAATTTGAGAGATTGAGATCAAATTGACATAGCTCTTCAATGCTTTGAATCATAGCTCATCATGATGACCGTGTTCTTTGTCAATCAAGCCTGGTTGGTTGGGGCATTTCCATGGAAGAAGCCTTCAACATTCGAATGCTCTTGATAATGATGATGGCTCCTGTGCTTATTCCTAAACTTGAGCTTCAGTGAGGGAAAGCTTCAAGTGAAGCTTTCATAGTTGTCCACAAAGCTCCTATGCAAGCTGAGCTCCACGTCTTCAATTCGAGTAGGGAAGGGCAAAAGGGGTTGAGAGCTCTCTTGGTGGCTGAGCTCCAAAGGTTGTGGATTGGGATCAAGAGCTTGGATTGAGCAATAATGGCTTCCCATAAGAAATTGCCCACATGCAATTGCACTTGCCCACAGGCAAAGTTTAGTAGGAGATTCAACCAGGGTTTCAATATCGGAGGGGAAGGGATCAAATCTGACTGAAGAAGAGGGTTCCAGCTCTTGTCCCAAGAGGTCAAGAGTGCTAGGGGAACGGCCAAGAGTAGGAGTAAGAGGCAGGAAGAAGCCAAGGGCAGTAGCGCAAATTGCGCGCAAATTGTGGGATGCTTCTTGCTGCCTTTGGTAAGGATTCCTTGGCCACCTAGGTGTTTAAACTCTAACTGGAGATGGTGGGGATCAACCTCTAAGGTTGACTAATGGTTTGGAGATGGTTGAAGGAAGCTTGGAGAGTTTATGTTGGTTGGCAACCATAGTAGCTTGCAAGTTGGAGAGAGAAGGAGGGCTGAGGCAAAAAGTAACTGGGATTTTTGCCCTCTTTCAACTCCTGGAACTCCAAAATCGGCCTAGGACCCCTAAACTTTGCATGAAAGGAAGTGACGACCTATTATTTTAACTGTTTTACCTCCAGATATGTCTGAGTCTCTAGCCATGGCTCCTGCTTGCTCCAAAAGGCTGAGATTAACTGCAGTCCTTCTTGCTGTATTTGTACCTATAAGTTAAGTAACTAGGAAGGAAGAAAGGGGAAAGGAGAAAAGGAACAAAGCCTGAAGCTCTGATATCACTTGTAATGAATGGAACTGAGAGGAGAGAAAAGAAGAGTTGAAGAGAGAGAAGGAGAGCAAGAAGAAGAGAAAAGAAGACTAGAAGAGGAGAGAGAAATACATAAAAGAGGAGAGAAGGGAGAAGGGAGAAGGAAGCCATGGAAGTTGAGATAAAGGTGAAGAGTATGTTCTTGATAATAAATGTTTGTCCTAATCTAGGGCTCTTAAACCTTATATACCCCGGTCAATGTGACTAGGTGTCTAGACCCTAGTCGGAGTGTATCCTTCTTGTTACACTTACTTTTGTTGGATGTGTTGCAATACTTGGAAATGAAGGAAGAAGAGTTGTTTTCCGTCATAGTTAGAGATTCGATGTGGAAGACCTAATCGATTATGATTACATGGATGTGCATCCGACAATGGCAGAGATTGGAAGATATGATGGCACAAGCCTAGATACAGTGAGTGCCATCATAGTAGCACAAGAACAAATTACCTCGGTTGAAGAAGATTACCTTGTGCTAGTACTGAATTTGAAGTACTACAACATGATCTATTTGGACCAAGGCCCTAGCTTTCTACCAAGAAGTTTGTAGATTCCTTTGTCCAAAGAGGTGCCTCGTTGACACATGAGGAAATGAAGATACAAGATGATCTAGAGAAGGTAAGATTTCTAACTACCATATATTTTGATGCAATAAAACTTGATGGTAGAGTGCATTGGGTCCTCCAGAGTCCCATCTTGGCAAAAAATGATGCCTATAGACTGCCCTGTCCGAACTCACTAAGAAAGTGGCCCCAAACGATGCCAGACTAGGGTAGTTGCATGCATCATTTTTTGCCAAGATCTCATTGGTAGACTTCGGGGGACGCGATGCACCCTATCGTCAAGTTTCGTCACTTTTTGATAACTCTAGGTTAGTTGCTAATTATATTGTTTGATTTGATTTTGTCATTCAGAACATATTATATATAGATGAGTTTGCATCAAGGTAAGGAGGAGATCGGCATGTGGATCGATGGAAGGATTCAACTCTAAAGGATTACATTGGCAACCTTGTTGTAGAATTGGCGGTCTTCCGTTAGAAGTGCTCACCCCCCCAGAGGATAGGAAACAATCATGAAAATTCAAACTTTGACCAAGTTTGGACCTTTTCGAGCGATGCCTATGACATCTAGCTTGGAGAAGGTGGTGCTAGTCAAGTGGTCAAAGCTTCTTTACTTGTTTGACCAAATGCGTGGTGGAGCAATGTGTGTGCTTACTACATTAGGTGACCTTGCTAAAGTGCAAGGGGTGGGTCCACTTTCCTACTGGGTAGGCCATCCTCCACTCGCGCCCAAAATCTTCCCATCGCTGTAAGCTCCAAGTCTTACATAACTTCCCGAACAACCTTATGAAAAGATATTTTCGGGATGAGAAGCTCATATCCGTGCTAGATTATCCTTATCTCTTGAAGGGAAACAATGCCAAGTTTCCATCTCCTCTCCTTCTATGGTGGTCATTGTGCTCTGGGGAGCACCTATTGCTGCACTAGAGGAGGCTCCACCTTGTGCTCCAAGTGGCGGGCCTTGGCATGAGACCTTCTCATGGCCAAAATGGTGACATGCTTGCTTAGTGTGTGCCATGGAAGCTCTCGATGAGAGCAAGATGGAGAAGAGATAGAGGTTGGGGATGTGAGAATGGAGGAAGCAAAGAAAGCAAGATGTGAAAATGAGAAGAAGAATGAACCTTTAACCCATTTAAATCCCAAAATCGGGTTAATACAACTTCATACGCACTGTCCATCGTGTGATTGTAAATCCATAATCTTTTATTAGAATGCAATGAAACTTCACACGTTGTCGTATTGCTGTGCATTCGAGGTGTGAAAATCACCCAAAAGTTGTGCATGAGATTTGTTACTTTGTACATACTTTGACGTAGACGTTGTGCTTTGCTTTGCTTGAACATTTTGCTTTCAGTTGGTCATGTTCAATTTTACAGAAGAGACAAGTGCTGTTTGGGATTGAATCTGATATTTGGTATAAACAAATTAGAAGGAGAATGAGTTCTAGATCTGCAATGAGTATGGTTTTTCCGAGCTTCACAAGTTGTTTGCTTATGCTGAAGATGCAAATGGTATCGACAAGGGAGTTTAAGAAGACCAGTGAATTTTCAGATGAACATGAGGCTCATGTGTTGCCCTTGAGCATGGGTCCATCTGCTTGCATATATCTAAGTCTCTGATCTGAATAGTGCAAGGTTTTTTTTTGTGGAAATGTACACCCATAACCATAAAACAGAGTTGTCCAGAACTTGTTGTTGTGTGGGGCATTGGACAATGCATGTGGAAATATGACCATGCCGGTGTTCATAATGCTCTTCAAAGCTACAACTAGAGTCCAGTTGTTCAGCAGATGATTGCTGCATTTTCAGTTTTTTTTCCTTGCAGAGGATTATTCACATGATTGATTTTCTATCTTGAAATTCGTCAAGGTCCTCTGTGGACGCGACTTTTCTTTCAAAAATCCTTCGACATCTTTGGTGAACCCGACATGAAAGCGTCGCAGAAATTTCAGGATGGGAGATACTTCAGCCTCTATTTCAGCCTCTTCTACAATTCCAGCTGCGTCTACTTCAGCTCCATCAATGACTGCTGCGTCAAGTACTTCAACGGAGGATCTAAAGCAGATTTTGCAGAATATGTCCATGTATATGCAGCTCCAAAATCAGCAAACACAATTGTATATGCAGCAGCAACAACAATTGCATCAACAGTAGTTGTCCCAGCAAAGGCAACTCTATTCGGAGCAGGAGAATGCAAACAACGCGACTAAGGCTATTGAAGCAGTTGAAAATGAGAAGAAGCTATTTGACGGGCGCAATGTTTCAACATATTTGAAGACATATGAGATCAAGATGGGGTTTTTTGGAGTTCCTACTGGACTTATGAGTAAGTACTTCTTCGTCTTGTCACACCTGCTTTGAGGACAAAAGTGACTGATCTTTTTATTCAAAATACACATTGGCAAGATTTTAAGAAGGCCTTGAAAGAAGAATACTTCCTTGAGGACTTTGGTATGGCTACTCGGCGATCATTCCGAGAGTGGGTCTACATGCCAAACAAAGGTCTCGCTGCTTCGGAGTTGATTCGAGAATTCGAAGAGAGGTATAGTCAGCTTGATGCCATTGAACAAAGAGCATTAGATGTTGAAAAAGTTGAGCTTTTCTTGCAAGCTGCAGATCCTGCTCTTCAAGAAGAATTGGGTGAGCTTCTTGAAGATCGCACGAAGCCTATAGGTCTTAAAACTGATTGGCAGGATGCTCAAGATGCAGTCTCGACTTTGACCAAGAGGAGGATATGGAAGACTCACCTACAGAATGGTTCCATGACACCTACACCATCATCAGCTCCTATGCCTACTTCTATCCCTGTTATTTCTTCTCCTCCTCAGCCAGTTTCTTGGCCTATGCTAGTGCCTACTGTTGCCACTCCACCTATTCCTCCTGTTCCAAGACTGATGCCTACACCTTCTACTCCAAAACCATCCGCTCCATCGGTACCTACTTCTCTTGATGAAATAATCAAAGGCATCACAGATTTGACACTGGAGTCAGTCAAAGCGGAGTTGGTGGGTAAGTTGAAGGAGCAGTTTGCTTCGACTGCGCCTGCTACTTCTTCTAGTGCTCCTATTGCACCTAGGAGTGCTCCTAGTGCACCTAGGAGAGATCGGAGATGTATTTGGTGTGACAGTACAGACCATCAGCATTGCAGGGATTGTGACTCTTTCCAGGATGCAAGGAGGCAGAATTTGGTATATTGGGGGCAAGATGGTAAGATTTGGTTGACTGAGACAGGAGCTCCACTTGCTACCAACTTTGGTAAAGGTGGAATGAAGAAGTTAGTAGAGGACATGGTTGCGCGTACTTCTTATGTGACAGCTAGAGGTGATGCTTCTGCATATGGAGTTCAGATTGAGAAGGGATCAGAGACTCAGTCAGTGCTATGGACTTATGCTATGGAGACTACAAACAAGGGGAAAATTCAGCAAACTGTTTTGACTAGTGCAGGCTCTAGCATCAGATCAGAGACAGGTTGGGACTCGCTTGTTGACAGGTATTCTATTTATGCTTATTTGGCTAAATCTCATGGTGCAGATGTATTTGTTGAGGAGAAGCGTAAAAGGGATGAAGAAAATCCAAGTGCAGCTAAGAAGACTAGAGGGGGTGAGTTTGTTACTCCACCTACTGTAGGACCGTCTTCAAGACCAGGGCCAGATCGACAGATGGAGGATGCTCAAAAGAGAGAAAAGAGGCAAGAGCCTAGAGAGAGAAAGTAGCCAGGATTCAGATTGATGTTCGATATTGAGACATCTACAGACATGAAGAAAATCTTTAATGATAAGATACTTGGCAGCGAGGTGACTTTCACTATTTCTGAGATTTTGGGCATCTCAAAAAGAGAGTTTCAGGATCAGTTTCAGGAGGTCCTGAAGAGGAAAAGACATGCATTGGCTACCACTGATACACAGGGAGTTTTGATTGGGGAGTTGGATGAGGATGAGGATGAGGTTATGGTTGATAATGCTTCTATTTTTCTGCAGGTAGAGAAGAGGGTTCAGCCTATGCATTATGCTGAAATTGATGAGCCTATCATGATACCGCGTAGTCACTTTTCGCGGAGCCATTGGGCTAGGGCAACTACAGAGATGATGGTAAAGATTGGAGAGAAACAGGTGCCTTATGTTGCATTGGTTGATCATGATTCAGAGATTAATCTCATAGTTCGTGGAGTTTATGAGAGTAACAGATGGCCTATGGATATAGAGCATGGGTGGCGTATGAGAGCTGCCAATAATACTGCAGGTGATTTGTATGCTGCCTGTCCTAGTGTCAGGGTTTCTATTGGTGATGTAGAGGAGGATTTTCATTTCTTTGTGCAGGATTCATGCTCTTATCCCATAATTCTTGGTCAGCCATTCATTACAGAGATGCGCATGGAAACAAAGGTCATGGATGATGGATCTCCTTATGCACGGATTCGCCGTAAAGATGGTATGAGAGCAGTTCAGTTTAGGACTGTATATGTGAACCATGTTAGAAACAGGGATACTCTCAGAGATGCACCCTTGCCCACTGTGAGGGATTCGGGTTCTCATTAGGTACAGCCATTTCGCGAGACGATGGTGGTACAGAGGAGAGGAGATTGGAGTTCTCGCCTCCTGGCAGCAGTGTTTTCTCCTCTGGTTTTGTTGGGATTTCAGCAAACAGTTCGATGAGTTATCAAAAGACTTCTAGGTTGCCTAGAGCTGCCAGGCAGTTTATATGCAGGAAGGAGAAAAATTTGAAAAATGTAGGAATTTTGGAGGATGATGAGCACATAGATGGGATGTATGACAGTGTGATTTGTGCAGATACGATGTCAGAGATGGGAGATATGCTGAAAACTGATATGCTAAATTGTCACGGTAATGTATTAGTGCAGTCCCTGGACATGTTTCATGAAATTGCAGATTTTATGTCACAGATTGAGTCAAAGGCTGAGGTAACTCAGCAAAGAGTATTGAGTGCTGAAGAAATTCAGAAAACAGAGTTTCCAGCTGGTTATGATCAGCTTTTAGAGACACAGAGGGCTGAAAACTTTCAGCCAACAGAGTTTACTGCTGAAATATTTCAGCATTCAGAGTTTGGGGCTGTTTCTATGCAGTCCATAGAGCAGAGGGCTGAGGATATTCAGCCACTGGAGTGCAGAATTGCTGATTTACAGCAAGATTTATGTAATGCAGAAGAGCATAATGAAGCCAGGGTTGATACGAAATACAAAACTGTGGATAAGAAGGTGAAGCCGGTTGCTGTACCGCTTCCACCTGACAGTGATCAGCAAATAGAGAAGGCTGCTAAACAGCAAATTTTGAGGAATCCAGAGCATATTGGTCATAAGTTTTCAGCAGAGACTCTTGTTGAATTGAAAATTGGAAATGGTGATTTCTTGTTACCCATAGAGAAGCAATGCTTTCAGGAGATGCTTGAGCGTCATGGAAGGGGATTTGCTTTTTTCCCACATGAGATTGGATGTGTGAATCCTGATATTGTTGCTCCTATGGTCATTTTTGCTATTCCTCATATTCCATGGAATCTCCGACCTATTCCAGTGCCTAAAGCACACTTGCCAAAGCTGATTGATTTATTGAATGAGAAAATCAGGATGAGTATCCTTGAGCCTTCATCTGCACCATTCTCAGTGGTTTACAGTTCCAAAGAAAAATGGTACTCTCCGATTTATTCAGGACATGCAGCCAGTGAACAGAGTTACTATCAGGAATGTTGGTATAGGTCCAGTTGTGGATGAGTTTGCAGAGGCATTTGCTGGACGTGCCATCTATTCTTTGGGTGATTTGTATTCAGGATATGATCAGTTTCAGCTGGCTTTGGAAAGCAGGGACATAGCCACCATGAGAACTCCTATTGGGCTTGTCAGGATGTGTACCTTGCCTCAAGGTGCCACTAATTCTGTTGCGCATATGATGAATGCCATGCATAAGGTCCTTCGTGATTACATACCTCAGCTTACTATGCCTTTCTTGGATGATGTGCCCATTAAGGGGTGTGCAGAAGAAGAGAAGAATGAGAGCCTAAATGAGCAGGGATGCATATACTTTGTGGCTGATCATATTTCAGCATGTGAGAAGATTTTGGCCAGGTTAGAAGAAGTGAACTTGACACTTTCAGGGAAAAAATCTGTTTTTGGAGTAAATGAGGTTGTCATTGTTGGGCATATGTGTGGATATTATGGCAGGAAACCCTCACCTGATAAGGTGAATGCTATAGGCAAGATTGCAGAGTATTGTTCTACTACTTCAGAGGTACGGAGATTCATTGGTGCTTGTGTGTTTTATATGATTTGGATACCTCATTTTGCACACATAGCAGATTGTTTGTATCAGCTGCTTCGAAAGGGGCAGAAATTTTATTAGGATGAGAGCCATACTAGAGCTATGCGGAAATTGAAGAAGTTATTGCAGAATGCTCCTACTCTTAGGAAAGCGGATTATAATTATGGAAGGCCTATTGTATTGACAGTTGACACTAGTCCAATTGGCATAGGTTGGGCTGTGGGTCAAGATGATGCAGATGGAAATAGGTATGCTACTCGGTTTGGGGTGAAAGTCCTAAATGAGAGACAGAGGAGATATCCGCAAATCAAGAGGGAGTTATTGGGGATTGTCACGGCTCTCAAATGTGACAAGGAGTACTTTATTGGAGCTTCAGTTGTGGTAGAGACAGATTGCTTGCCATTGATTGGTATGATTACAAGTTGCTCTACTCCGGATATGGCTATGTTGAGATGGATTGCATACATCAAGTCATTAAATCCGGAATTTAAACACATAGCAGGGAAAGATAATCCAGTGGCAGATATGTTGTCTAGAGCCAGATATGATGATGAGGAGACTCTACTTGCAGAAGAGGATGATGCAGAAATTTCAGCCACTATGGTTGATCATGTTTGTCATGTTTATGATATTGTGGCTTTCACAGAAGAACTCTATGTTGGAGATTGGTTGCAGATTGGCAGGTACCTTAGTACACTAAGCAAAAGAGATGAATGGACAGATGAAGAGTTCAAGAAGATCAGAAGGAAAGCCTATGGTTATTTTCTCAAGGACGGATTTCTTTGGAAGCATCCGAAGAAAAGAGGCGGATTACCTTTGCGGGTTGTCTGCGATAGAGAGACACAGTTACAGGTGATGAGGGAGTTTCATGAGAGTCCTTGGGCTGGTCATAGAGGAGTATGGGCTACTTATGAGAAAATCAAGGAGAAATATTGGTGGAAAGGCATGTATAGAGATGTTTCTCACTTTGTTGAAACTTGCAGAGACTGCCAGATGTATTCAGTAGTGCATCATCGAGATGAGCTTCATCCGACCTATCCACTATGCATTCATTATAAGTGGGTAGTTGATTTGGTTACCATGCCTATGGGTCTATGGCAGATGAGATACATTGTTTTGGCTAGAGAGGATCTTACCAATCATGTTGAGGGCAGATCTTTGAGAACGAAGACCACTAGTGCAGTGTGTAAGTTCTTATTGGAGGAAATTTTCTGCAGGTATGGTTGTGTGGGTAAGATCACTACGGATCGTGGTGAATTGGATGCAGATGAAGCTAGGGAGTTTTTCTCTCAGCTAGGAATCAAGTTGGCTCTAACCACAGCATACAATCCAGAGGGAAATGGAAAGAGTGAAAGAGGGCATCCGCCGATAGTGAAAGCATTAGCCAAAGCATGCAGAGGACGGATTGGAAAACGGCCAAGACTTCTACCATTTGCTTTATGGGCTGATCGTACGACTCATAGTGTTACCATAGGATATATGCCTGCAGAGTTGATGTATGGTCAGAAACCTGTTATGCCGATTGAGACTTGTGCTTTGACTTGGTCAGTTTTACCTTGGCAGGAGGATTTGACAAGAGAGGAGCTCTTAGCTCTTCGGATTCGACAGTTGGAGAGGAGACCTGAGGATATTCAGCTAGCTATTGACAGGTTGAAGGTTGCTAGACTAAGGAATAAGGACAAGTTTGACAGTAGGCATCGCTTGCGGCCTAGAGCAATAGAAGAGGGAGATTGGGTATTGGTCTTTGATAGTAGCCTTGAAAATCAGCATACTGCACTTCGGAAGATGGTAAAAAGATGGTTTGGGCCGTACATAGTTAGACATGTCTTTGATAATGCAACATATGAGCTGACTGAATTGGATGGGACAGTGCTTAGAGTGCCTATTGCTGGAAAAAGAATCAAGATTTTCAAGAAAAGAGATGATGAAGATTATGCATTGGAAGAATTTGAAAGAGAAGAGCAACGAGAAGAAACTCCAATGGAAGAGACAGATGATATGACAGATAATCTTGTTGATATACCGGAAATGCATAACAAAGAGATTGATCTGTTTGTGGATCTAGATGATAATGATCATGGGTAGTTGGCCCATCCGGAGGATGCGCAGGATTAGAGGGGGTGGATGTCGTATTACTGCGCATTCGAGGTGTGAAAATCACCCAAAAGTTGTGCATGAGATTTGTTACTTTGTACATACTTTGACGTAGACGTTGTGCTTTGCTTTGCTTGAACATTTTGCTTTCAGTTGGTCATGTTCAATTTTACAGAAGAGACAAGCGCTGTTTGGGATTGAATCTGATATTTGGTATAAACAAATTAGAAGGAGAATGAGTTCTAGATCTGCAATGAGTATGGTTTTTCCGAGCTTCACAAGTTGTTTGCTTATGCTGAAGATGCAAATGGTATCGACAAGGGAGTTTAAGAAGACCAGTGAATTTTCAGATGAACATGAGGCTCATGTGTTGCCCTTGAGCATGGGTCCATCTGCTTGCATATATCTAAGTCTCTGATCTGAATAGTGCAAGGTTTTTTTTTGTGGAAATGTACACCCACAACCATAAAACAGAGTTGTCCAGAACTTGTTGCTGTGTGGGGCATTGGACAATGCATGTGGAAATATGACCATGCCGGTGTTCATAATGCTCTTCGAAGCTACAACTGGAGTCCAGTTGTTCAACAGATGATTGCTGCATTTTCAGTTTTTTTTTCTTGTAGAGGATTATTCACATGATTGATCTTCTATCTTGAAATTCGTCAAGGTCCTTTGTGGACGCGACTTTGCTTTCAAAAATCCTTCGACAACGTGTACTCGTTAGGTAGCCAAGA
Source organism: Lygodium microphyllum (assembly GCF_053477565.2). Classification (NCBI taxonomy): domain Eukaryota; kingdom Viridiplantae; phylum Streptophyta; class Polypodiopsida; order Schizaeales; family Lygodiaceae; genus Lygodium; species Lygodium microphyllum. Next base: position 124,611,007 of record NC_141152.1, on the reverse strand, counting down.
GCCCAAATTTTTTTTTTGGAAAAAAATACATACAGACCCCTTATCCGAAGTCTGGTGTCTAGAGCCACTAGCTCCTACTTTCTACGTGGTAGAGGTCTTGCACAATCTCGTGAACAAGTCTTAAGAATCTCACCTTCGAAATGATAAGATCAAAAGAGCGCTAATACCTTCTGATTTCTCTCAGGGCCACTGTATATGGATTCCACTTGTGTTTCTTATGGGGATGCTGAGGAGGACCCTTGTGAGGACGGCTTGAGGAAGCTAAGTTAGGCTGAGAAGGGGGTACATCTGAGCTAGTAGATGCTCCAAGGGCCTAAACATGATATGAGGCTTTGGGTGGAAGCTTATTTGCAACTCCCTTAGACCTAGCCATCTTTCCTGCACAAGAGATGTGAGAACTCAATGAATAAGATAGAAAGTGAAACCCTATTTTATATAACCCTAAATTGTAAGACTCATTCACATAGATGCACACTCTCTCTTTCTCCCTTAAACAATGAATTGCATTCACATTGAATACATTGTTCATCTTATTATCTTAGCTCTCTTCGAATCCATTTGTTGCCTTATCGAAGCCTTGTTTCTAGCCACTTGGCATGGTTTTCTTTGGCACTTGAGGCTTCATAACACACTCTTTTAGTGACACGATGTGAATCCATCATGTTTGCAGCAGCCGATTCATCAACACTTTAATGTGCTCTCTTTTGTGAGAGCTTAGCTTCATCTGCTACTATAATCCTATACCACCAAGATAGCAATTGGATCATTGGATTGCTACCATTTACCCCTCCACCATGATCAGTTTTTCTTTGGTATGCACCATGCACTATTCGATGTGAATTTTCGATCCCTTGTGTAGACCAAACTTCGATGCTTTCATTTTATGCAAAGTATGGCCCATGTGCCTCAAGAATATGCTACAAAGAAACATATCACACATGAGTAAAACTATGCTTAATAGTTTATACAATTCATAAATTTTAAAATATTGACTTAGTAGGCACCATGTAATGTGTGATAGAGCTTTTTCCCCACGCTTCCACTATGTTTTCGTAGAAGTTACGCACAGCATCGATAAATTCTTACTTATATTCATTGTTAAATACCATCTTATGAAGTAAGGGAGCAAATTTGTTAAGACTTATCCAAACCTTAGCTTTGGCCATCCTTGTTTTTCCTCCATTACTTTGATCAGGAACTGCAAAATGCAACTTTTTCCACCCATTGTAGTCCTACGGCTTGCAAACCATGACATTTCCTTTCTCATTGATGGGTGCTGAGAGAAACTTCCTAGCCTTTGCTCCTCCAAAGCAAGGCTTTTTTGGCAAGTTACCAAATTTTCCTTATCTCTTCTCATCTTTTTCAATCGTCACTTGATGCTTGTGTAGCCTAATTTTCTGATAGTACTCGCTCCACATTCCTACATGTTGCAATGGCTTATTTTTTGGTTGCATCCTATAAGAAAAGCAAATATATTCATATACAAATTTCTCCATGATTTTGATAAAAGCATGCAATGAACAAATGTGAATATGATCCAATGGAATGTTGAAGATGGATGTGGGATCTATTCTATTGCGCGTCAGTGCAGCACTCGTCACCCTTTGTCAGTTCTTCTTTCCGTCCTTTTCTTCCATCCTCTTTGTCAAGCAATATAGGCATGGATGCTTTGTTTCCATGCATTTTAAAGTTTTCAAGTCTTCTACAAGATGCCATTTAACCAAGTATTGACCATACCCTTCAACTAAGAGTATCTCACAATGTTCTTGATGATCATGTTTGGAATGCTTGTGTGCATAAAGAATAACTACATCACCTCAAATGTTTCCTTAGGAACTTCAAATGCAGCGAGCCACCACACATGGTGCTTGGATTGAAAACTAAAGTTCCCTTGGTTATTCTTCTCGAATTGTAAAGCTCTATTCATCAAAGTTACACTAACTCTTTTAAGCTTTACTCCGTTGACGACCTCGCTTTCATCCAATTTTATAACAAATTGCAATTTACCATTACATTCCTCAACAAACATATTGTAGTACATTACCATTACTGACTGCACCTTGTACAAATCTAAATAGTAATTGTTGAGTTTGGTGAAATTCACCTCATATGCATTTTTGGTCCCAACCTTTAGTGTTTCCATGCATTGAATATGCATGGGATCTCCTATCAGCTCCAAAATCTTTGTATTAAGTTTTCGTTGGGCCTCTATTAACTTTGAAGGTTGAGAAAGAGGCACGATTCTATTTCTCTTCAATATACGACCAAACCCAGTCTTTACATCTTTTGAATATCTTTGAGTAAGTTGTTGTGCTAATACCAGCCCTATCATGAATGGATTGTGCATCCATAACTAAGAACTCATTTGACACATCTTTTAATATGCACTCAATCACATTTTCCTTCACAGCCTTAGACTTAGGATTTCTCAAAGCATTTTCCAATTTACTTGCCTTTAACAATCTACTAATACATGATCCAATCTCACCCTCACCTAGGTTTTCTTTCTAAGCTACCTTACATGCTTTGATATGTCGCTTCCACTGGCCCCTATTCACAATTAGCTCATTGATTAGCTTCTTCTTTCGTTTGTGCTCTTGTGTTAGTGATGCCAAGAGGCATATTTCACGGTGGATTCCGTGCCACGGTGGATTTTGTAAACTTTGTTGACCGGGGCTCATACACAAAGTGGATTCTTTGTGCGAGAAGTCGATGGGGACGCCTATCCTTCTCGGGCATTTCATTAATTTAGTGTGTACATGGGTGATTCCATAGCGGGTGATTCCGCAAAATACATATTAAATTAATAAACGTTTATGAGTTTAGAGTGCGCACTCGTGATAAATTAAGGTTAGGATTGATTTCTAACCAGTTGATTTATTTATGTAGCTGAAGACTGCTAGGTATTCACTTTTGTCGGTTTAATTGTATTATTTTACTAACGATTGTGAATGCTTCAGTTGATGTGTAGAGATGGCAGCAGTGGTGGAGGAAAGCATTGAAGGATAGCGTGTATTCGAGTTATCACTTATATTTTGATGGGCGCATACCTTAAGCATGGCGTCTACATTTTGTCGCGTATATTTATTAAGGCATTGGATATTTATTTATTATTTTGTGTGCGCATGGGCGCACGATTATGATATTTGTATTTGGACATTGTATTGGGTATGCCTGACTATTTGGACACCCGCCCATTAGCTTTATTTCTATTTTGTGCTAAAGCAAACTCAAAAGCCAAAAGCATGCTATTTTGTAATTCGGGCTATTATTTGAGCTTGAAGATGATTAATACATAAAATACATGCTTTGTGGAGCGCTCACACAAGGCATGGGGGGAGATTGCACCCAGTTGGTCTCTTGTTCATGTCGTGCATGCTTTCGACCTTGAGTTTTGTGCAAAAAATAGAGTTCTTTTATTCTTGGGGACCTTCCGGCGTTCACTACACGAGCATACATCATCCGATCTATGCACCAGTGGTATCAGAGTGAAGCTTAGATCGAGAGCTTCCAATCACTATCCATCTTGTGCGAAGGCGGAGCTCCTGAAACGATCGAGCTCTACAGTCATTCTCATCGCGAACAGTCGATACGGGTGGATTCCTGGCGGTCAAGAACCTCTGTCTACAGCCTCTGATCACGAAGGACCGGCCTGAAACGGCGGAGGACCACGTCAACATCTCCTTCTATCAAGTCGTCTTCTCAAAGATCAAAGAGATAAGTTTTATATCATTCATAGAGTTTAAAAGCTTCAAGGCTAAGCTTTTAAAAAGCTTAGCTCATAAATTTTTTAAATCGGTGCATGAGAGGACCTCAGCATGATTTCCGCCCGGCTGAAAAAACGGCCCCCCTAAAATTCGTCATTTTTATTCAGAGTAGCTTTTAAGCTAAGTCAATCAAGTCATAAGTCACACAAAGTTTCAAAATTGATCAAGTTCCATAAGTTCTACAACTCAGCAAGTCAGTCAAGTCACCAGAAGTCAAAACTGACTTGTGCCAAAAACTCCCATAAGGATTGTTCCTGCGCAGAGGCACTGAACTGCAAAGTTGTTCTCTGGAAGACTCTGTTCGCATACGCAGACTTGCTAAACCAGTTTCAGCACACGCAGAAGGATATACACAGATTTTACAAAGATTTCAAACCCCGCAACTGCAAAAGTCGAAGACCGTGAAAGCCAAACAAAACTCTATAAGCCTTGTACACCCAACTTTGAGCTACGCTCATCCCGCTAATTGGATTTTGAGAGTGTGAGGTCTTTTGAATTTTTACAGGATGACGGAACAAAATATGGATGATTTAATGGCTGAAGGTGATCTTCCTGAACCTACCATGGAACAAAAGTTGGATTTAATTATGATGCAGTTGGACGAAGAACGAAGAGCCCGGCAAGCATTGCAAGTTCAATTGGCCAATTTACAAAGATCGACTACCGACAAAGAGGGACCACAACCTGAAGATCTTATCCAACGAACCATCGATGCGACTCTCGAAGCTCAATCCATCCGCAAAGAAACAAAGATAAGTAAAAGAAATTTCAAATTCCGTACTTTCAATGGCACTCGAGATGGAAAAACTGTTCTTGCATTCATCAGTCAGTTTGATGATTACTTTCATGAAGAGACATATGCTGAACACTACAAGAGAAAGGCCCTATAGACGCGCACTGTACACGCGAAAAAGCGGGCACGTTTATAAGCGTGTGTATCAGCGCATCTATTCATGCTAGTATAAAAAACGTGTCTATATATCCGCGTTGATAGATGCGAAAATAAACGCACATATTTTTCATTTCTCATAAAGCCCCTGAATATGACCAAACCTCTTAACAGCTAGTATTTGTTTGAATAGGGCATGATTGGATAGGGCATGATTGGATGTATATATGACATAATTACACCTGGATCATAATTTAGGACATGATATACATGTATAGGATCATACAGACATGATATACATGTATATACAACATGATATACATGTATAGGGCATATACATACATAGGACATGATATACATTACCAACTTTACTTCTTTTTTAGTATTACAAATATACATCCAATCATTCAAAGCTAATTATATATATGTGATTTCATGCCCTATATACATCCAATCATGCCTATACAAATGTGATTGGATAGGGCATGATGATTGGATGTATATATAGATCAAAGGTTGACTTGTGCATTTGCAATATATATATATATATATATATATATATATATATATATATATATAGAGAGAGAGAGAGAGAGAACTGATCAAGACACTCACATGTCTCATTTGTTGTGCACTTAACCTAGCCATGCATGCCAATTCATAGCATGAGTAGATTGATGTAAATCAGTTGGCTTGTGCATGTGCAAGCTATTCGAATCATGTCAAGGTGCACTTATAGCTCACATATAATTTTAGATAAGGTGGACCACATGTAGCCAATATGCACATATCCTCTTTTCATCATCTTTAGCCAGTGTGTCCACTTGTTGGTGACTAAAATAGATCACTGTAAGGATACTTTGCAATACCAACAAGCCAACTAGAAATCTCTTATCTATGAAATGTATAAGTAAATTAACTTGGTTAATTTGATGAGGCCAAGTTTTCCTTCCATGGACAGTGTGGTTGGCTATATTCTACTTCATAGTTATAGGAACTTACAGAAGTCAATGGAGCATCCTAAAAATGACGATACTCTAATTACTATATCAAGTCACTTCATGTACATATCTTTGATTGATTGATGGATAATATGCCTTTCTCTATCTCTTTCGTATACACCTTCATTGCATTATCTCTCTCTAGCTAAAAACCATTCGTGCTTTATCCACCTATTGATACTTGCATGCAATTGTAAGTGGGATGGTCTAGTAAGTCACTACATATGTGCCAATTGACTTGCCAATGTGTTATCTCTTATCCTCAAGCTTTGTTATATATGTCACCACATAGGTCAATTGATTCCCTAAATGCATGCATTGATTCCCTAAATTGTTCCTGCGCATCTGTAAGCACCTGTAATAGGCATTATCTGCGCATATACACGCGCAATTACACGGCTTACAGACGCGCCATGCATGTATAGAAAAATTTAAAAAAAGTTGTGGCTTTCTTTTCAAACATGTGCTTTCCTGCGTTTTTTGCGCGTTTTCTGCAATTCGAGCTCGACATCACTACTCGTGTCTATCTATCACTTCATGAAGACAATGAGGCAAGGAAATAAGAGTAAAAAGAGGACAGGAGGAAAGAAGAGCCAAAGAGTAAATAACAAGAGCCAAACAGCAAGGAAGAGAAGAAGATTCAAGCAACTTACCAAGGGAAGGGAGAAGGAGGACAAGGAGCTTGCAACCTAGCCGCCACCCGTTGGAACAAGCAAAGAAGGTGAGTTCTTCTTCTCTCTCTCAATCTTGTTTGCTTTCTCTGTCTGTTTGTCTCTCTCTTCTCTCTCTTCACATGCTGGATCTTGTCATCTATGGAGGTTTTTTTGCACGTTTTTAAGCAAGTTTGAAAAGAAATGGTCCGACTATGCGCGTTTGTCAACGCGTCTAGATAACAGTGTAGACGCATGTATAGACACGTTGACAGACGCCCACAGAGACGCAGATATAGATGCGCACAGAGACACAGATATAGACGCAACATGTAATATGTTTTATCTGCATAGGGTAATATGATTTTTCTTGTGTAGATGTGGAATCCTGGATCCTCCAGCACCCCATTCAACAAGGAGCAATTCATGGGGGAGATGACCAATTATCTTGGTCGCCCTCCCACTGCAGAGGAGGTTTTCAATGTGATGTCTGGGACACCTATCACATCTTTGCCTACATAGGGATCAGTTGAGGTACATGGATCGGCCGAAGCACGTGCATCTGCAGAAGCATGTGTATCGAGTGAGGTAGAGGCTAGTGCACGTCCAGGGAAGAGGGAGAGTCGTGCGGGAGGTCGAGGAGGTCGAGGACTTTGTGGGGGTTGCCTGGGTGGTGGCTCTCGATCACCCTCATCGAAAAATGAGAGAGGTGAGCCTTCACAAATGTACTACTCTGTCACACTGATGTTGGTGGTATCTTGCATGACTTTGAGGGGAGGGAAGTGATAGCCTACTTGAGGAGTATCGTGCATGCCACATACAAAGATTGCATGATTTCCTTCAAGCACCAAAAAAATGGTTTGTGGCAAGAGGTGCTGCGGACAGTACATAGAAGGTACCCTAATCCCGAGAATTCACGATTCTCAAAAGATTGGGGACGGTCAAAGGTGAGAGACGTGCTTCATAACAAGAGGTCTCACCTTATGACGCGCGCCAAGGAGTCATTGCGGAGACAAGAGCAGGGGCGCCCTGGATATGGCCAACCACCCAATTGCCACCGCAAGGAGTGAAAATAGACCAAGAAGAGAGCAGTGGAGAAAATGACAAATCGCCAGCATGCAGAGGCGTGACGTATCCAGATGGCAACCATGGGATCGTCGCATTATGGATCGGGTGGTAGGGAGTCATGGGAGGCTGAGTTTGTAAGTATTATTTGATTTCTTTTTTTAAATTAAATTTTGTAATTTGTTTCACTTCATTATGTAGTGTGTTTTAATACGTTGTATGTTCAAATTGTTTTATAGTATCATATCGTTGGTAGGATGCCTACTCCTAGAGAGGTGGGCTACCATCGAGGTCATAACCGGGCGTCCACTTGGCAGCATTTCTACGAGGAGGGACTCATCACGGGGGAGCAATATAATTGCGCCATGAGGATTCCACCACCAGAAGAGGTATGTTTTATTTTTTACATGAAAAGTATAGATAACTCTAATTTATTGTTTGTAATGGTATTTATATACCTTAATCCTTTGTGTAGGCGAACCCTGATGCAGTTGAGGATAGCGAAGGGGAGACTAGCAGTAGCGGTGGCAGCAACAACAGCGGCACAGGCAGCGGTGGTGGTAGCAATGATGATGCCTCTTCTGAGGAGATATAGAGGAGCCCCATGCATGCATGCCCCCCCTTGGCTTGTAATTTTCATTTTTGATATGTATTACTTTCAGCTATAGTGCTTGCGACCATGACATCACAAGCACTAGAACTCATAATGTAAAAACGTTTCATCTATATATATGAAATTTCTTGTTCTACATACATTGTTTTGTTTTCAGTATACAATCTTCGAAATAATCTTTCTCTGTTTTCCCTAAGCATACAATTTGATGTTGATAGGAAAAAAAACTAGAGAGCATGTGGCCAGCCACATGCTCTCTGGTTTTTTTTTCATACCTCTGTTTTGCGTGTCTATCAGCGCGTCTAAATTGCAGGATAAATGTGTGTCTATTCTCGTCAAAAACTTGAAGAGTAAACGTGTTTTTAGACACGTAGATACACGCGTGTATAGACGCATAATATGAATATATCCACTTTTTTATCAATATGATTATATATTTACGTAGCACATCAATACGCGCGTCTATATGCGCGTCTATGTGGGCGTGTAACTCTGACTATAAGTGCGCTTTTAGATGTGATACGGTAGATGCAGAAATAGACGCAGTAATAAACGCATCCGACATTTTTTTTTCACAGTTCAAATATTGCGTCTACAAGCGTGTCTATGGAGCCTTTTTGTTGTAGTGGAAAAAGATAAAATCAAGTGTGTCACTAATCATTTAGTGGATAGAGCATCTTTTTGATGGACCGTGGTTCGTAAGAGCATAGATTGTCCCACTACCTGGGACAATTTCAAGAAGAAGTTTATGCAGAATTTCCTTCCTCCACAATTCCATGAAAAAGCCATAAAGCAATGGGACCTTCTTCCTTACTCCAATTACGCATGCTTGAAGACGTATCTGAAGGGACTCACAAGCGCAAGTATATGTCTAGATTACTTGGGAATTACTACGCTGAAGTCAATATGTTCAAGCCTGCAACTCTTGAAGATGCAATTTCTTTAGCTAATGACACTAAAAACAAGCTTCGAGGAAGAGACAAGCGTCCACAACAATTTCAAACAAATGGTAACTATGGTTCTAAGCAATTCAATTCAAATTTTAGAAGATTCAATCAAAGTCGATTTTCTTCATCATCTTTCCATAAGCCTTGGACAAAACCATCTGCTTTGCCATCAAATACCAATCAAAACCGTAAGCCATCTTCACAACCAAATCCTAATATTCCTAGACTTCATGCCATTGCAAACAATGTATCTAAAGACAAACCTATAGTGTGTTACAAATGCCATCAACCTGGACATCTAGCAACCAATTGCCAATCGAAGAAGCCACCTGTCCATATCAACTATCTTGGAGCAATGGAAGATGAAGAACATGAGGAAATGCCTAACTTTACGGAAGATGAGGATGACATTATTACTCCTTCGGATACTTTACTAGGTATGTCAATTCCACATTCTTTATTGACAATGGAATGTTTAGTGCATGGAAAAGAAACGATTATTTTGCATGATGATGGTAGTACACGTGATTTTATTTCTGTAAAGTTAGTGAAAGAATTGAAATTACAAACTGTTCCTACGCATTATCGCATTAAAGCAGCATTCTTAGGCACAAGGTATAATGGAACACAAGAGGTGCATGATTTAGAAATTCAAATTGGTGAATATACTGAAAGAAGGAATTTTCTAGTTGTACCATTACAGTCCAGTGATATTATCCTAGGTATGCCTTGGCGTCATCAGCATAATCCTGACATAGATTATTCGACGCATTCAATTAAAATTCATTTTCAAGGAAAAAATATTACATTGTATTGTATGCACGCATCTAATGCATTTCCACTGCTTACTCATACTCAAGCTAAACGTGCATTATGCAAAAGTAGTAAATCTTATCTAATTTGGGTAAATGAATTTCAGGCTAAAGAAAAACATATGCACCCTAGGCATAAAGAATTCCTTGCACAATTTAAAGATTGTTTTGCTGAAGATCTATCACTTGACTACCTCCTTCACGTCCTGAAGACCACAAAATAGATTTAATTCCTGGTACACAACCACCCTGTAAAGCACCATATAGGTATAACGAGATAGAGCAAAAGAAATTTCAAAATCAAGTTGAGAAATTATTAAACAGAGGATTAATTAGACCTAGTAGTTCTCCATTTGGCGCACCTGTTTTGTTGGTAAAGAAGAATAATAATACTTATCGTATGTGCATTGATTATCGTGCCCTAAATAAGATTATTGTAAAGAATAGATATCCAATTCCTAGGGTCGATGATCTTATCGATAAACTACAAGGTTCTGCCATATTTAGTAAAATAGATTTTAAATCTGGTTATCATCAGGTGAGATTAGATAAATCTGACATATTCAAGACTACATTTAGAATACAATTTGGTCATTATGAATTTCTAGTGATGCCTTTTGGATTGACTAACGCACCTGCTACATTTAGTAGAATGATGAATCGCATATTTTTGAAATATCAGCATTGTGTTATAGTATTCTTTGATGATATCTTGGTATTCAGTAAAAATGAGAAAGAGCATTATGAACATCTGTCTTTGGTTTTCAAGTTGTTGAAAGATAATCAATTGTATGCTAATCTGAAAAAGAGTGAGTTTTTTTAAACAGAAATTGAATATTTAGGTCATATTGTGTCATCAGAAGGTATTAAGGTTGACCCTAAGAAGATAGAAGCAATATTGAACTGGCCTATACCCAAAAATGTACATGAGTTACGTTCTTTTCTAGGTCTTGCTAGTTTTTACAAGAAGTTTATGCGAAATTTTTCATTACTTGCTTTGCCTTTGACTAAACTTTTAAAGAAATGTATTGTTTATCATTGGTCTAATAATCAACAAAAATCTTTTGATTTATTGAAACATGCATTAACCCATGCTCCTATATTACAACTACCTGATTTTAATAGATCATTCTTTTTAGTAGTTACTGATGCTAGCGGATCTAGAATAGGAGCCGTACTTATGCAAGATAATCATCCTATAGCCTATTCTAGCTGTAAACTGAAGCCCTCTGAACTTAAATATTCCACATATGATAAAGGATTGTTAGCTGTTGTACAAGCTTTAAGACAATGGAAACATTACTTAATGGGTTCTGAGTTTATGATTAAGACTGACCAACAAAGTATTAGACATCTCCTTGATCAACCCCAAATATCTAACCGACATATCAAATGGGCAGCTTTTATTCAGAGTTTTCATCCCCTTATTCAATATCAACCAGGTAAAGAAAATGTAGTAGCTGATGCATTAAGTAGAAGACCCACCATTCATAATATCTCTATTATATCATTTGATTCTCTAACCCCTATGAAAGATACTTATCATCAGGACATTACTTTTCATCCTGATTGGAATAAATTACTTGGAAATAACTGGATTTCTATTGATTCACTGTCTTACAATGATGGATTCATGTTTTATAAAAAGAGATTATCTGTTACAGTTCTATTTAGATCTTTTGTTTTGAATGAGATTCATTGTCCTCCATATCAAGGTCATAGAGGTATCATATCTACTTTACGTACATTAACTGAAGATTTTTATTGGCCACATATGGACACTCATGTATCTAACTTTGTTTCTGAATGTTTGGTTTGTCAAAGAGTTAAGAGACATCATAGTAAATAGTATGGTTTACTTATGCCTTTATCTATTCCATCAAGACCTCTATGGATTTTATTACTGGTTTACCTAATACTAAAGCTAACCATGATATGATTTGGACTATTGTAGACAGGTTTAGCAAACAAGCATATTTCATTCCATGTAAGAAAACTTTAACAGCATCTCAGGCAACACAATTGTTTTTGAAAACGGTTTTCACTAATCATGGATTACCAAAAGTCATTATTTCTGACCGTGATTCTAGATTTTTACTAACTTTTGGATTACTTTGTTTGCTAACCTAGGAACAAAGATTGATTTCTCATCTGCATTTCATCCTGAAACTAATGGACAAACAGAAGCCACTAACAGTACTGTTTTAGATTTTTTACGTGCTTACACTATTTCTAAACCACAAATATGAGACACACATTTGCATTTACTGCAATTTGCATATAACAATACACCACACATAGCTACAAAGAAAGCACCGTTTGAAGTGATTTATGGTTATAGATTGTCTACACGTGTTGCATCTTTATCAAATAGAATTCAGAGTGTTGATGATATTGCTAACATGCATGCTACTATTTTTGATGAGATAAAAGACATGATTGCCAAAGCCCAGCAATCATATACAAAACAAGCCAATAAGAAAAGACAGGCCATGAATTTCAAAGTTGATGACTATGTTTGGTTGAGAATAGAAAAACGTAGATTACAAAGTGTAGATAAACACCCACTTGTGAAATTAGCACCTAGATTCTATGGACCATTTAAGAGCATTCACAAAATCAATGACAATGCATTCAAGTTAGAACTACCACCTCACTGGAAAATTCACAACACATTTCATATTAGTTTATTACGACCCTTTAGAGACCAATTACCTGTACACCCTGTTTATGAAAACCCACCTTTGCTAGATGAAGGGACTGAAATACTTGAACCTGAAGCTATCATAGATACTGACTTTATGACCACTAGAACTGGCCATAGATATTCTAGATATTTGGTCAAGTTTAAAAACCATCCTGTTGAGGAAGCCCAATGGATGCACGCTAGAGACTTAAATGCTTTCCCCACTCTGTTAGCTCCACATTGAGCTAATAGCAATTGAGGACAATTGCTATCCCACCCCGGGGGTATGATGCCAGGAGGCATATTTCACGGTGGATTCCGTGAGGTTTTACGGTGGATTCCGTAAACTTTGTTGACCGGGGTTCATACACAAAGTGGATTCTTTATGTGACAAGTCGATGGGGATGCCTATCCTTTTCGAGTGTTTCATTAATTTAGTGTGTACATGGGTGATTCCATAGCGGGTGATTCCGCAAAATACATATTAAATTAATAAACGTTTATGAGTTTAGAGTGCACACTCGTGATAAATTAAGGTTAGGATTGATTTCTAACCAGTTGATTTATTTATGTAGCTGAAGACCTCTAGGTATTCACTTTTGTCGGTTTAATTGTATTATTTTACTAATGATTGTGAATGCTTCAGTTGATGTGTAGAGATAGCAGCAGTGGCGGAGGAAAGCATTGGAGGATAGCGTGTATTCGACTTATCACTTATATTTTGATGGGCGCATACCTTAGGCATGGCGTCTACATTCTGTCGCGCCTATTTATTAAGGCGTTGGATATTTATTTATTATTTTGTATGCGCATGGACGCACGATTATGATATTTGTATTTGGACATTGTATTGGGTATGCTTGACTATTTGGGCGCCCGCCCATTAGCTTTATTTCTATTTTGTGTTAAAGCAAACTCAAAAGCCAAAAGCGTGCTATTTTGTAATTTGGGCTATTATTTGAGCTTGAAGATGATTAATACATAAAATACATGCTTTGTGGAGGGCTCACACAAGGCATGGGGGGAGATTACACCCAATTGGTCTCTTGTTCATGTCGTGCATGCTTTCTACCTTGAGTTTTGTGCAAAAAGTAGAGTTCTTTTGTTCTTGGGGACCTTCCGGCGTTCACTACGCGAGCATACAGTATCCGGTCTGTGCACCAGTTAGCTTGTTGTTGATCTTTCTCAAGTCATCCAATTGTGCCTTTGCCTCCTCATATGAGATACCAATGTCATGGATAGTGCCCTACATTGAAATAATTTGATTGTTTTGTTGAATTATAGTGACATTCAGTTGTACCACTTGTCCTATGAGTTGTTGTATATGAAGTTGATGTGCATCGATCACATCATGATAATTTGTTATGGTTTCTTGGCAAGTTGTAAATACTTTGAACGTCTAATCATTGAGCCGCCTAGTGTAATCGAGCAACCATTTTCACCTCGCATACATACTTCAACAAATTTGTGATTCCTGATAAAGTTGGAGGTCTATTGTTTAAGGGGTCAATTGGGCAGATTCCCCCAACAACCCACAAGTCCACATGTTTCAATCCCATTTGCATGTAACTCTACAGAACCTGAGGGTTAACACTGATACGTTGGGTTCTTTTGAATAATGGTGCGTATTCAATCTCTACCTCAATATGCAGCTTCTTCTTTCTTGTATTCATTTAACTATTAATAGAAATAGAGAGCCTATTTGGTTGTCACAGGAGGTAGAGTAGAGATGCACAAAGAGGCACACAAAGGTGCTAAGGGAAAGGAGGATATAAGGAATTCACTCTGTTAATGAAGGTTGCATAAACACAGAGAAGAGGTTACAATAGAGCCATGAGAGAGTATAGATATGAGGGAAAATAGCTTTGAGAGAGTAGGGATGTCCAAGACTTTTCCTATTTTAGAAAAGTTTAATTTACCTCCAAAAACATTTCCAAAAAACACGAAGTTTGACTTGTTTTTTTTTTAAACCAAAAGCTAGAATTTAAAAAATCCCCAAAATATCTTAAAATAAACTTTCGAAATTTCATTTTTCTTATTCTCGATGAAAAAATCAATTACCTCTTGTATCTACTAATCATTTTGCATTGAAAACGAAGCACCACACTCTCGTAACTAACTCCTTTTTGAATATAAAATTTGGTTGAAAAAGACTTTTGAATGAGAAGAGAGGAGGAATCTGAGTATATCTTTGTAGATAATATAAAAAAGGCAAAACGAGATTGCAAAAGTGGAGAGACAAGAGGATTATTTTACTATTCTTCTCTTCTCTTTTCCTTGTTTTAAGGAGGAGAGGGGGGGGACTAAAAGGCCCATTTTTGAGTTCATTTTTTTCCTAATGGGAAATATCCCTATATGGGAAAACATAGAAAATTTTCCTTATGTAGGAAAATTTTTACGCAGGAAAATTAGCCTATATATATGAAAGAAGAAAAGGGTATTCCTTATCAATTCCCCTGTTAAAAATAAGCATAAGAGTAAGGAAGGTAAATAATAGGGAAAATGGAGCATTTCCCTATGTACGAAATTTTTTCTACATAGAAAAAGTTTTTATGTAGGAAATTTTTCCTACATAGGAAAATTTTCCTACCTAGAAAATTTTCTATATGATTTTCTAGTTTCTCTAACCAAGAAAACTTCCACTTTTCCTATTATTTATTTTTCTCACTTATGTGTGTTTTAAACTAGGAATTGATAGGGAATTTCCCTTTGTTTTCCTATGTAGGAAATGATTAAAAGTTCCTTGTGAGAGACTTGCACGAAAGGTTTTCAATTGTAGGTACTAAAGATTCCAAATTTAATTATTGCATCTAAATAGTCATGCAATAATCATCAGAATGTTTGTCAATATACACATAGATATATATTGACATGCATAATGCTACATATTCCAACAACCTTATCAAAGCTATTGTGAAACTGGTGCATAATGTTTTCCACTAGAATTGCAAGGTAGCATCTAAATGAGCTTCATTTGCTATAGTGCATGTCCATGTGTGTTTGAAGATGAATTTATGCCTTTGTGAATTCATTTCTCTTTCATTTGAGATGTTCCATGTGAATTTAGGTCAAAGAAGTTTAGATCTCATAAGAAAGGTGAATTAGAAATGGACCAAGACAAGTGCGCAAAAGTTGAAGTTATATATTCTTAATTGCAAACATGCTATAGTCAAATTTGATGTGGAAGAAGGTCAAAGTGTAAAATGCGAATCTTCTTATTAGTTTCATATGTGACTTTCTAAAGCCATTTAAATTCCCAATCTCTCATTTCTACTATTGCCTTGGAATTAACATCAAATGAAGAGCGTGTCGTGCATAATCAATATGACTACTGGGTTATGTGGTGGTTGTGTATCGTGAGGATTGACATGGGATGCCACTTGATGCATCTCCTCAAGTAATCAATTATGTTGTCAAAAACAATATAACTACAACGGTAGTTGTTGAACGTGGATAGTAATGGACTTTCACATTAAAGATTGCATTACTAGAGAAATATCTTTCACAATATTTAGGTAGGCAAGAAGGACCTAGCCTCCTTCATGGAAAGCTAATGTACTTCATATGTAATTCTAGTCCATATTCCAATCAAAACACACAATAGATGATTAATCACCTCCAAATTACCTTATACGATATTGAAAGCCAGTTTCTCTAAACACTTAATCAACCCACCCAGCTCACGTTGAGTAGATTCACCAATAATATACCACACATTTCGTGATTGATCATGTCCAGCTCGTGCTACTATATTAGTAATACTATAACTGTTTGGATTGCCACTCATTGAAGTGGTCAATTGAGTTCACACCAGTCCTGTAAACCGACTGTGTGAAGTACAGCAATTTGCCCCAGGTGAAGTCCTGATATGCCCTTGGGTTGGCTTCGTCTATCAGCTCCTCAGGAGGGTAAAGCGCTGCCTCGTATGGTGGATTAAAGAAGAAAGCCATTGACTTTCTTCCGGCGAAGCTATTGACGAGAGCCCTGTGTATGCCGCTCTTGAAGAGTTTGTTTGTAAGGGCCTGAAAAGAAAAGATTAGACAGTACCAGCTGGGGTTATAAAGGATATATTACTGATAGAGATATGCATTGAGGTACGTATCAATATAATTCTGGGAAACAATAAGCGGCTGGCATGTATAACTATTGTCCATACAATTGCAAACAACCAACTCCGACGAGGTGGCGCAACAATATTACTAACCATCAGCGTATCGCCTATGTTGATGAAGAACGCATCGTTGCGTGGGGAGACAGTGTACCATGTGTCGTCGTAGAGTACTTGAAGGCCCGCAACCTCATCTTGGTGGAGGATGGTGAGGCCAACTGGGTCCGTATGGGGCCCGGTGCCAAATGTGAGAGAAGGTTCACGACAGGATGGATAGTAGTTTAGGCGCAAGATCGAGCTGTAGTCTTCAAAGTATCGTTTCAAGGCGTTGCGTTGGAGACCAAGGGCAAGCTCGAGAACGTGAAGCACCTCAAACGCTATCTTTGCCATTGCTTCGCAGTACTTTTCAAATGTGGAGCTGCATTTTGACAGCCGATTAAAGGGATTAAAGGAGGCCAACAACTTAACTAGTGCATAATTAGTCATGCGTCTTAGCGACTGGGAGGCGCGACATTGATGGCGAAAGACACATGGTGTAATGCTGCATGGTGGGATCGATGATTGCTAACTATATTAATTCGCTGACCGGTATATTGTATATACTACCTGCTCGCGAGCAGGTGCTCATCATCGTGCCCCAGCACCATCTCGCAGTAGTGAGCGATGGTAGAAACCGGGGTGGACTGCGCGGAGAAGGTCTCCTTCCAGGGCAGCCTGGACGAGAAGCGCTCGGCGAAGCTGCTGCTGTAGCCGAAGCTCTCGCCGGGGAGGCGCCTGGCCCTCTGCTTCCTCTCCAGGGGCAAGCTGAACAAGCGCTCCGAGTGGCGATGGGCGGCGTCCACCAGCGACGAGTCCACGCCGTGGTTGACCACGTGAAAGAACCCCATCGTGCTGGCGGCGCGGCCCGCCAGCTCCGCCGTAAGCTTCCGTTGCTCATCCACTGCAGTCGTCGATGACCTCGAGTAATGATTAGACGTACTGGTCGTGGTGGTGCGGCGGAAGAGGGCGAGGTCAATGGTCGGGATGTCCATGATGGGTTGCTTCTCCAGCCGGCCCGCGTCGGATTGCTGCAGCTCCGGCCATATGAACGCCGCCGGGATGGCGCTGGCCCGCGCGAAACTCTCGAGCGCCGTGGCCGCAGCTGGAGAGACAGCGGGAGAAGCCATGATATTCTCAATGCTCTAAAATTAGCGAGGATTGAGCTGTAGCTAGCTAGCTATGGGTGCCAAAGACGATTAACAGACAACGGTGATTAGGCTCTGCTAGTACAGCCTCTAAAACCTGCCAGCTCTTACAAGTTACAATCCCTTGTACGACGGTCTCTGATCTCAGATGCCGTATTTATAGAATCAGCTCATCGTGAGTCTAAAACACGCACTATTCTTGTGTGGGACGGAGCATTCAAGGTCAACAGCTAATTGTTGGTGATTTCACCACAGTAGTCTATCGAAGATGCTTTTGATTCGACTAATTACCGGCCGATGTCATTTCTTGGCTCACTAGTCCTCGCACTGAATGATGATGTCACGTGCCAATTATGGAAGTGGAAGGGCCGTCTGGACCAATGAAACAGACAAGGCGCTGAGGCATGCCCAGCGGAGCGGCGCCGGCGACTCGCGAGCACAGCCTACTCAGCACAGATAAAACAAGCACGCACGCGCGCGCACAGACACACACACACACTCTCTCTCTCTCTCTCGTACGCAGTCTGATGATGGAAGCCGAAGCGTTGGCAGCTGATGAATGAGACGAGCTGGAACTCCCATCGCAGACAAATCAAGAGCTCTAGCCCCTCTCTCTCTCTCTCTCTCTCTCTCTCTCTCTCTCTCTCTCAGAGTCTCTACTATCTAGCTAGAGCCTACACCTCTCTGCGCGAGCACACGTTTTGGGCTTCCACCGTTTCGTGCCTCAGAATCCGACAAGAATGGCTAGAGCCTAGACTTCTCTGCGCGAGTACACGCCTTGGGCTCTCCGCCGTGTCGTGCCTCAGAATCCGACAAGAATGCCGGACTCCAATCGACGCTCCACTCCGACAAGAATGCTTTTGTCCTCTCCGAGCAGCATCCACTTTCCCGAACGTAATCCGAAGAGCCCCGTCGCACCAGCACAAGGAACTTTATTGTTTACTTTTTCAGTCGAAGCATTAAAATATAATAAAATGGTGTGTAAATTTTACAGCTGCTAGTGAAGAGGAGCTTCAATACAGGGAAGCTGCCTTATGCAACCAGTCTTAGATTACAGTATGAATCAAATTCACATCCTTTTGGAATCCACAATTTTCTTCTTGAGCTCTAACAACATGGCAACAACTTCATCTTTTGAGCCTCCAAGATAAGCTTGCTCATGGAGTCTTTGCAACTTCTCAGCATCCTGATCCACCTGCAACAAAAAAATTGTCTTAAATCCATGATAGGATTGATAGAGACATTTTCAAATACTTTTTTATTCCTATAGATCCATATATTCCAAAGAAAGAGGCTTCATATCCAATTCCAAACTACTACCATATATTTCACCCAAGATTATCTCTTTCTAGGTGAACTTTTAGTTGGGTGGACTTGCATTAATAGCACTTGCAAGAAATAAAAAAAGTTAGTGTTATGATGGCAGTTATATAAAATATGTAATATTGATTCCACATTTGTATTATATCTTGGGCAGAGTCCATTTCCAATTTCTGCCTTTAAGGCGGCCCTTTCATTAGTCCAAAGACATCTTAGGCTGAAGAACTTTCATCAAAATATTAGTAAACCTGTAATTCCATTGTTTATTATTCCAGTCAATGTGCCACCTTTCATTGAGCTTAGCACGTAAATCTTTATTGCATACCTGAAGATTTGGAAGGGGCAGAAGAGGCTTATCTCCGATTAGACATACTCCTCTCTGGAGTGTTTTATATTGATGACTGCTAAGAGATGTGGATCCCATAGTTGCATTTTGTGGGTTACCATGTTGACTTCAGCTCTGGAAGTAGGCCAAATTAGTCGTGAGTTGTACATTACTTAGCCAATTTTTTGTGTTAGGATCCCATATATCCCCCCAAGTTCTAATCCCCTTCCGGTATATTTTGTAGGCTTTATTTAGATCACTCTTTGAAATAGATTGGTGAAAAAAACTAAACCATACAGAGTCAACTACATCCCAAGGTAAGGTTAAGTTGGAATGTGAAGATGAGACTATCTGTTTTTTATATTTGAACCAGGACTGCCAAATCCCCTTCATCAATGATGGGCATCTTGTTGTCTTAATTTCTACTAGGCCTAAGACAATAGTGAGCAAATCTAAGTTTTTCCATCTTGGATAGCCAACTACTTGAAATTGACTAATAGAGGAGTGTAACAGGGTAGTCCAATCCTCTTCCTCCTTATCAATACTCATAGCAACCCATTTTGCTGCAAGTTTATTGGCCAATGTTTGCAGGTTTGGAAGCCCTAGTCCTCCAATATTTTTTTGTACACACAGCCCATGAGACTTTGGGGATCTTAAATTTATCCCCATTCCCACTCCACAAGAAATTTCTAGCTAGTTGCTCCAATTGTTTCAATCCTATTTTGGTTGGCTGCCAGCATGCTAAAACATATATTGCGGAGGGGATAAGGATATATTTGAGCATTAGGCACCTGCCACCCATATTAAGTTGAAGCCCTTTCCATTTCTCAAAGTGTTTTCTAATTTTCTCTAGTACCCAATCCGCTTCATAGAGATACCAAGGCCCATAGGAATTCCAAGAAGTCTGAAAACCTTGCCCCTTTCTATTTCTTTGCACCCAGCCTCAATTAGCCATCTAGGGGATGAGGAAATCAAAGATTTGACGCTTGTTTTAACTGGGTTGATAACGGATCTAGAGGCTTTATAGAAAGTTTGAAGACAATTCCAAAAAGCTACTAGTGAGATAGGGTCATTAACGGTCCCATTAGTATCATCAACAAACTGATTTAAAACCATGTCTTTATTATTGGGTAGTTTGATCCCCTTGATGTTCCCCTTTTCAATCTGATCCTGAACTAGCCATCCCAATGCATCTGCTGCAATAGCAAATAACAGTGGGGCCAGGTGATAGCCCTGTCTAATCGATCTTATAAGCAGTATTGAATTAGTCATTTCTCCATTAACTGCAATTCTAGTGGATTCATTGCCAAATAAAGTACTAACAAACTTTATAAGCCTCCTCGCCAGTCCCATGTCATGTAAAGGTTGAAGGATGAAGTCCCACTCCAACCTATCATAGGCTTTGTCAAAATCTATTTTGAAAAAAACAAAGTCTTGATTCTTCATTTGAGCATATTAAATCCCTTCCAAAAGAGCAATGATAGAATCTAAGATATACCTTTCCTTAATAAATGCCTTTTGTTCCTTCCTTATCCAAGAATTTAGGTGTGGGGAAAGCCTTCTAGCCAAAGCCTTAGCAAACACTTTATAGGCCGAGGTCAAGTAGGTGATTGGTCTCCAATTGGTCTCCAATTGGAGAGTAGATCTTTCTCGTCTCTCTTGTGTATAAGCTTTACCACCCCTTCATTGATTATGTGAGGTAGGGCTCCATATCTCAAGGATTCATTTCTTACTTCTAGCAAGGGGTAATCAAGAATTCTTTAAATTCTTTAAAAAACTCATTAGGGAGGGCTCTTTCCTTTAGCTAGAGCATCTATGGTGTCTTCTAGTTCAACTGTAGTAAGGTCACCATCAAGTAGGAAGGCTATGGAAGATGGGATCACCTTCTTCCTAACCAGGCTGATTTTGACTTTTGCATTGGTATCCTCTAGATTACTAATTCTAGGAGAGATAAAGATATTAGAGAAGAATTCTTTAGCAATCACTAGATTTTTAGTATTGTCGTTAGCTTTGGTACCATTGACCTTAGTTAAGAGAGGGGCAATATCTTTCTCTTTTTTTTTCTTTAGAATGTTGAACATTTCTATGGTTGGTTTATCAGCTTTCCTAGCCCACCATTGTCTAGTGAAAAGTTTAATGCTTGGTGCTTCTTTTTCTTCTCAAAGTCTGTAAGTGTACCTGCCCTAATTCAATTTGAACTTCCAGAGACTTACTAAGGGAATACTTTCTTGCTCTTTCAGCCCTAGTTTCCATTACCCTCCTAGCCTTGATCTTTCTAAGAAATTCTTGAGTATCTTGGATACACCTCGTCCATGCTTAAGCTGGGGAGATGAAGGATTGGAATGAGCGTTTCCATATTCCTTCATAGAGTCCCTAACCTCTTTTAGTTTAAATAATCGTGGATCAGAATGGAACCATCCAGATTTTACAATTTGGGAGTCATTAGACAGATTCAACTGAATGGGGAAATGATCTAACATAACAATGCTTTTAAACATTTTACATTTAGCATTAAAGAATGTAGACAGAAGACCTACTAAAATATAAAACTTGTCTAACCTAGCTTTCCTCAAGTTAGAATTTACATGATTAAACCAAGTGAAACTCAAACTGTCACGTATAATGTCCACCAGTCCATGAAAGGCCTTGGTTGCCATCCTTCCAGTACCTGAGATGCAATGTCCCTTTTCTAAGAACCTGTCCTTCAAGGACTCCACCATGTTAAAATCCCTAGCCAATATGATGGGGCACTTTATAACCTGTAAGGAATCCCAAACTTTTCCTCTTTCTAAAGAAGAGTTAGGGGCATACATGGAGACAACTACAAACTCATAAAAAAATTTAAAGTGGGTAGCTATCTAATTATTATCATTGTCAACAAAGATGTTGCTTACCTGCTCTTTGACCTTATAAGAAATGCCTATACATGTACCTTCCTTTCTATGATTATGCTTAGTGGTGAACCACACAAAATCTTTGGATATAAGATTTAGATTCTTAGTCAAAGTATCTTTAGTAGCTTTGACTTCTTATAGGCAAATAACCTTAGAAAGAATGGCTTCTTGGTTAAGCCATTTCGTGATAGTGATTTCCCTTTTTGGATTAGTGAGAGCTTTTGAGTTATAAAACAGAATAGTGAACTTATTCATTGTTGATTAGTTTTTTTTTTTGCTTACCTTTCCTTTGAGAGTCCTTAATACCCTATCCAAAGGGTTTACTAGCACTTTGACCTACCTTGAAATTTTTTCTTTTTGTTTGTTGTGTGTTGTTTCCACCCTTTTTTGGGCTTTTCGAGGGGGTGGATTGTTAGGGATGTAATCCCCACCAAGTAGTTCCTCCCCCTCAGCTTGGGTAAAGTCCACATCTTCATTTTGTACATTCAAATCAAAGTTTGAATTGTCTGCTGGAGTACCCCCCTCATTTTTTTGTTATGGTTGAGTTTCCTCAACAATAACCTCATCATTATTTGAATCTACATTGTTATGGCATTTAGTATGGTTGGTTTCACCTAGCTTGGAAGTCCCATTATTTCCATTATCCAAATTCATTAATAATACAACATATCTATTGTTACTTTCACTTGTGTGATTAAGATTAGTTTTTTGGCTTGCACTACAAGGATATCAGGGTATAGCGATGGCGATTTGCGATGTGAAATAGCGACATCGCTATTAGCATCACAAATGCGACACTAATAGCAGCGGTACTCAAACGAAAAAAAACGTGGGCTGAAATCAGAGTGCGTTATTTTGCGCGTATTCACGAAAGAGAGAGCGAGAGGGAGAGCGAAGATCTTGCATTTGAGAGGGAGAGAAAGAGAGAAAGAGGTAGAAAGAAGGCTTCTCACCACCGCCGCCGCCGTTTGTGAAGAAGAGGAGGTATATGGAAGGCGAAGAGGAGCCACCGTCACAAAGAGGAGCCACCAAACCCTTCTTCGAGCCTTTACGGTGAGTGCATTGTCCATTCTTGCTTTGCTTTTGTGTTTTCTCTTTCTCTTTTACTTGTTTTTGGTATAATTCATGGGTATTGAGAGAGGGAGAGGAGATGAGAGAGAAAGAGAGGGAGAGGGAGAGGGAAGAAATGGGAGAGGGAGGGAGAGGAAATGAGAGAGAGAGAGGGAGAGGGAGAGAGGGAGGGAGGGAGAGGAAATGAGAGAGGGAGAGGAAGAGGGAGGGTGAGAGGGAAACATTAAACATAATAGCAAAATAGAGAAAGAGAGGGAGAGGAAATGAGAGAGGAAGAGGAAGAGAGAGAGGGAAATGAGAGAGGGAGAGGAGAGAGAAAAAACATTAAACATAATAGGGAAAGAGAGAAAGAGAGGGAGAGGGTGGAGAAGGGAGAAGAAATGAGAGAGGGAGAGGAAGAGAGCAAAAGGAAATGAGAGAGGGAGAGGAGAGAGAAAAAATGAGAGAAGGAGAGGAGAGAGAAAAAGAGAGAAAAAATATTAAACATAATAGGGAAAGAGAGAAAGAGAGGGAGAGGGTGAGGGAGGGAGAGGAAGAGAGAAAAGGAAACGAGAGAGGGAGAGGAGAGAGATATTAAACATAATAGGGAAAGAGAGAAAGAGAGGAAGAGGGGAGAGAAAAAGAGAAAAAAACATTAAACCTAATAGGAAAATAGAGAAAGAGAGGGTGAGGGTGAGGGAGAGAGAGGAGAGGGAGAGAAAGAGAGAAAAGGAAATGAGAGAGAGAGAGAGAGAGGAAGAGAGAAAAGGAAATGAGAGAGGGAGAGGAGAGAGAAAAAACATTAAACATAATAGGGAAAGAGAGAAAGTGAGGGAGAGGGTGAGGGAGGGAGAAGAAATGAGGGAGGAAGAGAAAGAGAGAAAAGGAAATGAGAGAGGGAGAGGAGAGAGAAAAAGAGAGAAAAAACATTAAACCTAATATAGGGAAAGAGAGAAAGAGAGGGTGAGGGTGAGGGAGGGAGAGGAAATGAGAGAGGGAGAGAAAGAGAGAAAAGGAAATGAGAGTGGGAGAGGAGAGAGAAAAAACATTAAACCTAATAGGGAAAGAGAGAAAGAGAGGGAGAGGGTGAGGGAGGGAGACGAAATGAGAGAGGGAGAGAAAGAGAGAAAGGGAAAGAGAGAAAGAGAGGGTGAGGGTGAGAGATGAAATGAGAGAGGGAGAGAAAGAGAGAAAAGGAAATGAGAGAGGGAGAGGAGAGAGAAAAACATTAAACCTAATAAGGAAATAGAAAAAGAGAGGGAGAGGGTGAGGGAGGGAGAGGAAATGAGAGAGGGAGAGGAAGAGAGAAAAGGAAATTGTTGTTTGTTGTTGTAGTAGTAGTAGTTTTTTCTTTTCTTTTCTTGTTTATTGTTGTCTAGTTTTCTTGTTTTTTGTTATTGTTGTTATAGTAGTAGTAGTAGTTTTTTCTTCTTTTCTTGTTTATTATTGTTGTAGTAATAGTAGTAGTAGTGGTAGTAGTAGTAGTTTTTTTTTTTTCTTCTTCTTCTTTTCTTGTTTATTATAGTAGCAGTGGTAGTGGTAATGGTAGTCATGGTTGTGGTCGTGGTCGTTGTTTTTTCTTATTTTCTTATTTATTATACTGGTAGTGGTAGTGGTAGTGGTAGTGGTAGTGGTAGTGGTAGTCGTGGTCGTGGTCGTGGTTGTGATTGTAGTCGTAGTCATATTCATGGTCGTGGTCGTCGTGGTCATCGTGGTCATGGTGGTGGTTGTAGTCGTGGTCGTGGTCGTGGTCATGGTGGTGATTGTAGTCGTGGTTGTGGTCGTAGTCATAGTCATGGTCGTGGTCGTGATCGTGGTCGTGGTCATAGTTGTAGTCGTGGTCGTGGTCGTGGTTATCGTTGTAGTCGTGGTCGTGGTCGTGGTCGTGGTCGTGATCATTAAAGAAAATGAGAGAGGGGGAGAAAGAGAAAAAAGAAGAAGGAATGAGAGAGAGGGAATAAACATACAACATAATAAAAAAAGAGAAAGAGAGAGAGAGATGGAAGAAGAGGAGATAATGAATGGATAAAAAACAAAGAGAGAGTGGTGGCGAGGTCTGGTGCAACACCATGAGATGGAAAACACTCCGACATATATACGTTAATTTGTGGGTGGGTGGGTGGAGACTTTACATACGTTAATTTTTGCTGAGTTACAAGAGAAGAAATCCCTTCTCAAACAATTTAAGAAAGAAAAAAAGAATGATAACAAAAATAAATTGTTTGTCATAATGTAGACAAAATGAAAAACGATGAAAGTCTTGTTGTTCAAGATCGTGAGGCATATCTTAATCAGTGTGTCCCATGTCCTTGCTCTCAATGCAAGCTGGCAATTAGACGAAAACGTCGATTGTCTATAGAACACGTACGATGCTTCGCCGAGTTTTAATATAAGATCATTGATCAAGCGATCTTGGATTTTTAGCAAATAGTAAGAAAAGTTAATATCAATCATACATTGTACTCGCAAGCTAATTGAATACCATATACAAGAATATTGGGTGTGGCTGGCAAATTTTCTATCCAGGGAGGTGACATCTCATCCCAAGAAAGAGTGTACAATTTGCGGCCAATTAGAAGAGTTCGTGGGCGTGCGATGGATGGAGTGCCTGAGCCAATCCACCGCTTGGAAGGTACTACTTGATCTATACCATCAATACAAGAGGAGACAGGCAGCCTTCTAGACCTACCTACAATCTTGGAGCTTCAGATAGAGGCAATGATCGATGCATTGATTCCCATGGATGTCGAGACTTCTGATCCGCTTAGAGAGGAAGCATCCATACCATTATATGATGGGTGTCAAGTATCTCACCTGAAAACGCTGCTTGTACTCCTAAGTGTGCAAGCAAAATACGGGTGGAGTGATGCGAGTGTGACCGAGTTATTCAAGTACCTTATACGTATGCTGAGTTGATTTCTTTTTGGCACTATCATTAAAAACATTTGTGCTTTTTCAAGGTGTTTTATGAATTTTTTCAGTTACTAAAATATCATATATTACCACCTGCAAATATCATGACTAAGTCTCGTGATGATGCACGATATGCTTTACAAAATCTTGGCATGGACTACAACAATATCCATGCATGTATATTGAATGATTGCATACTATTTCGAGGAGAATATGAGACTATGGAGACATGTCCAAAGTGTGGTGCTCATAGGTATCGACAGGACTTGCAAGCATAAACCATCCCTCAAAAAGTTCTTAGACACTTTTCGCTTATCTCTTGCATAAACCACATGTTTCTACGTCCGACATGGCAAGCTTGACAACGTAGCATGCACAGAATAGGTCCACAGATGGAGTTCAACGAATATCACTGGATTCACGTGCATGGAGCCACATTGACTCTACCTTTCCAGGCTTTGTCTAAGAGTCAAGGAATCTTCAGCTCGGTCTTACAATGGATGGCGTAAACCCATTCGGTCTGTGCTCAACTTCTTACAGTATGTGCTCTATAGTCCTTGTCAACTACAATATCCCTCCATGGCTTTCTACGAAGAAAGGACATCTCATTCTTAGCTTACTCGTCCTCGGCCGCTACAAAGTCAAAAATATGGACATGTATCTTCGTCCATTAGTCAATCAGCTTAAGATTTTGTGGGAGGAGGGGGCCAGCGTGCAAGATATGAGCAAGCACGATGGTCGACGGTCCGCCAATATTTGAGCCATTCTCATGTGGACGATGCATGACTTTTCGGGATCCGGAGAGTGCTCAAGTAAATAGACTTCCGTTCTCGTTGGTAATATCTATCATAGCTTGTTCAAGTTTGTATTCACTGGATAGAGGTGTTGGAACATGTCTGGTTACCTCAGGTTATCATGCATGTCCATTGTGCGGGCCACAGTTAGACTCCTGAAGGTCATGAACCATGAAGAAGATGGTATATCAAGGACACGCCGCTTTCTTGCCAAAGGGTCATGAACTCAGGGAAGGTTTTCTTGGATGATCTCCAACACATATGAGTGCTGCAAGCTGGTATGAGCTAAAAATGGTCCACATGGAGTCACATCCAAACGAAATGCGACAGTTCTCAGTTTTCTATGAGTTGCCATATTGGACCCCCTTACAGATCAACCAGTTGTTGGATCCCATACATATTTTCAAGAATGTGGACAGCTTGCTATGGGACCACATCACAGGAAAGAGAGACCCTATAGGGACACGAATGGATTTTAAGGAGGTAGGCAAGATGGAGGCGCTTTGACTACAGTCGAGTGTTGATGGTCGCATGCAGCTACCTCGCGCTCCTTGGGTTTTGTCCACTAAAGAAGAGCACATTGTGAAGTGAATAGCAAGTCTATCCGCACTCCCATGGGTATGATGCATTCTCTCAGGTCTGCATTTTCTAAAGATGACCAATTATCAGGGCTAAAATTCCATGACTGCATAAAATATGTCAGGTTTATACTACAAATGGAATGTAATTGGTGTGCACATTTTGCTATTTGGAGTGTAGTCATTGTTCATAATGCTTTCTCATTTGTGGTAGTTTGTACTATCGATCGCGATCACAGGATGCCTTACTCTAGAAATACGCGGGGCCATTTACAGGTTGTCGACTTTAGTGCAATGGATCTCACAGAAGGAGATTAAGACGTCCTCTATTGAATCCGCGAGGTGAGGAGCAGTGGAGACAGTCTATCTCTTTGAGAAATACATGCCTACTAGCATGCTTACGATACAAATCCACCTTCTTGTGCATCTTGAAGATGAAGTGGAGATTGCTGGAACTGTCCATACGTGATGGATGTTCTTCTTGGAGCGCTTCATGAAAACCTTGAAAGGCTTTGTGCGACAACGAGCTCGGCCAAAAGGTAGTATGGCTAAAGGTTGGTTGGTGTCTAAGGCGCTAGTGCATATTTCACAATGGCTACCAGCGGTGGATCCAGACAAGAAAATGCTATGGTCGTTGAAGGACGATGATAGATTGACAGGAGATGTGGTGGTTGAAAATGGGATAGAAAAAAGAATGGATGCTGCAATGGAGGAGAAGGTGAATCGCTTTTGTATGTTGCACCATACCTCTGTGGAGACGTGGCTCACCAAGTACCAGCAAGCTAGGCAAGATCGAGAGAAAGCGCGATTTGAATTTTGACGTAGTACATGCCATTGACCGATTCGATATCCCGAGGGCATGGAGGAGATGCTATGGTTCATGTCAATGTGATGGTTACATGGAGCTTTGACCGCAGCGTCTCACGAAGGGGCAGAGGTCTCAATCGAGGAGTAAAAATTCTCGAGGAAATGTAGGCTAAAGGTGATGACATATTTAGGATTTGTCGTATCTATATTTTATATGCGACAACTAATTTGAGTGTTTCAATTTACAATACAAACTATATAGTGCAGCATGGTCACGCGGATGGCATTTTCGCATGAAGCGTATTGATAAAATGTGCTCCACAACAGACTGTGGTATCATGGCAAGATTCGAGCAAGAGAGCTGAGGATGAGCAACGGATCCAAACATGGTTATAGATGAGATTGAGTATTTTGGAAACTTGCAAAGTATTGTTACAGTGGATTATCGTAGCTTCTCCATGATACTATTCTATGTGTAGTGGTTCAAAGTGGTACTTGAAGGATTTCTCGAAATAGATTCCGAAAAAAAATGGACGGATTTGCGTGATACCTTTGTGTTGTTGGCCCATTGTGAACATGTGCATGAACTCATTTTTTTGTTCATTGTATTACAACATGATACATGTCATAATAATTTAATCTCTCTTGTACGTGTTTGTGAACATGTAATCTTCTATCCAAACCCCCGACAACCTCGATGGTGGTACGTTATACCTTCAACTCCCCGAAGTGCAAGAGTATATGATCAAAGTGATATTCCGAGCATAGATGAGGACAATATGCAAATACAGGGGTCTATATTGCAAGGGGTGGAGGCCACCGAAAACTTGGAGCATGTAGAGGAGCCAACATTGGGTAACAATGATAGAAATGTAAGAGTCCAAGAATTCTTTGAGAACGAGGTGGACTCATCCTTTTGTGGTGGCATGTCTATTGATCTTCCAGTGTATGTGAGTTGTGTCAGGAGATTGACATGGGATCATGGGATACTTCATACTTGGAGCATCCACTTATTCAATTCGTTGACTAATCACTTATAAGGATACATAAGATATGCATTTTAAGTGAGATCATTTTTTTAGGATTTATATTACCGTGCTTTGTATGATTTAAATTGATTATGCTAACATCATTTTTTGTCTGTGTAGGTGACCTTTTTGGATACTTAGATCATCAGGATGAGTTGAGGGATAAGCGATGAGGAGTTGCAGGATATCTTTACATGCATATCTCTAGATCAGATGGCGAGATTCAGAGACATGGTGGACCAGGAGTTGTCTCGGACATCGTCAGGCCACTCTATTAGATCTACTTTGGCGCGATCAGATGCTTCAGCTTCGAGCAGACGAGGTCGACGCTCCAAACTTGGGCCAAAGGGAGAGAGTGCTTCAGGGTCAAGGGGATGCTACACAGATACGGAGGCAATGAGCCCGCGCTCGATACGGGATACAGGTGCTACTCCTCGCTCTCATGGCAGTTCCAGGGAGCATGGCTTAGGTGATTACTGTGGAGACACGGACGCGGTGTCTCCGTCTCGTCATTCTACTGGAGTTGTGTCACCTGTAAGATTTATCACACCTATAGGGACGTCTGTTCCAGTTACTCCGGCTTTTGCTCAGCCGTCTGCAGGTGGCACCCCTATGGGTGCTACACCGATAGATACTATCCCGATCGGTACACCGGATGTACAGGGGTCTCTTGGTTATGCCCAGGAGCGTGGTCGCATGTGGGAGAGGACCCAATCTTAGGCATACCCTAGAGGGATATGCTTATCTTGTCAATGATAGGTCAATAGCCATCATCATGAATGATGAGGGGAGGAGGGTGATGGCTCGCATGAGAGAGTTGTGCTAGCAAGTTTTTCAGCACAACATCTTAGATCATTGGAAAAACATACCGGAGAGGAGCAAGGACTACATAGTAGCATCCTTGCATGAGGAGTTTCCGATTCCAGCCACAATAGATAGATTTTCTACGGGCTGGATGATGGAGTGCATGCGTGCATATATGTCACACAGATGATCGAACACACACAATGCACTCAAGAGTGGGGCTGCAAAGCCTGAGTGGCTAGACACGAACGATTGGCGCCGACTGAGGGAGGAGGCTACAGATTCTCTAGGACGTTGGAGTCAGTAGCGCAAGGCGGCGAGGACACAACTAGAGGCCGGAGTGGTCTATCATTTTGGGAGTGGCAGCCATAGGACATATCTAGAGAACTTTGTAAGTTTTTCTTTGTTTTGCTTGCTTATTTTTTTGCAATATCCTTTGTACTAACAATCATGTTTCTAACAATTAGTATTTTGTTTTCTTTGCAAAACTCCATTACAAATCGCGATCCGACCGGCCTTGAGACTCGATATGCAGAGAGGCACAGTCTCACTGCATTGAGATCAACCGATTGTATAGATGCGGCGGCCCTGTAAGTCACTCATCTTTCTTGTCTGTAGTTACCATGTTTAATTAGAATACATTATTGTATGGTGGATTGATGTGTAGTTTCATTTTTTACAGAGTCCGTTCGATGCTCCTTTGCAGTGGGATGAGCTTTCGAATGGCGAGGATATATAGCTCACCCTTGGATCCCTGGAGCTCACACACCCTTCTTTTTGGGTCGCCTGATCTGTGTAGACATTTTCTATGTAGTAGTGATATCTTGCCATGATTGTACTAGTCGCTTTCATTATGCGATCATGTATTTATTTCATGTATCAATGTTATAATTTAAGTACATTTTGTTTTTATTTACATGACCATTGTACACAGTGTAGAAACTATTTTGTATGGCCCAAATAAAGTACATAGTGCTATATGTGGCAGGGCAGCTTGCTAAATTTATTTTTCCTGTTACTATCGCTATTAGCGTCGCAAAATCACCTACACGTGTCGTTATTGGCGTTGTTATTAGCGTCATAGAGCGTCGTTATCAGCGTCGTTATTTGTGTCGGTATTCGTTATTTGTGTCGGTATCATTTGCGACACTAATACCAACGCAAATAGCGACGCTGATAACGACGCTAATACTAACTATTCTATGGCGTTGCCAATAATGACGCTTTTTACGACGACGGGGGTTTTATTTATATTTCCGTTGCTTTTAATGTCAGTATAAGGTCTATATCTTGTAGTCTTGCCTGACCCTTAAATTTGTTGTTTCCCTTCCTATTAATTTGTTGAAAACCATCATCTTGGTTTTTGTCAATTTTAGGGGGGGTATCATCTTGCTTATTATCAACAGTTTCATGCATGTTCCATTTAGGACAATTCCTGATAAAATGACTTGTTTTGAGGCACTTAAAACAAGCATTAGGCAAATTCTTATAGATAACTAGTTGGCCCTTAATAAATAACCCATATGTATCTGAGATTATTAAAGACTCTATTGATTTCTTATTGATATCTACTTCAATGAGCAACTGAGAATGCCATCTTGGGTTTATATCTGTATATGGCCTTTGACTAAGTAATCTTCATATGGGGCAACCAGATTTTTTAGAAATGGATAGAGATTCAAATGAAAATTTGAAAATTCTACCCAAACAGGAACATATGTCGGTTCTGGTCTTGCTAGGTCAAATTCTGAGGACCATTTCAGTAGAGAAAGAGGTGAGTTATGCAACATCCATTGACCATAGCTTAGTAGAGTTAAGGCTACTTGTTCAAACTCAAACAGAAAAAAGAAATAGTTATTCGGTAGGTATTGCATGCTAATAGGTTTGCATCAAATTGATTTCCAATTATTTCTACCCCAATTTCTTAGAAAGTCAATCAAGGTGAGCATCATGATAAAGACCTATTAGTGCTCTTAATTGATAGGTGCAATTAAATTTCTTCAATTCCATAGCAGGGGATTGAGAGAGGAACCTCATTGATACTTGTTGCACTGTGGTCACACCCACTCATTGCACGAAGGTTTTTATAGTGAGTGAAGAGAAAAAAAAAACAAAGAGCATGAAGGTCTTTACTGCAAATGAAAAAAATAAATTTAACTATGAGTTGATTGATTGATTGTTGAATGTGGAGATTCTCCATCAATAAATGAGCACCCTTAACCCTCTTTTTCGCAAGGAAAAAAATGAACTCACAAATGGGCCTTTTAGTCCCCCTGGAGAGAAGAATAGTAAAATAATCCTCTTCTCTCTCCACTTTTGCAATCTCATTTTGCCTTTTTTATATTATCTATAAAGATATAATCAGATTCCTTCTCTCTCCTCATTCAAGAAGTCTTTTTCAACCAAATTTTATATTAAAAAAGGAGTTAGTTACGGGAGTGTGGTGCTTTGTTTTCAATGCAAAATGATTAGTAGATATGAGGTAATTGATTTTTTAATCGAGAACAAGGAAAATGAAATTTTGAAAGTTCCTTTTAATATATTTTGGAGATTTTCATACTCTAGCTTTTGGTCAAAAAGCAAACCAACTGGTCAAATTTCACATTTTTTGGAAAAGTTTTTGGAGGTAAAATAGAAATGTCTAAAATACGAAAAGTCTTGGACATCCCTACCCTCTAAGCTATTTTTTCCCATATCTATACTCTCTCAATCATGGCTCTATTATGACCTCTTCTCTGTGTTTATGCAACCTTCATTAACAAAGTGAATTACTTATACCTTCCTTTCCCTTAGCACCTTTGTGTGCCTCTCTGTGCATCTCCACTCTACCTCATGTGACAACCAAGTAGGCTCCCTGTTTCTATTAATAGTAAAATGAATACATGAAAGAAGGAGCTGCATATTGAGGTAGAGATTGAATATGCCCCATTATTCAAAAGAACCCAGTATACCAATGTCAACCCTTAGGTTTTGTAGAGTTACATGCAAATTGGGATTGAAACACGTGGATTTGTGGATTGATGGGAAAATCTACCCAATTGACCCCTTAAACAATAGACCTCCAACTTTCTCTTAGGAATCACAAATTTGTTGAAGTATGTGTGTGAGGGTGAAAATGGATTGCTCGGTTACACTAGGTGGTTCAATGATCAGGCGTTCAAAGTATTTATAACTTGCTAAGCAACCATAAAAAATTATCATGATGTGATCGATGCACATCAACTTCATATAGAATAGCTCATAAGATAAGTGGTACAACTAAATGTCTCTATAATTCAACATAAGATAAGTGGTACAACTAAATGTCACTATAATTCAACAAAACAATCAAATTATTTCAATGCAGGACACTATCCATGACATTGGTATCTCATATGAGGAGGCAAAGGCACAACTGGATGACTTGAGAAAGATCAACATCAAGCTAACGCAGGAGCATAAACGAAAGAAGAAGCCAATCAATGAGTTAATTGTGAATAGGGGCCAGTAGAAGCGACATATCAAAGCATGTAAGGTAGCTCAGAAAGAGAACCTACGTGAGGGTGAGATTGGATCATATATTAGTAGATTGCTGAAGGCAAGTACATTGGAAAATGCTTTGAGCAATCCTAAGTTTAAGGCTATGAAGGAAAAGATGATTGAGTGCAAATTAAAAGATGTGTCAAATGAGTTCTCAGCTGTGGATGCACAATCTATTTGTGACAGGGCTAGTATTAGCACAACAACTTACTCAAATATATTCAAAGGTGTGAAGACTGGGTTTGGTTGTGTGTTGAAGAGAAATAGAATCGTGTCTCTTCCTCAACCTTCAAAGTTAATAGAGGCACGATAGCAACTTAATACAAAAGTTTTGGAGCTGATAGGAGATCCCATGTATGCTCAATGCATGGAAAACTAAAGGGTGGGATTAAAAATGCATATGAGGTGAAGTTCACCAAACTCAAAAATTACTATTTAGAGTTGTACAAGGTGTAGTCGGCAATGGTAATGTAATACAATATTTCTGTTGAGGAATGTAATGGTAAATTGTAGTTTGTTATAAAATTAGATGAAAGTGAGATCATCAAAGGAGTAAAGCTTGAAAGAGTTAGTGTAACTCTGATGAATAGAGCTTTACAATTCGATAAGAATAACCCAGAGAATTTTAATGTTCAATCTGAGCACCATGTGTGGTGATTCACTGCATTTGAAGTTCCTAAGGAAACATTTGAGGTGGTGCAGTTGTTCTTTAGATACACAAGCATTCCAAGCATCATAGATCATTAGAAACATGGTGAGATGCTCTTGGTTGAAGGGTATGTTCAATACTTGGTTGAATGGCATCTTCCAGGAGACTTGAAAACTTTAAAATGCATGTGTGGAATCTCCAATGGTGAAAATACAAAGAATCCATGCCTATATTGCTTGGGAAGAGGGTGGAAAAAAAGGATGGAAAGAAGAACTGGCAAAAGGTGACAAATGCTACACCAACGTGCAATAGAGAAGATCCCAATTGGAAGCCCATGTTCAACATTCCATTGGATTGTATTAATATTTTTTCATTGCATGCTTTTGTCAGAATCATGGAGAAACTTGTATATGAATACATTTGCTTTGCTTATAGGATGCAACCAGAAAAAGAAGCCATTGCAACATGTAGAAAAGTGGAGCGAGTGCTATCGGAAATTAAGCTACACAAGCATCAAGTGACGATTGAAAAAGATGAGAAGAGATCAAGAAAATCTGGTAACTTGCCAAAAAATCCTTGCTTTGGAGGAGCAAAGGCTAGGAAGTTTCTCTCAGCACCCATCAATGAGGAAGGGAATGTCATGGTTCCTAGGCTGTAGGACTACGATGGGTGGAAAAAGTTACATTTTGTAGCTTGATTGAAGTAATGGAGGAAAAACAAGGTTGGCCAAAGCTAAGATTTGGATAAGTCTTAACAAATTGGCTTCCTTGCTTCGCAAGATGGTGTTTAACAATGAAGATAAGCAAGAATTTATCGATGATGTGTATAGCTTCTACAAAAACATGGTGGAAGTGTGGGGCAAAAGCTCTATCACACATTACATGGTGTGTACCAAATTAATATTTTAAAATTATATGAATTGTATAAACTATTGAGCATAGTGTTACTCATGTGTGATATGTGACTTTGTAGCATATTCTTGAGGCACATGGACCATACTTTGCAGAAAAGGGAAGCATCAGAATTTGATCCACACTAGGGATGGAAAATTCACATTGGATAGTGCGTGGTGCATACCAAAGAAAAACTGATCATGGTGGAGGGGTAAATGGTAGCAATCCAATGATGCAGTTGCTATCTTAGTCATATTGGATTATAGTAGCGGATGAAGATAAACTCTCACAAAAGAGAGCAAATAAAAGTGCTAATGAATCGACTGCAAGCATGATGGAATCATGTCGTGTCACTAAAAGAGTATGTTATGAAGGCTCAAGTGCCAAAGAAAACCATGCCAAGTGGCTAGAAAGAAGGCTTCAACAAGGCAGCAAATGGGTTCGAAGAGAGCTAAGATAGTAAGATGAACAATATGTTGAGTATGAATGCAATTCATGGTTTAAGAAAGAAAGGGAGAGTGTGCATCTATGTGAATGAGTCTTACAGTTTAGGGTTATATAAAAGAGGGTTTCACTTTCTATCTTATTCTTTGAGTTCTCACATCTCTTGTGTAGGAAAGATGGCTAGGTCTAAGGTAGTTGCAAATAAGCTTCTGCTCAGAGCCCCATATCATGTACAACTGCTTGGAGCATCTACTAGCTCAGATGCACCCCCTTCTCAATCTAACCCAGCTTCCTCAAGCCGACCTCACAAGGGTCCTCCTTAGCATTCCCATAAGAAATGCTAGTGGAAGCCAGGTACAGTGGGCTTGAGAGAAATTAGGAGGTATCAATGCTCTTTTGATCTCACCATTCCGAAGGCGAGCTTCTCGAGACTTGTTCACGAGATTGTGCAAGACCTCTACCGCATAGAAAGCAGGAGGTGGTTTTTGGTACAAGGTCAGGATAGACCTCATCGCTTCACAAAAGAATGTCTTCATGCTTTACATTGTGTTACGAAGGCCTTTTTAGTTGACTTGATGACTGATGCTCAGCATTGTGCAATATATGCAAAGTGCATCACTATAACTTCCAAGGACGTTCAACTTGTAAGAAATCTTCAAGTAGTGAAGGATGCATTAATGGAATAAACACAGTTTGTAATACTTTTTTTTTTGTCATAGTGTTATCCTCGTATATTGGACATATGACCATGTCCCAGTGCAAAACTATTGTATGCGTCCTTAAAATATGAATTAAAGTTTTACTCTTGTCTTTCGATCTCAACTTTGACTCTGCATCTTTGCTGTATTTTCAATTCTTACTTACAGTTTTTGCTAGCACTGTCAATTTCAATTGGTAAAACATGCAAAAATTTGCAATTTCTTGTTGCAGACTTTGCTCTTGATGCCTGTGTATAGTCTATGTAGTGCAAAGTTTCTAAGGGCTAGTAGTCGCGATGTTGATTTCTCGATTATCAATCCATCCATAATTTTGGTGTGGGATAAATTTTAAAATACTAAACTTTATTGGAATGCGATGAAACTTGGCAGGAAAGTGGATCCAGATGCCAGACTTCAGACCAGGGGTCTGTATTTTTCTTTTTTTAAAGGGCTCTTGGCCACTTAACGAGTGTGCGTTGTCGTGATGTTATGAGGACACAGTGTGAAAAAGTATGGAATGCATCATCATCCATCAAGAGAGTCAATGTGATCTGCATCATTAGTATTAGTGTGAGTTGCATGGATTATCCAAAAATGCTAGATTTTTTGATAATTTTAGCCTATATTTGATATTACTTATTATAAAAATCCAAAAAAGTTAAAAAAGCTTCTAGATTAGGATGGCATGCAAAAAGCAAGTTGCTTTTTCAGCCAATTAGGAGATTTTCCATAAAAAAGACAGATTGACGAAATTGCGCGCGTCGCAATTGCTGTAAACAGGTTGAAAACTGTAGATTGAACTAAAAGAAGGAGTGATTTGGGAGATCCGTGATCAAGTGTTCTAGAGTTTTACCCCCCTTTCAGAGCCAACGGAGCCATCAGATTTGGGTTCCGAGCAACAGAGAAGGAGCTGTAATTTTTATGCACATTTTGTTCTACGAAGAAGCTCTAGGAGATCTAATGCCTGGAGATTGCTTTTGAGACTGCAAAGATTCCAGGTTCTTTCAATACATATTGATTCAATTCATTGTGATTTGTTTTTGTAGTGTTTACCACTTGGGTATTCTCTATATTCTCTTTCACCTCCTATCTCTACTTCCTTCTATTTCTGATCCCTGGTGGATTTGAGCTTTCAATAAAAACCCCTTTGACATTGGTGAAATCGATGTGAAAGGTTGTCAGAAGAAGGGAAGACAAGATGGGAGAATCTTCAAATACATTCTCCAGTGATGTTTTGCAACAGTTGGTGCAAAATATGAATATGCTTATGCAGGTACAACAACAACAACAGGTGATACAAGCTTCAGCTCAAACACAAAGTGTTGTGATGAATGCTATGTAAGCAGTTGAGCGTGAGGTGAAGTTATTTAATGGCAAGAATGTATCTACATATGTACATACCTATGCTCAAAAGATGGAATTCTTTGGAGTGGCTCAATCTGCATGGAGTCAGTATTTTGTACGTGTTACTGTTCATGAACTGAAAGCACAGATTACTAAATTATACTTGCAGTATGCAGATTGGGTAGCCTTCAAGAAGACACTCAGGGAAGAATTTTACATTGAGGACACCAGTTTGATTACGCAAAAGACTTTTCAAGAGTGGGTTGTATAACCCAATAAGGGTCTTGTGGCTACGGAATTGTTAAGAGAATTTGAAAGTCGATTTGAGCAGTTGGATCTTACAGAACATCAAGCTCTTGCAAGTCAAAAAATTGAATTGTTTCTACAGGCAGCTAATCCTGAGCTTCAAGAGAAGCTTGATGATTTGTTGGAGGATCAGACTACAGAGATAGGTTTGAAAATAGAGTGGAGACATGTCAAGAAATCTGTTACTGCACTTGTGAAGAAGCATAGAAGAAGAGAAAGATTGCATGTCTCTAGCTTGCCCACTGTTACAGGCAAGACAGTTGATGTATCCAGTAAGCCACCTACTTCTATGGCTAACCCTATGGCTGTACATGCTATTGTTTCCTCTATTAGGGAAGATGTCTTAGATGAATTGGTCAAAGGCATGCGGGATCTTCAATTGAAGGGACAAGAGGAAAGGGGACAGGCAACAAGCCCTAAGCCTGGAAAAAGATGTATGTGATGTGATAATTTGCAGCATGAGAGAAAGGATTGTGCTGCCTATCAAGAGGCCTTGGCATGACAGCTTATCTTTTGGAAAGATGGCAAGATCCATGCAGAAGAAATGGGATTGCCTCTTGCTTTGAATTTTGGAAAGGGAGGTATGTAGAAGTTATTGGAAGACCTGACTGTCCGAAATGCTTATGCAACAGCACATGCTTCTACTTTTGGTTTACAGTTGGATAGAATGCATGGCTAAGTGATGGTTGGTCCAAAGATTGAAATATGGACACATGCTTTACATGTAGCTGAAAAGAGAAAGATCACTGATAGTGAAGTGTCTCATGCAGGGCAAGACATTTGTGGCATAACTAGTTGGGAATAACCGGTAGATGCATATTCAGTGTATGCATATTTAGCAAAGGTACAAAACACAGATATACTTGTGGAAGAAAAACAAAAAAGAGATGAAGATATTGCAGGGACATCTAAAAGAATGACAAGAAGAAGTGTGGATCAGCCTAAAGTTGCAAATCAGCCACCTCCCAAGCATGTTATGGAAGAGGTCAGTCAGGAGCAAAAATAGGATAACAAACAAGAGGGCAAAAAGAAGGGCAAGCAGCCAGGATATAACTTGCAATTTGACATTGAGACAGCCACAAATCTTGAGAAGGTTCTTG
The DNA here is from genome assembly GCF_053477565.2 of Lygodium microphyllum. Classification (NCBI taxonomy): domain Eukaryota; kingdom Viridiplantae; phylum Streptophyta; class Polypodiopsida; order Schizaeales; family Lygodiaceae; genus Lygodium; species Lygodium microphyllum. The sequence goes on along the minus strand of NC_141152.1, from coordinate 124,571,819 downwards.
AAGAATGGATCTTAAAAAGCCGGGTGGAATTTACCTTGGAGAGGTGCTTGGCATTGCCAAGCGAGAATTTCATGATGAGATCATTGACATAATTAAAAGGAAGTGTTAGTTTCTTGGTGATACCACTAGTGCATTGCTGCAATTTGAAGAGGAAACTGGTTTGTTGGGTATTCGAGCTGAATATGAGAATGAAGTAAGTACTAGATTATCTATGCAGGATGCTACTAATCAGTGGACAGCATGTGAAAAACAGAAGAAAGTGGTTGAAAATGCATTGTCTTGTAGCAATATGCATGGTGGAGTAAGGCAAATGCAACAATATGGAGAAAAGACTCTAGGATTTATTCCTCGAAGTCACTACACAAGAAATCATTGGGCTAGAGCTACCACTGAAACGGTAGTGAAAATAGGGAAACGTGAAACTCCTTGTGTTGCTTTACTTGACCATGGGTCTAAGATAAATGTCTTTGAGTGGGGATTGTATGAAAATGGTGCATGTCCTGTGGACACTAATCATGGTTGGTGTATGAGGGATGTAAATAATTCTTCAAGGGAGCTCTATGCTGCATGTCCTAATGTAAAAGTAATGATTGGTGATGTACAGAAAGAGCAACACTTCTTTGTGCAAGATAATTCCTCATATGCAGTGATTTTGGGATAGCCCTATATTACAGGTGTGCGTATGGAAACAAAGGTGCTTGATGATGGTTCTACTTATGCAAGAGTCAAAAGCAAGGATGGGAGAAAAACAAAGGTGCTTGATGATGGTTTTGCTTATGCAAGAGTCAGAAGCAAGGATGGGAGAAAAGCAGTCCAATTTCTTACTGTTTGTGTTAATCATCCTAGAAATTGTGATACGCTTCGAGAGTTTCCTTTGGTTCCAAATGCAAGGGAATTCAAAGATCTAGATTTTCATTAAGCACTGCTATAATGCGGGGCTATAGTAATGCTATTCAAAGGGTATACTCATCTCTTCATGAAATGAAGCATGTATTTACTATTGGTAATTCTCAGTTTACAACAAACAGTTCATGTTGGTTTAAGCCTATGGAAGCTATGTGTAGGGCTGAACGCATATCTATGAAATGGGCTACTAAGAAATTAAGAGCATTGGGATTGTTAGCTGAAAATGATGGCATTTCAGGCATCTTTTATGGGCTGAATATTACTGACACTATGGCTGAAATTTCAGCAACTATACATGCAGAAAATGAGGCTGAAAACAGAGTGTTGTCAGTATGTTCTTTGGATATGTATGATGTTATAACATTGTTTGCTCAAGAGGAAGGATTACAATGGACTGAAGCACTTGTGGAGACAAAGTATAAGATAGTTGACAAAAAGGTGAAACCAATTGCTTTGCCACTTCCACCAGAGAGTGAGGGTATGTATGAAAAAGTGTCACGCCAACCAAGCTTACGGGATCCTAAAGATATAGGTCATCAATTTACATCTGAAACATTACAGGAATTGAAAGTTGGAGTAGAAGGGTTTCTTTTTCCTGCTGAGAGAGACTGTTTTATGCGGATGTTGGCTAGACATGGGAAGGCATTTGCATTTCAGCCAAGTGAAATAGGTTGTGTGAATCCACATGTTGTCTCTCCTATGGTCATATCTACTATGCCACATGTACCATGGAACTTGAGGCCTATTCCAGTGCCTAAAGCTTACTTGCCAAAGTTGATGGATTGGCTAAATGAAAAGATTCGCATGAAGATCTTGGAGCCTTCTTCAAACCCATACTCGAATCATTGTTTTACTATGCCCAAAAAGAATGGGGCTTTGAGATTTATTCAAGACATGCAACCGGTCAATAAAGTGACCATAAGAAATGTGGGTGCATGTCCTATGGTTGATGAATTTGCAAAGGCTTTTGTAGGTAGAGCGATCTATTCTTTGGGTGATCTTTGCTTGGGTTATGATCAGTTTTAGCTTGCAATTGAAAGCAGGGATATCATAACCATGAAGACTCCTTTGGGGTTAGTACAGATGTATACTCTCCCACAAGGTGCAACAAACTCAGTGGCACACATGACAAATGCTATGAATAGGGTACTCCGGGATTTTATACCACAATTGACTATGCCCTTCTTGGATGATGTTCCAATCAAAGGGTGTGCACAGTGGATGAAAAGAATGAAGAGATGGATGCTCATGGATGCAGACAGTTTGTTGTAGACCATATTGTGGATTGTGAGAGGATTTTGACACATCTAGAAGAGGTGCATTTAACTCTTTCTGGACAAAAATCTGTCTTTGGAGTTGAAGAGGTTTTGATTGTTGGACATATGTGTGGGCCTTATGGGTGAAAGCCATCACCAGCAAAAATAGATGGGATTGATAGAATGCAAGATGTATGCACGAATGTATCAGAGGTGCATAGATTTTTGGGTGCATGTGTGTTCTATTTGATATGGATTCCTCACTTTGCACATGTAGCCAATGCTCTTTATCAGCTTCTAAGGAAAGGTCAGAAATTTCATTGGGAAAGGAAGCATCAAAAAGCAATGAAGAAATTGAAGCAACTCTTAAATTTTTCTCCTACATTGAGAAAGGTTGACTATTCATATGGAAAGCCTATCATTATTACTGTTGATACAAGCCTAATCGGGATTGGATGGGCAATTGGGCAGGATGATGAGGAAGGACAAAGATATGCAATTTCCTTTGGTGCTAAAGTATTTACTGAACGACATAGAAGATATACACAGGTTAAAAGAGAATTATGGGGAATTGTGACAGCCCTTAAATGTGATAAGGAGTATTTTATGGGTGCTCATGTAGTCATTGAGACTGATTGTTTGCCGGTATTGGGTATGATTACTAGTTGTGCTACTCTGGATATTGCTATGCTCTGGTGTATTGCATACATAAAATCTTTGAACCCTGAATTTCAGCATCTTGCAGGAAGAGATAACCCAGTGGTAGACATGTTATCTCGAGCACATTATGAGAATGAAGATGGGATGATGGATGAGGAGGAAGATGATGACTTTCTTATGGCTGAAAATGATGTTGCAAGAGTGAATTTAGCAATGCAAGGTGTTGCTACAGCATTAACAGAAGCTTGGACAACAAAGAGAAGACACTTTAGATGTTTTGTATCTTGTGTAGAAGTGTTTTTGGAAGACAAATATACAGGAGAGTGGCTGAGAATTGGTCAATACCTCGGTACATTAACAAAGAGAGATGAATGGTCAGATGAGGAGTTTAAGAAAATCAAGAGGAAAGTATATGGGTTTTTTCTAAAAGATGGATACTTATGGAAACATACTAAAAAGAAACAGGGTATGCCATTGCAAGTTTTGGGTGACAAAGCTTCGCAAGTTAAAGTAATGCAAGAATTTCATGAAAGCTTGTGGGCTGGTCATAGAGGTGTTTGGGGTACTTTTACAAAGATCAAAGAAAGATATTGGTGGCAGGGTATGTATAAGGATGTTGCTCACTTTGTGAAAACATGTACGACATGTCAAATGTATTCAACTGTGAGACATCAGGATGGGTTGCAACCCACATATCCATTGTCTCTTCATTTTAAGTGGGTGGTGGATTTGGTCACAATGCCTACAGGTCTTTGGCAAATGAGGTATCTTGTGCTTGCTCGTGAAGACTTGACTAATCAAGTGGAAGGCAAAGCTTTACGTACTAAGACAACAAATGCTGTGTGTGCTTTTCTCTTAGAAGAGATCTTTTGTCGGTATGACTGTGAGGGAAAAATTACAGCAGATAGGGGTGAGTTGGATGCAGATGAAGCTCATGATTTCCATAGTAGGAGATAAAGCTTGCTTTAACTTCAGCCTATAACCCTAAAGGAAATGGAAAAAGTGAAAGAGGTCATCCACCTATTGTGAAGGCATTGGCAAAAACATGTGGAGAGAAGGTAAAAGAGTGGCCATGATTGCTCCTTTATGCTATGTGGGCTAACATAATAACTCATAGTGTTGTTACAAGATATATGCCTGCAGAGCTGATCTATGGTCAAAAACCTATCATGCCGATAGAAGAGATGATAGTCACATGGAGTGTGTTACCTTGGGAGGAGGAGTTGAATCCAGAGGAGTTGTTATCCTTACACATTAGACAGTTGGAAAGGAAGTCAGAAGACATAGAGGCAGCAACTGCAAAGTTAAGGCCAGCAAGGATACAGAACAAGAAATGGTTTGACAAAAGACATAGACTGAGACCAAGAACCATACAAGATGGGGATTGGGTACTGGTTTATGATAGCAGTTTAGATAACCAGCATAATGCCATGCGTAAAGTTTTCAAAAGATGGTTTGGACCCTATGTGGTAAGACAAGTGTTTGATAATGCTACTTATGCATTAAATGAGTTGGATGGGACAACCATAAAACTTTTGGTAGAACGGAAAAGAATCAAATTATTCAAAAGGCGGGAATCTACTACCTATGAGTTGCCAGAATTGGAAGAAAATAGTGACCATGATACAGGGGCTAGCTAGGAAGATATGGAATATGAAGAAGCAAAGGATATGGTTGCAAAGGGCGAGGAGGACTTAGAATCCACTGACAACTAGGATTTTGGCACATACCGGAGGATGTGCAGGTTCAGAGGTGGATGTCATGATGTTATGAGGACACAGTGTGAAAAAGTATGGAATGCATCATCATCCGACTTGTTATTATTCAAGAGAGTCAATGTGATCTGAGTCATTAGTATTAGTGTGAGTTGCATGGATTATCCAAAAATACTAGATTTTTAGATAATTTTAGCCTATATTTGATATTATTTATTGTAAAAAATCGAAAAAGTTAAAAAAGCTTCTAGATTAGGATGGCATGTAAAAAGTAAGTTGCTTTTTCAACCAGTTAGGAGATTTTTCATAAAAAAGACAGATTGACAAAATTGCATGCGTCGCGATTGTTGTAAATAGGCTAAAAACTGTAGATTGAAATAAAAGAAGGAGTGATCTGGGAGATTCGTGATCAGGTGTTTTGGGGTTTTACCCCCCTTTCGAAGCCAATGGAGCCATAAGATTTGGGTTCCGAGCAGTAGAGAAGGAGCTGTAATTTTTAGGCACGTTTTGTTCTACGAAGAAGCTCTAGGAGATCTAATGCCTGGAGATTGCTTCTGAGTAGTGTGAAGATTCCAGGTTCTTTCAATACATATTGATTCAATTCATTGTGATTTGTTTTTGTAGTGTTTACCACTTGGGTATTCTCTATCTTCTCTTCCATGTCCTATCTCTACTTCCTTCTACTTCTGATCCCCGATGGATTTGACCTTTCGACAAAAACCCCTCCGACAGCGTGTGAAGTTTCGTCGCATTTTGATAAAATGTTATGGATTTACAATCACACGATGGATAGTGCATATGAAGCTCCATTAACCCGGTTTTGGGGTTTAAATGGGTTAAAAGTTCATTCTTCTTCTCATTTTCACATCTTGCTTTCTTTGCTTCCTCCATTCTCACACCCCCAACCTCTGTCTCTTCTCCATATTGCCCTTCTTGAGCTTGCATGGCACGCAGCAAGCAAGAATGTCGCCATTTCGTCCCCGGAAAGACCTCACGCCAAGGCCCGCCACCTAGAGCACAATGTGGAGCCTCCTCTAGTGCAACAGTAGGTGCTTTTCGTAGAGCACAAGGACTACCACAGAAGAAGAGGAGATGGAAACTAGGCACTGTTGCCCTTCGGGAGATAAGGAGAATTCAACATGGATATGAGCTTCTCATCCCAAAAATTTCTTTTCATAAGGTTATTTGGGGAGTCATGCAAGACTTGGAGTTGAAAGGGATGGAAAAATTTTGGGCGCGAGTGCGGGATGGCCTACCATTAGGAAGGTGGACTGCTATAGCTATGGAGACCCTACAAATAGTTGCAGAGGGGTTTCTCATCGACTTGTTCGATGATACACAACTTGTGGCCATCCATGCAAAGCGTGTCACAATCACAGATAAAGACATGAACTTTATCATTCGACTTCGACACGGCAAGGGGACTCCTCCATAGGTTATGAGATTAATGATGTAAGGTTTTGTAATGAGTGTTATAGCACCATAGCATCTTGGAAGGCTAAAAAATTTTGTATACTCTGCCACATTGGAATATTTATTTATTATACATAATATCTCATGCGATGTGTACTGAATTCAAATAATTGAGTAAAGTTGTTTTGTTTTGTTTCTTGGAACGCACGACTCTTAATTTTTCTTTAACGTACGAACACATCAAAAGTAGTAATACGTATGGATACGAGTTACGTTATTGCTTATGCACAACCACGTGTAATACTATGCGTTGAATTATGTTAACGCATGCGAATGCGCCATTCACGTACCACACATTATCGTCACACTTACATGAAAGAAATTTATTCAATAAATATTTATTTATAGGGATAAAGTAAAATATCTTATATTCATTAAAAAAATACATGTGATGGATGATAGTGATGATAGATACAAAAAGCCGATAGCCAACAAGAACTCTCAATCGTTCCTTGGATTTTTCATTAGTGGAGAGGAGGGTCCAGCTTCCGAGGAAATATAAGTTCCTTCTTTGCTTCAAAAATGATGCACTCCCCTCAGCTCTTTCTACAGGAGAAGCGAACCTAACACTTTAGCAAGGTCTCCTAATGTAGCAAGCACACACATTGCTCCTACACGTTTGGTTAAACAAGTAAAGAAGCTTTGACCACTTGATTAGCACCACCTTCTCTAAGCTAGATGTCACATGTATCGCTTGAAAAGGTCCAAACTTGGTCAAGCTTAAAATTTCATGATTATTTCTTGCCCTCAGGGTGATCAATTCTTATGGAAGACCACCAAGTCTACAAAAAGGTTACCAATGTACTCCTTCAGAGGAGCAGAATTCTTCCGTCAATCCACATGCCGAGCTCCTCCTTGCCTTGATGCAAACTCATCTATATATAGTATGCCCTAAATGACAAAGTCAAATCAAACAATATATTTAGCAACTAACCTAGAGTCAATTAGAAAGCGACGAAACTTGACAGTAGTGTGCTTCGGGTCCCCCAAAGTCCACCAGTGAAATCTGGGCAAAAAATGATGCTTGCAATTGCCCTGTCCGAAGTCTCTGGCGTCTGTTCTTGGCCCCAGACACCAGAGACTTTGGACAGGGCAGCTGCATGTATCATTTTTTGCCAAGATTTCACTGGTGGACTCTAGGGGATCTAACACACCCTACTGTCAAGTTTTGTTGCAGAAAAATATAAGGTAGTTAGAAATATCTCGTTCTCTAGATCATCTTGTACCTTCATTTCCTCATGTGTCAGCAAGGCACCTCCTTGGTAGGAAGCTAGGGCCTTGGTCCATACAAATCATGTTGTAGTGCTTCAAATTAAATATTCGGCACAAGGTCATATTCTTCAACCGAGGTAATATACTCCTATACTGCTATGATGGCAGTCACTATATCTAAGCTTGTGCCATCATAACTTCCAATCTCTGTCATCATCAGATGCACATCCATGTAATTAAAATCGTTCAGGTCTTCCATCAAATCCCTGACTAGGATGGAAAACAACTCTTCTTCCTTCATTTCCAAGTATTGCAACACATCTGATAGAAGCAAGTATTGTACACCATCTACTTCAATGGGCATCAAGGAGACAGGGTTGGGTTTGTCAACTTGGGGTTGTTTTGAAGAAGACGGCACCGTGAGAGCCAACCCTTGCTCTTCCACCGCCCAATGTTCCTCTTCAATATTTATGAGCTCTTCAATCGTCTCTTCTCCTGTGTATGTGATAGTAACAACTTGTGGAGTTGTATCTTCATCGCTCTCCTCCTCTAGGGGTGTATCTAATGCAAGGAGATGAATTGCCTATGTGCAATCACACTCCACAAGATCCAAAGGTGATGAACCTGGTGTGCTGCCCATGGGAATAGTGTATACTTTGTGCGAAGGATCCATGTGGGCCAGACACCTATTCACCACTTTTTGGTGATTCTTGCCTACCTAAAATACCATGAGTTGTTCCAGAGGCACCCATGTCGGATCCCTTGATGGAGTATGTGCAGGTAGCAATGGTGCTCATAAAGTCTTCCAAAACCTAAAGGGAGGGATCCAGCGATGAGAGCACGCTTTCAAGGTCAAAGTGTGCACAAGCATCCATCATAGCAGGTAGGAGGGATGTGGTGGATATAAAGAGATGAAGAGAGAAAGTGTAAAATGAAACAATGAAACAAGAACCAAACTAGTTCTACCTTAAAAACCCTAAGTTTTAAACCATTAAGGGCTGTTCACATACCATATTTAGTTATGGCTTTACTTACATCTTTGTAAAGTTTACATGCATATGTAAAAGTGTTGATGTGAAAAGTGTATAACAAGTGTATGATTTTGCATAAATACCATAATTTTTAAATATTGCAAGTTTGCAAGTGACAATATTCTATTGGTAAAAAAAAATCCAAAAATTTATAGGTGTTGGATATTACAAATTATGGTGTTGGGATTTTCAAGGAGACTCTACAATTTCTAAAATATGTGGAGCCACACATTTTCCACTAGTAACAGTATCCTTAGCTTGGCTTCAAATTTTCCTACCATCTAGTTTAAAATAGAAGCTAACACGTGGATTTTGCATTAACATTGTAATTTTCTAGCACATTATACTCAAGGGCCAATCATCCTCCATTTGCAACACTTGGGGCTCGTGGCCCTCACAAATGACAGTAACATCCACAGCTGCACTTTCATGCATGTCTTGATCAAGGCACAACCATTTACCCTTGAGCATCCTCCATCTGTGATACTTGAACACTAGGCATAAAGTCTGTCGTGTGACAAAGTACCTGAAATTGGAAAGGAAAGTTAGCCAATTCATGCCAAAGAAAAATAATAGTCAACTAAGAGAGAAGAATTTTACATGAAAGCCATGTCCCTTTTTGTGACTCAACACTGCATTGTGTTAGGACTGTGAGACATTTTTTTATGTCCCAGTTTTGTCTAGAATGCTTGTTACATAATCCTCTGATGCACTTTTTATGATATACGTGCTTTTGGTACATCTCAAACCCTTACATTTCTTGAACATGTGTCCAAAAATTGCAATTGTTATGAACCAGCAATGTACATTCTTTGAGCCGGTGCTTGACTTCATAGAATTCAACATGTCTGTTGACATTTTTGTGCTACACATGTGCAAAATGTTGCTTCTATACAATGGCCATTCTATGCTTTTGAGATTTGATATGTGCATAGACTCAAGGGTTCCATATTCTCGACCCCCCTTGTGCAATATGTACTTGGAGTCATAGAAAAAAACAAGGTCCTCTGCGAGCTACTTAGCCGTATGCTCCTCAAAGAGCAATCTACCAATTTTGAGGTGGTAACACTTAAAAGAACTTGTGAAACTCTCAACATTTTTCCACTCAAAACAATTCAAAGGGTATACTTCTGTAATTATGAGACAAGTAGTTACATAGATATCATGAAATTTCTCATTCTCAATGAGTTGCAAATACTTACTATTTGCAATGTTTTGTTGAAAGGGCACAATGGGTGCAATACGTATTTATTTTTGCATGAATACATGTATGAACGCCTCTATTACAAGGTGAGAATCAACATTCCTTTGTCTGAGAGCTAAAATTTTACCCTTCCAGTGCTGTGATCTTCTGCAATTGCAGATGTTTTCACCCTAAAAACTCCCTTCATATTTGGACTCATACGTATCCAAGACGAGCAATGATGCTTATCAGTAATCCAATTCCTATCTTCATCTTTTCTATTACATACTTCTATCAAGAGAATGCTTGTTCTTCTCTCAGGAATTATAGCTTATGCGTTAGATGTAAAGAAGTATGCATTAACCCCTAAATAATAAGCATTTTAAGTTTGTCTAGTAATCACCAATAAGCCATACAAACCAACATGGCATTAAGATATGTTTACACTTTTGTAAATAGACACAAAAATTGATATAGAAATGCATGTGGATATGTACATCCACTTGCCAAACAAGATCACATCTCTAATGCTCTCATTGAGGAAGGAGCCAATTATAATACTATTACCTACCATGCTTGGACTTGCATAGGAAAACCACAAGTAGTGCCCATAGATTCTATAATCACTCCATATAGAGGATCACCATAATATTTTCTAAGTAAATGCAAGATATTAATTGCCTTAGAAACTAAAATCTTACGAACTATGTTTTATGTGCTTCCTAATCCAGAGGATGTCAAGAAAGAAATTCTACTTGGTAGAGCTTTCAGACATGCAACTAAGTGTGATGTAGACTATGAGGCATAATGGACACACTTGACCCTACCTAGCACATCAAGATCATCACAATCTTTAGCAAAAACAACCTTGTTCTATCCCATAATAAGGGTGAGTAGTCAAATTTTTCCTTAGATTGAAACTCAATGGAAGAGAATCGTGAAGTTTTGAGAAAACTACTCAAAGAATAAGACAAAAAAAAAACCCCTCAATGCATAACTCCATAGTCCTAGCAAGAAACCCCAAGCATGTCAAAGCTTCCATCCAATCGGTAATACTGCCAAACATATACCCCTACACAAAAAGAAATGAAGATCCTAGGAATCCCACCATAAATACTAATAGAGGGTTAGCACAACACCATGATGGGTTTCCAAAGCATTGCTATATACTCAAGGATATTACGTAAGAAATTGATGGATTTGGATACCCAAACCACTTGCATCACCACCTCTATCAATCATAGCCCAAAATAAATAAAAGAAAAAAGATGAACTTGGATCATGGCCTAGGACATAAACCACTCGAGAGATGGAGCATGCTAAGACAAAACCTAAAAAGCCAAAGTTCACCTATTTAAAAAAAAGAGATAGAGCCTAACATTGAGGTACAACCACACAATGCAGTAGTTGAATCAAAAGGTATTATGAAAGTATCTCATAGGATAACAAACCCAAAAGAAGAATCAAAGTATCCAATCCATGATAAAATTATTGCTGCACACACAAGATTCTTTACAAGGCAAAAGTAGTCACACTATCAATAAGCTATAACAACCACTAGAAGCATCAAATAGCCCGCTCACGAGTCCCAAGTCTCCTAAGATTATTTTACCTAAGAAACAGGAAGCCCAATAGTAGTGGTATCATGTTGCTACTCATCCTATGCAAATAGACTCACAAAAATTAGCCAAGGACATTGCCACATCAATCAAGATAAGGATCTAGCAAAGTCGTCAACCTCAAATGACACAAGCAGCCATTCTCCAAACTGAGCTTCTCTTACTTCCCAACAACAAGGATCTCAATAGGCACAAGATTTGGCTTGACAAGGCTCACATCAATAAAGGAACAAGCCCTTATTAGTCCACTCATAGAAATGATATTTCAAGAAATATCTTCATTGCCTCCAAAACCTCCAACACATCCTCAAGCCTACATACGGAAAGAAAAATCTTGAAGAGATGGCTAACAAGCTAGCATATCAAACCAACGAGCCCATAGTTAAGTTTTTAGTCCAACTCAATGCAAAACTCACTTTGCTCACATGAGCATATATTTAAAAGAACATTGGAAAACCTACAAATGAGCACAAGAAGCTCTTAAAAAAACCATGACATGGGACAAGTGGTACCAAATTTTCTCTCGTTACATAACCATTTCCAAGAAAATCATGAAAGGTATGCCAAAAGCCACAGCTAGAGAATTACATCTAATTCCTTCTTTCTTCACTACCCTACAAGATGTTAGACATGCTCAATACCCCATCCTTGTAAGGTGACACCAATGATCCATGGTGCTCTAAGTTGCAAGGCTCCCACTATGCGGAGAAGCCATGTGTGAGCATGGACATTGGGTGGGTCTTCACTTGTATATTAGATGAGGTTTATGTGACCTGATGGAAAGAAGGTGACCTTTGTGGATGGAACGTTTGGGTTACATAGAGTAGTTATGATGGTAGTAACTTGAGTCATAATGCATTGAATTGTAGGGTGTGAGACTTATTAAGAGCCCTTAATTTGGGTTCTGATGATAACGAGAATATTCCTGACCAACTAGGGAAGGTTCATAATATGCTTGGACAAGACTCCTTCTCAGCCTATAAAAGAAAGACCCCTCTAAAGCTATTGTTAATCTATCTTTCACCTAGTTAGAGTTCTTCCAACTATCCTTAAGCTCTTGTCAAGTTTGGATCACCATCTAAGCTTTATAGTGGAAGCACACATATGAATATAGCCATCTTTGTATCAGCTCATTTGAAATTAAAGCAGTCTTTGTTGTTCTCATATTTACTGTGTATTCTCTACTTTTTTCTTAGATTCTATCCATTATGCGGTGTGATTTCTACATCGTATCAGAGTGCATGGGGATTTGAAGAGTGAAGACTATGCGAGAGACAAGGGCTGTAATATAGTGAAGAGGAGAAATGTCGTCTATTGTATCGAGTAGTGGTATTGGTGCGCCAAGTGGTGCTACTATTGTGCTTGCAATTCAGTGTCCACCAACCTTTAGTGAAGGTAAGTTAGATTGTACAAACTATACTTTGTGGAAGTTTAAAATCAGAACTATCATTGATTCTTATGAGCTTTTGGAGATGGTTCTGGGGACTAACCTAGAATTACAATCCACCCTTGATCTATTGAATTCCAGTATTACGATTCCTCCAAATGCAAATCTTCTACAAGCTTAGAAAGGAAGAAACACACATGCAATATGTGCCTTAGTTATAAGCTGTTGATAGTGTTTTGACTTTGATTTAGAATACAACCAAGGCATCAAAGGCTTAGAATGTATTTAGGAGTTAGTAGAAACATGAAATCAAACAAGGATTCAAAACTTGGAGAATCGACTATCAACATAGAAGTTTGCTAAAGGAGAGACAATTGAAGCGGTCATCACTTAGATCAATAATATGTGTAACCAGATGGTTGGCGCTAGGATACAAAAGACTAGTGAGAAGCTAGTTCGGAGGTGTCTTTGAATTTTTCCACCAAATTTTGATGAATTGATAGCTATCCTAAACTCTCAAATGAGACCCTAAGCTTTAGCGTCTGAGGAATTTTATATACTACCAATGGAGGAGTTAAGGCTTAAATCCTAAGAAGGTAGCAACAGTGGAGATGCTGCATTCTCTGTCAAAAGTTCGGATCTAGAGCATGGTAGGAGCTATGGAGGATGGAAGATGAATATACAACTCATGATGACATAGACTTAGGTAGACTAACTATTACACAAGTGAATTAGGTTCCAATATAGATTAGCTTGGACTCATAAACACCTTCTTGTGTAAGATGGACAATGACACTGGCAATGACTCAAACTGATAGTTCCATTACCTTGTTATGAGTGTCAACCAAGTACATGCCTTTATAGCTTTTTGGATAGTACCACTCTCCTCACTGTGCATATGGGATTCTGAACATATCCTCCTAGAGAATACATCATATGTCTATCTTCTAGCCTCTTCAGGGCATACATCATTTGATTTCTCAACACCCCCCCTCAAATGATGAGTCTCTACCCTTGCTGGATTTTGCCCCCCTGCATGTAAACATGGACAAGGAGACTAGATCTTTGGCATCCTAGTCAAGTTAAGGCTTCAAACTTTACACTTTGGTAAGGGTTTTTACATCCACTATGGGAAACAAGATCCACTATATGGGAAAACAAGATCCACTATAGGAAATAAAGATCCACTATGGGAATTATTCTTCATTGTCAACAATGGAAATTTCATTATCTTCTTCATGCTTATTTGGCATTCTTTGATTTTCTTGATCTTCTTGGACTTCTTCTTGGTCCTCATGCTTTTCATCTTAACTAGTTCTTCATTATCTTTGTGCTCTAGTCTTCTTTCTTAGGTCCTTTTGGTCTTCTTTCTCAGTGAGTTTTGAGATGGGTACATTGCTGTGACTTGACATGATTTGTTGAACTATTTCATAAATCTTTGGATACATAGCTTTTGGTATTTCATATGGCTTTGACTCATGACTTGACATTACATTGGATTTTCTTCTGAGATCATACAACATCTTGTCCTTCATTTTGCTTGCTTTGTCACTCTCTACTTTGCTTGCAGCTCTTTTGACTTTGACTTTGCTCTTCTTGTCCTCCTCAAGCAAAGATACCACCAACTTTCAAGCAGTAGAAATGTCTTCAAGGTCTTTAAATAAGATTATTGATTGCACTTTAGTATGGGTAGCTACATTTCTTCTTGCAAGTAGGTCAGACAAGTCTTCCATGTTGTTGAAGTTAGCAACAATGATTGTGTTACTTTTCATGAGAAGCATCCTTATAAAAGACTTGATTTTGGTTAATTTCCATGATGAAAATCATCTTCAATAATTGAGAATATCTAGTAAAAAGAGTTATACTTCAATGTGTCAAGAGACCCAGGCAAAATAGTATCAAGAGATACTAGCTTGATATCAGGCTTGATGTTGCCTGATTTCAGGTGGTCTTCTTGATCTTCAGGATTGCTCCAAATCTTCTTTTTGAAGGTCTATACTTGCTGAAGACTTTAGTTTTGACAATCAATGAGCTAGTTGAGTTGAGAAATGTGAGATCATTTTGAAACCATTGTTTACCAAGATTTTGTGGTGGCTGACCTACTAGGCACTCAGTGATATAAAGGCTAACAGGTGCCATTTTGGGTAGGTTGTTCTTTTGAATGCCCCATTTTCTTCATGTCCTTTTACACGTATGGGTCATTCTTTTGAATTTCCCATTTCCTTATTGCCCTTTTACATGTGTGGATTTGTACTTTTGAGTGCCCCATTTCATAGTATTGGCTTAATATGGTTCAGTTGGAACAATATGGAAGACATATTTGTAGGTGATTCTAATATGGTAACTTTGCTTGATGTTTTGATCTAACACATGAGGTGTGGATACAAGTAATATTCTTTAGCAACTAACATGGAAAAATCTACACTCTAGCCAACCATGGATTTTGTGTGTGTGTGTGTGTGATTTGAAAAGTATGCAAATACTCTAAGAGAGAGATTGCATGCAGATGAAGGCATCAACAAGAGGAGAAAGCAACAGGGATTAGGGTAATCAAGAATAAAAGTTGCTAAGTCGTAGAAATTGAGAAGTTGGAACTACTATGGAAAACCTTGAACTTCCAATCAAAGAGTGGCAAGTTGCTACATATTATGTATGGAGGAGTGGTGCTACAGGTTATTTTTTGTCACATTTAAGTGAAGTAGATAGCTCTTCAGTTGCAACCATTGTTGGATTTATATGCCAGTTAGTCAATAGACTTCTAGAGAGGGTGTCTTAAGTAGAGAGAAGTTGTTGATCATTCTATTGTTGCCTACCCCATTGACGTCGACTTCTCCCTCAAGGATTGCATGAACTACACCAAATATCACTTTTCTTCACCATAATTTCTTAAGTAGTGGATTGGATTTGCAGATATGCAAATCTGAGTTAATTATTAAAAGTTTTGGCAGTCAAATATCTAACTATTTGTAGGATTGTTTGTTGTCAAATATCAAATGTCTTAATACATGTGGTTTTTCAAAGCTAAATGTTGCCAATAATCACAAACTTGGCTGTAAGTTTTGATACTAGCTGTATATCAACTGTACAAAAAGAAGCATCTCCATCTTCAACATTGTGGGCTTGCAAATTGCGATAAGACAAGAGGTAACATTGATCCCCATAAGCAAAAATAGTTGGAACAATTATCTTTTCAGTCAACCACATGATGCATTAGCATGTATATGGATTTTCTTTAAGATTTCAATTTTGTAAGGCTAGCTATGCTAAACATGTCATCAATAGATTTAGGTCCTTGGAGCTACTTTAGCGGAGATTTGGAGCTTTATGGATACCTTCTACAATAACAACATTAATTTTAGCATGTCTCATGTATCTTATAGCTGTAGAGCATGAGATCATTGCTGCAATTGCCCTCTCTCTCTCTCTCCATGTTTCATTGAACCAAAGGCTCTTGCAATAATAAATGGAAGGCAACCTTACATGTGAGCATGTAAGTGGGCTTACTGAGCCATTGTGCAATGGAAATGTCATTTGTGAGGTCACAATCATCACCACCACCATCATCATTGTTATCATACTATTATGCCCCCTCCTAATGCTATTTTTCAAGGATGAGTATGTGGTGAGAGGACCATTTTTTGGAGTCCATTTGCAATTTGGTTGATGGCATTGGGCTATAGCTTACCTACAGCTCCATCTTTGGCTAGGTATTGACATGTGGGCTCGACCTTCAAAATCTTGCAAGATTTGTTGCTTCAGGTGGAGATCCTTGGGACTTGAAGTAGATGCATATTATGGATTCTTGTTTAGGTAGATGGACATAAAGGGAGAGAAATTAGGGAGTTACAAGATCTGGCTATGACTACTTTCTTGGGTGAAATAATAGTAGGAGAAGAGACTATAGAAGTAGGCCATCGAACCTTAAAAGCCAAAATCAAGAGTAGATTTGAGAAGAGAATATAGGCTTTTGGGTTGTATCAAGCTGCAAGTAGGATGAACATTGCTAGAGAGAGCTTAAGAAAGGCCAAGAAATGCTTCCTAACTACACATGATTTCCACCAAGAAATGCACAGAACTCTTGAGTGTTTTTGGTGCTTGTACATTCACCAAGAAAGCTTTATGAAGGAATACTAATAATAGGTTATACAACCTAAAAAAATTTGAAGTGCATTGAGTGAGATGGTCTTCAAAAGAAGTTTTCTTTCCTTGCTCACATGGTTTTCACAGATATACTGCTACATTTAGGGATGCAGATGTGGTGCAAGTGTTTCTTAATTGCTACTAGAAGTGGTACTGGGTTATTCTTGAACCTAAACCAATGCATATGCTCAGCTAAAAACTTGCTTGAAAGGTGAGAAGGATCGAAGCTTGCTTGGAAGAGCTATGGTGGGAGAGCATGAGCAAGAAAGAGAGAGACACAAAATGGAAACTCCAACAGTCACAACGTATGACAAGGCCTTCCTTTATTCAAATTGTTACTAAAAGAATAAAGAATAAAGTGATTGTGACGGGTGCTCGCCACTGCAGTGTGCAATGGCAGGTACTGTCAGTGTAGTAATACACTGGCAGCTAGACAGAGACGAATTTACCCCCAACAACCTCCCAGTTAAAGGTGAATTTTTCCCAGTGAGGAGTGAAAAGAAAAAAAGAAAAGACAGTACAATGTACACATGTACGACAGGATGAAGAAAAACGTCATCTCATCCAATGCCCATCAATCTCATGAGGAAGGTAAAGCACTCAATAGTGAGGATTTTTGTGAGCAAATCTGCATGATTTTCTTGAGTGGAGATCTTGACAAGGTCAACAGACCTGTCCTCCATGACCCCACATATGAAGTGATATCTCACCTCAATGTGTTTTTTCTTCACATGGAAGACCAGATTCTTGGCTAGCTGAATAGCACTCATAGAATTCGAATGAAGCATAGGTATAGTATCAATCCCAAGGTCATGAACCAAATGGCCCGACCATATGGCATCCTTGCAAGCCTTAGTGGATGCAACATACTCAGCCTCAGTGGTGGAGAGAGCCATACACTTCTAAATCTTGGACATCCAAGAGATAGCTGCTCTCCAGCATAGGTGAATACATAGCTAGAAGTGGACTTTCTACTATTTGCATGTCCTGCATAATCGAAGTCTATGTATCCCGCAACTCCTATATCCTGGCTGCCATAGCAAATACACATATCTGTTGTGCCCTTTAGGTATGTCATGATACCCTTCACGGCATCCCAATGTTTCTTGCAAGGTGTAGCCATATAGCGTGCCACAACCCCAACAAGAAAAAGGCAATATCTAGACGAATTGCTATCATGGCATACATCAATTTGCTCATAGTTGATGCATAAGGGATCTTGGCCATCTTGGCCCTCTACACATCTGTCTGCGGACAATTGGCCTATGAGACCTTCACATAAGAAGGTAATGGATAGCCAATAGGCTTCACGTCCTGCATGCGGAAATGCTCAAGGACTTTATGAATGTACTCCCTATGTGAGAGGTAGAGTAGTCCCTGATGCCTGTCGTGCTTAATGCACAAACCAAGAATGTGAGAGGACTATCCCAAATCCTTCATCTCAAAGCTCTTCTTCAATTGAGATTTAAGAGCATCCAACTCATCATGATCTTTCCCTGCTATTAGCATATCATCCACATAAAGTACCAAAATAAGCGATGAGCCATCACCCCCTTTCTTCGTGTAAAGACACGGATCCATAGCACTCATGTTGTAGCCCTGTGACTGCATAAAGGCATCAAACTTATTATACCACTCCCTAGGTGCTTGCTTCAAGCCATAAAGACTTTTCTTCAACTTGCACACTAGGTGCTCACTGCCAGGTTCTGCAAAGCCCTTAGGTTGTTCCATGTAAATCTCATCATGCAAATCCCCATGCAAGAATGCAGTGTTGACATCCATCTGATACATGTGCAAGTCAAGTTGTGCAACTAAGTCCAAAACCAAGTGTAGGGTGGTCATCTTGACCATAGGAGAAAAGAATTCATCAAAGTCAACTCCATGCTCATATTTAAAACCCTTAGCAACAAGTATTGCCTTATAAGCTAGCTTCGGGTGCCTAGGCATATCTCTACCACACCTTCTCAGGCTATCGATGCATCTTGTCTTCATGGAAGACTACATCATGGTTGTGGATGCCTTTTTGTGCCTGCGAATCCTAGAGGTGGTAACCCATCTAGCCTGCATCTCCATAGCCAAGGGAAATGCATTTGATGCTTTTAGGATCCAGCTTAGTATGCTTGTCCTTGGGCACATGGCAGTATGCCTCACGTCCAAAGACACATAGATGCACATATGACGGAGGTTTCCTAGTCCATACCTCCTCTGCAACCCGAAAATCCAAACCACTGGAAGGGGATCTACTTATGATATGCATAGCTGTATTGACTGCCTCAGTACAAAAGCTGTGTAGTAGGCATGCATGGCTAAGCATACTGCGTACACACTCCTGGATGGTTCTATTCATCCACTTAGCCAAACCATTCTGGGGTGGGGTATAGGGGGCCATCAACTGATGCCTAATACCCCTCTTGTCATATAGTTGCTCAAAGGCACATGACACATATTCTCCTCCATTTTCAGCCCTAAGGCATTTCAGCCTATGTTGCGACAGTGATCCTCCAGGTAGAATCCCCAAATGAAACATGAAATCTAGCATCATGAAGCTACCCTGCAAATATAAGATAGTGTGTAAGTGCATGTACATGACGTACATCCTGTAACAGAAAAGTAATGTGAGTAAAGAACTATAGCCATACATTCCCAATGCCAACAATAGCAAGTGACTTGTCATCACCCAAGTGAACTGAACTAGAGATAGTGCAGTAGGAATGGAACCACTCATGGCATGGTGTAACATGATACGAAGCACCAGAATCCAAAAGCCAACACTATGCATACATAGAATGAACCTCGATCAATGGTGTAGCATCAGAAGAACTAGCTATAAGTATGTACTCCCCATCGGAGTCATCAGTCTGCATGACATTTATCTCCTTGATTTTCACACTGGATTTCACAAGCATAATGCTATGATCAAAGGACGTTTCTTGTACTTTGTCTTTTCCCTTCTCTTTGTGCAACTCATTACACTATGGGTGTATATGATCCTTCTTGCCGCAATGATGACATGCCACATTAGCATATCTCCCACAAGACTTGCTGCATGACTTATCACATGACTTAGACCTAGACTTCTATGAGTCTCTACCATGGCCGTCCCCACGGTCATTCTTTCCATTACAATCTTTGCCTCTAATAGTCAAAGCATACGACATACAAGAGGCATCCAAGTTCTTACAGTTGATCTCTTCCTGCACAAAAGAGCACTCTCTACATTAGGCAAGTTCAAAATAGTAGCAAGAGCACATAAGGCAATGTAGAATACATAACATGACTCACTTAGAGTTCCAAGAAAAAACAATGGAGTAACCTCATCATTGAAGGTAATGCCCTACAAAGTCAAGTTCTTGAGAATAGCATGGAACTGGCTCAAATGAGCAGACATTGTCATATTCTCCTTCATGTGTTGGTCCATAAGTTGCTTCAACCAATACATCTGACTTACTGGACTTTTCTTATCATATAGGTTCTTGATCTTATCCCAAAGCTACCAAGCACTCTGTGATTCCTCAACCACATTGTAATGCACTTGTTCAGTGAGAGACAAGATGAGGGTGGACTTGCATAACTCATCAAGCTACATCCATTCATCATCAATCATAGTTTGAGACTGCTCTCCATGCAACCTTAGTGGTTTTACCTATGATTTTTGTACCAATACCTGCCAAACTTGGCTCTTCCAATAGGCGTAATTCGTACCATCAAGCTTAGTGATGTTGAAGATAGCACTATTAGTGGAAGAAGATGCCATACTACAATCCAAAACTGTGCAGACAGTTCAAAACTGCTTGCTGTTTTTTACTGTAAATAGCCAAAATACCACTAAAACCAAGGCAAAATGACCAGGAACTGATTACTGATGTTGTTGCTCACCAAGTACTATCAAGAGTTCATAAAATCAGGATGATTCGGAATGAAAAATACATCACAGCCATGCATAACTTCTTGCTGTAATAATGTATAGCCGAGTACAATGAGAGCAAACTATAGGCAAAATAAATGCAATAAGTCCCACTGACTGTCAAAGCATAACTGGCATCAAGCGGGCATAAATCAACAAGTGATAGTCATACGAACATCGAGCAAACACCCAAGCATGTCAAATGAATCTGTTAGTAAGCTGGCACACCCCCTTTGTAATAGGGTAAAGCGTATATAACATTGGAAAGACCTGATACAAATACGTGTATGCTGAGGGAGTGCAAAGCCCAAATCAGTCCAAGTACATCTGTGAGGACCACGTCATATCAACCACGCAACATCCAAGTGAAGATCCCAGTCTCAAGTGTCCGAATACTCAAGTAGCACAAACCCACCTGCTCTATGTTTGTCAAACCTATCAAGATGCTCCCATTGGCACAAAAGCCGTAAACGTCAAGCAAGAAAGCTCAAACAAAGCATATAAGAGTGCACTAGTGACAAGTGTCTAAGATCAAGCATCAATGAGACATCCCGAGCATACAGGATCCATAGCATCCATAGACATCAAGTACATCTAAAATGTAACTCTAGCAAGCCAAGAAATAGCCAAAGTAAGCTTTGGGCAGTCAAATGTCAAGCCCAAGTAAGCCACAATAGCAATCAACTCCAAGACAATGTAGCTAGTATGTATAGGAATGGCATAAGCCAGCATGTCAAGACCGGTCAGACATAAGCAAAGTACATGCCATAAGTACATCAAAGATGGATATCCAAATGCTATGTGAAGTAAGCTCAAGATCAACCAATGATTTGAGAGCAAATCCAAGCTCTATGTTGATCCCCGAGAGTCACTACATCAATGTATACATCCAAGATATAGCCCGAATCCAATAGGCATATCCAAACATATTAAAAAAATGAGCTTTGGGCCTGAATATTCTAGCAACAAATAAATGTTCAAAACTGATCAAACAGTGGCTCAATCCAAGCTCAAAACCATAGGCATACTTTCCCATATGTATAGGCACCAATCGGGCATAATCGGGCATCAAATGACCATGCAGTATAAGCATTAAATGTAATGACACGGGGTTGCCCTATTTTGGGCTGCTTGTGGATTGTGTAAAATAGTCAATGGCTGAGAAAATTCAGCCCCAAAAGTATCTCACATTATTGGAATACATTCCCCTAGCATTCAGGACCCCAATCGGGCAACCAATGTCAATGCCAAAGTGGTCCAGACATAAAATGCTAATATAGCACTGCTATGGGCTGCCTATAAAATATGTATAATAGTCCCAAACCTAAAGTAAATCACATCAATTCTTAATGCCAAGGCTCGGGATCAAATGACAAGCATAAACTAAGTATATAGTACCCAAATGAGGCTGCCAATGACTGGAATGAGTTGGAGGAGATCAAACAATTGATCACATGCTGTAAATGCACATGGTAGAATGGCACAAGTCTATGTGGGCTACTTGTAGGGATTTTGGGGCTATCACAAGCTTTATGGTGGTTGCCAAGGGGCCAAAGAAGGCCACAAATCAAGCTAGGTAAGCAACCAAGCTCTCCAACGCCTGCCACAAGCTCAAACCCTATTGTGAACCTGTGAGATGAAAACAAAGTGACAGAAGAGCTCCCATACCTCATGTGGATGCCTAGAAGTGCTTGTGAATTATGCGCTTTGATACCAGTTGAAATGTGAGAAGGATCAAAGCTTGCTTGGAAGAGGTATGGCGGGAGAGCAGGAGCAAGAAAGAGAGAGACACAAAATGGGAACTCCAACTGTCACAATGTGTGACCGGGCCTTCCTTTATTCAAGAATAAAGAATAAAGATGGATTCATTTCACATGCTTGGGTGTTTGCTTGATGTCCACATGACTGTTACTTGCTGATTTATGCCCGCTTGATGCCAATTATGCTTTGATAGTCAGCGGTTGACTTAGTGCATTTATTTTGCCTACAATTTGCTCTCATTATATCTGGCTATACTTTATTACATCAAGAAGTTATGCATGGAATGTGATGTATTTTTCATGCTAAATCATCTTGATTTTATGTACTTTTGATGGTACTTGGTGAGCATCATCATTAGCTATCAGTTCGTGGTCATTTTGCCTTGGTTTTGGTGGTATTTTGGCTGTTTTCCAGTAAAAAACAACAAGCAGTTTTGAATTGTCTGCACCGTTTTGAACTGTAGTATGGCATCTTCTTCCACTGACAATGCTATCTTCAACATCATTAAGCTTGATGTTGGAAGAGCAAAGTTTGACAAGTAGTATTGGTGCAGAAATCACAGATAAAACCACTAAGGTTGCATGGAGAGGAGTCTCAAACTATGATTGATGACGAATGGATGGAGCTTGATGAGTTATGCAATTCCACCCTCATCTTGTCTCTCACTGAATAGGTGCATAACAATGTGGTTGAGGAAGCACAGAGTGCTTGGTAGCTTTGGGATAAGATCAAGAACCTCTATGACAAGAAAAGTCCAGCAAGTCAAATGTATGGCTGAAGCAACTTATGGACCTGTGCATGAAGGAGAATATAATGATGTCTACTCATTTGAGCTAGTTCCATGCTATTCTCAAGAACTTGACTTCACAAGGGATTACCTTCAATGATGAGGTTACTCCATTGTTTTTTATTGGGATTCTGAGTGAGTCATGGGATGTATTCCGCACTCCTTTATGTGCTCCTGCTTCTATTTTGAACTTGATGATGTAGAGAGTACTCTTCTCCAGGAAGAGATCAACTATAAGAACTTGGATCCCTCTCATATGTCGCATGCTTTGACTATAAGAGGCAGAGATGATAGTGGAAAGAATGACCGTGAGAATGGTCATGGTAGAGACTTGTAGAAGTCTAGGTCTAAGTCACGTGGTAAGTCATGCAGCAAGTCTTGTGGGAGAAATGTTGATGTGGCATGTCATCATTGCAGCAAGAAGGGTCATATACACCCATAGTGTCATGAGTAGCATACTTGTATTGGCTATCCATTACCTTGCATACTTGCAGGTAGTTCTTGTGATGCTACACCATTGACCGAGGTTCACTCTATGTATGCGCAGTGTTGGCTTTTGGATTTTGGTGCTTCGTTTCATGTTACACTATGCCGTGAGTGGTTCCATTCCTATTGCACTATCTCTAGTTTAGTTCGCTTGGGTGATGACAGGTCACTTGCTATTGTTGGCATTGGGAATGTACGGCTGCAGTTCTCTACTAGCATTACTTTTCTGTTTACATGATGTACACCATGTACCTGCACTTACACACAGTCTTATGTTTGCAGGGCAGCCTAATGATGCTGGATTTCATGTTTCATTTGGGGATTCTGCCTAGAAGATCATCGTGGTAGACTTGTGCTTGCAAGAGGTGCCAGGGCTGGCAACCTCTATCCTCTTGTAGTTGATGGATCCTTTGTTGACCATGTTTTTTCAATGGGTTCCATCCCACATCTATCTCTTTGGCATGCCCATTTGGGCCATATGTCCTTGAAGGAAATGAAAATGCTTTCTGGTTTGTAGTACTTACCGCCCCTTGACTATGCATGTTTTGATTCATGTGAGCATTGTCTTTATGGCAAACAGACTAGGAATACGCATAAAAAGTATGGTAGGACACGTATGAGTGAGCCCTTGGCATTAGTACATTCGGATGTCTGTGGGCCCATGCCATGTCAATCTATGGGTGGTGCAAAGTATTTTGTGACATTTATTGATGATTTTTCACATAAAGTCTGGGCTTATCCCATTAAGCTTAAGATAAGCTCAAGTCAGATGTCTTGGCTATGTTTCAGAGATGGCTTGCATTAGTTGAGAACCAGACTAGGCATAGGCTGAAATGGCTTAGGACTGACAATGGGGGAGAATATGTGTCACATGCCTTTGAGCAACTATGTGAGGAGAGAGGTATTAGGCATCAATTGACCACCCCCTATACCCCACCCTAGAATGGTTTGGCTAAGCAGACGAATAGAACCATCCAGGAGCATGTACGCAGTATGCTTAGTCACGTAGGCCTACCACAAAGATTTTGGACTGAGACATTCAATACAGCTGTGCATATCATAAATAGATCACCTTCCAGTGGTTTGGATTTCCAAGTTGCAGAGGAGGTATGGACTGGGAAACCTCTGTCTTATGTGCATCTACATATCTTTGGATGTGAGGCATACTGCCTTGTGCCCAGGGACAAGCGTACTAAGCTGGATCCTCAAAGTGTCAAATACATTTTCCTTGGCTATGGAGATGCAGGCAAGATGGGTTACCACCTCTAGGATTTGCAGGCACGAAAAGTCATCCGCAACCATGATGTAGTTTTCCATGAAAACAAGATGCATCAACAACCTGAGAAGGTGGTAGAGATACGCCTAGGCACCCCAAGCCAGCTTATAAGGCAAGACTTGTTGCTAAGGGTTTTAAACAGGAGCATGGAGTTGACTTTGATGAATTATTTTCTCCTATGGTCAAGATGACCACCCTACGCTTGGTTTTGGCCTTAGTCGTGTAGCTTGACTTGGTCATGTATTAGATGGATGTCAAGACTGCATTCTTGCATGGGGATTTGCATGATGAGATTTACATGGAGCAGCCTAGGGGCTTTGTAGAACCTAGCAGGGAACACCTAGTGTGCAAGTTGAAAAAAAGTCTTTTTGGCTTGAAGCAGGCACCTAGGGAGTGGTATAATCAGTTTGATGCCTTTATGTAGTCACAGGGCTACAGCTGTAGTGCTATGGATCTGTGTCTTTACATGAAAAAAGCCCGTGATGGCTCATTGCTTATTTTGGTACTTTATGTGGATGATATGCTAATAGCATGGAAAGCTCATGATGAGCTGGATACTCTTAAATCTCAGTTGAAGAAGAGCTTTGAGATGAAGGATTTGGGACAGGCCTCTCACATTCTTGGTATGTGCATTAAGCGCGACAGGCATTAGGGACTACTCCACCTCTCACAGAGGGAGTACATTCATAAAGTCCTTGAGCATTTCCGCATGCATGACTATCCATTACCTTCTTATGTGAAGGTCTCATAGGCCGATTGTCCACAGACAAATAAATAGAGGGCCGAGATGGCCAAGATCCCTTATGCATCAGCCATGGGCAATTTGATGTATGCCATGATAGCCACTCGTCTAGATATTTCCTTTGCAGTTGGGGTTGTGGCATGCTATATGGCTACACCTGGCAAGAAACATTGGGATGCCATGAAGGGTATCATGAGATACCTAAAGGGCACAACAGATATGTGTATTTGCTATGGTAGCCAAGATATAGGAGTTGTGAGATACACATACTTTGATTATGCAGGACATGTAGATAGTAGAAAGTCCACTTCTTGCTATGTATTCACCTATGTTGGAGAGGTGCTGTCTCTTGGATATCCAAGGTATGGCTCTCTCTACCACTGAGGCCGAGTATGTTGCATCCATTAAGGCTTACAAGGAGGCCATATAGTTGGGCTATTTGGTTCATGACCTTGGGATTGATACTATACCTATGCTGCATTCGAATTCTATGAGTACTATTCAGCTAGTCAAGAATCCACCGGTCTTCCATGAGAAGAAAAAACACATTAAGGTGAGGTATCACTTCATATGTGGGGTCGTGGAAGACAAATCTGTTGACCTGTCAAGATCTCCACTGAAGAAAATCCTGCAGATCTGCTCACAAAAAGCCTCACTACTGAGCGCTTTGCCTTCCTCAGGAGATTGATGGGCATTGGATGAGATGACGTTCTTCCTCATCCTATTGTACATGTGTACATTGTACTATCTTTTCTTTTTTTTTCTTTTCACTCCTCATTGGGGCAGATTCGCCTTTAAGTGGGAGGTTGTTGGGGGTAAAGGTGCCTCTGCCTAGCCGCCCGTGTATTACTACATTAACAATACTTGCCATTGCACACTGCAAGTGGCAGGCACCCGTCACAATCACTTTATTCTTTATTCTTTTAGTGGCTGTTTGAATAAAGGAAGGCCCGGTCACACATTGTGAATGTTGGAGTTTCCATTTTGTGTCTCTCTCTTTCTTGTTCCTACTCTCCCGCCATAGCTCTTCCAAGAAATCTTCGATCCTTCTCACCTTTCAAGCAAGTTTTCAGCTAAGCATATGCATTGGTTTAGGTTCAAGAATAACCTAGTAGCAATTAAGTAGCACTTGCACCACATTTACATCCCTACATGTAGCAGGATATTTGTGAAAACCATGTGACCAAGGAAAGAAAACAACTTCTTTTGAAGACCATCTCACTCAATGCACTTCAAATTTTGTTAGGTTGTATAACCTATTCTTAGTGTTCCTTCATAAAGCTTTTTGGTGAATGTACAAGAACCAAAAATACTCAAGAGTTGTGTGCCTTTCTTGGTGGAAATCATGTGTAGTTAGAAAGCATTTCTTGGCCTTTCTTTAGCTCTCCCTAGCAATGTACTTGCAGCTCGATACAATCCAAAAGCTTATAATCTCTTCTCAAATCTACTCTTGCTTTTAGATTTTAAGGTTCTATGACCTAATTCTATAGTCTCTTCTCCTACTATTATTTCACCCAAGAAAGTAGTCATAGCCAGATCTTGTAACCCCCTAATTTCTCTCCCTTTATGTCCATCTATCTAAAAAAGAATCCATATCATGCATCTACTTCAAGTCCCAAGGATCTCCACCTAAAGCAACAAATCTTGTAAGATTGTGAAGATCGAGCCCACATGTCACAACTAGCCAAAGATGGAGCTATAGGTAAGCTATAGCCCAATTCCATCAACCAAATCACAAATGGACTCCAAAAAATGGTCCTCTCACCACATACTCATCCTTGAAAAATAGCATTAGGAGTGGGTAGACTAGTATGATAACAATGATGATGGTAGTGGTGATGATTGTGACCTCACAAATGACATTTCCATTGCACAGTGGCTCAGTAAGACCACTTACATGCTCGCATGTAAGGTTTCCTTCCGTTTATTATTGCAAGAGCCTTTGGTTCAATGAAACATGTAGAGAGAGAGAGAGAGAGAGAGAGGGCAACTATAGCAATGATCTCATGCTCTACAGCTGTAAGATACATTAGACATGCTAAAATTAATGTTGTTATTGTACAAGGTATCCATCAAGCTCAAAAGCTCCACTAAAGTAGCTCCAAGGACTTGAACCTATTGATGACATGTTTAGAATAGCTAGCCTTACAAAATTGAAATCTTAAAGGAAATCCATACACATGCTAATTCATCATGTGGTTGACTAAAAAGATAATTATTCCAACTCTTTTTGCTTATGGGGATCAATGTTACCTCTTGTCTTATTGCAATTTGCAAGCCCACAATGTTGAAGATGGAGATGCTTCTTTTTTTACAGTTGATATACAGCTAGTATCAAAACTTCACAGCCAAGTCTGTGATTATTGGCAACATTAAGCTTTGAAAAACCACATGTATTAAGACATTTGATATTTGACAACAAATAATCCAGATATTTGATTGCCAAAACTTTTAAGAATTAACTTAGATTTGCATCTCTGCAAATCTAATCCACTATTAAGAAATTATGGTGAAGAAAAGTAACATTTGGTGTAGTTCATGCAATCCTTGTGGGAGAAGTCAACATCAATGGGGTAGGCAACAATAGAATGATCAACAACTTCTCTCTTCTTAAGCCGCCCTCTCTAGAAGTCTATTGACTAACTGGCATATACATCCAACAATGATTGCAACTGAAGAGCTATCTACTTCACTTAAATATGAGAAAAAATAGTCCCATAACCATCTCCAAAAGCTCATAAGAATCAATGATAGTTGTGATTTTAAACTTCCACAAAGTATAGTTTGTACCATCTAACTTGCCTTCATTGAAGGTTCGTGGACACTGAATTGCAAGCACAACAATAGCACCACTTGGCGCACCAATACCACTACTTGATACAGTAGACAACATTTCTCCTCTTCACTATAGCCCTTGTCTCTCGCGTAGTCTTTACTCCTCAAATCCCCATGGACTCTAATACCATGTAGAAATTACACCACACGACAGGTAGAATCTAAGCAAAAAGTAGAGAATACACAGCAAATATGAGAACAACAGAGACTGCTTTAATTTCAAATGAACTGATACAAAGATGGTTCTATCCACATGTGTGCTTCCACTATAAGGCTTAGATGGTGATCCAAACTTGGCAAGATCTTAAGGATAGCTGGAAGAACTCTGACTAGGTGAAAGATAGATTAATGACAACTTTAGAGGGGTCTTTCTTTTATAGGCCAAGAAGGTAGTCTAGTTGGCATGTCCAAGCATATTATAAACCTTTCCTAGTTGGTCAAGAATATTCTCGTTATCATCAAAACCCAAATTAAGGGCTCTTGATAAGTCCCACACCCTGCAATTCAATGCATTGTGCCTCGCGTTACTACTACCATAACTACTCTATGTAACCCAAACGTTACATCCACAAAGGTCACCTTCTTTCCATCAGGTCACATAAACCTCATCTAACATACAAGTCAAGACCCACCCAATGTCCATGCTCACACATGGCTTCTCCTCATATTGGGATCCTTACAACTTAGAGTACCATGGATCATTGGTGGCACCTTAGAAGGATGGGGTATTGAGCATATCTAACATCTCGTAGGGTAGTGAAGAAAGAAGGAAGTAGATGTAATTCTCTAGATGGCTTTTTGGCATACCTTTCATGATTTTCTTGGAAATGATTATGTAATGAGAGCAAATTTGGTACCACTTTCCCATGTCATGGCTTTTTTAAGAGCTTCTTGTGCTCATTTGTAGGTTTTCCAATGTTCTTTTAAATATATGCTCATGTGAGCAAAGTGAGTTTTGCATCGAGTTGGACTAAAAACTTAACTATGGGATCGTTGGTTTGATATGCTAGCTTGTTAGCCATCCCTTCAAGATTTTTCTTTTCGTATGTCGACTTGAGGATGTGTTGGAGGTTTTGGAGGCAATGAAGATATTTCTTGAAATATCATTTCTATGAGTGGACTAATAAGGGCTTGTTCCTTTATGGATGTTAGCCTTGTCAAGCCAAAGGTTGTGCCTATTGAGATCCTCACTGTTGGGAAGTAAGAGTAGCTCATTTTGGAGAATGGCTACTTGTGTCATTTGAGGCTGACTACTTTGTTAGATCCTTATCCTAATTGATGTGGCAATGTCCTTGGCTAATTTTTGTGAGTCTATTTGCATAGGATGAGTACCAGCATGATACCACTACTATTGGGCTTCCTGTTTCTTAGGTAAAATAATATTAGGAGACTTGGGACTCCTGAGCGGGCTATTTGATGCTTCTAGTGGCTGCTATAGCTCATTCATAGTGTGACTACTTTGCCTTGTAAAGATTCTTATGCAGCAAGAATTTTATCATGGATTGGATACTTTGATTCTTCTTTTAGGTTTGTTGTCCTATGAGATACTCTCATCATATCCTTCGATTCAACAACTGCATTATGTGGTTGTACCTCAATGTTAGACTCTATCTCTTTTTTTTTAACAGGTGAAGTTTGGCTTTTTAGTTTTTGTCTTTGCATGCTCCATCTCTCGAGTGGTTTATGTCCTAGGCCATGATCCAAGTTCATGTTGTTTCTTTCATTTCTTTTGGGCTATGACTAACAGAGGTGGTGATGCAGGTGGTTTGGGTATCCAAATCCATCAATTTCTTACATAATATCCTTGAGTATATAGCAATGCTTTGGAAACCCATCATGATGTTGTGCTAACCCTCTATTGGTATTTATGGTGGGATTCCTAGGATCTTCATTTCTTTTTGTGTAGGGGTCTATGTTTGGTAGTGTTACCAATGGGATGGAAGCTATGACATGCTTGGGGTTTCTTGCTAGGACTAGGGAGTTATGCATTGTGGGGTTTTTTTTTTTGTCTTAGAGGAGAGGAGAAGAGAAGAAGAAGAGTGTCTTGTTGCCACACACCAAAGAATGAGCTTTCATTCACTTTTTGAACTTTATATACATGCCCTAAAATCCCATGGGCATCCATCCCCTTTTTAACATGACTGACCATTGTGGCAATGTCCTTTTTCCCATTCCCTTCTACTTGGCCTATTTCTTTAGTTTATGCCCTTCTATCCTTTTACAATTTGCACAAGAGGGAGGCTAGTGCTCTTTTACAAAAGTTTTGGGGCGCTTTCACTTAAAATGGTGCTTTTGCCTTTAGCTTGATTTTAGAGCCATCCTTGCGCCTTTTCTTGTTCTCCATCCTGCTTCTTCCATTGCCTCTGTATTTTACTTCTTTTTCTTACGTCTCGAGCTGGGGTTAGCATTACCCTCCTCCTAGTTTAGTGCAAGTCCTATGGCACTAATGTGGAGTGGTTGGTAGGTGGGATGGATGTACACAAGTGGCTTTTTTGAGTTGGTATACAAGCCCATGCGAGGGTTGGTGCTGGGTGGACCAACTCTTGAAATTGAAGATGAGGTTGGGGCGAGTCCTTTTCTAATGCTGGTATTGAGGGGATCTGTCCTTTAAAATTGAATATCGTGTTGGACAGATCCCTGCATGCAGAGAGGCTGATGGGTGGATCCGTTTTTGAAATTGAATATGGTTTTAGACAGATCCTTCTTTTGGTCCTCCACGGTTGCCTTCTCCTGCACTATTCCAAATGAGCTTCTTCAGATTCGGGCTATCTTGGTTTGTCTCTATTCTATTTCGCCTGCATAGTGATATAGTCACATAAGATGGCCCCGTTTGTAAGCGGGTGCTGGTTCCAAGACACTTGCCTTTTTGAGCTGGCGAGGCCTTGATGAGAAAGCACGAACGTTTAAGTCAATGTTGATGGGATCCTAGGGAAATTAGGCTTGGGAAGAATGGATCACCGATCAAGGTGGTGGGGCTGGGGGGCATATTGCATGGATGATGAGGCCTCCAAAGCCGATGTTTGGGGCCTTTGTTTGCACCTGGAAAGAAAAGAAGGTGCACTAGTTGGGAGTGTCTTCTCTGTCGTGTGATGCATTGTGCTTGTGCTAGTGGAACTGGGAGTTGGGTCGACCACAGGCAACCAGAGGCAAGCCTGGGTATTTTCTCGCACTTGAGGATCCAATTTGTCCATAAGGGGGGATGCGATGCATATAGCTCAGGGTGATATGTCTAACTTTAGGTGAGTGTTAGCTCTCTAAGTATGTCCTACCCTTGATGTGCCATAAGCATGTGTAGTGGGGAATCAAAATGTTGGGGGTAAAGGCGCCTCCGCCTAGCCGCCCATGTATTACTACACTGATAGTACCCGCCACTGCATAAAATACTGCAAGTGGTGGGCACCCATCACAGTCACTTATTCTTTATTCTTTTAGTGACAGTTTGAATAAAAGGAAGGCCTTGCCACACATTGTGGTTGTTGGAGTTCCCACTTTGAGTTTCACTCTCTCTCTTGCTCTTGCTCTCCATCCGCCATAGCTCTCACCGCCAAGCTTCTTCCTCCTAGGTTTCACTTCCCTTTCAACTGGTTTCAGAGCAAAGGCATTGGAGCTTGCCCAGAGCCCGGATTTGAAGAGCTTCAAGCCAAGCTTCAAAGGCAGTCATGGCACCTTCATTTGCAGGTATGTTTTGATCTCCTGCCTCCTCCCTGAGCTTTCGACCTTCCATTGGCACCTTGCAGGGCTGCATCGAAGCCCCCTCAAGATTGCCAAGTGCTCCAGAGCACTACTGTTGAAGACCCCCCAGTCCCCAGGAGTAGCTAGCGCAAAATGCGGCGCATTTTTAGGGGGCTGGGATGATCTCCTCCTGGCACTTCCAGTTTCTTCCCCCGGCTTTTCATCACTGTTGGTAATCTTCTCGATCATTGTTGGACTCCCCGGCATTAGTTATTGTTGAGATGGCAAGCTCAACACGTGCGGACATTGATGATGGACCGCCTGGCTAGATGAGTCTACACGTCTACACTTAGCACATTGGTGGTCATTATGATATTGACATGGCTACTGACGTATCACTTATTATATTTAGTTTGTTACACCTACCTATAGCTAGCAAACAAATAACGTCAGTCAATTAGTATAGTCGGTTATGCACTATTTGACTTAGAAGGCCACTTTCCTTTATGTTGTATCTTATCTATACTTTGTGTGTATTGTATAGTGTGTGGAAGAAGAAGAAGAAACCAATAAGAAAACGTTTTGTCCTCCATCTCTCTTCTTGTGTTCTTGAGTGAGCTTCCTCTTGTGTATATAGTGTGTGTTTAGTGCAGCAGCTCAAGCAAGTCCCCTCACCACGCGATTCTTGACATGGTATCAAAGCCACACCACTGAGAGAGGCTAATTTTGAAGGCTGAAGTGAAGGAGAAGAAGCAAGGTTTGAGAAAGCAAGCAATAGGTAAGAAGCTCTCCCATTCCTCCACTCTCTCTCTTGGATAATTCCTGTGGAGGCACCGAAAGCAGGGTCAAGCAAAAATCTCAGATTGCTGTGAGATTTGGTGTACGAGTAGATCATTGTATATTCTACAGATTTGCCCTTTAGGGATCTCCCCCAGTTATTTTGGGCATCTAAGGCCATTTCAAGCCTCGTTTTAGAGCCACAAGGTTGCGGATAGCAGTTTCAAGGTACACTATGATTTCAGTTATATTGACCAAAAGTGGGTGCACAGGTTACAGATTGTGAATCTGTAATTTTTTAGGTGTTTGCATGAAGCAAACATAAGGTTTAACTGCAAACAGATTGCAAATTACATGTACTATTGAGCAATCAATGAAAAAGGTTACTTAGTATATTGATGTGCACGTTTTGTGAAAGATTGCAGAAGACTAGCTTGCTGTGTTGTATCCTTGTTTGTGATAATGGCAAAGAGAACAATGGAAATCCCATTATTGAGAAGCTCAACAAGAACAACTACCCTTCATGGAAGTTTCGTGTGACGAACTTCCTCATTGGAAAGGGCCTTTGTGAATTTATTTCAAGTGAAGAAAAGGAGCCAGAGCTGGGTATCCCTTCGACTGTAGATGAGTTAAAAGCATGGAAAGAGTGGAATGCGAAAGACAAAAAGGTGATGTAATGGCTATCTGCAGTCATTGATAATACTATGTTGGGACATACCAGGAATGCAAAAACTTCACATGCAGCTTGGACAATTTTTGAGAACATGTTTTTAGTAAATTAAAAGGCACGAAAGATTCAACTCAAGCAAGAGTTGAATGCCTTGAAGAAAGGAAAAATGTATGTCAATGAGTATATGTTGAAGGTGAGGAGCATTGCAGATACTTTAGCAGAGATTGATGCAATGCCAGATGATAATGATTTGGTTTCATCCACTCTAAGTGGCCTTAACAATGAGAAGGCATGGAAATCATTTGTCACTTCAATATATATGTACGGAAGCCATTTCGAGATTTTGATGAGTTGATCTCTCTCATGATTACTGAAGAGATCAATATGCAGGGTGATTTGTCTGAAAGAAATGGTGAACACGTCCAAGCATTTTACTCGAGTTCAGGAAGGGGAGGTGGTAGATCCTCTTTGAGAGGCCGTGGTATGGGACGTGCTGGCGATAACCAGCAAATCAGGTTCAATCAACAGTTTGGTGAAATGCAGGTTCTGGAGGCAGGGGAAGATCTAGAGGAAGAGGTGGATGGCAGAAAAGAGGCTCTGGAAATTCTGTTATTGTTTGCCATTATTGTGGCAAAACAGGACATATTGCAGCCAATTGTTATGCTAAGAAGGATTATATTCGTAGTGGTAAATTGGAGCAAGGAAACTATGCATCGTCTTCACGACAGAATGAAGACAAAAATAAGCGTCTTTTTGTTATGCAGCATATGATGAATGCAGTTACAGGAAAGAGGACACATGATGATGTATGGTATGACAATTCAGGCGCATCTAATCATATGACCAGCCATGTTGAATGGTTTGGAGAGATGCAGGACTTACAAAACCCAGGTTATGTGCAGACAGGTGATGATTCATGCCACCCAATTTCACACATTGGAAAGGTTTCCTTGTCCTTGTATGATGGCCAGACAAAGAGTCTGACAGATGTATTACATGTGCCATCAATGACAAAGAATCTAGTGTCTGTTGGCCAAATGGTAGAGTAAGGGTTGCAGGTCCGATTCAATGCAAAAGGTTGTTTTGTAGAAGACTTTACTGATAAGTGCAGGTTGGTCGCAAAAGGAAGTAGAGTTGGCCGAATGTTCACTTTAGATGCTGGAATTCCTGTAATGGATGCTGCTATGTATGCTAAAGGAAAAGGAGTAGTTGTAGATATTGAAATATGGCATAACGTATTGGACATGCAAAGAAGCCCGATGTATCGCACTTGAAGGTATTTGGTTGTGTTGCATACGTTCATGTGCCAGATGAGCTACGGAAGAAGCTTGATCCAAAGGAAGAAAAATGTGTTTTTATTAGATACTCTTTAGAGTAGAAAGGGTATCATTGTTATAACCCTGTCACATGTGAGTTTAGAGTGAGCATGGATGTTATCTTTGATGAGATGGAAAGTCGGTATACACCTACTGGTGATGTTTTGGATGATGATAATGATCAGGACAGCTATGTGTAGAAAGATAAACAAGAATCATGGAGTCTTAGTGGACCAGAAACATCATCTGGTATTACACCTACAATGAGCACCCTTGGTCTAGGAGACTAAGGAGTAGCCCCACATCTTCAGTGGATCTATAAGTGTTGCAGGAAAGGACAAAGGAAAGAAGAAAGTATTGGATGGTAATGATGCATCTACCAGTCATTTGGGATTGGATGGAGATTCTAGTGGTTCGGAGAGTTTGGATGATGAGCTTGGTATTTCTTGAGTCAGGACACCAGGTGTACAGAGAGCTTATAGTAATGTAAAGGCTCCATTGAGTGATCCGATGGTACACAGATCTAGCAGGTCAAATACCCTATTAAAAGATTTGGTTTTGAAGGTTATGCAGCTCACCATTATGCTTATATGGTGAGACTAGTTCAGGATGTTGAGCCCACTTGTTTTGAGGATGCTATTGGTCATGCTCATTGGGATGCAACAATGGATGAGGAGATGGCTGCATTAGAAGCCAATAAGACTTGAGATTTGGTACCCTTACCTAAAGGTAAGAAAGCTATTGGTTGTAAGTGGGCTTACAAAGTCAAGCATAATGCAAATGATTCAGTTAGCAGGTATAAGGCTAGGCTGGTGGCAAAAGGCTATGCTCAAGCATATGGCATAGATTATGAAGAGATATTTAATCCAATTGCTAGGATGGCAACTGTTAGATGTGTGATTGCCTTGGCAGTAGACAAAGGTTGGAGTTTGCAAAAAATGGATGTTAAGAATGCCTTCTTGCATGGTGAATTGCAAGAAGAAGTGTATATGGAGCAGCCAAAAGGTTATGAGGATTTAGAGCATCCCACATATGTGTGCAAGTTAAAGAAGGTGCTCTATGGGCTCAAGCACGCACCTAGAGCATCGTCTAACAAAATAGGAGAGTATCTTGTCAATATTGGATTTTGTATTTCTGATGTTGATCACTCACTTTATGTGAGAAAGGGAGATGCAGGTTTGCTCATCATAGTCATCTATGTGGATGACTTGATTATTACAGGTGACAGTGATTATGGGATTGCCTAAGTTAAGGACTTCTTGAAGAAGAAGTTTGAGATGAAAGATTTGGGTGAGCTAAGATACTTTCTTGGTATTGAGGTGATCAGATGTAATGATGGTATATGGCTATCCCAAAGGCAGTATGGCTTGGATATGTTATCCAAGTATGGTATGACAGCATGCAAGCCTCTTTCAATACTATTGGAGAAAAATGTGAAGTTGAGTA
This sequence comes from Lygodium microphyllum, assembly GCF_053477565.2. Lineage (NCBI taxonomy): Eukaryota > Viridiplantae > Streptophyta > Polypodiopsida > Schizaeales > Lygodiaceae > Lygodium > Lygodium microphyllum. Next base: position 124,535,565 of record NC_141152.1, on the reverse strand, counting down.
GAGGGCAACACTTGACATTTGTTGTTTGATGCTTCTTGGCATTTTCCGTTTGATGCCTATTGATGCTGCCCAGTGATACCCGGTGATGCGCGGATGTTATGGGATGCTATATCTATGCTTTGGGACTGATTTGGAGCAAATTTGGGCACTAATTGAACTTCAATTAACAATAAATATGTTGCTGTAATACAGTGGACTGAAGCTCGTTTACTTGGTGTATGCATTGGTTCTTGGATTCACGGTGCTTACCGGAGATTTGAATGATCATACCGATGTATTTGGAGATTGTCAAATGCTTCTTTTTGGTTCTGGAATGCTTTTGAGCTTGGATTAGGCTCAGCTTTGTCATTATTCATTGGAATTTGGCTTCAATTGGCATACTTTGGACCAGTTTATGCCTATTGTCACTACTTGACATTTAGGCTTCTTGCATTTATGCTTTGGTCAGATATGGATGCCACTTGGTTTGCCCATTCTTCACCGTCACTTGGAGCTTTGTCTTCAGATGTATTTGAGCATTTTGGACCTACTGGGCATTATATTTGGTTGTCAATTACATGCTCTTTGAATGCTTTCCGGCTTATGCTTTACGGGTCTGAGATAGCTTGGGATTTATGCTCCAGATGTACCCTACTGGGATTTGGCATGTCTGATGCTATGTACTCGATGTATTAGAGCATTGCTTGCTCTATTTGGATCTGACTTTACTTCCAGTGGGAGCCTCTTGGTATATTTGGATGTACACAAAGTCTTACTTACACTTGAGCTTGAGCTTGTGGGACAGTTACATGCATTTTCTCTCTTGAGAGCTTTATGTCTGCAGTTAGTCTGTAGTGGGATGATTTGATACGCCTATTGGGGCATGCACCTATCTCTGTCACAGGTTTGTCACTTTTGTATGCATCTTGGATGGTTATGCATTGAGCTTCTTGCTCTATCAGTTGTGCCTGTGCTTGGTCTCTTCTCTTACCCCGAGACCCATCACATGCATGACTTCTAGACTTATGAGATGTCTCTTGCCTGACAGGTTATTGGTTTGATAGTTCTTAGTACCTTCTTGCCCCTTGACACTCACTGTTGGATGTATCTTGCTACCTGGAAATTGCAGTGACATATGTATCAGTGATTGCTTCACTTTGGGATAGTTTTACATACTGCTGCCATTTATTCCAGCAAGCTAAAATCTGCAGATTTCAAGCACTTCTATGAGGGTAATGCTTACTGTTTGATGTTATCTTGGTCCTATTTGGTGGGCAAGTGGTTCTCTTGGTCATATCCACTCTTTCAGCCAGTTTTAGCAGTGGTTTCAGTGCATTTTTTGCTAATTACAACAATCTACAATTTTGCTTTTTTGCCCTGATTTGGGACAGTATGGCTGGTCATCTAAAAGACACGGCTCTCTTTAACATTGCCAAGTTGGATGGTACCAACTATGGGTATTGGATATCCTAGATATGGCAGGTTTTGGTGCAGAAGTTGCATATTAAACCCTTATGTTTCAAGGGTGTTAAACCCAAGGATATGGATGATGATATTTGGATGGAAGTTGATGAGCTATGCAAGTCTACCATTATCTTGTCACTCTCAAAAGAGGTCCATCATAATGTTGTTGAAGATGAGAATCAGAGTGCATGGTATTTATGCAAGAAGATTCGGGAGCTTTATGCGCAGCAGAGTCCTGCGTCACAGATGTATTGGCTAAAGCAGTTAATGGACCTTCGCATGAAGGAGGGGACATCCCTATCATCTCATTTCAGTCAGTTTCATGCTATCATGAAGAATATATTGCCACATGGTATTGAGTTCAAAGACAACTTGCACCCATTGTTTCTGCTTGGCACCTTGCCTAAATCATGGGATGTCTTCTGTACTACCATATGCACGAACAAGCTCAATGTACCATATGCATGAACAAGCTCAGTGGACTGAAAATCAAAGATGTTGAGAGTGCTTTATTGACTGAGGAAATCAACAGGAGAAACAATGATGCTTTCCGCTCTTCACATGCATTGACTGTTAGAGATGGCAAACATGGTAGGCATGATAATGATCATAAGGGCAGGGACTCTCAAAAGTCCAGGTCCAAGTCACGTGGTTGTAGTAAGTCCCATGGACGGAAGTCTGATCTTACATGTCATTATTATGGGAAAGCAGGACATATTAGGACACAATGCCATAAGATGTGTGATGATAAGCGCAAGGAAAATGGAAAAGAGAAAGTGCATGAAAAGTCTTTTGAGCATAGTATTGTACCTGCAAAGTCTAGTGTGAAGATAGAAGAGGTTAATGTCATGCAGAAAGATTACATACTTGTAGCTTCTTCATGCGATGCCTTACAGGCTTATGAGATACATTGTATGTATACGCAGTGCTAGCTTTTGGATTCGGGTGCATCATTTCATGTGACACCCTGTAGAGATTGGTTTCATACCTATCGTACCATCTTTGGTTCTGTGCGTCTTGGTGATGACAGGTCTCTTGACATTATGGGCATTAGAGATGTTAGGCTGTAGTTTCCTTCTAGTAGTTCTTTTGTTTTGCATGATGTATGCCATGTACTTGCATTGACTTGCAGCCTTATGTCAGCTGGATAGCTTGATGATGCAGGGTATTTTGTGTCTTTTGGAGACTCTACATGGAAGATTACTCGTGGCAGGCTTGTGCTTGCAAGAGGTACCAAGTCTGGCAGCCTCTATCCCTTACTTGTAAGGTGCGGGGATTAAGCATCAATTGATCGCCCCTTACACCACACCCCAGAATCGTATGGCTGAATGCATGAATAGGACCATTCAGGAAAGGGTCCATAGCATGCTTATCCATGCTGGCTTACCGCAACACTTTTGGGCTGAGGTAGTTACTACTACAGTGCATCTCATTAACAGGTCGCCTAGCAGTGGCATTGACTTTCAAGTTACAGAGGAGGTATGGGCAGGCAAGTCCCCCCCCTTATGATTATTTGCGTGTCTTTGGATGTGAGGCATTCTGCCAGGTGCCCAAGGATAAACGCAATAAGCTAGATCCTGAAAGTGTCAAATGCATTTTCATTGGATATGGAGATGCAGGAGAGATGGGTTATCGTCTATGGTATTCGCAGGCATGGAAAGTGATCCACAACCATGATGTCATCTTTCATGAGGACAAAATGAATACGTAGCCTGAGAAAGTGGTTGAGGTACGCAAAGTTATCTTTCAAGAGGAGCCACCTGCTCCCATTCACCCACTCCACGGCTAGCTAAACAGTGTGTAGCATCACCTGATGCTCATGGCCCAAATGTTAGACATGCTGATGTTAGACAAGATATCGGTCAGGCAGTAGAGCCTAGGTTGAGGCATTCTACTAGAGATAGACGACCTCCTAACTGTTGTGCCCTCTATGGATTATGTGCTGATTAAGGATGCAAGAGAGCCTCTCACTTATGATGAGGCTATGCACAGGGGTGATTGTCACTCTTGGGAGAGGGCTATGCAGTCTAAGCTTGATTCATTGCATAAGAATTAGACTTGGGATTTAGTTTCCTTGCCTCAGGGTAAGAAAGCTTTGCCATTCAAGTGGGTGTATAAGCTGAAAAATACCCCTGGACACCCCAAGCCGACATACAAGGCTCGATTGGTTGCTAAGGGTTTTAAGCAGGAGCATGGTGTTGACTTTGATGAAGTATTTTCTCATGTGGTCAAGATGACCACCCTACACTTAGTCTTAGCCTTAGTTGCACAGCTTGACCTCGACTTGTACCAGATGGATGTCAAGATGGCTTTTTTACATGGGGACTTGCATGATGAGATTTACATGGAGCACCCTAAGGGCTTTGCCAACCCTGGCAGGGAACATCTAGTATGCAATCTAAATAAGAGTCAGTATGGCTTGAAGTAGGCACCTAGGAAATGCATTCATGCAGTCACAGGGCTACATCCGCAATGCTTATGGACCCGTGCTTGTACACGAAGAAAGCTCATGACAGTTCTTTACTGATTTTGGTACTCTATGTGGATAACATGCTTTTAGCAGGGGCAGCTCATCAGGAGCTAGATGCTCTTAAGGCTCAGCTCAAGAAGAGCTTTGAGTAAAAGATCTGGGACAGGTCTCTCATATACTTGGTATGCACATTACGCGTGATAGATCTCAGGGACTACTCTATCTGTCACAAAGGAAGTATATTCATAAAGTCCTTGAGTGCTTTCGTATGCAGGATGTTAAGCCTATTGGTTGTCCATTACCTTCTCACGTAAAGGTTTCACAGGCCAATTGTCTGTAGACAGATGAGCAAAGGGTCAAGATGGCCAAGATTCCCTATGCATCATAGCTATGGGTAGTCTTATGTATGCCATGATAGCCACCCGTCCAGATGTTGCTTTTGTAGTTGGGGTTTTGGCACATTATATTGCTACACCTAGCAAGAAACATTGGGATTCCATGAAGGGTATCATGAGGTACCTGAAGGGCACAGCAGATATGTGTATTTGCTATGGCAGCCAGGATACAGGAGTCGTGGGATACACTAACTCTGATTATGAAGGACATGCAGATAGTAGAAAGTCCACTTCTAGCTATGTGTTCACTTATGCTAGAGGGGCTATCTCTTATATGTCCAGGGCACAAAAGTGTACGGCTCTTTCTACTACAGATGCCGAGTATATTGCAGCCACAAAGGCTTGCAAGGAGGCTATCTAGTTAGGCCGTTTGATTGCAAACCTTGGTATGACAAATGTTATGCCTACACTGCATTCGGATTCTATGAGTGCCATTCAGTTGGCCAAGAATCTGATCTTCCATGCGAAGACAAAACATATTGAGGTGAGGTATCACTTCATTCGTGAGGTTGCTGAGTATAGGTCTATTGACCTTGTCAAGATTCCAACTGAGCAGAATCCTACAAACTTGCTCATGAAGAGCCTCACTACAGAGCACTTTACCTTCCTCAGGAGATTGATGAGCATTGGATGAGATGACGTCTTTTTCCTCATCATGTTGTACACGTGTACATGTTGTACTGTCTTTTCTTTTCTTTTCTCTCTCACTGGGGTAGATTCACCTTTAAGTGGGAGGTTGTTGGAGGTAAAGGTGCCTCCGCCTAGTCACTCGTGTATTACTACACTAACAGTACCAGCCACTGCACATTGCAGGTGGCGAGCGCTCGTCACAATCACTTATTCTTTATTCTTTGAATAAAAGGAAGGCCTGGACACACATTGTGGTTGTTGGAGTTCCCACTTTGAGTTTCACTCTCTCTCTTTCTCTTGCTCTCCATTTGCCATAGCTCTCACCACCAAGCTTCTTCCTCCTAGGTTCTACTTCCCTTTCACAAAATGGGGGAGCTGAACAACCGAGGCCACCAGACACACCTAACTTGAGAACCCCCAGGTGCATTGACTGTGATCGACATGCAGCTCGCGGTGTCTTGCATGCTATCTCTTCCCATTTTCATTCTCTTTTTTTTTCATTTTTGCCTTGACTTTGGTGGGGTAGTACAAGATGGAGAATTTATTCCTTGGCTCTTGATTGTGAGATGGGGAGATAGGGGGCTTTAATGATTTATTAAGGAAGTGCCTACTTAGCATGTACACTTTTTGGCCTATTCTAATATGGAGATGAATGGTGGACAAAAATGGATGGCTACAACTGGTAAAATGACTGTCGTTCATGTCCTCAAGGAGGGCCATGCAAAATGACGAGAGTAAAGTAGCATGCAGCATTAGCTGAGTCATGGCACATCCATCTATTCCTGCATTAATGTCAAAAAGGAGCAGCGAAAGATGGCACTTTGCTGGCGCAGGGGGTTGCCTGAGGAGAGTCCTAAGTAATCTAATATAATTACATGTTGTTATAAAGGCAAGGTCTGGCTAGGAGGAGAATTCCATTAGGAAATGATCCATGGAGTCCCATAGAACTTGCTCTCAGAAGGTGAGTGCTTCCTCTAGTCATATCGACCATGAATGTCAGGGACAAAATCTACTTCCACCCTCTGAGGATATGGTAGATAAGTCGGATCATTTTATTTGAAGGGCACGGAGCTACAATACTGCATCCATGTGTCCACATTGCCATTCCAGACTCTTCTTCTCCACTTAGGTTGGGATTCATAGCCTTTCACTGTGTGGGGCACCTCCTCAACCTTGTTTTCCCAATAATCTGGGGATTCCATCCCCCAAGCCGTTGGATTCTTCTCTCTTTCAGCGAGCCATTAGTCACCAAGCCTTCTTCCCATGGCGATTACTTTCGTTACCGCTTCGGTGGAGAATACTTTGCTCAAGGCCGCTAGGTATCAAAAGGTGAAATCGAAGGCCTGGTGGCGATTTTTCCACTACTCCCAAATTGATAGCTCCGTATTCCAATTCGTGGGTGAGTAATCCCTTTTTTGGTGGGATGGGAGGCTCTAGAGCTACAAGCGATTGCACTTTTACCCTTTTGCATGCTTGATCAATCATTCTGGCCCTCCTCTTTTTTGCTTCTACCCTTCTTTCTACTATGGCATCTTGCTCTTAAGGGGGCTCTAGTTGTGGTGAGGGAGGTGGTGGAATCCACTCCTCATCTCGTTGTGCCCCGTCATGTATTGACTACCCTGCTACTACTTCTTGTGTTTGTGCTTCTTGGAGTCCCAATGTGTCAACCTCCTGTGGCATCAAGCCCACTCTCAATAGATTCTTTTGTTGATCTTGTCCAATCTGGTTGAGACTTGTGTCATGGATTTGGGAGAACAGCCCTTGTTTAATCCCCTTACGGGCTATTTCCAGTTTTCTTTTAAGCACTTCAACTACCTCCTCCTCCTCCTCAGAGAGTGTGATGTCTAAGATTGTGCTGAGGAAGGCATGTTGTTGGGCTTCTAGACTAGCCTGAGTGGTTGCTCTACTTTCTACTAGTATTCTACCTCCTTCTGCAAGGACCAAGTGGCTCACTAGGTCCTTCACTTTCTTCTCGCTCTTGGCCTCCCATTCCCCTGCCTTCTTTTTCATCTCTTCCAAGCCCTCACTTTGCCTTTGTGACAAGGCCACTATCATTGACTCCTGCCTTTTCCATTTCTGCACAAGTTCTTCTTTTTCTTCTTTCAGGTGCTCAATCTTCTTTTATAATCTTGCTTGTTCCTCTCTTTGTCTTTGCATTCCACACTCTACTTCTTCCCTCTCTTTTTTCCGTTTCTCTTGTTCTTGCACTCTCTCTGTTTCCAATGTGACGAGCTCTTCCATGTCCTCTTGGAGTTTCTCATCTATGTTTTGAGCTCTGCATGCTGTAGAACCTAGAGTTTGTACTCCCTTTGCATTTCGACTAGCTCCTGGTTCTCTTCTTCTAGTCTTTTTTGCCACTTTTCCTCCTCGTCTTTCCTAGGGCTCAGCTTCGCTTTTAGCACATGGATTTCTTTTTGTTGCATGGCCACTTGGCGGGTCTTTTCTAGTTGGAAGGTATTTGACATTTCCCTTTCCATTTTTAGCTTTTCATTGCTGCTCTCTTCTCCTCTTTTTCCCTTCCAATTGAGCGTAAAGATCCTTGACATGCTCATCCTGGTCAACGGGCTGTGGCCCCATGGTATTAGTAACCATTCTTGGTCACTTATACCCCTGTTGAGATTCGACGTCTACAATTTCCAGTCTTTTTATTCCTATCGTTGGAGTTCCTACACTAGAGGCGGGCATTGGGGTATGTGCCTTATTGACCAAGAATTACATCCATGCCATGAGGTTACTAGCATCTACTATGGTTGGAGTGCCTGGCGTTGTTGCAATGGTTGGGGTGTCTGAAAAGATGATAGGCGGGATCAGATGGAGTGTGGCCTTGCCCTTTCCCTCTGGGATGGGGTGGAGGCAGGTCATCTTATGCTTGGCCACTGGTTCTCGGCCTGTCCTACCTTGGTGGGCTCATTACTACTAACTCCTGAAGCCTACATTGCTGCTCGGTGGACATGTGCATGACTTGTGCCAAATGGCTTGTGCCAAGTCCTCTTCTTCTTTTCTTCTCAACTCTTCTTCTTTTCTTCTCACCTCATTGCTACTAACTCCTGAAGCCTACACTGCTGCTCGGTGGATATGTGCACGACTTGTGCCAAACAGCTTGTGCCAAGTCCTCTTCTTCTTTTCTTCTCAACTCTTCTTCTTCTTCTTTTGCCTTCTTCCTCTGCCCTTTTCAATTCTTCTATTATTTGCTACAATTCAGTCTTCTCCTTGTTTTTTTCTCTCTTCCTCGGCTTTCTTGGATTTTCTTTGCACTTTTATTAGCTCTTTCTTTTCCTTTTTTGTCATTCTCTCTTTTTGCCTCTCTCGTGCGGTTTCTTTCTTGGTCGTCTTTGCTTTCCTTTTGCTAGATTGAGCTTCTTGCTCTCCCTTCTCTTCACTAACCGTCCTCTCAATTGATTGGTCTTTGTCATGACGACGAGGTGACCTATTAGGCATTTCATATGCTCCTTCCCCATCCTATGCCTCTTTTATCACCTCTTGGATAAGGGCGGTTAAGATTCCTCCATACCCAATAAACGAGGCTTGACAAAATGCTTCTTCCTATCGGTTCCTTTCGATGCTGGAAACTCTCCACTCGTCGGTTTGCCTTCAAGGGCTAGTGCTTTAGCAGATTGGTCTATGGTCTTCTGCACGTAGCCATTCCAATCCACCTCCTCTAGCAAGTGAGCCATCATGCTCTCCAACACATGCACGTTGATCCTATGCATGAGCAAGTTGTACCTTTGGCTAGAGAAGAGGGAGTGGATCACCTTGGCCTGCAATTTGACTTCTGCGTCGAGGATTTCCTAGATGCTTATGCCATCATTTGTCAAGACACTCTCCTTTCTCATCCTCAGCATGGCATAGACATCTCTTTTCTGCCTCTTTTCCACTTTCGGTTCCAATCCCAATGCCTTCTCCACCAAGGTCTTGCTGAGTGGGACCTGCACCTGCTTGATTCCTTCTATGCTTCCCATGGATACTGTCCCACACTTGTCGAGGTTATATGTCCTCAGGAACTCCACACACTTAGTGTGCAAACTTTTTGATGTGCTTGGCTCTTGAATCTGAGCTGGCTGTACACCCGATTTTCAAGGGAGAGGCCGTACTTTGCTCTTTCCTCTTCCCTGAAGGGAAGGTGATGAGCTCGGTCTTGCTACGACATCTTTGGTTTCTATCATAAGCCATGGTTTGACCTAAAGGGAGTCTAACCCACAACTATTTTATAAACCGTGTGATAGGCCCACAAGGCCCCCATCAACTTGTTATCATAGACACTACGCGAAGCAGAGACTACCTTGGTTAGAACATTCACCAAGATTTTATTTGTGGATTTAGCTTGGCCGTTTGCTTAAGGGTAATAAGGCGAAAATTTCCAATGGATGATTAGGAAGGTGGATAAGAGATAATCTATCACTTCGTTGATGAAGTTTGTGCCTTGGTCACTAACAAGTTCAATGGGGCAACCGAATCGAGAGAACCCTTGCTCCCATAAGAACTTGGCAGTGGTTCGAGTGTCATTTATTCTCATAGCATGTGCTTCTGCCCATTTCGTTAGTGTTATGGCCTATCAAGGCCATAACAAAAAATACACGAAACATCAAACTGCCTAAAACAATTATGTTACTGCAGGAAACTCCCTGATATGATTTACAGCCATTTCATACATTTATTATTCAAGAACACTATGCAAACACGAACTACATATTACATTCATCAACGCAGAACTATTGTCCTGAAAACTATCACACAGTTCTCTATCATCACGACCACTCCTGATCAGATAACTTGAAATAGACATCGTAAATATTCAGGACACAAATACACAATAATAGAACCAAATATGAGTGACCAAAATCTGGTGCTATCTTGAAGAAGATAGCATTACTCATCACGTAGGATCTCAAAAGATACAATCTCCTGAACATCAGGAAGGCACCTGAATGTCAAGTAAAAACTTCATATGACATTTTAAGTCACTTTAAATATGTTTGTTCTACATGTATACTAGTACTAAGGTATAAAATAGCAAAAATATAGTGGAATCCAAGCCCTAACACCTGGCACATCCTGGTGGATGACTAGGACAGTCATGACTCAAACCCACAAGCATGCAACTAATGACAAAAAAGATTAACAACTGAATATGATGAAGACTAACTCAAAGAACACAATTATACGTTGCTAGAGGCCTTGCACCTCTTAACAAGCCACACTGAGTAGTAGTGAGTAGATCCCCTCTAGGATACTCAAAGCCCTCTGATGCAATTTCATAATTGGTCCTAAGTGTTAGTGAAATTAAAATAGCAGTGAAGTAAACATGCCAAGGTTAAGAACTCATTAAGTACAATGACATCCATACTACATCATAGAGAATAAAGATATAGAACCATGACTGAATCAGTAAATCAATACTCCAATGGTAAAGAGTAGGAACAATAATCAAGAAACATGTCAATGACGCTCCAGCATCTGCATCATAATTAATGTATGGCAATGTACCACACAACTTGAATTTCAAACAAGAAACTGCATCTCCAAAGAAATATGCAAGATAATCCAAGGAAACCTATAAAAGAAAACAAAACAAAATTGCATCTGCATCATACTCATTCAGAGCTTCAACCTGCACCATATCATCTAAACAATATGGCTTTGCATCAATCCTAACTGATGTAGCATATATCTCTTAACTTTCAGGTCGATTTTCAAGTTTCTGAAAAACTTGATCTTCAGGTTGCTGTTGTACTTGCTATTTTTCAGCTTGATGTAACACTTCTTGTTGCATTTCTTGTTGATACACGATATCTTGCTATAGGAAGCTAGATCACTGGTGTAGGAACTCAAGTTGCAAAAATTCAGGCTGTAGGGATTCATGTTACTACAATCCATATTGAAATTCTGCCATTACCAGCAAACCTGAACAATCCTGAGTTGCTGAAATCTGTTGTAAACCTGGAAATTTCAGCAAACCTAAAAAACAATATTGTAGGTAAAGGATTTGAACACTTCCTAATGGAGAAAACCACAATATAGTTTTAAAAATGTCATCTAACTCATCCAATATCCTGGTAGCCATGCTCAAAAACCGATTAATATGACCCATATCAACCATTCCTTCTGTAGCATAGATATCAACTACTGTAGGTATTTGCATGATTCTACTCACTTCAACCTCACCTCCCAACTTATTAGAATACTCAAAAACTTCAAAAATGTCAGACTGAACTGAGACATCAACAACCTAATCATTCACATCTACATTGTTCACTATAGACTGAGATGCTTCCATATCTTGATCTGGAGATTTTGCTTGCTGCTCAAGATAAAGTTGTATAGATCCAAAATTCTGAAATAATTTATCCAATTCAATCCCTAAACTTCCCTAAAATTCAAACAACTCATGCTCAACCAAACAGTCTTCAGGATGTTGTCCTAAATCATCATAAATTGTAGAAAGAGCAATTTACTGTCTAGGAACTTCATTTTCAGCCATGTTGGGCTGCTTCTGATACCTCTGAATCATGATATCCACATCCATTCCAAACATTGGCACTATGGATAAATTTCCCTGAAGAAAAAAATCCCTCTCATAAATACTCATTGTAATAGGCTTGCCTTCTTCGTGCTAACTTAGGTTAACCTTCTAAACTTCATCTTCAACTACTCTTACCAATCCTCTCATAGTGTGCTCATACCTTTGCTCAACTTGAAGAATAACCTTCTTTCCTTCCTCCTCCTACATATCAGAGTTATCCATCTACTTAGAATCTGTAGAATGCTGATTTTTAGGTTTCCTATTAAGTTTATTTTCAAGATAACCTGTTCTTGAGTCCTGAATTAAGTTATTTTTCTCATTTCCTAACCTATCTTGGATTTCAAGCTACTCTTGATCTTCAGGAAAATTGCATGATTGTTGTTCTTGATCTATAGAAAATTTGCCTGAATACTACTCTTGATCTACATGAAAACTGCCTATCTGCTGTCCTAACAGGTTTTGAACTACAAAATGAATAGTTTTCTATCCCAAAACTGCATTTTCTTCAATTATGGAAAAATCCTGATTCTCTTGAATGATTCCCTCATCATCTACCTCCAAGATAGAGACTACAGAAAGATTGGCTTGCATGCATAATTCTTCCTCATCTTCTTCCACTTCATCAATCATATTAATTGTTTATGCATACAGATCCTCAAGAATAACATCTTGACTCAGAATATGGGAATAAGCCAATTGAGTATGCAAGTTAGCAATTTCATTATCTTTCAGCAAAACAACTTTCTCAAGAGCATCAATAACCTCTGAACAATGAGAAACTTGCAAATCCATTACATTCTTGACATGAGAAACCTCCTATTGAAGCCATGCTTTCTCTGCCTAAAATTGATGAAGAGTAGACAAAGCTTCAACTACTACAGTTTTTGTTGCTTTCATCTCCTTTTCCAACTCAAAAGATAGCCATTGAATCATCTCAATTGAAGATTGATTCATAAAGCATAACTCATTTAGATCATCATGGAAACCACACAAACCGAGTGATCTCTGCAATTCCTAACTTTCAACCTGCTATCGCAAACCTCAACATTGCTGAAAACTGCTCATTTGCTTCTCGAAAACTTGCTAAAAATTGATCACTTGCTATCCTAAAGCTTGTTGTCCTTAAAACTGCTCATATAGGCAATTAACTTAAGAGTTTACAGCAGTAGTAACTTGCTGAATTTCTTTAGGTTGAATAGTGATATGACTTAAAATAGTATTCAACATGCTATAAATATATGTATCCTGAAAAAATACTTCCTAAAATGATGGATATTGTACTACAGGTAGTGGCATTTCAAGTACTTGTAAAGCCTCTTCAATGAAATCTAACTCCTTGGCTATATAATCTTCCTCAAAATCAGTAGAACCAAGAAAACCATCCACAATAACATCCTCATTGAGAAAAACATGATCCTCATGATTGTCATTCATGACAACATCATCTTCTTGAATATGCAACTAATCTTCTTAATCACTAGGCTGATCAACTTCCTTGATGATAACTTCATCAGTTCTTTCTTCTTCAGTAAAATAGATTTGAGATTGATTATAACAGTTGGCAAGACTCCAAAGTATGAAAAATACCTTCAAGTTGTCAATGCAAGGTGTGTGATGCTCCACTCTCCCATTGGAAAGCTCCTATGTTGGGTTCGGGGCACTGGAGGATCCTTGGCTACTTTGGCTCTTGTCCTCTCTAACTCCCTCAGCCTCAATCTCTAGCAAAACCATAGGTAAAGGATAGCAATCATCATCATCACTTGAACTTGAATCTTGATCCAAATCCAAAACATCATAATATTGCTCCTTGAGCTTCTCAACTTCTCTAAGCAATTTCTGAACTTGCTTCAAACTTGAGCAAGGCTTAACCTTCTAGTGTGCATGGTCATCATGCCATTCATAAGCATCATCAAGAACATTCTCAAAAGAAGTCAGCTTTTCCCACTCTCTATACAGTCTTGAATTGAAACCCTTCTTGGTTGTTAAAGAGAACTTCTTACGGATACCATTGAACTGCTGACATAGATCAAACATGCAGAAATATTTGCAGGACTTCTCGCTTTCACAGGACTCATGGACATATGGACGGCATTTGAAACTATGCCCATGCTCAAAGTAGACTTTGCATCTCTTTTACTTCTTCTTGGATTTACCCATAATGAAACATTTATATAGTTTGAAAAAGAATCAGCTTTGCTTTGATCCAACCTCCTTCTGCAATGATGGAGTAATAGGTCTTCAGCCTATAATAGTTAAGGTACTTCTGCAATTCTAGCAGTTCAAGCTGCCTGAAATACTCCTTTATAGGTACTTCTTGAAAATTTCTAAAAACCTCCTTTATTGTGACCAGACTTCTCAAGTTTATCAAGCTTCCTCCCATCTTTCCTGCAATTCAGGTTATCCGTGTCATTTTCATCCTGCAATAATTCAAGTAACTAGCCTAAAATTCCAACAGTCACCTAAAATTCTTGTAGTTCAAGTGACTACCTGAACTTCCTGCAGTTCAAGTGACTGCCTGAAATTCCTGCAGTTCAGCTAACTGCCTGAAATTCCTACAGTTCAAGTTACTGCCTAAAACTCCCTAAATGATCTACCTCAAATCCACAACATTGAGAACTTTTGAAGAGATTGAATTCTTCAAGAACAAGAAATTTAAGATATCCTCCTTCAAACAATTTGACTGCATGGTATTTCTTATGTAGGGATATGCTAATACCTACAACTTATAGAAGTGTAGAAAAATGGCTGAAAATGCAAAAACGCCTTGAATCCTTGAAAGATCTTGAAGCTTTTGTTATGAAAAAATTGGTTCCAGTCTTGATGCCTAAATCATGAGAATTTTGCCCATGAAACCAGCAGGATCGCCAAAGTGTTATGGCCTATCAAGACCATAACAGAAAATACAGAAAATATCAAACTGCCTAAAACAACTATGTTTACTATAGGAAACTCCCTAACATGATTTGCAGCCATTTCATACATTTATTCTTTAGGAACACTATACAAACACGAACTACATATTACATTCATCAACGCATAACTACTGTCCTAAAAACTATCACATAGTTCTCTATCATCATGACCACTCCTGATCAGATAACTTGAAATATACATCGTAAATATTCAGGACACAAATACACAGTAATAGAACTAGATATGAGCAACCAAAATCTAGTGTTTTCTTGAAGAAGATAGCATTATTCATCACGTAGGATCTCAAAAGATACAATCTCCTGAACGTCAGAAAGGCACCTGAATGTCAAGTAAAAACTTCATATGACATTTTAAGTCAGTTTACATATGTTGGTTCTACATGTATGCTAGTACTAAGGTATAAAATATCAAATATATGGTGGAATCCAAGCCCTAATAGTTAGATAATCGGTGGCGGTAATGATGTATTTAGCTTGTGAATACTGTGCGGCAAGATTAATGGGCCCGATGAAGTCAATTCCCCATTTCTCAAAGGGTTGTCGTGCAATGATTGGGGATAGCTCCATGTGATCCTTACGAATAGGGACCTTAGTCCGTTGGCACTCATCACAATGCCTTATGAATCGTGTTGCATCTTGGAAAAGAGTGGGCCACCACAACTGGGACTGTAGCACCTTGTGGGCTATCGTGTCTCCACTGAAGTGTCCTCCTGTGATTCCACCGTGTGTCTCTGTGAGTACGTCATGCATTTCATGCTCACACACACATCTACGCAACAACCCCCGTCTTGCCCCAACTTGTAGAGTTGGTCTGCTATTAGTTGATACAATTGGATCTTCAGAATGAGCCGCCTAAGTTGGTCCTTTTCTATTGGTCATTCAGGTAGTCCGTGCTCAAGCACTTGGACTATGTCATCTTCCCAATATGATGTCATGTCAGTCCTAAACAAATATTTTTCACTGGATAAGCAGAATAGATGTGCGTCTAGCAGTTCTCCACAATGTCTTGTCTAGCAGCTTCTCCCGTGGTGGGGATATGAGACATATGGTCAGCCATGTAGTGTTGCTTCCCTTTACACACCACCACAGAGAAGTCAAATTCTAAAAGCAGAAGTAGCCATCAAGTGATGCATCCTGTAGCACCACAGGGTTTATTAGCAAGATATAACAGGGCTTGATGAGCAAAGAAGGTAAAAGGCATAGCCAAAAGATAATGCTGAAATTTCTTTGCAACAAATACCATGGCCAAACCCTCTCTCTCCATTGTTGAGTAATTCATTTCAATCTCAATGAGCTGTGTACTAGCAAATCTCACTAGGTAGTCTAGGTTGTGTTCACCAGGTTGGCACAACACAACTCCTACGGTGAATTTCGAAGCGTCAATGTGCACATGGAACTTGAGTGCCAATCTAGGGCTCGTAGAATTGGCGTCGTGGTCAGAGCCTTCTTTAATTTCTCATATGCACGTTGGTATTCCTCAGTCCATTCGAATATGATCAACAACTTGTATAGAGGTCTAGCAATCAATGCATAGTTCAACACGAACCGTCAATAATACCATATATGGTCTAAGAAGCACTGAGTGCCCTTGTAATCAATTAGGGGTGAAAAATTGACAATAAACGTGATCTTCGAGATTTCTGTGGGGGCAATGCCATTTTTCGACACCACATGCCCTAGGATGCATCCATGCTTCACCCAAAACTAGCACTTCAAGGGGTTCAATGATGAGAGATGATATAGTGACACCGTTCAAAGACCACTCGGAGTCTATCTAAGTGTTCCCTCCAAGTAGGGTGAATACACGTCATCCATGAAGACCTCTAACTCCTTCCTAAGCATGTCTTTGAATATTATCCACATCAATCGTTGGAAGGTGGCTGGTATGTTAGTCAATCCAAAAGGCATTACTATGTAGGCAAAGACTCTCCATTCAATGGCGAATGCAGTTTTATGCCTATCATTAGGATGCACTTGCACCTAATTGTATCCAGAGAAGCCGTCCAAAAAACTATAGTTCTATTTTCTAGCCACTCTCTCGCGCATGTGCTCAGTGTATGGCAATGGATAATTATCTCTCTTCGTAGCCGTGTTTACCTTCTTATAATTGACACACACTCTAATCTTTCCATTCTTCTTTAATATGATGATTATGGACAAAACCTAGTCCGTGTGTTTAATTTTGTAGATGAATCCTGCTCTCATTAGCTTGTCAATTTCTTCTTTGATGGCATGGATGGGCTTTGGATTCATGGGATATGGTTCTTGCTTCACCGACATTGCATCAGGTGTCATGGGTATGTTGTGAGTCACTATACCCGGGTCTACCCCTTTGAGTTTTTCTAGGGACCAAGCAAAGACGTCTATATACTCTCGTAAGAGAATAATGAGACTTGCTTCCTCTTTCTCAATCAAGTAATCAGCTATAAAGATGAGTCATGGTGTCTCCCCTTCCCCGGCTAAATTGACCTCTTTGACCTTGGCAGGTCCTTTGATTGGTTCGCTTACTTGCCCCTATCATTTGGCTCCCAGAAAGATCACCACCCTATCTCCTTTTTTGAATTTTGTAAATCTCTTTGGTAGATCTTGCAGTTTTCATTGCTCTTTTGTTTATGTTTCCCTAGGCAGCTTTCATTGTTCCTCCCTTAACCATCAGCGTCTTCGGTGGGTGTGTAGGTCTCCCTTGGTGCGTCTGGTCTTGGAAAGTCGAGGTATCTTAGGATCAATATCTAAGCTGACTTCTGACTCAGAATCGAACCCTGTGTCTTTGCTAGAAGAGGGAATATATCATGGTACTCGCAAATCAGAAGGTGAGTCCGTTCTTAGCAGTGGTGCGTCACTCGGTTGGGCTAGGCATGCCTGCTTGTAGAGACAACACAAACACATTGAAGTGGAAATTGAAACAACTTGCAAAGCTTTTGAGACTTTAAGGAAATAGGGAAACACTTGGTCAAACATAAGAGAAGAGTATTGTGTAGAGCGAGGAATAAAAGAATCCACAAGTAGAAGACCTAGAAGAAGTTATGAAAGGACAAACAGTACTCATGAACAATCACAAAGGTATTAACAGTTCATTAGAGACAAAGTGTAGTAGAGGCAAAGAACGAAGACAATTATGTTCACATTCAATGAAAATTGTGGCCTAGTGCAAATAGAAAGTGCTTAGCCTAGACATGGAGATCATTGAAAGTCTTTATTTTGTCTCAAGGATTACTTGCACCCCTTGGGAAAAAATATATATATAACTAATAAGAAACTGAACACAAAAATGACATACCATTTCTAAGACCATAACATGGAAATTATCAAGGACTCCTAGGTCTTGTGACACCATAGAGTCATTAAGAATGTGTCGATCCTTGACCTAAGATCCGACAACTGAATAAGGAAGATTGCAATGAGGACAAGGATAGAACCAAAACATGGGAACTTCAGTAGTAGCAAGAGTACCAAAAGAGAGAAGGTCATGGCACACATCCTAACCTTGAAAGTAGTACCATACACAAGGAGAACAAGAAGCACCTACTTAGTCACCATTGAGGGATAGAAGGTAACTAAGCTTAAGCTCTTGCAAGTGCTAGCATTACACCACATTGACTCAAGAGAGAGAATGTCTTAATCCTGTAAGAAACACCCAATAGGAACCCCTAGTACTTTGTCAAGGTGCTAATATTAGCCTCATTGAGATACTTGTCACCCAAGAGTATCCAAAAAATATGGTAGGAACTAATTCAAATATTGACTCCCTGGAGTTTGATGCAATAGAATTTCCTACAAATATCCAAAAGCTAATATCACTCTAAAACCAACATGCACAAGTTGAACATAGAGAAGAGATGTGGAAGAGATTATGGCATATATAAAGGTCGAGAGGAATCTTGGAAGCGATCTCATTAGGCAAGTTGCAATGTTCACACGAAATCAAAGACTAGACAAGCAAAGAAAGGAGACAAAAATCCACCACTTCTTGGATTTAGTAGGATGAACCACTGCAAAAGAGGAGATGGGTGAGACAAAAATGACTAATGCTTGTGGACCTTAGCCCATCTGAACTCCTACTCAGAAGATTACTAGAATGAACTTCTATAGAAAAGGGTAGTGTTGCACTAGCTGCAATACTTTTGACCAACTTGGGGGTAGCACCTAGAAATAGAAGCCAAACAAAGATACTGATAGTCACAAAGCAAGTTGACAAGTGCAAGGCAAGGGATAACACTTATAGCTTCATTGAATAGTTTAAATAAGTCTGTGAGACAAAAAATCTCATGGATGCCGACAAGAGAGTGGAATCTTTTGGGTTGTATCTTGGGAAAATATGCTGGACTTAGTTCACAAGCCTCGATGACACGAAAAAAACAACTTCAATACTCTCAAGAATTTGTTCATTAAGCACTTCTCAAAGGTTGGGTGCTCTGATAGACGAAGGAGTGCCAAAGAAGAATCCGAAAACACGAGGAGTGCAAAATAGTCCCAAATCAAGGAGAAAGACGCACAAGAAAAAGCACAAGTCAATACTTTTGTAAAAAAATGCAAGGCACACCAGGATTTATTTTTAGAGCGCATGCAAATTGTAAAGGTAGATGGGCGGTGGAAAGGAAGCTAGGAAGATAGGAGGACAATGGGAAAAAGGGTCTAGTCATCCATGTAAAAAAGGGGATAAGGGGATGACTGCCCAAAAGGGATTTAGGGTTTTGTATATAAAGTTAAAAAGTGAATGAGAAGCTCATTCTTGTTTGTGGCCAAAAGTAGCTCTCTTCTTCTTCTTCTTCTTCTTCTTCTTCTTCTTCTTCTTCTTCTTCTTCTTCTTCTTCTTCTTCTTCTTCTTCTTCTTCTTCTTCTTCTTCTTCTTGCTTGCTTGCTTGCTTGCTTGAGCTTGTGCTTGAGAGAGGGAGTGTGAGAGTGTGAGGGAGTGAGTGTGCGAGGGTGAGGGACCGTGGTGGAGAAGCTTTCCATCTTCTTCTCTTCTCTTCTCTTCTCTTCTCTTCTCTTCTCTTCTCTTCTCTTCTCTTCTCTTCTCTTCTCGCGGAAATGGAGATTGGAGCATGGAGCGTGGAGCATGGAGCTTGAGGATGGAGCTCACTTGAAGCTTGCACTTGGATCATGGAGCCACTAGAGTGCTTGGGAGAGGTGACAACTCGATCGGACATGGAGGTAAGCTCACTACACTCGTAGAGATGGATAGCACGTCAGCTATGTGAGAGGTAGCCATTAGTGCTCGGCTTGGAACTCTTGAATAATAAGTGGTCCGTGGGTCTTTGAGGTTGAGCTTGTGCTCACCTCTACATTTTGGTTCCATTGCCGTGACCAACGGATTCAAGCCTTGAGTGTTTGCACGCTTCGAATTGAGCATTGAAGTAGGATTTTTCCCGAACTGGCGCTTGAGCTAGATAGGTAGAAAGACAGGGAGTTTGAAGAGGTATTCGATCTCCTTAGCAAGTAAGTTTTTGGTTTTTTGGATTTGGAATGGTAGGTTGGAGTAGCGTAGGTATTTTCTTTATGATTTTTATTTACATTTAGGTAGGATAGGAGCAAACTATGTGAGCACACAGTAGGGTTCCTGCTGCTGTATAACATACTGAAACAAGGAAAAGAAGGGCAAAAAATAAAAATTTGGGTTAAATGTTGGTAAGGGGAGCAAGGCTAAGGTGAATGTAGACCTAGGTAAGGTAATAAGAGGCCAAGAGTGGCAAGGGAGACTTCATTTTGCATTTCAGGGGTTAGGGAGAGCTAGAGAGAAAGAGAGAGCTTCGTTGCATGGACCTGCTTCAATCTCGTCGCCGATGAGTTTGTTGCCCACTATAGGTACTCCCACACCTTCTCTTGCATGTGTAGTTAAGATCTGGAGGTGCTCGACTAGTGGGAAGGCCTCGATCGTTCAACGCGACGAATTCTGTGCAAGTTCGAAGAAAAATGTGTTGTGTTCGGCCCGTCCAAGCAACAGTGATTCTAGGCTGAGTCCCAAAATTGGCCCTCGGCCCACCCTGTATTCGGCCACTCTGCCAAACCCATTTGGAAAAACCACCCATCCATCCAAATCAACCATTTGGACCAACTTGATATTCAGCCCTTAGCCCTAATGACTCAACCCAACCCCACTTGGACAACCTGATATTCGGTCCGACTGAAATCACCATTCAGACCAACTTTGCATTCGGCCCACCTAACTCAGCCCATCGATCCGGTCGGTTTGGCCCATTACCGCTCAGCCATTCGGTCCTTGCACAACCACATTCAGACTGGTCGAATCGAACATTTGGACCAATTGCATTTAGTCATTTTCTCATTCGGCCCTTGACCATTCGAACGGGCCGAATTAGACATTCAACCCTTGCAATTCGAACATGTTGGACCGAATTTGGATTTTTTCAACATTTTAACTTGTAGACCCTGAAACTGACCCAGAGACCATATAGAGCCAAAAGCACATCATAGATCTATCACTAGGCTAAAATCTAGAACAAGTAGTTCAAAACCGGTTTACGAACAGTCTCTCAAATCGCTCATGGTATTTAGCATAATGGCCCTACATGCCGGGGGGGGATTGCCCCCCCTCCCCCGACCCCCGCAAACGGGGCTCTGCCCCCTCCGCACCTCCCCCAAGTAGGATATAGAGAAAACATGTGCTGTGAAAGGTCCTCTAAATTAGATCCTAGTGTAGTGATGGCTCTACACAAGCATAGATTCTCACTTACAAAATAGCAACCAAAAGCCCATACTCGAACAAAGACAAACAAAGACCCTAGAACCTCAATGGGCCAATCTAGCCAACAAGGGCAAAAATGTCACACCACAAAATCATGTATATGTTGCATTCAGACTGCATCTAGTTAAAGTGGAACGGAACAACGTCATGCTACAATTGGGAGGATGACTAGAAATGACAGTCCTAGTGATAAATGCACCTTGAATGGCACTGCACAGATGACCCAAGACATCAGTAGAGAATCCACATTTGGTTGTGCAGTCGGGGACTCAAAGGCATGTGTCAGAAGGCTTAAATTTATAAGCCAAGACCCAAAAGATGAAGACATAGTACCGCTTGCTTATCTTAGGGTCAAACTCACCACAAAAATAGAGCATAGTGTCGCTGCTCTTATCGATGAAGAAGTAGATTTTAATATCTTGACCTATGAAGCACGGACTGTACTAGGCCTGCACCAATTGATGCAACTCTTAATCCTTATGGGGGACACCCACAAGCACTTATCGGGAAGTGCAAAATCCTTGTAACTATTGAGGCTGAAAGCTTGCCTATCCTATTCCATGTTCCCCCAAATAGTGCTAATTGTGGAAAGGAAACCCTCCTAGGAAGACCCTACAAAAGGGAGATAATGTGTGAGGCTGATTACGTAGCACAAAGAATGCACTTGACACTACCGGGTATGAGGATAATCACAACCTTTAGTAAGGGTGACCTCATCAAACCTCGAGAAAAAGGCAAGGAACATTTTGACATACGAGGAAAGCCTACTAACGAGAGCAAGGACTTGTTGAAAGAGGTACGAGTGCATGTTGAACAAAGAGAATCAATGAGTGGGGCCACGCTTGAAACAAGAAGGTCAGGAGACAATGCCAAGGATAGGCTTTGGACTAACAAATATCATAGAATACCACAAAAGAAGCCCAAGACTTATAGACGAAGGTATCGATGGAGAGCCAGTACAACGCCGCGATGGATATCCAAAGCATTAATATGTGCTTAAGGGTATTACACAGGTAACCAATGGATTTGGGTGCCAAAACCCCCTACTAAACCACCTCTGTCAGCTAAACTATAGGCTGTATCAAAAGCGAAGTACTGCAGGAGGAAATCGAGACGAAAGAATCAGTCTCGAGTCAAAAACATTGGAGTGATCAAGCCCCTCACGATTGAAATCAAGAAACCAAACGGGACTATTCGAAAGGTAGATCCTCAGCAACCTAGCATGCTTAACAAGCAGATATCATATGTAATTGTCGAGTGTGCACAAAGACCACTAGTGCCCAAGGAGCCTTTGACTTCCCAAGAGGATGATGAGCACCAAAGGCGCAATGTTGCTCATGATAAGGCTGATTGCTCAACAAAGCAAATGGCAAAATCATCTAACAGCCAACGAGTAAATCTTCCAACCAGTGCCAAGTCCACTTAGGAGTCCCAAATCTCCTACACCCTCTTTCCCTAAATGAACACAGGAAGCACAACAACAGTCGTCAAGTGCAGCTGCTCAACCCCAATCTCTATCTCCATCTAAGCTTCCAAATGTCCAAGAGGTGGGACATGACACCACCCATAGCTCTCAACCGCCTAAGGATATGCATGTGCAATCTATTATGACTAGATTAATTGAGGCTCGATCTGCACAAGTGAATGATCAAAGGGCAACAAAAGACACAACTACTTTTGATCTGCATGAGGACCTGACACTACGGTCTACCAATAGTATCCAATCCACTGAACTAGCCACTACTACTTCCAATCAGGAATCATAGCAGTCATAGCCTTGGACTGTGTGACAATGCCCCTTGCGGAATGTGTCCTTAGCAATTTGCCTATAGAAAGGATGTCACAACCAACATCCTTCACGCCTCCGGCACTTTTGAAGCACCTAAAGCCTAGGCTTGAGGAAAAATACCTCGAAGATTTGGCCAAGGAGATGGCGCATTTGACCAATGAACCAAATATGAAGTGCCTAATGAAGCTTGATCACAAGCTGATAGTCATCACACATGCATATGTCCATGTGGACATGGGAAGGCCAACACTAGAGCACACAAATCTCATAGACAAACCCCTGACTTGGGATGAGCAACAACATATTTGCTCTCGCTATGAAGCTATTGCTGAGGAAGTCATAAAGGACATCCCAAAGGCCACATCTAGAGAATTGTGCTTGATATCCTTACTCTATACTACCCAATGTGAGATGAACAAGGAAGAGCTCGAAGCAATCAAGCGAAAAGGGAAAGGACAAGGCAACTTTGCACAAAAATGGTACTCCAATCAAAGTTTGGTAGCCAAAATTGGCCACTGACTAATGACTCTCACTAAGCAAAGGAAAGCCCTTTGGACATCAATACATGATCCCACGTACATTGCCCCAACCTCATTACAAGTGTTGGCAGTGGTCCATGAGGTCTAGCTTTATGCCACTATCCAAAAACATCCCTTGTATGATAAATTGCTTCTAGAAGAAGATCTACACGTGGCTAGTAGGATAGGAGTAGGGGACATGGTTCTTGATGTTAGTACATACGTCTTCTACCTCGCTTAAGACCCTGCAATCCTATATCTCTATGCTTCCCATCAATACAACCCTAACTTCTTCAATTGGTTCCGTCCAAGCCTACATGACAAGAACCCTAACCTTTTCTTGGTGCTACACTAGAGTCACCCAAACCTCTTGAGCAAGAGAAAAATAGCTCTAAACACAACACCTACACTAATAAGAAGCAATGGAGGCATGTTCCAACAATGGGTAAGGACAAGAGCCTAGATCAAATGCCCAGACCAGGAGCAACTACCAATGCAATCATATGAGGAGCTAAACGAAGGGGAATTAGTTGAAGAGCTAGACTCTCCAAAAAGAGAGGCAGTTGTACCCTCACAACCTAGCAAGGTTGTTCAGTATGCTGCAGCTACATCCCATGAGGACACATTATAGGAAGAGAGGTCTGATGCCCAACCAAGCACATTAATGGCTGACTTAGTTCAGGGTCAAGAATATTTAAAGAATACACCTCAACTACCCGAGAAAAAGAGGAGAAAATAATGAAAACAATGGCAATTACAATTGATTGTAGATGCCAAGAATATTGAGACCAAGAGTGCTGAAGAACTGAGGAATAAAGCATGGAGTCCACCCACGAATGAACCCATTACCATCTCTCCTAATAGGGTAAAACATCAGATACATCCGTGTGTTCTAATAAGTCAAAGCAACCATTACCATCAACGGTTGCTTGTAACACTCAATCCATTGACAACAATAGAACTTGCATTGACCAATCAAGGGTGGATACAACACTGTCACAACAGGTTGAAAAAATTGTACTAGTCACATCTGGGGAGAACCATGACACAATAGCAACAAAGCCTCAGGAGAAACATGAAAACCCCAAGGACATAAGCAATCCTAGCATTGACCAATATTACTCATCTAGGCCTGAGCCCCTAGCCATGCTAAAGCCTAGGGAAACTCCCATGACCTTGCATGAGATAGCAATTGAGCAAGCCCTCATTGAACATAGAAATGTCAGAGAATGCTTAACTGAGTTGGATGCTAAACTCAAATTATTCGAATGTGTCTACGTCCTTGCAGACATGGGTACATTTTTTAAGGAGCAACTTGAGGAATACTTTCCATATCCTCTATCCTAGGAAGAGCAGGAATATCCTAACGACCACTATGACAAACTCCTACATGAACACATACAACTCATCTCTAATGAGGAGGCCAACAAACTATGCCTAACTGTGACATTGAATGAAGCGCTTTGCCAACCAAATCTCCTAGAGATAGAGCAATTAAAGCAACAATCAAAGGGTCCAAGTCAATTTGAAAAACGTTGATTTGAAAATCACACTACAATGGCCGAACTTGGAGCCCAGATTATGACAGCCTTAGAGAAGTGATTGGTGGGCAAATGGCGGTCTCAAAGAGACCCAACTATGTGGCACCAACTTCCTTTCGAGTACTGACTATCGTTCGGGGTACGGACTTAGACGGAACTAACCAAGAGAACTCTCTTGTTGATAAAATTCTCACTGAGGAGGAGCTACATGTTGCGCGTAGACTCGGACAAGGTACCATGCTACTCAATGTTGCGAAATATCTGTTGATATTGAGTAGGCTGCCACATGATTATTGGATGCGTGTGCCACACTCCAATACAATCCTAAGTTCTACAACTAGTTTTTATCTTCATGAAGTGACGTGGATTCATAAATTATACATAAATAAACAATGAGTTTTGTGACTGTGTATAAATAATACCAACACACACAAGCAATGATAGTCAAGCGCAGGAAGAAAATTTTGGGTTTGGCAGGCTAAGCTCCCTAGGTCCTCCCCTCACCACGTGTCTAGAGGTCATGTGACCATTTCTGCTTCCAGGTGGAGGGCATGTAGCCCTCATTGCCGCCATTGGAAGCCTTGGCCAACACCTCTAAGGGTGCAGATGGGGCGCCATCCCCTCCTACAGGCTTTTCCCCTTTTTGGTATATTCTTCTAGGGAAGAGCCCTGTTAGATATGATCAATGCCCCACCCTCATTAGGTACTACCAATGATCCATGGTGCTCAAAGTTGTAAGGCCCCCATTATGAGGAGAAGCCAAGTGTGAGCCCGGACATTGGTGGA
This sequence comes from Lygodium microphyllum, assembly GCF_053477565.2. Classification (NCBI taxonomy): domain Eukaryota; kingdom Viridiplantae; phylum Streptophyta; class Polypodiopsida; order Schizaeales; family Lygodiaceae; genus Lygodium; species Lygodium microphyllum. The sequence goes on along the minus strand of NC_141152.1, from coordinate 124,509,837 downwards.
GTCCTGACTTGTATATCAGATGAGGTCTATGTGACCGGATGGCAAAAAGGTGACCATTGTGGGTCTAATCTTTGGGTTAGATAGAGTGGTTAAGCTGGTAGCAACTCGAGGCACATTGCATTGAGTTGCGTAGTAAGGGAGTTAAAAGGGGCCCCTATTGTGGGGTCCGGGGGCCGCGGAAGCGGCCCCTGGCTGGGGGGTCCCAGGGGGGCCAGCGGCCCCCCTGGCGGGGGTCCGGGGGCAGCGCCCCCGGCCCGATGGTAAAGGGAATATTCCCTGGAATATTCCCTGGCCGACTAGTGGAGGCTCATATGGTAGGTCGGTCAGCAGGCCGACCTAACGACCTTCGCGGGCTATAAAAGCTAAACCCCTTCGCAGCCATCTGACACTCATCTTTCACCCAGTCAGAGTTGTTGTTCCAGCTAGCCTTAAGCTCTTCACCTATCTTCTGTCTAGATCGCCATCTAAGCTTCACACAGTGGAAGCGCACGGGTGGACAGAGCCATCTTTGTATCAGTTGTTTGGAGTTAAAGAATTTACTGATTCTCCTCTTATCTGTTGTGTACTCTCTATCTCTTTCTCAGATTCTGTTCGCTGCGCCGTGTAATATTTTACATGGTATCAGAGCCCAGGGGGCTCTAGAGATCGGAGAGAGTGCAAGAGGCAAAGGCTTCAACAGCAAAGAGAAACGATGTCGACTCCGGGAAGCAGTTCTGGCGCATCAGGAAGCGGTGCAGGAGGTGGTGCTGCTGTACCGGCTATTCAAACACTGAGGATTCGTCCACCAACCTTCAGCGAAGGCAAGTTAGATGGTACAAACTACACCTTGTGGAAGTTCAAAATTACTACTATCCTTGATTCTTATGAGCTTCTGGAGACTGTGCTGGGGACTGACGCAGAACCACAGCCTACCCCCGACCCATCAAATCCTAGTGTGATGATTCCTCCGAATGCAGATCTTCTACGAGCTTGGAAACGAAGGAATGCAGATGCATTGTGTGCCTTAGTTACAAGCTGTTCTGACAGTGTTTTGACTCTGATTCAGCATACAACCAAAGCGTCAGAGGCTTGGAATGTACTAAGGAGTCAGTATGAAACACGAAACCAAACAAGGATTCAAAACTTGGAGAATCAACTAGCAGCGGAGAAGTTTGCTGAAGGAGAGACGGTTGAAGCATTCATCACTCGGATTAAGAATCTGCGCGACCAGATGGCTGGCGCTGGGATACAAAAGACTAGCGAAGAGCTAGCTCGGAGGTGTCTTCGGATTTGTCCACAAAAGTTTGATGGACTAGTAACTGCCCTTAATACTCAGGTGAGACCTCAAGCTTTGACTTTTGAGGAGTTTTGTGCATTATTAATGGAGGAGGAGTTGAGGCTGAAAGCCCGAGAAGGAAGCAACAATGGAGATGCTGCATTCTCTGCCAATGCAAAAGGCAAAGGTGTTTCCTCCACCAAAAATGATGGTGACAAAAAGAAGAAGGGCGGCAAGAAGAAGTTTCAAGGAGAGTGCTTCTACTGTAAGAAGAAAGGACATGCAATTGCAGATTGTCGTGTCAAGAAGGCAGATGAAAAGAATGGTACCCTTAAAAGTAAAGGGAAAGAGACAGCCAATACGGCTGAAGCAGAGTTGGAATTATTCATGGCGACCATTGAGGAAGTGTGCTCCTCGGCGCAAGAAGAATCTACCACTGACTCTTGGGTGTTGGATAGTGGGGCCTCCCGTCACATGACCAACAAGAAAGGTCTATACAGTTCTATGCAGCCTCTACAAGAATCCATCACTGTGACGGTTGGAAATGATGCTAAATGCCCTGCTGCGGGCACAGGTACTATTTCTTTTGTTGCTGCAAATGGTGAAGTCAAAAAGCTTTCAAATGTGTTGTATGTTCCCGAAATCAGAAGAAATCTCTTATCAGTTGCTGCCATAACTGATCTTGGTCATGAAGTAAGGTTCAAGAAGACAGGTGCAGAAATTATTGATAGTGCTGGCACAATTGTTGGCAAAGGAGAAAGGAGGAACAACCTGTATGAGCTAAGTGCTCTTACAGCCACCGCTGGAGTGGGCACAAGTAAGCTTTGGCATGAAAGGTTTGGACACATCGGATTTGCAGTATTGAAGGAGATGCAAAAGCAAGGTATGGTTGCTCACCTACCTACAATAACTGAATTGAAGGAACCATGTGAAGCTTGTATGATGGGCAAGCAACAGAGAAAGGCATTTCCACAAGAAAGCAAGAATAGAGCACATGCTCCTCTAGAGTTGGTGCATGCTGACTTGTGTGGTAAGATGCCTACACAGGCCTTGGGGGGATCTTCTTATTTTATGTTGATTGTCGACGACTACAGTAGGAAGATGTGGGTGTACTTCCTTCGTGATAAGGCTCAAGCTTTTGGTAAGTTTAAAGAATGGCTAATACTTGTTGAGAATGAAACAGGGAAAAGTGTGAAGAAATTTAGAACAGATGGTGGTGGTGAGTTCAACTCAAAGGAGTTTGAAGGCTTTTGCAAGAGCAAAGGGATCAAGCGTCAATTGACGACGCCTCACACACCTCAGCAGAATGGTGTTGTGGAACGCAGGAATCGTACCATTGTGGAGATGGCAAGATGCATGCTAAAGGGCAAGGGATTGCCTAACCATTTTTGGGCTGAAGCTGTTAATACTGCAGTCTACATTCTAAATCGGAGCTACACAAAGGCTCTCAAGGGAAAAACACCTCATGAGGCTTACACTGGTAAGAAACCATCTGTTTCACATTTCAGAATTTTTGGATGTGAATGTTATGCACATGTTCCAGATGAGAAGAGAAACAAGTTACAACCAAAAAGCAGAAAATGTATCTTCTTGGGTTATAGTGATGAGCAGAAGGCTTACAAGTTATATGACCAAGAGGCAAAGAAGATCATCGCGAGCCGTGATGTGGTGTTCAAGGAGGAGCCGCATACAGTGGAGGAGGAGAAGGCAAGGTCTTCCACTTTATCATCAAGCGAAGAAGTAGTCCACTATGAACCTGTCCCGAGAGCTATCCCTATCCTTAAGGAGGAGGAAGCATCATCTTCAGATGATGAGGAAAAAGTTCACCAACCTGACATCACCCCACCGGAAAAGCCATTGCCGCGCTGGGTGAAGCAGCTCTATGACCACAATAATCCTATGCCTGCATCTGTTGAGGAGAAGGCAGACGGACCAAGGAGGTCTCAGAGAATAGAGGAGCAAAGGAGGGCTTCTGCTCACATAGTCAACATGGCCTTGATGGTTGAGATTATGAGAGAAGTAAAGGAGCCAACTGACTTAGAAGAAGCACTTGCAGATCCATCATGGAAGGCTGCTATGCAGGCGGAGTATGACAGCATAATGAAGAATGACACTTGGGAGCTAGTGGATCGGCCAGCAAAGCGGAAGATTATTGGCACCAAGTGGATCTGGAAGGTAAAGTACAAGGCTGATGGTACCTTAGAAAAGTACAAAGCTAGACTGGTTGCCCAAGGATTTTCACAAGTTGAAGGGTTTGATTTTCAAGAGTCATTTGCCCCAACTGCCAGAATGACCACTATTCGCACGGTACTTGCAGTGGCTGCCCACAAGAAGTGGCCAGTGTACCAAATGGATGTTAAGTCAGCGTTCTTAAATGGTGACCTCAAGGAGGAGGTGTACGTGGCTCAGCCACCAGGGTTTGAGGCCCCCCATTCTGAGAACAAAGTGTGTAAACTGAAGAAGGCATTGTATGGGCTAAAACAAGCCCCCAGAGCATGGTACCAGCGGATAGATAGGTTCTTTTTAAACCTAAACTTCAAAAGATGTGCCTCAGATGCTAACTTGTATGTTTACAGGGATGGTAAAAAGTCTGTAGTGATTGTCCTATATGTGGACGACCTTCTTATTACAGGTGACTATGAAGATATGATCAACCAAACTCGAAAGGCTTTGAGTTTTGAGTTTGAAATGACAGACTTGGGCTTGCTGCACTATTGTTTGGGGATTGAAGTCTGGCAAGAGCCAGGAAAGATCTTCATCTCTCAGAAGAAGTATGCATGGGAGATCTTGAAGGCATTTGGCATGACCGAGTGCAAGGAGATAGCTACACCTATGGAGGTGAATGTAAAGTTATCCGTTGAGGATACATCAGCACTAGCAGACATTGGGAGGTATAGGAGGTTGGTCGGCAGTCTAATCTACTTGTGTAACACCAGACCAGATATCAGTTTTGCTGTTGGTGTTTTGAGCAGGTTCTCAAACAAACCTCATGAGAGTCATTGGAAGGCTGGGATGCGGGTGCTCAGATACTTGAAGAAAACTCTTGACTATGGTATCACATACAGTTTCGGAACTTCTCTTGTGGGGAACTGTGACTCAGATTGGGCAGGAGACATTGATTCCAGGAAGTCAGTTTCTGGTTATTGTTTCTCTTTGGGTTCAGGAATTTTCTCTTGGATTAGTAAGAAGCAACCAACAGTGGCATTGTCTTCTACCGAAGCAGAGTACAAGGCAGCTTGTTTTGCTGCATGTGAGGCCGTATGGTTGAGAAGGATTCTATGGCATATGGGAGTGCAGGATGAAGAACCAACTGTGCTGAGATGTGACAATCAGAGTTGCATCGCCATTGCCAAAAATCCAGTGTTTCATGCACGCACCAAACATATAGAGATCCAGTATCACTATGTGCGTGATTTGATGGAGGATGGGATAGTGGAATTGGTCTACTGTCCAACAGAGGAGAATGGAGCAGATATCTTCACCAAAGCACTTACGAAGGATCTGCTTCAAGTTCATCTTCACAGACTCGGCATTGGGCCGAGGAGATAGTTCACTTATGGGTGGACATTGAGGGGGGGTGTTAGATATGATCAATGCCCCACCCTCATTAGGTACTACCAATGATCCATGGTGCTCAAAGTTGTAAGGCCCCCATTATGAGGAGAAGCCAAGTGTGAGCCCGGACATTGGTGGAGTCCTGACTTGTATATCAGATGAGGTCTATGTGACCGGATGGCAAAAAGGTGACCATTGTGGGTCTAATCTTTGGGTTAGACAGAGTGGTTAAGCTGGTAGCAACTCGAGGCACATTGCATTGAGTTGCGTAGTAAGGGAGTTAAAAGGGGCCCCTATTGTGGGGTCCGGGGGCCGCGGAAGCGGCCCCTGGCTGGGGGGTCCCAGGGGGGCCAGCGGCCCCCCTGGCGGGGGTCCGGGGGCAGCGCCCCCGGCCCGATGGTAAAGGGAATATTCCCTGGAATATTCCCTGGCCGACTAGTGGAGGCTCATATGGTAGGTCGGTCAGCAGGCCGACCTAACGACCTTCGCGGGCTATAAAAGCTAAACCCCTTCGCAGCCATCTGACACTCATCTTTCACCCAGTCAGAGTTGTTGTTCCAGCTAGCCTTAAGCTCTTCACCTATCTTCTGTCTAGATCGCCATCTAAGCTTCACACAGTGGAAGCGCACGGGTGGACAGAGCCATCTTTGTATCAGTTGTTTGGAGTTAAAGAATTTACTGATTCTCCTCTTATCTGTTGTGTACTCTCTATCTCTTTCTCAGATTCTGTTCGCTGCGCCGTGTAATATTTTACAAGCCCTGCTCCATTCCATCACAGCCAATCCACACAACTTGGCATGAGCAAAGATCTATTACTAGCTAGAATCTGTCCCATACTTGAGGCAAGATGAGTATCATCATCAAGGCTGTCCCTCTACAACAAATACTATATGCCTCGCCTCACCTCTCCTCGTCATATGCGCATGTTAACCCACTGTGTAATCTCTCTCATGCGAATAGCTCTGTCCTGCCTCAGGGTCTAACACTTGGTTCACATTTTGCAAGTTCCTCAACAGTCACCAGTCATGTATCACCCCATGCCGCTAGCCTGCAAGGAAGCTCTCCTCCATAGAAGGGAGCACATGGCACAGGCTCTGCCACCGCTGGAACGCTGCATGCCCACCTGAAGAGGTACTTGTTGAGATGAGGCCCAAAGTGGCACTGCCCTGGATGCAGGTTGAATGCTCCCCAAACCAAGAAAAGGAAGGTTCAAAGGAATGCCCGGAGAGTAGCAAACCCTAACATGCAGACCTTCCCCAAATGCTCGGCGGGCACCAAATGCTTGAAAGAGAAAAAAGAGGAAAAAATCAAGAATGAAATCGTTGAACTATTCCAAAGCATTCTTGATACAGCACCAGCCAAGGACTACACCATTTGGGTTCCAACCGATGTCTCCTCTACCATGCCTAATAGGAGCTCACCACCAGCAATGCCCCTGTTGTCTAGTCATCCGGACTCATCCCGCCTCATACAAATAGAATAGCCCCTATTTTGTATAAGATGATTACCAAGTGCTATCTTTCCATGACTTTTTGTCTTTGGGTGGTTAAAAGGGGCAGGTTCCCCCACTATACAAACTTGCCTTACCTACTTCTAATACATTTCACGTCTTTAAAAAAAAAGATAATCAAGCGCAAGTGATATGCATCGAAGTCAACGCCATGGGATTTAGATATGTGATGTCTCTTTGCATTGCATATGTTCATTATAGTTGAAACATATGACTTGCATATACTCTCACAAGTTGTTAAGCGGATACAGGACGACACATGTCTCTGTACAAAAGCGTTCAATGTCCAAGTTATCACAAGACCACCAAACCCACAAAGAGCCATTACAGAAGAGCAACAAAAATACCAAGAACAAAGAACCATGACAGAAGCCCCACTATTGAAAGAGAAAATCCCCCTTGCAAAATGCCCACATTGCATTTGAGCATGGCCACAAGCATAGTCATTTGCTACTCTCTCTTTCTTGGCCAAACTCTACATTTGGCTTGCTGTAGTTGCTACCTCAATTGTACCGATATCTCACATATTACAAAGAGGTTTGCAAAATCGCAAGTATATCTCTCCATCTCAACAACTGTTCCTCTACCATCAAGATAGTAACACAATGATCATTGTAATATCCATTTTCATAGCCTTTGGGTCTCAACATTTCCCAATCCAAATGAAAGGCTGATAGCCTCAACATATTGTAATGGTTGCATTCATATTTTTTCTTAACAACAAAAAAAAAGGACTCACCATCATAGCATAGCACCTAGGGGTCCTCAAACTAGGTACATCTAGTGACCATGGTCAACTGGCTCTGTCCCTAGCCCCCTAGCCCCTTACACATCCCCCATAATTATTCAGGGCACATCAAGGGCAGGGCATACCTAGGGAGCTTGTCTCGCCTATAGTTAGACCTGTCACCCTGACCCATTTGTATGATTCTTTTTTTGCACTCCATCTCAGTACCATTGCAATCAATAGTGGTAAGCAAGGCACGAAAGCCATGGAAACTACATCATACTCTTCGAACAACACAACTAGCCACTAGCTACCAAAAGTTAAGGTGTCAATAAGGTCAATTATGCTACATTGTTTTGTCAAAACCACAAATGATGCCTCAATAAACATTCGTGTGTACTTCTCCTCAACATCAACAATTTTTCCCACCCCATTGAACCCTTGCTTCATCCACACATTGCTACGAGGAACCAGACCAGTAGTCTTCTAACTACGTAATATCTAAGTATGCATGGGCACTCACATAATATCTAAACCACTGCCTATCCATAGTTTGGGTCCTCAAGTGTAGGCCATTACTCTCAGCTTGCTTAGAGTTTGCGACCTATCTCCCAAACTAATCAAACTACATCTTGTGCATACAATATGAAGACTAGCATCAACCCCTAGGGAGGGACCATATGAGAGGTTTTCAATTGTAGGCATTGACGACTCCCACAAAAATACCGATAGCTCTTCATTACTACTCAACTCTAAACTCTCGTCGTTTCACATCATGCAAGCCCACCAAAGAACTGTCATGTGCAGAATCCCCACAAACCAATACTTGTGCCCACCCTACATGCAATTCCCAACAACAAAAAACCCCCCAACTCCTACAACCCGACCACCAGCCACCCAGGCCACCAACATGCCCCCAATGACCTTCATGTGCACCACTATCAAAACTCCTCCAAGGCAAACCACAGATGTCCCTTCTACCTACATCTTCGGTGCATGCCAAAGCCAGCTACCTACGATGGTGAGTGCCATGGGACTGGCACTCATCTAGGAGGAGGTAATGTTAACCCTCAAACAAAAAAGGGAAAAAATTTAGAAAATCTAAAGCGGAAGACAAGGCTAAGGCAAAAGTGAAATGGAAGATGAAGATGCGCCAAAGAAGAATCGAAAAACACGAGAAGTGCAAAATAGTCCCAAATCAAGGAGAAAAACGCACAAGAAAAAGCACAAGTCAATACTTTTGTAAAAGAGCACAAGGCACACTAGGATTTATTTTAAGAGCATCAGGCTCTCACACGTGCAAATTGTAAAGGTAGATAAGTAGTGGAAAGGAAGCTAGGAAGATAGGAGGACAATGGGAAAAAGGGCCTAGGCCACGACCGACCATGTAAAAAAGGGGATAAGGGGATAACCGCCCAAAATGGATTTAGGGTTTTGTATATAAAGTTGAAAAGTGAATGAGAAGCTCGTTCTTGTGTGTGGCCAAAAGTAGCTCTCTTCTTCTTCTTCTTCTTCTTATTGCTTGCTTGAGCTTGTGCTTGAGAGAGGGAGTGTGAGGGAGTGACTATGCGAGGGTGAGGGACCCTGGTGGAGAATCTCTCCATCTTCTCCTCTCTTCTTCTCTTCTCTTCTCTTTTCTTCTCTTGCTCGCGGAAATGGAGCTTGGAGTGTGAAGCTTGAGGATGGAGCTCGCTTGAATCTTGCACTTGGATCGTGGAGCCACCGGAGTGCTTGGGAGAGGAGGCAACTCAATCGGGCATGGAGGTAAGCTCACTACACTCGTAGAGATGGATAGCGCGTCAGCTATGTGAGAAGTAGCCATTAGTGCTCGGCTTGGAATGCTTGAACAATAAGTGGTCCATGGGTCTTAGCAGTTGAGCTTGTGCTCGCCTTTACATCACCCATGTGAGAAATCTCTATACGAGGATCCCAAAAACCTGAGAGACCCACAGCTTGGGAAATGTCAATGATATTTATCAATGGGATAATGAAGAATTGTATAAGGATTTGTCTAGTAACTCAATTTTTCAACGAGATATTTCGGCTAATGTGTCCGATGAAGCCTTAAGGATGGATGATCTGTTGAAGGAAAGAAGCAGCAAAGCTACACAAGTGATAGGAATTATCACTATTCATAGTGAAAGGTCCACCATTTGTGGTGAGTAAGAAACATATGAAGCACATGAAAAAGGCAAGAGTGTGGATTTCTCTCAAGAGATGTCTAGCCTTAAGCTAGAGATTATCAAGCTTTGAGACACCTTGCAAAGACCTACTAGAATAAACATTTAGTGTGTGCATTGCAGTGGCAATCATTTGCTAGCATAGTGTCCTAAACCAAGACTTAGAACTTGTGCTAATTGTGGTAGGTATGGGCATGAAGCTATCCATTGTAGGTTGCCTTGATTGATGGGACCTCAAATGGTCCGGCACTGGCTATGGCACTAGCCTGACCTCATGCTCATAACAGACAAACACACCCTCACGGCCTCGCGGGCCAGGAGCGTCTATCTGTTACAAAAGGACGAACTGTCCTAAAGCCTAATCTATGCGTTTATAGTTTTTTGTAATCCAACGTTTCCCTTTCCATAAACTCCACAGAGGGAGAACCCTTACACATTGGCAATAAATGCCATGATAATCACATACATGGGAGGCAACCTCTCAGTGGAATCACCGCGGCCCCACTGCAACTCTCCTACATCGCAGGGATTGGCCCCTTGATGCGCTGCTCAACATATAGAACAAACGAACAAACTCCACTCTTTCATTTTGAATGTATTCCAGGAGATACCATGTGTCCTTACCAAATGATCTCCCAAGAAACGAACGTCTATCCTACGGCTTAGGTTGCCTTTTCACACTCAAGCGTGGGTTATCATAATCAAAAACAGGTGCTATGCATCCAGTCTTGTATATTCTGATACCATGGTTGGCATGCACATGCAAAAGTGGATGATCCTAAAGTGCTCAAACATAATTTTCAATCAGAAACGTCTTGTGCACAACTAGGCTTTCCAATGCTCATTCACTAGCTCGTTGCGGTGATGTAAGGATAGCATCGAGACAACACTCGTGCTACTATCCTCTTAATTAAAATACAACAAACTCTATGTCATGATATGCATCAGAGAATCAGCAATAATCAGCACGCAAATCGCACCCTTCAAACATCCCACCCCCCTACGTTTAGGTATTGCTTTCATTGCATAGGTGTAGAGGTTCATTTTGTCATGTTTTGATGTATGAAAAATGATAAATCACAAACTTTGACAAAGAAATAGGGAAAACTGAGGCTAAACCTCATGCTTTGCCACTACCATACATCCACAAATAATCATTATATTTTTTCTTATTTTTGTGAAGCGTATTTCTATTTTTTCCCTTATTTTCTCTATTTTCTTGATTTATTTGGCAATAAAATATGTTATTTTCTTATTTTTCTTATTCCAATCACTTTAGCATACTAACATTCAATTTATTTTTCATTTTCCCCCCATAAGAACACATTTCACCCACCCGAAACGACAAAACTATCATTTTACCACTTAGAAACTGCATTTCGGGTTTTACAGGAATTGAATAGCGCATGTAAATCATTGCAAAATCAAAATTTTCTGATAAACAGCAATTAATCATGATGCAACCAGCACTCACACAAATTTTCATCTAATAAAAACATCATTACCATCATAAATTATCAAAAAACTTCATTTTCCTTCATAAAAATGGTCATACCGTGTTTTTACAAAATCCAAGATGCATTAAATGACTACGTGACTAGTGGACGGAGCCTCCATTGCTCTCAATCCAATGCTGCACATCAATATTCATCATCTCCATCCATCTCCATCCATCTCCATCACCATTTGCTTCAATCTCCTTCTCGATTCCTCCTTCAAGATAGTGCGCATGAACAGCCCATAGAGAGGAGAGAGAGGGAGGAGAGAGAAACATTAAACGGTAGGGTGAGAGGGGAGTTTGAGCATCAAAACATAAACTAAAATCCGGTTTATGTGTTGCATCATGCCTATAGGACGTTGTTTTAAAATAAACGGAAAGGCAGCATGAGCATAAGGCTCGGTGTCTTTTCTCTTTTCAACACATAAACGTTAGCATGGAAATTATGAAAAGACTAGTTTTGCATGATGCACAATGTTGATTTTCTTCTGTTTGTGCACTAAACGGTTCACATTATACACTATGCATAGTTCATGGTATCAATGGAAAAGCTCCTGGACTGCATAGCAATTGTTTTCTTAGGAAATTGGACCCACGATTGAGAGTGAAAGGTTATCCCTTGCCGTAGGATAGAGGGTCGGTTTCCTAAGGGACTGTTTAGTGAGGAAACATGGTATATCTCCTAGATTACATTTCGAAATGGAAGAGTGGAGTTTGTTCGTTTGTGTTATATGTTGAGCAGCGCATCAAGGGGCCAATCCCTGCGATATAGGAGAGCTGCAATGGGGCCGCGGTATTTCTACCGAGAGGTTGCCTCCATGTATGTGATCCTAGTATTTATTGCCAATGTCTATGGGTTCTCCCTCTGTGGAGTTTATAGAAAGGGAAACGTTGGACTACAAAACGATGAAACTATAAACGCATAGGTTAGGCTTTAGGGCAGTTTGTCCTTTAGCATTAGATTGACACTCCTGGTTCGCGAGGCCGTGAGGGTGTGTTTGTCTGTCATGAGCATGAGGTCTAGCTAGTGCCATAGCCAGTGCCGGCCCATTTCAGGTCCCATTAGTGGTGCATTTGCCGGGATCTGCCTATAAGTGGTAGTTTTTGAATCTAGGGTTTAAAGGGACCCTAAATTATCCATAAAATGGGATTTGTTCAAGGATGGAAAAACTTGGCTTTCCCTATACAAAACTTACTAATGGACTTAGTTAGTTATGTAGAGCATGAGTCCTCTGCACAAGATAATTTATGTGATGAAAAGAGTAGCCAATTAGTGGTTACCCCATCCTCTAATACAATGGCATGGGCCGAGGTTCGCCTTGGTGTGGTCTCTACCCAAGAGAAATCATGTTTCACCATCCATCAACCTAGAGGGCATAGAACAAGCATGTTAGAAACTATGGTAGTTGTGGCATCAACAGGTCACCATGCTAAAGCCATAATGCCATGGGAAAGTGCTGATATACGATGGAATATGCTTGTGGTTGAAACATCCCGTGTAATGGGCCACCATGACGACATAGTAGGCATCACAAGGATGTTAGAAGCCCTAGTTGTCAAGGGAAAACCATTGCTTAAAAGGCATGGTTCCCAAGTTTTAAGAGGTGGTAATGATAAATCTACTTTAGATAAGGATCAAAAGCTCTTATATAAACCCGTTATGGACTTTCCTTTTAAAGGAAAAGGTATGGGAGACCCTCTAAGAGGGGATCAAAATGACATGTTGAAACTTATACGACTCCCTGGACCACTCAGTGAGTTAGCAGAAAGGGATGTCAATGAGGATATTAACCTCCCTACACCGAAAAGGGTGGGGATGGAAGAAGTTAAAGATCCTAAAAGGCTGGACCGAGATCATGATGAATATGAGGATTTTAATGACCCAGTGTTGATCCCAAAGGGAAGGACTAAATGTCCTCCTCTTTATAGGGATCTCCCAGTGTTTTATGGGTTGCCATATGAGGATCCGATGATTCATTTAAGAGAATATGACCTAACTTGCATTGGAAGTGGCTTCGACGATATACATCGGATGCTCGTATTCCCAAGTACCCTAAAGGGAGAGGCAAGGAAATGGTACTGGAACCCCCAAAACACCATATTGGGGAATATGGGAATTTCCCATAAGTTTGGGACACATGGTCAAATCTTTGGATTTGTCATAACTTGAACACTATAACTTCAAATGGAGCACTCTATAGCTCAATAGATTCCATTTTTCAAGCGCTTTCAAATGATAAGTCACATCATATGGTTTTGAGAAACTTATGTGAATATTATCCGAGTACCACCTTTTTAGTATTCAAAAAATGGGAATTTGGAGATTCCCAAACTCACTAATATTATGTTCCAAGAGGATAAGACTAGATATACATCTGACAATATACACTGCCTTGGGATACACCCATGTGATGTGCCTAGGCTTGAAGCTCTACCTATTTTGGGTCGCAGCACTGATTTATGTGAAAACCCAAATAGGGGAGGTTCGAATGAGTACAAAGCTATGATTATTTCTGCCAAAGGAGCCACTCAGTCGCTTAAATGACCAGTTTATTCGGATTACAATAAATGTGGAACATGTGAGCTCACTGAGGCCGTTCATTCTGGTGCACAGATCGGTCGCAGAATGCTCACGTAGTGAATCCCGGAAGGTCCCCAAGAACAATGAACTCTACCTTTTTGCACAAAAAACAATGTAAAAGCATGCACGACAAGAAGCAAGAGACAAATTGGGTTCAATCTCCCCCCATGCCTTGTGTGAGCGCTTCACAAAGCATGTATTTTATGTATATTTCCATCTTCATGCTCAATAATAGCCCAATTTACAAAAATATGACAAGCTTTTAGCTTTTGAGTTTGCTTTCTACAAAAATAGGAAAATAAAGCTAATGGACGGTGCCCATAGAGTCTGGCACGCCCAATCTCAATGTCCAAAATAGAAATAACATATCCGTGCGCATAGGCGCATACAAAATAATAATCAATAATCAATGTCTCAATAGACATAACAAAATATAGGCGTAGCGCCTATCAAAATATAATCCAAAGGTCGAATACTCGCTAGACTCCAATGCTTTCCTCCGCCACTGCTGTTATCTCTACACATCAACTGAAGCATTCACAATCGTTAGTAAAATAATACAATTAAACCGACAAAAGTGAATACCTAGCAGTCTTCAGCTACATAAATAAATCAACTGGTTAGAAATAAATCCTAACCTTAATTTATTACGAGTGCGCACTCTAAACTCATAAACGTTTATTAATTTAATATGCATTTTGCGGAATCACCCGCTATGGAATCACCCACGTACACACTAAATTAATGAAACGCCCGAAAAGGACAGGTGTCCCCATCAACTTCTCGCACAAAGAATCCTCTTTGTGTATGAGCCCCGGTCATCTAAGTTTACGGTATCCACCGTAAAACCTCACGGAATCCACCGTGGAATATGCCTCCTGGGATCATACCCCCGGGGTGGGATAGCAATTGACCTCAATTGCTATTAGCTCAATGTGGAGCTAACAGAGTGGGGAAAGAATTTAAGTCTCTAGCGTGCATCCATTGTGCTTCCTCTACAGGATGGTTCTTAAATTTTACTAGATATCTAGAATACCTTCGGCCAGTTCTAATGGTCATGTAGTCAGTGTCTATGATGGCTTCTGGTTCAAGTATTTCAGTCTCTTCCTCTAATAAAGGTGGGTTTTCATAAACAGGGTGGATAGGTAATTGGCCTCTAAATGGTCTCAATAAACTAATATGAAATGTATTATGAATTTTCCAATGAGATGGGAATTCTAACTTGAATGCATTATCATTAATCTTATGAATGATTCTAAATGGTCCATAAAATCTAGGAGCTAATTTAACAATTGGATGTCTATCTACACTTTGCAGTCTACGCTTTTCTATTCTAAGCCAAACATAATCATCAACTTTGAAATTCATGGCTTGTCTTTTCTTGTTGGCTTGTTTGGTATATGATTGTTGGGCTTTAGCAATCATATCCTTAACCTCATCAAAAATACTGGTATGCATAGTAGCAATATCATCATCACTCTGAATTCTATTAGACAAAGATGCAACAGGTGTAGATAATCTATATCCATAAATGACTTCAAAAGGTGCTTTCTTTGTAGATGTGTGCGGTGTATTGTTATATGCAAACTGTAATAAATGCAAATGAGTATCCCATGTCTGAGGTTTAGAGATAGTATATGCACGTAAAAGATCTAGAATGGTACTATTGGTGGCTTCTGTTTGTCCATTTGTTTCTGGATGAAATGCAGATGAGAAATCAATCTTTGTGTCTAGATTTGCAAACAGTGTTATCCAAAAATTGTTACAAAATCTAGAATCACGATCTGAAATAATCACTTTTGGCAATCCATGGTTAGTAAAAACAGTTTTCAAAAATAATTGTGCTGCTTGTGATGCTGTTAAAGTTTTCTTACATGCAATGAAATATGCTTGCTTACTAAATCTATCTACAATTGTCCAAATCATGTCATGGTTAGATTTAGTATTTGGTAAACCAGTAATGAAATCCATAGAAATATGTTCCCAAGGTTTAGATGGAATAGACAAAGGCATTAGTAATCCATATTGTTTACCATGATGTCTCTTTATTCTTTGACAAATCAAACATTCAGAAACGAAATTAGATACATCTGCATCCATATGCGGCCAATAAAAATCTTCAATTAACATGCGTAATGTAGATATGATACCTCTATGACCTTGATATGGGGGACAATGAATTTCATTCAAAACAAAAGATCGGAATGGAATAGTAACACACAGTCTCTTTTCAAAAAACATAAATCCATCATTATATGACAATGAATCAACAGGAATGAAATTATTTTGAACTAATTTTTGCCAATCAGAATGAAAAGTAATATCCTGGTGATATGTATCTTTCATAGCAATCAAAGAATCAAAAGATATGATAGAAATATTATGAATTGCAGGTATTCTACTCAATGCATCAGCAACTACATTTTCTTTTCCAGGTTGGTATTGAATGATAGGATGAAAACTTTGAATGAAGGAAGCCCATTTGATATGGCAGTCGGAAATTTGGGGTTGGCTAAGTAGATGTCTAATGCTTTGCTGGTCGGTCTTTATCATGAATTCTGAACCCATTAAATAGTGCTTCCACTATTTTAATGCTTGTAAAACTGCTAATAGTTCTTTGTCATAAGTGGAATATTTTAGCTCTGAGGGTTTCAGCTTAGAACTAGAATATGCTATTGGATGGTTGTCTTGCATTAGTACGGCTCCTATTCCTAATCCGCTAGCATCGGTCACAACTAGAAAGAATGGTCTGTTAAATTCAGGCAATTGTAAAACAGGGGCATTGGTTAATGCACGTTTCAGTAAATCAAAGGATTTCTGCTGAGTTTCAGTCCATTGATAAACAATTCCTTTCTTGAGAAGTTTTGTTAATGGTAAAGCAAGTAATGAAAAATTACGTACAAACTTCTTATAGAAACTAGCAAGACCAAGGAATGAGCGTAATTCATGTACATTTTTAGGAACATGCCAATGCAATATTGCATCAATTTTCTTAGGATCAACTTTAATTCCTTCTTTTGATACAATATGACCTAAATATTCTATTTCTGTCTTAAAGAATTCACTCTTTTCAGGATTTGCAAACAATTGATTTTCTTTCAGTAATTGAAAAACTAATGATAAATGCTCATAATGCTCTTTTTCACTTTGACTAAACACCAGAATATCATCAAAGAAAACAATCACACAATACTGATATTTCAGAAAGATACGGTTCATCATTCTACTGAAAGTAGCAGGTGCATTAGTCAATCCGAATGGCATGACTAAGAATTCGTAATGGCCAAACTGTGTCCTGAATGCAGTCTTAAATATGTCGGATCTATCTAGCCTCACCTGATGATATCCAGACTTAAGGTCAATTTTACTAAATATAGAAGATCCTTGCAATTTGTCCATAAGGTCATCAACTCTAGGTATAGGATACCTATTCTTTACAGTGATCTTATTTAATGCTCAGTAGTCAATACACATACGATAGGTATTATTCTTTTTCTTGACTAAGAGTACAGGTGCACCGAATGGGGAACTGCTAGGTCGAATTAAGCCTCTATTTAGTAATTCTTCAATTTGACTCTAGATTTCTTTTTGCTCTATTTGATTGTGCCTATATGGTGCTTTGCAAGGTGGTTGTGTGCCAGGAATTAAATCAATCTTATGGTCTTCTGGACGTGAAGGAGGTAAACCTGGTGGTAGGTCTTCTACAAAACAGTCCTTAAAATATGCAAGGAATTCCTTATGCCTAGGGTGCATATGATTGTCCTTTGCTTGCAATTCATTCACCCAAATGAGATATGATTTAGTAGTCTTGCATAGTGTACGTTTTGCTTGAGGATGCGAAAGCAGTGGAAAAATATGAGATGCATGCATACCATATAATGTAATAGATTTTCCTTGAAAATTAATATTCATTGTGTGCGTGGAATAATCTATATTTGGATTATGCTGGTGGCTCCAAGGCATTCCTAAAATAATGTCGCTTGATTGTAATGGGACAACTAAGAAATTTCATCTTTCAATGTATGCACCAATTTGAATCTCTAAATTTTGTACTTCTTGTGTGCCATTGTACCTAGTGCCTAAAAATGTAGCTTTTATGCGATAATGCGTAGGTACTGTATGCAATTTCAATTCCTTTACCAATTTTGCTGAAATAAAGTCATGAGTACTACCGTCATCATGCAAAATAGTTCTTTCCTTTCCATGCACCATACATTTCATAGTCAACAATGAATGTGGAGTAGGCATACCTGGTAAAGTATCGGAAGTAGTAGTAGGATCATCCTCATCTTTAGTGAAATCCGGCATATCCACATGCTCGTCTTCGTCCATGGCTCCAAGATAGTTGATATGTGCTGGTGGCTTCTTTGAATGATAATTTGCTGCGAGATGCCCTGGCTGGTGACACTTATAGCATACTATTGGCTTGGCTTTGGTTACATTATTTGCAATGGCTGGAAGTCTGGGTACATTTGGATTTGCTTGTGGAATAGGCTTAGAATTTGGATTGACAGTGGATGGTAATGCAGGTGGTTTAGCCCAATTCTTGCGGAAAGTTGGTGATGAGAAACGACCTGGATTAAACCTTCTAAAATTGGAATTGAATTGTTTAGATCCATAATTACCGTTGGCTTGGAATTGCTGTGGTCGTCTGTCTCTTCTGCGTAATTTATCTTCAGTGTCGTGAGCTAAGGAGATGGCGTCTTCAAGGGTAGCAGGCTTGAACATGTTCACTTCAGCATAGTAATGTCCAAGGAGTCCAGACATATACTTCCGCTTATGTATCATCTCTGGTACGTCTTCAAGCATGCGTAGCTGTAGAAGTGCATTCCAAAAACGCTCTGTATACTGTGGAATAGGCTCACGATCCCGTTGTTGAAGTAAATCCCATTGCTTGATAGCCTTCTCATGAAATTGCGGTGGAAGGAAATTCTGCATGAACTTCTTCTTGAAATCTTCCCAAGTAGCAGGACATTCTATGCTCTTGCGTACTACAGTCCACCATAGTGATGCTCTGTCTATCAGATGATTAGTAACACACTTGATTTTATCTTTTTCGGGATAAGTTTCCTCATGGAAATAGTCATCAAACTGGCTAATGAATGATAAAACAGTCTTTCCTTCTCGTATGCCATTGAAAGTGCGAAACTTGAAACTTCGTTTACTTATCTTGGATTCCTTGCGAATGTGCTTCAAGAGTGGCATCGATGGTACGTCGAATCAAATCTTCAGCTTGAGGTTCTTCTTTATCGGTGGATGCTCTTTGTAGTTTTGTCAATTGTGCTTGCAATGCTTGCCTAGCCCTTCGCTCTTCTTCCAGTTGTAGCATGATTAGATCCAGCTTTTGTTCCATGGTAGGCTCAGGTAGGTCGTCTTCAGTCATAGGATCATCCATATGTGGGGTCGTCATCCTGTAAAACTCAATAAACCTTTCTCACTCAAAATCAGGTTAGTGGGATGAGCGTAGCTCAAATTTGGGGTTACAAGGCTATGTATTTTTGGGTATTTCTTTATCTATTTTCACAAAATCTGCAATATTTCTGTCTTCGTTTGCTGAAAGTACTTCAACAAACTTGTAGATAGGTAGAACACCTTGCCACGAACAACTTTCCAGTTCAGAGTTTTTGCATAGGAACAAGTCTTCTATGAGTTTTAAGCACTAGTCAGTTCTGACTCTAGTTGACTAGTCTGACTTGCAGAGTTGCAAACTTAGCCGACTTGCAGAGTTACAGACTTGCAGAACTTAGGCCGACTTGATGAACTTGCAGGACTTGATTCCACGTGACTTGCAGAACTTGACTTTTGTGGTGCAGGACCTGGAGTTTGTGGACTTGTTTGCCTTGTCTGACTTGAGTAACTTGGCTTGACTTGAGAAAGTTAAGCTTAAAAAGCTTAATCAACAGTCGTCTGATTTTCGTTGGGGGGGGGGGGGGGGGGGTTTGTCCGCGCGAAAAAATCGGAAGCTCCTCTTACAGCTCGACGTGAAATTTTGAAGCTTAATAAGCTTCTTAAGCTTATTGAAAGAAGTAATGATAAAAACAATGAAGCTTATCTCTGGTTTTCAACGAATTGATGAAGGAGGTGGATGCGTGGTCCTTCGCGATCTGACAGTAGAAACAGGGGTTCTTGATCGCCAGAAGTCTGCCTGTATCGACGGTTCGCGATGAGATTGACTATAGAGCCCGATCATTCCTGGAGCTCCGCCTTCGCCCGAGATTGGTAGCTATTGGAAGCTCTTGATCCCTGCTCTGCTCTGATACCACTGGTGCGCAAATCGGTTGCAGAATGCTCACGTAGTGAATCCCGGAAGGTCCCCAAGAACAATGAACTCTACCTTTTTGCACAAAAAACAATGTAAAAGCATGCACGACAAGAACAAGAGACAAATTGGGTTCAATCTCCCCCCATTCCTTGTGTGAGCACTTCACAAAGCATGTATTTTATGTATATTTCCATCTTCATGCTCAATAATAGCCCAATTTACAAAAATATGACAAGCTTTTAGCTTTTGAGTTTGCTTTCTACAAAAATAGGAAAATAAAGCTAATGGACGGTGCCCATAGAGTCTGGCACGCCCAATCTCAATGTCCAAAATAGAAATAACATATCCGTGCGCATAGGCACATACAAAATAATAATCAATAATCAATGTCTCAATAGACATAACAAAATATAGGCGTAGCGCCTATCAAAATATAATCCAAAGGTCGAATACTCGCTAGACTCCAATGCTTTCCTCCGCCACTGCTGCTATCTCTACACATCAACTGAAGCATTCACAATCATTAGTAAAATAATACAATTAAACCGACAAAAGTGAATACCTAGCAGTCTTCAGCTACATAAATAAATCAACTGGTTAGAAATAAATCCTAACCTTAATTTATTACGAGTGCGCACTCTAAACTCATAAACGTTTATTAATTTAATATGCATTTTGCGGAATCACCCGCTATGGAATCACCCACGTACACACTAAATTAATGAAACGCCCGAAAAGGACAGGCGTCCCCATCAACTTCTCGTACAAAGAATCCTCTTTGTGTATGAGCCCCGGTCATCTAAGTTTACGGAATCCACCGTAAAACCTCACGGAATCCACCGTGGCACGGAATCCACCATGGAATATGCCTCCTGGCATCATATTCAGCTCATAGTGCCCAAAAAGGAATCGGCCTCATTGATGAGTTATTTGTGGAAATGCTTGGACTTGTAGCTCTTTTTTTTTTTTTACTCGAGATCAAAAAATACAAGATCAAGTTCTTAGCTAACTTGCATGAGTAGCATGGGGACGAGTCAGACCCGGGGCTAATGCCTTGTCTTCCTAGGGGTCGCGTTTTGCTGGAAAAGAAGAAATTAAGGACGATTGGAGCGAAAATAAAAGTGAGCGTCAGAAAAGGATTAAGTGTCGCCTTGCGAGGGCTTGGTAGGTTATTGGGTACCGAGACGGGACCTGAGGCCAATGCCCTATTCTCCTTGGGTCACTACGTTCAGCTCCCTCCTTTTTACATGCCCGAGTATGGAGAAATAAGAACCTAAAAGAAGAAATGTGCTAAAAAGAAACTACTTCTTGATCAGGCTATAAGAGTCCTCGCCTAGTAGGAGCTCCTAGTTGTGTTGTCCTTAGTTAGGTAGGTAGTTCAGACCACCACTTAGGGCAACCTCTTTGATAGTTCTTTTTAGATTGGCCGTGTTGGAGCAGTCAGTTAGTGGCTAGCTTCGGACCTTCTATCAGATTATGCTAGCCCTCCTCCTTGTGGATGTCATGCCTTGGTTTTGTCAGGGGGTAGGGTGAACATTGTGCTGTGTTTTAGTATGTATCTATTTTGTATCAGCTTGATGCTTCCTTTGGTTGTTTTGTGCAGATCTGTTGTGGGATTTGACGAGCTGAGTCGCTCTATCCCGTGGTCACCAATGAGAGCGGAGTTTTGAGCCCGGGATGTGCCTAAAATTTGCCAAAAAATCTAGAATTCAGGGGAAAAATATTCAACATCGAAGGCGGCGGCTCCAGCTAGGACGATTTTTAGCACCAAGTGAAAGACGGCTTTTAAAAGGCACCTGAGCGACACTTGTGGATTTTTGATAATTTTTCAAACTATCATGTGGGTTGTCAGGAGTTACTACTCAATGCAGGATGTCAAGCTGAATGCCCAGAAATTTACAACACTCGAATTGGATGCCGGACGAGAAAATGGCCAACAAATGGGCAAGATTTGAAAAGGTGGACTAGTTTTTGGCCAAATTGGGTAGTGCCTTTTGGGAGTTGGGGGCCCAAATTTTATGCAACATCAAAAGATGAAAACTTGGAGAGAGAAGGATGAAGAAATCATGGAGGAAGGCGCCATCAGGAAGGTGCCGATTTTTTCACTCTCATGATGGAGATCATGATTTCTGCCTGCAAACAACCTACCCCATTGATCATGGGGCTTGACTACTCCTCCCTTGCCTATCTTATCGCATGCCTTTGCCCGAGAAATGGTGGCCTGAATGCACAGATGGAAATTTAGTTTTTCTCTCTCCCCTAAGGGGCTGTTCTTGTGTGCAAGAAGAAATGAAGAATGGTGAAGGAAAGCTTGTCAAGTTGGAACTGGATTGCTTCCGGATCAATGTAGACATAAAGATTACTGATTGTGAAGATGCTAGACATGGAATGTGGGCTGACCCGTAGTCCCGCACCAAAACCGAGATCCCGAAACACGGAGCCTAAGCGGTAATTCAATTTTTATGAAGAAAAAATGAGTTTTTATGCTATTTGATTGGTGAAACATTGTTCCCATGGGCTGAATATGCATTATGATGTTGTTTGCTATGAGTTTCAATAGTTTATAATCTGAAAATCAGAAAATCATAAGTGATATGTCTGAAATTAATGTTATAAAACCCGAAAAACACGCGTTTAAGGGGTGAAAATGGGGTTTTTGCAAAATAAATGGAAAATATGAGACATAATGCCCACAAAACCTGAAATTGGGCTGTCAAGGAACCTAAGGGCCACTGCCCAAAATCAATCTTAATTTCTAGTCATTTTTTATTGAAGAAAATAGAGGGAAAATACCAAAAAATGGTGAAAATGGGGTTTAAATGGGAGAAATTAGGAAACGGTAAAAGGAAAATTCCAAAAAATTACATGTGTATTTGTGCAGTGTATAATGAAGGTAGAGCACGAGGTTGGCCTCGGTTTACCCTTGTTTCTATGTTTCCGTTCATGTTTATCGCTTTCTTTGTAAGGAAACAAATAAAATGACTCTTTCACCTATCAACGAATGCAAAACATTCAACGGTAGGGTGAGAGGGGAGGTTGAGCATCAAGATCTAACTAGGTTGAGATGATTACTCAAAAATTCTTTTTTCTTAGAGATTGAGCTAGTTAGGATATTATCTTCTTTGTGGAATCTAAGAAGGGTTTGCTTGATGAAATATCAAGTCTAAGTACTAGAAGGACTTTTCTTTCCAAAAATTCTATCACAAGGAAAAGCTTCTAAACTTAGGATAAACCCTTGAGATAGATCCTAGTTAACATTGTTTATAAATTAGGATTAATATTTGAACCCTAGACTTCTAGTTGAGGGCGGATTGGTGGTTACCTATGGGTGGAGTCCGATTTTGGGACTATAGAGCAATAGTGATTGTATAAAAAATTTTGGAATAAAATCCATGATTTCTTAACTAATATTATTATATGTACTCATATTTGTGTTAATATTATGTGAACAAATGTGTTGTAACTGTCAAAAGTGGAGTAGCAATGGAAGTGTAAATATATGCTGTAATAATTTGCTATAACACTAGAAAAAAGAGAAAGGGAAAGAAAGAACACTGAAGAACACAATATAGATGAGAACTCACATGTATGCTCATGAAATGGAATCCATATATCCAACACGAGAGACAGTTGCACATGCAACAGTGAGTCATTGGCTGCGTGGGCACTAACACAGGCTCTTCTCTCCACGGAGTCTCCACATTTGTGATTGTAGATGAGTGACTGATTGACTAAGGAGGAAGCGCCTGAATAAATAGAACACAAATATGTCCTCAATACGATAAGATCGGCCATCATGTATTGCTGGTCGGACAGCAATAAATGCTAAATATGACCATAAAATGACACAAATAAAAAATGACTAAATATCCCAAATAATGTGCCCAGCCTCTGCATGCATAGACTCACACATGAGTGAACATATCTGCTAACACCCTCTCGTAGATCATGGGTGATTTGACACAATACAATGGTACAATGAGAATGAATCATAAACCATACAACATAGAACCACCAAATAGAACCATGGATACCCAAGTAGTGGGTGATAAAGCCACCGCCAAGGTGACTCGACAGAGAGAACCTAATGTCAAGGTCGATCATAGTAGCTCCTAAAAATAGAGAAGATCATAACATATCTTTGTGTTTGTCCCTCTCAGTAGTAGCAGACATGACCATCCTATCAAAAATGCCTCTGAAACAACATATGTAACCATGGATTCCCCGCTTTTGGCTAGACCACCAAAGTGTCCCCTCATGTGAGCTCATCATAACTAGGAACCAACCCCGCTCTTTGTCAAATGGATAGCCCATCACAAACCTGGATGTCAATCCTAGCTCCAAGATTTGAACCTACCAAAATTCAAGCAATGCGTCAGGGAAGTCCCTCTCTGGATCTTATGCATCTCTATAGATGTATAGATGAGGTGTGGTTGCCCCATCTCACCACCCTCTCATACTCCCTCTCTGGCACTGGAGAGTCGTGAGGGATGCCATCATCACCACCACTAGAAACCAATTAAGGAAGGGACCACCAATCCCTACCCATGATCCAAAGCAGAGGATCCATTCCATGCCTTGAACTTCACCTTGGATGAAGCATTTAAGTCGGAATCTGAGGCAGATGATGACTTGTCGAAGGAATCTGCATCTCGCTTCGTCTTTTGCTCCTTTTTTTCCTTGGAGGCTGCTAACTCTTTGTAGTCCTTCCTTAAATGACCTCTCTTTCCACAATGGTAACATTGGGTCTTAGATTTCTTCTTCTTTGAACCCCTCTCTAAAGTTGCAAGAGCCTCACTAGAATCTCCATGTAATGTATCATTAGTGGATGTGCATGGAGGAGCCACCTGTATATGATTTAAAAGAGATGTAGAAAAAAGAAGGTATTGGAGAGGGAACACAACCAAACCACATGCACCCACAGATTGTAGAAAAATGAGAGTTCACATATAGTACTCACCAAAATTTGACCAAAACAAGAAGAAATCTAATGTGAGAAGGAAAAAATCAGTCACACCAAGAACTGTTTGAAGCAGCAAAAACGGCTAGGTAATGCAGTCGCCGCCCAGCCATGGGAGGAGATGCAGAAACACCAAAATGCAGGTTGGAACTGCCATGCAGATAGTAGGAGAGATACTAGCGCAAGTTGTGCAGATGTTGACGTCAGCAAAAACGTAGGTAAAATAGGTCGTGTGGCTAGAACAACAGTCGCCTAACTAGCAATGGTCAAAACAATCGTGAAATCAGCAAAGAAAATACAGTAGGAGCATATATTTGAGCTCTAATACCATGTCAAAAGTGGGGCGATGGTGGAAGTGTAAATATATGCTGTAATAAACTATTGAAACACAAGACAAAAGAGAAATGGAAATAAAGAACACTAAAGAATACAATATAGATGAGAACTCATATGTATGCTTGAGAAATTGAATCCATATATCCAACACGAGACACTCACATACAACAGTTGAGTCACTGGCTGTGTGGGCACCGACACACTCTCCACGGAGTCTCCACATGTGTGATGGCAGATGAGTAACTAATTGACTGAGGAGTAAGAGTGTGTATAAATAGAACAAAAATATGTCCTCAATATGATTAGGTTAGCCAACATTTCATGCTTTTCGACTAGTAATAAATGCTCAATATGACCATAAAATGACATAAATAAAAATACCTAAATATCCTAAATAATGTGCCCAACCTCTGCATGCACAAACTCACACATGATATGACATATCTGCTAATAGTAATAAGCTAAATAATGCAATATCCTAAATAATGTGCCTAGCCTTTGCGTATGCACAAACTCACACATGAGTTGGCATATTTTCTTAACAATAATGAGCTAAATAATGCAATTGTTTGTATGTGTCAAATATAATTGTGGTAGAATTAATTAGAAAACTAAAATTATGCCTTCAAGGGAAGTAGATGGGCGAATCCCTGGCACGTTCATCTTACAATAGGGTGGTCTTGTTATCCAAGAGGTTTTCCAAAGAAACATTAGACTATGAATTTTAGGAAAGGTTGAACATTTAAGCGTCATCCTAGAACCCTTGACGTAGTGTTGTTTTAGGGGACTAGAGTGAGACTTTACCCTATGGATAGAGGGATTGACACATGCAAATCCCCCTCGTTTTTCACTATGTTTAAACATAGTATAACACTAGTTCAATTTGGTTTTGGATATTTTTTCATAAGCAACTATCCTAGATGAATACTAAAAATTCTACTAGGAAACCTTAGAAATCAATTAGGACCCCTTTTTTAGCTCGATCCTTGTGGGAAGGAGGTTAAGCTTCCCTTGCGAGGCTAGACTCATGCGATTCTAGGTCATATTTGTATATTCTTTGGGATTTTGAGATGGAGTTACCTAAATACGTCCCTCATTAGACTACCAAAATCATGCTATCAAGGATTTGTTAAATAGACATGTTACAATTTCACTCTTTTTTATTGCATACATACTTATATGTAGTAGGTTGATCATGCCATAAGAGTGATGTGAGAAGGGAAAGATTGCATTACTCTTTGAATTATTAACTCTTTGATATGTATATCTTTGGGGGTATCCTTTTAAACCTTGTAGAACTCCTTAGGGTTGCTTGATGTTCATCTTCTTTCACCAACTCTTCACTAGTGGATTTCTCCACAACTACTCTCACTTGTACATTGAGAGATATGAAAGATCATGTGTCGAAATTTGAGGATTGAGCTAATTTCTAGGTTGCGTTTTCATGAAATATGACATCTCTTGATATGATAGTTTCCTTCTTGATTGGATCATAAAGTGTAACGTGTCCACTAACATCCTCTAGGACACGTCTTAGCAGTCCATCGGAAAGGTTGTCTAGAAGACTCCACCCGGCACTCCCATGGAATGTTGCGGGTTTTGTAATCTAGGCCTTTCCGCGTCTGCCCCGTAACGGAAGTGTCCTGGGCGCTTCCCACTTAGGATCGAATGGAATTGTTGGTCATTTGCTAACAGCGTCTAGCGTCAGACCTGATCAACCCACTTTACGCAGATTGCCCGGTCTGAAGCGGACTCATGCTGCACTTGGTTCAAGGAGAATGGGAAACGAGAGGGATGCAAAGCTCGACCTCTCTGCCAAAAGGCGTAGTCCCATTCCGTTCCCCTAAAACAGCCTGAATCGGATAATTTGTATTCCTAAGTCATCGTTCTCCTTTCTTGCTTTGGTGATGACGATCATCCTCTGTCCGATGAAGTCCTTGAGAAAAGTTCCCGGCTAACCGGGACCACCCATCCGTAGGACAGACCTATGGTCTATCCTCCGCACTTTCCTCAGTTTGTTTTAGTTATGTAATTACCTACCACATTAGTTTGACACATACAAACAGCTTCCTTGATTAACCCTGTTAAGCACAGGTTCCTTCACGTAATCTTATCACGGGACATAAAGAAAACAATGTCAAACAACTCCTTTATTATCATTATATCCTTTTATCTTTGCAATACAAGGAGTTTCCCGCCCGTAGGCGTATTCCAGTAATCCTTCCTGTGATTACTATCCCAAGTTTCCGCCCGTAGACTAGTATGTGGGCCTCGAGATCCAATCCCGAGTCACGTTAGTCTCTTGTGCAGGGCCGGGAGGCGAGGGATTTACAGCCAGAGCCCCCCCTGGCACCCAAGCGTCCTCCTGCTCCAAGCAGAACTCAACGGAGAGACCTCTCACGACGGGTTCGGTCCACGTTCCCGGCGCGGTTCACAACCCCCTTGGTTAGGGTTAGGCAGGCAGTCGGGGGTAACTGAGCTGCCTCTCAGGCACCAACCTGAAGCTTTAGATATATTTTCATCCTTTAGTTCATTGAGCAAACAATGCAAACAGTCCTTTCTAACTTTTACAAACACAATCAAATTCCAATGGCCGTTTGGCTGGCAAACTGTCAAGGAGTAACTCCTTATCTCCGAATGCAAACCGCATTCGATCCGGAATCAATTGCAACTTAGCAAGATTCCCATCATCCTTGGGTTAGGGTCATACCCTTCCAATTACATTAGGTTTATTGTGGCAGGATCCAGCGACCATGTCGCCTTAGTTTATTGTCGGTCAACTGCTTCAAGGCCATTTACTTAACTTTCCTTTTCCTTGGCAACTTTTCCCAAGGAAAGTGAATAACAGGATGATTACTCATCCTCAATAATTTAACTCCCTTCAATAAATTGTCAACCTCATTTCGAGAGATGACAATACTCTTTGCAAACAAATTCCAAGACTATACAATGTTGCGGCTTGTGCACAAGTATTGCATCTATTCTATGGAATCCTTTTATCCATTTCCTAGTGTTCCGACTGCGGGTTTTAACCTTAGCCGATTAACAGGATTTTGGGGTATCCTTCAGGTCATTACAATTAGGGTTGGGTCATGATTCTAGAATGTGCAACTCTGTCGGAGTTCCACCGTGATCCTTAGGTTCACCGTTTTGTCTAAAGCGAAGGCAAATTATCCTTCCGCTAAATCCTAGTTATCTCTTAGGATTCCTATGTTTCTACGATTCCTTGTGGTTCATATTGCTTAGTCAAATCAATTATGCCTGTTTGTGACAAGGATGACCCTTCTAGGGTGATAATCCAAATCTACGGAATCAGATTCGCGTAAACAAGCGATTGATTGCCGTTTTCTTGGTGAGGCAAAATTAATTACTAATATGTGCGCTAACTTTCCTAGTTAAGTCAAGCCTATTACTTTGTAGTTCATGCTCTTGAACTTAAGCATCGGCGAATCTTTCAATCTTTCCTTGGTGTATGATAGTTTGGTTTCTAACTTTCCCTAGGGCCTACTAGGTCTTGCATCAACAATCGTACCTACTACCTTGTAGTTTTTCCTTTGGCCTCTTAGGCATTTACACCTACTTACGACTCTTTAATGACTGATCCTTTCCTCATGAAGACTACGTAATTTCCTAACATTCTCCTAGCCACTAAGTCGCTGATGATACTTAAACGAAAGCTAGTGATATGCTATTCCATCTTATAACTAGGTTTCAAGTCATACGTTCGTTTTAGTATCATCAGCGACTTAGTGGCTAGGAGAATGTTAGGAAATTACGTAGTCTTCATGAGGAAAGGATCAGTCATTAAAGAGTCGTAAGTAGGTGTAAATGCCTAAGAGGCCAAAGGAAAAACTACAAGGTAGTAGGTACGATTGTTGATGCAAGACCTAGTAGGCCCTAGGGAAAGTTAGAAACCAAACTATCATACACCAAGGAAAGATTGAAAGATTCGCCGATGCTTAAGTTCAAGAGCATGAACTACAAAGTAATAGGCTTGACTTAACTAGGAAAGTTAGCGCACATATTAGTAATTAATTTTGCCTCACCAAGAAAACGGCAATCAATCGCTTGTTTACGCGAATCTGATTCCGTAAATTTGGATTATCACCCTAGAAGGGTCATCCTTGTCACAAACAGGCATAATTGATTTGACTAAGCAATATGAACCACAAGGAATCGTAGAAACATAGGAATCCTAAGAGATAACTAGGATTTAGCGGAAGGATAATTTGCCTTCGCTTTAGACAAAACGGTGAACCTAAGGATCACGGTGGAACTCCGACAGAGTTGCACATTCTAGAATCATGACCCAACCCTAATTGTAATGACCTGAAGGATACCCCAAAATCCTGTTAATCGGCTAAGGTTAAAACCCCCAGTCGGAACACTAGGAAATGGATAAAAGGATTCCATAGAATAGATGCAATACTTGCGCACAAGCCGCAACATTGTATAGTCTTGGAATTTGTTTGCAAAGAGTATTGTCATCTCTCGAAATGAGGTTGACAATTTATTGAAGGGAGTTAAATTATTGAGGATGAGTAATCATCCTGTTATTCACTTTCCTTGGGAAAAGTTGCCAAGGAAAAGGAAAGTTAAGTAAATGGCCTTGAAGCAGTTGACCGACAATAAACTAAGGCGACATGGTCGTTGGATCCTGCCACAATAAACCTAATGTAATTGGAAGGGTATGACCCTAACCCAAGGATGATGGGAATCTTGCTAAGTTGCAATTGATTCCGGATCGAATGCGGTTTGCATTCGGAGATAAGGAGTTACTCCTTGACAGTTTGCCAGCCAAACGGCCATTGGAATTTGATTGTGTCTGTAAAAGTTAGAAAGGACTGTTTGCATTGTTTGCTCAATGAACTAAAGGATGAAAATATATCTAAAGCTTCAGGTTGGTGCCTGAGAGGCAGCTCAGTTACCCCCGACTGCCTGCCTAACCCTAACCAAGGGGGTTGTGAACCGCGCCGGGAACGTGGACCGAACCCGTCGTGAGAGGTCTCTCCGTTGAGTTCTGCTTGGAGCAGGAGGACGCTTGGGTGCCAGGGGGGGCTCTGGCTGTAAATCCCTCGCCTCCCGGCCCTGCACAAGAGACTAACGTGACTCGGGATTGGATCTCGAGGCCCGCATACTAGTCTACGGGCGGAAACTTGGGATAGTAATCACAGGAAGGATTACTGGAATACGCCTACGGGCGGGAAACTCCTTGTATTGCAAAGATAAAAGGATATAATGATAATAAAGGAGTTGTTTGACATTGTTTTCTTTATGTCCCGTGATAAGATTACGTGAAGGAACCTGTGCTTAACAGGGTTAATCAAGGAAGCTGTTTGTATGTGTCAAACTAATGTGGTAGGTAATTACATAACTAAAACAAACTGAGGAAAGTGCGGAGGATAGACCATAGGTCTGTCCTACGGATGGGTGGTCCCGGTTAGCCGGGAACTTTTCTCAAGGACTTCATCGGACAGAGGATGATCGTCATCACCAAAGCAAGAAAGGAGAACGATGACTTAGGAATACAAATTATCCGATTCAGGCTGTTTTAGGGGAACGGAATGGGACTACGCCTTTTGGCAAAGAGGTCGAGCTTTGCATCCCTCTCGTTTCCCATTCTCCTTGAACCAAGTGCAGCATGAGTCCGCTTCAGACCAGGCAATCTGCGTAAAGTGGGTTGATCAGGTCTGACACTAGACGCTGTTAGCAAATGACCAACAATTCCATTCGATCCTAAGTGGGAAGCGCCCAGGACACTTCCGTTACGGGGCAGACGCGGAAAGGCCTAGATTACAAAACCCGCAACATTCCATGGGAGTGCCGGGTGGAGTCTTCTAGACAACCTTTCCGATGGACTGCTAAGACGTGTCCTAGAGGATGTTAGTGGACACGTTACAGTTGGTATCAGAGCCGACTTACAATGGAATTGTTTTCATAAGATTTCATTAGAAGTGAAGTAAAGAATTTGTTCCTGTCCAAACATTTTCTCATCTTCAATACTGTCTTCCAGAATTACGAGGCGTGGAATAAATTTCTGGTGTTCCGGATCATGTTCATGACTGCGATGCATTCTCCGCATTATAGGCAGAGAATTGAGATGATGAACATCTTGGAGCGGATTTATAACCCATCACCTCTATATGTAGAGCGAAGATGGACTGGGTCTTCAGGAATCTACTACATAGCTGCCCACCGGTTTACTTATCTACAAACCAACTTGAAGAGGATCAAGTGGTTGGAAGATTTGAAAGTCGTGAAGCTGTTCATTTTTGTGGAAGCTCACGTGAATTCGACTTTGCATATTCGAGGTCGTAGAGTTGAATTAAACTCATATGTTTATGAGGAAGTACCCCGTGTAATTCCAGCTGATAGGATCAAGGTATTGGGATGCCATGGGAAGTATGGTTTCCAGCGGAAAGGATATCCCGAACTTCCGATGAATTATCGATTCCTAAAGATACATGACCCAAAACCCTATTACTACACAGTTCCTGTAGACAAATCCAATACTATATTGTTTTCCCCAAACTAAATGTAATGATTGGATTATCATCGTTCGAGTTGTTGTATGAGGCTACGCCATATAAATATAAATAAGGACTTCTTTTATCACTATCCGATTGTGCATCAAAGTTGTTGCAAAAAGTCTAGTTGCTTCATGAGTTACGAATTAGCTGAACTAAAGATAAGCTAATGGCAATTATCATATAATAACGTTAAGGAAACTTTTTACGCCAGGCATAACCCCAGGTACAGGTTCCAAATTCACCCCCTACATCAAGTACTACTGTGATCCAGGAGAAGAAGTTCCTCCTCAAACAAATAAAGCCACCCGAGTTTGACGGGAGAGGCAGATTCGTCCAGTCAAACGCTGAGATTTGGATTGAATCTATGGAGGACTACTTCGAAGCCGCTGGCACTGCACCAACCAATCAGGCCATGCTCGCCAAATTAAAACTCACCGGTGAAGCCAGACTATGGTGGAAGCAATGGTGCAGGGATCAAGGGATCTCAGAGGGTTCCGTTACTTGGGAAAAGTTAAAGCAAGCCGTACAAGGGAGATATTTGCCACCCGCATATCGTACACAGAAAATGAATGAGTTTTATGAGTTAAAACAGTTAGGACTCACGCTTGACGCATGCTACTCTAAGTTTGTCTCACTTCTGAAGTATGCGCCACGAATGGACACGACACAGCAGGTGTCCAAATTTTGCGCAGGCTTAAATCCACCTGTAAATACCCGTCTCGAATCTATGAGACCATCAGATCTTCAGGATGCACTCATTCGAGCGGCACCCATAATTCAGGAAGTGCAAGCTAAACCAAGGAGTATTAAGAATTGGTCTTATAACGACCCAAGCGGAGGAGCATTCAGACCCCAGGTTAAGAGAGTTCAAGGCCACAATCAGGGACAAAGAAAGAAGGCAAGGACAAATAACGTCAACAACTTTGTTCCTACTCACAGTAATGGCCGAAACATCCGATGTTTCCACTGCAATGAACTCGGTCACTTCAGAAAGCAATGCCCCAAACTTAGCGAGGGACACCGTCAAGGTATTGGCCACGGTCAGGGAGGGACAGTTGAGATCTAGAACCTTGAGAGAATGCCTCGTCCAGTGGCAAGATTATTCTGAAGAGGATGCTACCCGGATGTATGAAAGCTCTCTCAATCTTCAATATCCCCAGTTTATCTCGAGATGAGGACATCTCGATTCTTCTAAGGGGGAGAGAATGTAATATTTCCGCGTGATTGTATCGTAAATATTACTTCCCACACGCCGTGCAAACCCTGTGCAAAGGGTATTCCTCGCATTTGAATTATTGGCCGCGTAATGTGTAAGCCGCACGATAGAAATGGGGCCTCTGCAAGTGGTAAATCGAACCGAGGGATAAAACCGCTAACCCCGCGCGGAAACACCCTCTTGGGAGGGGAAATTCAATCAATTTAAGGCAAATTTTTTTATGTAATTATCCCTTTCCCCCAGCCGATGCATGGCTGGAGGGAAGGGAGTATGTGGAGGGGATGGGAAAGTGGGGGTTGCATGGGCAACTTCCCCCACGTGGGGGGAGACCCATTCCCCACCCCCACCACCTATATAAACACCCCCTTGGCAGGGGGGGTGTGCTTAGAGGGAGGGACCGTGCTCTGGGAGGAAAGGAGGAGGAGGCCATCGTGAGAGTTCCAGCGCCGTGTCGCTGCCCCTCGCCGCCGTGCTGCTACCCAGCCCTCGCCGCCGTGTGCTGCCTCCAGCCGCGTGTGCTACCCTTCAGCCGCTCACCGTGCTGCTACCGCCTCGCCATCGCCACGCTGTGCCCAGGCCGCCGCCAGCTGCCCAAGCTGCCGTCCAGCCCGTTTCCTCCCTGCTCGCTGCCACTGGACCGCCATCAGCTGCCGCCGTCCAGCCCGCCCCTCCGTCCGCGCTGTCCACCTCCCAGGCCGCCAGCTGCCAACGCCACGCTGTCCACCCCAGGCCGCCACGTCGTCCACGTGCTTCCAGGAGGCCTTGGAAGCTTCCTTGGAAGCTTCCATAGGGGGCCTCACTAGACCCCCTTCCCACGGCCCAAAGTTTCCCCCCATTTTCACCCTTTGCAAGGCCTTTTTCCACCCTTGGGCCAAAGGATCTTTACCACGGCGAGGTCCCCAAGATCCCTCAAAGACCGGAATCTTCAAGAAGTCGAGACGGCGAAGCCACAAAGACCACCGCCAGAACCTTCAAGTGACCTTCGCATGAAGGAATAAGTCGCAAGCCGTCCAATTACCGCGCCAATCCGAAGCCTTAATCGAAGTTCCATTACGAAAAGGAAACCATCCACAAACGAGCACAAAGGGGATCGTAAGTCGAAATTACGACTACGATGGCTCCTAAAAGATCCCAGGAGGCAACCGTGGGAGGTTCGTCGCCAAACGTGCAAGTGGACATCACCCCGTCACCACAAGTCCAGGTTCTTTCGTATTAAATTCCGCATAAGGAAATGGTTAGGCGCGCGTAGGAAGGAAATTTCAAGTTACGTTTAAATTAAAAGGCATTGAAAGAAATGCATCTTTTTGAGCATTATGAAAGATTGAACGGTTAGGGAATTAGATGCATGTAGATGGCACTTTATTAAGGTAAAGAATCTAAGCAAGGAAACGAAGTTTATATGTGCAATAGTTGCATCTTAGATATGATGAATTAAGCATATATGCACATTATGATTTCATAGGAAAAGTCTAGCACCATAAGAATTCGTTCGAAAAGAACTAGTAGGACACGTTACATAAAGCTTGTAAGATTTACTTATGTTGGGACCTAAAATGGGCCCGACACTATCTTTGACAGCTCTAGCTGTGGGCTCTTAAATACACCAAATGACCCTACATGGCCTCGCGGCTAGGAACATCTGGGCACTGTAAATGATTCTTCTAATTGCTGCATTTATAGATGCAATTTTGGATTGTAGTCTAACTAATTACCCTTCTCGACTCCAAGAAAAGGAGTTTTCCACACATGAATGACTATCTCACCTCGAATTGCATACATAAAGGGTATCCCCAACCCGACTGCTATGGCCCTTATGGCTATCATACACCCCAAGGATTGGCCCATGATGTACGTTCTGCAACATATAAAACATCCTAACACACTTCTCTCTTGATATTTATTGTTCTAGGAGACTTTTCATAACCTCACATAATCTTTCCCCAAGAATAAATGCACTAACCTATGACTAGGGATCCTATTCCACTCCATGTGGGGCAGTGGGTTTTTTCAAACAATTGCTATCCATCCTAGGAGATTTATTTCGATACTATGCTTTTATGCTATTTCCATGCAAGGTGGAATGCTCTAAAGTGCACAAATAAAGGAAAAACAACATCGTGTTCCATGTGCATAATCATATATTTTCATACTTTTCACCATATATATTGTGGAGATGTAATAGACAGCACTAAGAAAACTTGTGCTACTATCTTCCTTACACTAAAAATTGACCTATATGCATATGGAAAATATTAAAAAATCAGCACATTTAATCTTATTTTTTCTTTCTTACCACCCCCTATTGACAAGTTATACAAGCGTGGCCATATTCTTAAGTATGTGTAGTGAAATAGGAAAAACCGCATAGGAATGCAACTTAACACATAATATGAGGCCCTGTTGAAGTGATCTCCATACTGTGGAATCTAGACAAACGTTGCATAAATATACATTTTTTATTCCACAACATTGAGATCTATCTAATCATTCAATTATGTTCAAAATATCATTTTAAAAATAATTTTATGCATACAAATGTCTTTTAAAAACCAACTATTATTGTAAAAAGTACATAGATCAAGAATTTAGAAAATATATTTTTGATTTTTATTGAGTAAAAATATTTTATATGCATACGCACAATTCATTTCTTGCCATTTTAAAATAAAATGAGACTTACTATAAAATATTTCATAAGATCACTTTATTTTTTATGATTTTGGGATCGCTTAGGCAGTCTCTTGATGTTCGACATAGACGTTGACAATCACCTTTACGCTACCTTGCTCCATTGCTTACATCATATCATATTTTGTCACTTGTTTTCCCTCTCCCTCTCAGCGCGTATGAATTGCCACCATGGTGAGAGAGACAAAGAAGAGAAAAAGACTAAAAAATGATACTTTAATAGAATGCATTATTTTTATTGATTCAAGTGGCAATGAAGAGTAAAGAATTGTAGGAATCCACAGCCAGGAGTGCTCCATGAATTATCAATAGAAAAACTGATTTTCTAAGGATTGACGGGGTACACTGAAAAAATGTGTCCCCTTCCCAATCGTTGAGTTTTTGCGAGTTTTAAGCTTTTTTAAGCTTCTTAATCAAGTTATTATCAAACAATTGGTTTATCTCTCATGCTTTGCACTGTTGATAAGTGGTTTTGCTAGAATCGAAGGCTGAAATGAACTTGGATTCGAGATATGAAAGCATAGCTATGTTCATGGCATTGTTTACTACTATGTTGGCCTCCTAGATACTATTTTCAGCTTTTTGGATGAGGTAGTTACTTTATAATGCTAAAGTTTTGTCTGTGTAAATGGACTATCTAATGAACACCCATTGATGAACTGCTACTTTCAAAACATTTCGGACCACCCATTTTTTCTTAGAAAACTCCAACACCTATTTATTTTTATTGCAAATGCTTTATTTTTTGCTTCAGTTTTGACACCTAGTTACACCTCTCATTAGTGACCACGGGATAGGGCAACTTAGACCATCGAACCCATGGATTGGTCCGTATAGACAATGGTCTATAGACAAATAAAACATAGCGAGTATCAAGTTGCTTCAAATACAATACACAACATAACATAGAACATAACTCTCACCCTATCTCCTAACAAAGATCAAGGCATGAAATCCACAAGAGATAGGCCAAGTATAATTTGACAAAGAAATAAAGAGCTACTTGTTAACCAATCGCTCCAATACAAATCAGCTTTAAAAAAATCTATCGAAGAGGTCATTCTAAGTGGTGGTTTGACCTACCTACCTGACCTAGGATAACTCTACCAGGAACTTCTACTAGGCAAGTACTCCTATAGCTTGGTCCACTTAAATTCATATATATTTTTAATTTTCTCTATCTTTATGCTTTATTATTTAGTACTCAAACATGTAAAAAGAAGGGAGCTAAGTGTATTGTGACCTAAGGAGAACATGGCATCGGGCCTCAAGTCCCAGTCTCAATATCCAAGAACCTACCAAGCTCTTGCAAGGTGACACTAACTCCTTTTTTTTTTTTGCTCACTTTTATTTTTGTTCCAACCATCCTTATTTTTGTTTGGCTAGATGCTACCCCTAAAAAGGTAAGCTAACTTGTCCCCAAGAGCTTGCCAAACTTTCGCAAGGCAATAAAAATTTGCTCTAAGGATTTTTCTCTTTATGTTCTTTTTTGAGGGGTTAGCACCCCTTTTTACACATCTCCATATTGTATGGATTTCAGACACATTTATCATTTTCTTCTTTTATTTGTCAGGATTTCATAGCTCCTTCACAACTAACAAAAATTCCTAGAACTAGCTTCCTAGCAGGCTAGGGGGACAGGGTCACTAGGGCTACCTCTAAGATAGATCTTTGTATGCCCGACAATGTCTTCATAGGAAGCAAGACAACTGCTCAAACCTCCCTAGCTATACCTAACCTAATACTAGGACTTTATGCCTTGGCAACCAATCCCCAATAAAGAAAGAAACATCCCCAAAAACACATACATATTTTGCTTAAGAGGAAAGAACCCAAAAGGAAAGACACCACCTTGATTGGCCACAAGAAGATTCCACGTAGCAATTGGCTTCTTCCATGTGCTTCTTCAAACCTGTCTAGTAGTGTAGCATCAAAATAAAGAACTATCAAATGTGCCTCTACCAACCAGACACATGGTCCTCTTGGCCTAACAAAGTAAATCATTTCACTGCAAAAGTAGTGGCCCTCCTAGCGTAATGAAATATTGGATCTATATTCAAAAAAATTGGCCCTCTTAGTCTAATGTAATAAATCAATACAACTTATACCACATCCCCCCTTGGAGTGGTACTGGACATGCAACAAGATGCTCCATTTTAAGGAGAAAATAGGGCTCCTAGCCCTTAACTAGGTGCATCAAACTATGACCCATATCTTGTGCATATACAACAAGCATACACATAACATGCTATCTAATGAGCCTATGGGTCCAAGATAATAATGGTAGATGGGTCTCGACTACTTTCTGAATTACCCAAACTAGCCACCACTTGCCATATAAAGCATGTTCAAATAAGAGTCCCTGTAGTCGATCAGGTCCCATCTCATCATCAAGAGATATATCTCAGCCATAACCACATAGTTGAAAAAAGAGATCTTCTTCATAGGCATAATTTGCTAATGAATTGGCAAACTAGTTCCAATGTTGTGGAACTAGTTGAAGAGACACTCTTTCAAACTCGGTAATCATGCCTATAGCAATGCGATAATACATATGAAGGATGGGATTCTGTACCATGTACATTCCCTTTAGTTGATTCAATATCGATTGGGAATCCCCCCTGACTAATAATTGATGAATACTTACTCTCTTAGAAATGTTTAGTCCCATTATGAGGGCTTTATATTTTGCCATATTATTAGTAAATTCTACCCTAAGATAGGCAGCTAATTTCATCATAACCCTACACAGAGTATCTCTAACATGGACGCTCCATCAAAATACAATGTATAGGTCCATAAAGGGTTTACAAACACAGCTGACCATCGTCAACACCTCTATTCGTAACTATGATAATCAAAGTTCAACATATTTAAAGGGTGAACCAAAGGCTTCATCCCACCTTCTTCATTGAAGCTTATAGGGATTCTTATCAAGATACTCAAATAGTGATGGTAGATGACCTTAATTTCCCAAACAAACATCTTGCATTCTTGCTCAATCACCTTATACTCTTTGCTCCACCAAACAATCCGTTCTTTGGCAGTATCTTTGTTCTAGGTATAGGTGCTCCAAATAGGGGATTAGGCACACTATCAACCGGTTTCACTAACTTCTCTTGTAGGTTTCAAATTACCAGGGCATAGACCTACAAGGACATTCATCTCATTGGTATATTTATAGATAATAAGGCTTAATCTTGTTAAGATTAACCTTATTCTTAAATTCCACACCCTATAAATCTGCTAATAATGTAGAGGAATTATTTTTACCTATTCTAACTATTATGTTGGGACCATCCCACTTAGGGCTCTAATTTTCTAGAAAAAATCTCCTTATGTGCATCATAGTACAAGACCAATTATCCTTTTTTAGAGGTATAATTCTTTGCTTTAACATCATGAAGTTGTTTTATATGATGCTTGGCCACCTCCTAATGTAGTAAACTTTGAAGTATAAGCTCATCGAGATGTGCTAGGGTCATAAAACATTTGAAAAGTGCATCTTTATCCCCTAAAGAATGGTTGATTGTGAATCTTATTGTAAGTAACTTTATCTCAAGGGGTAATACACACTCCTCTCTATAGAATAATTTGAATGGGGTATGGCCAGTAGCTCGTTCAAAGGTTGTGTTGTACACCTTTACAATCACTTACAATTTATTGTCCCAATCTTGTTTCTTTTCTAAAATGATATTTGACAAGATTCCCACAAGGTACTTATCAGTGCTTTCAACTTGTCCATTTGCATGTGGATTGTCAAGTGTCATTTTATTATACTTAATCTATATGTTTTTTATCTTCACCTTCTACAGAAACTAAGTTCCATAGTTCAACACTAACTCTTTTGGCAGACAAAACTAACATATTATCTCTTCAACAAGGGAGCTAGCAATCTTCTTTGCATCATCCTTCCTCCTTGATCGTGCTTTTGACCATTTCATAAAATAGTTAGTTGCTACTATGATATACCTCTCTCTCTCTCTCTCTCTCTCTATATATATATATATATATATATATATATATATATATATATATATATATATATATATAGTTGAGAGTTGAAATGACTTGTTTTTTTGGCTGATTTTTGTTGTTTTTGAGAGCTGAATGGTTGATTTTATGAGATGATTGATTGGTTTGGAAGTGGTTTGAGAGTGTTTTGGATAGGTTGGAATGGTTTTATTTATTTCATGATGTCTATTAGTAGAGATATGATGTTCTAATAGGTTCTGATTGGTTCTGTATAGCTTTTGTTTTGTTCTAATTGTCTTCTGTATGAAGCATGGATTGATGATTGATGAAGATTGAGATCTTGTGAAAGATTTTTGAATAGTTTTTGAGAGTTTGGAATGGTTTGAGTATGAGTTATGAGGTTTTAATGACCTTCTGTAACCTTCTGTAGATCTTCTGTAGAGCTTCTGTCTCTGTACTGTAACTGTACTGTAGCTGTTCTGGTACTGTACTGTGATTGTTTTGTATGCTTCTGTATGTGTTCTGTTGGATGAGAGTATAGCTTGTAGCCTTGGAAAGAGGTGAATAAAAGTGCAAAAGAGCTAAAACAAGTGAAAGAAGTAGCTGCTGAAGACAAGTAAAGACTGGAGTGAAGTGACAATGGTGAGCTGTGAAAAGACACTGTAGTGGCTCTAGTGACTCTTCATATCAGACATACCTCTTGGGAGGGGTATCCACGACCTAAGAAGGATGATTGAGAGTGATTATGAGAGATTGTAGTGAGGATATGATTTATTATTGATGGAGAGAGAGGGAGAGAGTCAGAGATAGTCAATTCTACAAAAACAGAGTGATTGTATATGAGAGATTGAGAGAGAAGACTATGAAGATATTGAAGATGAATACTATGTGATGTATTTCCATTCAAAGATGGTGTATTCCTTTGCTTTCTTTGTTCTATTGATAGATTTTGTGAAGATATTGAAGAATATGGTTGATTCTATCAAATCCGTGGGAGATCTACATGATGCTGCATGAAGATTTGTTGTGCCTGGTGTTCTTTTCTTCATTGTGATCATATAAAACCTAATAAAAAAGCTTGTTGATGTTACAAGATAGATTTTCTTGCAAGAGAATTCCCTTTTCCTTGGTGTTCCTCTTGGGGCTCCATGTTTTTGGTGCGCAGCCGGGGAAACTTGCCATCAACAAGCACCAGAAGAGGCTGAAAATGAAGGAAATGGCATTGCCAAGAAGAGAAGAATTCAATGGATGTTTGTAAAGTTCCTTCTTCCGCTGAAGAGTTGGAGTTTCTCATAATCAAATCCACTTTCCACAAGAAGTTCATCCCACAATGGCGGAAACACATCACCATCATGATGCATGCTCTATGTGGTGGACAGTTTCCTCTTCCTGTTGAAGTAGCAGAAACTTGCATCTTGGTGGCAAACTATTTGGGGACAAACTGAAGAGTAGAAACATAGAGAATGACCATACATAGAAGATTTGGCATTCATTGAGAAGTTTCCAGACATCATCAAGTGGGAGATTGTGAAGAAGCTTCAGGAGTCTTGGTCTGTGGAGGTTCACAAAGACAAGAAGGAAAAGAGTTGGAACTTGTTCGTGGATGCTCAACGGCAAGATACATGGGATGCTTGGTGCACTGATAATCTTCTGTTTGTTCAATTGGCAACCCACTGGAAGTTGGTAGACAGAGTGTTCTTTACAACATACACTGTTGAAACCATCAGAAGCTGGCATTACTATGATGATGGCACCACCACAATGCTTAGACGTATGCATTTTAACACCTTCAGAACCGAATACCTTCTCTGTGTAGTGGCATGAAAGCAGAATTCAGAGACATTGAAAAGGAAGAAGTAGAAGAAATGTTGGCAAGAGAGTCCTCCAGAGACTGAAGCCTTCTGTTAACCCTCTGTGGAGCACTAACAACATAGTGGAGTCAACCCCCTGATGAATGATGCAATAAAGAGGCAAGCGTTAGAACGAGTCCAAAGATACGTGAGAAGAGAGAAAGCAAAAATCAAAACTGAGAACGAGCTCGCAGCAGAAGCCGCCTTTGACACCCTTGCGGAACTCTTTACATAAGTCCCAATGGCACATCAAGCCCTTCCTCCTCCTGCTAGAGGTCCACTTCCAAGCCAGATCCATCCTGGAAATATTGATGAGTGACAGGCCAGCGAACATAGTCCCATTGCCAGTTTTTAAGGGAGAGAACAATGAAGACCCCGATCTTCATATAGCAGAGTTTATGGTAGCATGTGTGGCTAACAATGCCAAAACCCTTGAGCATTGGTTAGCAATATTCCCCGCCATTTTCAAGGGTGCGGCGTTTCAGTGGTATGAGAGACAAGTAGCAGGAACTTTTGGCACATCAGACGACCTGAAGTTGGCCTTCCTCACTAAATTCAGGCGTGAAGGTTTTGAAGAGCGGATGCGAGAGGAATTTATGAACCTAAGTTAGTCCTCTGGAGAAAGAGTAGAAGCTTATGTCTCACGAATGGAATCCATCCTGAAGAGATGGACTAACCATAATCTAGATGATGGCATTCAGAAGGGGGTGTTTCTCAGAGGATTACAACCAGAAGACCGTAAGTTTGTGGAGCTGCAAAGACCAGCCACCCTACAAGCTGCAACAGAAGGTGCAAGACTGTACGATGAAGTGAAAGCTAGATTGGCAATGAATACAGGAAGAGTAGTCCTACCTCCTCTGATGCCAGGAATGATGTACCCACCAAATGCAGTCCCAGGGACAGTCCCCTACCCCTACCAACAGATGCCCCCAGTATCACAGTACAGTGCACCAAATCCACAGTGGCCACAATCCATGCCTCAAATGATGGTTCAACCACAACAACAATGGTCCCAACCAATTTCCCCAATGCCAAATCAGCAGCAATAGTGGAACCCTACCAACTGGAACCAACAGCCAACAGTTCAAATAGGAACTCTGAATCAGAATCAGAACAGAGATCCCTCTGTGCCAGCCCAACCTGTTTATGCAGTGATTACAGAGACTCCTCAAAACCCTACTGCCAGTACCTCAGGAGGAGAAAGCTTGAAGGATTATTTATCCAACTCAGTTGTAAATATCAAAAAGGAGTTGATGGATGTGATTACAGAGCAGCTATAGACGCTAAAAGTGAATACCGCTAGCATATCCAATGTTGCAGGAGCAGGAAGAGATGTGATGCAGTCAAATACTTGGTGTGATAAGTGTCATCAAGCAGGCCATTTAGCCACTGAATGTACACGAAAACCAACCATTCCTGGAGCTTTCTGTTCCTACTGTTTGTGGAAGAATCATACAAAGGATATTTGCTCTCTGAAGGAGATGCATAATAGGAGAAGGAAGGAAGAAGACGCAAGATTCAACTTGCTGGAATCCA
The DNA here is from genome assembly GCF_053477565.2 of Lygodium microphyllum. NCBI lineage: Eukaryota > Viridiplantae > Streptophyta > Polypodiopsida > Schizaeales > Lygodiaceae > Lygodium > Lygodium microphyllum. The sequence continues at coordinate 124,467,178 of NC_141152.1, read as the reverse complement.
AAATGACAACACAGGATATTGGACCCAAGCCTAGAGAGTTTGGTCCTAATTTCGATCCAATAAGATTTCGATCCCAAAGTTACAGAGGAAGACAGTCTGGCAGAGATTAGAAGTGGAGTGTTACAGATGCGGAGAAAAGGGACACATTTCACCAAATTGTCTAAATCCCAGAAGGTCAGTGGATTACAAGCCCTTATGCAGTCGATGCAAAGGAGAAGGCCACACTGCAAAAGACTGTCCAAGCCCAGCCACAGTGAAAAACAGTGCTATTGATAGTCCGGCCAAGGCCCAAGAGCCTACCTCCAATTTATTGGAATTGGAAGTTGTTGCCATCACGCGTGCAAAGAAGAAGGAACCACCTATCCAGAAAGAAAATAATCCTCCTACCAGAACAGTGAAGTTCAATCTTCCACCAGAAGAACAGAACAGAACAGAGCCTTACAGTGCCGTACAAAGCACCACAGTGCCATAGAGAGTCACAGAGATAGTTCCAGAGACAAGACCAGAGGTCCAGGAGATAGAAGAGGAGGAAGTGCCACAAATGGCAGAAGAATTTCCCATGATACCCCTGTTGGAAGAACAAAGGAAAATGAAAATGGGTGTTGCCCCATTCCCTAACCGGTTAGAGAAGCCAGTGGATCCTATTAAGGAATACGATCTGGTCAGAGATCTAGATACCTTTAAACCAAACCTCACATTCCGACAATTATTAATGATGTCTCCCAGTTGCCAAAAAAGGTTCAAAAGTATACTGACAAGAAGACGTGGCTTAAGGATTGCTCCCTCAACAGCAACAAAGTCCAACAAAGCTCCAGATCCTGTAAAAGAAGTGGACGTGGCTAACGCCTTCCTAGATCCGGGTACCCCAGAGACTGGCGTGTGGATAGAAGACTGCTTCATTGCAAATGCACTGATTGATTGTGGTTCATCAGTGAACATTATGACGGATGTGACAATGAAGGATCTAGGCCTACAAGGTGTGCAACCAACCCAATGGCTCATCAGACTGGCAGATCATAGCAGAATCAAGCCTTTGGGCATTCTCCCATATGTGAAGACTACAGTGGCTGGAAGAGATTATTGGCTAACCTATCTGGTGGTGAAGCCAAACTCTTATGGTACATCCTACCCTCTGTTATTACTGGGCAGACCATGGCTTTTTGAAGCAAGAACAAGGACGGATTGGTTCAAAGGAACCTTGACCTTGGGTAGAGGACCCAACAAAGTGGTGCTGAAACTATATGGTTCTCAAAAAGGACATGGATCCACCTCCTTGGAATTATCTTCTGACTCCCCTAATGGGGCTACAGATGGCACATCAACAGACGAAGATGCTGTCAAACAGATTCTTCCCAAGAAAACAGTGGCACGTTCCTTAACAGTAGATACTGTAAGCCAACTCCCAAAAGATGCAAAGTCCCTGTCAATGGGTGAATACTTCCTGCCTGAACTAGGAATGATTTCCGAAATCACTTCTGACAGTGAGATAGAAGCATGGATGTACTGCTCTCCCTGTTACATGGCCATAGAAGAGCCAGAGACAGAGGCAGAAGATGAAACAGAGAACTTGTTCTTCTCTTACAGAGCTCCTACAGAGACAGAAACAGAGACAGAGACAGAAGAGGATGGAGATGATATTGAAGAAGAAGGTTATAAAAGTGAGATGGAAGAGTCTATCCCACCCGAAGAGGATACATATGAAGAAGAAGTTCCAAAAGCATCGGATGCGTCATCAGAAGATGAGTCTTCAAGCCAAGAGGTAACTAATCGTGAAACCAAACCCGACACGGCTCTAATCCCATTTCAACATCTCAAGGAGCAACCTAAGTCTCCACCAAAAGAAGAAGTTGGGTCTAGTGGGACATCAGAAGAAGACACCACTCCCTTGAAGGAGTCGGATCTGTATCCAGAAGCAGTCCATGGGACCTTCATCCGTGAAGTAGAAGGTGAAAGGCAGTTAAATTTTGTGGATGCAGATGGCACTGAACGCACTTGAAGGTGGGTAGCAACCTCCCATAAGAGGAGTTGTCAACTTTGTACAACTTGTTGAAAGAGAATTTGGATGTGTTTGTGTGGTCCTACAAAGACCTAAAGGGGATTGATCCCACAATATGCCAGCATCATATTGACTTGGAGCCTGATGCCAAGCCAGTATGGCAACGACAGAGGCGAATGAACCCAAATTATTCCACCTTGGTGAAAGCAGAGCTGCTGAAGCTTCTGGAAGCCGAGTTCATCTATCCAGTGGCAAATAGTGAATGGGTCTCACCCATCGTGGTTGTACCCAAGAAGAATGGCAAGCTTCATATATGTGTGGATTTCCGCAAGTTGAATTCCAAGACGAAGAAGGATCACTTTCTGATTCCTTTCACAGACCAACTGTTGGACACAGTGGCAGGACATGAGCTTTATTCCCTTCTGGACGGATTCAATGGATACAACCAAGTGCAGATAGCAGAAGAAGACCAATCCAAAACAACCTTCACCACAGAATGGGAGACCTACGCTTATCGAGTGATGCCGTTTGGGCTCTGCAATGCCCCTGCTACTTTCAACGGAGTCATGATGGCCGTATTCCAAAATCATCTGCACGACTTTATTGAGGTATATTTGGATGACTTCTATGTCTATAGTTTGTTCCGGGAACACTGGGGACACCTGGAACAATACTTTGACCAATTCCAGGAGTATGGGATTTCCCTCAACCCCGACAAATGCATCTTTGGGGTCTCTTCTGGAGTTCTGTTGGGCCACATTGTCTCTGCACAAGGGATATCAACAGACCCTGCAAAGATCGAAAAGATTGTAGCTCTGAGAGCACCCACCAACCTCAAACAGTTAAGGGGATTCCTAAGCCATGTGAGTTACTACAGAATGTTCATAGCCCATTTTGCAACAAAGGCAACCTCCTTGCACAAGCTTCTGAGGAAAGATACAGAGTTTATTTGGACAGAAGAATGTGACACAGCCTTCAACACTCTGAAGCAATGTTTGATTGAGGCACCCATTCTGCAACCTCCCGACTGGACGAAGGAGTTCCATGTCCACACTGATGCATCTATTGAAGGCTTAGGCGCAGTTCTCTGCCAGAAGGGCTCCTCGAAGCTAGATTAGCCCATCTATTACGCAAGCCGAAAAGTCACTGATAGGGAACAGAACTATACATGACAGAGCTGGAGTGCTTGACAATGGTGTTTGCCCTAGAGAAGTTCCGCCACTACCTCCTATCCACTCACTTTAAATTTTATGTGGATCACGAGGCCCTATCCTTCCTGATGAACAAAGCATATGTGAAAGGACGCATGATGAGATAGCTCCTTCTATTTCAGGAGTTTGACTTTGAGGTAATTACCAAGCCTGGTCGTTTCCATCTTCTGGCTGATCATCTGTCGCGTACCCCACAAACTGCAGACGAGGAGCAAGATGATCCAAACCTCCCTGATGCTTCCCTATTCCTGGTAGAAACTGTAACTCCCTGGTATGCAGACATTGCCAATCTACTGGCAACCCAATAGTATCCTCCTGGTATTTCTAGTCAGGAAAGGAAGAAGCTTATGTTAGAATCAGCCCCCTACAACCTGTTAGGCGGCACATTGTACAAGAAAGGCAAAGATGAAGTGCTCAGAAGATATGTTGCAAGAGACGAGATTGGGATTGTTTTAAAGGCTTGCCATGACGAGCCATGTGGAGGCCACTTTGCAGGAGAAACCACAGCCAAGAAGGCTTTGCTAGCACGATACTGGTGGCCAACCCTCCACAAGGATGCCTATGATTACTGTAAAAGATGTGATGCTTGTTAGAGAATGGGAAAACCCACGAAGACCAGCGCTATGTCATTACAACCTATCCTTCCTTTGAAGCCTTTTGAGAAGTGGGGCATCGACTTCATAGGCCCGATCGATCCTCCTACCCGAAGGAAACAGAACAGATACATCCTCGTATGTACGGATTATGTCACAAAGTGGTGTGAAGCTAAAGCCCTAAAGCGGGACGATGGTAACAGCGTGGCCCTGTTCATGTATGAGAATATCATCACCTATTTTGGCAGTCCCTTAGAGCTGGTAAATGACAGAGGCACTCATTTCATTAATAAAGTCATGGAAGAGTTGACAGAGCTGTATAAGATCCGCCATCGCAAGTCCACTCCTTATTACCCCAGAGCCAACGGCCAAGTTGAAGTCACCAATCGAATCCTCTGCTCGATCTTGACAAGAACGATTGCCGTGCATCGTCGTGATTGGGATGATCAACTTACAGAGGTCCTCTGGGCGTACAGAACCTCCCATAAAGTAGCAACAGGACAGACACCCTTCCAGCTGGTGTATGGTACAGAAGCTGTTTTCCCTATTGAACTGGAATTGCCCTCTTTGAGAGTGGCTATCAAAGAGCGTTTGGGGGATGATGATTCACTGCAACGCCGTCTCCTGCACTTGGAATGTTTGGACAAAACTCGCAGGATGGCTCTACAGTGCATGGAAGCCACGCAAGCTCGACGCAAGGCTTACCATGACAGCTTCATCAAGCACAAGGAGTTCAAGGAAGGTGATTTGGTCCTAGCCTATGATTCACGATTTGGCAAGTTTCCTGGCAAGCTTCAACAGCGGTGGATGGGCCCATATAAGGTACTTGCTGTCAACCCTAATGGCTCTGTCCAAGTACAGACCATTGATGCCTCTGATGATCCCTTCCTGATCAATGGATATCGCTTGAAGAAGTACTTCCCTCCTTGGGGATCTTGACAATCACGATCACCTGATCCTTTCCCTCGTTGGCGTGGCACTATCACTCTTATTATGCTATTTCTGATAGCCGTTCTTCAGCCACTTCTGATGAAATGGACGCAACCCTCTGTCCCCTCAACCCTACCTTCCAGCCTGGATCTATTATCCTCTATTTTCCACCAGCGACCAGTGGCGAGGTGGGTTCTGATACATGGTATTTCTACCATTCCCTTGCTTAATTTGAAGAGAAAAAAAAGAAAAAAGAAAAATACATATCGATCATGGGAGAAAAGGACTTAGGTCCCTGTCATGGCGACCTATTCTTCGAGAAAAGGTGGAAACACCCTCGGGAATAGGGAAAAAAAAGAAAAGAAAAAAAAAGAAAAAAAAACAAGATAAGAAAAACGAAAAAAAATCTGTTATGGGAGAAAATGAAGAAATTCCCTATCATAGCAGGCCTCGTTCCAAGAAAAGGTGGTAAACACCCTTGGGCGGGAAGCTGGCTGTGGAAAAGGTGGCAACACCGAAGCTGCCTCCCTTAGTACGCTGTGTCCTGGGTCTTTCTGCAGAACGTCTAACTGTCCTCTAGCAGACGACATGTTCCTATCCAACACAACGTTCGATCTGATGGCTTCCTCCCTGGGTACGCCTCTTCAACAACTGACGATGCGATCCTTATCGACAAACAATCGAGTGATGTGAGCTTTTATCCTAACCGGATGGGGAAGTGAGTATGGTTGCCCCCCTGTAACTATCAACAGAGTGTGAGACAGAGGGTGGGGTGAGTGACCAGTCTTTTCCCTTCAAATCAAATGAGAGGTGAGAAGTGTGAATGCAGTGTTGCACGCACGGGATGGGCCTCTCAATGCACAAAGCACAATTTGTTTCTGTGCACTGCACCATAAGGCTCCCTGGCCTTTCTTCTCGCACCGTATGCCAGCACAGGGCGGGACGCACAGTTGCACCATCAAATGCGCACAAGGCATACAACCTTTGCACAAGTGACCGTGAGGATAACATCAATGGGTTTCAGGAAATGGCTGCCCCCGGTATCTTTCAGCAGAGCGTGAGACAGAGGGTGGGTTGAGTGTGACTGGAGTTTCTTCAATCAATTACCGAGAGGTGAGATTGAGGGACGTGATGACACTTGGAGTCAGGTATGTTTTCGTTTCCCTATGCACCCACGGGATGGGTCTCTGTCGTCAACACAAGACACGTCACCTTGTTTTGTACACTGCACTGTAAGGCTCCCTTGCCTTCCTCCTTGCACCTATGCCAGACGGGTTGGACGCACTAATGCACCATCAACTGTGCACCCTGGCATACTCCTACACCATTTCCCCTGTCGATTCCTCAACCGAGTACGAGATATAGGTTTCAATCATTATTTCTCGAGTGATATTAGTCATGGGGCGAGTGACAGTTCTTTCATTCCATTTGAGTAACTGTGAATTGGGTGCAATATCCCTCGACATCGACTCGATGCGATTCCTTCAACCAGCTACCTCCTTGGGTGCTGCTGCGTGGTCCCTGCCATGACGGATGTGTGTTGTAAAGATGCCTTGGTATCTCCTACAGCCAACAATGACACAGGACGTGCCATCGACAATCAACCTTGATCCTCAACAACATGGGCCAAGTTTTTCTAACCCTACACCTTCTGTTTTTCAGTGACGTTCATGTTTTAAGTGTGGGGACGTTAGTGGATGGTCTGTTGCGTGGTCCTAGGTCCCTGTTGCTCGGTTAAAACTGTCTGTTAAGGTCTTAAGTGTGGGGACGCGTCCCTGCGCGTCTACATTGCATACCCCTCTGCATATGCCTCCACCTGCTAATGCCTTTATGCCATGCCTTGCTTTTACCCTAATGTGGTCCCTTCCCACCTACCCGTTTATTTTCCACCCACCCTCGGGGCTGTTCCCTTGTAGTTCTCCTTAATTCCCTTATTTTGTTGTCCTGCCATGTGACCACACCCTACGTTCACCGAAGTCCATATCCAACCTTATAGCCCTGTTCCTCCCTTTGAACTGACCATTTTTTCTTTTTACCTACCCCTGTTCCGGTGCACAATTTTTGAGTTATTAATTTTTGACGGATTTTGCATAAATTGGCCGGTTTTCCATGTGAACGTGCTTTTCTTGCTTCGGAACCGTGATCTGACGTCATAGCCCTGACAACCATTTTCTCCCTGACATTTTCCTTTTTACTCTGTGTCCTTCCGATGCACGGTTTGTCCAATATTAATTTTGCGGTTTTTTAAGACTTTTTCGTGCTTCTTTTTGACATTTTTTCATGTGGACCTGCCCTGTTTCCATCGGAATTCCAATTTGATTTGACAGCCGTGTCTACCGTGCCTTCCCCCACCTTTTTCCTTTTTCCTCCATCCTATTTTGACTTCTGGTTTTTTAATTATTAATTTTTAAATGTGTTTTCGGGCGTATTTTTGGTGTTTTTTGCATGTGACCCCCTCCTACTTCCACCAGAACTACATTTTGACATGACGTTCCTGTGCCTCCCCTTCATGCAGACATTTTTCCTTTTTACTGCATGTCATTCCGGCGCGCGGTTCGTCCAATATTAATTTCTGATTCCATTTTCGAGTCTGTTTTTTGGGTTTTTCCCACGTGAACGCGTCTTATCTTAGTCGGAACTATGTTTTGACGTAATAGGATTGTCAGGCACGTCTTTCTGCACATTTTTCCTTTTTCCTGCACCTCGTTCCGATGCACGGATCTTTCGATATTAATTTTCATTTTCATTTTTGGACCCGTTTTTTTACATTTTTTGCATGTGAACGTCCTGTCCCCCCCTCGGAACTCCCGTTGCACGTTTCCTTGGTCTTCCCCCTACCGTCCTGCCTAGTTTTTGTTTTTAAGACATTTCGTTTTGATGACCGGATTGGTAGATATTAATTTTTCTTTATTTTTACGTGTTTTCGCGCGACTTGTCCCGCGCGTGAACGCGCCCGTTTTCGATTTCACGCGCCTCCACGCACCGCGGTCGCGTCCGTGTGCCCCGTCCCACCATCCCGGTACTATTCCGATCCCGTCACGGCAAATTTTTTTACCCCGCCTCGCGCACGCGCAGGGGACGGGGGTACGCCTTTCTCTCATGGGCCCCCGCCCATTCTTTCCCATGGGCCCCTGCCCATTCCCCTATGCCCCTTCCCCTCTACCCACCCGCACCTCCCATGGGCCCCTGCCCATTCCCCTACCCCTTCCCTCGGGCCCCTGCCCACTCCCCCTACCCTTCCCCTTGGGCACCCCCCACACCCTTCCCTATCCCCCCCACCCTTCTCTCTCCCCAACCCTTTCCCCCCAACTGCCTCCCTACCTCTCTCCTTCTTCCCTCCCTACGTTCTTCCCCTTCCTCCATCTCCACCTCCTTCATCTTCTCCTTCACCCTTCTCCTCCTCTGCTCCTCTCCTCTCCCTCCCCTCCTCCTCCTCTCCTTTCCCTTCTTCATCCTCCTCTCCTCCCTCACTCCTCTCCTCCATGCCATCTGCCCGCCTCCCACGCCGCTGCAGCCGTCGAGTGCCGCCTCGCGTCGCCGTGTGCCCGCCTCCCTGCCTGCCCTCCAGCCCCGTGACGCCGCGGCCTGACGCCCTGCTCCAACCCTCGTGGCCCTGCCCCACGCCGCCCTGTCGCGGCTCCTCCCCGCCGTGGTACGCCTCACGCTACCGACGCGTGTCCCCGCTGTCGGCGCCCTCTTGCACAGTGCACATGATGCCGTTGACGCCCGCGCCTACCATCTCTCAGGCGACGCCCTCCTTCGCGCACGCTGCTCCTGCCTGGCCACCGTGACGTGGCCCATTGCCCCGGCCGCCCGTTGTCTGTCGTGGCCTCCTCCACGTGCCCACCTGCACAAGCACACCCACACCTAACCCCCACCTAAGCCCCCCTTCCCCCCAAACACACACACAAATCCCCCCTCACCCCCATCTAAGCCCCCCTTCTCCCCACTGTACCACATTCCCACCCACCCCCCTCCATAAGCCCTATCCCCCCCCCCCCCCCCCGGCAGAAACCCAACCGCCGAAACCCCTCCATACGCCCCCGTTCCGCAGAACCGCAGACACCCACATAAGCCCTTGTTCACACCCCCAGCAGAAACCCGCCGACAACTCCCCGTAAGCCCCCTTTCACCTGCAGAAAACCCCCTTTACGGCCCCCTTTCACCCGCCGAAACCAGCTACACCCCGCAGAAATTTCTGAACCCCGCAGAAACCTGCAGCCCCATTTTCAGTCCACGATCACCCACACAAGGGTGTGTCCACGCGTGTGTGGCTGTTCGTTTGATTGCTCGTGTGCGTGTGCGGGAGACCGCTAGTGGATGTTCACGCGCGGGGACGCGCGTTAACGGGTCCGTGAGGTGGTGTGCAGCCGGCCGTTCACACGCAGCTGCCACGCAGTCTATTTCTAGGTATATTCCCGGATTTTTAATTCAAAAACCCGAAAACCTTCAAAATACATTGAAAAAATAAAAAAATCATTAAAAAATACTTAAAATTAAAAAAATAAAAAAATAAAAAAATTACATAAAAATCTTGAAAAAATCCTCAATATTTCTACAGTAAATTGCCATATTTTTCTAAATTCCAAATTTCGGTAAAAAAAATTCATACCATTTTCAAATTAAAAAAAAACTTTTAAAAATACCCAAAAATGCAAAAAATTCATTAAAAATGGTAAAAATTTCCAAATTAATTACAAAAAAATTCCTAAAAATTCCATTAATATTTTTACTTATTGTGGACTATTTTCTAAGCTATAAAAATACTTCATTACATCCTCAATTCATTTTTTTTAAAAAATAAAAAAATCCTTTTTCATTCAAATTATCACCTGAAAAATCTCGAAAAAAATCCAAATACCTTTTGGGATTGAGGAGAGCGCATTCTTTGCATTCACATACACCCACTACCAGGTATTTTTCCTTTTATATTTTTATTTTTTTCCCGCTACCCCAAAACTCACAGTTAATTTTTAAAATGAACCCTAAACACCACCATGGCACGCGCACTCGCGCTAAACACACCATTTTTTAATAAAAATTAACCCCCCGTTTACTTAGCACGCGCTAAGTGCGCCTAAGAAGCACTTTAACATTTTTAATTAAAATAAACCAACCGTCACAAGAGCACGCGCTGGCAAAAAAAGCGCTCCACATCACCTTAATTTTTAATAAATGAACTTGCATTTAGAGACCCAGTCTAGGTATTGAAGTCCGGGATTCGGATTAAAGCACCGCTTCAACCTAATAATTTGTAATTAAAATTTTAAAAAGGAACCGTCGTTTTCTTGTTAAGGTTTATCACTTAATACAAATTCACCCATTTCTTAATAATTCATAAAATGAACCTTTCATTAAATTAATTTCCCCCTCACTGCACTTATTTCCCCTTTTTAATGAACTCGTTTCGTGGGATGGGTACGCGAAGTCTTCGGAGTTGTCTCCATAGTCAAACCTGATTATCAAAGTTGTGGTCTTGATATGTGTGGGTTGTTGTTATGTTTTGATTCGGTTTCTTTGTTATGGTTAAGGGTACGATGTGTAGTTTTTTTCTTTTTCTTTTTTTTCTTTTTTTGCCTAATACGGGGATTTAGGTGTTTGCATGTTGCATAGCATCAAGCTTTCGGTCGCATATGTCTAGAGGTCATGTCGAATTTTTTCTAGGCTATGGTTTGCTTGGGAATAGTTGGTCGAGTCACATTTTATCATATTGGTTGCTATCTTATCATTGGTTTTTGTCTATTGCTTTGCAGGCATTCTTCTTGTTTGTCTGTGTTTGTGGTGTGTGTGTGTGTAACCATCTGAATGGCGCCTCATGCTCCTCCCCCTATCCAGTATGTCCCACTAGTTAGTAGGGATTACTCTTCCCTACTCACTTTTGAGCCTCTCACGAAGGCGGGACTCGCTGCTTTCGTAGCTGCCTCCTTTCCATTGCTTCCAGAGGATCCATCGATGTGTGACGAGTTTCGGACCTCCTACAGCAAGAATTCCGAATTGGTCCAGGGTACTTCCATGACTTTGACACCTCAAGGCCTCGGGAAGGCTCTGTCTCTTCCCTCCAAAGGTGAATCCTTTGTTACAACTCGCCATCTTTTCTCTAACGAAGAGATTTTGAAGCTGTTACAAAAACAGACCAGGGAAATTCTGGATGTTAAGAAGGTGATCAACTCTTCAGGAGTTTCCTTTTCCATGATCACTGATCCTGTGTGTAAGTTGGTCTGTCAGTTTCTCCAAGACAGGTTTATGCCTGCAAAAATGCCATCCCATTACTTGTCCAAAGAGCTCTTTACAGCTTCAAGGATGGTGTTAAAAGGAGTAGCTATTGATTGAAGCACTTACCTACTCACTAAGATGGATCAACATTTCGTCAAAGTTACCAGGGGCAATGTTACCAATGTCATCTATGGATCGTACTTGTATGTCTTCTTGACCTACTCAGGTTTACAGAAGAGTGTGCCTCCACCTCCTCCATCTGATCCAGTACCTCCTCCTCCACCTTCAGATGAGTCAGAACCAATTGATATAGAGGATATGGATTCTCCGCCTCCCCTGGTCATACAGCGCAAACGCTTGAAGCGGGTAGCAGATAAAGCTCCTTCAGTTCTTCCTTCCGTGCCCATTCCTGCTACCTCTCGCAGTGATCTCCCTAGTTATCTCACATGTAATAAAGAAGGTTCGTTGGACATATCAGTCCCCTCACTGAACAGTCTAGTCTCGGGAGATGCCATTCCTTTCCTATGTAAAGACATTCAGAGTTCCATTGAATTGTCAGTGACAGCCTGTGTTCAATTGTTGTACGCTTCCTTTTATGAAGAACTGATGCAGTCTAAGGAACAGTTGCGTAAGGCAACATCCGAGTTAGCCTCTTGTAAGGATACCCTAGCAGATTTATTTAAGCAGATGGAGCAACAAACCCACCTGATTCAAACCCAAAGAGATGAGATATCTTCTTTGAAGATTCAGTTAACAGAGGCTCAATCAGAGGTTACTAGCCTCTCAGAGGAGAAGGAGAGGATGTCCAAAGAAGCTCAAGAGTTCCAAACTCTCTTAGATGTCAAACTTTCAGCCTTACAGACTACTAATGACACAGTGGAATCACAAGCTTCCCAAATCAAGCAGTTGCAAGATCAACTGGCAAAGTCACGGTCTATTCCTCCAAGCCCTCATGTTCCCTTGATCCCTTCTCTCTCACAGCAGGACTTGGCAGCTCTTCAGAGATAGGCTACCTTATGTCCTCTCTTCCAAGATAAAGTGGAAAGATTGCAGTCCAGGATGGATTTGCTATGGTCTTCTTTTGAGCAGTATCAGGAATATGTTCCTCCGGACCATTCTTTCTTTGTCCACTATCAATTACAGAAGTTGGCCTTCTACATGAAGCTTTCCACGGTGGATCTTCCTATTCCAGAGGATGGTTGGAGTGGGGCTTGGTCTGCTGAGTTGCTAACAGAGGTGGTCCGTATGGTGTTTGAAGATTCTGTCACCGAGACCGATACCATGTTGATGTCATATGTGTATCTACGAGGAGACTTGTTGATTCGAGATGAAGTGGATATGGCTTGGTATGTGGGAGACATGGTTTTACAAGCTGTTTTGTATGTCAACCATTTGGAGTTGTGAATAGATGACATGTTTCAGAGTTACTCCTCTAAAGTGGCTACTTGCCTTGATAATTCCTGGCATACCATGATTGATTCTGTGGTCCTGAATCAAAGACAGAACACAGCCCCTACCTATGTCCAGAGCACTAACCAACTGAGAGTGCATCTCCTAGCTTATCTTTCCAAACATAATCCATTTGATTCTACCTTTTTTGATGCCTATCAGAGAAGATCTATCTTAGGTCCTTCTGTTCCTACCCTACTGTATTACCAACAAATGGCTCACCGTTATGATATATATCTTTCACTCTATCAAACCAATTCCACAACCATCTTACCCCTTCTTTTCCAACCTCAATCTTTTCCTCGAATTCCCATATTTACATACTGTTCTTTTATCGAGGATAGAGTATTTTCCCCTTCTCCAGCATGTCCTTCTCCATCCATTCATGTACCTTCTACCTTTCCAATTTATCAGTTATTAAGACCCTTCCTAAGTGACTCCCTAAAATTTTCAGCCACTCCTTCATTAAATTATTCTTTCTTTTATGATTTTTCCTACCCATCTCTTCGTCCACTTTTCCTTATTCCACTTCCATTTTCTCAGTTGGTTAGTGACTATGACGGGTTTGATCATCAGATTTCCAAAAGAAGGGGATGGAGCTCGAATGATTCTCTTATAGGACCTCAGATAAACTGTCCAATAATTCTAGGAGATTGGACAGCTGCCAGTCAAGCATATCTGAATTATATTCATTTTGCTCATCAGTATTCACAGTCTCTGGATCCTTCGGTGAGATTGACAGCTCATTTTGCTTGGTATCTGGCGTATATGCATAGGCATTCTCATAATGATTCAAAGCCTATTCCAAAGTTATGCATGAATGTCAATGTGAGCATTGACTCCCAGCAGCTAGATATATTGTATTTTCATGCCCTGTGTTTGCCTAGTAGATACCTTGTCCTCTTGGAAAGGATGTGCTGCCTTCAATTTTTTCAGAATCCTCCCAAGACATTTGTAGATGAATCTTTATCTATGGATCGTTTCCAAAATCACCAATCTTTCAAGAGGGATCATCTTCATTGATACCTTTGCCATGTATGGTGGATGATTTTTAATGATAAAATCTCTCTTTTTGGAGGAGTCATTCAGATGGTTGTGTTGTGTGTAGTGTTTGTGTTGTGGGTTAATTTATGTAATAAGATCGTGGTGATTGCCTATTCGATTGGCTTTCGTGCGAGCTACATTTTGAAGAATTGTGGTGATGGGGTTGTGGTTGGAGAGTTGAAGATCCTAATGCAGAAGAAGAAGAAACCTCTTATATCCTTTATAAGTTTGTTGTGATTTCCAGTTTGATAAGAAGTGTTAATGTATAAAGGGTTTTCCTTTCGTTATATTTTTCTATCAGATACAGGTGATAAGTTAGGGTCGTGGTTGGATGGATTGTTTTTTAAGATATATTGAAGATCAAAGTTGAGCTTTTGAATAAACTTGTATTCCCTTTTTCCTGGGTCGCGAGGACGCTTCCTTATTAAGTGTGGGGATATGTTGAGAGTTGAAATGACTTGTTTTTTTGGCTGATTTTTCTTGTTTTTGAGAGTTGAATGGTTGATTTTATGAGATGATTGATTGGTTTGGAAGTGGTTTGAGAGTGTTCTGGATAGGTTGTAATGGTTTTATTGAGTTCATGATGTTTATTAGTAGAGATATGATGTTCTGATAGGTTTTGATTGGTTCTGTATACCTTCTGTATAGCTTCTGTTTTGTTCTAATTGTCTTCTGTATGAAGCATGGATTGATGATTGATGAAGATTGAGATCTTGTGAAAGATTATTGAATATTTTTTGAGAGTTTGGAATGGTTTGAGTATGAGTTATGAGGTTTTGATGACCTTCTGTAACCTTCTGTAGATCTTCTGTAGAGCTTCTGTCTCTGTACTGTAACTGTACTGTAGCTGTTCTGGTATTGTATTGTGACTGTTCTGTATGCTTCTATATGTGTTCTGTTGGATGAGAGTGTAGCTTGGGAAAGTTTTCTAGCCTTGGAAAGAGGTGAATACAAGTGCAAAAGAGCTAAAACAAGTGAAAGAAGTAGCTGCTGAAGACTCAAGTAAAGACTGGAGTGAAGTGACAGTGGTGAGCTATGAAAAGACACTGTAGTGGCTCTAGTGACTCTTCATATCAGACATACCTCTTGGGAGGGGTATCCACGACCTAAGAAGGATGATTGAGAGTGATTATGAGAGATTGTAGTGAGGATATGATGTATTATTGATGGAGAGAGAGGGAGAGAGTCAGAGATAGTCAATTCTACAAAAACAGAGTGATTGTATATGAGAGATTGAGAGAGAAGACTATGAAGATATTGAAGATGAATACTATGTGATGTATTTCCATTCAAAGATGGTGTATTCCTTTGCTTTCTTTATTCTATTGATGGATTTTGTGAAGATATTGAAGAATATGGTTGATTCTATCAAATCCGTGGGAGATCTACATGATGCTCCATGAAGATTTGTTGTGCTTGGCATTCTTTTCTTCATTGTGATCATATAAAACCTAATAAAAAAGCTTGTTGATGTTACAAGATAGATTTTCTTGCAAGAGAATTCCATTTTCCTTGGTGTTCCTCTTGGGGCTCCATATATATATATATATATATATATATATATGTGTGTGTGTGTGTGTGTGTGTGTGTGTGTGTGTGTGTGTGTGTGTGTGTGTGTGTGTGTGTGTGTGTGTGTGTGTGTGTGTGTGTGTGTGTGTGTGTGTGTGTGTGTGTGTGTTGAGAAATGACAAACAATGTATACTCCAAGAAGAGATGTCTTGAATCCCATATGCACAGTGAGGAGAGTGGAGAAACTGGAAAGCTATAAAGACATGAGCTTGGTTCACTTTTCAATGTAATGCTATTGTACTTTGTACTTAGAGTTTGTAATTCTGTCCACTCAAGATTGTGTTTATGACTCCAAGCTAATCTATTTTGGAACCTAATTCACTTGAGTGGAAGTCTGTGTCTAGTCATCAGTCTTCTTCATGTCTCTTACTTACGAGTTCAAGCCTCCATAACTAAAATATGTTCAAGATCCATGTTTATCAACATGGTATCAAGGCCATGGTGATCTCAGTTTAGCTCTTTCCCTTGCTTCTCCAGCTTCTTATAGCTCAACTCCAGCTCAAGACAAGTGGTTGAGTTCATCTTCTACTTTATTTTCACACACCTCTTCTTGGCCACCATAGCTAGACTGCACCTACCTTCAGTGGAGCACTTAGATCTCATCATACAGATGATTTCATCTCAAAATGTCTTCTGAGAAGCTCTTCGTCTGCTCCTAGTGCAACTCCCTATCACGTCAGAGTGTGACATTGTCCACCGTGGAGCCCAATATTATGAAAATTAAACATCACTGTCTCTGTTGTGCTTTGTGACGGTTGTACTATTTGCATGACGTGTGGAGGATGCGATTCGTCTTGCCCATATGGGGCATTCAAAGCCTATACTATAGGCTATCCTCCATCCAATTCTTGGTCCGAATGGTTGCGCCTGGCTCTTGCTACAACAAAAAAATCAGGGCTATCTGATACCCTAAACAATGGAAGCCATAGCCAGGAACTTAAAAAGCTTGGCAACCTTGTTTTTTCTCATTGCCATCATCAATAGTAACCTTGATCACTCTAACATTATCTGTGAAGCCTACTGTAGATTTGGAAGTGTCCAAGGAAGTTCAAAGATTACCTAGCAACATCGAGCCAAATATCAAGATCTTCAAGACATAGTATCTATTGATACTCAGATAATGCTTCATGGCACTTGAGCTTTTCAGCTTATCAAAAGTAACTCACCTTCTGATTCCTGTTTCGAAGAATATTCTCAAGTTGTGTAATGATTTAAAGTCGCATTTTGATCAAATCTCTTGTAAATCTCAATCTTCTTGTAAAAGGATAAACACTGCTCAAGAATTCTCATGGTAAGACCTCCTTCTAAAATGATTGAACTGGAGCAGATAGCAAAGTTTAATGGTGAAGGCTTTCACGCCTAGAAGGAGAAAACCATGTACCATCTCATGAGGAAAGACCTTTGGGATCTCTTTGAGAAAAATGATGCAAATGACAAGGAAGAAGATGATGCAGAAGACCAACATAAGACAAAGGCATGGAAGAAGATAAACAACAAAGCTCTAAGTATTATTGCCTGGGGTCTATTCAATGATGTATTACATCATATTTCTAGCATCAAGGATGCAAAGAAATCATGGGAAGAACTTGACAAGATCTTTGGTACACAAGCAAACAACTCGAAGGTAAAATTACTTATGTAGTTTTATAAGTTGGATGTAAAAGACAATTCATCTATGACTGTACACATCAATAAGTTCAAGAGCCTTAAAACTCAGCTAGTAACTCTTAAAAAGAACATTGATGAGGATGAGGCAATAGCAGTGCTACTTGCTAGTGTTAATCATGAACCGTATAAGAACCTTGTTTCAACACTAAGCAATATTCCCAGTTTCTCACTTAAAGATATTGAGTACTCTCTTCTTGATGAAGAGAACAAATAGAAGAACAAGAATGCAAAAGATGGTATTCCATCATCTAGGGAAAATCTCTTATACACCAAAGGAGCTGTTGGACCCAAAGGAAGAGGTCGAACATTCAACATCAACAAAAGTCGGATGACATGTCATTATTGTGGTAAGACTGGCCATATTTCTCGTGAATGATTTCACAAGAAAAGAGCATGACAAATGCAGAATGACCACCACCAAAGTCAATTCATAAATGAAGAAGAAGAAGAAGATGCTTCCGCTACCATTAACAACTCTAACAGATTGTTCTAAGAAATTTGTTCCCATATTGGATTTCTATGTTTCCCTTAGTGGATTTGATTTGTAAAAACTCTTGCCAAAGATATAAAGTCTCAAGCTTTAACTTGACTAGGTTGCCTATGAGCTAGTCTCCCGGGCCAAGTTATCATGTAGGGGGGTAAAAAGCCAGCAAGTGTAGGGACACATCATTTGAGGGGGGTTGTTGAGATATGACAAATTATGTATGCTCTAGGATGAGATGTCCTGAATCCCATATGCACAGTGAGGAGAGTGGAGAAGTTGGAAAGCTATAAAGACATATACTTGGTTCACTTTTCAATGTAATGCTATTGTACTTTGTACTTAGAGTCTGTAACTCTATCCACTCAAGATTGTGTTTATGAGTCCAAGCTAATCTATATTGAAACCTAATTCACTTGAGTGAAAGTCTGTGTTTAGTCATCAGTCTTCTTCATGTCTCTTGCTTACAAGTTCAAGCCTCCATAGCTAAACTGCATTCAAGATCCATGTTTGTCGTGTGTGTGTGTGTGTGTGTGTGTGTGTGTGTGTGTGTGTGTGTGTGTGTGTGTGTGTGTGTGTGTGTGTGTGTGTGTGTGTGTGTGTGTGTGTGTGTGTGTGTGTGTGTGTGTGTGTGTGTGTGTGTGTGTGTGTGTGTGTGTGTGTGTGTGTACAAAATTTTGGACACACCCAATTTACCAACTAGGGGATGCAATCGGGTGTGGTACCATTTCTCATCCCATATTTGAGCTAATTAGTAGTTGATACTATACATCGTAGTTGTTGAAAATACATATGTTAACCCTCAGAAGACCAAGATGGGAAATCTAGGAAATCATAAGGTGGAAGACAGTCCCAAGGTGAGAGGAAGATGGAGGAGAAATGCATAATAAGAAAAATTTAAAGTCTAAATGTAAGAGGAAGGTACACATGAATAAGTGCACTTTAATTATTTTACAAAAAGAGTGCCACGGGTTAATACCAATGCTAATAGGAAGGAGGAGGAAAAAAATTAGAGGAATGGACCAAAAAGGACATGGCCACCCAAAGAGGGGATAGGGCATGTATAAAAGTCAAAAAGTGAATGAAGAAGCTCATTCTTGGTATGTAGCCAAACTTGTTCTCTTCTTCCTTCTTGCTCTTGATTCTTTCTTGTGCATGAGAGAGGAAGAGAGGGTGTGAGAGAGGGAGAGTGTGTGTGTGAGAAAGTGAGGGATCGCCGAGAAGCTCATCTTCTCCTCTCTTTATCATCATCTTGTTCTCCTCTCCTTTCTCACATGCATGGCTATGGAGGTCGAAGCTTGGATCTTGGAGATAGAGCTTGTTTGAGAGTACATCTTGGATCATGGAGCTACCGGTAGATTCGTGGAAGGAGGCAACTCTATCGGATTCAAAGGTAAGTTCACTACATTTGTGTATGGAGGAGTGCACATGAGAGGTAGCTATAGCTCTCATCTTGAAACACTTGAAGCAATAAACAATCTGTGGGTCTTGGAAGTTTGCTAGCAAGAGCAGTGATATTTTGGTTCTATTGTCCAGACAAACAAATTCAAACTTGAGTGCTTATGCGCTCTAAATCAAGTGACGGAGTAGGAGTTTGTGTTTGAAAATGACACTTAGTTTCAGGTAGGAAGGGAGGGAGTCAGAGGCCATTCGAACTCTCTTATGGATTAGTTTAGATTTAGAAAGATTTCTCTGCATTGGTTAGTGTAGGAGAAGTGTATTTTGATCAAATTTGAGACATTGAGATTTGGGAAATAAGGAAAAGATAAGTCTCTATATAACTAGGAATAGAGAAAGAAAGGAAAAATAATTTTGATGTTTGGGAAGGAAAATAGAGTGTAAGGGGAGAAAGAGAGAATACAAAAGGTGAAAAGAGGTAAGAGAGAGCTCATTTGCACACCACGAGATTGAGAGAGACACAGAGAGGTACATGTCTAGAGGCAGCAACACCATCAATCCTTAGCATTATCACATTCGAGCACTCCAGGTATGTTCCAAGTCTCCCTGGTATTCGTTGAATGATGCTAGCACCTTG
Organism: Lygodium microphyllum; assembly: GCF_053477565.2. NCBI lineage: Eukaryota > Viridiplantae > Streptophyta > Polypodiopsida > Schizaeales > Lygodiaceae > Lygodium > Lygodium microphyllum. Next base: position 124,447,989 of record NC_141152.1, on the reverse strand, counting down.
GATGCATTAATAGGCACTGCATTTCATTGATTTCATCCATTTCTTGTCATTCGGCACTTTTCTTGCAACGCTCGGATGGCGACCACATGCCTCGAACGGTCAAATTTCCATCAAGCTTAGACGTCCGAGAGACTGAAATCCACTTAGACATCCGACTAGAGAAAGAGTCCACTCTGACTCAATCCAATTTCCTGGCCTCTCGAACGGCCAAACTTCAGATCTCAAAACAGCCAATTCGAATGGTACCTCTAGTTTGAGTGTGAATTTGACCTCTTGGATGACCAATTTTCTTTAGGAGCCCACTTGGACAACCGAGTCTAGGACTCAAACAAGTTGTCCAAAACTCTAATTTTGACTATTTTTGGCCACTCTAAGAGCTATTAGGGTCTACAACTAGCTATCCAACAACCTAGGTTGGAATTTGGACCAGTAGATGAGAACATAGAGTTGTTTGTACTATAAAACTTTGATCTAGTAATCCAAGGTAATTGAAATGAGTGACCACCAACTAGCTTACCCTTGATAGAGATCTAAGTTGATGGTATTTTGGTTGATGAAAACCCATAAGATCACTTATCAACACCCATAAAGGACCCAAAATCGATTGCTAAGAGTGATCACGATCCACTCGAAAAAGCTGCAATGGCATGAAATTGATAGGATGTGATTGACTTCATTGAAGATTACATCCTACATTATAGACACTTAAGTGCATTTGAAAGCTCAAAAGCCTAATTTCACACAACTCGCATCGCATTACACCACTCTAGTATATAAGTGTTTGGATTAACAAGGAACACACTAAGGGAGATTAAGCTAAAACAAATCCACCAATAGGAGTGAAACCTCAAGAATCAAACAAGTGACCCAAGACACTAGAAACAAATGCCTAGGGAAGACAGAACCCTTAGACTGCTAGGGGAAGGAAAGATTAGCCAAGATTAGAGACACATCTTTAGCCGGCCTAGTCGGCCTCATAGAAATACTAGTGTGGGTTAGGAAACAACCACCATGGCGGAAGGTACCAACTCAAACGAGAATGAACTCAACCTTAATGTGGCAAGGTACCCAGATGACATATGGAAACTTATCACTCAGTATGACCAACAGACAAGGATAACACATTAAGGAAGACTTACACTTGATATCATAGCCAACCTTTAGGAGGAGAGGAGGCTAGGATGAATCGCACTGCAGTGTATAGCGAGTTGTAGCTAGGAGCAAAGGGTTGAGAAGATATGCCAGGAGAGAGAGCTCAATGAGGTTAATAGGATCCTAGTCATCTCAGGTACAAACAGAATGAGAGGCACAATGCTAATAGGAAGAGAGCCTTAGAAGCCAACCTTACAGTAGGTGAGCTACTCATAGAGCGATTGTTGGACAACATCAACATCAAGCAAATTGGGGCAGGCTTGGTAGCATCATTGCTAGCTTGACTGGGAGTCGCCCCAAATGCCAGGAGCCAAAAAAAAATACCCATAGTTTCCAAACAACTTGATAAACACTAAGCAAGTAATGACCCCTACAGCTTCTTCGAGTAGTTTGAGTAGGTGTGTAAGGCTAATAACGTCATGGAACTTGCTCAACAAGCACAAGCATTTGGTCTTTGCTTGGGAGGCAAAGGACAGACTTGGTTTACGAATCTAGATAATGCAAAATGTAATAACTTCACTCATCTAAAGGGTCTTTTCATCAACAAATTCTTAGAGGAGGTAGGATACTCCGATAACTTCATTGTCAAGTGGATGAATGTTAGCCAAAAAGACAAAGAGGGCATACAAGACTATGTCACATATGTGAGGAGCCTCTACAAGAGGATATGACCAATCAAATTCAAGTTGATAACTAGATAAGAAGCATTGTGCAATCTTGCATTGCATCAGCTCATAGCCATGCCACACCTCCCTAGAACACCCTATTGTGGCTTGTTCAGGCAGCCCCTTCAGCTCCGCATCGACTTTCCTCTCCTCTGTTTCAAGCCCTTACGAATGGCTGGAACTGCCTCGGCTGACTGCTGCTGTCCGCAAAAATAAACATTCACGACTTTACTATGAAGGATATAGATTGCAAGGAGAAGGCCAAGAAGAAGAAGGTCGACAGTGATAGTGAAGAGGACTGTAGAGATGAAGAGGCCCCACTCGTAAAGGCCTTCAGGAATGTTCCTAGTGTGGAGATTGCCAACATGGATCATCTGAATATGTTGTAGCTTACACCTAGTGGCCACCTAGGAAGATTTGTGGTGTGGACTAAGTGTACTTTTGAGAAGCTTGATCAGATATTCGGCACTTTGGAAGAGAAATCTCAAGATGAAAAGAACTGCTCACTTCCCTATAGTTGTCTGGTAAACTGATAGTGGCCTACAGGGTCTAGTAATGCAACCATCTCCACAACATTGTCGTGCTCCCCACCTGTCCCCCCTTTTCACCATGGGACTCTCACACATCAGCCATTATATCTTCCTGGAGCCAGCATGAATCTCTCTGAAGATGTCTCCCACATGGTTGAACGGATCCACCTTAAGAGGGTGCTTGAATGATAGAGCAAGGCACAAGGAAGCTTTCCCTCAAGATATTGCAAATGGTTTGGAGCAAGAAATGAGAAATATAATCCAAAAAGAGACCATGGCAGCCTGAAGCAAGCTTGAGGGATAAAGAGGAAGAAGACCTTTCTTGAAAAGTAGTAGTAGTTTTACTCTTCTCCAACTCCTCTAAGCTAAATTCAACAAGGAATCCCTAAATTTTTACCTCAAAATTTGTGATGAGCTACTAAATTTGACCTAAGTGCCTCCAACTTGGCCATATCTCTGTGCGATCTCTAAGAAAGGCTACCATCACCATGTGGTACTCCATCACTACTTCTTATAGCTCTTGCCCCTGCTGTACCTGTTTGACTAGTTTTTTTAATTATAAAATAGAAGTAGATATGAGGAAAGAGAAAGAACAAAGGACCAAATACCTATGCTTTGATACGAACTATAATGAAGGAGACCTAGGAGAAGGAGAGAAGGGAGAGACTATAGAGAGGAGAGAGAAAGAGGAAGAAGAGAGAGAAATAAAGGAAAAGAGAGAGAAAAATAAGGGAAGCCATCATCGCAAACATTCAAAAGGTGGAGTTTCTGGAGTGCTTGCATTAGGAGAAGCAAATTGCATCTAGTTGCTATGCGAAAAATTCATACATAGCATAAATAGTATATAAGACTCCAAGGTACCATTGACTCTCCTTTTCTGAAAAACAATGGATAAGTAATTCTACCCCACTGAAAGTATGTTGAGCTTGCACACTTGACAGATCAAATGGTAAGTAATCTACCCTAGAGGAAATTCAATCTCGAATCTCTAGTGCATAGTTAACACGAGCAATAATCATAAGGACTAAAAAACTAAGATGTCTTGAGATCCACCGTTAGTGACTATGTTTATCAATCCTATTCAGAAATTGGGTTAGATGCAAATAATATCTCTAGCCCTCAAAGGCAAGGGAAGAACTCAAGGATTTAGGAAACCCTGGGATCAAGTATAGACCAATGCTTCTAAACTTGTTGGGAAAAAGGTCGGGTTTTCGATCAATGTAAGTACTCAATAGAATTTACATCCTTGCATAATTGCATGAAACATTGGCATGTGTATTAACTAAAGTGTTAAGTAAAGTTGCATAGAATCACTTAGATCCCAAGGGGGAGAGCGAATATGCGATGGAAGGTTATCGCAACTATTCCTACAGTGTTGGAAAATAATATCATTGTTTTGTTTATTAATCTAACATCATCTTAAATTCTTTTTGCATTAAACTAATTTTTGGGATGTGATTTGGATGATTATTCCAAGTGCTCGTGCTTGATGGTAAATGCATGGCAGAGGTCTGTGATGACAAGTTGCCATGCGAATAAAGGAATGTTTTCTTGGACAATGATATTAGGGCTGAATTTCTTGTTCGTGCTTGATTCCTAAAATGTATTAATTAAGGAAGGATATTTTGCACGGGTGGGTCATCTCCAAGATCGCACTGCAGAAGGATTACCTCGAGAGGGCACTGCTCGATTCACGGGCTGAAGGTCAAGTGGTGAAAAGGCCAACCACAGAAGTTGTGTTTCACTCCTAGGTCGCTTGGGGTCAGTTGAGCCATGGACATCCCTTGCCTAGTCCAGAACAGAGTTGTAGATAGCCGTGAGCCCAATGTCTAGGCCGTTGAAAGATCCTATTCTAGGTAATGGATGGAAATTATGGTGCCATGTGATTTGGACGGGGTACATCTGTTGGAAAAAAGGGATACATAATTTCTCTTGTATGGGTAGGAGACAAAGATTAACGTGAAGATAAGTTAAGGATTTTGTGAACTTGTTTGTCAAAGAATTGCTTGCTTTGTATTCGTGTCTGTTCCATAAATTATGTGAATGAACCGTGTTCCCTAAAAGGCCTAATTAAGGAAGTTGAGTTTGAATGTTACACATAAATGTGATAGGAACTAATTAGAAAACTAAAGTTATCAAGGGAAGCGGGTGGATAGAACCTTGATGGGTTTGTCCTATGGCAGGGTAGTCCTAGAGAACTGGGAGGCTTCTCACAAGGTTTTACCGACATTCGACCTTTAGGTATTGTCAGGTTAGAACCTGATTCATATCGTTTTAGGGGACCGGAATGGGACTATGCCCTACGGGCAGAGAGGTCGAGCAGCATATCCCTCTCGTTTCCCATTCTCTTTGAACCAAGTGCAGTATGGGTCTGCTTCGGCTTGGGTATCTCTGTGTGAAGTAGGATATCAAGGATCTGACGCTAAAATGCTGTCAGGAGACCTTGACCACCAGGAACCTAGATTTTAGGTCGATCCTAGTTGGCTTGACCGCGAATGTTTCGTTGCGAGGCGGACTCAGAAAACCCTAGGTGAAAAACCCCATAACATTCCATGGGAGTGCTGGGCAGCGATGCTTAGATTTGTTTCTTGATGGACTGCTAAAACATGCTTGGATATCCAACAGGTGGGCACGTTACAGTTGGTATCAGAGCCAAACTTTGTAATGGTGCATGATTGATTAATGTATGGTTCATAGACATATCCTAAAACAGAATAACCTAAATTGTTTGGCTTGATTGTCAAGTAACTTTTGCACCCACAAATGCTGACATGCAAGATAAGAAATTCATTCTCAAGCAAATTAGGGCACCCGAGTTTGATGGAGAAGGGATAGACATCGCAGTGGAGGTGGAGATATGGATTGAGTCAATGGATGATTATTTATGTGCTTCAGGAACCGCTTTCTCTAATCAAGCAATGATAGCCAAACTTAAGTTAGTTGGCCACGCTCGGTTATGGTGGAAGCAATGGTGTAAAGATCAAGGTGTTTCTGAAGCCATTGTCACTTGGGCTCATCTAAAAGATGCTATATGCGGGTGATACCTTCCACCAACCTACCAAACTTTGAGGATGAATGAATTCTTCAAGCTCAAGCAGCTGGAATTAACCTTGGAAGCTTACTACTCAAAGTTTGTAACCTACTAAAATATGCACCACCTATGGATATTGTGCAGCAACAAGTGTCCAAGTTTTGTCATGGCCTAAATACTCCTCTAAACCATCATCTTGAAGAAATGCATCCAACAGACTTGCAAGATGCATTACTTCGAGTGAACCCAATCATCTAAGAATTTAAATTGGGCAATTGTAGCAAAGATGATTCTCGAGATCAGGACAAGAGATGCCGCATGTGTAGAGAGATAGGGCACATCTGTAGGAGATGTCCCAACTGTCGATGTTTCCATTGCAATGAGCTAGGGCATGTCCAAGTAGATTGCCCTGATTTAAGTCCAGAAGATATCTAATACAATAAGTGGTTGTTTTAAGAGACCATATGCTTATGAGTGACCAACAAAAGAGTGATGGGTCCTAATCCACAGGCCCTTGAGTCCCATTAGTGCTTGTCTTTCCCCAGTTCTTCTGAGATGAGGACATCTCGAGTTCTCTAAGGGGGAGAGGATGTAATATTTCCTCCCCCCTCAGCCACCCGCATAGGAACCAACCCCCCCTTTTTTTTAAGAATAATGCAAAATTTTTAATTACTCTTTCCCCCCTGTTGTTGCCGATAGGTGGTGGGGGAGAAAGGAAGAAGATGATGGCTGAGCTGGACTCGATAGCAAAGAGACCGACAAGTACAATGGATGTCGATGAAGATGAGGACGACGACAGATTTGATGGGGGGAGGGGTACACGTGTGCCACCTCACTCCCCCCCCCCTTGCCCCATCCCCCATCACAATGAAAAAGGGGAATGACCTGAAGGAAGATAGGGAGAGGTTGATAAAGAGGGAAAGAGAGAGAGGGGGGGAGAAAGAGAGGGAGAGGGTGATAGAGAGGGAAAGAGAGGGAGAGAGAGAGAAAGAAAGGGAGAGGGTGATAGAGAGGGAGAAAAGAAGAAGAAGAAGAAAGAGAGGTGAGAAGGGATAGAAGAAGAAGAGAGAGAGGGGGTGGAAAAAAGAGAGAGGAAGAGAGAAGGCAAGGGAGAGAGGGAAAGAATATTCCAAGGCTCCTCCCTCATTTCCCCTCCGTAGAGGGTGATCATAGGCGATGCTTTTCTCCCCCCTCATTCCGATTGATTAGCTGTAGCAGCCTGATTTCCCCCCCCCCCCAAAATTGGCCCTGCTATTCGAAAAAGAGGTAGTTGAAGTCTCATAGGGATTGCATTTAAAGCGAAGAAGACCGGGAAATGGCCCCCAAGCAAGGAATGTCGAATGCAAGCACGGAAATCCCATAATCCACAATGAAACCTCGGGAAAGGACATCATCGCCAATCCAACTGCGGTACCGATCGTAAGTAACGTATTTCCAGATTGATAAATGCTTGCTTTGATTATTGCATAAGATGCATTAGACCCACACGAGAACAGTTTATTGAAAATGATAAATTCATCACAAACATTCCAAAGGTGGAGTTTGCAGAGTGCTTCCATCAAGAGAAGCAAATTGCATCTAGTTGCTATGCGACAAATTCGTACGTAGCATAAGTAGTATATAATACTCCAAGGTACCGTCGACTCCCCTTTTCTGGAAAACAATGGATAAGTAATTTTATGCCACTAAAAGTATGTTGAGCTTGCACGCTTGACTGATCACATGGCAAGTAATCTATCCTAGAGGAAATTCAATCTCGAATCTCTAGTGTGTAGTTAACACAAGCAACTAAAAAACTAAGATGTTTTGAGATCTACCATTAATGACTATGTTTATCAATCCTATTCAGGACTTGGGTTAGATGCAAACAACATCTCTAGGCCTCAAAGGCAAGGGAAGAACTCAAGGGATTAGGAAACCTTGGGATCAAGTATAGACTAATACTTCTAAACTTGTTGGGAAAAAGGTCAGGTTGTCGATCAATGTAAGTGCTCAATAGAATTTATATCATTGCATAATTGCATGAAACCTTGGCATGTGTCTTAGCTGAAGTGAAGAAGTTGCATAGAATGACTTAGATCCTAAGGGGGAGAGTGAATATGCGATGGAAGGTTATCACAACTATTCTTGCAATGTTGGAAAATGATATCATTTTTTTGTTGATTGATCTAACATCATCTTAAATGCTTTTTGCATTAAACTAATTTTTGGGATGTGATTTGGATGATTATTCCAAGTGCTCGTGCTTGATGGTAAATGCATGGCAGGGGTCTGTGATGACAAGTTGCTATGGGCATAAAGAAATGTTTTCTTGGACAATGATATTAGGGCTAAATGCCTTGTTTGTGCTTGATTCCTAAAATCGATGAATTAAGGAAGGATATTTTGCATGGGTAGGTCATCACCAAGATCGCACTGCAGATTACCCCGAGAGGACACTGCTCGATTCACAAGACAAAGGTTGAGTGGTGAAAAGGCCAATCACGGAAGCTGGTCTCACTCCTAGGTTGCTTAGGGTCAATAGAGCCCTAGACACCCTTGTCTAGTCCGAAACTGAGTTGTAGAGTATCATGAGCCCAATGTCTAGGGCGTTGGAAGATCCTATTCTAGATAATGGATGGAAATTATGGTGCCATGTGATTTGGACCGGGTACTTCTGTGGACAGAAGGGATCCATAATTTCTCATGTATGGGAGACAAAGATTAACGTGAAGATAAGTTAAGAAATTTGTTTGAACTTGTTTGTCAAAGGATTGCTTGCTCTATATTCGTGTTTGTGCCATAAATTACGGGAACAAACCATATTCTCTAAAAGGCCTAATTAAGGAAGCTGATTTTGAATGTCATACATAAATGTAACAAGACCTGATTAGAAAACTAAAGCTATCAAGGTAAGCGAGTGGGCAGAACCCCGATGGGTCTGTCCTATGGCAGGGTGGTCCCAGAGAACTGGGAGGCTTCTCACAAGGTTTTACCAACATTAGATCTTTAGGTATTGTCAGGTTAGAACCCTCATTCCTGTTGTTTTAGGGGACTGGAATGGGAGTATGCCCTGCGGGCAAGGAGGTCGAGCAATGCATCCCTCTTATTTTCCACTTTCTTTAGACCTATAATATACTATCGCCTCGCATAAACCCCCCTAATTTTAAGGAGAAGACGGTATTCAATGGCATGGGAAGGGAAAAGGATGAAGGGAGACAAGGTGATGACGTGGGGGCCAAACATGATGATGCGGGAGGAGGAAGCCGATGAGGCTAATGAGGACGAAGTGGAGGATGAAGACGATCACAACGAGGAGGAGGGGTAGAGTACATAGCTGAGCCCCACTCTGGCTGCCCAGGTGGAGGGAAGGGCCCACATCACGCCCCCCATCTCCTATATATAAACCCCCCTCCTTATTATATAAACCCCCCAATCATCGAAGGCGGTGTTAACCTTAATTTGAGATGGTGGAAAAATGAAACAAAAGGTAGAAAAATGATGGAAAAAGAGGAAAGACATAAAGGTGGCCCGTAAAGCTAAGCTGAGGTGAAAAGCACAATTTTAAATGAAAGGCGGCTCAAAAAACTCTAAACACTCTTGTAAAAGAGTGCCAAGCTCCCTCCTATGTCATTTGTAAAAGAATAGATAGGTATAGGCTTAGGGCATGAAGCAAGAAGAGGGAATTAGAAAAAGGGACCTTGCCACAATGGCCAGTCATGTAAAAAGGGAGGGGTGCCCATGGGATTTTAGGGCTTGTATATAAAGTTCAAAAAGTAAATGGAATCTCATTCTTTGGTGTGTGGCTAACAAGAGTCCTCTCTTCTTCTCTTCTTCTCTTCACCTTGCTTGTGTGTGTGCTCTTGGGAGAGGGAGTGTGAGAGTGTGAGGGAGTGAGTGAGTGTGTGGGAGTGAGGGATCAAGAGGGTAAAGCTCTTCATCATCTCCTCTTCTCTCTTCTCTTCTCTCGTGCGCGTGGCTATGGTGGATGGAGCTTGGAGATGGAGGTGGCTTGAGGATGCTTGAGCTAGCATCTAGGATCGTGGAGCTACCAGCGCGTGCGAGAGAGGAGGCAACTCATTTCTGCATCAGGGTAAGCTCACTACACCCTAAGAGGATCGATGGCGCGTCGGCTAGGTGAGAGATAGCCACGAGAGCTCGCTTGAAATCCTTGAAACAATAAGCAGTCCATGGGTCTTGCCGGTTGAGTGTGAGCTCCCACTACATTTTGATTCCATTGTTGGGACCAATGGATTCAAGCTTGAGCACTTGCACGCCTCATATCGAGCATCAAAGTAAGGGATTCATCCCCGAAACGGAGCTTGAGATAGGTAGAAAGTTTGGGTTTTTTGTTCTTCGAAATAAGTAAGTATTTTGGGTTATTTTGTTGGGTTGATAATTGGAAAAGATGGAGAAATCATTTCAATTTTTTGCCTTCAATCTTTGTTGCATTTAGCGTAGGTTAGGATTAGGAAATCAGATCGGAAAAGCGTAGGGTTTGTTGCTGTAAAACATGGCAAAATAGGGCACAAATTATAAAAAATTTGGAAAAAAAGAGTGCTTGGGATATTTAATGTCAGCAAGTCAGTGATTGCGGACATCAAAACCTTACCCGAGAAGGGGTTTAAGAGCCAAGAGATCAAGGAAAAGCTCATTTCATACCCTGACATTGAGAGAGAGAGAGAGAGAGAGAGAGAGAGAGAGAGAGAGCTCTTGGAGATTCGATTTGATCTTGCCGCCAGGGAGTCTACCACGCATTCTAGGTATATCAAGCCCTTCCCCTTATGCCTTGGTAGTACTGATCTGGAAGCTCTTGTGTGATATAATTGCATGTGTCACAAGATGTGAGAAAATTAGTGCCTTTGCTGCTGTCATCGCACGCCGTTCGGCCCGTCCCGTGGTCGATCCCTGGGCCGAGTCCCAGAATCAGCCCTCGGCCCACTTACTCTCAGCTGACTCGGCCCACTAGTCAATTTGTCACGTCCGAGTATATCATTTGGCCCACTCGCAACTTGGCCCTCGGCCAATCTACCCCATTCGGCCCTCGGCCGAAGTCCAAACGAACCAACTCGGCCATATCGAAACTCAGCCCTCAGCTCGCGTGCCTTGGTCCTTCCAAATAGACGCCCTCGGCCCATCCAAGTGAATCTCCTCAGCCTGCCCAAATCACCCTATCCGAGTCGCCATGTCCAAGCTTCCCATTTAGCCCTCGGGCATGACAACTCGGCCCGTCCAAGCGACGCACTCAGCCCACAATTTCCATTTGGCCCTCGGCCTGTTGTCCGAATCCATCATGTAGCCCCTGCAATCCCGGACGAGTTGGGTCGAGTCAAAATTTTTTCAATTTTTTAGAAAATTAGACCAAACCTGGCTAGAGTTCAGCCGCATAAACCTTTGTGAGTCCTCCCAACGTGCAAAACTCGATTCTGACACCGCAGGGAATAGGCAAATTCATAGGACGCAGCCACTTAGTAGCTCGAGTAGGTTATTGCGAGACCCAGAGTCCTAGCGACAGCTAGTTGAGCCAAAGATCATAAACAAACCTAAAATCGATAAGACAACGTAGCGAGAAACCCTAAAACTTCACAAGACGGCCAGAAGTGGGTCAACAAGCCTATCATGCCTAAAATGAAGCGAGAGTGCGTAAGCCGCTTAGATACTTGTTTTCTGCACTCACCTTGAATTTCTACACTTATATACTTAAGGACAGCTGAAAGCCTAATTGAGCACAAGTGCACAGGAAAGAACACATACACACTGAGTAGAGATAAATTGAGGATTGAATACAAGAAGTCAAGGAACTCGCTCAAATAAACACCTCAAGGAATCCACCAATAGGAGAAGATCCCAAGACATAGACGGATGACCAAAGCACAGAGTAGGACCAAGCAAGTGGCGCTAGAGAAGTGGATCTGACCAACTTGCTCAACCTGATCAACAACTTGGTGGAGCACGAGAACATGATCATGATAGAGGAAAGCTCAGACCATAGGCCGAACAAAGAACTTGACTTAGGAATTTTTACAAAGGCAATTCAGCAACTATGATACGCACGCTCGGTATGAGCACCGCGGCAAAATGACAGAGGCCATCATAACAGACTTGGAAGAGGAACGGAAGCTAGCCCACAAGGCATTCCAAGGCATAATGAAATACAATAAAAACCAACATGCTATGAGCTTAAGGCAGAACTCAAAATTGTGCGAGGTACAGCAGGTGCTGAACCTAGCAAGTGGGAATCGAACCGATCATGAGAGAGCCCTGGAAGGAGACTTGACATTAAGTGAGCTTCTCATGAAGTGACTGCTCAACAACACAGTAGCAGAGTAGAGTGCTGTAGCACTAGTGACATCATTACTAGCAGGATTAGGAGCAAACCAAGGCTCTAAGAGCCAGTCTAAAATCCCAATTTTTGCAAAGTAACTCGACAAGTACCAACCCCATGACGATCCATACAGCTTTTTAGAGCAATTCAAGCAAGTTTGCGAGGCCAACGGTCCCATCGACTTGACTCAACACTCTTAAGCATCCGGGCTTTGCTTAGGAAACAAGGGTAGGACTTGGTACATGAGTCTAGATGTCGAAGAATGAGCGAACTTTAACGGCCTTGAAAACCTCTTCATCAAGAGATTCTTTGAGCCCAGATACTCTAACAATCTGCTAGTAAGATTGATGAATGTCAAGCAGAAAGAGAAAGAGGACATCCGCGACTATGTCACCCACATGAGGAGCCTCTTCAAGAGAATCCCCATGGGCGAATGACCTACCGAAAGAGTGGTGTCCATCATGTTTATCAGTGGAATACGGAGTGAGGAGCTGTATAAGGCCTTGGCAGGCAACTCGATCTTGCAGCGAAACTCGCTAGCTAGGGTGTTTGAAGAGGCCATTCGAGTAGATGACCAGCCGAAAGAGTGGAGCTCCAAGAGCTCAAATTGAGAAGAGACCAACTCGGGGAGTTCAGAGAGAGCGTCAGCCTCTAGTGAACGATCAGGTCCAACGGCCCAAGACAAAGAAAAAGCCATTGAGACAAACCAAGACTTGGCTGAGGTAAAAATGGAGATAGCCAAACTGCAGGATATGTTGAGATGACCAACGCGCCCACACATCCAATGCATGTGCTATGGCAAAAACCACTTGCCGACCGAGTGTCAAGACCCTAGGTCATGACCTTGTGCTAATTGCGGTAAATTTGGTCATGACGTCGCTCATTGCAGATTGCCAAGAAGACTTCTGTACTCACAACCATACGGCCAGCCATATCTAACGAGCAGACCCCAACAATTCTTCGAAAGGGGAGTCCCATTGGCCCTTCCTGCACCTAATGACATTAAACCAGCTATTCCTAGAATGGACATAAATCCTACAGGCATATCTAGACCACCTAGTCCCTATGTGACCCATCCACCGAGTGACGCTTCAGTCTACTACATGGAGGAGCCAAATGAGGAAGAGACTTACGTATACCCATACATCTCAAACAAAGATGAGTGCAACGCAGTCCTTATGGACTATTGACCAGTGCCGGTGATGGCATTAGGAAGAGGCCGAGGTAGAGGCCTAGGAGGGCAAATGCAGGATCCAATCATATGTTGGACTTGCGGTCATCCAGGGCACGTCTCATCACATTGTCCTGAAAGGGAGCAACCATATAGAGACAAGGCAGACCTAAGGTGCCCTGAGGGCGGAATCACTCATCTCTTCATTGACTGTCCCAAGAAAAAACCATCCTCAAGTTCAGCCAACATGCCATCTGTCCCATTGGGGCTGTTTGGCATCGAGAACCTCGATGGGGAGGTCACACCTATCCCATTGCGTGTCATGACCCGAGCGCACAGACAAAGCACGCTGGCATATCGTTGCCACATCCTAGCAACCTCGATGCAGCCTCGATCGGGAAGAAGAGCCGTAGATGGAGAAAGAAGAAATCAAAGCTAAGATCACGCTAAAAACAGAGAGTGCCATGACTCTGTCTACTGGAAAGAAGGTCATTAATACAAAGGCAAAAACCTCAGCTCCTAAGATGATTGAAAAGAGAAGTGCTAAGGTAAGGAAATATCTACATCTGAAGCACCAACTAGAGGCTATCGATAAAGTGAAGGAATGGGTAAAAGAGGCCCAAGAGCACCTAAAAGATTATGATCCTATTCTAGAGGACGAGATCAAAGATCTCTCCAGCATAAGCACATCAGTCTCACCCCCTCAACCAAAATCAAGAGATGCGACTGCACTACAAGCGGTACCACTTAGGAAAAGCCTTGACTACAGGTCAGCAAATTAGTCATAACCATTGGCTAGGACAATCCGAAATAGGAGAAAGATGAGCAGCCAATGACCTCCTTACCATGCTAGTGACCACCCCTGTGACGCTGAGCCTGGGAGACCTGCTTAGGCAGCATTCCACCCTATGGCAAGACCCAAAGCAGTGGGTTGAAGGATCACGAGAGCAAGCTGCAGACCTGCATGACCATGATGCAGAGACACAAATACCGATTCTGACACTACACTCTGTGCCTAAGTCCTTGCACTTTAATGCTTTCTGGGAAGGCACCGAGATGCATGCAATCTTACATGTCTTAGTCCTAGGCGACACAAGGAGAAAGGGGATTGTAGACACAGGAGTGGGGGTTAGTATACTGAGCCATGTAGTGCTTCAGACTTGGAAAAACCCGCCTATTGAGACCACCAATTTCAATGTCACACTAGCAAATGGTATGAGAGTGAAACCATTCGGGGTACTTAAAAACTAGTCGGTGAAAATCGCAGGCGTCCAGCTCTCGGTTGACTTTATAGTCATGAAGGGAGTGGACTACGATATTCTATTAGGCTGACCACCCTGGATGCGCAATGCCAGAGTCATCGAAGATTAGGGTAACGACTTAATCTTCCTTGGCAATAGAACGGAAACTGTGAGGGTAGAGATGGACACTTGCAAGACCTTACCAGTCAACTTGGATGCTATCTCCATGATGCTTAAAGGTAACACTCAAGTCAAGAAGCTCTATGGGCTCTTGACCAAGTATATCCCATGCCCAGAGGATGAGTGAGACTGGATGCATATCCTTGCTATGATCGACTTGCCATTCTTGGATCATGAGGCATACGAGCAAGCCATCAAGACATTTGGCAAGTTAAAAGACACACCCTCTGTACCAATTTGCATAATAGTAGGAACCCTTCGTGGGTGACCTAAACCTGTCACATTCCAAGTGCCAAATAACAAGAGGGAACTCCAAGAGATTCTAGAGTATTTGATTGGCAAGCTAGCTAGCAATCCAGTAGCAAACTTCAAGCCACTCCAAGATCTGTTAGACGAACCAAGGTGGAAATGGACCAGGGTGCATGACTTAAACCTCATGTGCAATTGGGCCCTAGTCCCCAATCAAAGACAAGAGATATACCAAAACCTAGGAGACGATGAGCAGTCGGACAAAGATGAATCCAATGATGAGTATGAAGATTGTCGTTCTTTCAGTGACAAAAGCAAGGGTGAGATAGACATGGTGGGATATGACACTGAGGGACGAGAAATAGAACAAATATGAGTGGACTCCAAGCCACAGAAAAAGAGTGTCTTTAAGATAGAGCAAGGGGTCATGCGCATGGATTGTGACCCTGCTTGGTTGGAACACATAGGAGCCATAGATTTTGAACAAGCAGGCCTAACCCAACCAGGTACGACACCAGTGCTTAGAACAGAGTCACCCTCTGAGCTGCGACCACCAAGAGAAACCACCTCTTCTAGCGAAAATGGCGAGTTCAATTCTAAGTCGAAAGTAAGCTCAGATAGTGACCCAAAAATACCTAGACCATCCAAGACCAGACGCACCAAGGGGGATCTACCCGTCCACCTGAGGCGCAGACGGTTGAAGGAAGAAAGGGCAAAAAAGCCTAGGAACACACAAACGGAAGAGCAAAGAAAGCTGTAGGATCACCTAAAGAGATTTACAAAATTCAAGAAGGGTGACATGGTAGTAATCCTATTGGGTGCCAAATGCCAAGGGCAAACGAGTGAACCCATTGAGGGACCAGCCAAGGTCAAGGAGGTGAACCTAGCACAAGAAGAGGAGACACCAACCGGAATTTATTGCCGATGACTTGACTGAGGAAGAGGAGATGAGTTTTATTGCTCTCTTGTGAGAGTATATAGACGTGTTCGCTTGGTCCTTAGAAGAGCTTAAGGGGGTAGATCCAAGTGTAGTGACTCATAACATACCCATGACGCCAGACGCAACGCCGGTCAACGGACTCCAGCCCAATAAACAAAGAATTGAGAGAGAGAGAGAGAGAGAGAGAGAGAGAGAGAGAGAGAGAGAGAGAGAGAGAGAGAGAGAGAGAGAGAGAGAGAGAGAGAGAGAGAGAGAGATATTGTTGCATGCTATCACATGTGAAAACTTCTTAAAGTAGAGCTAGTCCGTCTATTCTTTGTGATGTTTGCTTTACTTGTTGGGGTCCCTTTTTTAAAGGAAAAAAATTCAAGCTTCTTGGTCACACTCCCTATAACTTTACTCCAACGATATGTACATGTCAAATGGACTTGAGCGTGACCTATCTCTTAGATGTGAAGATTTTTGTGTAGATTTCAGTGTTGGATCCCAACTGTGCTTTTTTTGTACTATAAACAATGAACTAAAAATTATTGTATTAATACAAAATATATCTCAACACACCTTATCACACAATTATTGTTTGCTATGACTTCCTAGGGTGTGATTATAATGTCAAATAGGATTTGTTACAATAGATAGATATTACACTTTCAATAGGATTTGTTCCAATAACAACATAAACTACAAGAATAGATTATATTTTGCCATTTGTGGAACCTTTTGTGTATTATAAACTTTGTAATTATAAAAAATTTGATAAACACGTTTCTTGTGACATTTGCATATTATATGTGCATGAACTCACCTTGCGACACTATTGTAAGTGGTAAACAATGCTAGCTTGTTTACTATAGGTAGACACCTCCTATAATTGTCTAATTGCATTGTCCCTTTTACCACCATCATGGTTTTATTGCACTAAATAATTGTAGGATCTTCAAGAAGAACTTGCACAGGATTATATTACTAGTGTTCCTTGACGAGCAAGGAATGTTAAGCTGCTTCATGCCAGCTTATCATACGAAACTGCCACAAAATAGCATTGCAAGGGAAGTGAAGTTATATTCTTTATCTTGTCTCTCTTTCCCCACCTTTGCGCTCATCTTCCTCTCTTTGCCTCGCTTTTTTTCTTCTTTCTCTCTCACTTGCACATTCCTTGTCTCTCTCCCCTCCTCTTCTTCTTCTTCTTCTTTTCTTTTTCTTCTTCTTCTTCTTCTTCTTCTTCTTCTTCTTCTTCTTCTTCTTCTTCTTCTTCTTCTTCTTCTTCTTCTTCTTCTTCTTCTCTCTCTCTCTCTCTCTCTCTCTCTCTCTCTCTCTCTCTCTCTCTCTCTCTCTCTCTCTCTCTCTCTCTCTCTCTCTCTCTCTCTCTCTCTCTCTCTCTCTCTCTCTCTCTCTCTCTCTCTCTCTCTCTCTCTCTCTCTCTCTCTCTCTCTCTCTCTCTCTCTCTCTCTCTCTCTCTCTCTTCTTCTTCTTCTTTTCTCCCTTTGTTCCCTTTCTTCATATATTCTCTCTCACTCTCTTCACACACACACACACAATGAAGGAAAAAGTGCGACTAGTGCACTGGTCCAATTTGTGGCATCCTCGTGCGTGTTGCAGAGCCTGCACAACACCATCTAGTGATGCAACATGAGGCCTTGTATCCTGTTTTTGCTTCTCATAGGCCTCATTTTGGTAATCTCCCAAACAGACATGCTTCTCTGCATTCTTCATGTTGTTTCTTTCCTATTACATCATTTTATAATCCAAATGGTTTTGTCTCTATTCTTCATGTTGTTCCTTTCCTATTACATCATTTTATAATTCAAATGGTTTTTGTCTCTATAAGCTTTTGGGAGGAAGAGAGAGAGCTCTCAAAAAGTTGATACCCTTGCAAGTTTGGGAAATTCAGAATCATATATGGGAACCCTTGGTAGGTTTTGGAACTTTTTGGTAATTTAATGAACATCAAAGCCACAACCAAAATAGTAATATAGTATAGATTTTGATTTGTCTAATTGTAATGCTTGGAAGAATGTAATTCTTACACCATTGTAGACTGTAACTTGTATTATACAAAAAGTGGGCTTCCTTTACACTTTCATTGTTTATAAGTTTCAAAACTAGATTAGATTCATTTGCAAAATGTGGAGACTCATCAAATTCGAGCTTATGCAACACAATTAATAGGCCAAAGGATAACATTGCATTGAGTTCATAGCTAAAATTTTTAAGGTCCAACTTTTGGATATGATTCTTAAAAATCTTTGTGGAGGAATTTGAGAAGATCTTATGTAGTGAAGAATCCAGGAATTTTTTAACTTTGACAACACATATTTCTTATTTTAGTTCACTTTTAGAAAATAAAAATTTCTTTAATTTAATCTCCTCGTCAATCCATGTTGTGAAAGAAAAAAGAAATAACAAGTTTGCTCTCTTTAAGGAGGACTTGAAAGACAATATTATAACCTAATAAATAATACTAGTTGGCATACCCAACTACTTTTTGGCATCATACAAAGCTTGCAAGGTGACACCTCACTTGCTTCGTGTTTTTGTTAGCAAAGGAGAGCAACCATGCTATCCAAAAAAAGGAGAACAATGTGCTTTGCATGCAATAAAACACACATTAGATATATAATTATGTACTTTTTAAACTAATTGAAGCTACCAATATTCGTTGCATGCTTGAAACATTAGGCTACTTTGTGGTAGCTATCACACAAAGCTATTGTGAAGTAGCATTGAAAGAGAAGTGAAGTTATGTTCTTCATCTTCTCTATCTTTCTCCACCTCTACCTCTACCTTTGCCTCTGCCTCTGCCTCTGCCCTCTCTCTCTCTCACGCACATGCACACACACGAGCGCACATATATCCCCCTTCTTGTTCTCTCCCTTTTTCCCCTCTTCTTCTTCTTCTTTGATACTTCACCTTAATGTGCTTTGGCTTTATACGAAAGACAAGGTTTTGTGGCAACTAAATGGCACCCTAATTGTCACAATGCGTCTCTTGCAATGTCCAAAATCCCACTAGACAAGCAAGCCATATAGCTTTATTGTAGGCCTCAATGTGGCAAAAATCGATCAAGCTAACATCAATATCTAGCAAATCATCGCAAAACAAGCTATGGGGCATGTACATCTTGTCTAATATCATGATCATGGGCCATCAGGAGGCCTCTCCTGAAATAGCACTTTGTGTACCTCAACTACCTGCTCAAGGTGCTTCTGTATCTTTTCCTCATGAAAAACAACATCATGGTTATGAATGACCTTCCTAGCCTACGGATCCCATAGGTGATAGCTCATCTCATCTGCATTTTCATAACTAAGAAAGATGCATTTTATTAATTTAGGATTGAGCTTATTACAATTATCATTAGGAACATGGAAAAAAGCCTCACATCCAAAGACATGCAAATGAGCATATGACAAATTTTCTATAACTCCAAAGCCTCACATCCAAAGACATGCAAATGAGCATATGACAAATTTTCTATAACTCCAAAGACATGGAAAAAAGCCTCACATCCAAAGACCATACCTCCTCTATAACTTGGCAACCAATAGCAATGCATGGGGATTTGGTTATCAAGTATATTGTGACAAATGCGGGATCTAGAGCATGGCAAAACCGGAAGCTATGGAGGATGAAATGAGAAGTGTGGACTCATGATGGAGAAGACAAAGACATTGTTTGTTACACAAGTGAATTAGGTTCCAAGATTGAGACTTGGACTCATAAACACAATCTTGTGTATGTGGACAATGACATTGACACTTCACTAATAAGAAAAGAGTACTATCATTGCATTAAGAAAGGAAGCAAGTACAATGCTTTATAGAAAAGTAGGAAACTGCAGTAGGCACCATTGTGCATATGGGATAGGTTAGACTGCATATCCTTGACCCTGAAGCTCCATACAAAGAGGCTGTTTAGTGAGTGTGATTGCTGATTCTCAACACCCCTCCTCAATCACAACTAGAAAAGGCACAAAGTGTGTAGAGGCTGTAATGAGAACCACCTGCAAAGTGTGGGCATACCACAGACATGGCAAAACACCAGAGGCTGTCGCAGAAAAAGCTAAGTGTGGGTACCATAAACATGGTGGACATCCAGAGGCTGTAACAGGGGCCTCACAAAGTGTACAGGGACTGTAATGCCAAGTTACATAAGGAGTTTACAAAGCTTATGGCAGGAAGCATTAGGGCAAGGAAGTACAAGGCTTTTAAAACAGTCTATCAGAATTATGAGAGTACAAGGACTGATGAGTCTTGTCCTTCCGATCCTGGTGGTCTTCATCTTCATCTTCTTCTTCCTTTGCTCCATTTTCTTCTTCTTCTTTGACTGCGACTAGATAGGCCTTTTGGGATCTCTTTCTTGTGTGGCAGAACTTCTCGGTGTGTCCGGTCCTTTTGTAGAAGTCACAGAAGAGCTGATCCTTCTTGCCTTTGTACCTGTTGCCAACATATAATGCATGCTCATCTCTAGAGGTACTTGGTTCTTCCTTAGTTTTTAGCTTCTTTTCCTCTTCTAACAGTGATGCCTGGATATCAACAAGTTCAAGATTTGGCATGTTGATTAAAGTTGTTGATACATTATCATATTCAGGAGGCAAGCTCTTAAGTAGAACACCGATGCAAACATCTTCATCCATTTTAATGTTGATTCCTGCAAATTGGGTTAGGAGTCCTTCCATGTAATTAAGATGCGTGGCAAGTGATGTGCTGGACTTCATTTCAAGCCTGAAGAACTCAATTAGGAGACCATACTTTGATGATTTAGATTGTGCACCGAACAGGGTGTCAAGTCTTTTCCATGTATCATGTGAGGTCTCACAGTTATCCACATGATGGATATAACTGTCGTCTAGCTCCAGTTTGATAATGGCCTGGGCTCTGTCATCATTCTTTTGCCAAGTAGTTGCAAGATCCGCGTCCCGAGGTTTCTTCTCTTTGCCACTTGTGATGGCCCAGAGACCCTTCTTCATCAGGATGAGCTTGATGCGGGTTTGCCAAGTGTGGAACCCGACTCCTTTAAATCGAGCATTTGGAGAGTCTTTGCCCATGTTAGACTTACGGGAACAGTAGCAAATCAACTTCAGACTTATTAGATTTGAGCAACAGAAGAATTGGTTGAGAGACACAAGTGCTAAAAAGCACTAACTGAGTGTCAATGAACACCCAATCTGCAAAGTCTTTTACTCTTTTTAAATCCAAGTCTAATCTTCCCCTTCTTGATTTGATGCTGATACCTTCAAATCTGAGTGACAGTACTTTAATGAACTTCAGAGAGTATTGCTCAGTGATTAAAATCGCTGTTGATAACTTCAGTGAGAGAAACAGTGAGAAATGTCAGAATTTTGAAGCTTTGGCTATGGCTTCTGCATTAGGGTTTCTAGGGGCAGCCTGGTTTTTTGCTGATTGCAGGAGCTACAGTGGATTATTTTCAAAAATTTTTACATGCCTAGGAAGCTGACTTCATGGGCTATCAAAGCCCCATGATAATCGTCAACATCGTGGACTGTATGCAGCACGCAGGCAGCTCGAACGTAAGCAAGCGCAGTTCTGACAGATTTTCGCGATTTCCGCAATGCTAGAGCCAGGGCGCAGTAATGCAGTCGATTTTTGTGCCAGGATGAATCTCCTTGAGTAGAGGAACAACTCCCTAGAAGAAATCGTGGGCTGAAATGGCCTGCTTGAGGAGTTATTGAAGCTCCAAGTAAGGTAGGTCTTGTCTGGCTATGGCAGACACAGAGCAGAGATTGAGGATTTTCACAATGCTGAGCTCCAGATGGTCCAATGTCCTGGATTGAAGTGATACAGGGAAGCTTTGTGAGTTGAGAATACTTTTCCAGAAGGAAGCTCCAAGAGATTTGACCTGTGGAGTGAGATATAAGCAGCTCAATCTGACAGGGTGCTGTTGGCTATGGCTGCCATGGAAGCTTCAGTGAGAGTGGAGTTGGGAGATGAAGTCATGAGCTGACATTGAGCTAGATTGAGGTTGAGAGGAATCAAGAGAGGCTAGAGAAGAAATGCCATGCCCAACTGTGCTCTGATACCATGTGACAAATGCGAGATCTAGAGCATGGCAAAACCGGAAGTTATGGAGGATGAAATGAGAAGTGTGGACTCATGATGGAGAAGACAAAGACACTGTTTGTTACACAAGTGAATTAGGTTTCAAGATTGAGACTTGGACTCATAAACACAATCTTGTGTATATGGACAATGACATTGACACTTCACTGATAAGAAAAGAGTACTATCATTGCATTAAGAAAGGAAGCAAGTACAATGCTTTATAGGAAAGTAGGAAACTGCAGTAGGCACCATTGTGCATATGGGATAGGTTAGCCTGCATATCCTTGACCCTGAAGCTCCATACAAAGAGGCTGTTTAGTGAGTGTGATTGCTGATTCTCAACATATATGGTAGTAGTAACTACCTCAGCCCAAAAATATTATGGTAAGCCTACCTGGCTAAGCATACTACCAAATCTCTCTTGAATTCTCATATTTATGCGCTTTGTAATACCATTCTGGGGTGGGGTATAAGGGGTGATCAACTGATACTTTATATCTCGCTCATCACAAAATTGCCCAAATGCTTTAGAGCCATATTCACCTCCATTATCTAACCTTAGGCATTTCAACCTATACCCAAACTGGTTCTCAATAAAAGCAAGCCAATGCTAAAAGGTAGCTAGATACATCCGATTCTTGCTTTATGGAATATTCCCAGACCTTAAACAAATAATCATTAATGAAAGTCACAAAATACTTCGCACCACCTACTAGTGATTGACAAGACATGGGACTACATACATCACAATGAACAAGAGCTGTAGGGTCACCCATATGCATAATGCCTATGAGAACTACGTATCTTCTTTCCATAAAAACAATGATCACATGAATCAAAAAATTTGTAGTCAAGGGGCAAAAGATATTGCAAAAAATAAAGTATTTTCATTCCTTTTAAGGTCATGTACCTAAGGAAAATATTCCATAAAGATACATGTGGTATGTCAACCACACAACCAAACATGGTCACTAGATCTAGATATAAGCAAGGGATAGAGGCTACTAGCCTTGGCACCTTAAGCAAAGACAAGATTCCTATGGATAATCTTCCATGAAGAATCACTAAAAGATACATAATAGCCTGCATTATCCACTACAAGATACAAGCCTTATACCGACGTTCAAAGCGATAAAAATGTTCATAAAGAAACTTGCCCCCATCATCGCAAAAAATATCGTTATTGGCAATGCCATAGAACAAACGGTATTAGCGTCGTTATCAATGTCGCTATTTGCGTCGGTATCATGCGATGTTGATAACGATGCTTTGCAATGCTAATAGCGACGCGTGCAATAAATTTGCGATGCTAATAGCGATGGTAACAGAGAAAAAAAAATTATGGCAAGGCAGCAAGCTACCCTGCCACATATAGCACTGTGTTTTATTTGGGCCATACAAAATAGTTTCAGTAATGTATACAATGCTCATGTGTATAAAGACAAAGTGTACTTAAATCATAACACTGATACATGAAATAAATACATGATCACATAATGAAAGCGACCGGTACAATCATAGCAAGATACTACTACTACATAGAAAATGTCTACATAGATCACATGACCAAAAAAGAAGAGTATGTGAGCTCCAGGGATCCACAGGCGAGCTATAGATCCTCACCATCCAAAACCTTGTCCCGCCACAAAGGAGCATCAAACGGACTCTGCAAAAAAAGAAACAACTACACATCAGTCCACCATACAATAATGCATTTTAATTAAACTTAGTAACTACAGATAAGAAAGATGAGTGACTTACAGGGCCGCCGCACGCGTCCATACAATCGATCGATCAATGCAGTGAGACCGTGTCTCTCTACATATCGAGTCTCTAGACCGGTGGGATAGCAGTTTGTAATGGAGTGATGTAAAGAAAACAAAATACAATTGTTAGAAACACGATTGTCAATACAAAGGATATTGCAAAAAAATAAGCAAGTAGAACAAAAGAAAAACTTACAAAGTCCTCTAGCTATGTCATGTGGCCACCACTCCCAACATGATGGACCACTCCGGCCTCCAGTCGTGCCCTCGCCGCCTCATGCTGCTATCTCTAACGTCCTGGAGAATCTGTAGCCTCTTCCCTAAGTCGACGCCAGTCATCCGCATCTAGCCACTCGGGCTTTGAAATCCCACTCTTGAGTACCTTGCATGCGTCCAATTGTCTATGTGATATGTACGCACGCATGCACTCCATCATCCAGCCTGTGAAAAACCTATCTACTGTGACTGGTACCGAAAACTCCTCATGCAAGGATGCTACTATGTAGTCCTTGCTCTCCTCCGGTATGTTCTTCCAATGATCCAAGTATGTTCTTCCAATGATCCAAGATGTTATCGTATTGTACATTGAAACACTCAATTAGTTGTCGCATATAAAATATAGATACGATAAACCCTAAACATGTCATCACCTTTGGACAACATCCCCTTGAGAATTCCCACTCCTCAGTTGAGACCTCCGCCCCTTCGCGAGACGTTGCTGTCAAAGCTCCATGCAACCATCGCATTGACATAAACCGCAACATCTCCTCCATGCCCTTGGGATATTGAATCTCTCGATGGCGCATACTATGTCGAAATTCAGATCATGCTTCCTCTCAATCTTTCCTAGCTTGTTGGTACCTATAGCGAGCCATATCTCCATAGAGACATGGTGCAATATACAAAAGTGATTCACTTTCTCCTCCATTGCAGCATCCATTCTTTTTTCTATCTCATTTCCAACCACCACATCTTCGTTTAGTCTATCATCATCCTTCAGCGACCATAGCATATTGTTGTCTGAGTCCACTGTTGGTAGCCATTGTGAAATATGCACTAATGCCTCAGACACCAACCAACCTTCAGTCATGCTACCCTTCTGGCCACGCTCATTGTCACACAAAGCCTTTCAAGGTTTTCATGAAGGGCTCCAAGAAGAACATCCATCGCGTATGGACATGTCTAGCAATTTTCACTTCATCTACAAGATGCACAAGAAGGTGGATTCGTATCATGAGCATGCTGGTAGGCAGGTATTTCTCAAAGAGACAGACCGTCTCCACTGCTCCCTGCCTTGCGGATTCAATAGAGGACGCCTTAATCTCCTTCAATGAGATCCACTGCACTAAAGTTGACAACCTGTAAATCGCCTCGCGTATTTTTGGAGTAAGGCATCCTTCGATTGCGATCGGTAGTACAAACTGCCACAAACGAGGAAGCATTATGAACAATGACTACACTCCAAATAGCAAAATATACAGGCCACTTACAATCCATTCATAGTATAAACCTGACATATTCTTGTGCCAATCATGGGATTTTAGCCCTGATAATTGGTCGTCTTTAGAAAACGCGGACCTAAGAGAATGCATCATACCCATCGGAGTGTGGATAGATTTGACTATTTGCTTCACAATGCGCTCTTCTTTAGTGAACAAAACCCAAGGAGTTCGAGATAGCTGCAAGCGACCATCAGCACTCGACTATGGCCAAAGCACCTCCATCTTGCCTACCTCCTTCAAATCCATTCATGCCTCTATAGTGTCTCTCTTTCCTGTGATGTAGTCCCATAGTAAGCTACCCACGTTTTTGAAAATATGCATGGGATCCAACGAGTGCTTGATCTATAAGTGGGTTCAATATGGCAACTCGTAGAAAACTGAGAACCGTCATATTCCGTTTGGATGTGACTCCGTGTAGACTATTTTCAGCTCGTACCAGCTTTGGGCATTCATACGTGCTGAAGATCGTCCAAGAAAACCTTCCCTGAGTTTATGACCCTCTAGCAAGAAAGCAGCGTGTCCTTGATATACCATCTTCTTCATGGTTCGTGACCTTCGGGAGTCTAACCGTGGCCCACACAATGGACATGCATGATAACCTGAAGTAACCAGACATGTCCCAATACCTCTATCTAGTGAATACAAACTTGAACGAGCTATGATAGATATTACCAACGAGAACGGAAACCTACTTACCTGAGCACTCTCCAAATCCTAGAAAGTCATGCATGGTCCACATGAGAATGGCTGGAATATTGGTGGACCGTTGACCATCATGTTTGCTTATATCTTGCACGGTGACCCCCTCCTCCCACAAAATCTTAAGCTCGTCAACTAATGGACGAACATACACGTCCATATTTTTAACTTTGTAGTGGCCAAGAACGAGCAAGCTAAGGATGACATGTCATTTCTTCGTAGAAATCCATGGAGGGATATTGTAGTTGACAAGGACTATAGGCCACATACTATAAGAAGTTGAGCGCAGACCGAATGGGTTCACGCTATTCATAGCAAGACCGAGCCAAAGATTCCTTATCTCTCGGGCAAAGCCTAGGAAGGTAGAGTCAATGTGGCTTCATGTGCATGAATCCACTGATATTCATTGAACTCCATTAGTGGACCTATTCTGTGCATGCCACGTTGTCAAGCTCGCCATTCCAGACGTACGAAACATGTGGTTTATGCGGGGGATAAGCAGAAAGTGTCTAAGAACTTTTTGAGGGATGGTTTGCCCTTGCAAGTCCTATCAATACTTGTGAGCACCACACTTTGGACATGTCTCCATAGTCTCGTATTCTTCTCAAAACAGTATGCAATCGTTGATACATGCATGGATGCTGTTGTGGTCCATGCCAAGCTTTCGTAAAACATGTCACACATCATCACAAGACTCAGGCATGGTATTTGCAAGTGGTAATATATGATACTTTAGTAACCTTTAAAAAATCATAAAATACCTTGAAAAAACACATGTTTTTTATGATAGTGCCGAAAAGAAATCAATGAAATGTATATACAAGGTACTTTAACAACTCAGTCACACTCGCATCACTCCACCCGTATTTTGCTTAACACTTAGGAGTGCAAGCAGTATCTTCATGCGAGATACTCGGCACCCATCATATAATGGTATGGATGCTTCCTGTCTAAGTAGATCAGAAGTCTCGACATCCATAGGCAGCATCAATGCATTGATCATTGCCTCCATCTCAGGCTCCAAGATTGTAGGTAAGTCTGGAAGGCTGCTTGTCTCCTCTGGTATTGACGATATAGATCGGGTAGTACCTTCCAAGTGGTGGATTGGCTCAGGCACTCCATCCATTGCACACCCATGAACTCTTTTAATTAGTCGCAAAGGGTGCACTCCTCCTTGGGACGAGATGTCACCTCCCTGGATAGAAAATTTGCTAGCCACACCCAATGTTTTTTTATATGGTATTCATTTATCTTGCAAATACAATGCATGATTAATATACACTTTTCTTACCGTTTGCTCAAGATTTGAGATCGCTTTATCAATGATCTCATATTAAAACTCACCGAAGCGTCGTACGTGTTTTACAGATAATCGACGTTTTTGTCTAATTGCAAGCTTACATTGAGAGCAAGGACATAGGACATGCTGATTAAGATATGCCTCACGATCTTGAACATCACAATCTTCATCGTTTTCCATTTGGTCTACGTTACGACAAACAATTTTTTCTTGTTATCATTCTTTTTTTCTTTCTTAAATTGTTTAAGAATGGATTTGTTCTCTTGTAACTCAACAAAATTAACGTATGTAAAGTCTCCATCCACTCACAAATTAACGCATATCGGAGTGTTTCTCGTCTCGTGGTATTGTATCGGACCTCGCTACTACTGCTGCTACTACTGCTGCTGCTGCTGCTGCTACTAATACAAACAAGAAAATAAGATATTAAAGAATAAGATCTTACCCTCTCTTTGTTTTTTATCCATTTATTCTCTTATCTCCTTCTATCTCTCTCTCTTTCTTTTTCTTTATTATGTTGTATGTTTATTCCCTCTCTCTCGTTCCTTTTTTCTTTTTCTTTTTCTCTCCCTCTCTCATTTCCTTTAACAAAACATCTCTCTCTCTCTCCCTCTACTATCAATTTCCTTTAACAAAACATCTCTGAGAAACACCATATTGGGGAATATGAAAATTTCCCATAAGTTTGAGACACGTGGTCAAATCTTTGGATTTGTCATAACTCGAACACTATAACTCCAAATCGAGCGGTCTATAGCTCAATAGATTTCATTTTTCAAGCGCTTTCAATGATAGGTCACATCATATAGTTTTGAGAAACTTACGGGCATGTTATCCAAGTGCCACCTCTTTAGTATTCAAAAAATGAGAATTGGGAGATTTTCAAACTCACTAATCTTGTGTCGCAGACTCTCTCTCTACTACTACCACTACCACTACAATAAATAAGAAAATAAGAAAAAACAACTACTACTGCTGCTACTACTACTACTACAATAACAAACAAGAAAAGAAGAAAAAACTACTACTACTACTACTACTACTACTACTACTACTACTACTACTACTACTACTACTACTACTA
The DNA here is from genome assembly GCF_053477565.2 of Lygodium microphyllum. Classification (NCBI taxonomy): domain Eukaryota; kingdom Viridiplantae; phylum Streptophyta; class Polypodiopsida; order Schizaeales; family Lygodiaceae; genus Lygodium; species Lygodium microphyllum. The sequence goes on along the minus strand of NC_141152.1, from coordinate 124,420,113 downwards.
CTACTACTACTACTACTACTACTACTACTACTACTACTACTACTACTACTACTACTACTACTACTACTACTACTACTACTACTACTACTACTACTACGATGACTACAACTACCACTACCACTACCACAACAACAAACCACTACCACTACCACTACCACTACAATAAACAAGAAAAAAAGAAAAAACAACAACTACTACTACTATTACTACTACAACAAACAAGAAAACTACTACTACAACCACGACTACGACGACTATGACCACAACTATGACTACCACAACAACAACAAACAAGAAAAGAAAAAATTAAACAACAACTACTACTACTATCACTACCACTACCACTACTACGACTATGACTACGACTACAACAACAACAACAAATAAGAAAATAAGAAATTAAACAACAACAACAACTACCACAATAACAACAAAAAAGAAAATAAGAAAATAAGAAAATAAGAAATAAAACAACAACAATAACAACAACCTCTCCCTCCCTCTCTCTCTCTCCCTCCCTCTCCCTCTCTTTCTCTATTTTCCTATTATGTTTAATGTTTTCTCCCTCTCTCTCTCGTTCCTTCTTTCCTTTTCTCTCTTCCTCTCCCTCTCATTTTCTCTCTTTCTCTCTCAATACACATGATTTTTAACAAAAACAAGCAAAAGAAAAGGAGAAAAAACAAAAACAAACCAAGAGGAAACAATGCACTCACCGCAAAGACCCGAGAATGGATTCGGCAGCTCCTCTTCGCGACGGCGGCTCCTCTTCGCCCTCCGTATACTTCCTTCTCTTCTTCGCAAATGGCGGTGGCAATGATGATAAGCTTTCCTTCTCCCTCTTTCTCTCTTTCTCTCCCTCTCCCTCTCAAATGCAAGATGGATTTCGTTCTCTCTTTCATTCGTTCGCACAAAATGACGCGCTTGAATTTCAACCCGTGTTTTTTCTCCTGAGTACTGTCGCTATTTGCGTCACATTTGCGATGCAAATAGCGACGATGCTAATTTGTGTCGGAAACCACCATCACTATGCATATATATCCTTGTAGTGATCCAAATATCAAATATCCAATAGAGAGTTGGCTTTTGGTTAAATCCAGCAAAACATGGTGTACATCATGTAAAATAAAAGTGTTGCCTAAAGCAAATTGCATTCTAAATCACCAATACCAATAATATCCAATGGCAAGTCATTTTCTAGTCTCACAAAACTGGTCATGCTATGATAAGAATGAAACCAGTCCTTATGTAGGATAACATGAAAAGAAGCCCCTGAATCAAGTAGCCAACATTGAGAAAAAGTAGAGGAGGCATCAACCAACTAACTAGCATAAAGAGAAGAAGCTGCCAAGATGTAATCATCATGAGACTTAGACTTTAAGGTATTTATCTACTCAATTTTCACACTAGACTTACTGGGAAGAACAATGATATGATCATCAGACTTATCATCCACGTTACCCTTGTCTTTCTCCTTGCGCTTATCTCATTGTGTATCCTATGGCACTATGGCCTAATATAACCTTGCTTCCCACAAGAATGAGATGTAAGACAGGACTTACAACTCTAGGACTTACTACAAAATTTTCCTTGAGAATCTCTACCATGGTGTTCATTATTTCTCTTACCATCATGTCTACCCTAATAGTCAATGCATGAGAAGTAGAGTTGCATTCACATTCTTTCTATTTATCTCCTCTATTAGTAAGGCACCCTCAACATCCTAGAGTTTCAAACTATCCTTAGCCATATTAGCACACATGGAAGTTAGGAAGTGTCCCATGGTGCACAGAGTATCACAAACAAGAACAAGGAAGAAAGATTATCCTTAAACTCAATGCCCTATGAGGTCAACTAGCTAAAAATCGAGTGAAACTCATTCAGATGCGTGGACACACTAGTCTTTTCATGACAATGATAATATAATAGTGGATATACATAAGTCATCCAACTCATCCCAAATTTCCCAATAAATGCCTTCAAACTTTACACTATTGGTTTTCAAAGGCCTAGCACGCTTCTTTTGGACCACTACCTGCCACATATGTGTCTTCTAATAGGTAATGCTTGTACTATCAAGCTTTTCAATCAAATAGCACTATCATTCGAGGAACCAACCATAATGATAGTATACCAATGTAAAATCCAAGGGAATGCGCTACTATAAATGATTGCAAATAAGTCTCCCAAAACTTAACCAAAATAAAGGTAAAATACGAGGGAATACCAAAGTATAGAGCTGTCCACTAAGTACAAGCAATAGACTACCAAAGTACAATGTTTTCTCTCTAAGATAATGTTGAAAATTTTAATTACAATAATGCTAAAATAAAAATAGTAATATATGCCAATCCAACTATCAACAAATAGTTAAGAAAGAAAGATTCCATTGCTAGGGATATCCAAATAGCAATCGAGATATAATTAATGCAACTAGTGATGATGACTAAGCATAGACTACCAATGCCAAATACTATCATGAACTCAAATTTTCAATAAGCCATACATCCCATAAGCATATACATCACTAACAAACTACTAAGACAAGGGTAAGTATTGATGTCCAAAGCATAAGAAATCAAATCATTCCACAAGCGGAGATAACTGTGTCTAATATAGCATACAAGAGAGCATACACATGAACCAAGAGTCCTATTGTCTCAAAGAATCAAGCTCTTCCAAGTACAAGAATATCCCACTAAAAGAAAATCTATAATGTAAAGTGAGTAAGCAAAGCTCGAGACATGTACATTAAAGTATCCGAGAAGCCCAAGCACATCACAAATATATCTAAGAGCACAAGTATCAAATGAAGCTTCAATATCTATAAGTAACTAAGCATAAAATCTCAAAGCAATTGACCAAAGCCCAAGTACATTAAATGTAGTTAAAATCCAAGTGACAAAGCATGTCATAACCATATCCAAGCTCATACATCAATGCTAGACATCACCATGGACATGTAGTATATCCAAAATACCATGTAGACATAATATGCATTCAAAGCATAAAGCTTACTATTATATGCTTGCTTTCCAAACTATTATGAAAACAATAAACCTTTGCAAAATTGAGCTAATCAAGCTTCAAACAATCCAAATGGTATCCTCGAAGTATCAAACATGCACTATAGAATTTATTGTTTGTTGTTCAAATCAAAAGTATTTTATTTTGTGTGAAATAGAGATTAGAAAACTATGCAGAATCAAATATATGAGTACACACATTTTTAGTTCTCATTGTGCTCGTTATTTCTAGCTATAGAATACCTAAATTCGATACTGTATGCAAAAGTTATGGTCAAAATAAGACAATACTATCAAGCTTCCATAGTTGTTTATGACTTACAGAATGCTCTATATCCACTCAAAAATGGATAGAATGGCTACTCCTTACCTCAAAAAGTACTCAACAAGGCTAACAAGATGTGGTGCTCCTCTAATGAAATTGTAGGCATAGGCCTATCCACATCACCGTGCAGAATTCCAATTGTTCAAAATTTTTATGACCAAGGGTTTTCTTGTTGGGGTAAAGGCCAATGTGGCTAGCAACCTATCTTACTCCACTAATCCTAATTATATATGTACACACTCGTTCTTTGTTCTTTAAGTGATAAAACAATAAGTTGATACTCACAAGATAGCTATTGGGGGTACCACAAACATGGTGTCTGGTGTGATGTGTGTGTGTGCGTGCGTGCGTGCGTGCGTGCATGCGTGCGTGTATGTGTGTGTGTGTGTGTGTGTGTGTGTGTGTGTGTGTGTGTGTGTGTGCGCGCGCGCGCGCGCATGCGCGCGCACGCGTGTGTGCAATCCCCATTTTCCTTACAACTCCAACTATTGGTATCAAAGTGGAAGGGAATCTCCAATTGGCATTGCCAATAGAAATCTTCATGGTCTCAATTTTGAATGAGATTTTCTATGGACAAAGAGGTTGACATGCTCCCTTTTTTTATCCGAGGCTATTTCAAGCTCCATTTTAGACATGTAAGTGCTACATAGGTTGTTTTGTCTTTTTATGCAATTCTACATAGGTTGTTTAGAAACTACAAAATAGATCAAGGATTACAAAGTCCACTATAGAGATACTTTATATAGGTTATCACAGGCATTCGTGAGACAAGTGGACAAACTACTAGAAATAAGTAGTTTTAGGTTGCAAGCATTTTGACACAGGTAGCAAATTATAGATTTTATAGTTTTAGAGATTGTTGTTGGTTGCTACTTGTATGCAACAAGTAATACTAGAGTGGAGACTTTGATGTATATGATGTAGCAATTCTTGAGCTACATATATTGTCATATTATCCATGCATAGTTGCTCGTGATTGAGCAAGAACAATATTCCTTGATGTATTGTAGTGGTTTTATGGGGATCAATTTTTTTATGTATTTATGAATATGTGGCTAATGATATGCTGCTATATCTATGAGGAAGCATTGATATTGTAGTACTATGTTTTAACTACATGCAATGATTTTCATAGTGTTTGGATAGTGACATATGCAATATTGTTGAGCCATGGTTCATTTTGTAGCTTCTCTCAGTTTTAGTCATATTGAGTAGATGATACAAAAAGTTTGTCAGTTTTGTGGTGTTGTTTGCTGATTTTATTGTTACTATTACTTGACAATTGATATCTTTTTCCACAAATGGCTTCATCATCTACAATGGACAAGGAACTATACAACATCAAGATATTTGATGGCACCAACTTCAATTTGTAAAGGGAGCAAATCCAAGATGTCCTTATTTAGAAGAAGCTAAGGCCCATAAGAGGCAAAGATGGAAAACCAAGAGACATGTCTGAAGATGATTGGTCATAGCTAGATGCATTGGTCAAATCCATTATTAGGTTACACTTGGCATAATCTGTATATTTTACAATTGTAAAGGAGACCACTACACATGACTTATGGGAAAAAACTATGTGACACTTATGAGAAAGAATTTGCCTTTAATAAGGTATAACTCATGAAAAAGTTGTTTGAGTTATTGATGAAGGAGGGCTCTATTGTCACCTCCCATCTAGATAATTCAATATCATATTCAATTAGATATAGACTCAAAAGTTGAAGTTTAAAGATGGGATTAAAGCAATCTTTTTGTTGTGATCCTTACTTGCATCATGGGACACTTTTAGAACAACAATCAATAATTCAACTCTAGATGGTGAGTTGAAGTTTAATGATATTGTGGATAGTTTATTGGCTAAAAAGATATGCAGAAAATCCATGGACCAAGGCAAAAATGGCTAGGCATTGACCACTCACGAAGAAAGAGTAGAAAATAGTGTAAAGGCAACAACTAGAACCATAGATGCTCATGCAACAAATCCAAGTCCAAGAAAGACATTGAATGCCTCCATTTTGGTAAAATGGGTCATACAAAGGACTGTTATAAATGGAAGTGACAGCAAAAGGATAAGAAGAAGGAGGATCAGGAGGCTACAGAAAAGAAGGCAAAGGAAATGTAAAGGTTGAAAAAATCAATGTCTATGCATAATGATGATGGTGAGGTGTTGTTTATTTCTAGTCTTCATGCACATATACTAGTTAAAGTGGATAGACAACTAGCTCAAGATTGGATTCTTGATTCTAGCACATCTTTTCATATGACTCCAATTGGTATAGGTTATGTGCAATTTACTTTTCAGAATAGATCTACATTTACTCTTAAGAATATATGCCATGTACCTAAGGCTATTAAGAGCTTGATATCTACTAGTCAACTAGATGACTTGGGATACTCTACTACTTTTAGGAGTTAGTTATGAAACATCCACAAGGGATCATTTGTTGTTGCTAAAGGAGCTAAATGTAGCACTTTGTATCCCCTTCATGTATCTCACATCAAAAAGCATAAAACTATAATAACCAAGCAACCAAATGTATCTCTGTGGCATCATCAATTGGGGCACTAAAAAAGGAATGGAAATGCCATCTCATTTGGATTACTTTCCTTCTCTTGATTTTTCTAATCTTTCTATTTGTGAGCATTGTATATATAGAAAATATGCATGTTTAGCCCATAAGAAAAACTAAACGTGAAAAGAAGTGAGCCTCTTGACTTAGTGTACATTGATATATGTGGATTTATGCATACAAAGTCTAGATGAATGCACCTATTTTATCACGTTCATTGACGATGTAACTAGAAAAATGCGGGCTTTTACTATGGATAGAAAAAATGAGGCTTTGTCTTGTTTTGAAAAAATTTTAGTACTTGTAGAAAATTAGTCTAGCAAGAGACAAGGATTTGAGAACTAATAATGGTAGAGAATATGTCTCTCCTAAGTTCAAAATTTTTTGTAAAGTACATGGGATAAAAAGAGAACTCACTACACCTACTAGAACTAAAATCCACTAAGTGCATCTATCTCTTTAGGCTATAGACAAAGTGGCGAGATGGGCTATCACCTTTGAAATCTAGGAGATAGAAAGATTGTTCGTGTAGTAATGATGTAATATTTAATGAGAAGAAGATGCAAAAGCAATCTCTTAGTGGAAATAAGAAAGGTTACTTTCCAAGATGTAATGCCACCTATTATTTTTCCATGTAAGGCAAGGGCTAGTACACCAAGTGTGCAAATAGAAGGTAGTACAAGTGATGCTTCAACTAATGAGCAAGAAGCAATGATATTTATTGAGCAACAAGTTGAGAGCCCTATGGTGTCTCCTGAAGAAAGAGTTGAGGCTAAAATTTCCACTTTAGGCATATCTACTCATATCTCTCATCTCCCTAAGAGATTTCAACATCCTAGGGTTGACTATGTGATGTTGATAGTTTGTGGAAAACCATCTTGTTATAAACAGGCCATGAGCCATGGTGATAAGCTTAAGTGGGAGCTAGCCATGCAATTTGAAATGGATTCCATTATGAAGAATTAGACTTGGGATTTGGTTTCTTTGCCCAAGGGAAAAAATGCTTTGCCATCTAAGTGGATCTATAAGTTTGAAGGTTACATGTTAGTAGCCAAAGGTCTTAAGCAATAAAAAGGTGTGGACGTTATCGAGATCTTTTCACCCATGGTGAAATTGACTATTTTTTACACCGTGCTCGACTTGGTAGCTAAGGATAATATACACCTTTTACAATTAGATGTCCAGACAACATTTCTAAATGGTGATCTTCATGATGAGATCTACATGCAGCAACCAGAGGTTTTTGTGGAACCTAACAAAGAAAAGCTTGTTTGCAAGATAAAAAAGAGTCTCTATGGATTAAAGAAGGCACCATGAGAATGGTACAATAAGTTTAGTGCCTTTATGAAGTCTCATGGCTATAAGAGAAGTGAGACAAATCACTGTTTATACACTACAAAGGCTAAAGGTGGTAGCTTGATAGTATTGATACTTTGTGTGGATAATATGTTGATACATGGGAAATATAAATATGAGATTGATGCCCTAACAAAAAGGTTAATGGGACATTTGAAATGAAGGATTTGGGACATGAAAAACACATTCTTAGCATGTGCATAACTAGAAATATAACAAAGCAATTGATCTATCTATCCCAAAAGGGTTATGTTAGCAAAGTGTTGCAATGTTTCAATATGGAGGGGAAAACACAATTATTACTCCATTGCCTTCATATATAAAACTTAGTGTTAATGATTACCTCAAATCTCATGAGGAGAAAGATGAAATGGCCAAGGTCCATATTCATCATGCGTGGACAGTCTCATGTATGCTATGATTGCCACTCGCTTGGACATTGCATTTGCAATGGGAGTAGTAAGTAGGTACATCTTAAATCTTGGTGTTTGGAGAAGACACCTTGCTCAAGCTAGTTATGGAATCCCCACACTAATGCCTCTTGGGCTAATTTCTAGTAGAGATCTAGAGGCTTTGCACATCACTACTACATGCTAGCACTACACAAAGAGGAGGGTACTAGTCACAACTTATTGATTTCTTCCAATCAATGACTACACACAACACCTACACAAAGAGAGATGATAGTCTAGAGAGTAGAGGAAATCAAAGTATCACAGTACTCACGGATCAAGGGGTACCAGACATAGATGATACATCAAAAAGAGATGACGGAGATCTACCAATGACATGAGCAACAACTGACAGAGTTGAGGGCCCATGACAAATGCTACCCTCATACTATTTCATCCAAAATGTATGGCATACTCTACCCATCGATAATGCTGACTTGGTGGAACGATATCAACCATCTTACTATTATGACCTCCCAAGTAGAATACGTTAATCCAACCAAAAATTCTTGTACCCCAAGAACTTCAACCCTAGCCTTGCTTTCTTTTGCCATTTCATTCAATAATTCACGACCCTACCTTTATTGACACTATCAACTACCTTCGTCTCCTTATTCTACTTCTTAAAACCAAACCATCCCTACGAGGAACACATGCTCACTCTCTCTTTTGATACCACATAGGAATTTATCTATGAGCCATGGTGAGGCTCTATACCTATGCCATAGTACTTACTACCTTCTATATACAATTGCTTGATGACATGAATGAAAGTAATTTCAATGCATGCATGAGATTCTTTTTACCGGTCACCTCCTTAAACACTTGCGACTCCTCTCAACTATACCTCTAGGGTAGGAATCACCTCCTCACAACCCTTTCCGCTTGTATCTCAATCCATTCCAATTACCTCGACTCTTAACACCACCTTCAAATTAACCCCATGGTCCCCCATCTCACGAGTTGCAGCTCTCAACTCATGCTTCAAGAGGAAGAAAAAGAGAGCAAATGCCTCAAATGCACAAGATGCATGACATTGCACCTAGGGGTCACCAAGTTAGTGTTGGCCGATGGCTTTGGTCAATCAACCCCATGTCTAATCTCCTAGTCCCCCTCCCTCACATACCATCTAGGGCACATCAAGGGCAAGCTACCCTTGAGCTTGCTTAAATGAAATAATCTCCTACATCCATTGTCCCGCATCCCCTTACCACTAATTGGTTCCTCAAGTGTGGGACACACTTAGGGAGCTTCGGCTCATTAACTTATACTCTTCTGATTGCACCTTCATCTATCACAACTACACTATAGGCACATCCCCCATAGCCAACACACCTTGTAGCATTATAACAACAATTGAGCTCTCTGCCACTCTGATTTGATTGGGAGTTTTATATTCCTATTCCCTTTTGATCATGGATTCTTTCTCTTAAGAAGTCATTGATTCTTATTGCCTCATTGAGCACCTCATTGATATTGGATCTATGTATGATTCAAAAGTTAGCCGAAACCTCCTAAACTATCATATCTCAAGTCACGCCTTTTGTGAAAGCTTTCATTATAGCTTTTGTACCCAACCTCTCGACAAGTGGGATTCTATTATATAGGCTTCACACTTACCCACACAATCTTTTATGATTCCCCCTTCTTGTTGCTTCATGTTCATAGTCAAACAATGAGGTTATCTTTGTAACGTGCTTCAACAAAGTGCATTAAATCTATTGCTTCTAAATCTAATGCATTGAAATAAAATCTCAAACCTTATAGAATTTATAGACAAATTTGAAAATCCAATAGCACATACACATTAAAATGTAAAATTCAAGAATCAAGCATGCTCGTGCAAATTGTAAATCAACAAGCAAAAACTGATGTCTCTTGGGTAATCTTCAATCTCTTTAGAAGTTTTCTCATAACCATGGATAAATACCCAAAGCCCATTACTGTTATGAGCAATCATTCAAAATCTCACAGATAAGCTATGAAGGATTGCAAGCCTTGTAAATATGTACATGTTAGAGTAAACTTGTAAATATGTATATGTTAAGAGAAAACTAAACACCATGGGCACATGCTCACAAGACCTTGGGGTATCTAAAGCTCAAACTAATGGGAAAACCACATTCTTGTGTGCAACTTGTGGTGGCTTCGCAACTAAAGAGAAAAGGTTGTGGCATCAAGAAACTTGGTTAGAGGACCATACTTAGATCACATAACCTTCAAAGCTTCTCCGTCAATAATCACCTATACCAAGAGAAGAAGAGATAACAAGACACGCAAATTTGCATATCTTGCTTGCTTTCATGGTTAAGCGAGGAGCATGCAAGGATAGGGAGTGAGTGGTAAGCGGAGAGACCCTTGTGAGAGGTCAATTGCAAGCTCTACAAGCGCAGAAGCTATTGAACAAACAATTATGTTTATCTATGTCCTTCCATTGCACTTCATTAGAGACAACATAGAGAACGTTCCCAAAAAAAGAGAAGCAAAAGATGCAAGAGAAAATAAGTAAATCAAGTCAAACATCCTAGTAAACCATACACATTTGGTTTACTTACACATTTCTTGTTACTTTTTTTTGTTCATAGGGATAGTAAGTTGTTGCTATTTTGTTATTGTTGTGATGATGGCAACTGTGATGATATTGATAATGAGTAATTAGCATTATTTATGAACTATGTAAGCATTACCTCGTTGAGTGGAATGCATTCATTACACTTGAAGGATTGATTAGATGAACCTTAAGGAGTTTATTAAATAGTCAATTCTACATTAAGGCAAATAATGGGGGGGGGGGGGGGGGGGAAAGCCTAACTTCAAAATAATTGATAAAACAATCCTCTCCTCTTTATGAGCTCAAGGTGTCCCTAAACATAAGAATATCTTGCAACACATGTCCAAATCTAAGATTCCTATGATAAGGTTGCATTTCCAATTAAATGTAAATGTAATGCCATCTCTCTAGTTATAATATATATTAATGGCTACAAATGCAGGACTTCTCATACAAGCATAATGAACTAGTACATTTATAGTAAGGGCTTATCACATGAAATACATTTTGCAATTTCATAAGAGAACTTGTTTCTCGAGTTGGTCATTTTACCATTCAAGTGAGAAGTTAAGGACCATGGTATCTTACACTATCTCGTTTTGATTCCCCATAGATAGAGAACTCTGTTAGGTTGCACTCTTGAAAAAGCCTTATAACACCTTAATTTAAAATTGATTGGTTCACTACTTGTTAACATAAAGGTTTCACTTATCTTGAGTTGCCTTCAGATTTTCCAATGGGGCCTCTACTATGGTCATACATTCTAAGTAGTACAACAAAAGTAGCACCACCTTGCTCATATCATCAAACAATTGTCCTTGGAGATACTAAGCTCAAGGGATAACTTCCATTGGCTATGGAGTGAAGGTAATTCATATTGAAATAAATCCACTTCCACACTTCCAAAAGTGTTGTCTGAGATTGAGATGTGCATTTGGGATCTCTATTACTTATTGGTGACATGGGTAATGCTATGAAATCAAATAGCATCCTTCATATGAAGTGGTAATAGCAAGAGCTTTGAAAGTTGATTTCACAAGAACAAGATATTCAACTTTGGCAAGCTAATCTGCATCAACCATAAGGAGCTTGTACTCAAAAGTTGGCTCCACAACAACAAGATAGGCAGTTGTAGCAAGCTAAGATATATCAACCAATAGGACCCCATTCTCTACCGCAAAGGATGTCCTATAGCAAAATCCTTATTGACACTTTCCTTATCTTTTTAGTTTCAACACTTCAGCTTGGACTCTCATGGGCCAAACATTGAGGAGCATACTAAAGTGTTCTTTCATTAGACTAGATTTGAAAAACCCGCACTTGGTTGATCTCAATGTCTTTGAATAACTAAGATGTTGATTGGTTTATTGGCTATAAAGAGAGTGATATTTTAACAATCACTTTCTAGAGAATTATAAGATGTATTGATAGAATACCATATTCTTAAAAGTAAAATCCTTAATCACCTTCTAATCTTTCTCCAAAACATTATGATCACTTTATAGTTGTGGCAAAGTAACCTTGTTAATATGATGCTCAAGTTGACTAGTACTAGTCTCTTAAATAATTTCAATCCATTGTTGTTGTTAGACATTGAGGCCAAGTTGTGTAAGCAATGTTTTGAGCTTGCAATTCTCTTGAGATGTTGACAAAGGCATCTTATTCGTCCCCTCAACATGACAATTGATGGTATATTTCTGTGAAAAGCAATCAACATTCTCGATTTATGCTTGGTAAATTATATGGGTTATTACAACTCTAATTTAAAATTTTCCCTCCTAACTTGCACATTCAATACAACATATATAAAAGATCCATCATATGCCAAACCTCAAGTACGAATATTGAGACTTATTAGATAAGCATGCAAAAACTTTTTGTCCAACAACAATCGGGTGTGCATTCATCATGTTATCTAAGGCTGGTTACACACTGCCATTGCTTGCCCAATTTGTGCCCAATTGGACACAAGAAAAGTTGACTTCGACAACCATCACCTGCTTACACTGGGCGGCAGACACTTTTTGTTGTTATTCGTCTACAATCATATACACACTGGCCACCACCTATACACAGGACACGTCTTGACTCGTGTGAATGAAGGGATGCTATGGATATTGATTATTATTGACATAATAATTACTATTTGAATACCTAATTAAACACAATCATTGATGCTTGATTTTTAAAAGACAACTAATAAAATTGAAAAAAAGTAATTAATAAAACCAAAAGCATTACAAAATTTTAAAAAACAGCTTATAACACTGACACAAATTAGTAATGAAAAAGAGAGTAGGGCAGTTGAACCCCTTCACCATGCTATTGAGGCATGGCTCTACCCAGCTCTCTACAGCCGAAAGGTGGAAAGAGGGAAATTTTTTTTAGCACACCAGTGCCCCTCTTTCAACCTTTCCACCTGCACTACAAACGCTATTGAAGTTTACTCATCGTTTTCTTCGTCGTCGATTTCCTCTGCAGAGTCAAAATCACCAAAGGTTGTTCTCACATTTGTGTTCTCCCTCTCTCGAAACATGGCCCGAGCAATGTTCTCTTCGAGATGCCCCCCCAAGATGGCTTGCCTTCAGTGTTGGCTCCGCTACTTGAGCTTTTTGTATTGCTTGAATGGTACTTGTGTTTGTTAGCGTAGCAACCTTTGCTAATCCATTCCTCAAACTATTTTGTTGGTCCATATCTTAACGAGGTGCATTACTTTCTCAAGTTCTGCTGTCGCTTCACGTATCCATGCATCATCAAAACTCTCTCCATGCACAATGCATATATTATGTAGAACAAGGCATGCTGCCACTATCTTCAAGATATTTTGTAAAAGCATGTCACATCTCTTCAACAATAAACAAAATCATGCTTTAAGAATACCAAATGCCCTTTCAACTAGCATACAAGTACTTGATTGTATATAATTCCAATGATAATGTTTTGAAGATAGTCCATCCTTACCACCCTTGAAAGAAGGAAGCATCCAAAAGCGTGCACGATAAGCACAATCACCTAGTAGACAGTATTGTCCCAAAGCTTTGTTTATGCATCATTTTCCTAGGTCTAAATGTTGAAAAACATTCTAGTCATGCATAAGACCTACACAGCCAACATCATAGTCCTAAACAACACAATTGACTGCCACACTTACCTATAGAAAAATTTAGTGGAAGCCCTTCCTATTAAAATAATCTTCACGGTTCTCTTGGGGCAATGATAAGAATATGAATATAATCTATTGCACCTCCAACATAAGATGTACCTCGAAAGGTCTAAAATGCGTCTACATTTTTTTTGCATTTGTTGTGATGTCGACCACTTTATGTACAAACCATGAAATTCACATGCGGCCAATGCATCACAAAAGTCCAAAACAACGATCTATGTAAACGAAGGTGACACTTTGTACAAATCAACTATGAGTCTCAAATTTGAGCCGCTCACCAAGTAATATAGAGCCACAGAGACTCGCTTCTCCACAAGTATTGCTCTTCTATAATTCGTAATCTTACGTTGCATTTGTGGTGCTAACTTCACAACGAGATATTCAAATATACTACTGCTAACTCGTAACCTGCTTCTGAACATTTTGTTTAAATAACTCCCCAGAAGCCCTTGCTCCATGAAAGTTTGTGGTCTTGGATAGGCCCAACATGACCGTCAATCATGCCTTTGCTTACCTATCCTAACTCAACATGCAACGTAACCATGCACTCCATCAAAGTATACAATTGCATATTGTCATCGTCCCCATCATCAAATCCCTTAACAATAGTTGAAACATTGCCATGACAACAACTAAAACGCCAATTACACACATTATGAAAAGACTTTCGTCGTCCACTCACCCGTCAAAAGATTTAATGAAACTCTATGAGACAATTGAAAAGAGATATATAAGTAGACTAAAAAACATTTTTTTTAAGTTCTAAATATCACGTCACATGCTTTTAAGACTTTTGCCATAATTCATTTTTAAGACTTTCGATTACGTCTAACAAACCAAATACAAAGGAGGCAAGTGTATCCATGATAACGAGCTCGCGCTCTTCAAATGTTTTCTTTTCCTCTAGGTTTGATTTCTGGTTGGCTAACATAGATCGGGCTTTGCTAGCCATGTCATTGAGAGATTCCTCCATCTATCTACCCTTCTTATTGCGTGCTCCTTGGTTGGTCGTTTTATCTTGCCCGATCTTTGAAGGCTCATTGAATCCAATGTTTTCCCAAGTGTGGTCACACAAATTATTGGAGACTGATTTAGTGTTGTTTTTTAGAGAAGACAACCCACCAACAGATGAGGTATGTGCATCGCTAATAACATTCACATGATTCCACATATATTCATCCACAATATCATATCATTGACAAATGATCCTACGATCATTGCCTAATATGGCATTATGGGTCTTATCCTTTCTATATGACTCATAAACGTATCCCCAACGTTTTCAGCATGCCTCACCATCTTTGTCGAACTCTAGAAATAATGATGCTAGCTGTGTGGCTACCTTCGACCATATATCCACTCCTTGCTTTGGTGGCTTTGAGAACTCTGCAATCATGGATCCTTGGATGTGAATGAGTTGAAATGTATGTGCATCCTTCCACTAGGCAAACAAATTTTTTGTGGTCATTGAATGATCTTATGTCTCACGTCCATCATCCTAATTCTTTCCTTTCTACACCCTCTTTGCTTTAGGAGATTTGGGTGTAAAACTCATATTAAATTCATCGTGGACGCTGCTTGTTGACATTCTTGGAAGATGGCACCATTGATTCTTAAGTCTGAACCAAATCAACCTCTTCACATGTGTTCTGGATTGCATCATGGGAACTTATTGCTTATGGTCCTTGTTCTAGTGGTGTCGAGGGGCCATGTTGAGGACTATGTAATTGGACGACGAATTACATGATTGTGTATTGTTGTGGGTCTCTCTACACCTAAATGTCTTGGTCATTGAAACGATGCGAATTGAGGAGAACAAGGATTGATCAAAAGAGAGTGGTTTGAAAACACATTTACAAGAATACTGCCAACCACACTGTGGCTTGAAATGTGACTGGAAACACCCAAACTTTGGCTCGAAAAGTAAAACTCATTATTGCATATTGTATCCTGGCTCATTTGAGACGCGAACTGATGAAACTTCTCTATGGAAGTGCTCTCTTGAGAATTCATCAAGCTCCACCTTATGCTTGAAAATTATCCATAATTTATGGTGCTTAAATTCAATAACTTTATTCTATCCAAAACTATAAATTGTAAAGTTAAAATAGCTTTAATGAAAACCAACAACAGTATGTCAAAACTTATCAAGCAACTAAAATGTACTTAGGTTTTTACAAAAACATAATTTAGTTTGCAAATATATAATATGAGCTTGGCTATACCATAATGCCACATATCTAATATTCTTACATAATTTTACGACACATACTCTTAAGAATGTTGTTAGCACATGCTTATGAACACATACCCAAGGTTTCATCTATTGTCTCTTAGTCATCATTCGAAAAGGTTTGTCATGGGTGCCATTTTCCTTAATCCATAGTTTCCACCAAGGTCGCACCTCTTCGCTTAATATGTATACCATGTTGTTTAATGCCTTCTAAAACATCTTTCATGTATGAAAGATAGGATTATCTATATTGCTTGACCTCAATTTAGAGCACTTACATAATGACACATGTTTTGAAATGTCAATTTTTACCTAGTTTAAATTGAAAACAAGAGACAATATTGTCATAAGTCCCACCAAAAGAGACCTCATGATATTTTTGCCTACTTTAAATTCAAAACAAGAGCCAATGTGTAATCCTACAACAATATGTTATTGTGATAACCAATGTATACCAACAAATTTAATTGTAAGTAATAATAGGTTGTCTTGTAAGCTTTGTGTACCAAATAATCATTCATGGCTTAATGGGCTAACAACATTCTCATGAAAAACTTTCAAATATGTTGAAGTTATGGAGTGGCATTGTATCGATATCCAATAACCCTAGACCTGTTACATTCCATTCATGAACGATGCATGATGCATTGCTCTCTTGTGCATAAAAGAGAGCGAGTGACCATTGATGCATGATGCATAGTTCATGATTATGACACTAACAATACATGTTTAATCATTCCAAAATTCAAATTATCATCATTCTAAAAATTCAAACAATGATACATCATTCCAAAAATACAATTACGACACAATTATCATGATGCATCATAATGCAAGTTTAATTAAACCAAGCATTTAGATTTGCAAGTTACATTCCATTGACGATTGATGCATGATGCATTGCGCTCGTGTAGAAAAGAGAGAGAGAGAGAGAGAGAGAGACCATTCATGCATGATGCATATTTCATGATTATGGCACGAGCAATAAAGGGTTAATTATTTCAAAAATTTAGATTATCATTCCAGAATTAACGAACATGCTGAATCATTCCAAAAATACAATTATGGCACAATTATCATGATGCATCATGGTGCAAGTTTTATTAAACCAAAAATTCAAAGTTTACAAGTTACAAACATTCAAAAAATCATGCTCCTTTTAATGATGCATTATGTTCAAAAGTTTACATGTTGCAAAAATTCATTCAAAATTGCAAGTTACATTCCATTGATGATTGATGCAAGATACATTGCCCTCTTGAGCAAAAGAGAGAGAGACAGAAAGAGACAAAGAGAGCATTCATGCATGATGCATATTTAACAATTATAACGCTAGTAATACAAGTTTAATCATTCCAAAAATTCAAATTATCGTCATTTCAAAAAATTCGAAACATGATGCATCATTCCAAAAACATAATTAAAGCACAATTATCATGATGCATCATGGTGCACATTTAATTCAACCAAAAATTCAAAGTTTACAGGTTACAGAAATGAGGAGCAATGGAGGACATGAAGGACATGCTGAGTAATGACGAAGATGGTGCATATTTAATTAAACCAGAAATTCAAATGATGTGTAACGAGGGGTTCCCTTTTTTTCATTTTGGCCCTTCTAATTGGAGTTCATAGGTTAATTAAACCAAAAATCTAACCAATCGAAAGGGCCAAAATGAAGGACATGAAATTAAACCAATCAAAGCAATGGATATGAAGGAAATGCTGAGCAATAAAGATGATGCATGATGCATTGCTCTCTTGTGGAGGGGGGAGAGAGAGAGAGAGAGAGAGAGAGAGAGGCACCATTCATGCCTGATGCATGTGCAAGAAAAAGAGAGAGAGAGAAGCATACCGTGATCCGCTGCAAGACGTCCTCTGTGTAGGCATGGCATCTCTGTTCACGTTTTTATACAACACCAATCAACAAACAGCAACAGTCATCACCAACGGAGCAGCAGTCAACAACGGCAAGCAACGATCGACGACTCCAAGTGCAACAAACTTCTTGCTCGACCAATAGGTAAGCGACGAAGAAGCCCACCTCACCCGCAGATGAGATCGGACGGGGGAGCTCCCCCGCCCTGTGGAACACCGAAACAAGGTGGGGGGGGGCATTCAATACCCCCTGCAACTCCTATGACCGAGCGCCCCCAATGTAAAACAAGGGCCGCCCTTTTTTTCATTTTGGCCCTTCCGATTGGCCAATTCACCCTTAACCAGACGACCCCTCCCGATGTGTAACAGGCCTAAGCAAAAACTACATACAGCCTGCAAGCACTCATATTATATAAGCCAATAATTTCTTTAGTTGCCATACAATAGTAAAACCACTTTCCATTAACAGCATAAGAGGATAAGAGCAGCTTCACATGGCTCATTTGATGACTTCCGTACAGTTACTCCGAGTTATACAATGCATTTTCTAATCAGCATATGGGCAGTGTTACCATGATTATAAGCAAAAGCGAGCTAAAGTAAGGGATCAGTCTTCACACCCTGATAAGCATACTGTATGCGAAGGTTCCTGGATGGTGCACATTTTTCATGTTTGAGATAAACCATGTGAGTTTTCTGATTTTAGCCACAGCATTTGAAATTTCATATAGCTGTTCTAAGTTCTTTTCCTCTTCCAAACAAAATTATTTTCCCTCCTATACTTCTACACGGCAGACATTTGGGATTTGTTACCTTTCTTTGGCTTGAGATGATTACCAGGTAATGAATCACAGCAATTAGGGACACCTTGGAAAGCACTATTTGAAGCAGCCAACCACTGAAGATCTTGCAGAATCAGGCTCCTTACCATAGATGCTGCTTTATTTACGTAGGGAGAAACAGAATAATCAATCATGTCTGTGGCTACGTAGGGAGAAACAGAATAATCAATCATGTCTGTGGCTTACATCCTATTACATTTTGCATAGTCACTCCTGCCTGTGGCTTATATTTACATACACGCTTTAAATTTCGCACTTCCAAGTTAACAACTTTACAGGAACATTACATGTATGCACACTGTTATAGATTGAGGCATGTTAGCTCTCCACTACCAGAGATACAATGTAAACCTACAATTCATGTAGCCACTTCACATTCTACGTCCTAATCGAGGCATTTGATGAAAGATCACCTCTGAGTGCCATGCTTAAGGAATGCTCATGTGATATTGGCCAAGTTGTTAAGCTACAACGTTGTTTTCAGAGTAAAGTTGATCATTTACTCCAAAACTCTGATCACCCTCACAATAAAAATCAAAATGTTGCATTTGTTGCAACACTACTTCCACTGCATCAGGGCTCTTGATACAGCCTTGAGACTGACCCTATACTCCACATTCTTGAAAACCAAGACATCATGTGTCAAAACCCCTACTATGCACACACACTCATCCAGGTCCTCGTGCCAACCAGAACATCAGGCATCAAACTCCTTTCCCCCATGTAGTACACGCTCCTCCCAATCCTCATGCAGACCAGTGCAACTCCAAGTATCAGGTCAAGAAATTGGGATAAAGCTCCATGTTTGTATGTGCAGAAGAGAAACAAACATCTAAACAATGTGCAAACAAAATAACACAGACGGCACTGCCACAACTCTCCAGAGTCTAGTCTTCCCTCATTGCAACCTGACTAGAAAAAGAGCTTTGCCACAATCAAGCAAGCAACCAACCACAATGTCATGCAGCCTTAGAGCAGCTCGGTCACTTTGACCAACCTCCAAAAACATTGGACCAGCTCCAAAGAGCACCCATGGCACCAGCATCACCATGCTATGGCTCCAGTATCACCATGCTATGGCTCCATACAGCCAAGTTTACTGCAATATAACTAGGATCAGAACTTGCCACCTTAAGGCAAGGAAGAGATACAAGCAGCTCAGCACAGCAGCTGGCCATTTCAACCAGCCTCCAGAAACTCTGAACCAGGTACACACCAGAAGAACATCAGTACAGCCACCCAGAAAGGAAAACACAGCACATACCAGCCCAACTGTAGTAGTTCCAGATCCAGGAGCTCAAAAAATAGATTAGCCTCACAGAATACTGCACAGAGGCACACAAGCATGCAAACACCCACAGCATCCCTTGGCTGTCTCTAACAGCTTCACCACCCTCACTTATTAAAACACATGCAGCACTAGATGAGGATCCCAGCCCAGTCTTGCATTTTATGCAGAAAACGCAGCTCCTAAAGCTGACAAATCTCTCACATTATACATATAGTAACAGCTCCTGCAAGAGAACTTCTCAGATCCACTACAGTAGCTGTCATCCCAATTGCAACTTCAGCTTTAAGCAATCAAAACCAAAGCTTTGATACCATAATGGAAACCTGATGGTCATGAAATTCACAAGAACATAAGCACAATGGAAAGACATACTCCTATACAACAGAGCAAAATGAAGTTTGTGTTGAGCTAAAAATGCATTATAAACTGATGAGCTCTTTATTACAACCCAAAACTCAAATTAGTAAAATCTCACTCGAAAAGAAATGCATTTCTAGAGCATGTCTAAGCCCATAAGCCAACAGCCTTCTCCATCAGCTGGCAACCTGTTTTCAGCCTGCATTTACTGCCAAATCAACTCCTGTTCACTGCATTTGGACCTGATCTATTGTTGCTAGCCTGACATTTCATCGGCATTTGCTGTTTTCTGCTGTCGCCTGCACTGCCACATCATCAGCCAGCCTGCATTTGCAGATTTCTGCAGTCTCCTGACTGCCATGTAAGCATCCATGCTGCATTTTGCTGATTGTTCTTCCATCTACCCTGTCTGACACTGATCCACCTTTTGTGGACTGTGTTTACTGCTGCCAAACTTCTCCAAAGGTTGTCTGCTGGAGTTCAGGATCCATCAGAATACGACACTCTCTCCTACTCATATGCTCTGCCCTGGTCCTATAGAGACAGGAGTTTGAGGATCAATATTCACTTTGCATTTTGCATTGAGAATTGTATATGTTCATTCATTCATTATTTATCTTCAGTGTTCATTGTCTTTGAGTTACTCTAAACCTAACTATGTTCTTTATCAATCTGTGTTATCGTACAATTGTGTTTGTTATATGTAAATAAGCATTTCTTTACATGATATTAGAGCTAGGTACTCCTACAATAAATCTAGGCTTTGATCAAAGAGCTCATCATCAAAAACATGTTCACATAGGGAAGATGACTTCGAACACTTACACACTGCTTCATATTAGCAATTTTGTCAGCTCATGAGTGATTTTGGCATGTGGTTTAGTGGGCTAGGCATTGTAGTTATTTTAGGCAATTTATGTGTCATTATTATGGTGATTTTGGCATTTATGGCTGGCTGACCATCATTTAATGTTGGCCAACTTCATCATATTTATGGCATATTTTTCTACTATACATTCAAGCTCCATCCTCCACAGTCATTCATTCATCACTTGCAAATTCCAATGCAAGCCTCAGTGGAGAGAGGGAGCCAATGCCAATGCCCACGTTGCCAGTGACTCACTATTGTACTATCTCATGTTCGGTATATGGATTCCATTTCCCAATCATATCGTTAAGTTCTCCATTTGCAATGTTCTTTCTTCTCTCTCTCTTTTCTCTTAGTGTTGTGCAAATTGCAATCTATTACAATAATTTCCTATGCTTCCCTTATTGCATCCACTTCTAACATGGTATCAAACATCCATGTGTTTGAGCTCCAGGTGCTGTTTTCTGAAATGCACAATCTGGCATCACAGTTTTTTAATGCTGATCTACCTTCAAGTGTCTGCTGCAACCTGGTGACCATCTACTGCACCCTAGTGACCAATTTCTAGGAACTTTCAGCCTGTTTTCAGGCTTCAATTCTCTATGTCATTTACGTTGCAATCTGCATTTTCATTTTTCGCAATATTTTAATGAAGCACAACTGCATCTAATGCTCTGGCTGCCTGCGCTTTTGTACTCAGCATTTGTGTTTTCCGCGTTTTGTGCTCTTGCAGGCTGGGTGACAATGTTTTCAGCCTCTGTCAGTCTTTGATTGGAGGTTGTCAGTCTGATTCCCCCAAATTTTGCACACAGGTGAGAGAGAGAGAGAGCTTAATAAGATGTTGAACAAACAGGTGAGAGAGAGAGAGAGAGCTTAATAAGATGTCGAACAAGCATGTGAGAGAGAGCTGTATAAGATGTTGAACATTAAATAATATGGCTACAATGCATATATAAAAATGACAGTGCAACAACCCATGGAAGAGTGGGCTTCATAGCTTGCTCTGCAAGGATCCAATACAAGTGGGGAGACATTGAACTACCATGGAGTCCATAGACCTTATGCAATCACACAAGTTGAGCACACCCTCATCCTTATGCATCGAATTAAACAACTATTGGAAGGTAAACCTGTTTTATCCCCTTTAGATTTGGTGCACAGATCTACTGATTTTGTGGGAAGGACGGATAATCCACATGAGACCAGTCATTCCACTAAAGAAACCAGCACGGAGTACAAGCTTTAGCAGCAAAAATTCTTCAACTGCACCCTCTTGGGACTGAATTTGGCTGAGATCTCTTGAGGGAAGCTATGAATCAGCTGAGAAAATGGAGAGCAAGATAGAGAGAGACTCTCATCGCCAAAATTGGCTGAAATTTGATACTGCCCTATTGTGAATGATTGCTTTACTACAATTCGCCATCAACAAAAGCCCCGCATGCAAGATTGCCTATCCTTGTGGGCCCCAAACTTGCTATCACCTACAGTCTACAGAGGCTATCACCTACCTCCAATGGCCTCCTGACCAGTTGGGAGCAGCTCTTTAACAATCTCCAATGGCTGGACTAATCACCAATGGCTAGGAAATTGTAGCGACTATCATGGGGACATGAAATTTTAAGTTACTTTAATCTTCCTGATAACATTTGATTAAGTTATTAATCAAATGTGCAAGATTGTTTAACACGTGATGCACATGGCAATTATTTCATGGTAGTAGGCCAAGAACCCCAATGATGCAATGGGTATCAAAGGTAAAAGTTGTGATAGGTTATAACTTATGCGAGCCAGGCTTTGGGGGTCAGTTGGTATCAATTTTGACCCTAGGATAGTTATTTGGCCAATAAGTGTCAATGGTGACACTAGGGACTAGCATTAATTAATTAATTAATTAATGCTACTCTAAGGGTCAACAGAGGTTGGGAACCACTCTAGGTTGCAAATGCCCTAGCTAATTTAATTATGAATGGACACATTTAATTTTGGGCAAGGTCTGAAGAGCTGAAATTAATTTTCAGGATTATTTAACTCTAAAATTAATTAAATGATTGGATAATACTGAAAAATGGGTTTAAAAGATTGCCACTTGGCAAAGATGCCCATACTTGAGAAAACGTTTTTGGGAGCTGGGTCTCAACCATTCACTTAGTTTTACAACTTGGGGAGAGAGAGAGAGAGAGAGAGAGAGAGAGAGAGAGAGGGGGGAGAGCTCTTTGTCCCTTTTTTTATCAAAGAATAACAATTGGCTGCAGAAGACAACCATCTAGGGGCCTCAACAGGCAAGGGACAGCTAGCAATATAGGTGACTGCATTAGATGCACGTTGGGGCAGGCAACAAACAAATTTTAGGATTTTCTTGCAAAGAAAATCAAACATCTCTCTCATCTTGGCTTTCTCTCACTTTCTCTAATCAATTCCCAAAATCTCTCAACATTTCTTAGCCATTCTCAGCATATCTCAACCAAATTTGGAGTACAACAAGAGAATTTCTACTATAAACCCTAAAATTCTGCAAAAATTAAGAGTCTAGCAATCACCTTGGGACCCGTGCCATCAGGAGAAGGCATCATACACTGAAATCAGAACCTGAAATTTATGGAATTCACAAGGATCTCACATAACAAGCCATCCATTGTGAATTGGAGCTACATTTGGCCAATTGGTGATTTCAATTGTGCAAGTTCTAGGTGTAAATCAAGAGGCAATTGGACCAAATTGCTTGCTGATTGTGTGTACAACAAGGGGCTTTTGGAACAGCAAAGGAGATTATGGAATCTCAACTTGTACTCATTTCATTAGCAATCAAAGTTAAAGAAATACCAAAAAGGGCACCAATTTTGAGGCTAACAAGGTGTCTAATGTCCAAGATTATCAAGGTAATTGTGCATTTCAATTTATGTTTATTTGCTGATTGCTATAATTAAGTGCTTAATCAAGGAATTACCACCCTCTTGAAAAAGAAAGATGTTAGCACATATGTCAACTCATGTGTGAGTTTGTGCATGACTTAGAGCTGGGTGTTATTTATAATATTTTAGGCATTTTTTATGGTCTTCGTATTGATCATATTTAGCATTTATTATTGGCCGACCAGCATTTAATGCTGGCCGACTTGATCATTTTGAGGACATATTTTTGTCCTATTTATTTAGGCTCTTCCTAATCAAGGTATTATTTACCTTGATCCTTTGTCCTATTTACGAAGACAAAGGGGGATGTGCCTCCGGTCACAATAAAGGCCAAGGCACAAAAAGGATCAGCTTCTTTGGCTCACGAGTAGGGATTGATGACCCCTTCCTGTGTTGCTTACTAGTGGTGGTGATGACGGCATCCCTCACGACTCTCCAATGCAAGAGAGGGAGTGTGAGAGGGTGGACATATGGGGCAACCGCATCTCATCTATGTTATGACAGAGAGCGCAAGGATCGAGACACAATGTGCTTTCTCACAGCAAAGAGAAAGAGAGAGTGCAAAGTAGAGAGGAGAGTGGGCACGACACCTTTCTTGTTCGGTACAAAAAGACTAGTGTACCTCTTTAGATTTTTGGATAGATATATATGAAAGTACAAATGTACTAAGGGTGTGTTCACATCCATGCGCATATAAAAGGCACGATGGCCCTTTATTCCCAACAACCTCCCACCTAAAGTAATATACCATAAGAGGAGAAAAGAATCAACTAATTCTAGATATGTACAAAGCTGAAATACATATACCTATCCAACTCCCATCATCTGTCGGCAATGAGCAAACCGCTCTGCTGGAAGTGCTTCGTCTTTGCATGAAAGATGGGATTCCGTGCTAGCATAATAGCACTCTGACTATCACAATTGAGAACGGGTAACTCTGTAATGCCAAGCTCTCCTACCAGACGTGAAAGCCATAACGCCTTTTTGCATGCCTCAATGACAACCACATACTCTGTCTCTGTAGTAGACAATGCAACACACTTTTGTAGCTTGGAGATTCAAGAGACTGCTCCTCCTGTGAGGTAAACACATACCCAGAAGTGGACTTTCTGCAGTTCACATGACCGATATAATCTGCATCCATCAAGCGAACGACAGATACCTTCTGCTTTCCAAAACAGATGCACGAATCCTTCGTATCTTTGAGGTATCTCATAATATCTTTCACTGCTTCCCAATGCTTTTTACCAGGGTTTGCCATGTATCTGCTAACCATTCACACTGCAAAGGCAATGTCAAGACGTGTAGCAACCATAGCATACATCAAATTGCCAAGAGCTGAAGCATATGGTATCTTGGCCATTTCAGCCTTCTCATCATCAAATGTAGGGTTGTCCTCTGCACTGAGTTTCACATATGGAGCCAATGAAACCCCAATTGTTTTCCCCCCCTCCATATTGAAACGCTACAAAACCTTGGAGATATACTCCTGCTGAGATAGATAGAGTAATCCTTTTAACCTATGTCTGAGTATTTGCATGCCAAGAATGTGATTTGCATCACCAAGATCCTTCATGTCAAAGCTGCCATGAAGACTTTGCTTCAGTGAGTCCAAGGCATGAGTATCTCTGCCAGCAATCAACATGTCATCAACATACAGAACTGAGATAATCAGACTGCCATCTGCTACCTTCTTGGTGTACAAGCAATGATCTACTTGACTTCTATGAAAACCTTGAGACTGCATAAATGTATCAAACTTATGATACCATTCTCTTGGTGCTTGTTTCAACCTATACAAACTCCTTTTGAGTTTACATACCATCTTCTCTTTCCCTTTTGCCACAAACCCTTTAGGCTGCTGCATATATATGTCTTCATGCAGATCACCATGTAAGAATGCAATCTTTACATCCATCTGTATAAGCTCCATATCTTCAGCTGCAACCAAGCCCAAAATGGTTCTCAATGTAGTCATCTTGACTACAGGAGAGAAGATCTCATCAAAGTCAACTCCATGTTCCTACTTGTCCCCCTTTGCAACCAATCTTGCTTTGTACTTTGGCGAGGAACCAGAACTGGCCTTCATCTTGTAAACCCATTTGCATGGAAGGGTTTTCTGACCTTAAGGCAATTGCACCAAGCCCCAAGTGCGATTTTTCTCAAGAGACCCTCTCTCTAACAACATGGCTTTATACCATTTCTTGCTGTCCTATCTATCCATTGCTTCCTGAAAGCAAGACGGTTCACCACAGTCTGTCAACATGACATAATCAGCCACATTGTTTGCACCAAGAATGAATCTATCAGGTTGTCTAGTAGCCCTAGACGATCTTCTAACCCAATGATCATTGTTTGCTGGTTGTTGAGCCTGCAAATTTCCATTTTCAGCTTGTTATCCTAGCATTTCA
Source organism: Lygodium microphyllum (assembly GCF_053477565.2). Classification (NCBI taxonomy): domain Eukaryota; kingdom Viridiplantae; phylum Streptophyta; class Polypodiopsida; order Schizaeales; family Lygodiaceae; genus Lygodium; species Lygodium microphyllum. The sequence continues at coordinate 124,393,878 of NC_141152.1, read as the reverse complement.
GCCTGCAAATCAGCATTAACAGCTTGTTGTCCTAGCTGTTCCTGCACATTTAGTGGCTCATCATTATGGGGAATGGTTGGCTGATCATTTCCAGCATTATTTTCTGCATTTGCAGGTTCATTTACAGCAGGTATTTGCTGCTGTACAGCGGGCACATTTTGCTATCCAAAATGTATTTCTTCCCGAAATACAACCCTACGAACTTTCTCTGTTCTTTCAAGCTATTTGTGCATGCGATCTTCCTAGAAGATAACATCATTGCTGCATACTACTTTTATTTTCTCGAGATCCCATAATCTATACCCCATTTCACCTTCATCACCATATCCTAGGAAAATACATTTACAGGACTCTGTCTCAAGTTTGTTGCGTTCTTCCTTACGTATGTGAACAAATGCTTCGCAACCAAACACTTTCAAGTGTGCATACGAAGGTGGCTTGCCCAACCGCGCTTGCCCGACCCCCTGTATAGTCAAAAAACCACTCACGATGAGGGGTGACACACTCATGCATATATAAAAGGCACGATTTCCCTTTATTCCCAACAATCTATATAGATGTAAACGATCCAAAGAGGGACTTCCCTCACACATCAATTGAAGTCTTGCAGGTTCAAATCTTGGAGCTAGGATTGACATCCAAGTTTATGATGGGTTGTTCGACAGAGAACGGGACTGGTTCCTAGTCATGAGTTCACATGAGGGGACACTTTGGTGGTCTAGCCAAAGGTGGGGAATCCATGGTCACGTGTGTTCTAGAGGCATTGTTGACAGGATGTTTACGTATACTACTAGAGACATTGGGATAAAAGCAAAGATATGCTATGATCTTCTCTATTTTTAGGTACTAATGCAATTGACATCAACCTCAGGTTAATTCCGAGACACCTTAGTGGTAGCTTGCGCACCCACTGCTTGGGTATCCATGATTCTATTGTGAGAGTGCGCAACGGAAGAAGAACACGAACACAGAGGAGGAGAGAGAGACAGCAGAAAATGAAGGAAGAAAATCTGCACTGACTGTAATGAATGCTGAATACAAAACTGTGGACTGATCAGCCCCTGCACGCAGCCCGAAGCGTCAATGAGGGCACCAGATCAGGCTGATGATGACGGCAGCACCGAAGACGGAGGAAGATGACGGAGTCGGAGTGTGCACCTGCCAAAGAAGGAGGGAAGATGATAATACAATTGACTGCCAAGTGGGAAATGGCTATAAATAGCCAAAAAACCCACAAACTGGCCGACCTGAAATTTGAGGCCATAAATATGTCCGACCAGCATTTAATGTTGGTAAAAATGCCAGGAATGCTCAGAAAAATCCCGGAAAGGGTGGACAATGTCCGGCAGGTGAGGCAAGCTAATGAATGCAGAAACTGCCCCGGGAAATGCACATAAAATCCCGACTGGAGGAGAAAATGCACTGACATGCAATAAACTGAGTGCTCTAGAATGAGCTACCTCCTCCGTCAAAACAAGTGATAGACAAGTCAGAGCTCCTAAAGTCCTCGTCTGACTCAGACTGAGGCTCACAGGCAGGAGATGACAAGGCATGACAAACATGACTGCTAACATCTACTTGGTGAACCTATGTTGTATGGTTTTTGATTCATTATAATTGTACCGTTGTATTGTATCAGATCACCCATGATTTGAGAGAGGGTGTTAGCAGATATGTATCAACTCATACATGAGTCTATGCATGGATTGCATATTTAGCATTTATTGCTGGCCGACCAGCATTAAATATTGGCTGACTTGATCATTTTGTGGACATATTTCTGTCCTATTTATTCAAGCTCTTCCTCCTCAATCAATTGGTCCCTCATCATCACACTTTTGGATCTTCTACTGGGAAGAGGAGCGAATGCCGATGCCCGCAACTAGTGACTCATTATTGTATGCGACTCTCTCGTGTTGGATATATGGATTTCCCAAACATACATCTGAGTTCTCATCTGTATTGTGTTCTTCAAAGTTCCTTATTTCATTTCTCTTTGTCTTGTGTTCAGCAGTTATTACAGCACATGTTTATGATTCAATTGCTGCATCCACTTTTGGCAAAAGATTGATTTCAATAGCAACTCTCTCTTTTCCTCTCCCAATCTCCACCATGCTAGAATGAGGCTCCAACAAACTCAATCTCTCCCTCACTTGCATGGGAGGGTTTTGCCCAAAGCAATCTTCAAATTGCACACCAATTTTCGGCCTGATTATTAATTCACTTATTAATTCTTGCTCAAAAATTTAACTCTACCAATCAACAATTAAATTGGCTAGACCAATGTCACCCAAGTATTCTTGAGCATTTATTAGCCCTTGAAATGGCATTAATTAATTAATTAATATCTAGTTCCTAATGTCACCACTGACATTGATGGCTGATAAAATGATCTAGGCCAAAACTTGTAACCAAGTACCACCTAGTACTCATCAAGTGCAACTTGTTATAACTTTTGCCTTTGATACCCGCTAACATCCTGGGGTCCTTGGCCCGTAATTGTAAAATAACTAACTTGCACATCATATATACATCTCTCATTTGCACATTTGATTGACACTTAATTAAATGCTAAGAAAAGCATCAAAATTGCATGTCCTCGCGGCAAGACTCCTATGCTTACCAAGTGGCATAGGCAAGCCCAAATCTCAACCTCAAAAGAGGGCTCCATCCTGGTCGAGAAACACTATGATAGTAGTCAACCATGCAAATAGATCGAATGGATAACCTTGACCCTACCCAAGTAGAAGAGCAAGGAAAAGTCAACCACCAAGGCAATCGAAATGTGCCTATACTTGATCTCCAGAGAGGGCTTCAATGTTGACCAAGTGTCATAGGCATGCACGAAACTCAACCTCGAGAGATGGCTCCGATGCCAACCAAGAATGTGTAGGGACAACCACCAAAGTAGCAATCCACCTATTAAATGTTCAATAGTGACACTATGGGACTAGGCAATGACAATTAATTTTGGGCCCATTAATAAATTAATAATAATCCATGGCCTTGCGCTAGCGCTAGCATTAATAAATTGGCCTTGGACTGACTATTAATATTTGGAGCTAATTGAGGGTCACCAAGTGGCATCCACAAGCCCAAATCTCAACCTCGGGAGAGGACTCCATGCTAGTCGAGAAACACCACGATATCAATCCACCACGCAAATAGATCAAATGGATGAAGAAGGAAGGCTTGACCCTCCCCAACTAGAAAAGTAAGGAAAAGTCAACCACCAAGGCAATCAAGATGTGCTCGTGCTCAATCTCGAGAGAAGGCTCCAATACTAACTATGTGCCATAGGCACGCTTGCCAATGTGAAGGCACAACCACCAAAGTAGCAAACCACCTATCATGAAATGTAAACAAACTAGTAATGTAAAAAATGATGGTTAAATGATGAGAACACCTCAATTGAAAGGAAAGAAAAAGAGATGCAAAGAAAAAAATGCCCAAGCCCCAATCTTAGAAGAGAAGATACTATCTCCATCTTGATGCTAATAAAGGCAATACTCATTAAGATAAGAACCTAAAAAACCAAAACTTCCACCCAAGAAGAACTGGCAATGTATATTGTTAGTCCTAAATTGAAATACAAAACCCCACATGAAAGGACCTCGGGAGATGGCTTTGATGCTAGCCAAGAATGCAAAGGCACAACAACCAAAGTAGCAATCCACCTATCATGAAAAGCAAACAAACTAGTAGTGGAAAAAATGATGATTAAATGACAAAAATACCTCAATTGAAAGGAAAGAAAGAGAGATGCCAAGAAAAAAATACCCAAGACCCAATCTCATAGAGAAGATACTATCTCTATCTCCATGCTGATGAAGGCAATACTCACTAAGGCAAGAACCAAAAAGCCAAACCTTCAACCCAAGAAGGATCAGTAATATAAGTCCTAAGCTAAAATATAACAATACATTAAAGGATCTGTCACTAAATTGACATTACGCATTCTCTATTTAATAAATTTATATCAATAAACTAATGATTCGCTTTTCTTTAAGTGTTGATGATGACCTAGCATGGCCATGAGACCATTTAGAGACCAGTATTCCTACTGCATCACTTAATGGGGTGATCAGAGCACTGTGACGGGGATATCTCGTATAGGCAATACAAGTTATGAAGGGGGAAGGAAGTGTCTTCAAAGTATAAGAGTGTACACAAGAACTAAGGAGTTACACATAAATGAAGATGGATTGAGTTCTAAGAAGAGGAAGTGCATTACCATTGTGTATATGTATTTATGTGTGCATCTAAGGACGCCTAGGAACGTTTACTTGTGTGTAATGAGCATTGCATTCATTTGAGGTCATCCGCTCCCTTACAAGTCAAGCTTTAAGGTCTTTTCTTTCATTAAAAAATACGAGAGAGGTAATTCTCTCACTAAGAAAGACAAGAGACGTGATCCTCTGGAAGTGAGGAGAGAAGTGATTTTCTCTTTCTAAGGTCTAAGATGACACAAGCTTTTGTGGGAAGTCAATCTTAAGGTTGAGGCCCAAGGCAATCTAATGAACTCTCCTTATCTATGGCTCAAGGTGGCATGGACCATAAGTTAAGAGTAGAGTTTAAAAAGCTACTTTTCTTAAAATAGACATGGTGAATCCATTTTCAAAATATCTCACAATAGAAAGACGATCTCATAAAACGGCCCACGAGGGTTATCGAAAACTGCGAGATCTACAACTTTCGTGTTAGACATTTTTCCATCCGAACAACGCATAGAGAGATATTCGAAAATTGGTGCTCCAGAGAAGATCATGGAACAGCCACGTCTTACATGAAGATCAACATTCCCAATCTTGGCACTCAAGTCTCTCTCCAAGAAGGGAGAAGGGAAGCTCTTGGAGCCTAAAAAAGGGGAGGCTCTCCTTGGGTGTGAGAGAGGTGAAGGAAGTATCACTTTGCATGCATCCAAGAGAAGGAGAGAAGGTGCAAGTGCTGCGGAAGCCTTGCTAAAATCAAGTTCCAAGAGAATGAGAAAAGGTGTAGTGCTGCGGAAGCTCTGCTGAAATCTAGCTCCAACAGGAGATCCCTACACATATTGTGTAGAAGAGAAGGAGAGACTCAAGAAGGATCAAAAGGTGCCAACTTCCAAGTTGTGCAAGTGTTAGTCGGTTGTATACCGTGCAAGGAACTGTGATCTTGTTTCCAAGATCTACAAGTTAAGAACTCGTTTATGTGTAGCAAGGAGCTTGCCCTCTCTTTGGATTCCTTCTCTCTTTGACTGTTTGAACTTTGAACTTCAACCCTTCTCTCATCTACAAAAGGTGCTCCTCTCCTCCATGCTTCCATACCAATTCAGCAAGCACTTACAAGTTACCATTCTCATCTTCCTCTTTCCCGCACCCTATCGAAGCATTTGCCATTCTCAAATCTCATCTCCCATCCCCTCTATCCTGCACCCTATCAAAGAATTTGCCATTCTCATCTCCCATTCCCTCTCTCTCACTCTTGCTCTTTCAACTTTACCCCAACCCTCGGGCCTCTTGAGTCTTCCTCCCTTTCAACTTTCAAGACTCAAGTTTCAAGAGTCGAGACTCAAGGCCCTCTCTCTCTCTCTCTCTCTCTCTCTCTCTCTCTCTCTCTCTCTCTCTCTCTCTCTCTCTATATATATATATATATATATATATATATATATATATATATATATATATACGTCATCGACACCATGACTCGTGCGAAGCACGAGGCCTTTAATTTGCATGCGATCCATGTGGAGAGGGACATAAAGAAGTCCAACTCCCACCATTGAACATGCAAGTATTGCGGGAAGCGCTATACAAGTGGTGCAACTCGGCTTCTCCAACATCTTTCCAAGACAGGGGGGCAAGTTGCTCCATGCAAGGACATCCATCAAAACATTGCGGAGGAGATTCTCGCCAAGATGAAAGGGGGATCCACAAGAGGAGGAGGAAGTGGCTTATCGGCACCAACTCCTATGCCTACTAACGAGAAAGTATCCAATGTGGATGTATCTTCAACCGATGGAGGAGAGGCCTCTACCATTGGTGGTGGGGACTCCCCATTTGCATCTGGCTCCGGTAAAAGACAAAGAGTGGAGGCTCATGCGATGCCGGAGAAACAATCGTCTCTCTCTCAAGCTCCCGGTCATGTTCGTGGATCAGTTGCCTTTCTTAGAGAAAAGCAACGACTTGCGGACGTTGAAATTGCATGCAGGGTGATTAAGTGCAATCTTGCATTCAATGTCCTAAAGCAAGAGCAATGGAAGAAGATGGTAAAAGCCATTGCCAATGTGGGTCCATGCGAAGGATGGACCGATGTCACATACAACGACATGAGGACGAGAAAGATTGATGAAGAGAAGGAGAGGATTGATAGAGCCCTTGATTCTATTCGGGCCGCATGGATAAAATATGGTTGCTCCATTCTCACCGACGGATGGAGTCATCGTAAGAAACGGGGCATCATCAACATACTCATCTCATGTCCACTCGGCACTTACTTTTTGCGGGCCGTAGATACCGGCAAGAGGGGGAGAAAAACGACGGACGCATTCATCTACCGCCACATTCGACAAGCTATCATTGAGGTATACATTGCAATTTTCGTTTTAAATTTGTTTCACTTTCTTTCATTATGATAATATCATGATTCATAATTGAAATTTGATTCATACATAACTTGTAATTTGTAAATTGTGGTTGTAGGTGGGCCCCTCAAATGTGGTGCAAGTTGTTACCAACAATGCATCGAATTATCGGCGCATGGGCCGTTTGCTTGAGGCCGAGTTCCCTACAATTGTGTGGACTCCATGTGCAAGTCATTGTTTGGACTTGCTCATGGAGGACATTGGAAAGCTCAAGTGGATGAAGAGGGTGGTCTGCAAAGCTACATCAATTGTCACATTCTTCACGGTAAAGGTAAAGGTGCTTGCGATGTATCATGAGTATAGCACACTGGAGTTGAAGAAGCCTTCTTCAACTCGCTTTGATTACATGTGGCTATTGCTGAAGCGCCTTTATGAGGTGCGGTCCGCCTTGCACCAAACAGTGGTGTCCACTCTATGGAATGAGTGGGATGAGCATGAGACAAAGGAGGCCAAAGCCATGCAACGCTTATGCCTTAATGAGCAATTTTGGCAAAAAGTCCATGTCATCGTCATTGTCAATCCTTCCTTTTATAGGGTGTTACATATGAGTGATTGCGAGGGGTCCACCATGGGCCTTCTCGTTCACTTCTTTAGAGCCGCATTGACAGAGGCACGTGCTTGTACAGTGATCACAGAGACACAACGTGCACATGTTTTAGAGATAGCAACGAGAAGATGGGCGTGGATGCATAAGCCTATCCATGGTTTTGTCGCATTGGTACATCTAGTCTACAAGTCACCAGCGGTCATGGATGATAGAGAGTTCTATTCAGACCAGCTTGCTTATTTGACTCGTGTGGTCCCTATTGATGACCACAATGCAGTGCTAAAGGAGCTAGGATGCTATACAGATCAAAGAGGACATGTGGCTTTTGCTTCTTCCAATTGTTGGAGGAGAGAGTCGCTTGTGAAGCCTTTATTTTGGTGGCAAAACTTTGGATGCGCACTAGAGACCCTCCAACCCTTAGCCATGAGGGTCCTTGCCCAAGATTGCTCTTCGGGTGCATGTGAGAGAAACTGGACGACAGTTAGAGCGGCTAGTCTATTGCCGCACTAACTTACGCATGATGAGGGCTATAATGAGCATGGGTAATCCAAAGCAGGTAAAGTTTAAACACTTAACCATAACATTTAAAATTTGTTGTTTTAACTTTTAAACTTTGAACTTTGAAGTTTAAACTTTATACTTTACGATTTAGACTTTAGCATTTACAATGATCAAACTTACGTGCATCACTACATTGTATAGATGAATGTTGATACATTCAAGTTGACGGGCGACACTCTTCCGAGTATACATAAGGAGGTGGATGAGAAGATGATTTTTGTAGAGCTCTATAGAGAGCTTATAGCAGCCGATACTCGTGATACTCGCAATCAGCATGCTCGTGGGCAAGAAATTCGAGTAGGTGGTAGCAGGAGCATGGTCATTCGACCCCCTCCATCATTGAGGAGGGGTGGTTCGAGTGGCTTGCAAACATATGTAAGGCGGGGCTCTAGTAGCTCACATCCTGTGCCTCATGATGACATCCCCCTCTTGCCTACACAGCCGTCACCTAGAAAGCCATCATTTGATGATGATGGTAACCTCATCAGTGAGGATGAGTATGAGTCTGTCTTATCATAGGATACCAAGGAGTCATCTTCAGACTCTCTTGATGAGCACTCAGATGGTTCTGATGATGATGATGATGATGATAGTAATGTCTCATCATAGATTCATTATTCATATGACATAGGTCTCTCTTTTTTTTTGTATCAAATATACTAGACTGTAGTTGTATCGCATGTTTTGCATAGCCCATGCGACCGCGATGATCACCCTCATGTATTCATCTTATTATGTAATGAAATGGCTATTTCCACTTTAAACATATATTCTATGACCTATCATTGAATGATTTATGGTTTTTGTTATTTTAAAAATCATCTTAATTTTTTTTCGTACTAATATCGTACCGTACCTTATAAAATCATAAGGTACCAATTAGTACCGTATTTTATCGTACCGTACCGTATCGTATCTTTCGTACCTGACAACTATGGAAATTCTTGAAGTACATCAATTGATTGACAGCTTAAGGACAAGAGAAAAAGCTACTTATGAAGGACGGGGTCCTCCAAAAGATGGTGATACTAGAGAAAACACCATTGCGCCAAATGATGGTGAAGGTGCAAAGCACCCAATTGCTGAGAAGCTTCCTAGAAGGAAAAATGACTCTCAGGTCAAGAAGAGTAAAAAGACCTCACCTCGAGTGAGACGGATAGGGAGAAAGTCATCTCCCTCAGCAACCAGCTACTCCCCTGATTACTCAAGTTCCTCCTCCTCATCATCATCTTCTAGTTCCTACTCTCTTGGTTCTAAGTCTTGTGCAATCTACAAGCAGACAAAGAGGGAACATAAGAGGAGCAAGCTTAAGAAGACTAAGACTTTCAAGTCTGGGGATAAGGACATAAAGTTTGACTCTTACTCCGGTAAGAGAGATCCTGCTAAGGCGTTAGCATTTCTCAGGCAATTTGAAGTTGCTTTTTTTTTATGGTAATTTCTCAAAAAAGTCCAAGCTCAAGCATGTAGACATGCACTTAAAAGACACCATTAGCAATTGGTGGTTGACTCTTATTTTGGAGGGAAAAAAACCTACAGCTTGGGAAAAGTTCAAAAAGAAGTTTTATTCTCAATTATTGCCTCCTGATTTTGAGAATGATATCAAGGAGTGGGATTGGCTATGCCAGAAAGAGCATGAGAAGGTCACTAATTATGTGGACAAGTTTTGGTCTACTCTTCTCAAGGTTACTCCTTTCATGGAGATCAACGATGAAGAGAAGAAAATGAAGTTTGAACTTGGCCTACTCCCTCATTTACACAGAACCATAAAGGTGTATCCACATGAAACCTTATCTTGCATGATGGAGTCTGCCATTATAGCTGAAAGTTTGCATACACCTGGTAAAGTTGGAGATGAGTTCTTATAGAGCTAAACAAGAGCAACTCTATGAGCAAACAAGAGATAGGACTAATCGAAGAAGACCTACCTCTACCCATGACCAATATTCAAAGCCAGAGGATAACAAGAAAAAACGCAATTATCTCTCACCCTTTGAGATACAAAAGTACAAAGAGGAAGGAAGGTGCTTTCTTTGTAGTGAGTTAGGACACATGAAGCCTGATTGTCCTCACAAAAGGAAAAAAGCAAATGTGATTAAAGATCCTCCTTCGCCATCCTCAAATTCTATTTTGAATGTGCAAGCTAACACTCATTCAAATGAGAAGAAGAGATAACTCTTAAAGGGTTGCGAGACACTCAACAATTAACAAGTTTTAATACTCTTTGATCCAAGGACCACAAATAATTTTATGTCAACAAATGCTACTGAAAGGCTACAAATTCCACCGGATCGATTGGGAATACTGATTGGATTAAGTTCAACATTTGAAGGACTTACAACCAATTCTACTCCTATACACGGAAAGTTGAAATCTTAGAATTGAGGATTACCATGACCAAGAATCTTTTCTACTTGCACCCATTGGTAAATGTGATGTTATCTTAGGTATGCCTTGGCATTACAAGATTAGACCTCTTCTCGATTTTATTAAGAAGACCCTTGTATTTCAATTCAAGAGTCAAAACATAGTATGCATTGCTGATGCTGGAGATTGGCCTGTGCCAATGGTTAGTCATGTTAGCATTTCTAAAGAAATGAAGAAAGCTATTTCTACGTACATGATTTTTGTGAGAGAGTCAAAAGAAGCTAATGACTCAAGGGCACTTGATGCCTCTAATGAACACACGATACCAACTAATGCTTCCAAGTCTTAGACTTTAAAAGAACCCCTCTCTTTAATTGATCAAGCCAGACATGATTTTGTTAAACAATATGAAGATTGTTTTGGTGATTCACTCCCAAGAGAGTTACCTCCTAAGCACCCAGAAAATCACACAATTGATCTTATCCCAGGCAGTTTACCACCTAGCCAACCGCCTTACCAAGTAAGTGCAAGCCAGCAAGAGAAGATCCTAAAACAAGTAAACAAACTGTTGAAAAAAGGGTTAGTTCAACCTAGCTCTTCTCCATACTACTCTCCAGTCTTACTTGCTCAAAAGAAAGACCGTTCTTTTCGTATGTGCATAGACTACAGATCTTTGAACAAGATCACAATCAAGAATCATTTTCCTATCCCAAGGATAAATGATATCTTGGATAAGTTGCAAGGGGCTAGTATCTTTAATCATATTGATCTCAAGAGCGGCTATCACCAGATACAGATAGCACCTGAAGATGTTCATAAGACAGCTTTTCATACAACGTTTGGACTATACAAGTTCTTAATCATGCCATTTGGTTTGACTAATACACCCGCCACATTCAATCGAATGGAGAGAATTTTCAAACCTCACTCAAAGTTCACAAGTGTCTTCTTTGATAACATTCTAATATTTTCATGGTTTGAAAAAGAGCATAGAAAACATCTATCTATTGTTTTTCAAGAGCTTCACAAGTATAGACTACAAGTCAATGCTAAGAAGAGTGAATTTTTCCTTTCAGAAATTCATTACTTGGGCCATATTGTTTCTCACAATCTGGTGAGAATGGATCCTGAGAAGATTTGAGCCATTGTTGATTGGCCTACACCTACTTCTGTACATGAAGTTAGAAGTTTCTTGGACCTATGTTCATACTATAGGAGATTCAAATGAGGTTTTGCGTATGTTGCATCTTCTCTGCATGACCTTACTAAGAAGCAAATGCCTTTTCACTAGGGATCAAGGCAACTACAAGCCTTTGAAAGAATTAAGTTTCTTGTGACTCAAGAACCAGTTCTCATAGTTCTGAATCTTCAAAAACCTTTTAAAGTTCACAGCAATGCTTCTAGGGATTGCATTGAAACTGTGCTTAACCAAGAGCATCATGCAATACCAGTTGAGAGCCGGTGCCTCAAGGATCATGAGATACATGCTCCAGTATATGAGAAAGAGCTTATGGCAGTGATACATGCTCTTCAAGTATGGAAACACTACTTACTTGGTGCAAATTTTGTTATTAAAACAGATCACCGAAGTCTAAGATACTTCCTCACTCAGAAGAAGATCTCAAAGAAACAGATGTGTTGGGCAAATTTCTTATCTATGTTTCATTTTCAAATCCTTCACACATCTGAAACTAAGAATGTGGTAGTAGATGCTCTATCCTAGCGACCTCAAGTGAATGCAATCACGACTATTTACCATAACAAGTTCATGGATTTACCCAAAATGTATGCAACTAATTCCGACTTCTCAACCATATGGGATTAGCTTAACTCAAGTCAATCGATTACACCTTACTCGATTCAAGATGGTTATTTGTATCATCATCGAGCAATTTGTGAGGCATTACCATTGCGACACAAGGTAATGGATGAAGCACATGCATCTCCATATGCTGGACATAGGGGTATTCTACCCACTACTCAAGCATTGGAAAGATATTTCTTTTGGCCCACTCTTAAAGCTGACATTGAAAGAGTCCGCGAGAGCAAGTTATGCCAAAAAGTAAAGTATAACAGGCATAAACCACCTAGTCTACTCAAGCCATTACCTATTCCCAATGAGCCTTCGGAAAGTATAACCGTGGACTTTATCATGGAGCTTCCTCGCACACAAGCAGGCAACAATGCAATCTAGACTATCATTGATAGAAATAATGAGCAAGCTCACTTTATACCGATGCAAAAGACAATCAAAGCCGATCATATGGCTAAGCTATTCATTGCTCATATTTTCAAGTATCATGGCATGCCTAAGTCCATTATAAGTGATTGAGATCCCCGCATGACCAGCCTCTTTTGGCAACCTCTCTTCGAGAACCTCGGGACTCAATTAAAGTTTTCATCCTCTTATCATCCCCAAACAGATGGGTAGAGTGAAAGTGCTAATTCTATTGTTCTGGACCTTTTGAAATTCTATGTCTCTGATAATCAAAGAGAATGGGAAAAGTATTTGCCTTTCGTAGAGTTTGCATACAATAACACGGTGCACTCTAGTACTGGTAAGGCACCCTTTGAGATCATCTATGGTAAGCCTCATTTACCACCCATTCTTCTTACGAAAGATAAAATCTACTGCGCAGATGAGTTTGTTAGAGACATTGATACAGCTTTCACTCAAGTAAAAGTTGCTATCCAAAGGACACAATAGAAGCATAAACGCGAAGCTGATAAGCATCCTAAGTTAGATCTCAAGTAGGGACAATATGTTCTTCTTAAGTTTGAGAAGGCTCGCTTGAAGAAGCAGAAAGGTCAAAAGGGTAAAGTGCTTAAGCTTTCTAATCACTATTATGGCCCTTTTAAGATCAGAGATAAGATAAACAATGTGACTTTTTGTTTGGATCTACCAAGTCATAGGAACATTCATAACGCTTTCCATATAAGTTTGTTAAATCCCTATATTGGAGAACCTCCAATGGAACCAATCAAAGAAGATTTACCTGACATAGAAGAAATAGAAGTGTTCCTTGTGCTTGAAAGAATTTTACACCATCAGGACAATACTCTAAGATCAGGCAAGATATTATAGAAGTATCTGGTTAAGTTTAAGAATTATCCCCTATTGAATGCTCAATTTATAACTAAGAGAGAACTACAAAACTTTCCAGATCTTCTTAAGGACTATGTATCCCCTCTACAGTTGAGGTCAACTGTTTAGAAGCCAGAGAGATGTCACTAAATTGATTGCTTATTACGCATTCTCTATTTAGAGAATTTATATCAATAAACTAATGACTAACTTTTCTTTAAGTATTGATGATGATCTAGTATGGCCATGAGACGATTTAGAGACGAGTATTCCTAGTACATCACTTAAAAGGGTAATCAGAGCACTCTGATGGGGATATCTGGTACACGCAATACAAGTTATGAAGGGGAAAGGAAGTGTTTGCCAAGTATAAGAGTGTACACAAGAACTAAGGAGTTACACATAAATGAAGATGAATTGAGTTCTAAGAAGAGGAAATGCATTACCATTGTGTATATGTATTTATGTGTGCATCCAAGGACGTCTAGAAATGTTTACTTGTGTGTGATGAGCATTGCATTCATTTGGGATCATCCTCTCCCTCACAAGTCAAGATTTAAGGTCTTTTCTTTCATTAAGAAAGACGAGAGAGGTAATTCTCTCACTAAGAAAGACAAGAGACGTGATCCTCTGGAAGTGAGGAGAGAAGTGATTTTCTCTTTCTAAGGTCTAAGATGACACAAGCTTTTGTGGAAAGTCAATCTTAAGGTTGAGGCCCAAGGCAATCTAATAAACTCTCCTTATCTATGGCTCAAGGTGGTTGCATGGACCATAAGTTAAGAGTAGAGTTTAAAAAGCTACTTTTCTTAAAATAGACATGGTGAATCCATTTTCAAAATATCTCACGATAAAAAGACGATCTATAAAAACGGCCCGCGAAGGTTTTCGAATACGGCGAGATCTACAACTTCGTGTTGGACGTTTTTCCATCCGAACAACGCATAGAGAGATATTCCAAAATTGGTACTGAAGAGAAGATCATGGAACAGCCATGTCTTACATGAAGATCAACCTTCCCAATCTTGGCACTCAAGTCTCTCTCCAAGAAGGAAGAAGGGAGAAGGAAAGCTCTTGGAGCCTAAAAAAGAGGAGGCTCTCCTCGGGTGTGAGAGGTGAAGGAAGCATCACTTTGCATGCATCCAAGAGGAGGAGAGAAGGTGCAAGTGCTGCAGAAGCACTACTGAAATCAAGTTCCAAGAGAATGAAAAAAGGTGTAGTGCTGCGGAAGCTCTGCTGAAATCTAGCTCCGAGAAGAAATCCCTACACATATTGGGTACGAGAGAATGAGAGACTCAAGAAGGATCAAAAGGTGCTAACTTCCAAGTTGTGCAAGTGTTAGCCGGTTGTATACCATGCAACGAACCGTGATCTTGTTCCCAAGATCTGCAAGTTAAAAACTGGTTTATGTGCAACGCAAGAGCTTGCTCCTTGTCAATAATATAACTTCACAAGAGGGGGGGGAGGACTGGCCCATCTTCCAGTCCCTAGTGTATTGTTAATCTCTCTCTCTCTCTCTCTCTCTCTCTCTCTCTCTCTCTCTCTCTCTCTCTCTCTCTCTCTCTCTCTCTCTACATTTTTATTTTCTCTCATTTGTTCTCTCTCTGCGCCAGCATAATATTCACCATATATCTTTTAAGTATATAAAAAGGTTGAGTGTTTCTCGGATCTTATAACAGGATTATTCGATTAAGAAAGAAACCAACATACTAGATGAACTCATGTTAGAGTAAATTTAAAAGCTCGAAACCCAAGAAAACCATGGGATGTCAAAGCAAAAGTTGCTATAAGTTATGCCACACAAGTACTTAGTGGTATCCGATGCCTGTTCTTCGCTTAGGTCATTCATTTAGCCATAAGTGTCAGTTGGTGATACTAGAGAAGTGGCATTTAATGGTACTTAACGCCAATCTGATGGTCAAAGATGACGCAAAGACACTCGAGAATGGAAGTTGCCTAGCTAATTTAATTATTGGCAAGTCATTATTTTTCAAGGCACTGAAATAATTATTAGTTTAATTTTAAATATTTAAAGATTGAAAATTAATATTTAATTATGGATAATATTGGAAAAACCATTTGAGAAAGCTGCCACTTGTCAAAAATGCCCATGCAAGATTTAAAAACGTCTTTAGAGACTAGAGAGAGGCATTTTTAGTGTATTCAACCTACAAGAAAAAGGGAAAAGATGCTACTAGTTTGATTTCCAACCATTGGAGAACCTTTTGAGGCAACCAAGTTTAGAAGAAAACCAATCAACATAGGTGATAGCATCTATAAGCTGTTGAGACAAGGCAACAGTAATAAATGGCTAATTTTCTTCAGTTCTTTGCATCTACAAGCTGTTGAGATAGAGCAGCAACAGTAAATGATAGATTTTCTTCAATTCTTTGCGAAGAAAGTATGAATTTTCTCTCTCCTCAATGTTCTCTCTCATCTCCAACCTTTCTACAACCTTGCTCCGAAGATTACAGCATTGAGATCACCAAAGGTTGAGAAATTTCAGGTTTCTCTACTGTAAATCCTAATCTACAACAAAAATCAGAATTCAGCAGCAGCCTTGGGAAGCATGCCAGAAATTGAAAGCTCCAAGACTTGGATTCAATAGGACAAAAGCTATTTTCGGTCAAATTCAAATGGAGGGACCAACAAATCAATGAATTTGGGTCATTTTCCATCTCCATCAAAGCAGATGAAGGCCAATCAATTAACCGAATCAAGGGGCAAATCAGATTGAAGACTTGGTGGTCATTTTGGATAGCAAGGGGAGTTGAAATACCGAAAGGCATTGGGAGAATCCCATTGTACATCAACTTCTTCTTCAATTAAGTTAAATGAATACCGAAAGGGGCGCCAATTTTGGGGCCAACAAGGTGTCCAATGTCCAAGATTATATAGTAAAGTAAGCATTTCAGTTTTGTGAATGTGTTAATTGCTGTAAATAGTACTTAATCACGTTATTTACCACCCTATCCAAGGAGGAAGGCTGGTTTTACTAGATGTCTCATATTGAGATGCTTTGGGTATTGTGTTAAAGGAAAAAGAGAGCTAAAGGAGTGTTAAAATTCAGCTGAAATAAATGAGAAAATTAAGTGTGCAACAGCAGTTTAGTAAATGAAGCAATGTCCTCCGAATCAAGACCATAAACAAACACAAAAGCACAAAACACAAAACACAGAACACAAACACATACAAAGAAAAAAGATAACACTAAAGTGAATGGATAAACATTGTAAATGAAGAAAAGGGTCTCAAGGGTAGAGCTATCCAACAAACTAATGGCTCTCATGGGAGTAGCTCAAAGAGTAGACAAGAATGGGACATCTATTAGAGACAAATCCCAAGTGCTATAACCACTAGTTGGAGAAGTATTAGCAATCATGTTTGTCTTGCTTGTGACCCTCAATCTAAGTCAAACGAGAACTTTAGGAGCTTTGGTCTATCTATCACTTGTTTTGACAGAGGAGACAACTCATTCTAGAGAACCTAGTTTATTGCATTCTAATGCATTTTCTCCTCCAATCGGAATTCTATGTGCACTTCCCAAGCAATTTCTGCATTCTTTAACCTGCCTCACCTCTTGGACATTGTCCAACCTTTCGAGGATTCTTTTGAGCATTTCTAACATTTTTCCCATCATTGAATGCTGGTCGGCCATATTTTTTACCCCAGATTTTAGGTTAGCCAATTTTTTGGACATTTAGCTATTTTTCAGCCATTTTCCACTTCGCAATCATATATATCATCATTTTCTCTCCTTCCTTGGCAAGTGCGCACTCTGACTCCATCATCTTCCTCTATCTTCGGTATTGCTATCATCATCAACCTGATCAAGTGCCCTCATTGATGCTGTGGGCTGTGTGCAAGGATTGATCAATCCTAGTGTGTTCGGCATTTATTCCTTTTTTAGTGCAAGTTTCTCTTTTTCTTTTTCTCTTGCAAATTGTCTCTCTCTTCCTCTGTGTTCGAGTTCCTTCTTCTGTCACGCATTGACACTGAGGTGATGCAAAAAGTGGAACAAAAGCGCGTTGGAAACCAAAGTACATTAGTCTATGCCACTTGCCATCTTAAGAAAATTGGAACTTGAGGTCCATTGGGCATGAGATAAGCTACAAGGAGCCATACCCAAGTTGATAAGCAACTCAAAGATGTGGAATTGTTGCAAGATGAAAATGTCAAGATGATGTACAAGACACATTTTCTAGAGTCTCCTTCCCATACTATTGTAGTCTCATCTCTATGTTAGAGACGCCCTTACGATGAGAGTAGACAACAATTCCTGTTCCTTCGCTATCCTCGTTCCCAAAACTCATCCCATGTCATTATGCGTGAGGCAACTGATAAACTTCAAGACCTAGGAAAAAATGTAACTACCCAAGATCCATCATAATAAGATCTTAGTTGAGCATCTTTCACATACAAGCAATAAGCTCTATATGGCTAGTTGTAAGAATCAAATCATCAACATAAAGAATAATAAGCATATAAACTTTAAAGGCCATCCTACAACTAGAAGTAAAGGTTGGGGAAATTATCTTATCTCTAAAACCCATTCTGCAGGAAGAAGTGGTCAAACTGTTTTTGGTGAGGAATACATGAGGCCATAAAGAACCTTGCACGAGTCATAGACCCAAGCCTCCATACCAAATATATTGAAACCTGCCTACTTGAGACCTTAGAGAGCCTTGCGCAAGCAATATACATGATCTTCTTTACTAACTACACAAAAACCTAGAGGCTAATCAACATAAATCTCCTCCTACAAGATGTCATTCAAAATGGCTTATTTGGCATCCACCTAATACAATAGCCATTGGTAGTGTGCTACAAGACAAATGACTATTCTCATAGTAGGCATTTGGGCAATTGAAACAAAATTCTATACATAATTCAAGCCAAACTTTTAAGCAAAGCCCTTGGTAACAAAGCAAGCTTACCTTAAGCTCGTTCAAGGTACCATCAATACAATATTTGGTCTTGTACACCCATTGAGCACCGATCACTTTCCTATGTGGAGGATGTGGAATCAGATTCCAGGTCTAATTTCACTCAACAAGGTTAGGCTCCTCCTACATAGCTTTGGCTCCATGTCTCCTATAAAAGAGACTACTAAATCGTATTATGGCCTCATGTGAAAATGCTCCAAAAACTCTAATTTCCAACAGCTTTATCTAACTAAAAGCATCTCGTGTCGAATAACACAATAATAATTCTTTAATTTATAATTCCAAGATCAAGCTTCTAACTTTTACCTATGCTCTACATTCTCTTGTCATTTGAAGTCAGTGAGGGTGTAAAAATCGTATGACTAAGAACCGCTTGGAGCTACATACGATGGATGGCTAAGCCTCAACTTAGAAGTGCCATAGAATCTTTCAACTCAAGTAATAGTGATTTTGGGCCACTTTTAGCCTAACTTTTCATGTAACAACTCCTACATCTCATGCGCTTAAGAGAGATTTGGCTTTGCAAGAAGGTGAATAAACTCAAACAACAAAGACAACCACATTATAAGTAGAAATCTAGGCAAAGATCATTGAGGACTTATACATCAATTGCTTGATTTAATGAGAGCTCACAATCATAGAGCTTAATTATACAACTGAACTCCTAGAGAATCAAGAAAACAATGCTTTTCTTCAACTAGGCATACTTATGCTGCTTGCAAGTTGGCCAAAAGTACATCTATTTTGATAAACGAAATTAAAAAGCATCGCGCCTGATACCTCTCCACTTGTAAGGTTCGTTGTAGAAAAGTAGCCTTGCATAGGACCCAACATGTTAAGGACCTCTCTCCTCCTCTCCCTCCCTCTTACTTGAGAAACCTAAGAAACACATAACCATACGAAAGCTTTCCAAACTCATATTACATATATGCATGGTAACCCTGAAATGCATTTCACTAGGGATGAAACATGGAACAAGTTTCACTAATGAAACTTATCAATGTACAACATTTTACCTAACTATTTCAATCCAAGGGGGGGGAAACCAATGTTTATTAAATGCAATTTGTATGTGATATTTTGCCATTTCATATGGCATTTCACAATCCCTTGCATGTAGCTCGCTCACAATCAAACTGTTAAGGATATTTGCCTTGTCAAAAATACATTTCAGATGATATGGCATAAATAAATGAAGGCAAATCCCCAATACTTGGCCATTAGAATAGTAACTTCGATCAGTTTCAGCCATACCTCCCCATCAAGACACATGTCAAGCTGACATATTGCATAACTTGTATTTATTTCTCAACTATGAGCCAGAAATGTTACTGGCAGAGCAGTAAATAGGTTAGAATGTGATAGTATGGTGGATGACGGAAAAAAGAAGTGTTCTATGAAGTTGCAAAATTGTTCGGCAACTAGGCATGCTGATGCTGCTTGGAAGTCGGTAAAATGTACACTCTGGAGGCTACATTGAAAAAATGTGCTTCTAACCCTTTTCCCAGGCTTCGAAGCTCTAAATTGTGATCAATATCCCGTAACAAAAACTGATCTGCTAAATGAGACAAAAGAAATTCATCTCTGAGCATCAGATGGTTTAGAAGCTTCCTGATGGCTCTCCAATTGTGCCGCGTCTGAATCCTCTGCTTTCTGTTCGAATGATTGTTGCTCCTCTGTTGATTCCGATAGGCCACTTCCTGCATCCGCTTCCAGCACATCCCTGGACTCTTCCCCCTCCCCAGCTTCGGCATCATTCATCATTGCCTTCTCTGCTTGCAGGACTGGTTCATAGTAGTCAGGGCTGCTCTCCATACATTCCTTGAGAGCCAAAGTGACATGGTAGCACTTCTCTACAATGTCCTCTTTAGCTTCCTCTGCGCCCTGAACGCACTTCTCCCAATTGATAAAATTCTCCCTGCAGGGCCCGCCTTTCATGAACAGGCAGAAGCCACACTCCCCCTCTTCTTCTTCCTCCTCTCCCTCCTTACTTTCATCTTCCTCTTGCGTGTTTATCTTCTGATCGCCCGATTGGGAAATGGCCTCCTCATTAGTCGCGACAAAGGCCAACTGCTGCTCATTGGGGCCAGGGCCCTCTTGTGGCTTGCCATTGCGATCTTCTGGGTCACGCTGCTCCCCTTCCTCTGTGCGGTCGATGGCGGCAGGATTGTCTGCCATGCGAACAACGACAATGCACGCTGGGCTACGAGCAACAGAGAGCACAGTAATGATGTGCTGGCATAAACCCTAAACCCTTGCCCACGTTAAACCCTTGTCAATCTATGTGCGTCGCGTGCGAGTCGTGACCGTGCTGCATAACATTACATAAAATGAAAGCTGCCATCATAGTCTGTTTACTTCTACTTTTATTTTCATTTTCCTTTGTTATAATTGGTGCATCGTCTACTCTGTAGTATACTCTATGTACTATTAACTAACAGGGAGTGAGGGTGTCTCCCTTAGACCACCTTCCCTCGGCCCCTTTTCGAACAGCCTAACATTCCCACCCAACAAACAATGCCAAATCTACAACGAGCAAGAATAATTTGGAAACTTTTGCATTTGGTGCATTGCCAAAAGGGACCGCGGGAAAGTTCCCTTATGTCCCTTTTGTGGGCATGCAAAGGAAACTAAAAAGCACCTCTTTTGGGATTGTCTATACATCACTCCAATGTGGAAGGAGGTGAGGATGTGGCTTAGTCAAGCCAATCTTCTAAACAGCTTTGGAATGACAACAGCTCTTTTTGCTGACTATGCCTGAATGGACTCTAGTACATGGGGGAAGGTCACCTTTTGCTAACCGTGCTGGAATGGCAATCATTGCTTTTGGCAATGCACATAGTTAGAAAACACATGACAATGGCGATCATTGCTTTTGGTGCATTTCCAAAATGGACCACGGGAAAGTCCCCTTCTGTCCCTTTTGTGGGCGCGCAGAGGAAACTGAAAAGCACCTCTTTTGGGATTGTCTACACAGCACTCTAGTGTGGAAGGAGGTGAGGAGGTGACTTAGTCAAGCCAATCTTCTAAACAGCTTTGGAATGACAATAGCTCTTTTTGCTAACCATGCTAGAATGGACTCTAGAACATGGAAGATCGCCACTTTACTCAATGGGTTGGCAATCCAATTTGTGTAGACCAAAAGAAACAACCTAATTTTTAGGAATACCAAGAATGAGAAACCTGATGACTCTATAAACCAATTCAAGTTTGAGGTAATAGTTGTGCTAACAATACTCAATGAGAAACTTTAGGTCTACAAGCTAATGTATAAGAAGCTTTGTTGTAAGGCATAATGCCTCATCGTGTCCCGATGATGCACCCCCTCTACCAATATCAATATATGAGCAAGTGCATTACAAAAAATAATAATAGTATAATTATTATTAACTATACTAATTTGATAGTATAGAGTTAATATTAACTAATAAAATGTAACTAACTATTAATAATGGATATTTAGTTATTAACTAATAGCCACATTAACATTAATAACAATAGTTGCATTATATTAATAGCATAGTCATCATTAACTAACAGCATAACGTATCAAGTAAGTATACTATATTATTGCATATTATTATGTATTACAACTATTGTTATTAAAGTTATTTGGGTAGACATTTGATGCGGGGGGACTTTTGCATGCCATTGAGTAATAATAACATTATATTAATTGTATATTTATAATTAACTAATGGTATAAAGTTAGCTATATATTAACCAACATTATAATGCATCAACTAAGTATATTATATTATTCATATTACTACTATTATTATTAATGTTATTTGGGCAAACTTTTGAGAATAGGGGAGGGGCTTTCATAGGCAGCCGAGGTAATAATTATGTTATACTAATACTATAATTATCATTAACTAATAGTATACATTAATAATTATATACTAACTAATAGTATAATATATCAACTAAGTATATTATAGTATTACATATTACTACTATTATTATTAGTGTTATTCAAGTGAAATTTTGAGGCACACACACATATATATATATATATATATCAACAAGGGCACACTATCGCACATAAGAGCATTGCCATTTTTGAGAGAGAGAGAGAGAGCACCCTTTTTCTTTAAATTTTTTTCCACACATTTTAAAGCTAAGTGGACCACTTAACTAAAGTACATTGAATAGATCATGGGGTGTAATAAGTACCCTCAAAGGCTATGGGATCTCTCTCTCTCTCTCTCTCTCTCTCTCTCTCTCTCTCTCTCTCTCTCTCTCTCTCTCTCTCTCTCTCTCTCTCTCTCTCTCTCTCTCTCTCTCTCTCTCTCTCTCTCTCTCTCATTTTCAAGAATCAAAACTCCCTTCTCTCTCTCATGTCAAGGGGATGCAATGGCAGTGGAGAAGGAGAAGAGGAAGATGCGGGAGAGAAGAGCACACACAATGTAGGTGTTCTCCAACTAAACTGACAGCCTTATTGCACTATCATATTATATATGAATAAAGAATGGATAGTCACAGTGTACACGGGCAGGCCCGAAGGCCTTTTACCCCAATAACCTCCCACTAAAAGGCCAATGTAGCTGGGAAGTGAAAACAAAGAAAAGAAAAAAAAGACAAGGTGAGGAATCATGACATCTCACCCAATGCCCAATCAGAAAGCGAGCTGTGCAAGAAGTGTTGGGAACCTCTACAGAAGAAAAGTCAAGCATCCTCAAGTCCATGACATCTAGGAGATAAGTGATCCTGCAGCTCCATACAATGGAGCAATCCAAGAATGCTTCTCATGAAGCAAGCACAACTCATCAGTGCACGGCTATAAAGCATCAGAGTCAGGCATAGCATCAGCGTGGCGCATACAAGGTAGCGGAGAGCAGTCAAACTCTCCAAAGTCAATAACTGAAAGAGAGCCAACATCTTGGACACTCGTCCAATGGGATCTCAAGACTACATGTGGCCTCAGCAAAGCGAAAGACTGACATATGGCTGGTTGTCCAGCCTACAAAACTACAAGAAAATGGTTCTCATGAGCCTGCAAGGGGTCTAGCAAATGACCACCAATATCCTGACCCTGACTGCTATGCATAGCTACGTCATCTGGGCCAATAAGTGCCTCATTTTCAGCATAAACAACTTGCTGTAATGGCACTGTAGCTGATGTAAAATCGGTTGCAAAGTGTACTGAATGCTCATCAAGAGGCCTGAGAGGTGTCTGTGTCTCATAGAAGACAGCATGATGACTACGTATGACCTGCCGAGCATCCAAATCCCATAATTTGTAGGCCTTAAAGTCACCATCTCCATAACCAAGGAGGATACATCTATGTGACATAGGCTCATGTGGCATACGTACAAATGCCTGGCAGCCAAACATCCTCAAGTAATCATAGAAGGGTTGCATGCTACTCCATGCTTCATGGGGTGTAATATGATCCAAGGTCAAGCACGGCGTCATGTTAACCTAATAGATTTCCGTCATAAGGGCCTCGGCCCAAAAGCCATAAGACAACCCAGCTGTGGTAAGCATAGAAGCAACATTTGCCTGTAAGGTCAAGCACATGCCATGAGCAATCCTATAATATACCGTGGGGACAAGAAATCAATGCCATATTGCTGACAAGAGGTTCGAAATCTAGGAGAGAGAGCATGCCTCTCATAATCCATCTACAAGCCCCTAGGCCTGCTACTACAGCAGAATCCATAAACCTGTCAAGCATAACTGCAGCATCCTCAATCTGCACCAAGGGAAAAGCCCAAACATGGTGGGTAGCATGATCAACAAAGGTCACAAAGTACAACGCTCCACCAAGTGACTAGGAAGGCATAGGTCCATATACTGCAAATGAACAAGATCTAGAGGAGCATGCCTCATACAATTGCCATAAGCCAAGGGGGCTCTCCAAGGACCAAGAGTACAATCAGGGCAAGCATCAAGATCTGTAAGTGATATAGGAGGCAACAATAAGTCTAAATGAGACAAGATCTCCATCTCTCTGTGGTGCATATGGCCTAGGCAATAATGCCATAACAATGCATGTGGTATCTAGATAACTGCAACCATAGAATCTCCCACATGAGAGACATGCATTGGGTAATGAGAACCAACTCTAGAACCTCTGGCCAAAACCAAGCAACCACGACGATAGATCTTCCATGACCTATCCTGAAGAGAAATAGTATATCTTGCATTATGCAACTGACAGACTGAAATCAAGCTCTTACTAAGCATGGGAACATGCAAAACATCCCTGAGTATAAGAGAAGTCCCATTAGGCAAAGCTAGGTGTATATCCCCTGTACTAACAATAGCATAAGACTGCTCAAGGCCCAAATCAATACATTCGTCAACCTCCGTGTAAGAAGAGAACCATGCTCTATGAGTGGTAACATGACAAGATGCCATAGAGTCCAAAAGCCAATCAAATGCATAGGCTTGCTCATTGAGTAAGTAAGTTGTAGGGAAACAAGATGACATGAGTACATGCTCAACTGCATCATCATGGGTAACTGCATGTATCTCACCACTAGTAAGAGTGGTGACACATGTTGCATCTGTTGTATCTCTGACTCTTTGCTCATGTCGAGTCCGTCTCTGTCTTTGCATCTCTCTAATCCGTCTAAAGCATTTTCTTTGAACATGCCCAAGCTTCCCATAATGGAAGCAAACAACATCTGAAGTAGAAGAACCTGTAGAAGACGACAAGGAATCCAAGTCATCATGAATAGGGCTATCCATAGCATCCCCCACGGAGCTCAAGCAGTCGAGGGCTATCCCAACGGAGGGAACTTGCTCATAAAGACAATCATCTGCAAGCACGTCAGTGGTAGAAGCATGCTACAAAGGCTCATGAAACCTCAACAGACGGGCGGACATAAAGGCATCAACCAAGGATGCAAAAGCTCCCACATGAAGAAGAGTCATAGCCAACTGCATGACATAACCAACCACAGTACGGTAAAGCATAAGACATTTTTCATAAGAGCATATGGTATTCAACCATGAAATCAGCCCATAACCATAATGGCAAACATGACTCTGTAGTACATTAGACCACATAGTAGCATCCAAGTCAATGCAAGATCGGTGAGTGGCATAAGATCCTGCAATGGTCAAGCTCCAGGAGAAGCCCAAGTATATGTACAACAACATCCAAATGAGTGGCTTTGTAAAGTATATGACAGTAGACAAAGTGCATAGCTAGGTAAGCATGAAGAGCAACTGCTCTTTGACCTATATGGGCAAAAGCAACCCAACTAGCATAGAAGCTAGGCAGCACAAAAGCAACAAAGCCATAACTGCTAAATCCAAGCACTTTCAAGAAGTCTAGTGATCAAGGAGTACCCCGCAAATAACCAAGCATCAATGAGCAATGAAATCTCAATAACCAACTACCAAGACAACGGAGCAAGCACGGCTCAAACATGTATCTGTATCCAAGTAAATCCAAGATCCATAATCGGGGCATTAAGGGCCAAATAGCATCCAAGCTGCATAAGTGATAAGCCAACCAAATGCAAACTGCTCCACAAAATTCTCAAATGCAAGTCGATTCAAGCTCAAACATTTGCCATACTGCAGCCAAATCCAAAAGCATCCACATCAGACATTAGTCCCATAATGGGTAGCACCGGGCGTAAACCTTGTCAAGTGAAATGCTAGATGCAAAGAAAATGACAGTGAACCAAGAATTGAGCTCTATTCTTTGCTCAAGAAGCATCTGGGAGTATAAACATCAAAGTGGTATCATCCAAATATATCAGCATATCTTCCCGAGTAGTCTGCAGCACTCGTAGACCATAGGCATAACCAAACTGGAGGTAAAATAACCTGTCAACCAAGGTAGCATAAATCCCAACCAACAACGAAGTGTCTGCATCCAAAACAAGGCTCAATAGCTCTCAAATAGCATATTCGGGCATAAACCATGATGACCAAGCATCAATACATCCAATAGGACACCCGAATATCAACAAAGAGCATTATGCATAAGTCGTCCCCGATAAAACCTTGCTACCTAAACAATGTACAACAGTAAATCCCTGCATAGATTGAGCTATGGAAGCTCAAACCAAGTCCCAAAGCATCTCAAAACATTGCGCAAACATCCCCAAAGCATTTGGGCATCACATACCAAGCCTAGGGAGCATCACATAAGCTAAGAGCATGACATTTTCTTGCTATAAATCAACTCGAATTTGTTACAAAAAATTATATGATCAAAATTTGGTAGATCTGACATCACCATTGTGCTCGGAGCATGACAAAACCCCAAGTTAGACTCTTACCTTGCCTGAATCGGGTTCTGAATGCCCGAGATATGAGAAAAAATGGGATTTTTGAGCCAGGTTTTGAAACAAGCACAAAAAAACTTGAGCTGCTATTGTGGGGCATGTTGGTTATGCTAAGGATAAGGGGGAAAATGGGGGCATACAAGGTGCCCAATGAAGCCAAGGAACACCTGCAAAGAGCCTATAAGGGCCGGGGTGAGATGAGAGATGAAATCTTACCTCGGGGGGAAGAAGCCATGGCTAGCATTGAAGCTCCAAGCTCTAGGACTTCAATCTGGGCTGAAGTAATGCCAAGCCAAGTTCCACGATCAAGCTCTAATCCAAAGCTCTGACACCAATTGAAGGGGATACAATGGCAGTGGAGAAGGAGAAGAGGAAGATACAGGAGGGAAGAGCACACACAATGTAGGTGTTGTTCAACTAAATTGACTGCCTTATTGCACTATCATATTATATATGAATAAAGAATGGGCAGTCACAATGTACACGGGCAGGCCCAGAGGCCTTTTACCCCAACATCATGTATATCGCTCTTGCCACCTCTCAGTTAGCTCTGTGTGTGTGTGTGTGTGTGTGGGTGTGCGCACATTGTTAGAGGGGTTTTAGTCAAAAGGTCATATCCACCGGGGATCAAAGAGAGAATGAAGTAGAGAATAGGAGATAGGAGAGAAGAAAAAGAATAGGCAAGAGGTACACAAGATAAAGACAAAGCTCAATGAATCAAAGCACTATGTATTGATAGAACCTGAGAAGATAAGCAAAATCCTTATCTGGGACTACTCGAAAGCAATCTCTAAGCATTAGATATCCTAGAGCTCTCTAGTAGACTAAACACGCTCACCAAACACTAGATTCTTCTTTGTTGCTTAGATCGCAATTCTAATGGTCTCATTGGCTCTAAAAGGGGAGCTAAAACCCAGGATGCTTGATCAAAATTCTCCTAGATTGCTCTCTCTTCTTCTTCCCAATTCAGAGTGTTGTTTATTGCCTGAAAACTGGATCGTATCGTGCAGGAATTCGAAAGCCCCTTTTTTGCATAAGATGTCCCAAAATTGGCTGAAAAACCACTTGCTTTTTGCATGTCTCTCTATTCTAGAAGTTCTCTATACCTTTTTAGGATATTTACAAGAAATAATATCCAATATGTTAAAAATAGACTAAACTTGTCTAAAAAACTTGTATTTTGGAACCATCCATACTATGGACACTAAGACTAATGACTAATTTGACATTGACTCTCTAGATCAATAATAAGAAAGCCTAATAATGATGTACTCCAAGGTTTTTCACACTATGTTCATGTAGCGGAGTACGACATCCACCCCCTTTGAACATGCACATCCTCCAGTATGTGCCAACGATGCATCCACCTAGGTCAAACACCCATATCATCAACTTGTTGCTCATCATGCACATAAGAAGGCATCCCCCTTGATCATAGATCAAAATGACTAGCATTTGCACAACTCTAACACTATACCAAGCATCCACTCTAGGGTCATCAGGCTTGGGTGTGTATTGTATACTAGAGGCTATTGAATCTTCATACACTGGCTATCACCCCCATCACAAATACATAGCAATATGCTTGCTCTTTCAAAATCCATCGCATGGAAAGTTGCTCCTAATAACCTTTTTGCTCCACATCCAACATAATCAATGCATCCAACACACTTAGACTATCTCTGAAAATATCAAAACATTTCAAATTTTGAAGCATCTCTACATTTCATGTCAAGACATCAGACAAAGCATCTGACATCACATCTAACATCCTCTAAAGGTATATCTTTGAGCTCATGAATTGTCTCAAAAACAATAACTATATCTTGCAAATCATGTGTATCCAACACTTCACCAATCTCCCTTTGAGTCCCTACATCAAGTAAAACATGAGCTTCATAAACCTCTTCAGATGCATTAAGAAAATCTTCATATGCAATGGCTGACTCTTCCACTACATGATCTTCCGAGGCATCCATGGTGGCTATCTCAATATCAGACTACAGCTTATATCCTAACTATTTGCCCTTCTTTTTGCTCTCTTGCTTGGTATCCTGTTTTTTTTCCTGTCCAATCTCTTCCATAACATGGTCGAGAGGTGGTTGATTTGTAACTTTAGGCTGATCCACACTTCTTCTTGCAAGTATATCCGCGTTTTGCACCTTTGCTAAATATGCATACATCGAATATGCATCTACCGGTGATTTCCAGCTAGTTATGTTACGAAAGTCTTGCCCTGTGTGAGACATTTCACTATCAATTACTTTAATCTTTTCAATTACATGCAAATCATGTATCCATGTTGTAGCCTTTGGACCCAACCATCACTTGACCAAGCATTCTATCCAACTGTAGACCAAAAGTAGAAGCATGTACAGTCGCATAAGCATTTCGAACAGCTAAGTCTTCCAACAAATTTTGCATATCTCCCTTTCCAAAATTCAAAGCAAGAGGCAATCTCATTTCTTGTGCATGGATCTTGCCATCTTTCCAAAAGATGAGATGTCGTGCCAAGGCATCTTGATAAGCATTACCATCCTTCCTTTCATGCTACAAACTATCACACCACATACATATTTTCCCTAGTTTAGGGGTTGATGCTTATCCCCTTTCTGTAAAAGGAGACCTAGGAGAGAGGAGAGAAGGGAGAGACTATAGAGAGGAGAGAGAAAGAGGAAGAAGAAGAGAGAAATACAAGAAAAGAGAGAGAAAGAGAAGGGAAGTTGGAAGGAAGGGTAACAGAGACTTGATTATTGATAAAACTGATGCCCTAATTGGATCTCCCAACACCTTAAATACCCCGTATGTATAACTAGGTATTCCCGTGCTAACCCGTGTCCTACTTGTCTATCCCCACTCTTTTACATTCCATCCTGACCCTGAAGGTTTTTGCCCTCAAAAACAAAAAGAGGACTTATTAGTGTGCCTCATAGCGGACCCGGGGGGGAGGGGGGGAAGGGTTGCAGAGTACTACTCTGTTTAGCATTACAAAGGAGAATACAGATATGGGAAAGTACAATATTATGTGGAATTGGGGTATACAAATGTGTATATGATGTATATGACATGTGCAAGTTGATAGCGTATGAGTTTGGCCACCAATTCTTGACAATTAGGGGCTGACAAATAGTGGACAGCATGCTGTCCAGAATAGGCCTCTACTGTGGAGAAAAATGGTCATAACTTTCTATAGGCAGCTTTGATGGAGAAGTGTGACATGTTAAAACGAAGCTCATGAAGCGTACTTTCAATCCATATAGTCACACTTCACTGTCATTAATGCAGGGTAAAAAGTGTTCTAAAATAGTGTGCTATCTACAAGTTTGTAGTGCAAACTAGGGCAAATTTAGCTAATCCTTAGTCAAAATTGCACCCTTGAAGTAGGGGGAGAATTGCATTGGTGAAATGATGATTGGGGTTGGGATTTTCAAAGACCATTCCATTCCTCGGGGTCAAATGGATAACCTACATAATAAGCATCAAGAGCATAAGGGTCATCCATACAAGCATGGGTCACTGTACTACCTCCGGGGTCAAAAGGATAATTGTGATCCAATGCATCCGCTGTATCATAGAAGTAATTCATGGTGTCATCTTCAAGCACTGATGGTGGCACAAGATTTTCACTGACCCATACAGTAGCATGCTAGAGCAGATGAGGTTGCAATCAGTATAGCATTCATTGCATCAACCCCTAGGCATTTCATGTCCATGAGTCCCACACGTGGCTACTACTGGGCATTCAACATTAAGGGTCTTGGGCTGATGGGGCACTTGCTCATGAAGCTGTAGTGAGATGCTCTCATCATGGCATCGGTTGTGAGAAGCATCATGTTGCTCATAAGGATGCGCATGCTGCTCATAGTAATTATCAAATGGCTGATGATATCAAGCACTCCTTTATTGATAGTGATGTTGCTTCCCATGTACATACTCGTATACATTTGCATGATGCTACCCATGTATATAAGGCTGTCTAGATGGTTTTCCATGTATGTGACCAGAATGTAGGTCGTAAGAACATGTATAGTCATTAGATGCATGCTGCTGCTCAAAATATTCAAAATCATCATATGCATGCTGACCATAAGTAGGTGCATGCAATTGCCTTTGCACATCGAACCCATGCTGCCAATGTTTGGTCATGGTACTCATAATGTCCATGAGAATGCCCATGCTACTATTCATAATCATGTTGAGTCGCCCTTTAATTGCAGCCATTTGAGCAACTTGAGTTGTAAGGGCTGCAAGTTTGTCATTGATTGCTTTGGTTTGCATGTTGGTAACTGAGATGGTTGAGATCACTCAATCCATCTTAGACATGAATTGATGTGTTGCCCAATTAGTTGGTTGTGGCTCGCATGTGGAAGAGCTTCTTGTTGCCATAGAGTAGCATTCAATGCATTCATTTGGGGATGCCAAGAGTGAGAAAAGGAACTAGAACTAAGAGCTAGGATTGATTTGTTTTTGCAAATACTATTGTCTCTTTGTTGGAGCATTTTATCCATCAAGTCCTTATGCCTTTTTTCATCCCTTGCATCAATCCATCGTAAAGTATGGAGCAAAGCTCTACATTCTTGGTCACTTATGTTTCTTTTATCCTTGTCCCCTACCATTGAAGGTGCAGTCCACACAAGCCCCTAGTCACAAAATTTGAGATAACTTTGGCTATGGAGCTCTGATCGGCGAACTTTCTGGTTCAAAATAGAGGGGAGAGTGCCCTTTGCGAGCCTATTCAAAAAATTTTATAATAGAAAATATTTAGAATTGATTGTGAACAACTTTCTGTGGTTGTACTAAAGGGGACTACAGTCTATCTCGTAGGACCACTACACACAAAAGTGGCTATAACTCTCCAATGGGAGCTCTAATCAGGGATATTTGTAGCTCTAATTGAAGATATTGATCCCCTCTATGCAAAGATCATAGGTATGTAATAACAGGTCTTATACAAAAAATTCTATAATAAGAAATGTGTGGCTGAACTGTGCAATCCAACACTCTGTTTGCAACTGTGAGAGGCATGTTTTGAATAGTTGATACCTTATAGGGCCTAACCAAGTTATCAAATTGAATTAGGACCTTTGGGAGACCTATGAGCACCCTAGGGGACCTGCAAATACTTTCCCAACCCAAAATACCTTGGTAAACACCTGTAGAAGTGGAAGTGTACAACAGCATGTATAAGCCTATTATGATCTAAAACTTGTCTTGTAAATCATTTTGGGTTGGAAGTCACTGCCAATATGATCCAAACCATTGCCACCATGTCAAAATGCATTGCCAACATGAGCATAGCCTTGTTAAACATGATCATCTCATGACCAATAAGTATCATTGCTAAACAGGGCATATACTTGCCAACATAGACATAGGCATACCACTATGAGTACCATTGTCAAGTTCACTTATTGTTAACTCGGATTTGGCCATACCCTCTGGAGTCAACACTGCAGAGGCTTGTTGGAATGCTTTTGAATAACAATAGTTAAGCTCCTTGGGTGCTCCAAGTATTGATGTCATATCTTAATGACATAGCTTGACACAGGTATTCAGAAGAGGGTCAATCCCTTCCTTTCCATGACCAAAGCTACTACAAGTTCCTAATCAGATCATTTGTATTAGCAATCTCTCTCAAATGGTAAATGACTTGGGCATGAGCAATTGGAGCCTCCATAGGTGCAGTAGACCAAATTGATCAGGTGCTTCCAACTATGGCCTACAAATGTGGCTCAAAGTCCCTTGGGTCTCAAGGAAAACGTTGATCTCTATGTCTTTAAGCTGCTCATCTAGTATACCATCTGAAGTAAGATGCCCACAGTTTATAACCAATACTATAATCCCTTAAGTGGCATGCATTTGAGGTAGTCCTTGTACTGTTTGGAGTTAGAATTTTTGATACATTTTGTTGATTTAAGTTTGCATTTTAGTTTATTTGTAACGTTCTAAATTTTTTTCCGCGTAAACTACCTCTAATAGGAAATGAGGATAATGATATAGCATTTTTTTTAAAAAGGATAATGGAATTTTTTTTTCCTTATCCCCCCCAGTCGACGGTTGTGCTAGAGGGGGAGAGGGAAATAGAATGTCAAGCAAGCTCCTTGCCCGAGCGTGCTCACACTGGGAGGCATGCCTCTCGACACGTAGGAGAGGAAGCATCTCCCTCCCCTCCCCTATTTAAACTGTGAGGGCGGCGAGAGAAAGGAAGGACGGAGAGGAGACGGACACTCTGCAGCATTGTGAGGGGAGAGAGAGATCAAGGACGGGCTTGCTGCTGCTTCCGGGAGTGGAGATGGGCCGCTGATGTCTGCCGAAGGCCAGGATGGCGTCGCCTCTGCTGTGAGGCCACACCCAGCCCCGTCAAACGCCGCCAATTCAGTGTTGAGATTTCCCCCTCCTGCCACATGTCTAAAAGAAGCTGTAGAAGCTTCTGAGGGGAAGCTTCTAAGGGGGCTTTATAAGCCCCCTTTCCCCCCCCCCCCCCCCCCCCCCCCCCCCCCCCCCGTGTTTTAGCCCCCTTAGCCCCCTTCCCATGGATGTTGGAAACCTTTCCTTTGGGCCCCCGTGTTTAAAAATTTCTTCTAGCCTCCCTTCTCTTGAGGCATCTTGAAACCCCTTCCCGTGGCCTCTTGAAACCCTTTCCTCCAAATTTTCCTAAGGGTCCTTAGACCCTTACTTATAACCTTTAAGGTTACTATTTCCCTTGGAGTTTCCCCCTTAGGGTTTTCCCCCATAAACGGGTTTTGACCTTTAAGGTCTTATCTCCTCAGTTTTTTTTAAATCCTCCTTAAGGCCCTTCCTTTGGGCTTGAAACCCCCTATTGTAAAAACCCCCTTAAGCCCTTCCCTTGTGCTCTTGAAACCCCATGCAAAATACCCTTGGAGCTTTGTTCTTTTTCCCCACTCGTAAAAGAGAAGAGAGTGTTGAAGGCTTTTAACACCTCCCTTTCCCACTCAAAAACCCTCGTAAGGGATTCCACACTTTATTTATTCCCCGTTTGTGTGAGTCATTATAAGGCCATTAAGCCCCTCCCATGGCTTTAATGGGTCTTATCCGCAAAAGATTTTGAAACACCCCTTCTTTCGAAATCCCTATTTCAAGGAGGGAGCCTTCTAAAACTACTTTCGACGGACGGTGCAAGGGAGCGACGGTGGAATTCCAAAGAGGAGTTGTAAAGCTACTTCCACGTCCGAAAGACTACAATTGCGATGCCTCCTAAGAAAGTCCAAGGTGCAGTCGGCAGGAGGGTCGTCTCTCAGCATCCACGTGGATATCTCACCCCAAGCTTAGGTTTTCCTTCCTAATTTTTATTTGATATTGTTGTAATTCAATCATGCAAGGTTAATTGTTAGAAATATGATATATTTTTGTCCTGGATGCTCACAACGGAGGAACTTAGTCGTCAATACTTTTAAATGAAACATGCAAATTAAAGAAAGCATAAACGCATTTCTAGCAAATAGCTTTATGCATTGAAATGAATTATAAACTAGATTATTGTCCATTAAAATAGTATACTTCGTTTAAGCCTAGATGTATAAACTATGTATCGCACTATTAACCCATATCCTCTTCACAATGAATCATCATGGAAAGTGCAAAGCATGAAATGATTCTTACGAGGCATAACTCTAGGAAATTATCGTTTGTAAATTGCATAAATTATCAAGTAAAAGGTTGCTTGTTTAGTATGAATTTTGTTTGCAAAGTATAGGAAGATTAGTTGGAATTAACCTAACCTATGCCTGACCCTAAATCGATAAGTTAAGGTTGAAAAATTAATTTACGCATAGACAACGAGTCATGTGGAAATGATCACGTAATTATTTTCTAGAGTTAACCAAATTGGTATAAATCTAAAACACCTAAACCGCGGAGTACTCGTTTGGAAAGAGTTGAATTCCAAGTAATTCACTAGGAAATTAACGCGTGACCTAATCGTATCGTATTGTTAAAACTGATATTCCTTTACCTTAAATACTTGCCCACATTCACTAAATGTAGAGACAATGAAAAATGTAATTGGAAAGTGAGCTAGGGTTTGTCCCTAAGAATCTTACAAGATGAAACTTGGAAACCCTAGGTCTAATGACGTCAGCCTAGTAACCTGAAACAGATTGTTTCGTGACTCCATTGTCTCATAGTTCGATGTGACACTTGTGCAACAAGTGCGGAGTCATACGATCTTGTGATTGGATCACAAGGGAATGGACAAATTCTCGCAACGAGAATGGCAAGTCCTTACGCAAGTTATCTTGTAAGAGGATGAATAATCATCCTAATTTAGTATCTTTCTTGAGTAAAGAAGATTGATTGGAAACTAAAGACCAACCGATAAACTGAAATAACCAATGAACTTAAGGTTTGACCAAGTCGGGTTAATAGGGTATGCCCTAACCCAGGATATAGGGGATCTTGCCTAGTTGCAAGTCATCCCGGATCGAGTACTGGACGCATTCGAAAGGAAGGATTCATTCCTTAGCAGTTTGCCAACAAAAACGATCAATGGAAATGTTTGTGCTTGCTACAGATTTTAGAGCACTGTTTGGCTTTGTTTGATCAATGAATTAAAAGATAAAAGGATATCTATACTTCAGGTTGAAGGCCTGAAGGGAGAGGCAGCTTCAGTTACCCCCAACTGCCTGCCTAACCCTAACCAAGGGGGTTGTTAACCGCACCGCGCAAGTGGACCGAACCCACTGCGAGATGTCTCTCTGTTGAGCGCTACTTGGAGTAGGAGGACGCTTGGGTGCGAGAGGGGGCTTTGGCCATAAATCCCTCGCCTTCCGGGCCCTGCACAAGAGGCTAACGTGACTCGGGATTGGATCTCGAGGCCCGCATACTAGTCTATGGGTAGAAACTTGGATTAGTGATCCCTGTGGATTGCTGGATAGCCTTCGGGCGGATTGTGGATAAGCCTATGGGCTGGACTCTTTGTATTTCAAAGATAAATATGTTAACCTATTAATAATGAACTTGTCTGATATTGTTTTTCTATGTCAAGTGATAAGATTATGTGAAAGAACTAGTGCTTAACGTGTTAATTAAAGAAGCTGATTGTTACATGTCCAACTAATGTGTTAGGTAATTAAATAACTAAAACAACCCGAGGAAAGTGCAGAGGATGGGCCATAGGTCTGTCCTATGGATGGGTGGTCCCGGTTGGCCAGGAACTTTTCTCAAATCACGATGGACAACTGGAAGATCGTCAAAGAACACGAACAACAAGAGCATTGACCTAGAGTTATATTTGAACCTGATTTACGTTGTTTTAGGGGAACTGAATGGGACTATGCCTTATGGCAGAGAGGTTGAGCTTTGCATCCCTCTCGTTTCCCATTCTCCTTGAACCAAGTGCAGCATGAATCAGCTTCGGACCTGGCGTTTCTGCGTAAAGTAATTCTCTTGGGTCTGACGCTAGTTGATGTTAGAAAATGACCAATCAGCAAAACCCTAATTCAGGTCGATCCTAAGTGGGAACGGTCGGAATACTTCCGCTACGTGGCAGACGCGGAAAGCCCTAAATCGCAAACCCCATAACATTCCATGGGAGTGCCGGGCGAAGCTTTCTAGTCATCCTTTCCGATGGACTGCTAAGACGTGTCCTGAAAATACAAGTGGACATGTTACACTGTTGACCTATGAACCAAATAGCACAAATGACTCCTTGTAAATTTTCAGCAGCTTCTTTGTTGATGCCTCCTACTACATGCAAATATATTGAGCATAGGGGCATGAACAACTATAGTTGTATCTAGTCCTTCTTTCTAATGTTTCTCCTCATGCTATTCTAGTCTTGTAGGCAGCTCTTCTAGTCTTGTAGTGTAACCTTGTTTCTCATATAAGGAACTTTTACCAACTTGATAAGCCCTCTTCCAAGGAACCATAACTACCTCGTTAATAACCAAGTACTCTACTGTGATGTTGGATCCATTTTGAAGCTTGTCAAAAGTATCCTAAAGATTTTGCTAGTTGCATATACACAACAGTCCACCTTGAATGTCAACATGAGTGTCAATTAGCAAGACCTTACCATCATCATTCTACCATTGAGCTTGATGTGAACCTCAAGTTCATAACCTTGATGAGTAGTAGAACTCCGCACTTCCCACCAGCTGCAATGATATGGATGTGGAAGCACAAATTGTAGGACATTCTGAGCAAATATGTTGAAAATGTATTGCTGAAAGTGTAGGAGGTAGATCTCATCCTAGAATTTGTGATTGACTGAAGTTTGAATCCTACCACGAAGCCCTGTCTTCCATGAGGTGATAAGTGTCAAACATTTTTTGGAAGCACATCAAGAAGGTGTAAGGATTGAACAAACTCCACAGCTTGTTGAAGATAAAAGAAACTTGCAGATGGTGGAGTGTGGGGATGAGCCATGCCTGAATTATCTTCGTTTCTCTCAATCTCTCCAAGTATATGCTCTCTCACCTCCTTGCTCATCTGGCTTAAGGGAGGAGACAATGCTACATATGGTCATTTTGCATACCTTTTGCAAACTCCAAGGCTAAGAAGAAGAGCTCATGTGACATGCTGGTGTCGTGTTTGCAAATACCTTGTAATTGGTTAGGAAGTGCTATTCATGGGCCAATTTGAAAGAGCCCCTGAACTTTGGTTGTATAGTCTCAATTCAATGCAAATCTGGCTAAGATCTAGAACGAAGATTGACAAAAAATATGAAAGCATTCTCTTTGAGCCCATGTAGATAGGAATAAAAGCTTTGATTATCTGCTCTTTGAGCTCTGTCTCTAGCATTTTTCTATATCGAGGCCTATCCTTATAAAAAATTTACATTTGTACATGAGTTATCATATACAAGCACGTACTCTTTGCTTCTTCTAACCTTGTTCTATGCCAAATTAGTCAGTAAGACCCCTAGAAAACTTCTAGTAGGTTGTTTTCCTTTTGTGCACCACCAGTGTATCTTGTATGTCCGGAGTATCTGGTATGTTCTTAATAATGAAACTTCTTCATTCCTTGGGTGAAATGAAAGGCTCTTTGTCCATGGTTAGGTCATCTACTATGAATATCGGCTAGGTTTTTTCACCTTCACCACAACCAAGTTCACTTCCTTAACCTTGGCAGGTCCTTCAATGGGCTCGCTCATTTGGCCTTGTCATTTTACTTCCAATAACACCACTATTCTATCATCCTTTGAATTTCGTGAATTGTTTAGATAGGTCCCGTTGTTTCCTTTTCTTTTTGGCATCTGAATCCTTAGTTTACTTCCTTGTTGCCTCCTATAGCCATGGACTAGGAGATATCCCTTGGTGTGTCAGTCCTAGGGGGTTTTGGAATCTTACGGTCACTATCAGAGCTTATTTCAAAATCAGAGTTGAATTCACTTTTTCTCCGCTAGAAGAAGGAGTCTCACCAAGTGATTGGAGCTCAAATGATGGTCCTATTTCATATATGGTTATGGATGTGGGTTAGGTTAACCTTGCTTGCTCATAGTCAACCACATTTAGATGCTCTAGCCAAGTTTATGCACAATCCACTTTCATAACCCTCTTTTCTATCTTGAAAGCATTAGTGCCTTTGGGCTTAGAGTCCATCATTACTTGCTTGATTATCTGCCCATTAGTGTCATGGTTTATGGTTTCCACTTCTTCCTCACTATCCTCATTCTTAGAGTCACAATCCACGTATTCATCCTTTAGTACTCCAAACATGCAAACCTTCATATCGTTGGCCAAGGTCACATTGAATCTAGTAGTTTCAATAGGTGGATATCCCGATGCTTGTATCACTATATGGCTAAGAATACACACTCCTACCTAGTGTCTACAATGCCCTTTCATGCCATGTCTCCTAGCACTATCATAGGTAGGATGGCATGCATCTTGGTCCCTTCCTAGAAAGCATTGATCTGTATTGACCTTGTCATTGGAGATGGCATCACACTAGGTATGTGAGTGTCATTATTTGCTTCATTTGGTGGCTTAGTTCTCTCTTGTCTCTCAACCCATGCCTTAAAAGTATTCCACAACCTGCAATTCTACCTCATCAATTTCCCTAAAGGCGATGATACTTGCATTGATACAAGAACTGCTAGCAATCTTGCATCAACCTTGTTGGTTACATATCAACTTGGTGGTTAGGTTTCCATCCATAGGTCGGTAGGTTGTGGCAAGGTGGTTTCATTTTGCTAGAAATGAGGTTCTTGTCCTTGGCCAGTTGTTTGGTGAGGAGAGTAGCACTATACTAGATATCCATGGTATTCATGATCTAGTAAAGATTGTCCAATGTGTGCTTGAGCCTTTTCAACCCATCACCTGACCTTCTCCATGATCTCCATTTGATGTCTCAGGTCTAGATACTCCCCTATCTTAGTAGTGCCCTTCTTTTTAATACCATATTAGAGAATTTGGGAATCTCCCAAGTTCCATTTTCAAATAAGGAGTAAAGATTTGACCAAGTGGCTAAATCTTAACCCCATATTTGAGAGTGGGATAGTATCTAGGAAAATTTTTACCTTTAAGTTGGAGGATTAGATTTGACCATGTGTCCAAATATTAATCACATTAGGAATTCCCAAACTTTATGAAAATTCCCAAATACTTGAACATGTGGGTTTTTCATTTTTGGTTTAAATGTTTCGAGTTCTGCATCAAGTGCCTGCCTTCTCGATGTTAACATTGTAGCACTGTTGCTCTTCAAATTGATCTTCCCTCTCACTCTCTTCTTCTTTTTCTTTTTATTATTTTTGCCAATAGATGAAACATCCATATTGCTAGGCCCAAGTATTGACACTCCGGCCTACTTGGCTTGTGCCCTAGTCATCACATTAAGTGGTATGGGCATTGTGTCATCATCAAGAGTCTCTATTCTAAATAGTTCTAAGGGAATTGATGGCATATTTGAGCCACTTGTTGATGCTTTTCTTCTAAGAAAAGCTGCATACAAGTGTATTATGCCACACTTAGGGCATCCCATGTCTTTTTATTAGTTTGTTCCTTCTTATAGGGCATTGAGAAGAAATGTGTCTAGAATGACTGCAATTCCAACATGTAGACCCTCATCTCTTCCTCTACCCAATGTCATCACTAGAATGGGCATGTAGTCCATAAGGACCGAGTCTCCCTCTTCATCATATGAGGTGTAGGGGCTCACATAAGGCTCCTCCTTGAGTGGTTCTTCTACATAATACACTGGAGCATTGCCCTATGGAAAGTAAGGATTCATGCTAGGGGTCTAGGTACACCAATTGGATGAATGTTTGTTGCCCTTGGTGCAACTAACCTTTGCTTATTAGAAACTGGGGGAGCTAATGGAGCTCCTTGACCAAATGCGAATGGGCGATTGATCAGATATTGTAGCCCTTTGTGAGGGGGAACCCCCAACCCCCCCTCCCCCCCCCCCCCCCCCCCCCCCAAATCGAATTTTGGGCTGCAAGCAACCTATCTAACAGACATTGTCCGGCAACTTCTCCTTCTTCCTTGATCCTATCGCTGGTCTTCGCGCAAGATATGGTTGACTGCATGAAGAGATCAGAATCTAGTCTTTCTCTCTCCCCCTCTCTCTCCTCTCTATGGGCTGTTCATGCGCACTATCTTGAAGGAGGAATTGGGAAGGAGATTGAAGCAAACGGTGATGGAGATGGATAGAGATGCTGAAGATTGATGTGCGGCATTGGATTGAGAGCAATGGAGGCTCCATCCACTGGTCACATAGTCATTTAATGCGTCTCGGGTTTTGTAAAAACACGGTATGACTATTTTTATGAAGAAAAATGAAGTTTTTTGATAGTTTATGATGGTAATGATGTTTTTATTGGATGAAATTTTGTGTGAGTGCTGGTTGCATCATGATTAATTGCTATTTATTAGAAAATTTTGATTTCGCAATGATTTACATGCGCTATTTAATTCTCGTAAAACTCGAAATGCGGTTTTTAAGTGGTAAAATGATAGTTTTGTCGTTTCAGGTGGGTGAAATGTGTTCCTATGGGGAGAAAATGAAAAATAAAATGAATGTTAGTATGCTGAAGTGATTGGAACAAGAAAAATAAAAAATTAACATATTTTATTGCCAAATAAATCAAGAAAATGAGAAAAATAAGGGAAAAAATAGAAATACGCTTCACAAAAATAAGAAAAAATATAATGATTGTTTGTGGATATATGGTAGTGGCAAAACATGAGGTTTAGCCTCAGTTTTTCCTATCTCTTTGTCAAAGTTTGTGATTTATCGCTTTTCATACATCAAAACATGACAAAATGAATCTCTACACCTATGCAACGAAAGTAATACCTAAACGTAGGGGGTGGGATGTTTGAAGGGTGCGATTTGCGTGCTGATTATTGCTGATTTTTTCATGCATATCATGACATAGAGTTTGTTGTATTTTAATTAAGAGGATAGTAGCACGAGTGTTGTCTCGATGCTATCCTTACATCGCCGCAATGAGCTAGTGAATGAGCATTGGAAAGCCTGGTTGTGCAAAACACGTTTCTGATTGAAAATTATGTTTGAGCACTTTAGGATCATCCACTTTTGCATGTGCATGTAAACCATGGTATCAGAATATACAGGACTGGATGCATAACACTTGTTTTCGATTATGATGACCCATGCTTGCGTGCAACCTAAGCTGTAGGATAGACATTCGTTTCTTAGGAGATCATTTGGTAAGGACACATGGTATCTCCTGGAATATGTTCAAAATGAAAGAGTGGAGTTTGTTCATTTGTTCTATATGTTGAGCAGCACATCAAGGGGCCAATCCCAGCGATGTAGAAGAGCTGCAGTGGGGCCGCGGTGATTCCACCGAGAGGTTGCCTCCCATGTATGTGAATATCGTGGCATTTATTGCCAAGGTGTAAGGGTTCTCCCTCTGTAGAGTTTATGGAAAGGGAAACGTTGGACTACAAGAAACTATAAATGCATAGATTAGGCTTTAGGACAGTTTGTCCTTTTGCAGTAGATAGACGCTCCTGGCCCGCGAGGCCGTGAGGGTGTGTTTGTCTGTTATGAGCATGAGGTCTGGCTAGTGCCATAGCCAGTGCCGGCCCATTTGAGGTCCCATCAGTGGTGTGTCTGCCGGGAGATGCCAACAAGTGGTGGTTCTCGAATCTAGGGGTTTTAGGGAACAAAAAAGTTGGTTTATGTCATCTGACAAGGACCGTCAAGTCGAAATACAAAAAGCAGAATGTGCTAAGAGGGCTAGACGGCGGTTGGAGATTGTAAGTTGCTATTCTCCTCAAAGGAGCAGCCCGATACGCATAAAAGGCAGTGGTCTTCGTAACCCAACTGCTGCACATAGTGCTACAGATGTGCCCTAGCTCATTGCAATGGAAACATCGGAAGTTGGGACATCTCCTACAGATGTGCCCTATCTCTCTATACATGCGGCATCTCTTGTCCTGATCTCGAGAATCATCTTTGCTACAATTGCCCAATTTAAATTCTTAGATGATTAGGTTCACTCAAAGTAATGCATCTTGCAAGTCTGTTGGATGCATTTCTTCAAGACGATGGTTTAGAGGAGTATTCAGGCCATGACAAAACTTGGATACTTGTTGCTGCACAATATCCATAGGCGGTGCATATTTTAGTAGGTTACAAACTTTGAGAAGTAAGCTTCCAAGGGTAATTCCAGCTGCTTGAGCTTGAAGAATTCATTCATCCTCAAAGTCTGGTAGGCTGGCGGAAGGTATCGCCCACGTATAGAATCTTTTAGATGAGCCCAAGTGACAATGGCTTCAGAAACACCTTGATCTTTACACCATTGCTTCCACCATAACTGAGCATGGCCAACTAACTTAAGTTTGGCTATCATTGCTTGATTGGAGAAAGTAGTTCTTGAAGCACATAAATAATCATCCATTGACTCAATCCATATCTCCACCTCCACTGCGATGTCTATCCCTTCTCCATCAAACTCGGGTGCCCTAATTTGCTTGAGAATGAATTTCTTATCTTGTATGTCAGCATTTGTGGGTGCAAAAGGTACCTGACAATCAAGCTAAACCATTTAGGTTATTCTGTTTTAGGATATGTCTATGAACCATACATTAATCAATCACGCACCATTACAAAGTTTGGCTCTGATACCAACTGTAATGTGCCCACCTATTGGCTATCCAAGCACGTTTTAGTAGTCCATCAAGAAACAAATCTAAGCATCGCTACCCAGCACTCCCATGGAATGTTACAGGGTTTTTCGCCTATGGTTTTCTGAGTTCACCTCGCAACGAAACATTCGCGGTCGAACCAACTAGGATCGACCTAAAATCTAGGTTCCTGGTGGCCAAGGTCTCCTGACAGCATTCTAGTGTCGGATCCTTGATATCCTACTTCACACAGAGATACCCAAGCCGAAGTAGACCCATACCACACTTGGTTCAAAGAGAATGGGAAACGAGAGGGATACACTGCTCGACCTCGCCCGTAGGGTCCCATTCCGATCCCCTAAAACGACATGAATCAGGGTTCTAACCTGACAATATCTAAAGGTCAAATGTTGGTAAAACCTTGTGAGAAGCCTTCCAGTTCTCTAGGACCACCTTGTAGGACAAACCCATCGAGGTTCTACCCACCTGCTTCCCTTGATAGCTTTAGTTTTCTAATTAGTTTCTATCACATTTATGTATAACATTCAAACTCAACTTCCTTAATTAGGCCTTTTAGGGAACACGGTTCATTCACATAATTTATGGAACAGACACGAATACGAAGCAAGCAATTCTTTGACAAACAAGTTCAAACAAAATCCTTAACTTATCTTCACATTAATCTTTGTCTCCTACCCATACAAGAGAAATTATGTATCCCTTCTATCCAACAAAAGTACCCCATCCAAATCACATGGCACTATAATTTCCATCCATTACCTAGAATAGGATCTTCCAACGCCCTAGACGTTGGGCTCACGGCTATCTACAACTCCGTTTCGGACTAGGCAAGGGATGTCCATGGCTCAACTGACCCCAAGCGACCTAGGAGTGAAACACAACTTCCGTGGTTGGCCTTTTCACCACTTGACCTTTGGCCCGTGAATCGAGCAGTGCCCTCTCGGGGTAATCCACGATGCAATCTTGGAGATGACCCACCTGTGCAAAATATCCTTCCTTAATTAATACATTTTAGGGATCAAGCACGAACAAGAAATTCAGCCCTAATATCATTGTCCAAGAAAACATTCCTTTATTTGCACGGCAACTTGTCATCACAGAACTTTGCCATGCATTTATCATCAAGCACGAGCACTTGGAATAATCATCCAAATCACATCCCAAAAATTAGTTTAATGCAAAAAGCATTTAAGATGATGTTAGATCAATCAACAAAACAATGATATCATTTTCCAACATTGTAGGAATAGTTGCGATAACCTTCCATCGCATATTCGCTCTCCCCCTTGGGATCTAAGTGATTCTATGCAACTTTACTTAACACTTCAGCTAATACACATGCCAATGTTTCATGCAATTATGCAATGATGTAAATTCTATTGAGTACTTACATTGATCGAAAACCCGACCTTTTTCCCAACAAGTTTAGAAGCATTGGTCTATACTTGATCCCAGGGTTTCCTAAATCCTTGAGTTCTTCCCTTGCCTTTGAGGGCTAGAGATATTATTTGCATCTAACCCAATTCCCGAATAGGATTGATAAGCATAGTCACTAACGGTGGATCTCAAGACATCTTAGTTTTTTAGTCCTTATGATTATTGCTCGTGTTAACTATGCACTAGAGATTCAAGATTGAATTTCCTCTAGGATAGATTACTTACCATTTGATCTGTCAAGTGTGCAAGCTCAACATACTTTCAGTGGGGTAGAATTACTTATCCATTGTTTTTCAAAAAACGAGAGTCAATGGTACCTTGGAGTCTTATATACTATTTATGCTACGTATGAATTTTTTGCATAGCAACTAGATGCAATTTGCTTCTCCTAATGCAAGCACTCCACAAACTCCACCTTTCGAATGTTTGTGATGATGGCTTCCCTTATTTTTCTCTCTCTTTTCCTTTCTTTCTCTCTCTTCTGCTAGTCTTTCTCTCTCTTCTTTTCTCATCTTCTTCCTCTTTCCCTCTCCTCTATGTAGTCTCTCCCTTCTCTATTTCTCCTAGGTCTCCTTTATTATAGTTCATATCAAAGCATAGGTATTTGGTCCTTTGTTCTTTCTCTTTCCTCACATCTAGTTCTATTTTATAATTAAAAAAACTAGTCAAACAAGTACAGCAAGGACAAGAGCTATAAGAAGTAGTGATGGAGTACCACGTGGTGATGGTAGCCTTTCTTAGAGATCACACAGAGATATGGCCAAGTTAGAGGCACTTAGGTCAAATTTAGTAGCTCATCACAAATTTTGAGGTAAAAATTTAGGGATTCCTTATTGAATTTAGCTCAGTAAAACTACTGCTACTTTTCAAGAAAGGTCTTCTTCCTCTTTATCCCTCAAGCTTGCTTCAGGCTGCCATGGTCTCTTTTTGGATTATATTTCTCATTTCTTGCTCCAAACCATTTGCAACATCTTGAGGGAAAGCTTCCTTGTGCCTTGCTCTATCATTCAAGCACCCTCTTAAGGTGGATCGGTTCAACCATGTGGGAGACATCTTCAGAGAGATTCATGCTGGCTCCAGGAAGATATAATGGC
Organism: Lygodium microphyllum; assembly: GCF_053477565.2. NCBI lineage: Eukaryota > Viridiplantae > Streptophyta > Polypodiopsida > Schizaeales > Lygodiaceae > Lygodium > Lygodium microphyllum. Next base: position 124,348,887 of record NC_141152.1, on the reverse strand, counting down.
TGATGTGTTAGAGTCCCATGGTGAAAAGGGGGGACAGGCGGGGAGCACGACAATGTTGTGGAGATGGTTGCATTACTAGACCCTGTAGGCCACTATCAGTTTACCACACAACTATAGGGAAGTGAGCAGTTCTTTTCATCTTGGGATTTCTCTTCCAAAGTGCCGAATATCAGATCAAGCTTCTCAAAAGTACACTTAGTCCACACCACAAATCTTCCTAGGTGGCCACCAGGTGTAAGCTACAACAGATTCAGATGATCCACATTGGCAATCTCCACACTAGGAACATTCCTGAAGGCCTTTACAAGTGGGGCCTCTTCATCTCTACAGTCCTCTTCACTATCACTGTCGACCTTCTTTTTCTTGGCCTTCTCCTTGCAAACTATATCCTTCACAGTAAAGTCATGAATGTTCATTTTTGCTTACAACAGCCAAGGCAGTTCCAGCCATTCGTAAGGGCTTGAAACAAAGGAGAGGAAAGTCGATGCGGAGCTGAAGGGGCTGCCTGAGCAAGCCACAATAGGGTGTTCTAGGGAGGTGTGGCATGGCTATGAGCTGATGCAATGCAAGATCACAAAATGCTTATTATCTAATTATCAACTTGAATTTGATTGGTCATATCCTCTTGTAGAGGCTCCTCACATATGTGACATAGTCTTGTATGTCCTCTTTGTCTTTTTGGCTAACATTCATCTGCTTGACAATAAAGTTATCGGAGTATCATGCCTCCTCTAAGAATTTGTTGATGAAAAGACCCTTTAGATGAGTGAAGTTATTACATTTTGCATTATCTAGATTGGTAAACCAAGTCTCTGTCCTTTGCCTCCCAAGCAAAGACCAAATGCTTGTGCTTGTTGAGCAAGTTTCATGACGTTATTAGCCTTACACACCTACTCAAACTACTCGAAGAAGCTGTAGGGGTCATTACTTGCTTAGTGTTTATCAACTTGTTTGGCAACTATGGGTATCTTTGTTTGGCTCCTGGCATTTGGGGTGACTCCCAGTCAAGCTAGCAATGATGCTGCCAAGCCTGCCCCAATTTGCTTGATGTTGATGTTGTCCAACAATCGCTCTATGAGTAGCTCACCTACTGTAAGGTTGGCTTCTAAGGCTCTCTTCCTATTAGCATTGTGCCTCTCATTCTGTTTCTACTTGAGATGACTAGGATCCTATTAACCTCATTGAGCTCTCTCTCCTGGCATAACTTCTCAACCCTTTGCTCCTAGCTACAACTCGCTATACACTGCAGTGCGATTCATCCTAGCCTCCTCTCCTCCTCAAGGTTGGCTATGATATCAACTGTAAGTCTTCCTTAATGTGTTATCCTTGTCTGTTGGTCATACTGAGTGATAAGTTTCCAGATGTCATCTGGGTACCTTGCCACATTAAGGTTGAGTTCATTCTCATTTGAGTTGGTACCTTCCGCCATGGTGGTTGTTTCCTAACCCACACTAGTATTTCTATGAGGCTGACTAGGCCGCCTAAAGATGTGTCTCTAATCTTGGCTAATCTTTCCTTCCCCTGGCAGTCTAAGGGTTCTGTCTTCCCTAGGCATTTGTTTCTAGTGTCTTGGGTCACTTGTTTGATTCTTGAGGTTTCACTCCTATTGGTGGATTTGTTTTAGCTTAATCTCCCTTAGTGTGTTCCTTGTTAATCCAAACACTTATATACTAGAGTGGTGTAATGCGATGTGAGTTGTGTGAAATCAGGCTTTTGAGCTTTCAAATGCACTTAAGTGTCTATAATGTAGGATGTAATCTTCAATGAAGTCAATCACATCCTATCAATTTCATGCCATTGCAGCTTTTTCGAGTGGATCGTAATCACTCTTAGCAATCGATTTTGGGTCCTTTATGGGTGTTGATAAGTGATGTTATGGGTGTTCATCAACCAAAATACCATCAACTTAGATCTCTATCAAGGGTAAGCCAGCTGGTGGTCACTCATTTCAATTACCTTGGAATACTAGATCAAAGTTTTATAGTACAAATAGCTCTATGTTCTCATCTACTGGTCCAAATTCCAACCTAGGTTGTTGGATAGCTAGTTGTAGACCCTAATAGCTCTTAGAGTGGCCAAAAATAGTCAAAATTAGAGTTTTGGACAACTCATTCGAGTCCCAGACTCGGTTGTCCAAGTGGGCTCCTAAAGAAAACTGGTCATCCAAGAGGTCAAATTTGCACTCAAACTAGAGGTACCATCCGAGTTGGCTATTTCGAGATCTGAGGTTTGGCCGTCCGAGAGGCCAGGAAATTGGCTTGAGTCAGAGTGGACTCTTTCTCTAGTCGGATGTCTAAGTGGACTTCAGTCTCGGATGTCCAAGCCTGATGGAAATTTGACCGTTTGAGGCATGTGGTCTCGCCATCCGAGCGTTGCAAGAAAAGTGCCGAATGACAAGAAATGGATGAAATCAATGAAATGCAGTGGCTATTAATGCATCCAAGGTGCTAGCATCATTCAACGAATACCAGGGAGACTCGGAACATACCTGGAGTGCTCGAATGTGATAATGCTAAGGATTGATGGTGTTGCTGCCTCTGGACATGTACCTCTCTGTGTCTCTCTCAATAGCTCTCTCTCAATCTCACGGTGTGCAAATGAGCTCTCTCTTACCTCTTTTTACCTTTTGTATTCTCTCTTTCTCCCCTTACACTCTATTTTCCTTCCCAAACATCAAAAATATTTTTCCTTTCTTTCTCTATTCCTAGTTATATAGAGACTTATCTTTTCCTTATTTCCCAAATCTCAATGTCTCAAATTTGATCAAAATACACTTCTCTTACACTAACCAATGCAGAAAAAACTTTCTAAATCTAAACTAATCCATAAGAGAGTTCGAATGGCCTCTGACTCCCTCCCTCCCTACCTGAAACCAAGTGTCATTTTCAAACACAAACTCCTACTCCGTCACTTGATTTAGAGTGCATAAGCATTCAAGTTTGAATTTGTTTGTCCGGACAATAGAACCAAAATATCACTGCTCTTGCTAGCAAACTTCCAAGACCCATGGATTGTTTATTGCTTCAAGTGTTTCAAGATGAGAGCTATAGCTACCTCTCATGTGCACTCCTCCATACACAAATGTAGTGAACTTACCTTTGAATCCTATAGAGTTGCCTCCTTCCACGAATCTACCAGTAGCTCCATGATCCAAGATGTACTCTCAGTGATGCCAGGAGGCATATTTCACGGTGGATTCTGTGCCACGGTGGATTCCGTGAGGTTTTACGGTGGATTCCGTAAACTTTGATGACCGGGGCTCATACACAAAGTGGATTCTTTGTGCGAGAAGTTGATGGGGACGCATGTCCTTTTCGGGCGTTTCATTAATTTAGTGTGTACATGGGTGATTCCATAGCGGGTGATTCCGCAAAATGCATATTAAATTAATAAACATTTATGAGTTTAGAGTGTGCACTCATAATAAATTAAGGTTAGGATTTATTTCTAACCAGTTGATTTATTTATGTAGTTGAAGACTGCTAGGTATTCACTTTTGTCGGTTTAATTGTATTATTTACTAACGATTGTGAATGCTTCAGTTGATGTGTAGAGATAGCAGCAGTGGCGGAGGAAAGCATTGGAGTCTAGTGAGTATTCGACCTATGGATTATATTTTGATAGGCGCCACGCCTATATTTTGTTATGTCTATTGAGGCATTGATTATTTATTATTATTTTGTATGCGCCTATGCGCACGGATATGTTATTTCTATTTGGACATTGTGATGGGCGTGCCAGACTCTTTGGGCACCGTCCACTAGCTTTATTTCTATTTTTGTAAAAGTAAACTCAAAAGCTAAAAGCTTGTCATATTTTTGTAAATTGGGCTATTATTGAGCATGAAGATGGAAATATACATAAAAATATATGCTTTGTGAAGCGCTCACACAAGGCGTGGGGGGAGATTCAACCCAATTGGTCTCTTGCTCTTGTCGTTCATGCTTTTTACATTGTAATTTGTGCAAAAAGGTAGAGTTCCTTGTTCTTGGGGACGCTCCGGGATTCACTACGTGAGCATACTGCGACCGATCTGCGCACCAGTGGTATCAGAGCGGAGCTGAGATCAAGAGCTTCCAATCTCTATCCATCTCGTGCGAAGGCGGAGCTCCTAGAACGATCGGGCTCTACGGTCAATCTTGTCGCGAACCGTCGATACATGCAGACTTCTGGCGATCAAGAACCCCTGTTTCTGTCATCAGATCGCGAAGGACTAGGCTGTACAGGCGGAGGACCACTCGCTCATCTCCATCAACAAGTCTTGGATATACATAGTAATTTCTTTTCATCAAGCTTCAAAGCTTAAGATTACTAATCAATAAGCTTGGACTAGAAGCTTAATAGCTTCACAAATTCAATCGTTTCATCTCGGAGTATGTCTGAAAATTCCACATGGCGGAAAAAACGGCCCCTTCCCCCACGATTGCGCCGTTTTCCTGGTTCGTAGCCCCCTTATCAAGCTTAATCTATTAAGCTTAATACATTAAGCCTTAATCAAGTCAGACAAGACAAGCAAGTCATCAAACTCCAGGTCCCGCACCTCAGAGATCAAATTCTACAAGTCATCTGTGATCAAGTTCTGCAAGTTCACTAAGTCGGCTAAGTTCTGCAAGTCTGCAACTCTGCAAGTCACATAAGTCTGCAACTCTGCAAGTCAGACTAGTCAACTGGAGTCAAAACTGACTTGTGCTCAAAACTCCTAGAAGGGTTGTTCCTGCGCAGAAACTCCGAACTGCAAAGTTGTTCGTTGGAAGGTATTTTACCCATACGCAGGTTTGCTGAAGTATTTTCAGCATATGAAGAAGGAAAAATCGCAGATTTTTTGAAGATTGAGAAAGAAATACCCAAAAATACATAAGCCTCGTAACCTCGAATTTGAGCTACGCTCATCCCGCTAACCTGATTTTGAGTGAGAAAGGTCTTTTGAGTTTTACAGGATGACGGAACCACATATGATGATCCTATGGCTGAAGACGACCTACTTGAGCCTACAATGGAGCAAAAATTGGACTTAATCATGATGCAATTGGAAGAAGAATGAAGGGCTAGGCAATCATTGCAAGCGCAACTGGCAAAATTACAAAGAGCGTCTACCGACAAAGAAGAACCTCAAGCTGAAGATTTGATTCGACGTACCATCGACGCTACCCTTGAAGCTCAAACCATTCGCAAGGAATCAAAGATAAGTAAACGAAGTTTCAAATTTCGTACTTTCCATGGCATACGAGAAGGAAAGACTGTTTTATCATTCATTAGTCAGTTTAATGACTATTTCCATGAGGAAACTTATCCAAAAAAAGATAAAATCAAGTGTGTTACTAATCATTTGGTAGACAGAGCATCACTTTGGTGGACTGTAGTACGCAAGAGCATAGAATGTCCTGCTACTTGGGAAGATTTCAAGAAGAAGTTCATGCAGAATTTCCTTCCACCGCAATTTCATGAGAATGCAATCAAGCAATGGGATCTACTTCAACAACGGGATCGTGAGCCTATACCTCAGTATATAGAGCGTTTTTGGAATGCACTCCTACAGCTACGCATGCTTGAAGACGTACCAGAGACGACACATAAGCGGAAGTATATGTCTGGACTTCTTGGACATTACTACGCTGAAGTGAACATGTTCAAGCCTGCTACTCTTGAAGATGCCATTTCACTAGCTCACGACACTGAAGATAAGCTACGAGGTAGAGACAGACGACCACATCAATTCCAAGCCAATGGTAATTATGGATCTAAACAATTCAATTCCAATTTTAGAAGATTTAATCCAGGTCGTTTCTCTTCATCATCTTTTCGCAAGAATTGGGCTAAACCACCTACATTACCATCCAATGTCAATCCAAATCCTAAGCCTATTCCACAAGCAAATCCAAATGTACCTAGACTTCCCGCCATTGCAAACAATGTAACCAAAGCCAAGCCAATAGTATGCTATAAATGCCACCAGTCTGGACATCTCGCAGCAAATTGTCATTCAAAGAAGCCACCAGCTCATATCAACTATCTTGGAGCCATGGACGAAGACAAACATGAGGATATGCTTGATTTCATTGAAGATGAGGACGACACTACTACTATTTCCGATACTTTACCAGGTATGCCTACTCCACATTCATTATTGACTATGAAATGTTTGGTGCATGGCAAGGAAAAGACTATTTTGCATGATGACGGTAGTACTCATGATTTTATTTCAGCAAAATTGGTAAAGGAATTGAAATTACAGACTGTACCTACGCATTATCGCATAAAAGCTGCATTTTTAGGCACTAGGTATAATGGTACACAGGAAGTGCAATATTTAGAGATTCAAATTGGCCAATACACTGAAAGAAGAAATTTCTTAGTTGTTCCATTACAGTCGAGTGACATTATTTTAGGAATGCCTTGGCGACACCAGCATAATCCAGATATAGATTATTCCACGCACACAATGAATATTAATTTTCAAGGAAAATCTATTACATTATATGGTATGCATGCATCTAATGTTTTTCCACTACTTTCGCATACTCAAGCTAAACGTGCATTACGCAAGAGTAGTAAATCATATCTCATTTGGGTGAATGAATTGCAAGTAAAGGAAAATCATATGCACCCTAGGCATAAGGAATTTCTTGCATATTTTAAGGACTGTTTTGCAGAAGACCTACCACCAGGTTTACCTCCTTCACGACCAGAAGACCATAAGATAGATTTGATCCCTGGCACACAAGCACCTTGCAAAGCACCATATAGGCACAACCAGATAGAGCAAAAAGAAATCCAGAGTCAAGTTGAAGAATTACTAAATAGAGGTTTGATTCGACCTAGCAGTTCTCCATTTGGTGCACCTGTATTGTTAGTCAAGAAAAAGAATAATACCTATCGTATGTGTATTGACTACCGAGCTTTAAATAAGATCACTGTAAAGAATAGGTATCCTATTCCTAGAGTTGATGACCTTATGGACAAACTGCAAGGATCTTCTATATTTAGTAAAATTGACCTTAAGTCTGGTTATCATCAGGTGAGGCTAGATAAATCTGACATATTCAAGACTGCATTCAGAACACAGTTTGGTCATTACGAATTTTTGGTCATGCCATTCGGATTGACTAATGCACCTGCTACCTTTAGTAGAATGATGAACCGTATCTTTTTGAAATATCAGTATTGTGTAATTGTTTTCTTTGATGATATTTTGGTGTTTAGTCAAAATGAGAAAGAACATTATGAGCATTTGTCATTGGTTTTTCAGTTATTGAAAGAAAATCAACTGTATGCAAATCCTGAAAAGAGTGAATTCTTTAAGACAGAAATTGAGTATTTAGGTCATATTGTATCATTTGAAGGAATTAAAGTTGATCCTAAGAAAATTGATGCAATATTGAATTGGCATGTTCCTAAAAACATGCATGAGTTACGCTCATTCCTTAGTCTTGCTAGTTTCTATAGGAAGTTTGTACGTAATTTTTCATTACTTGCTTTACCATTAACCAAACTTCTCAAGAAAGGAATTGTTTATCAATGGACTGAAAATCAGCAGAAATCCTTTGACTTACTGAAACATGCATTAACCAATGCCCCTGTTCTACAGTTGCCTAACTTCAATAGACCATTCTTTCTAGTAGTGACCGATGCTAGCGGATCAGGAATAGGAGCCGTACTTATGCAAGACAATCATCCTATAGCATATTCTAGTTGTAAGCTGAAACCCTCTGAGCTGAAATATTCCACATATGACAAAGAACTATTAGCAGTTGTACAAGCATTAAGACAGTGGAAACACTAATTAATGGATTCAGAATTTATGATAAAGATCGATCAGCAAAGTATTAGACATTTACTTAATCAACCTCAAATTTCTGACCGTCATATCAAATGGGCTTCCTTCATTCAAAGTTTTCATCCTATCATTCAATACCAACCTGGAAAAGAAAATGTAGTGGCTGATGCATTGAGTAGAAGACCTGCAATTCATAATATTTCTGTCATATATTTTGATTCTTTGATTGCTATGAAAGATACATATCACCAGGATATTACTTTTCATTCTGATTGGAATAAATTAGTTCAAAATAATTTCATTCCTGTTGATTCATTGTCATATAATGATGGATTTATGTTTTATGAAAAGAGATTATGTGTTACTATTCCATTCCGATCTTTTGTTTTGAATGAAATTCACTGTCCCCAATATCAAGGTCATAGAGGTATCATATCTACATTACGTATGTTAACTGAAGATTTTTATTGGCCGCATATGGATGCAAATGTATCTAATTTCGTTTCTGAATGTTTAATTTGTCAAAGAGTTAAGAGACATCATGGTAAACAGTATGGATTACTTATGCCTTTGTCTATTCCATCTAAACCTTGGGAACAAATTTCTACGGATTTCATTACTGGTTTACCAAATACTAACTCTAACCATGATATGATTTGGACGGTTGTAGATAGATTTAGTAAACAAGCATATTTCATTCCATGTAAGAAAACTTTAACAGCATCACAGGCTGCACAATTATTTTTTAAAACTATTTTTACTAACCACGGATTGCCAAAAGTTATCATTTCAGATCGTGATTCTAGATTTTGTAACAATTTTTGGATTACACTGTTTGCTAACCTAGGCACAAAGATTGATTTCTCATCTACATTTCATCCAGAAACTAATGGACAAACAGAAGTCACAAACAACACCATTCTAGATCTTTTACGTGCATATACTATCTCTAAACCTCAGACATGGAATACTCATTTGCATTTATTACAGTTTACATATAAGAATACACCGCACACATCTACAAAGAAAGCACCGTTTGAAGTCATTTATGGATATAGATTATCTACACCTGTTGCATCTTTGTCTAATAGAATTCAAAGTGCTGATGATATTGCTAGTATACATAACATTATATTTGATGCAGTTAAAGATATGATTGCTAAAGCCCAGCAATCATATACCAAACAAGCCAACAAGAAAAGACAAGCCATGAATTTCAAAGTTGATGATTATGTTTGGCTGAGAATAGAAAAACGTATACTGCAAAGTGTAGATAGACATCCAGTTGTCAAACTAGCTCCTAGATTCTATGGACCATTTAGAATCATTCATAAAATTAATGATAATGCATTCAAGTTAGAATTACCATCTCATTGGAAACTTCACAACACATTTCACATTAGTTTATTGAGACCATTTAGAGGCCAATTACCTATCCACCCTGTTTATGAAAACCCACCTTTATTAGAGGAAGAGACTGAAATACTTGAACCAGAAGCTATCATAGACACTGACTTTATGACCACTAGAACTGGCCGAAGGTATTCTAGATATCTAGTTAAATTTAAGAACCATCCTGTAGAGGAAGCACAATGGATGCACGCTAAAGACTTAAATGCTTTCCCCACTCTGTTAGCTCCACATTGAGCTAATAGTAATTGAGGTCAATTGCTATCCCACCCCGGGGGTATGATGCCAGGAGGCATATTTCACGGTGGATTCCGTGAGGTTTTACGGTGGATTCCGTAAACTTTGATGACTGAGACTCATACACAAAGTGGATTCTTTGTGCGAGAAGTTGATGGGGACACCTGTCCTTTTCGGGCGTTTCATTAATTTAGTGTGTACATGGGTGATTCCATAGCGGATGATTCCGCAAAATGCATATTAAATTAATAAACATTTATGAGTTTAGAGTGCGCACTCGTAATAAATTAAGGTTAGGATTTATTTCTAACCAGTTGATTTATTTATGTAGCTGAAGATTGCTAGGTATTCACTTTTGTCGGTTTAATTGTATTATTTTACTAACGATTGTGAATGCTTCAGTTGATGTGTAGAGATAGCAGCAGTGGCGGAGGAAAGCATTGGAGTCTAGCGAGTATTCGACCTATGGATTATATTTTGATAGGCGCCACGCCTATATTTTGTTATGTCTATTGAGGCATCGATTATTTATTATTATTTTGTATGCGCCTATGCGCACGGATATGTTATTTCTATTTGGACATTGTGATGGGCGTGCCAGACTCTTTGGGCACCGTCCACTAGCTTTATTTCTATTTTTGTAAAAGCAAACTCAAAAGCTAAAAGCTTGTTATATTTTTGTAAATTGGGCTATTATTGAGCATGAAGATGGAAATATACATAAAAATACATGCTTTGTGAAGCGCTCACACAAGGCATGGGGGGAGATTGAACCCAATTGGTCTCTTGCACTTGTCGTTCATGCTTTTTACATTGTAATTTGTGCAAAAAGGTAGAGTTCATTGTTCTTGGGGACCTTCCGGGATTCACTACATGAGCATATTGCGACCGATCTGCGCACCACTCAAACAAGCTCTATCTCTAAGATCCAAGCTTCGACCTCCATAGCCATGCGTGTGAGAAAGGAGAGGATAACAAGATGATGATAAAGAGAGGAGAAGTTGAGCTTCTCCACGGTCCCTTACTCTCTCACAAACACACTCTCCCTCACTCACACTCCCTCTCTTCCTCTCTCATGCACAAGAAGGAATCAAGAGCAAGAAGCAAGAAGAGAACAAGTTTGGCCACATACCAAGAATGAGCTTCTTCATTCATTTTTTGACTTTTATACATGCTCTATCCCCTCTTTGGGTGGCCATGTCCTTTTTGGTCCATTCCTCTACTTTTTTTCCTCCTCCTTCTTATTAGCATTGGTCTTAACCTATGGCACTCTTTTTGTAAAATAGTTAAATTGCACTTATTCATGTGTACCTTCCTCTTACATTTAGACTTTAAATTTTTCTTGTTATGCATTTCTCCTCCATCTTCCTCTCACCTTGGGATTGTCTTCCACCTTATGATTTCCTAGATTTCCCATCTTGGTCTTCTGAGGGTTAACATATGTATTTTCAACAACTACGATGTATAGTATCAACTACTACTTAGCTCAAATATGGGATGAGAAATGGTACCACACCCAATTGCATCCCCTAGTTGGCAAATTGGGTGTGTCCAAAATTTTGTACACACACACACACACACACACACACACTTGACAAACATGGATCTTGAATGCAATTTAGCTATGGAGGCTTGAACTTGTAAGCAAGAGATATGAAGAAGACTGATGACTAAACACAGACTTTCACTAAAGTGAATTAGGTTCCAATATAGATTAGCTTGGACTCATAAACACAATCTTGAGTGGATAGAGTTACATACTCTAAGTACAAAGTACAATAGCATTACATTGAAAAGTGAACCAAGTATATGTCTTTATAGCTTTCCAACTCCTCCACTCTCCTCATGTGCATATGGGATTCAGGACATCTTTTCCTAGAGCATACATCATTTGTCATTTCTCAACAATCCCCCTCAAATGATGTGACCCTACACTTGCTGGCTTTTGCCCCCCCTACATGATAACATAGCCCAGGAGACTAGCTCATATGCAACCTAGTCAAGTTAAAGCTTGAGACTTTATATCTTTGGCAAGAGTTTTTACAAATCAAATCCACTAAGGGAAACATAGAAATCCGATATGGGAACAAATTCCTTCGAACAATCTATTAGAGTTGTTAATGGTAGCGGAAGCATCTTCTTCTTCTTCTTCATTCATGAATTGACTTTGGTGGTGGCCATTTTGCATCTTCATGCTCTTTTCTTGTGAAATCATTCAATAGCAATATGGCCAGTCTTACCACAATAATGACATGTCATCCGACTTTTGTTATTGGTGTTGAATCTTTGACCTCTTCCTTTGGGTCCAACAGCTCCTTTGGTGTATAAGAGATTTTTCCTAGATGATGGAATACCATCTTTTGCATTCTTGTTCTTCTATTTGTTCTCTTCATCAAGAAGAGAGTACTCAATATCTTTAAGTGAGAAACTGGGAATATTGCTTAGTGTTGAAACAAGGTTCTTATACGGTTCATGATTAACACTGGCAAGTAGCATTGCTATTGCCGCATCCTCATCAATGTTCTTTTAAGAGTTGCTAGCTGAGTTTTAAGGCTCTTGAACTTATTGATGTGTACAGTCATAGATGAATTGTCTTTTACATCCAACTTATAAAACTACATAAGTAATTTTACCTTCGAGTTGTTTGCTTGTGTACCAAAGATCTTGTCAAGTTCTTCCCATGCTTTCTTTGCATCCCTGATGCTAGAAATATGATGTAATACATCATTGAATAGACCCCAGGCAATAATACTTAGAGCTTTGTTGTTTATCTTCTTCCATGCCTTTGGCTTATGTTGGTCTTCTATATCATCTTCTTCCTTGTCATTTGCATCATTTTCCTCAAAGAGATCCCAAAGGTCTTTCCTCATGACATGGTACATGGTTTTCTCCTTCTAGGCGTGAAAGCCTTCACCATTAAACTTTGCTATCTGCTCCAGTTCAATCATTTTAGAAGGAGGTCTTACCACGAGAATTCTCGAGCAGTGTTTATCCTTTTACAAGAAGATTGAGATTTACAAGAGATTTGATCAAAATGTGACTTTAAATCATTACACAACCTGAGAATATTCTTCGAAACAGGAATCAGAAGGTGAGTTACTTTTGATAAGCTGAAAAGCTCAAGTGCCATGAAGCATTATCTGAGTATCAATAGATGCTATGTCTTGAAGATCTTGATATTTGGCTCGATGTTGCTAGGTAATCTTTGAACTTCCTTGGATACTTCCAAATCTGTAGTAGGCTTCACAGATAATGTCAGAGTGATCAAGGTTACTATTGATGATTGCAATGAGAAAAGACAAGGTTGCCAAGCTTTTTAAGTTCCTGGCTATGGCTTCCATTGTTTAGGGTATCAGATAGCCCTGATTTTTTTGTTGTAGCAAGAGCCAGGTGCAGCCATTCGAACCAAGAATTGGATGGAGGATAGCATATAGTATAGGCTTTGAATGCCCCATATGGGCAAGACGAATCGCAGCCTCCACACATCATGCAAATAGTACAACCGTCACAAGGCACAGTAGAGACAGTGATGTTTAATTTTCACAATATTGGGCTCCACGGTGGACAATTTCACACCCTGACGTTATAGGGAGCTGCACTACGAGCAGAAGAAGAGCTTCTCAAAAGACACTTTGAGATGAAATCATCTGTATGATGAGATCTAAGTGCTCCACTGAAGGTAGATGCAGTCTGGCTATGGTAGCCAAGAAGAGGTGTGTGAAAATAAAGTAGAAGATGAACTCAACCACTTGTCTTGAGCTGGAGCTGAGCTATGAGAAGCTGGAGAAGCAAGGGAAAGAGCTAAACTGAGATCACCATGGCTTTGATACCATGTTGACAAACATGGATCTTGAACACATTTTAGTTATGGAGGCTTGAACTCATAAGCAAGAGACATGAAGAAGGCTGATGACTAGACACAGACTTCCACTCAAGTGAATTAGGTTCCAAAATAAATTAGCTTGGAGTCATAAACACAATCTTGAGTGGATAGAATTACAAACTCTAAGTACAAAGTACAATAGCATTACATTGAAAAGTGAACCAAGTTCATGTCTTTATAGCTTTCCAGTTTCTCCACTCTCCTCACTGTGCATATGGGATTCAAGACATCTCTTCCTGGAGCATACATCGTTTGTCATTTCTCAACACACACACACACACACACACACACACACACACACACACACACACACACACATATAGAGAGGGAGGTATATCATAGTAGCAACTAACTATTTTATGAAATGGCCAAAAGCACGATCAAGGAGGAAGGATGATGCAAAGAAGATTGCGAGCTCCCTTGTTGAAGAGATAATATGTTAGTTTTGTTTGCCAAAAGAGTTAGCGTTGGACTATGGAACTCAGTTCCTGTAGAAGGTGAAGATCAAAAGCATATAGATTAAGTATAATAAAATGACACTTAACAATCCACATGCAAATGGACAAGTTGAAAGCACCAATAAGTACCTTGTGGGAATCTTGTCAAATATCATTTTAGAAAAGAAATAAGATTGGGACAAGAAATTGTAAGTGGTTGTAAAGGCGTACAACACGACCTTTGAATGAGCTACTAGCCACACCCCATTCAAATTATTCTATAGAGAGGAGTGTGTATTACCCCTTGAGATAAAGTTACCTACAATAAGATTCACAATCAACCATTCTTTAGGGGATAAAGATGCACTTTTCAAATGTTTTATGACCCTAGCACATCTCGATGAGCTTATACTTCAAAGTTTTCTACATTAGGAGGTGGCCAAGCATCATATAAAATAGCTTCATGATGTTAAAGCAAAGAATTATACCTCTAAAAAATGATAATTGTTATTGTACTATGATGCACATAAGGAGCTTTTTTCTAGAAAATTAGAGCCCTAAGTGGGATGGTCCCTACAGAATAGTTAGAATAGGTAAAAATAATTCCTCTACATTATTAGTAGATTTATAGGGTGTGGAATTTAAGAATAAGGTTAATCTTAACAAGATTAAGCCTTATTATCTATAAATATACCAATGAGATGAATTTCCTTGTAGGTCTACGCCCTGGTAATTTGAAACCTACAAGAGAAGTTAGTGAAACCGGTAGTGCGCCTAATCCCCTATTTGGAGCACCTATACCTAGAACAAAGATACTGCCAAAGAACGGCTTGTTTGGTGGAGCAAAGAGTATAAGGTGATTGAGCAAGAATGCAAGATGTTTGTTTGGGAAATTGAGGTCATCTACCATCACTATTTGAGTATCTTGATAAGAATCCCTATAAGCTTCAATGAAGAAGGTGGGATGAAGCCTTTGGTTCACCCTTTAAATATGTTGAACTTTGATTATCATAGTTACAAATAGAGGTGTTGACGATGGTCGGGTGTGTTTGTAAACCCTTTATGGACCTATACATTGTATTTTGATGGAGCGTCCATGTTAGAGATACTATGTGTAGGGTTATGATGAAATTAGCTGCCTATCTTAGGGTAGAATTTACTAATAATATGGCAAAATATAAAGCCCTCATAATGGGACTAAAGATTGCTAAGAGAGTAAGTATTCATCAATTATTAGTCAGGGGGGATTCCCAATCGATATTGAATCAACTAAAGGGAATGTACATGGTACAGAATCCCATCCTTCATATGTATTATCGCATTGCTATAGGCATGATTATCGAGTTTGAAAGAGTGTCTCTTCAACTAGTTCCACAACATTGGAACCAGTTTGCCAATTCATTAGCAAATTATGCCTATGAAGACGATCTCTTTTTTCAACTATGTGGTTATGGCTGAGATATATCTCTTGATGATGAGATGGGACCTGATCGACTACAGGGACTCTTATTTGAACATGCTTTATATGGCAAGTGGTGGCTAGTTTGGGTAATTCAGAAAGTAGTCGAGACCCATCTACTATTATTATCCTGGACCCATAGGCTCATTAGATAGCATGTTATGTGTATGCTTGTTGTATATGCACAATATATGGGTCATAGTTTGATGCACCTAGTTTAGGGCTACGAGCCCTATTTTCTCCTTAAAATGGAGCATCTTATTGCATGTCCAGTACCACTCCAAGGAGGGATGTGGTATAAGTTGTATTGATTTATTACATTAGACTAAGAGGGCCGATTTTTTTGAATATAGATCCAATATTTCATTACGCTAGGAGGGCCACTACTTTTGCAGTGAAATGATTTACTTTGTTAGGCCAAGAGGACCATGTGTCTGGTTGGTAGAGGCACATTTGATGGTTCTTTATTTTGACGCTGCACTACTAGACAGGTTTGAAGAAGCACATGGAAGAAGCCAATTGCTACGTGGAAGCTTCTTGTGGCCAATCAAGGTGGTGTCTTTCCTTTTGAGTTCTTTCCTCTTAAGCAAAATATGTATGTGTTTTTGGGGATGTTTCTTTCTTTATTGGGGATTGGTTGCCAAGGCATAAAGTCCCAGTATTAGGTTAGGTATAGCTAGGGAGGTTTGAGCAGTTGTCTTGCTTCCTATGAAGACATTGTCGGGCATACAAAGATCTATCTTAGAGGTAGCCCTAGTGACCCTGTCCCCCTAGCATGCTAGGAAGCTAGTTCTAGGAATTTTTGTTAGTTGTGAAGGAGCTATGAAAGCCCGACAAATAAAAGAAGAAAATGATAAGGGGTGCTAACCCCTCAAAAAAGAACATAAAGAGAAAAATCCTTAGAGCAAATGTTTATTGCCTTGCGAAAGTTTGGCAAGCTCTTGGGGACAAGTTAGCTTACCTTTTTAGGGGTAGTATCTAGCCAAACAAAAATAAGGATGGTTGGAACAAAAATAAAAGTAAGCAAAAAAAAAAGGAGTTAGTGTCACCTCGCAAGAGCTTGGTAGGTTCTTGGATACTGAGACTGGGACTTGAGGCCCGATGCCATGTTCTCCTTAGGTCACAATACACTTAGCTCCCTTCTTTTTACATGTTTGAGTACTAAATAATGAAGCATAAAAATTGAGAAAATTAAATATATATATAAATTTAAGTGGACCAAGCTATAGGAGTACTTGCCTAGTAGAAGTTCCTGGTAGAGTTATCCTAGGTCAGGTAGGTAGGTCAAACCACCACTTAGAATGACCTCTTCGATAGATTTTTTTAAAGCTGATTTGTATTGGAGCGATTGGTTAGCAAGTAGCTCTTTATTTCTTTGTCAAATTATACTTGGCCTATCCCTTGTGGATTTCATGCCTTGATCTTTCTTAGGAGATAGGGTGAGAGTTATGTTCTATGTTATGTTGTGTATTGTATTTGAAGCAACTTGATACTCGCTATGTTTTATTTGTCTACAAACCATTGTCTACGGACCAATCCGTGGGTTCGACGGTCTAAATAGACCTATCCCATGGTCATTAACGAGAGGTGTAACTAGGTGTCAAAACTGAAGCAAAAAATAAAGCATTTGCAATAAAAATAAATAGGTGTTGGAGTTTTCTAAGCAAAAATGGGTGGTCCGAAATGTTTTGAAAGCATCAATTCATCAATCGGAGTTCATTAGATAGTCCATTCACACAGACAAAACTTTAGCATTATAAAGTAACTACCTGATCCAAAAAGCTGAAAATAATATCTAGGAGGCCAACTTAGTAGTAAACAATGCCATGAACATAGCTATGCTTTCATATCTCGAATCCAAGTTCATTTCAGCCTTCGATTCTAGCAAAACCACTTATCAACAGTGCAAAGCATGAGAGATAAACCAATTGTTTGATAATAACTTGATTAAGAAGCTTAAAAAAGCTTAAAACTCACAAAAACTCAACGATTGGGAAGGGGACGCATTTTTTCAGTGTACCCCGTCAATCCTTAGAAAATCAGTTTTTCTATTGATCATTCATGGAGCACTCCTGGCTGTGGATTCCTACAATTCTTTACTCTTCATCGCCACTTGAATCAATAAAAATAGTGCATTCTATTAAAATATCAATTTTTAGTCTTTTTCTCTTCTCTGTCTCTCTCACCATGGTGGCAATTCATACGCGCTGAGAGGGAGAGGGAAAACAAGTGACAAAATATGATATGATGTAAGCAATGGAGCAAGGCAACGTAAAGGTGATTGTCAACGTCTATGTGGAACATCAAGAGACTGCCTAAGCGATCCCAAAATCATAAAAAATAAAGCGATCTTATGAAATATTTTATAGTAAGTCTCATTTTATTTTAAAATGGCAAGAAATGAATTGTTCATATGCATATAAAATATTTTTACTCAATAAAAATCAACATTATATTTTCTAAATGCTTGATCTATGTACTTTTTACAATAATAATTGGTTTTTAAAAGACATTTGTATGCATAAAATTATTTTTAAAATGATATTTTGAACGGAATTGAATGATTAGATAGATCTCAATGTTGTGGAATAAAAAATGTATATTTATGCAACGTTTGTCTAGATACCACAGTATGGAGATCACTTCAACAGGGCCTCATATTATGTGTTAAGTTGCATTCCTATGCGATTTTTCCTATTTCACTACACATACTTAAGAATATGGCCACGCTTGTATAACTTGTCAATAGGGGGTGGTAAGAAAGAAAAAATAAGATTAAATGTGCTGATTTTTTAATATTTTCCATATGCATATAGGTCAATTTTTAGTGTAAGGAAGATAGTAGCACAAGTTTTCTTAGTGCTGTCTATTACATCTCCACAATATATATGGTGAAAAGTATGAAAAGATATGATTATGCACATGGAACACGATGTTGATTTTCCTTTATTTGTGCACTTTAGAGCATCCCACCTTGCATGGAAATAGCATAAAAGCATAGTATCGAAATAAATCTCCGAGGATCCATAGCAATTGTTTGAAAAAACCCACTGCCCCACATGGAGTGGAATAGGATCCCTAGTCATAGGTTAGTGCATTTATTCTTGGGGAAAGATTATGTGAGGTTATGAAAAGTCTCCTAGAACAATAAATATCAAGAGAGAAGTGTGTTAGGATGTTTTATATCTTGCAGACCGTACATCCTGGGGCCAATCCTTGGGGTGTATGATAGCCATAAGGGCCATAGCAGTCGGGTTGGGGATACCCTTTATGTATGCAATTCGAGGTGAGATAGTCATCCATGTGTGGGAAACTCCTTTTCTTGGAGTCGAGAAGGGTAATTAGTTAGACTATAATCCAAAATTGCATCTATAAATGCAGCAATTAGAAGAATCATTTACAGTGCCCAGATGTTCCTAGCCGCGAGGCCATGTAGGGTCATTTGGTGTATTTAAGAGCCCACAGCTAGAGCTGTCAAAGATAGTGTCGGGCCCATTTTAGGTCCCAACATAAGTAAATCTTACAAGCTTTATGATCCAATCAAGAAGGAAACTATCATATCAAGAGATGTCATATTTCATGAAAATGCAACCTAGAAATTAGCTCAATCCTCAAATTTCGACACATGATCTTTCATATCTCTCAATGTACAAGTGAGAGTAGTTGTGGAGAAATCCACTAGTGAAGAGTTGGTGAAAGAAGATGAAGAACATCAAGCAACCCTAAGGAGTTCTACAAGGTTTAGAAGGATACCCCCAAAGATATACATATCAAAGAGTTAATAATTGAAAGAGTAACGCAATCTTTCCCTTCTCACATCACTCTTATGGCATGATCAACCTACTACATATAAGTATGTATGCAAAAAAAAGAGTGAAATTGTAACATGTCTATTTAACAAATCCCTCATAGCATGATTTTGGTAGTCTAATGAGGGACGTATTTAGGTAACTCCATCTCAAAATCCCAAAGAATATACAAATATGACCTAGAATCGCATGAGTCTAGCCTCGCAAGGGAAGCTTAACCTCTTTCCCACAAGGATCGAGCTAAAAAAGGGGTCCTAATTGATTTCTAAGGTTTCCTATTAGAATTTTTAGTATTCATCTAGGATAGTTGCTTATGAAAAAATATCCAAAACCAAATTGAACTAGTGTTATACTATGTTCAAACATAGTGAAAAATGAGGGAGATTTGCATGTGTCAATCCCTCTATCCATAGGGTAAAGTCTCACTCTAGTCCCCTAAAACAACACTAAGTCAAGGGTTCTAGGATGACGCTCAAATGTTCAATCTTTCCTAAAATTCATAGTCTAATGTTTCTTTGGAAAACCTCTTGGATAACAAGACCACCCTATTGTAAGATGAACATGCCAGGGATTCACCCATCTACTTCCCTCGAAGGCATAATTTTAGTTTTCTAATTAATTCTACCACAATTATATTTGACACATACAAACAATTGCATTATTTAGCTCATTATTGTTAAGCAAATATGCCAACTCATGTGTGAGTCTGTGCATATGCAAAGGCTAGGCACATTATTTAGGATATTGCATTATTTAGTTCATTACTATTAGCTGATATGTCATCTCATGTGTGAGTTTGTGCATGAAGAGGTTGGGCACATTATTTAGGATATTTAGGTATTTTTATTTATGTCATTTTATGGTCATATTGAGCATTTATTACTAGTCGAAAAGCATTAAGTGTTGGCTAACCTAATCATATTGAGGACATATTTTTGTCCTATTTATACACACTCTTACTTCTCAGTCAATTAGTCACTCATCTGCCATCACACATGTGGAGACTCCGTGGAGAGTGTGTCGGTGCCCACACAGCCAGCGACTCAACTGTTGTATGTGACTGTCTCGTGTTGGATATATGGATTCCATTTCTCGAGCATACATATGAGTTCTCATCTATATTGCATTCTTTAGTGTTCTTTATTTCCCTTTCTCTTTTGTCTTGTGTTTCAACAGTTTATTACAGCATATATTTACACTTCCACTGTCGCTCCACTTTTGACATGGTATTAGAGCTCAGATCTATGCTCCTACTGTATATTCTTTGCTGATTTCACGATTGTTTTGACCATTGCTAGTCAGGCGACTGTTGTTCTAGCCATGCGACCTATTTTACCTAAGTTTTTGCTGACGTCAACATCTGCACAACTTGCGCTAGTTACTCTCCTACTATCTGCATGGCAGTTCCAACCTGCATTTTGGTGTTTCTACATCTCCTCCCATGGCTGGGCAGCGAATGCATTATCTGGCCATTTTTGTTGCTTCAAACAATTCCTGGTGGACTGATTTTTTGCCTTCTCACATCAGATTTCTTCTTGTTTTGGTCAAATTTTGGCGAATACTATATGTGAACTCTCATTTTTCTACAATCTGTGGGTGCATGTGGTTTGGTTGTGTTCCCTCTCCAATACCTTCTTTTTTCTACATCTCTTTTAAATCATATACAGGTGGCTCCTCCATGCACATCCACTAATGATACATTACATGGAGATTCTAGTGAGGCTCTTGCAACTTTAGAGAGGGGTTCAAAGAAGAAGAAATCTAAGACCCAATGTTACCATTGTGGAAAGAGAGGTCATTTAAGGAAGGACTGCAAAGAGTTAGCAGCCTCCAAGAAAAAAAAGGAGCAAAAGATGAAGCGAGATGCAGACTCCTCCGACAAGTCATCATCTGCCTCAGATTCCGACTCAAATGCTTCATCCAAGGTGAAGTTCAAGGCATGGAATGGATCCTTTGCTTTGGATCATGGGTAGGGCTTGGTGGCCCTTTCCTCAGTTGCTTTCTAGTGGTGGTGATGATGGCATTCCTCACGACTCTCCACTGCCAGAGAGGGAGTATGAGAGGGTGTCGAGATGGGGCAACCACACCTCATCTATACATCTATACAGATGCACAAGATCCAGAGAGGGACTTCCCCGACGCATTGCTTGAATTTTGGTAGGTTCAAATCCTGGAGCTAGGATTGACATCCAAGTTTGTGATGGGCTATCCATTTGACAAAGAGCGGGGTTGGTTCCTAGTCATGATGAGCTCACATGAGGAGACACTTTGGTGGTCTAGCCAAAAGCGGGGAATCCATGGTCACGTATGTTGTTCCAGAGGCATTTTTGATAGGATGGTCATGTCTACTACTACTGAGAGACATTGGGACAAACACAAAGATATGTTGTATGGTTGTATTTGGTGGTTCTATGTTGTATGGTTTATGATTCATTCTCATTGTACCATTATATTGTGTCAAATCACCCATGATCTATGAGAGGGTGTTAGCAAATATGTTCACTCATGTGTGAGTCTATGCATGCAGAGGCTGGGCACATTATTTGGGATATTTAGGCATTTTTTATTTGTGTCATTTTATGGTCATATTTAGCATTTATTGCTGCCCGACCAGCAATAAATGATGGCCGACCTTATCATATTGAGGACATATTTTTGTCCTATTTATTCAAGCTCTTCCTCCTCAGTCAATCAGTCACTCATCTACAATCACAAATGTGGAGACTCCGTGGAGAGAAGAGCCTGTGTTAGTGCCCACACAGCCAATGACTCACTGTTGTATGTGCAACTGCCTCTCATATTGGATATATGGATTCCATTTCATGAGCATACATGTGAGTTCTCATCTATATTGTGTTCTTTAGTGTTCTTTCTTTCCCTTTCTCTTTCGTCTAGTGTTTTAGCAAATTATTACAGCATATATTTACACTTCCATTGCTACTCCACTTTTGACAGTTACAACACATTTGTTCACATAATATTAACACAAATATGAATACATATAATAATATTAGTTAAGAAATCATGGATTTTATTCCAAAAAAATTTATACAATCACTATTGCTCTACAGTCCCAAAATCGGACTCCACCCATAGGTAACCACCAATCCGCCCTCAACTAGAAGTCTAGGGTTCAAATATTAATCCTAATTTATAAACAATGTTAACAAGGATCTATCTCAAGGGTTTATCCTAAGTTTAGAAGCTTTTCCTTGTGATAGAATTTTTGGAAAGAAAAGTCCTTCTAGTACTTAGACTTGATATTTCATCAAGCAAACCCTTCTTAGATTCCACAAAGAAGATAATATCCTAACTAGCTCAATCTCTAAGAAAAAAGAATTTTTGAGTAATCATCTCAACCTAGTTAGGTCTAACCTTTAAGTATGGAATAATTAGGTGAGTTTATATATCATATCCCTATTATGCTAGACTTCCATATGAGAAAATTAGAGTATAAATTCTTTTTTTTTAAATTCATAGCCTTAAAGCAATGAGTTTCTTCTTAGACAATCCATAGATTGCTCCTTCATTCATGCATGTAAAACTAATTGAACCACCCATATTCTTATTTATGGACCAAGCTCCATCACTGGAGGAGAATACTCGCAAAATTTTTCCTCCTAGCTTGAAACATGCCTACCTAAATGAACATCAATAGCGCATATTATAATAGCTCATCAAGAACTACTCAATACTATTGCCACTAGGAACTCATTAGAATACCCATACATTCTTAATCTTGAACTACTTGAGTCTACCTTGTAGGGAAAGATCTACCTCAATCCCACAAGGATTGGCCTGAAATCAAGAACTTGATTTAAATGCTTTAGTCTCCTATTAGTCATCTAGCATCGATCCATCGACTTATAAGGTGATTCCATTGCTATCATCCCTCAAGCCCAAGTGAACCAATTCTGTGCTACTTGGTTCAAAGACAGTAAGAAAAGAGGGGGAGTGATGTGTGTAAAACCTTCTACCCATAGGGTGAAGTCTCAACTATGGCCCCCTAAAATAGCATTGGTTGGGTTCTAATGATGATACACTAGGATAGTCAATGTTTAGCTCTTCCTAGTTGTGCTTAATCTAATGTTTGAGTTGTGATGGAAGCCTTTCACTTAACTGAGATCACTATGCCATTGGAAAGACCCATCGAGAATCTAACCATCCACTTCCCTCAATGTTTTTCTTTAGTTCTCTAATTAATCTAGCATAATTTAGTTATAATTTTAGAAATCATCTTTAATAATTAGCCCTTTTAAAAAGAATTGATTCGCATAAATTAGGCATGAACATGAATACAAAAAAACAATCTTTTTGAAAAGAAAATCTTCATTCAATTCTTATTGTCCTTATCTCAATAGCCACTCTAGCCCATCTCCAAACTCCATGTGAAGGCCAAAATAAACCACCAAGTCCACCCTTAGTTAGCATCGGGCCGTTTCGGGAGATCCACCTAGGCTCACAGAGGAGGTAGGCTAGTCCTAGCACACCTAAGAAATTACAACTAGAGCCATGTGGCTTCTTGGCTCCTACTAGCTTATAACAAGTCCCTACAGAGAGATCTCTTGCATTCGATGTCAATCCTAGCAATCCAGAGCAGTACACCAACTCCCTTGGTATAGAACCAACACAACCATCCTTGGGGAAGGCCTAGTGTGCCCAACCATAAGTTTAACATGTATTTAATTTTTTTAAAGGAATCACAAATATTTTTAAACAGTATTTTCAATGCAACAAGCGATATGACAAATGCTCTTGTATGTAATAGGCCATGAGTTCACAAACATAGGTTTCGTAGTTTCAAGTCATAATTTTCAAGTCCCTTGCTAGGTTATCCCACTTTTAAGCAACAATGATGCCTCAATTTGAGTATCAAGGTTTATTCATAGATGATCATCAATGTTACTACTTAGGTTTTTCTACCATTATTTAAGCAATATCACTTAAAAATGTGAAGAAATAACATGGACTTAGGGTTGGAGGATGGGGGTGTTGCTCACGCATGCTACCTCGTGTCTAGCTCCAGTACTTCTCTACTTAGAGGCAATCTTATCGGTATGTTCCTTGCTTCCTTCCTCTCTAGTCTTCATCAAATTGTAGTCTCAAACTAAGATTTGTTGAAATAGGAGAATAATTTGGAAGGAAGTGTAGGTGGGGCTTGGGTGTAGTGAGTTATGCTAGATTTTTAAAACGTGTTTCTAATGTTTTCTTATCGGATACAAAATAAGGGGGACGACAAGGGTATGGCGATTATAATTGGGGATGGAGAGAAAGTGGAATAGGTAACTAGGTTTACTTTAGAGTAGGGGAATGGGTGCAAAGAGAGTGGCAAGGTAATTTTGCAAGGAAAAGGTCAAGGCAAAGCAATTAATGTCGATTCTTGAGTTGAGATTCTCTTCTTTGTTAATTTCTCCCCATCTATCTCTCTACTTCTCTCTCTTCCCACTATATCTCTTTCTATCCCTCTTTCTCACTATTATTCCTCTCGCTCACTATTACAATTTGTTGATGATCTAATATATGATCAGGATTGGATACATAAGCTTTTAGTAGACTAATATGGAAAACATTATGGATATTTAAGTATTCAAATTGTAACTAGTATGTACTGGTCCTTAGGCACTTAAGGATCTTAAAAGGTCCACAATATCTCGAGCTTAACTTCTTGAAATTCACCTAATGATAGTGAGCTCTACATGGAGAAAAACCATGTCTCCCTTCTTTGAAGATTCACTCTTGTCTTCCAAGGTTAGCATATGTTTTTTTATTATCCTTTGGTAACTTGGACATCCTATCTTATGGCTTTAGCTTGTTCATCCATTTCCTCCAACATCTTCTTGGAGGCTTCTATCCTTAGTGTCAGGGATTAGAGAAATTAAGTGGAGTAAGATAATCTTGTCCATATAAGACTTGAAATGGAGTCATCTCATAATGCTTTCATGGTTTGTAAGAGACGTTGTAGGAAATTCCACTAAGGGTAGATATTGCATCCACTGCTTAAGCTCTGTACAACAATATGCCCTTAGAATATCCTCTATGACCTTATTGACTCAGTTCGTTCGGTCATTAGTTTGTGGGTGATATGTTGTACTAAAGCATAGTTGTGTGCCAACAGCTTCAAATAAACTCTTCAAGAATTGAAAAGTAAAGAGAAGATCTCAATCACTAATGATTCTCTTTGCTAGTCCATTAAATCTAAAGATTTCCTTGACAATCAATATCACGATGTCGAAAGCCTCAAAGTTTGTCTTGACTTGAATAAGATAAGCCATCTTTGTTAGCATGTCTACAATCACCATGATAGAGTTATATCTTCCTTGAACTAAAGGAAACCGTACCATGAAATCTATACTAATGAATTTTCACTTCATTTTGAGGGATATCAAGAGGTTGAAGCTTGCCTGGCATTTTAAGATGCTCTACTTTTACTCTTTGGTAGCTCGGGCATTCAGTGACATACTTTAGAACATCACCTTTTAATTTACCCTAGTGATAGCTCTTTCTTACCATCTTGAAAGTATTATCATAGCCAAGATATCCTAAAAATTGAAAAACATGCACAAACAAGTACGAAATCATCAAGATATGGCCTAAAGATATCCTGCATTAATTTATTGAAGGTGGCAGGTGCATTCGTAAGCCCAAATGACATAACTAGGAAATCAAAGTGCCCATATCTTGTATTGAAGGCTGTCTTTGGGATATCTTCTTCCTTGATCCTTATCTGATAGTAACCTAACCTGAGATCAATCTTGGAGAAGATCTTTGCACCCTAAAGATGATCAAGAAGCTCATCTATTCTAGGAATAGGATACTTGTTCTTGACTGTTGATTGATTCAACCCTCGGTAATCAATACATAGTCGAAGTGTCCCATCTTTCTTTTTCTGGAATAGTACTGGAGCTCCCCACGGTGAATTGCTAGGCCGGATGTAGCCCTGATCTAACAGTTGCTTGAGTATTTTTTTCTTCAAATTATGGCTAGAAGGAACGCATAATCTTTTCTTGAAGTACTCAAGTTCTTCCTCAACAAAGAAATATCGGTACTTAAGTTGTGATTTAGGATCTTGATCCTTTAGTTTTACTTCCTTCCTTATCTGTTTGATACTTAAGGTCATTTGCAACTTCTTCCTTTCCATTTGAATGATTCCTTCATCAAGAAGACATTCCTTTTTGGAGGAAGCTCTATCAATTCTATTGGGAAGACATCGACATATTCCTTCATCCAAGAAGATTCCTCTTCAGCTTCTTTGTCCTAATCAATCTTGTTAAGCTTGATCGAGTAGACTAGAAATCATTTTCCTAATCCTTAGATAATGTATGAGACTTTTGCTAATTGGAACTTTGGTCTTCTCGCTTTTCCTTGTATAGTTACTTGAATTCTTTTTGCATTTTGAAATGCAACTTGGCCTTTCCCACAATTGATATGAGCATCATTGGAAATTACCCAATCTATTCTGAGAAGGCACTCATAAGCACCCAAATTCATGATATAGAACCTTATGTTTTTAGGTTCATTTCCTAGATCAAACTCTACATTGGTATGATGACACAACTTATTTTCCATTAGCTAATTCTACCAAGATTTTAGATAGTTATGTAATCTCTATGCCTGATTTTTGTACACACTTTGGAGAAATAAAGAAACGAGTACTTCCACTATCTATCAAGATTTGAAAGGGTTTACCTTAGTAGTTCACCAATGTCTAAATCATGAGGAACTAATGATTCGGTTCTTTCTTGTCAAGAGCGACATGAATCATCCCTCTTTCCATTTGAGTCTCAATTGAGGGCTCTTCTTCTTTCTCTCCTATGGCGGTTATTGTGGCAGCTCTTCCTCTTGCCCTTGTTTTTTGGCCACACAATTGTCCATGTCGAGGTGATTGGTTTAGTTTAGGGCACTGTCTTTTGTAGTGGTCCAATTTGTTGCAATGGAAACATCTTTGAACACCATTGCTTTGATTCATGGAAATAAAGATGCTAGTTATATTAACTTTTACCTTCTTCCTTACATCAAATCACAAATGTCCTTGCGCATTCTTTATGAAGGCATGAGGCTCTCTATTGGGTGATCCTCAACCCAAATATCTTGTGTTCCTCGATTGCGCTTGAATGCTAAGTGGCTTTGCTCTTAACCAGCCATATTATAGATCTATGGGGCTCATGGCTTCTAGTTGAGTATCCAAAGGAGGATTGAGGCCTCAACAAAACTTAGCCACCCATTGGGCAATATCCACAGTCAAAGAGTATTTTTTAAGAGTTACAAATCAAGAGTAACATTCTTCCAAGCTCTACCCTAGCTGGCGAAGCTCAAAAAACTCATTCATCTTTGAGGCACAATAGAAAGATGAAAGATACCTTCCATGCACATTTCTTTTATGGGTTCCCATGTGGTAGCATCTTCCGGGACTACAATGCCTCTACACCACTACTTCCACCAAAGACGTGCTTCCCCTATTAGTTTTAGCTTGGCCAACATGGCCTGATTAGGGATGTCTGTTCTTGCAACTCAAAAATTGACTTACATAAACTAAATCTAAACTTCTATGTTTATTTCCACATCCTTTCCTTCCCCATCGAATTCCATAGGTTTTGTCTACTTGAGAAGGGATTTCTTCTCTTGCAATTCAATGGGATCAACGATGGGTAGAATATCTTGGGATATGCAATAACTAATTTAGTAATATCTCTATATAAAGATTTTCCATATTCCAACTTAAGATTTTTCTTTTAAAATTATAATTGTTTGCACATGTTAAATAGAAATGAAACATCTTTTATTCAATCAAAAAAAAAAGTAGCTAGAGGCATTACATCATGAATAGGGTCTACTATAAGATTCATCCATGGAACTCAAATACATCAATAGTACTATAAGACGGGGACTTGACAAATACATCTAGGATTTCGTACTTAGAGGAAAGGTCAGGATAACCTTCTTTACAATAATTATTTTGATGAGAATGGCCTAAAATAGCAACTCTATCAATTGGGATTACTTTGGTTGCTTTCTCATAGATGTAACAGTTCAGACAACGGACTTGACGTCCTCTTTTAAAAAGAGTCGGATTAATCCTAGACTCTTCAAAAATCAATATCTTAATAACTTTCAAATTTTCCATCCATTGCAATCTTTTGAGGTTCGTTCAAATGTATGGAAGACGATTGGCATCAATGAAGCAATATACTCCATTTTCCATTCATCGCTTTTCTTGATACAATGGGTAAGGATTATAGAGTCAGTCTAGAATGCGCACATTAACTGGTCTCTCCATCTGAAGTTAGAGGAGTGTATAGTTGATGTGAATATGGATCACAACACAAGGAAACAATTCCAAGCTTTGTCATTCTAGCAAAATTTCATTAGAGATTAGGGAAAGATAAGTCATGAGAACAACTTCTTAAATTGGGTCTTATCTAACCTTAATAATTTGCAAAAAATACTTAATACTTGCTCTAAAACCATGTGTAACATGCCTACCTAAGCAAATATCCATAGCATGTATTTTAGTAGTCCATCAAGAACTAATCAAGACTACTATCACTCGAAACTCATTAGAATAATCAAACACTCGTAATCTTGAACTACTTGAATCTACCTTGCAAAGGAGAAGCTTCACCTCAAACCCCACAAGGATTGAGCTGAACATGGGAACCTAATTTAAATCTATAGTCTCATGTCATTCATCTAGAGTTGGCTACTAAGGAGACTACATTGCTATCATCCCTCAAGCCCAAGCCAACCATCCCTACACTTGATTCAAAGAGAGTGAGAAACGAGGGAGAGCAATGTGTGTTGAGCCCTCTATCCATAGGGTGAAGTCTCAGCTCTAGCCTCCTAAAATGGCACTGGTTGGGTTTCAATGATGACACCTAGAATAGCAATCCTTCCTAGTTTTGCTTAATCTAATGTTTGAGTTGTGATGGAAGCCTCTCTACTAACTAAGACCACCATGCCATTGAAAAGACTCGTTAGGGTTCTAACCATTTGCTTCCCTCAAGGGTTTTCCTTTAGTTCTCTAATTAATCTAGCACAATTTAATTAGACATATAGAAATTAGGAAGCCTCTCTACTAACTAAGACCACCATGCCATTGAAAAGACTCGTTAGGGTTCTAACCATTTGCTTCCCTCAAGGGTTTTCCTTTAGTTCTCTAATTAATCTAGCACAATTTAATTAGACATATAGAAATTAGTTTCATTAGTTAGCCCTTTTAAACCATGTTCATTTGCATAAATTAGGCACGAACATGAATACAAAGAAAAAAATATTTTTGAAATTGTTGTTCTTATTTCAATAAATATTCTAATCAGTATCCGAACTCTCTTGAAGACCAAAATAAACCACCAAGTCCACTCTTAACTAGCATCAAGGCCTTCCAGGAGATCCACCGAGCTCACATGGGATAGGCTAGTCCTAGCATTCCCAAGGAATTACTGCAATAGCCGCCTTGGCTTCTTGGTGTCTCCTAGCCTACAACAAGTCTCTATGGAGAGACCTCTCATGTTTAAATAGCTCATAATATATTCTCTAAATGCATAATTCAATCTCTAATATGAAAATATTCAATTTTATTAACACTTGCTATACAAGGACTAGGCGCCATCATGGGAGGATAATTCTAGTCAAATTTCCTCCTAAGCACCTAGTGTTTTGTCCTTCTACCCAACATTCTGGGTATCCATAAGAATCTTGGAGTATCTAGTAATTACAATTTGTTTAGATTATCCATGTTATTACCTAGGTTTTTCTACCATTATTTAAACAAGATCACTTTAAAATACAAAGAAATAACCTTGACTTGGGGTTCCGGGGCAAGGGTGTTGCTCGCACATGCTACCTTGCATCCAACTCCAATACTTCTTTGCTTAGGGGCCATCTTGTTGGTATGCTTCTCGCTTACTTCTCTTCTCTGGTCTTCATTCAGCTTTCTTCATTGGACTTGTAGTCTTGAATTGAGATTCATCGAAAGAGAGGAGAATAAGTTCTAAGAAAGTGTAGGTGGGGTTTGGGTAGTAGGTTAGGAAAATTTTTGGAAGCAGTTTTTGATGTATTCCTCGAATACAATATAAGGGGGATGACAAGGCAATGATGATAAGAAATGAACAGAAAGCAACATAGGCAATCGGGTTTACTTTAGAGTAGGTCGATGGGTGTGAAGAGAGTGGCAAGGTAATTTTACAAGGGAAAGGTCCATGCGAAGCAGTTAATGTTGATTTTTGAGTTGAGATTCTCTTCTTTATCAATTTTTCTCTATCTCTCTCTCTCTACTTCCCTCTCTTCCCACTATATCTCCATGCTCTATCTCCTCCTCTTTCATCCCTTTATCTTCTTTCTTCTACTACCTCTCCATCCCTCTCCCTATCTCTCTCTAGCTCCTTCTCTCTCACTTCCTCTATTATGCCTATGTGCGTGTGTACGCGCACTAGCATTCAAAGAATTTTAAAAAACCATCTCTCCAAGCCTTGTAGTATAAGGCCTTATATAGCCTTTCATCTTCTAGTCATTCCATGATCTTTATGGAATTGTGTTGAAGCTTTCCTCCTATTTGTTCTATTGAGTGATCAGACTGGCTTAGACAATCGCAATCGAGCAAGATGCGAAGCATTTTGTGCAGATGATGGTGACGGAGCAGCTTTTAGCAAGCGGCGCGATGATGGTGATGATGATGATGATGATGATGGAGATGAAAGTACATTAATGGCAATCACTTATTCCTTTATATTTTTAAATGCTTTTAATTTATTTAAATTAAGAGAAACCTATCTTTTGTCCAATTACTCTAATCTAGTATACTCATGAGAGTGTGCCAAATCTAGTAGCTAACCTCCACTTTGATCCTCCCCTTAATATTTTCTACTTTAAGTAAAGTTGTAACAAAGAACATATAATTTAGACACTAAGAGGGATATCTAAACTTGCATTGATGCAAGTGGAGATGCATTTACTTGAGCAATCGCTTGCCCAATCCACTATATTTGTTTTAGTTCATGTGGAGAACCTAAAGTTAACAAGTAGCAATGTTACTTCGGTGGAGGAGGATGTTAAGTCCAATTTCTCTTGTGAGCTTGAAATACAAGACCTTGGATACTTGCACTGTATACTTGACATTGTAATTAACAGGATCAAGTCAAGTGACATATTTATTTCTAATATCTTGAATCCATCCTTGAAAGATTTATTATGGCTAGCTCCAATGCTATTTCTACACCCCATGGAATCAATCTCGATGAAAATGATGTTTTGTGTTATGCTATTGTATATAGATAGCTCATTTGTTCTCACATTTATTTGACTATAATAAGGCATTGATATTTATTTTATTGTCAAATCATTTGCTTAGTTTATGAAAAATCCAAAAATGTCTCATTGGCTAGCAACCAAAAGAGTATTAAGGTACTTAAAAGATATTAATTGGGTTATCTTACATTCAGGTGATAATTTGAATGTACATGGATTTAATGACTTTGGTTATGCACCTCATTTGGCTCGTAGATATAGCATTACCCATAATGTTTTCTTCCTTTACAGTGGAGCAATCTCTTTGTGCTCTAAGAAACAAAACATAGTTGGTCTCTCATATATATAGGCTAAGCATAAAGCCTTAAACGACATCATCTTGTTAAGCTCTATCATTCAAGAGATGCTTGCAAGAACTTGATTTTTATGGATCTTTTGATCCCATACCTATCTTTTGTGATAATACATCAAATGAATCTCTAGCAAAGAATCTGATCATACATCCAAGGACAAGAAAAGGGCTAAGCATATTGAAGTCACAAAGATTTTATTCGGAAGTTGCATGACATTGTCATTGTTGTATCATTGAACTACTAAGGAGAATGTGGTTGACTTTTTGTAAAACCATTGACAATAAATTTTGCTACTTTCCAATCACTAGGTTGCTCTATGACAGAAATTCTCTTATGCATACTTCTAACCTTAGAGGCATTGTCTCTTATAGACTGACCTTCTAATTGGGTCACGTTCATTAGGTAGATGTAGAGATTATCTGCATAATTGGTCTTTGCAAACATCTTGATGAACAAGTCCTTGAAGATAGAGGACTATGCCTTATTGCTGTTGTCCAAGCTAGTGAGCCATGTTTCGCTTTTGTCACCTAAGCACAAACTAAAAGCCTTTAGATTTTATATCATCGACTAGTAGTCCATTGGCATCATAAACTTATTCAAATAGTGCTCTACAAAGATGTAAGGATCATCTCCTGTCGTACACTTATATATCTTCTAGTCGGGATTTTTTAAGCAAGGTCTCAATTCAGCAAGTTAGCCAACCAACAAGTTTATGGCTAGTCTAGCACTAGCATCTATAACAATTGTGTTGATTAGCATGCGTCATTGTAAGAGGTTCATAACTATATCAAAAGACGATCCAACCACTATCGCCTCAGTAAGAGGCATCACATGCCATTCAACTCAATCTTGATCCTTCTTGGCTTCTTCTTGAATTAGGGTAATAACATTGTTGACAATATTTTTTGTAGTAGTGTTAAGATCATCCAAGTTGTCTCTATCTTCTTGAGTCATTCATACACTGGGGCTAGCAAAGCTAACATCCTTTTTTGTATCCAAGCCCCTCTTATGCCATTGGGAAATTCATCAACCTTCCATGAGATTGACATCTTTTCATGTTCTAGCTGCTCTAGGTCAATTAAGGTTTCAACCTAGTTAATGAGCCTAGGCATGTTTTGGCTTTGGTCAATATTTATGTGTTGAGGAGTCACTATTAAGCCTTACAAGCTTGAG
Organism: Lygodium microphyllum; assembly: GCF_053477565.2. Lineage (NCBI taxonomy): Eukaryota > Viridiplantae > Streptophyta > Polypodiopsida > Schizaeales > Lygodiaceae > Lygodium > Lygodium microphyllum. Next base: position 124,316,112 of record NC_141152.1, on the reverse strand, counting down.
ATGCATAGGTCTCAAAAGCTAAGTTTCGTCAACCTAGTCTAAGTGCAAGTTTCCCTCACCCATTGTTTTGTTCAATTCCAAGTTCCAAGCGAACTGTTAACTTGCCCTATCACTAGAGTATGTAGGGTGCTATGGATAGCCAAGCCTTGATAACTTTGATCTCATATTATGCATTAGATCACTATGAGCTTGTAGTGAACATTACATCGCTGTGAACTAACACCACTTTTTTGCTAATAGTTGAAATTTAAGGATTTTAGTATCCTAACTAGGACCCATCTTGGTTATGATGAGTCCAACAAAACCATCCTTGATGCCTAGCTAGGTCCAAGATATAATTGAGCAACCCCTTGGCCATCAAACATGACTATCCATTTGGTTGAGCATATAGTAATTCATTGTGGGCTTGTAGCAATCAAACCATAGCCATGTCTACCCAATTCAATTCTAATCCATGATACATCTAACAAAAATAAGATGCTAAGTCACAAGAGGAGTCTAAAGGCTTGGTGTTTGTCAAAGGCAATGTAAAGGGTACTCTATTTGTACTTCCAATTTACAATCATCTAATCATTGCAATGTCACAATGATTTGATCATTCAGCTCATAGTCGTCTGGCTTTCACCATAAGTTCTGGCCTAATAGTGGAATTTTCAGAATATCATAAACTCTTTTAGAATAGAAACTATAACAAAAGAGTGATGCAAACATACACTATGAAGGTGCTCAATGTTTCATATAACCCATTGCTTCAACTTTTACTCAATTTTTGGTTCTCAATTGTGAGCTCATAGTGGGGTCTGGTTTCCACCATGTATTCTTGGTTGAGAGTGGAATTTTTTGAAAGTTTTAAGCACTTACATACATAGGAGGGAACTATAACAAATCAGTAATGCAAACACACACAATGCAAGTACAATGCTTCATAGTCCTTCAATTTTTGCTCCATTTTTTCTTGTTTTCATCAATCAACTCCAATTCAAGAGAAATCATTCCTACTCTATCCACTATGGGTCTCAAAGTGCTATGCTCATCATATTGAAGAGTAAACTTAATCGAGCATTGGCAATTACTTTACACCCTATTCTACCAATGTGCTAAGGATTGGATCTAACCAATATGTAGAAATCATCCATGAACTTGACAATGAAACCAAAATGTTGAGGCAAAACCAAGACTTCACACAAACAAGACATGGATATAGCTCTTCTTCCTTCAAGAGCTTCTCCACACTCATTACCTCTCACCTAGGTAGGATACTTCTTATCCACCCCTCACCTAGGTAGGATACTTCTTATCCACCCTCTCTCAAGCTCAAGCATAACAAGATCTCATCAAGGAGAAAGCAACCAAGTAAGCTCAACCACAACAAAGAAAACTAGATGCTTACTAGCAGTGTGCTGGAAAGAGAAAAACCTGAAAGAGAGAACTGAGTGTGTAAGTCCTATTTTCAAAACTATACACACCTCATCCCAGATGCTAAGCACTCTCCTCGGCAAGCCAATAAGAGGATCAAGGTGTGTCTCAGCCTTGGTTCACCAATTGCTAAATGTCTCTCCAGCAAAGGCTGAAAAGCTTAAAGTGCTGCTTCAATCATGAATTTACTTTATGGACGAGCAGATGCATTTTGCTACTACATTACAAGCATGAGTGAAATGTTTATGGTTAGAATTGACCACAAGATATGGCATCCCCAAAAACTGCTAACGCATATTGACAAAGGTGTTGCAACTGGCAAAGATGGCCTATCCTACCACCATGTAATATATTTAGCCCATATCCTTGCATGCACCCTAAGGTGGAACTCTTCCTCAGATAGAGCAGCAGCCTACAAAACATAATAAACCATAAACATTCAAGTCTTCCAATCTTGAAGATTTGTACACGCACCCTAAGGTGAAACTCTTCTTCAGATAGAGCAGCAGACTACAAAACATAATAAACCATAAGCATTCAAGTCTTCCAATCTTAAAAGATTTGTACATTGTAAGGGTATGAAAAACATTCTACGGCATTGGGGAGAAGAGCCTATTCGGATTATTAACAGCAGCTTTGAATATAAGAAGAGAGGAGAGAGCAGCATAGGCATATGATATGGATAGTTACGAACAGGAAGGCATCTGATGGAAACAGTTACCAGTTTTCTTTTCCTTGTAATTCTGTCCCCCGGCTGCAAATAAAGTGACACACACACGTGGCTCTTCCCTTTCTTTGATGATAGTAAAGATAGTATGGTCATATTCAACAGAGAAAACTAATCAAAACATCCATGAGCTGCAGAAAACTGCCCATCTACAGACATTGCAATATGGTCTTTCCAAGGAGGCAAAAGGCATGGGGTCACGAGGTTGAAGTTTTCTGACAACACAAAAGGAACATGTTCCTTTGTAGCAGCCGCAGCCAGCTTTAACTACAGCATGCATCCGACAACCCTCTTAAACTCCAGAATCTTGCCAAAGCTTTGAATCCATTTTGGGATGCCACACTCTTGTCTGTAATCAACAAGGCATACCATTTGCTGCAATTTTGTCACGTTATTGCACAAAGAGGCTTTCACTTCGCCGCTGCATATTTGAGGTAGATACTGAGCATTTTTAGAAAAACTCAAGACAGTTTGAGCTATAGCTCATGTCGTGCCCATCAACTGCAAGGAAGCAGTGACAGGGTTTGCAGGGCCTTTCCATACTGTACAGCCCGATCTTTCTGGCGGCCAATATCGAAACACTGACCTTCCCAGGATGTTTTTGACTGGCAATGCTCCCCTATGCCAAATAACCATAAAACAAGACTTAGAAATGCACCAGCTCTCAAATCACATTTATGCTTGTGAAAAGAAAGCTCACCAAATATGAGAGTCAATGCTATGATTGCGATTGTCCCCTAAAACCCAAACACAACCTTTAGGGACACACTGTCAGCAGGTAAAAATTAAGTCAGATTCTGAAAGCTGAAACACATGTATGGCCACTGTTCAGCCATAAACTAAATCATGTCTAAATTCATCATAAATGGATAGCAGCACAGCCAGTACAAGAACAACTGTGCAATGTGACCCATACTCTACCTGATAGCATGAAGTGTTGGCTACATTGTTAAGCAGCATGAAGGGGTTGAGAAGAAGCTTCAGTCGAAAACTCGAAAAATATCAAAAAGAGCAGCAGCAAGAAAATCCTCATCGAATGAAATCAAATGTCGAGGATACAACAAAAGAGGACGATGCTACTCTTGCATCAGATGGATGTCGTCCATCATTGGGCAGCACTGTAAATAGAGAGCAAGGTATGTGGGTCTAAGTGCAAGATGCCCCGCACCTGCAGGCATGTTCAAGTGCATGTGGTATGTGAAAGAGTTGATCCATGATGTGTCTCAACATGGATAAACCGAAAGAAAAGGGGAAAAAAAGAGTAGTAGTAGAGCACCTGGCTCTTCTACTATCCGCCCCTTCCCACTCCCCCCCAAAACACACACACACACATCCACTTCACCCAACAATACAGAACGAGCGTTTGAAAAGATATTCTCTCAGAGATTAATAGAAACTCACTGTTCGATGCATATCATAAGCGATTGGCTCTGCAATGAAATCTTCTTCTCGTACAATACCATTAACCACAAGTTCACCATCTCGTGCCTGGAATAAGAAAATGAACCTTATGAGACTTCTCACAGACACCCTTACCTCACCAAAAGAACAGTCACCTGAAGAATGCCCTTGCCGACTTTTAATCTTAAAGAAAATGAATTATTGCCTGAACCTTAGGAAGTTGCAATCAAACATCTTAAAAGAAAACATAGAATCCATAACAATACCTCTACTACATCACCCTCCTTTGCTACCACTCGTTTGATGAAGATAGCTCCTGCATTGAAGCCTAGCTCCTGCATGACCGAACTGACACGAGTAAACATAAATAGATATAGGAAACAAGATTAAACTGTAATGAGCAGTTGCAGACCTGCAAGGCTGGTGCAATTCTAAAAAGAACAATGTCATTGACATCCGGACTCTTTAAATAATATGAGACCTGAAAGCCAACATAAAAGCTGTTAGACAACGAATATACTAGTAGTACAACTCTAATGAATATCTGTTTTCTTCCTTTTCCCCCTTCTGAACAAACTAATTACACAACCTCCTGATCTGCCATTTAGAGAGGGCATTCTGACTTTCAAGAGAGGAACTTTGACACCTGGTCGTAACAACCCCATGGCCGGCTCACAACACAATCACACTCCCTTGTCACCAAGTTACCCAGTCTGAAAGCTACAGATTCAACACTGCTGTGTAGACACTCAAATGAATGGCATAAAATGAAAACACCTGAGCTAGGACTTCAGAGCCATAATCCACTAGCAAAGTAATAAGCTTCACACTGTAACACTGATTTGCACCCAAAATCATGGAAGCGCACTTGTATGTCATCACAATTTCATTATGCAAGCTTCCCCAACTCATTAATTGTCTCGAAGTGCACAAATTGTTCACATTAAGCTGTTGACAGCACTTGGTCTCTTCAAAGCAGTATCACTCTGTAGCATGTCCCATTATTGGTGTAATCAACACAGAACTTGTTCACACAACTTCATGTGGCTACATGGCCTTCCATGAATTTAAAGCACACAAATCCATACAAAGATGCCTAGCCTTAGACCTTTGGAAATTTTCACGACCATGTAATCAAAGACTGATTAGATGATACCATATTGAGTGGATATGCTTCGTTTCTATCTTTTATCAAAGGATGTGCCTGTGGGACTCTACTGCAAGTAAACTCTGATACGAATTCATCAACACCTTCAATAAAAGGACTGGCCAAAATTTGACATGATCAAGGATAAATCTTAGGAAGCCATACATCACAACGGTGTTCCATCCCCCAATAAAGTCAATTAAATGCAAATAAACTTTTGAGAAATGAATTTTGATGGTTTGTTACCTTTTCTGCGATGATCCGATCCCCAACTTCGAAGGTAGGATACATCGACTGGGATGTAATAAATCTTAGTTCTGCAATAAACCATCTGAACATTGTAGATAACATGAATGTTGAGATGACAGTTTTGCTCTCGCTCCAGTTGCGAAGGCCAAACCTAGCTTGTCGAAATTTGTTGTCACTCTTGGCAGGGTTCTCTCTAGGAACGCAGTTTTCAGCTGCAGGCAACTCTCTCTGTGTGTCAATTTGAGCTGGCAATGCAGCCCTGGTACATGTCGAAAAGATTTTCCAATCCCCTCTGGAAGAGAACACCCGGAAATACTCGTGGCAAGGAAGCCATCTGAAGGCTTGGAAGGGGGGAAGCTGGGAGCACCGAGGCATGACTGAGAATCCAAGCTGTGACGATGTGACCGCAACAGGGAGGTTGGCTTGCGGCTTCCGTGTACTCTCTTGGAATACAATCCTGCCTGGTGTGCTTACCTCAAGCTGTGAGTATCTCCGAAGCTTTATTCCTGATGGGATGATCCCCTTTCTGGCTGAGAACCTTGCTTGATTTTCCAAGAAGCCCTCTCTCCACGACCTGACAAACTCCTCTCTGCGGCAATCCACAGGCAAACAAGAATCCGATGCCGGAGGAGCAGAGAATCGCTTGCCATCCGGTAGAGCAGGAGGATCTGAGAGCCTTCTTGCGCAGGCGGAGCCGTTGATCTGCGGCCACGAGGTGCAGAGGCGGACAACAGATCCAACGAGTAGAGAGGGCCGTAGGGACGCGGTGACTGCTTGGGAAGCCATAATCCAGAGTTTGCGAATAGGGGATAGGATGGAGTACAGGGCGCAGGTAGGGGAGAAGGGGGAAGGGTTCAGAGAAGGGTTCAGAGGAGGCGAGACATCGCGTCTGAAGATGCGAGGACGAAGGGCGGGAGCCCTAAGAGGAATTGGGGCGTGGAGAAGCTGGAGAGAAGAGAGAGGAGGCAAGAAGAAGAAGGACAACAATAACAAGAGGCAGGAAAGAGGCCTGTGCAAAGGCTATGGAGGCCTGTGCGGTGCACAGAGAGAGGGGGGGCGAGAGAGAGAGAGAGAGAGAGAGAGAGGCTAAGAGGGCCCCTTGGCCCTCAGAGACGAAACACAGAGAGGAAGATGCAAGAGAGACTCTGTATGAGAATGAGAGAGAAGGTAACAACACTCGAGGGGAAGAAATTAATTAGAAGAGAAGAGGAAACCTCGCAAAAGCGTTGACTGGGCTCTCCTCCTTTCTAGCACGAGTCTCTTTCCTCTTGTGAGTTTCCATGCGAGGGCCTCCCACAATCTATGGACTCTTTGTTCTCTTTCTTCTCTTGTGAGTTTCCATGCTAGGGCCTCCCACAAGCTACGGACTCTTTGTTCTCTTTCTTCTCTTGTGAGTTTCCATGCTAGGGCCTCCCACAAGCTATGGACTCTTTGTTCTCTTCTGAGTACCACAAAAATATCAGTTAACATTTTAGCTCTCGGTAACCTATGCACCGCCTGCTTGTGGCAAAACTTTTCACATAACTAAGTCTATTAAAGCTTGTTTCACAGTTACTCGAACGATTTTGGTCTACAAGGGAATTCATTAATATATACTTATATAATACGTTTGATATATTATATGATATATACTTATATACTATGTGATATACGCGTGATATATATTTATATAATACGTGTTGGGTAAAAAAGACAAGAGGGGAGAGAGGTGAAGAAACCAAGGGTATATACACAAAAACAATGGAGACTTACTTGAGCACATCAAGAGATAGGGTTGAATTTTTCTTTACTTTCTACAAAAAAAAACCTAAGTCTATGACACGATAGAAGACTAATATGAAAGTACCACAACTTATGTACACACGGTCACTAGGTGTGAACCTGCTAAAGAAAGAAGAGGCGGTATAATGAATATGCCATAACCAAGGGGAGGTCTAGGTGGGTATAGTACAGTTGTAGAATCATTGGCGTATCCTCATATCGGTCACCTGACATGCCAGTGAGTAATATCCTATCACATCCCCAAGGCGTGTAGTGGATGACAACTCATGTAGAGCTCGACATCTCAACATTGGGTAGATGTGGGGATCTCATTTTCGATGGGCACAAGGGCTCTTTTTCGAAGGTATGAGGATCCTTTTGAGAGAGTGGATCACGCACAATTGATAATGAAACATTGCGAGGGGAGAGGGGGCCGGCAACATGTTGACATGTGGCACCCACCACTAACCTTCATTTATTTTATCATGCTTCTTCATGAAAAAAGAAAGAATCGAGATATAGAGAGATAGAGAGGAGACATGGCAAAGCATTTGAGCTTTTGGGGGGAGAAGCTTAGTGATTGTCATGTGGCCCTGCCAAAAAACCTATTGTCAATAAGTACTATAGATATATAAGAAGAAGATTAAGGATACACACCTACTTAGCCATAGTCTCACCCTCGCCTTCATTTCATGTATCACTAAAAATAAACTTCACACAATACTACACACACACACACACTCTCTCTCTATCTCTCTCTCTCTCTCTCTCTCTCTCTCTCTCTCTCTCTCTCTCTCTCGCTCTCTCTCTCAACACACACCCCTTTGGGGTCTACCTATAAGAAATCATCTATGTAGACTGTATTCAAAGAATATTAAAAAATACCCTTTCTTTACTTGTTATAAGTCCTTAAAATGATCCTTTTTACTTTACTAGATTTATGATTTTTTTCAAATTGTAATTAAAAAATCTCTTTTGTGAATATAATTCTATAACTTTTACTAAATATAATACCATTTCTTTTGAAAACATTGTACTTTATGTCATGTTTTCCTTAGTCATGTAGTGCACCTTGATCCACATTGCGTTGGGGTGAACTATCCTTATCTCTCAAGTCACTTTGATTGTCTGTAGTTTGTTGTCCAAAGTTTCTCACAACTCTCTCTTTTTCCATATCTGTTATCCCTTTGGATAGCACCTATTCCTAGTTCTCTAACCCTTTGGTTTCTGTATATACATATAACATATATAATTGTTTTTCACATATTAGAAATGTCAAACTATTCAAGTTCCTCATCCATATGCACATCCACAAAAATAAACCACTATTTCAAAAGTTTTGAAGTGTTTTTTGGAGAGCTCATTGCTAAATAAAGTTTAGCCCTAAGCTCTAAACATTGGTGCCCAAATAAGTTCAACAATATAGACTACATTTTCTATACAACGTCACCTTCATACTTAAAGAGAAAAAGCATTCCATTGTTTATTGAAGCCTCTCATGAGAATGCATGTGTTGTCTAAGAGTACCAACCTTGTTGCATAGTATCTCGAACCCACCCTTACCATAACAATTGCACATGGAAGCTCTCCTCACTTACATAAACTATGAAGGGTAATGCCTAACTATTTACCCACCTAGCCCTACTACACCACATATTTCGAATAACTCATTCACTAAAGAATTTCATAATACATCATTTAATATTGACCTTAGCCTGGATGCCACATCATTTATACATACATATAAGTATATATACATGTGTGTGTGTGTGTTTGATGTCAATCCTCCTCTCCAATATTTTGCAATGGGGATGCAACAAAAAAAGCTCTATTATGACATGAAGTAATTAGAATATGCACACACACACACACACATAGCTCTATGCATTAAGATTAGGAATTTGTTGTTGCTTGAGTTATTTAGTTCTTTACTTAAACAAATACCACAGAGAGAGAGAGAGAGAGAGAGAGTATCACATTCTCTACAATGAGCCGTATTTTCATTACATATCCATCACAATACCTATATCAAACATCGGCAAGGCCATTGTTGACATGAAAATGCACATGGTGTGTGGATTAGCATAGATTGGGGGCATTAGTCTAAAGGTCGTGAATATTCTCTTACTCACAATCTAGTGCTTCACAAGATAATCCAAGGTTGACTAGAGCTCATGCTTTTCATAAGTCGAAAGGCAAGACCCTAGGCTTTGTTAGCCAAGGATTCTATACTTGCCCTTCCACCATTCCTATCTATTATGTGACATTCCAAGCAACTTGTGAGCTCGGCTTGGCACCTTTCCAAGACTAATGGAATGTCCTGTCAACTTGGTTCCATGTATTTCTTCAATGTGTTTCCCACATCAACAATTTGTTGATTTATGTGACTTGTAATCAAACTAATTTTCCATTTTATATTCTATACTAGAATTTTAATTAAATGTAAGATATGGTCATGTCTAAATGGATCATGATAGTTAGTTAATGATAGCATCCTCTTATATGTTCATCTTTGTTAGTTCATGGATCATGATAGCTAGTTAATGATTGCCTGCTCTTATAGGTGCATCTTTGGGAGTGAATAGATATTTTAATATGTCTTTGGAGAAGTATTGTGCACGGTCTCAACCCACACCCAAACCACTATGCCACCTCCCCATCGACGTATAGGTTCATCTTTGCTTGTCAAACACAATGCATATGCCGGTCAATGGAATGATAGTGATGATGTCATGGATGACCTCTTATTTTTTCAAAATCGAAAAAGTGGTGCATGAAGTTATTTCAAGATAAAATTGTTTAACAAACCAAGTATGCAGGCTTCTTCACAAGGTCTCCCTTTTTGTTGCTTGCAAAAAGTCGCTTTGTACAAAATACCATTTGGCCACACACTAGGTCACTCCTTGATAACATGGTTGAGTCTTATATTTTTGAAAGATGAAGAACATTTCCATGTCACACGGAGTAGGTCACTCCTTGGTAGCATGAAAAACATGTGCATGAAAATTAGTAACATGGATGAATTGGAAAGTAATATTTTAGTCTTTTCTATCGTCTGTTAAGAAGAATGCACCCAAGGTAACACTCCAAACCTCGAGGGGGATTGCCGAACCTACCTACATGGCGAAAGGAAAAGAAGAAGAAGATTAATTTCCTACAAAAGAAAAGTAGTGAGAAATTAGAATCAAAAAGCGAATATCCCAGTCATTGCCATCCTGCTACCCTTCTGCCTCCTTCGCAAGCGTGGACGCCTTGGTGTGCGCGCTCCAGGACCGCAGAGCCTTTCTCGCACAGTTGATTGCTATGACTTGAGAGGCTACCGCAATGGAACTGGAAGCCGGAAGGTTAGCTCCTGCGACACTCATCATGCCCCTCTAGAAAGACGCCATGCCATCTCCATTTCCAACTAATGTAGGTGTTTTGGGTTCAATCCCCATTTAATTTTTTCAGCTCTCATTTTAAGCATGTTATAAGTAAAAGTACAATTATGCTATACTTACGCAACTCATGCCAATAAGAATAAGAACTCGTATTATTAACAAAAGGTGAGGGGGGGAACAGGGCAGTCACATGGCACTTTCCTACCCTCTCTCGCACTTGGCAAGTCAGGTGTCACGTGGCATCACAACCCTCCCACAACCGTATTTGCCTTATAATGTGTGCATTTCTCACATAGGCTCAACGATCCCAAAAGAGCGAGGTTAATTAATTTTTTCAAAAAAAAAATCCAATCTCTCCGTTGGCTCACTTGCATGATGATTGTTTAATTTTCTAAAAAAAAGTATAACCCCCCTCCTTGTGTCCGCTCACGTGGCTTGCCAAGCACACAGTTTTAACTTTTAAAAATTTTACATAGCCCCTTGCCCCCCTCCCATGGGTTGGTCGATCGGCCAACATCACGTAAATGCATTTTTTGATTTTTATTAAAAAATCAAACCTCCTCGCTCATAATTATCTACATTTTAAAAACCCACATCGGATTATTTTTATAAAAGTATATATAGAACTCCCATGATTATTAATTCTTTTAAAAAATATAAAATCCCCTATGTCATGTGATTTTTTATATAAAAAGTTACCCCCCCACGAAATCCCTCCTTGCCATATCGACTATGGGATTTATTTAAAAACATAGGATTTAATTTTAAAAAAAACTTGAATTGCTTTGTCTTTTGTCATTAAAAAGCATTAGTAAGGTCCATACATACTAAGAAAGAAAAAAACAATTCTAGTAGTTACAAGCATCCATAATAGTTGTAGGGCTGGAGATTAGTCATAAAAATGCAAGTGAAAGGTTGATACTAAGTAACAAAACTAGAAGGGTAATAATCGTAACCATATGATAAAGCAAGGTTGGCAACAATAAATTTAGGCATGAAAGGCCATGTGAAATAGTATCGGATATATAAATTATTCAATAAATTAACTTTATGCCAGGAGGCATATTACACGGTGGATTCCGCAAACTTTGATTACCGGGGCTCATACATAAAGTGGATTCTTTGTGCGAGAAGTCGATGGGGACGCCTATCCTTTTCGGGCGTTTCGTTAATTTAGTGTGTACGTGGGTGATTCCGCAAAATACATATTAAATTAATAAACATTTATGAGTTTAGAGTGCGCACTCATGATAAATTAAGGTTAGGATTGATTTCTAACCAATTGATTTATTTATGTAGCTGAAGACTGCTAGGTATTCACTTTTGTCGGTTTAATTGTATTATTTTACTAACGATTGTGAATGCTTCAGTTGATGTGTAGAGATAGCAGCAGTGGCGGAGGAAAGCATTGAAGGATAGCGTGTACTCGAGTTATCATCTATATTTTGATGGGCGCATACCCTAGGCATGGCGTCTATATTTTGTCGCGCCTATTTATTAAGGCGTTGGATATTTATTTATTATTCTTGTATGCGCATGGGCGCACGATTATGATATTTATATTTGGACATTGTATTGGGTATGCCTGACTTCTTGGGCGCCCGCCCATTAGCTTTATTTCTATTTGGCACTAAAGCAAACTCAAAAGCCAAAAGCGTGCTATTTTGTAATTTGGGCTATTATTTGAGCTTGAAGATGATTAATACATAAAATATATACTTTGTGGAGTGCTCACACAAGGCATGGGGGGAGATTACACCCAATTGGTCTCTTGTTCATGTCGTGCATGCTTTCTACATTGGGTTTTGTGCAAAAAGTAGAGTTCTTTTATTCTTGGGGACCTTCTGACGCTCACTACGCGCGCTTACGGCATCCAATTTGTGCACCAGTGGTATCAGAGTGAAGCTGAGATCAAGAGCTTCCAATCGCTACCCATCTTGCGCGAAGGCGGAGCTCCTGGAACGATCGAGCTCTACACTGAGTTTCATCGCGAACGACCAATACGGGTGGATTCCTGGCGGTCAAGAACCTCTGTCTACAGCCTCTGATTGCGAAGGACCGGCCTGAGGAGGCGGAGGACCACGTCAACTTCTCCTTCATCAAGTCATTTTTCCACAGAAAGAACAGTAAGCCTCCATAGCATAAAACTTCATAAGCTTAAAGTAAAAGGTTAGAACTAAGCTTTTAAAAAGCTTAGTTTATGAAAATTGGGAATCGGTGGCAGCAGTGGTACATCAGCGTAAAATTCGGCGACAAAAACGGCCCCCCCTCCTCTCAAATTTCGTCGACTTAGACAACTTAAGTTCTCTTAAGCTTAAGTCATTTAAGCTTTACAAAAGTTCAATCACATAAGTTCTGCAAGTCTACTTGTTCTGCAAGTCACAAAGGGTTAATCAAGTCACCACAGACTTATTTCAATTACTCCCATAAGGATTGTTCCTGCGCAGAAGCACAAAACTACAAAATTGTTCCCTGGAAGACTCTGTTCACATACGCATACTTGCTGAACCAGTTTCAGCATACGCAGAAGGTCATACACAGTTTCTAAGAAGGCTACAAATCCCGCAACCACAAAAGACAAAGACCGTAAAAGCCAAACAAAAATCTATAAGCCTTGTATACCCGACTTTGAGCTACGCTCATCCCGCTAATTGGATTTTGAGAGAGTGAGATCTTTTGGATTTTTACAGGATGACGGAACAAAACATGGACGATTTAATGGCTGAAGGTGATCTTCCCGAACCTACGATGGAACAAAAATTGGATTTGATTATGATGCAACTTGCTGAAGAACGAAGAGCCCGACAAGCTTTACAAGTTCAATTGGCCAATTTGCAACGATCTACTACCGACAAAGATGGACCACAACCCGAAGATCTTATCCGATCTACCATTGACGCGACACTCGAAGCTCAATCCATCCGCAAAGAAACAAAGATAAGTAAAAGAAATTTCAAATTTCGTACTTTCAATGGAACTCGAGATGGAAAGACCGTACTTGCATTTATCAGTCAGTTTGATGATTACTTTCATGAAGAGACATACGCTAAAAAAGACAAAATTAAATGTGTCACTAATCATTTAGTCGATCGAGCATCTCTTTGGTGGACCGTGGTTCGCAAGAGTATTGATTGTCCCACTACCTGGGAGAGTTTCAAAAAGAAGTTTTTGCAGAATTTCCTTCCTCCTCAATTCCATGAAAAAGCCATAAAGCAATGGGATCTTCTACAGCAAAGAGATCGTGAGCCTATTTCTTAACACACCGAACGTTTTTGGAATGCCTTATTGCAACTCCGCATGCTTGAAGATGTACCTGAAGCGACTCACAAACGCAAATTTATGTTTGGCTTACTTGCACATTACTACGCTGAAGTCAATATGTTCAAGCCTACAACCCTTGAAGATGCAATTTCTTTGGCTCATGACACCGAAGACAAGATTCGAGGAAGAGACAAGCGTCCACAACAATTTCAAGCAAATGGTAACTATGGTTCCAAGCAATTCAATTCAAATTTTAGAAGATTCAATCAAAGTCATTTTCTTCCATCTACTTTCCATAAGTCTTGGACAAAACCACCTGCTTTACCATCAAATGCCAATCAAAACCCTAAGCCATCCTCACAACCAAATCCTAATATTCCTAGACTTCCTGCCATTGCCAACAGTGTATCTAAAGCCAAACCTATAGTGTGTTACAAATGCCATCAACCTGGACATCTAGCAGCCAATTGCCAATCGAAGAAACCACCTATCCATATCAATTATCTTGGAGCAATGGAAGAAGAAGAACGTGAGGAAATGCCTGACTTTACGGAAGATGAAGACAACATTGCCACTACTTCGGATATTTTGCCAGGTATGCCTACTCCACATTCTTTGTTGACAATGAAATGTTTAGTACATGGAAAATAAAAGATTATTTTTCATGATGATGGTAATACACATGATTTTATTTCTGCAAAGTTAGTGAAAGAATTGAATTTACAAACTGTTTCTACACATTATCACATTAAAGCAGCATTCTTAGGCACAAGATATAATAGAACACGAGAGGTGCATAACTTAGAAATTAAAATTGGTGAATACACTGAACATAGAAATTTCCTAGTTGTACCTTTACAGTCCAGTGATATTATCCTAGGTATGCCTTGGCGTCATCAGTATAACCCTGACATAGATTATTCCACGCATTCAATTAAAATTCATTTTCAAGGAAAACAAATTACATTGCATGGTATGCACGCATCTAATAATTTTCCACTGCTTACTCATACTCAAGCTAAACGTGCATTGCGTAAAAGTAGTAAATCTTATTTAATTTGGGTGAATGAACTTCAAGCAAAAGAAAAACATATGCATCCTAGGCATAAACAATTCCTTGCTCAATTTAAAGATTGTTTTGCTGATGATTTACCACCTGGACTACCTCATTCACGTCCTGAAGATCACAAAATAGATTTAATTCCTGATACACAACCACCATGTAAAGCACCATATAGACATAACCAGATTGAACAGAAAGAATTTCAAAATCAAGTAGAGGAATTGTTAAACAGAGGATTAATTAGACCTAGTAGTTCTCCATTTGGCGCACCTGTTTTGTTAGTAAAGAAGAAGAATAATACTTGTCGCATGTGCATTGATTATCGTGCCCTGAATAAGATTACTGTTAAGAATAGATATCCGATTCCTAGGGTAGATGATCTTATGGATAAACTACAAGGATCTGCCATATTCAGTAAGATAGATCTTAAATCTGGTTATCATCAAGTGAGATTAGATAAATCTGATATATTCAATACTGCATTTAGAACACAATTTGGACATTATGAATTTCTAGTGATGCCTTTTGGATTGACTAATGCACCTGCTACATTTAGTCGAATGATGAATCGCATATTTTTGAAATATCAGCATTGTGTTATAGTATTTTCTTGATGATATATTGGTATTCAGTAAAAATGAGAAAGAACATTATGAGCATCTGTCTTTAGTTTTCAAGTTGTTAAAAGATAATCAATTGTATGCTAATCCGGAAAAGAGTGAATTCTTTCAAACAGAAATCGAGTATTTAGGTCATATTGTTTCATCAGAAGGTATTAAGGTTGACCCTAAGAAGATAGCAGCAATATTGAATTGGCCCATATCCAAAAATGTGCATGAGTTACGTTCTTTTCTAGGTCTTGCTAGTTTTTACAGGAAGTTTGTGCGAATTTTTTCATTACTTGCTTTGCCTTTGACTAAACTTTTAAAGAAAGGTATTGTTTATCATTGGTCTGATAATCAACAAAAATCTTTTGATTTATTGAAACATGCATTAACCCATGCTCCTGTGTTATAACTACTTGATTTCAATAGACCATTCTTTTTAGTAGTTACTGATGCTAGCAGATCTAGAATAGGAGCCGTACTTATGCAAGATAATCATCCCATAGCCTATTTTAGCTGTAAACTGAAACCATCCGAGCTTAAATATTCTACATATGATAAGGAATTGTTAGTTGTTGTACAAGCCTTACGACAATGGAAACATTACTTAATGGGTTCTGAGTTTATGATTAAGACTGACCAACAAAGCATTAGACATCTCCTTAGTCAACCCCAAATATCTAATAGACATATCAAATGGGCAGCTTTCATTCAGAGTTTTCATCCCCTTATCCAATACCAACCAGGAAAAGAGAATGTAGTAGTTGATGCTTTAAGTAGAAGACCGACTATTCATAATATCTCTGTCATATCATTTGATTCCCTTATCCCTATGAAAGATACTTATCATCAGGATATTACTTTTCAAGCTGATTGGAATAAATTAGTTGCAAATAATTAGATTCCTATTGATTCACTGTCTTATAATGATGGATTCATGTTTTATGAAAAGAGATTATGTGTTACAGTTCCATTTAGATCTTTTGTTTTGAATGAGATTCATTGTCCTCCATATCAAGGTCATAGAGGTATTATATCTACTTTGTGTACCTTGACTGAAGATTTTTATTGGCCACATATGGACACTGATGTATCTAACTTTGTTTCTAAATGTTTAGTTTGTCAAAGAGTTAAGAGACATCATGGTAAACAATATGATTTACTTATGCCCTTATCTATTCCATCACGACCATGGGAACAGATTTCTATGGATTTTATTACTGGTTTACCTAATACTAAAGCTAACCATGATATGATTTGGACTATTGTAGACAGGTTTAGTAAACAAGCATATTTCATTCCATGCAAGAAAACTTTAATAGCATCTCAAGCAGCTCATTTGTTTTTCAAAACTGTGTTTACTAATCATGGTTTACCAAAAGTTATTATTTCTGATCGTGATTCTAGATTTTGCAATAATTTTTGGATTACTTTGTTTGCTAACTTAGGAACAAAGATTGATTTTTCATCTGCATTTCATCCTGAAACTAATGGTCAAATAGAAGCTACTAACAGTACTATCTTAGATCTTCTACGTGCTTACACTATTTCAAAACCACACACATGAGATACACATCTATATTTACTTCAATTTGCATACAACAATACACCACACACAGCTACAAAGAAAGCACCGTTTGAAGTTATTTATGGTTATAGATTGCCTACACCTGTTGCTTCATTATTAAATAAGATTCAGAGTGCTGATGATATTGCTAACATGTACGCTACTATTTTTGATGAAGTTAAAGATATGATTGCCAAAGCCCAGCAATCATATACAAAGCAAGCAAATAAGAAAAGACAGGCCATGAATTTTAAAGTTGATGACTATGTTTGGTTAAGAACAGAAAAACGTAGATTACAAAGTGTAGATAAACACCCGGTTGTGAAATTAGCACCTAGATTCTATGGACCATTTAAGATCATTCACAAAATAAATGACAATGCATTTAAGTTAGAACTACTATCACATTGGAAAATCCACATCACCTTTCATATTAGTTTATTACGACCCTTTAGAGGCCAATTACCTGTACACCCTGTTTATGCAAACCCACCTTTGCTAGATGAAGAGATTGAAATCCTTGAGCCTGAAGCTATTATAGATACTAACTTTATGACCACTAGAACTGGCCGTAGATATTCTAGATATTTGGTCAAGTTTAAGAACCATCCTGTTGAAGAGGCCCAATGGATGCACGCTAGAGACTTACATGCTTTCCCCACTTTGTTAGCTCCACATTGAGCTAATAGCAATTGAGGACAATTGCTATTCCACCCCGGGGGTATGATGCTAAGAGGCATATTACACGGCGGATTCCGTGCCACGGTGGATTCTGTGAGGTTTTACGGTGGATTCCATAAACTTTGATTACCGGGGCTCATACGCAAAGTGGATTCTTTGTGCGAGAAGTTGATGGGGACGCCTATCCTTTTCGGGGGTTTCGTTAATTTAGTGTGTACGTGGGTGATTCCATAGCGGGTGATTCCGCAAAATACATATTAAATTAATAAAAGTTTATGAGTTTAGAGTGCGCACTCGTGATAAATTAAGATTAGGATTGATTTCTAACCAATTGATTTATTTATGTAGCTGAAGACTACTAGGTATTCACTTTTGTCGGTTTAATTGTATTATTTTACTAACAATTGTGAATGCTTCAGTTAATGTGTAGAGATAGCAGCAGTGGTGGCGGAGGAAAGCATTGGAGGATAGCGTATACTTGAGTTATCATCTATATTTTGATGGGTGCATACCCTAGGCATGGCGCCCATATTTTGTCGCGCCTATTTATTAAGGCGTTGGATATTTATTTATTATTCTTGTATGCGCATGGGCGCCCGATTATGATATTTGTATTTGGACATTGTATTGGGTATGCCTGACTTCTTGGGCGCCCTCCCATTAGCTTTATTTCTATTTGGTACTAAAGCAAACTCAAAAGCCAAAAGCGTGCTATTTTGTAAATTGGGCTATTATTTGAGCTTGAAGACGATTAATACATAAAATACATGCTTTCTAGAGCGCTCACATAAGGCATGGGGGGAAATTACACCCAATTGGTCTCTTGTTCATGTCGTGCATGCTTTCTACATTGAGTTTTGTGCAAAAAGTAGAGTTCTTTTGTTCTTGGGGACCTTCTGACGCTCACTACGTGTGCTTCCGGCATCCGATCTGTGCACCATAACTACGTTAGAGTTTTCTTTATTGAGTCTCTCTTTTTGTTTTCCACAAAGGTTTCTTTTGCAATAAGGACATATTGAAAAGAAATAAAATAGTACTGGAAGCATAAATTGTCCAATAAATTAAGTATGTCGAAGGCTCCTTAAAGAAGTCTCTCTTTTTGTTTCCCACAAAACCTCTTTGTACCAAAAGCCATTTCAAACCACTCCATAATCGCATGCTTGAGCCTAAAGTAAATATCAAGTTCCAACAATAGTTGTAATATGTAGGAGGACCTAGTTCAACAACAGATAAAATATATAGGGCGTCCTAGTGCAATGATAGTTATATTATATAGGGGGTCTTAGTTCTCTTTTCCAATATATTAGACTTAATACTCCTTAGGGTCATGTCACACTTAGGTATGATGGGGGATAATGGGGATAGATTGAGACCCCACTTCCATTGGCTCACGTCAAGAGGGATTGGAGGGAGTGGGGTATTCTCAAATCCCCACATGCAATGGAAGATCCTACAAAAAGTGTACATTGAGTGGAACTATAGTAGTGCTAGTAAATGGGAAGGCTCATCACTATCAATTGACATTTTAGGCAAAATAATTTTGATGCCAATTAGGAGAACTTTGGATGGCACAAAAATTGATAGAGAACCTTATCATCTAATGCAACTAAATAGTTAAGCTACCACCTCACTTTCTTCTTCTTTCCCCTAGTAGAGCTAGTGTGATAAAACTCCTATGAAGCACTAGCTATTAAAGCATCATACTACCATACACGTCATCCCCTTAGAGGCTCTTTGTCTTAAGCTAAATGTTATCTTAGCTTTTGAAGCATTGTAAGCAATATCATGAATATACACAATTATTAGATTTAGAAGTCTCATGTATGGCTTTCAAGTTTCATTGCTCTACAAGTTCAAAATACACAAATTTTAGATGACCTTGAACTTTCTTTTCCCACTCTCATGTATAAATATTTCAAAAGAAGACATTCAAATAAAAGTTATTCACATAATAACTTATATAAAATAAGATAATCTCATCATAAGAAATTGTCACAAATAGATGGACAAGCCTATTGTTACTCTCATAGATCTTTAGAAAGCTTGTATATGATGTCTACATAGGAAGAGAGTAAGTCATGAGTGTGTATATAAGTGCATTTTGACATGCTATGATGGTGTTCTTACATAGGATCTTAGCTCAACAAAACCTTTTGCATGTATGTGGGTTGGGTATAGACCTTATTGCTTAGTAATTAGTTTGTCTATATTGGGCATTTGGGGCCATTTGGCCAATGAGCAAGATAAGCAAAGAAGTTGGTATTTGATGAGCCATAGTTTAACAATTATTTTCTCACTTAATTATTCTTTATATCTTAGCAACTTTGTGAATAAAATGAGACAATAGTTTCTACTCACTCTTGGAAAACTTAAGTGAATCACTTTACACAAGTCTTTCAGTATTAAGTGCTAAAGTAATTTCCTTCATGCGTAACATTGCTACCTTGTTGTCACAAAATCATGTTAAGTTCTCCATATAATATTCCGACCAAGTTTGAAATGTGGCTTCAGAGTACAAATATCATGTTTTTTGTTCACTATATGATTGTCCCATTTATTCATGCTTACTTCATTCACTTAAAGTAGGATACTGCAATTGTTTAACCTCTATTTTTGTAAGAAAGATTTGATCTTTGAGTAAGTCATGTGTAAAAAAAGGTGTATTGAAGATTGAACATATAGCTTCAATAGAACAAGCTACTTGTTTTGGCAAACTTTTTATCAACAAGTACTGATGTTTTCTATAGTGAGTTGTTCAAGTCGAAAGAAATTTCAAAACAAAATGAGCCTCAAAAGATTTGGAAAAGACTTGCAAACCATTTAGAGCCCTACCACACCTAAGTTTATGTACTTAGTGTGGCAGGGCTCTCATGGCAAACCTGAGCAGCCACACTCAAGGTTAGACCATGTAAAAAAGCCAATTTTAGAAAGCCTTTTTTTAAGAAGTCGGACTCCAGCCGACTCCAGCCCAAGCAACGACCGTACCTGATGAATCCAAAACACGCTCATGCAGTCAAAGAGGAGATTGACAAGCCGATGAGAGCATGATTCATTTACGAAATTGAGCACACAGATTGGGTGTCACCCATAGTCATAGTGATGAAGAAAAATGGAAAGATTAGAGTGTGCGTCAATTACAAGAAGGTGAATGCTACCACTAAGAGAGACAACTACCCATTGCCGTACACCAAGCACATGGTTGAAAGAGTGGCGAGTAAAGAGGCCTACAGCTTTTTGGACAGCTTCTTTGGATACAATCAGGTGCAAGTGCATCCTGCCGACAGGCATAAGACTACCTTCGCCACTGAGTGGGGCGTCTTGGCTTGCATAGTCATGCCCTTTGGGTTGACTAATGCCCCAGCCACCTTTCAATGCCTCATGTGCACCATATTTAAAGACATGCTTCGCAAGGAATTGGAAGTCTTCGTGGATGACTTGTGTGTTCACTCGACCTGGAGAGAACACTTAGACAAACTCCGAGCAGTCTTTGAGTAGTGTTGCATATATCATCTCTCCCTGAACCCCTTAAAGTGCCAGTTCTGGGTGAAACATGGATGCATCCTAGGGCAGGTTGTGTAGAAGAACGGCATTGCCACTGACTTCTCGAAAGTCAAGGTTATTGTTGATCTTCCGCCCCCAATCAACTATAAGGGAGTTCAATGCTTCTTAGGCCACATGGGATACTATCGAAGGTTTGTGTTGAACTATGCATTGATTGCCATACCTTTGTACAAGCTGTTGATCATCTTCGAGTGGACTAAAGCATGCCAACGAGCGTATGAGGAATTGAATAAGGCTCTGACTACTGCACCAATTCTACGTGCCCCAGATTGGACCATTACCTTCCACGTGCATATTGATGCTTCGAAATTCACAGTGGGGGCAGTGTTGTGCCAACCTGGTGAACACAACCTCGACTATCCAGTGAGCTTTGGTAGCAAACAACTTTATGTAAATGCCTTGTTCTTACATATATCTTGATCTTATCAAAGGCATGCATTTATAGTTACACCACCTTGTTTATTATTACTTTATTAAAAAGTATGGCTCAGTTTGGTCATTTTGTGATTCGAAGGGCTAGTTTGGAAAATTTCACACTAAGCAAAGGATTGGGCTGCTTAGAAGTTACCTCTGATATTTTTCGTGTATGGGATGATAAAGTGCTGGTTCAGTTGATCATAAAAAATGGTTTATGGTTTTTATTAAACCATAACCATTGCAGCAATATGTAAATCATGTTTGCTTTTTATTACTATTACTTAAAGAGTTTCCAAAAAAAAAAGTTCAAAGGGTTAATTGGGAAAATTGGGGAATTTCTCAAGGTCATTCTTGTATATCTCCCAAAAATCAGCACATCTGCTCTTGGGCCACTTTGCCATGCATTTTAAAAGCCATTAGGATTTCACCAAAAGCATGATATTTTGGGATTGCAAAAATTCTTTGTTACATAGGATTAGCATACAAATTCTTAGAGTTTCACTAGTCTAATTTAGTTGGTCAGGCTTGATTTGGTAGTATATACCAAGCCCACATGATGCTAGTTCTACAACTACTACTGATTGGGCTCTTCTACATATCATCCAATATCATTGAGGTGCTTGGTTATAGTCCTATTTTCAAATTTCTCATGTGTGAACTTATTTGAAGCTTGTGTAGTACCATAAGCTTTGCAATTGCAACTATATATCATAGCATCAATAGAATATTTTCCCAATACAACAAGCTTTGCAACTGCAACTATATATCATAGCATCAGTAGCAATATTTCCTCGATAATAGTAACAACATTCAAGATCCATGGCCTCTATGCTCTTGCTCCTTGAAAAGTCATCCTAGGAATCACGTAGTTTAGAGGCACTTTAATGACATTAAGAATTTACTCTTGGGGAGATGCACCCTTCTGCATCAAAGGAGGCAAATTGAAAAATTTCTCCTTTGTGTCTTTTTCTTGTAATTTAGGCATGTTAATTCCTAGCTTGCAGACATCATCTCTAGCTATTGCATTATTGGTAGTGTTGACATTAACTGTGGGGTATATTATTCACTACACTTTTTATAGCTACAAGAATTTGCACCTTTTTAGCCTACTTCATAAGTTCAATCTCAATATTGGTTTTAAATAGCATTGGATGTTGTTACACACTTGTGTTTTGCTTGTTGTTGTTAAAGAGACAAGTATAAGACAAAGCCCCTTGCTTTGCAAATACTCCATGGTTGCACTCATGTCTTAATCCATAAGTGGAGAAACTTGGTGCTTTGCCAAAGCCACACCTTCTTGAGAAGGACCTATGACCCCACTTGCTTGTGCAAGATTTTCCACCAAGAAACTACTAGCTCCCCAAAAACCCAAAATGTTGGACATATCTATGGCAAGTATAAAAGGTAAAAGCAACAAACTGTGACTTCAACATACATAAGAAGTTTTTGACATTTTCCCATGTGAGAAAAGGGGCTATTTTCTTTTTTTATTTCTTATATAGTTCAACAACATGAGCTTCAACATGGGAGGCATCGCATACCTAGCTAGGTGTAGTCAAGGGTTGGAATCGTCAATGCGGGGCTAGCAGGCCCCTATCCCGGACTACAACTTGCTAGGTATGCAGTCCCTCCTTTGCAAAAGTTCATGATGTTGGCATAGTTTACAATATTGGAACTATTTTAGGAATTTTTCTAAAACTTGTTGTGATAGTCATGGCAACAAATAGAGACCTCTAGAGAAAGATCAGCTAGGACTGATGGTGCTGCACTAGTGCCACCAAGCCTAAACATGCTTAAGAACTAAGGCATCAAAAGCAACTCACTCAGCAACGTCTTCATGTCGACAATAGACCTTAGATTGAAACAAGCATTATAACGTGAGAGTAGAGCATCAAAAGTATCTAATTGGTATTTCTTAGTACAACTTTCACTTACATTTGTATAAACTTGAGATAACCAATAATCTCATCCAACATTGATGCTTTGTCACTCTGCATAAATGCCATTTTTGTTAACAAAGGAGTCCCATATTTCAACATATTGATTGTCTCACAATGAAATTAATTCACAATGAAATTAATTGCATGTTGTACGCTAAGAACTTTTGTAGATAATGTGCTAGAAGTAGTTGCAAAAAGCATACTCTATTGGAATATGGAACATGCTCTTAAAGAGCTTTCATTCTTTGTGAAATCCTTTCATTGTGGTTGTTTCATACACAAGCATACACATTAGTGTCAAGAGAACTTAGTATGCAATAATTTGAGAGACTATAGAAGTTATTTATCTCCTACCCACTTAGCAATACTATGTGGATTTGTAGCATGACCACACTGAGCTCTTATAAATCTAATAGCTCCATTGGTAGTAAATGCATTAGGATATTGGGCAACAATTGATTGACCTGGGAGCCCTTGCCCTTGTTTGTGCAATATGGATCTATGAAAGAATGTCTAATTACACATGGAAGGAGTTCCAAAGATAGTATTTGATCTTATGCTTTAGGATACAATGGACTAGAATCCAAAGCCCCCATGGAATTCTTAGCCCAACATGAAAAGACATGTACAACCTAGAAAATCTTGAGTTTTCTTACCATATTGCCAATATTATTTTCTATCATTAGGTCCTCTTCTTCACATGTCCTTTTCCCCCAAATTAGCATCACTAGGGACCTCTTCTAGCATCTTGATTATGTCCCAACTTAGTCCTCATAATTGAAGTTGAAACTAGTCAAATGTAAGGTTTCCTCCATGCCAATGCCATCACAAATGGTGGATTATATAGCAAAGCAGCACTATCATAGTGGTTTGACAACACTTAAGGTTCCCTTGATGATTCAACACACAACTAGGGTAAGGGATTGGATAGAGCTAGCATTGTGTTGCCCTCCTTCAATACCTAGTCTGGGAGGTGCATCATCATGGAAGAAGAATCCTAAGATTTCCCTAATTGACTCAATTCGAAGATGCCATGACCACCTCCTTCTTGCAAGCATCTTCATTCTTCAGCTCTCTAAACTGCCCAATATGTTGTTGTTAGTTGGGATCAATGCCTACATTGCAAGCTAGCAACTTGGCAAGAGATGACATGCCTATGACATTTGAGTCGATTTCCACATCATTGTTGATGCTAGATCCATCTCCCTACGATGATGTTGAGAGCATGTGCTCTAGGAAATTGTCCATAGCTATCTATCTTGTTTGGTACTAGCCAAATTGCACAAGCTCTAATTTTGCATCCTATACTAAATATGCTATGGCTTTTTGGCATCCTAGTGTATATTAGCCTAATAGCTAATCCTTTCTAATATAACTTCAAGATGTATTGCAATTATGGAAATGAACTTGGATAGGAATTAATCGACAAGACATAGATTAATGTTGTTGCAAAAAGGATTGGGATCATGCCAAGGTGAATTAATGATGACACAAATAATAGATTAATCAAGACCTTCTTACTATCTAATTATCTCAATCACATTCAACTTCCACATTGTCTAGACATGAGCTCATTTCATACTTAGATGAATCAAAAGAGTATTTAAAGAAGGGGTATTGATGCCAAAGTACAAGAAAGGTGCACATGAAGCTTAGATGAAGAATTGCTATCATGCTATCTTTAGTCTATAGTGTAAAAAGTCAAAAAGTGGGGTGCCTTAGAGGAAGGCAAGACTTATCCTTGCTGAGTCATATGAAAGTATCATGCTACACTTGGGTCTTTAAAAGTCTTGGCAAGTCTTGATATGCATTATGGTAAGTACTATGGTATATGACATGAGATAGAGAGTAGAAAGTCACCTAAGTGACTTAACGATCACTTGGGCAACAAGAAGACGAAAAGCATGAAGAAAAGGAGGCTATTTTCAGCCAAAACTGACACAAATCGGCTAAGGGAGGTCTGCTTTGATTGACACTTGGATGGAGAAAAAGAGCTCATGCAAGGAAAGTGTGAGACAAGGAGAAAGAGGCCTCATAAGTGGGAAAGGAGGAGGCTACCTAGAGCATGATTTTGGAGAGGGTAAGCGAGTTTTTGTGTAGCCTGGAATGGACTATTTTGAATAGACAAAATAGGGCTAAAAGTAGCCGTAACACTTCGGGGTTCAATTTTTAAGCTCTCGAAGTTCTACCACTTGAATCTTGGTCCCATACCTTAGGGGAATCATCTCCAACCATCAAAGAGAAGTTTGAATACATGAAAGCTATCAATGACCATTTGAAACAAGATAGTGAGCTGCCATAAGTTATTCAAGGCTTCTACAGGGTGCTCCAGGAGCTCTAATGCTTAGAGATCGATTTCGAGTAGTAATAGACATTGTCTAAATAGTCTAAGAGTCATTTATCTTGGATTTTAGCCATCAAATGATTAGTTTATGATTGCTATAATAACCAAGAATACACATTGTTGAAGTGCGCTTGGAGTCCCATACAAGGATTTTGTTTACCTTCTCATATTCTATCGATACATAGTGCTCCCGAGTGAAGTACTTGGGCTTCTCCCACTAAGAAATCATCTAAACCTATTGACGTTTGGATTCTTTGGACTCTTTATCGTAGATGTACAATAGAGTTTACATGCAAAACATGTAGCATTTGAATCATTAACCTTTGTCTTTGTCTTGTGTAAAGGCTTTGGTAGACTTGGCAGCAGAAGGTTTTATGATCAATTCATGATGTACGAACATGTCTTGAAGAGAACTTGATTTCCAACATCCTTGGGATTTTATTTGGATCTCTTGCCTATTATTTTTCTTCTCTTCTATCTCCTATTCTCTACTTCGTTCTCTCTTTAATCCTCAGTGGATATGACCTTTCGATTAAAACCCCTTCGACACCACATTTCTCCGTTGTTGTGGTACATCTTAACTTAGTTCCTAGTCGAGCTAATCACATGGTATATATTGTGGAGATACACTATAATCTAAAGATGTGAATCGGTCATGCATGCAAGATTAAAGGGCTTCCGTAATTGTGAGTGTGTATGTGTCGCAAGCATTGTCATGGCGCTACATGAACATAGTATGAAAAACCTTGGAGTGCATCATCATCCAGCTTTCTTATTGATTTACAGAGTTAATGTCATATTAGTCATTAGTGTTAGTGTCCATAGTATGAATAGTTCCAAAATACGAGTTTTCTTGGACAATTTTAGCCTATTTTTTATATTTTGGATATTATTTTCTGTAAATATTCTAAAAAGGTGTAGAAAATTTATAGAATAGAGAGACATGCAAAAAGCAGGTGGTTTTTCAATCATTTTTTGGAGATCTCATGCAAAAAGAGGGGCTTTCAAATTTGCATGCATCGCGATCGCAATTTTCAGGCAGCAAACAATACTTTGAATGGGAAGAAGAAAAGGGAGCGATCTGATGAATTTTGATTAGGTGTCTTGGGGCTTTACCCACCTTTCTAAGCCAATAGAACCATCAGATTTGCAATTTGGGCAACAAAGAAGAAGCTAGTGTTTGGTATGCGTTTTTGGTCTACCAATGTTACGTACCCACCTATCGGCTATCCAAGCACATTTTAGCGGTCCATCAAAAAAAGAATCTAAGCGTCGTTGGCCCGGCACTTCCATGGAATGTTATGGGATATATCGCCTAAGGTTTTTTGAGTCCGCCTCTCCCAACGGAATGTTCGCAGTTGAGAACCCACTAGGATCGACCTGAAATTTCGGTTCCTGGTGGTCAAGGTCTCCTGACAACGTTTTAGCGTCAGTCCTGGACATCCTACTTTACGGAGAGATACCCAAGCCGAAGCTGGCCCATACCACACTTGGTTTTGTAACTTGCCCTGTCGAAGCACGTTTTTAGCGGTCCATCGAGAGATGAGTCTAAGCGACGCCGCCTGACACTCTTAAGGAATTTCACGGGGTTTGTCGCCTAGGGTTTCTTGAGTCCGCCTCGCAACGGAACCGAACCCACTAGGATTGACCTGAAACTTGGGTTTTTAGTGGACAAGGTCTACTGACATCATTCTAGCGTTGGATTTTGGACATTCTTCTTTACACAGAGATATCCAATTCGAAGCAGATCCATACCGCACTTGGTTCAATGAGAATGGAAAATGAAAGGGATGCACTGCTCAACCTCTCTACCGGTACGGCATAGTCCCATTCCGATCCCCTAAAATCGCATGAATTGGGTTCTGACCTAGCAATGCCTAAAGGTCACGAATGATGGTAAAACCTTGTGAGAAGCCTCCTAGTTCTCTGGGACCACCTTGCCATAGGACAGACTCATCGAGGTTCTACCTACCCGCTTCCCTTGATAGCTTTATTTTTCTAATTAGGTCCTATCACATTTATGTGTGACATTCAAAATTAGCTTCCTTAATTAGGCCTTTGAGGGAATAGGGTTCGTTCGTGTAATTTATGGCACATACACGAATACAGAGCAAGCAATTCTTTGAGAAACAAGTTCACACAAATTCTGTATCTTCACGTTAATCTTTGTCTCCTGCCCATACAGGAGAAATTATGTATCCCTTTTGTCCAACAGAAGTACTCAGTCCAAATCACATGGCACCATAATTTCCATCCATTATCTAGAATAGGATCTTCCAACGCCCTAGACATTGGGCTCACGGCAGTCTACAACTCCGTTCCGGACTAGGCAAGGGGTGTCTAGGGCTCCACCGACCCCAAGTGACCTAGGAGTGAGACACAACTTTCGTGGTTGGCCTTTTCACCACTCGACCTTTGGCCCGTGAATTGAGTAGTGCCCTCTCGAGGTAATCTGCGATGCGATCTTGAAGATGACCCATCCATGCAAAATATCCTTCCTTAATTAATCCATTTTAGGAATCAAGCATGAATAAGGCATTTAGCCCTAATATCATTGTCCAAGTAAACATTCCTTTATTCCCATCGTAACTTGTCATCACAGACCCCTGTCATGCATTTACCATTAAGCACAAGCACTTGAAATAATCATCCAAATCACATTCCAACAATTAGTTTAATGCAAAAAGTATTTAAGATGATGTTAGATCAATCAACAAAACAATGATATCATTTTCCAACATCCTTCCATCGCATATTCGCTCTCCCCCTTTGGGATCTAAGAGCTTCTATACAACTTTACTTAACAGAAGTACCCAGTCCAATTCACATGGCGCCATAATTTCCATCCAGTATCTAGAATAGGATCTTCCAACGCCCTAGACATTGGCCGCATGGCACTATACAACTCTGTTTCGGACTAGGCAAGGGATGTCCAGAGCTCCACTAACCCCAAGCGACCTAGGAGTTAGACACAACTTCTATGGTTAGCCTTTTCACCACTCGACCTTCGGCTCATGAATCGAGCAGTGACCTCTCGGGGTAATCCACGGTGCAATCTTGGAGAAGAACCACCCGTGAAAATATCCTTCCTTAATTAATCCAATTAAGAATCAAGCACAATCAAGGCAATCACCCTAATATCATCTTCCAAGGACACATTCCTTTATTTCCCATGGCAACTTGTCATGAAAGACCCCTGCCATGCATTTACCATCAAGCACAAGCACTTGGAATAATCATCCAGATCACATTCCAACAATCAGTTTAATGCAAAAAAAAAACATTTAGGACGATGTTAGATCAATCAACAAAGAGGTGATATCTTTTTCCAACATTGCAGGATTAATCACGATAACCTTGTCATCGCATATCCGCTCTCCCCCTTGGGATCAAAGAGCGACTCTATGTAAAATTTACCTAATGCTCCTTTCTTTGGCTAAGGCATATGTTAGGGTTTCAAACACTAATCATGACGTAAGTTTTATTATTCACTTTCATTGATCGATAGCCCACCAGCCTTCTTCTCAAAAAGCGTCGGACTTTCCTTCAACTTAGGGTTTCCTAATCCCTAGAGTTCTTTCCTTTGAGGCCTAGAGATGTTGCGGCATCTAGCCCAATTTTCGAAATAGGATTGACAAGCATAGTCACTATCGGACGGATCTCAAGGTATCATAGTTCTTTATGCTAATGAATGTTGTTTGTACTAGCTACACATAACTTCAATATCTCGATGAGTTAATAGTTCGTGATATTAGCAAGACTTTAATGCAAGATCAATTTGTGTACCATTGATGTATATTTTATATAATCTTTCCCATGCATGTACTGTCTACGTGCATCTGTGCCTTAACAATATTATCCTAGGTAAAGAATAATCGAGGACTTTTCAATGCTTAGTACTTTAGAAATATTATATGCCGCTTATGATATGCATGGATTTTTCACATAACAACTAGGGCAGTTAACTTCCCTTGTTAAAGCACTTCGCAAACTTCATCCTCGAATCTTTGAGATGGACAACAGTTAACCTATTCTCATGCAGATAGAATGGTCTAATGCACCTCATGGGAAAATAAAAGCAAGTAGTCCTTTAATTCAAAAATATATTACTTACAATTGGTAGTACCACATTTGGATTGGCAGTGATGCCCTCACCCGAGGCTTTGTTGTGGGATGTGGGATTTCCACAGGCACTTGACACTCTTTGCTTGGGCGCCATTCCCAATGTTCCTTGCTAGAATGCGATTTTTGCAGGAATTTTAGCAACCTCTTGAGCAGAAGATGGGGGGGCAATTAGGGAAACTAGCTTGAAGGATAGAGAAATAAACTCGGGGAAGAAGGAAGAGGAAACACATGTGTGGCCACCCACTAAGGAGGGGAAGAGGAGGAGCTCCTTCAGAGGGTCTCTTTTCCCCTCTCTCTCTTTCTCTCTCTCTCTTCTTTTCTCTTCCTCTTCTTCTTCTTCTTCTTCTTCTTCTTCTTGTTTTTCTCTTCTTCTTCTTCTTCTCTTCCTCTTCCTCTCTCTCTCTTTCTCTCTTTCTCTCTACTCACCTCTCCCTCTCCCTCTCCCTCTCCCTCTCCCTCTCCCTCTCCCTCTCCCTCTCCCTCTCCCCCCCCTCTCTCTCTCTCTTCTAGCGTTCAGGTCGTTAAGCCTTCTCCCTAAGGTCTCATATCCCGTCTTCGTTGATTGGGGGGGTTTATATAATAAGGATGGGGATTTATATAGGGGAGAGGAGGATAATATTGGGGGGTGTGATGTGGGCCCTTCCCTCCACCTAGATAGCCAGAGTGGGGCCATATAGTCTACCCCTCTTCCTTGTTGCGATCGTCTTCATCCTCCACTTCGTCCTCGTTAGCTTTGTTGGCTTCCTCCTCCTACCTCATCATGTTTGGCCCCCACGTCATCGCACTATCTCCCTTCGTCCTTTTCCCTTCCCATGACATTGATTGTCGTGTTTTCCTTAAAATTAGGGGGGCTTAATGCTGGGCGGCGGTATATTACATCCTCTCCCCCTTAGAGAACTCAAGATATCCTCATCTCGGAAGAACTGGGGAAGACAAGTATTAATGGGGCTTAAGGCCTATGGGTTAAGACCCACCATGCGTCTACTGTGCTACTTGTGATGACTCAAGTAGTGCAACTCATATTATCTGGGTTAACTGTAGTTACAAGAGTAAGCTTTATTCCGTTTAGGATAAGTCTACGAACCATACATTAATCAATCATGTAGCATTACGAAGTTTGGCTTTGATACCAACTATAACGTGCGTGCCTATCAACTATCCAAGCAAGTTTTTAGAGGTCCATTGAGAGACAAGTCTAAGTGATGCCGCCTCGCTCTCCTATGGAATGTCATGGGGTTTTTCACCTAGGGTTTCTCGAGTCCGCCTTGCAACATAATATCCATGGCCGAACCCACTAGGATTGACTTGAAACTTGGGTTTCTAGTGGACAAGGTCTCCTAATAGCGTTCTAGCATCAGATTCTAGACATCCTTTCTTACGGAGAGATACCCAATCCGAACCAGATCCATACCATGCTTGGTTCAAAGAGAATTGGAAACTAGAGGGATGCACTGCTCAACCTCTCTACCCATAGGGCATAGTCCCATTCCGATCCCCTAAAACGGCATGAATTAGGTTCTAACCTAGAAATGCCTAAAGGTCGAACAATGGTAAAATCTTGTGAGAAGCCACCCAGTTCTCTGGGATCACCCTACCATAGGATAGACCCGTCGGGGGTTCCACCCATCTACTTCCCCTCATAGCTTTAGTTTTCTAATTAGGTCTTATCACATTTATGTCTGACATTTAAAATCACCTTCCTTAATTAGGCCTTTTAGGGAACAAGGTCTGTTCGCGTAATTTACGGCACAGACATGAATACATAGCAAGCAATCCTTTGACAAACAAGTTCAAAAAATTTCCTTAACTTATCTTCATGTTAATCCTTGTCTCCTGCCCATATAGGAGAAATTATGTATCCCTTCTGTCCAACAGAAGTACCTGGACCAATTCACATGGCACCATAATTTCCATCCAGTATCTAGAATAGGATCTTCCAACGCCCTAGACATTGGGCTCACGGCAGTCTTCAACTCCATTCTGGACTAGGCAAGGGGTGTACAGAGCTCATTGACCCCAAGCGACCTAGGAGTGAGACACAACTTCCATGGTTGTCCTTTTCACCACTCGACCTTTGGCCTATGAATCGAGCAGTGCCCTCTTGGGGTAATCCACGGTGCAATCTTGGAGATGATCCACCCATGCAAATATCCTTCCTTAATTAATCCAATTAAGAATCAAGCACAATCAAGGCAATCAACCTAATATCATGTTCCAAGGAAACATTCCTTTATTTCCCATGGCAACTTGTCATCAAAGACCCCTGTCATGCATTTACCATCAAGCACAAGCACTTGAAATAATCATCCAGATCACATTCCAACAATCAAAAAGCGGTGATATATTTTTCCAACATTGCAGGA
Organism: Lygodium microphyllum; assembly: GCF_053477565.2. Lineage (NCBI taxonomy): Eukaryota > Viridiplantae > Streptophyta > Polypodiopsida > Schizaeales > Lygodiaceae > Lygodium > Lygodium microphyllum. Next base: position 124,284,104 of record NC_141152.1, on the reverse strand, counting down.
ATAATCACGATAACCTTGTCATTGCATATCTGCTCTCCCCCTTGGGATCAAAGAGCAACTCTATGTAAAATTTACCTAACACTCATTTCTCTGGCTAAGATATACGTTAGGGTTTCAAACACTGATCGTAAGTTTTATTATTCACTTTCATTGATCGATAGTTAGCTAAGCCTTCTTCTCAAAAATTATCTCAACTTAGGGTTTCCTAATCCCTAGAGTTCTTGCCTTTGAGGCTTGGAGATGTTGCTACATCTACCCCAATTTTCAAATAGGATTTTATGCTAATGAATGTTGTTTGTACTAGCTACACATAACTTCAAGATCTCAATGAGTTAATAGTTTGTGATATTAGCAAGAATTTAATGCAAGATCAATCTGTGTACCATCGATGTATGTTTTATATCATCTTTCCCATGCATGTACTGTCTACATGGATGTGCGAGCCTTAACAATATTGTCCTAGGTAAAGAATAACCGAGGACTTTTTGATGCTTAGTACTTTAGAAATATTATGTGCCGCTTATGATATGCATGGATTTTTCGCATAGCAACTAGGGTAGCTAACTTCCCTTGGTACAAGCACTTCACAAACTTCATCCTCGAATATTTGAGATGGACATTATCCTTTTAGTTAACCTATTCTCGCACGGCATAGTATGGTCTAATGCACCTCATATGAAAATCAAAGCAAGTAGCCCTTTAATTCAAAAATATATTACTTACAACCGGTAGTACCGCATTTGGATTGGCAGTGATGCCCTCGCCGAAGGCTTCGTCCCGCGGGATGTGGGATTTCCACCCACATTTGACACTCTTTGCTTGGGGGCCATTCCTGATGTTCCTTGCTAGAATGGGATTTTTGCAGGAATTTCAGTAACCTCTTAAGCGGAAGGTGGAGGGGCAATTAGGGAAACTAGCTTGCGGGATAGAGGAATAAATTAAGGGAAGAAGGAGGAGGAAACACGTGTGTGGCCACCCTCTAAGGAGGGGAAGAGGAGGAGCTCCTTCAGAGGGTCTCTTTCCCCCTCTCTCTCTTTCTCTCTCTCTCTTCTTCTCTCTTCCTCTTCTTCTTCTTTTTCTTCTTGTTTTTCTCATCATCTTCTTCTTCTCTTCCTCTCCCTCCCTCTCTCTCTTTCTCTCTACTCACCTCTCTCTCTCTCTCTCTCTCTCTCTCTCTCTCTCTCTCTCTCTCTCTCTCTCTCTCTCTCTCTCTCTCTCTCTCTCTCACCTCTTCCTCTTCTAGCATTCAGGCGTAAAGCCTTCTGCCTAAGGTCTTCTATCCCACCTTCGGTGATTTGGGGGTTTATATAATAAGGAGGGGGGTTTATATAGAGGAGAGGAGCGTAATATTGGGGGGGCATGATGTGGGCCCTTCCCTCCACCTGAGCGGCCAGAGTGGGGCTACCGCCATGTAGTCTACCCCTCTTCCTCGTTGCGATCGTCTTCATCCTCCACTTCGTCTTAGTCAACTTCGTCGACTTCCTCCTCCCGCATCATCGCGTTTGGCCCCCATGTCATCGCATTGTCTCCTTTCGTCCTTTTCCCTTCCCATGCCGTTGACTGTCGTCTTCTCCTTTAAATTAGGGGGGGTTTATGTGGGGCGGTGGTATATTACATCTTCTTCCCCTTAGAGAACTCGAGATGTCCTCATCTCAGAAGAACTAGGAAAGACAAGTATTAATGGGGCTTAAGGCATGTGGGTTAACACCCACCATGCATATGCTGTGCTACTCATAATGACTCAAGCAGTGCAACTCATATTATTCGAGTTAACTATAGTTACAAGAGTAAGGTTTATTCCATTTAGGATATGCCTATGAACCATACATTAATCAATCATGTAGCATTACGAAGTTTCACTCTCATACCAACTATAACATGCCCACCTATCACTTGTCCGAGCACGTTTTTAACGGTCCATCGAGAGATGAGTTTAAGCGATGCCGCCTAGCACTCCTATGGAATGTCACGGGGTTTGTCGCCCAGGGTTTCTCGAGTTCACCTCGGAACGTAATGTCCGTGGTCGAACCCACTAGGATCGACCTAAAACTTGGATTTCTAGTGAACAAGGTCTCCTGACAGTGTTCTAGCGTCAAATTCTAGACATCCTTCTTTACACAGAGATACCCAATCCGAAGAAGATCCATATCACCCTTGGTTGGTATTGAAAATTTCATACTTTTGGTTTACTATTCTTTTTCATTGACCACATCCCCAGGGATGATGAGTTCAATCAATGGTTCCTTAGAACCTTTCAAGCATATTGCTCTTTGATCTCCTATAGATTTGTTGGAAAGGGTCTCTTCTAGGTTATTGTGGGCCTTAACAAGAATAGGATTGGGTCCTTTCATGTTTGGTGCGATTCAACAAAAATTTGGACTATTTTTTGCCCTAGTTTGTCTATGGGGTTTTTTGTAAAGGATTTCTTGCTCATATAATGCCCGACATGGGTTTCATTTTCTAATCTCCATGGCATTTTTGAAGCTGATGTGCAAAGCATTACTACCTCACTTTGTTGTTGTCAGGGTTTTGTAAAAGAGGCAAGTGCATGCCTTGTACCCTAGGGGATCACAAAATGGAGCCTCCTGAAGTTTTGGCAATTAAGGACATTAGAGGGTTTGATCATACATGTGACTTATAGTTCACAATATTTCTTGATGTATACTATTTATGTCGCAAGTGTAGGAATTTTGCTAGAGCTAACCTAGCAAGGTGAAAGAAGAAGAAGTAGTATCCAAGGACAAACTTGAGAATGATAAATTGAGAACTGAAGATGCCTATCGATAACATAGATAATCCAACAAACTAAGGAGAAGCCAAAAGTAGCAAACTCTAAATTTGATGTTAGTGCTAAAGAAGGAAAGGGCAAAGAGAAGCTACAATAACAAGATAAAGAGAGTGCCAACCTTAGAGGTTCAGATGGGGTACCTCTTAGAGGGGTTACAGTCATGGCAAGAAAGATGGCAAAGGATCTAAAACCTCTCCCATTGTCTATAGGAAACGGAAACATGTGCATCAAGTGGGATGTGACTTGTGCCAACTCTAAAGTCAATTGGAGTAGATGTATTTAATTAGTGACATGATTTTCTAAAAAGTATAGGAGAGATAAGGCCGAGATGGGGAGAAACCTTATCAATTCACTTGTGCTATGCTGATGTAATATTCTTAATTCTTTTCTTTTCAATCATGGGAGTACTTTATTATGTGACCCATAGAAATTAGAAACTACTTTAAGGATTAGGAGATTGAAAGAGCTACAACTACTTACACATGAGAAAAAGTAGAGCCCTAGCCTTGATGGCCTCTTGATAGAGAAAATTTTTATTCTACTCTCTGAGAGCAATTTGGGGGTTCTACGTGTAGGCTCATCAACTCAATTGAAGCTTCTCTTGAGGGTTAAAGGCCGCATGTGCCTAGCCACATATATTTACATGTACTTCGGATACACTGAGCACTAGGATGAGTGCACACTCTCCTAAAGGTAGCTTTCAACTCAAGGATGTAGATGATAATTTTCTTATAGAAGAGATAAATAAGAAGAATGTTGATATAGCATGTACTTCTCATGCACTTATAGTGTGAGGTAGAAATTGTCGAAATGGGAATAATAATCGTGGAAGAGACACATCCCAACATGGGCATGTTTAAGTCTTGTATGTAATTAGTACTAAGTACATGGTCCCAATCCTATCTTATTTGTCACTATTGTGGGCAATAGGGTCACACAAGATTGTAGTGCCATAAGACACACAATGATAGGTGCAAAAAAGGCAAAAGGTTTGCATAGGATAATGACAAATCTTCTAATGATCGCAACATTGTGCATAGTCTAGTGTTAAGAATCAAGATAGAAGAGATAAATGCCTTGGAGTATAACTTAGATGATTATATACTTGTTGCTTAATCACTCAATGGTGCTCATTTTATCTTCTTACTCTTAGTATTAGGCTCTTGATGTTGGGGCTTCATTTCATGTTACCTTGCATTATCCTTGGTTTTATACCTCTCATAATATCACACGTTTGACTAGATTGGGAGATGATACTATATTGGATATTAATGGCATAGATGATGTGAGATTATAATTTGGTATTGGTGCTTCATTTGTGCTTCATGAAATTTGTCATGTCTTGTTGTTTTTGCTAGAAGTGCCAAGGTTGGTAGCATGTACCCCTTGCTTGTATCTAGCTCCATTGATAATGTTTTGCATGTGACAATCTTCCTCATGAAACTCTTTGGCATCTGTATCTTGGGCATATGTACCTTAAAGGAATGAAAATAATCAATCATTTTTAAGCATTTTTTGCCTCTTGACTAATCACATTTTGACTCTTGTGATCATTGTTTATATGGTAGTCATACACGTAACTCTCATAAAAAAATCTAGTTCTATGCACATGGGTAAGCATCTGGCTCTTGCTCATTTAGATGTTTATGGTTCTATGCCCTATTGGTAATTAGGTGGTGCTAAGTATTTTATGATGTTCATTGATGATTATTTGCATAAAATTTGGGCCTATCCAATTTAGTAGAAGTCAAAGGTATTAGCTACATTTCAACACTTTCTTACTATGGATGAGAACCGAGCTAGGTATAGATTGAAATGCCTCTACAATCTAATAATGGGGGTGAATATGTCTCTAAGTAATTTGAGAAAATTTGTGATGAGATAAGTATCAAGCATCAGTTAACCACCCTATACACTCCACCCCTGAATGGTGTTGCAAAGCACATGAATATGACTATTCAAGAAAGAGGTTGCAGTATGCTTAGTTAGGTAGGCTTAGCATAATAATTTTGGGCTGAGGAAGCTACAACTACCATTCACTTGATTAATAGATCCCTTCTCTCTTATTCTCAAGATGATTATCCTATAGTTGGTATTGAGGTTGGGCACATAGATGGATCTGGAGTTATACGACATGGAACTGACAACAACTTTTCTTCATGGGAACTTGCATGAGGATATCTATATGTAGTAGCCTAAGGGTAGGAAACACCTAATGTGCAAGTTGAGGAAGAGTCTTTATGGACTTAAGTAAGCATCTAAGGAATCGTATAGTAAGTTTGATGCCTTTATGCATTTACAAGGTTACTCTTGTAGTGATATGGATCATTATCTTTACACAAAGAAGGCTCATAGTAGTAGCCTTATCATATTAGTGTTATATGTTCATGACAGATTGATTGTTGGGAGTGCTCATGATGAGTTAGATACTTTTAAGAATTAGCTCAAGAAGAGATTTGAGATGAAGGAAATGGGGTGTGCCTCTCACATACTTGGTATGCACATTACGGACAATTAGTCTAAATGACTTTTCTACCTATCATGGAAGGAGTACATTCATAAAGTCCATGAGTAGTTCCATATGAAGGGTGGTAAGACTATAGGCTGTCCATTACCTTCTCATGTGAAGGTCAGTCAAGTATAGCATCCCTAGTCAAATGATGAGAGGGACGAGCTGGCCAAGTTCGTGTATGCATCTATGGTGGGCAGCTTCATATGTGCCATGATAGTCATTAGACCTAACATAGCATTTGCATTAGGAGTTGTGACTCATCATATGGTTTTTTTCCATACTTAAGGCTTAACAAAAGCATCTTTTAAATCTTATAAGTCCCCCTTTGCATAGGGCTACCCACACAACTCTCATGCACATGGGCTTTACCTTGTGATGAAATTGACTCTCCCTCCCTTGGATATATATGAACAAGTATACAATTACCATTCCAAGAGTTGAACCTTTTGGAATTCTATTTGACCTTGTTTTTATTCAAATGCTTTTATAAAATTAAGATCTCATCATATCTTTTAAAGATAAATTTAAATTCTCATCATTTCCTGAGATCTTGGCCTTGTGGGTGGGCCATTTTAACAAAAAAATTAACACATATGGAAATGGATGTTATAAACACCTCATTGTCACACACATATTTTTCTATCTATTGTGAAATATTGAGGATTATACAATATATACAAGGGTCTTTTCCCCATTTTACAAAAAAATTGTCACACTACTTTCTTCATGGTTGATGCATGCCATGAAGTCACTTGTTTTTTTTTTCAAGAGCTTAAAAAAGTGGGTTGCTGCATAGAGTTCGGTGGTACTATAAGCTCTTTCTTCCTATAAATAGTTATAGGTTTGGATTCTTTTTGTGTCACAGTTGATACTTCCACCTGAGACTATGAGATGAAGTGAGTTGGACTCGGTCATGTTGTAGATGTGTTTGGGTGGTTGCGAAGGGTGCCTCGATAATTGTGGTGGTGTAGTAGATGGCCATTGCAACTTGGGGTGCCAAATCCATTTGTTTCTAGCATAATAACTTTGAGCACACAATAAGGCCTTTGGGATCTATCATGGCTTCATGTTCGTTCTCTTGATATATTGGTGATAGCTTTTTCTCAATTTATGGGGAGGTGGATCTATGTAATTGAGTTGCAAGTGTTAATTGCAAATATAAAAGGCTCCATAGTTTTTTGAGAAAAATATTATTGTGTAAATCAATTGGATGTTTCATTGAGATCCATGCTTCCACCTATGCAAATAATATCAAATTAAGTAGCGCCATGAGATTAGGATGTGCAATAGTTAAATTTCTCATTAAAACTAAGGTCTAAGTGCATGCAAAAGGAAGAAAGACTAGTCATGTGGTCACAAAGAGGACTATATGTCCAATGGGAATGGGAAAACCCTAACCCTAAAAATAATCTATAAAAGGGTTAAAGAGTAATATAACAAGCTAGTCATGTATGGGCTAATGTTCTCTATCTATACTTCTACTCTATTGTCTATGAGGGAGAGTGAAGGAGAGGGAGTGTGACTGTTGAGAGTGGAAAAAGACTAAATTTTTGGTTTATTTTTGCTGTTTTTGAGTCCTGAATGGTTGATTTTTGATGGATTTTGAGTGATGATTGGTTTTTTTGGAAGTGTTTGAGAGTGTTTTGGATGATATTGATTATATTTTGGAAGCTCATGATGATTCTTAGTGGAAATATGAAGCTCTGCGATGTTTTGGTAGGTTATGTTGAGGTTCTAATACCTTTTGTTTAGCTTCTATTTTGTTCTGATTTTCTTCTGTATGAAGCATGGATTGATGATTGATGAAGGTGGAGTTCTTTTGAAAGATTATTGAATAGTTTTTGATAGTTTGGAATGGTTTTAGTATGAGTTATGAGGATTTGTTGTTCTCTGATGACCTTCTGTAACCCTCTGTAGATCTTCTGTAGAGCCTCTGTCTCTGCTCTGTTCCTGTTCTGTTCTGTTCTGTAGATCTTTTGTAAGTGTTCTGTAGAATGTATGTGTGACTTTGGGAAAGTTTTCTAACTTTTGGAAAGGATGGATCTAAGTTCAAAAGAGCTAAAATAAATGGAAGAAGCAGCTGTTGAAGATTGAAGAGAAGACTGGAGTGACAGTGATAGTAGTGAGCTATGAAGAGACACTGTAGTGGCTCTGGTGCCCTTTCATACCTCCCATACATCTTGGAAGGTGCATCCATGAACTAAAAAGGATTATCAAGTGCTATTATTGAGCATTGTAGTGAGGAGATGATTTACTATTGATAGAGAGAGAGAGAGAGAGAGCCAGAGATAGCCAATTCTATCAAAACAATGTGTTTGTCTATGAGAGATTGAGAGAGAAAGCTATGAAGACAATGAAGATGAATACTATGTGATTGATTTCCATTCAAAAGTGGTGTATTCCTTTGTGTTCTTGTTTATTATGATGGATTCTATGAGGATGTTGAAGATTATGGTTGATTCTATCAAATCCGTGGGAGAAATCTATTATGATGATGCGTGAAGATTTGCTGTTTTCCTTGATTTGGTCATCAAAAGAATGAAATAAGAGCTTGTGTTACAAGATATATTTTCTTACAGTAGAAACCCCTTTTTCTTGGTGTTCCTCTTGGGGCTCCATGTTTTTGGTGCGCAACAGGGGAAACTTACCCAACAAGCATCAGAAGAGGTTGAAGATGAAGGAAATGGCATTACCAAGAAGAGGAAAATTCAATGGATGCTTGCAAAGTTCCTTCTTCCACTGAAGAGTTGGAGATTCTTATTTCCAAAGCCAATTTCTACAAGAAGTTCATCCCACAATGGCGAAAATATATTACCGTCATGATGCAAGCTCTAGGTGGTGGATTATTTCCTCTTCCTGTTGAAGCAACAAAGACGTGCATCTTGGTGGCAAATTGTTTGGAAACAAACTGAAGAGCAAAAACAGAGAGAATGACCATCCATGGAAGATTTGGCATTCATTGAGAATTTTCCAGACATCATTAAGTGGGAGATCGTGAAGAAGCTTCAGGAGTCATGGTCTGTGGAGGTTCACAAAAACAAGAAAGAAAAGAGTTGGAATTTGTTTGTGGATGCTCAACAACAAGATACATGGGATGCTTGGTGTTCTGACAATCTTCTGTTTGTCCAATTAGCAACTCACTGGAAGTTGGTAGATAGAGTTCTCTTTATAACATACACTATTGAAACCATTAGAAGTTGGCATTTTTATAATGACGGCACAACAACGATCCTAAGAAGAACGAGTTTTGATACTTTCAGAACGAAATATCTCCCCCTCTATAGTGGTTTGAAAGCCAAATTCAGAGATGTTGAAAAGAAGGAAGTAGAAGATATGTTGGCCAAAGAATCCTCCAAAGACTAAAGCCCCTCTCTAATTCTATTTTGTTGAGTACAGACCAACTGGTTGGAGCCAACCCCTTGATGAATGATGCAATCAAGAGGCAAGCATTAGAACGAGTCTAGAGGTATGTGAGAAGAGAGAAGGCAAGAATCAAGGCTAAGAATGAGATTGCAGTAGGAGCCTCCTTTGACAGCCTAAAAGCACTCTTTACAGAAGTCCCCATGGTAACTCAAGGTCCCCTTCCTAGTCAGATTCATCTTGGAAATATTAATGACAGGCCACCAAATGTAGTCCCATTGCCAATTTTTAAGGGAGAGTACAATGAAGACCCCGATCTTCATGTAGCAGAGTTTATGATAGCATGTGTGGCTAACAATGCCAGAACCCCTGAGCATTGGTTAGCAATCTTCCCTGCCACTTTCAAAGGTGTAGCATTTCAATGGTATGAGAGACAGGCAGCAGGAACTTTTGGCACATGGGACGACCTGAAGTTGGCTTTCCTCACTAAATTTAGGGGTGAAGGTTTTGAAGAGCGGATGCGAGAGGAGTTCATGAACCTAAGTTAGTCCTCTAGAGAAAGAGTAGAATCTTATGTCTCGCGAATGGAATCCATCTTGAAGAGATGGACTAACCATCATTTGGATGAAGGTATCCAGAAAGGAGTGTTCCTCAGAGGCCTACAACCAGAAGTTTGCAAGTTCATGGAATTGAGAAGACCAGTCAATCTACAAGCTGTAGTGAAAGGTGCAAGATTCTATGATGAAGTTGAAGCAAGGCTTTTAATGACTCCAAGAAGAGGAGTCTTACCTCCTCCCATGCTAGGAATGGTATATCCACCAAATGCAGTCCCATGGACAGTTCCCTACCCCTGTTCCTAGATGCAAATAATGTCGTAGGACAATGCACCTAATCCATAGTGGCCACAAATGACAATGCCTCAAATAATTGTTCAACCACAATAGCAGTGACCTCAAACAGTTCCTCCAATGGTGACTCAATAATAGTGGAACCCTATCAACTGGAATCATCAACCCCAAATCTCAACAGGAGCTCTGAATCAGAACTAGAATAGAGGACCCTCTGGATCAACCCAATCTGTATATGCAGTAATTATGGAAGCTTCCCAAAACCCTACTACAAGTATTCCAAGAAGTGAAAATCTGAAGGACTACTTATCCAACTCAGTTGCAAGTATCAAGAAAGAGCTTATGGATGTGATTACAGAGCAACTACAGATGCTGAAGGTGAATACTGCCAATATATCTACTCCTGTGGGAGGTGGGAGAGATGTGATGCGTTCTAATACATGGTGTGGAAAGTGCCATCAAGTGGGACATTTAGCTACTGAATGTACCCGAAAACCAACCATTCCTAGAGCCTTCTATTCCTACTATTTGCGGAAGAACCATACAGAGGATATTTGCTCTCTGAAAGAGATGTATGAATGAATATAGAAAGATGAAAATGCAAGATTCAACTTACTAGAATCTAAAATGACAACATATGATATTGGACTGAAGCCTAGGAAGTTTGGTCCTAATTTTGGTCCACGGAGGTTCCCCTCCCAAAGTTATAGAGGACAATAGTCTGGCGGTGGTCAGAGATGAGAGGTGGAATGTTACAGATGTGGAGAAAATGGTCATATCTCCCCAAATTATCCAAACCCTAGAAGATGTGTGGATTACAAGCCCTTATGCAGCTGATGCAAAGGAGAAGGCCACACTGCAAAGGACTGTCCAAGTCCAGCCCCTGTCAAGGCCAATGCCACTAATAGCCAGCAGAAGGCACAAGAGCTTGCCTTCAATTTGGTAGAGTTGAAAGTTGCCGCTATCACCGCGCCAAGAAGAAGGAACCAGTTGCCCAGAAAGAGAACAAATCCCCTGCCAAGACTATGAAGTTCAACATGCCAACAGAGGGACAGAGCAGCATAGGACAGAACAGTGCAGTACAGTGCCACAAAGAGTCACAAAGATAGTCCCATAAACAGGACCAGAGGTCTAGGAGATAGACAATACAAAAGCACCTCTAGAAACAGAGGAAGTGCCGATGCTGCCATTGCTTGAAGAAAAAGGGAAGATAAAAGTGGGCGTGGCCCCATTTCCCAGTTGATTGGAAAAGCCTGTGGATCCTATCAAAGAATATGACTTAGTCAAAGACCTAGACACCTTTAAACCAAACCTAACATTTCAAAAGTTGCTGATACTATCTCCTAGTTGTCGAAAAAGATTCAAAATCATATTGACAAGAAGACGCGGATTAAGGATTTCTCCTTCAACAGTGACCAAGACCAATAAGGTCCCAAAGCTTGTAAAGGAAGTAGATATGGCTAACGCCTTCCTAGATCCTGGAACTCCAGAGATTAGTGTATGGATAGAAGGATGCTTTATTTTAGATGCATCGACTGATGGAGGCTCATCAGTAAACATAATGTCGGATGTAACAATGAAGGATCTATGTTTGCAAAGAATTCAACCTACATAGTGGCTTATCAGATTGGCAGACCAAAGCAAAATTAAACCGTTGGGCATCCTCCCATACGTAAAAACAACCCTTGCAGGAAGAGACTATTGGCTAACATATTTGTTGGTCAAACCAAATTCTTATGGGACCTCATACCCTCTACTGTTGGGAAGACCTTGGCTTTTTGAAGCAAGAGCCAGGACGGACTGGTTCAAAGGAACCATAATCCTAGGCAGAGGACCCCATAAAGTGGTGTTGAAATTGTATGGATCGCAAAAAGGCAATGAATGCACATCCATTGAATTCATAATCGAATCCTCCAATGAAGTAACAAATGGTACATTAGGAGATGAAGAGGCTGTTAAACAGATATTTCCCAAGAAAACAGAGGCACAGTCCCTAACAGTGGGCATTGTAAGCCAACTACCGAAGGAAGCAAAGTCTTTGTCCATGGGAGAATTTTCTCCTGCCTCAACTCGAAGTGACTATTGAAATCACCTTTGACAGGCGAGATAGAAGCATGGATGTACTGTTCTCCTTGTTACATGGCAGTCGTAGAGATAGAGCCAGAGACAGAGGCAGAAGCAGAAGCAGACACAGAGGTGAAGGATCTGTTCTTCTCCTACAGAGTGTCTAGAAGCAGAGACAGAGCCTCCAGAGGAAGAGGATGAAAATGATGAGGAAGAAAACAAAGCAAGTTATGAAAGTGCAAATGAAGAAGTTTCTCTGATAACGGACGATCTTGTTGATGTCCCTACAGAGACCTCAGAGGCCGAAGATCTCAGGTTGTTGGATGGAATGACTATGGTTCCATTTGGATTGACCAATGGACCACAAAGTATGCAGAATCTGCATAAGCAATGGATCAAAGGTATAAAAATTAAGTTCACTAGTAGCTCATGTCACCCTGACCATTCATTCTAGAGAAAAGATGATGATGATGCCCCTTGTCAACAGAAGCTAGAGCCATTAGAGTTATGGCTTATAGAAGGTCTGTGCTATGTGACATTCCTGGATGCATCCTCTGAAGATGAATCTCTAAGTCTAGAAGAAATCACCACTCACACAGAAGCAAACAAAGCTCTTATACCCTTCTAACAATCTCAACAGACAAATGACTCATCTGTTTAGAAGGAGGACACTGGTTCTAGTGGAACATCAGATGATGACACTACTTCCTTGAAGGAGTTAGACCTCTATCCAGAAGCAATTCGTGGGATATTTATCTACAAAGTGGAAGGTGAAAAGCAAGTGACGTTCTTGGATACTTAGGTACTGAACGTCACCTGAAAGTGGGTCTCAATCTTCCAGAAGAAGAACTAGTGGTCCTGCGAGACTTACTAAAGGGGAACTTAGACGTGTTTTCTTGGTCGTATAAAGATCTAAAGGGGATTGATCCCACATTATGCCAATATCACATTGACCTAGAGCCTGATGCCAAACCTATAAGGCAAAGACAACGGCATATGAATCCTAATTATTCTGCTCTGGTGAAGGCTAAATTATTGAAGCTTCTTGAAGCAGAGTTTATTTATCCCGTGGCTAACAGTGAATAGGTTTCACCCATTGTGGTAGTACCCAAGAAGAACGGGAAACTTCAAATATGTGTGGACTTTTGTAAGCTGAACTCGAAGATGAAGAAGAATCATTTTCCTATCCCTTTCACAGACCAACTATTGGACACAGTGGCAGGTCATGAGCTCTATTCCCTCTTGGATGGATTCAGCGGATATAACCAAGTCCAAATCACAGAACATGACCAATCCAAAATAACCTTCAGCATAGGATGGGAAACCTATGCCTATAGAGTGATGCCGTTTGGGCTCTATAATGCTCCTTCCACCTTCCAATGAGTAATGATGGATGCCTTCCAGAATCATTTGCATGATTTCATTGAGGTGTATCTTGATGACTTCTGTGTCTATAGTTTAATACGTGAGCATTGGGAATACCTAGAGCAATGCTTTGACAAATGTCGAGAGTATGGGATCTCTCTCAACCTTGACAAATGTGTCTTTGGCGTCTCATCACGAGTTCTTTTGGGCCATATTTTCTCTGCACAAGGGATTGCAATAGACCCGGCAAAGATTGAGAAGATTGCTGCCTTGACAGCACCAATAAACCTCAAGCAATTAAGAGGGTTTCTTGGCCATGTGGGCTACTACAGAAGATTTATTGCACATTTTTCAACCAAGGCAGCCCCTTTGCACAAGCTCCTAAGGAAAGATATAGATTTCCTTTAGATGATGACTGTGAAGAAGCCTTTAATACCCTAAAACAGTGCCTTATCCAAGTATCTATCTTGTAGCCTCCTGACTAGGCGAATGAGTTCCATGTGCACAAGGGCTAGGTGTTGTCCTATGTCAAAAGGGCCCTTCTAAATTAGACTAACCAATATATTATGCAAGCCAAAAGGTCACTGATAGATAGCGGAACTACACAGTCAGACAGAGCTTGAGTGCTTGGCAATGGTGTTTGCACTAGAGAAGTTTCGAAATTATCTACTGTCAACGCATTTCAAGTTCTACGTGGATCATGAAGCCCTGTGCTTCCTGATGAACAAAGTAGATGTCAAAGGACAATTGATGAGATGATTGCTCATGTTCCAGGAGTTTGATTTTGAAGTGGTCACTAAGCCTGGGCATTCCCATGACCTAGTCGATCATCTGTCACACGGATCCCTCAAACTACAAAAGAGGAACAAGATGATCTAGAACTTCTTGATGCTTCCTTGTTTCTAGTCAAAACAGTTATTCCATGGTATGCAAACATAGCTAACCTCCTGGCAACTCAATAGTATCCTCCTGGTATCTCAAACCATGAGAAGAAGAAGCTTCTGTTAGAATCAGCCCCCTACACCTTGCTAGGTGATGCACTGTACAAGAGAGGCAAAGATGAAGTGTTGCGAAGATGTGTTGTAGGAGACAAAATTGGCATAGTATTGAAAGCATGCCATGACGAACCATGTGATGGATACTTCGTAGGAGAAGCAATAACCAGGAAGGCTCTGTTAGCCAGATATTAGTGGCCGACCCTCCACAAGAATGCATATGACTACTGCAAGAGATGCGATGCTTGTCAGTGAATAGGAAAACCCACTAAAACAAGTGCCATGCCACTGCAACCTATTATTCCCCTAAAGTTGTTCGAGAAGTGGGGGATTGATTTCTGGGTCCCATTGATTCGCCTACCAGACGGAAGCAAAATAGATATATCCTGGTACGTACAGATTATATCACAAAGTGGTGTGAAGCTAAAGCTCTAAAGCGGGATGATGGTAACAGCGTAGCCCTGTTCATGTAGGAGAATATTATCACCCGTTTTGGCTGTCCTCTCGAGCTGGTAAGTGATAGAGGTACTCATTTCCTTAACAAGATCATGTAAGAGTTGACGAAACTGTATAAGATCCGCCATCGCAAGTCCACTCCTTACTACCCTAGAGCCAACGGCCAAGTCGAAGTCACCAAGACAAACTCCTTTCCAACTGATGCATGGTACAGAAGCTATTTTTTCGGTTGAACTAGAATTGCCCTCTTTGCGAGTGGCAGTTAAAGAATGCTTGGGAGATGATGAGTCATTGCAACACCGCCTCCTGCACTTGGAATGCTTAGACGAGACTCGCATAATGGCTCTGTAGTGCATGGAAACCACTCAAGCGCGACGTAAGGCCTATCATGATAGTTTCATCAAGTACAAGGAGTTCAAAGAAGGTGATCTTGTCCTGGCCTATGATTTGAGATTTGGCAAGTTTCCTGGCAAGCTTCAACAATGGTGGATGGGCCCATACAAGTTACTTGCTATCAACCCTAATGGCTCTGTTCAGGTGCAGACTGTTGATGCCTCTGATGATCCCTTTCTGATCAATGGCTATCGTCTGAAGAAGTACTTCCCTCCTTGGGGATCCTAACAATCATAGTCGACGCACCCTTTTCCTTGTGGGCATCGCATTGTCCTTCTCCTTATGCTTCTGATAGCCCTTATGATCTTCCTCATGAGGCGGCCTTGTTCTGCTAACCCCTCCCATCCTTACTCTATTCTCCTCTCGTCCGATCCAGTAATGGTAATGTGGATGGTTCTGCTATATGGTATTTCTACCATTCTCTTCATTAAAAGAAAAGAAAAGAAAAAACAAACAAACTGTTATGGGAGAAAAGGAAGAAATTCCCTGTCATAGCAAGCCTCGTTCCAAGAAAAGGTGGAAACACCCTTGGGTGGGAAGCTGACTGTGAAAAAGGTGGCAACACCCCGTAGTTCAGGATAACTGATTCATCAGCAGAACCTTTTCGCAAGCAATTTGAAGCCACCTCCCTTGGTGTGCTGTCTCTGCAATATTAGTCTGTCTGTTTAACAGACGACCCTTCATACAAATCATTGAAGTACTAGACATGTCAGCTACCTCCCTGGGTATGCATCATCTTCAACACTTTGGTGACAACAATAGCTGATGCAATCTTCATCACCAACCCCTTGACTGATGCGAGCTTTCATCCTAACAGGATGGGGACGTGAGTATGGGCTGCCCTCTGTATCTATCAAAAGAGTGTGAGATAGAGGGTGGGGTGAGTGACCAGTCTTTCCCTTCAAATAAAATGAGAGATGAGATGTGTGAATGGTGTTACACGCATGGGTTCGGCCTCTCAATGCACAATGCACGATCTGTTCCTGTGCACTGCACCATAAGGCTCCTTGGCCTTCCTTCTTGCACTGTATGCCAGCACAGGGTGGAATGCATTGTTGCACCATCAAATGCACACAAGGCGTACAACCTCTGCACAAGTGAATGTGAGGATTACATCAATGGGTTTTAGGAATGGGTTGCCCTCTGTATCTTTCAACAGAGTGTGAGGCAGAGAGTGGGCTGAGTGCGACTGGTGTTTCTTCTCAATTAGGTGAGATTAAGGGATGTTACGACAATTGGACATATACGTTTCCGTTTCCCTTATTAACCCTCAAACGAATAAATGTGGAAAATCTGAAAAATCTAAAGCAGAAGACAAGGCCAAGGCAAAAGCAAAACGGAAGGTAAAGGCGCACCAAGAAGAATCTAGAAACACAAGAAGTGCAGAAAAGTCCTAAACTAAGGAGAAAGGCGCACAAGAGAAGTGCAAGTTAATACTCGTGTAAAAGAGTACAAGGTACACCAAGATTTATTTTAAAGAGCGACCGGCTCTCACCCGTGCAAATTGTAAAGGTAGATGAGCAGTAGGGAGGAAGCTAGGAAGATAGGAGAACAATGGAAAAAAGGGCCTAGGCCATGGCTAGCCATGTAGAAAAGGGGATAAGGGGATGACTGTCCAAAAGAGATTTAGGGTTTTGTATATAAAGTTGAAAAGTGAATGAGAAGCTCATTCTTGTGTGTGGCCAAAAGTGGCTCTCCTCTTCTTCTTCTTCTTCTTGTTCTTTCTTGCTTGAGCTTGTGCTTGAGAGAGGGAGTGTGAGAGTGTGAGGGAGTGAGTGTATGAGAGTAAGGGACCGGGGAGGAGAAGCTCTCCATCTTCTCCTCTCTTCTTCTCTTCTCTTCTCTTCCCTTGTCTTACTCGCAGTAATGGATCTTGGAGAGTGGAGCTTGAGGATGGAGCTTGCTTGAAACTTGCACTTGGATCGTGGAGCTATCGGAGTGTGCAAGAGAGGAGGTAACTCTATCGGCATGGAGGTAAGCTCACTACACCCCATAGGTAGGGAGGGCGCATTGGCTATGTGAGAGGTAGCCATGGCCGCTCGGCTTGAAACGCTTGACCAATAAGCTATCCTAGGTCTCGGGGGTTGAGCTCGAAGCTCCCTTCATTTTAGTTCCGTTGTCGGGACAGACGGAATCAAGTCTTGAGCGCCATGCACTTCGAATCGAGTACAGAAGTAGGGTTTTCAACCCGAACCAGTTCTTGAGATAGATAGGAGATTTAGGTGGTTTGATCTTTGGAACAAGTAAGTATTTTGGTTTGTTGTTGAGTAGGCAAGTAGATAAATCAACCTCAGCCACTATTTTTGATTTTTGTTGCATTAGGATAGGATTAGGACCAAGGAAACAAGGAAAACAGAAGGGTTTTTGCTGCTGAAAACAGGGAAAAAGGGGCATAAAATCTAAATCTTGAATAGATGGGTGCAAAAGGGGCAACGATAAGGTTGAAGGAGACTTGAGCACGGCAATAAGAGGCTCAAAAGGTCAGGGGAATCCTCATTTTGCAATCAGACATTGAGAGAGAGAGCTTGAGAGAGAGACTGTGAGTGCAGGTGCAGAAGGGATTTGATCCCCGGTCATTTCGCTATTGCCCAGCTATCCCAGGTATTCCTTGATCTTCTCTGAGTGTGCTTGTTGGATCTGGAAAGTTGGAGCTTGTGCCAGGACCCCCACGCATTGCATTCATCATTCGCACCCTCACAACTGCACCGCAAAAAATGCAGATGAACTAGGCTGCAAGTGTCCGAGTCGAGAGAGAGAGAGAGAGAGAGAGAGAGAGAGAGAGAGAGAGAGAGAGAGAGAGAGAGAGAGAGAGAGAGAGAGAGAGAGAGAGAGAGAGAGAGAGAGAGAGAGAGAGAGAGAGAGAGAGAGAGAGAGAGAGAGAGAGAGAGAGAGAGCACAATATTACTTTCAATAGGATGCACCTTTCGTGCCTAGTACTGGTGAATCTGATGGCCGCTTATATAGTATATTGAAACGTGATTTTTTCAGTTTACTGTAGTTGCTTGCCTAATGCTTATAATTGTTCTATTTAGATTCATGACATCAGGGCCTGGGGTTCGATTGAGAGTAAGGGCTTTGTGGAATCCTCACCTTGGTTTTGAAAGATGAACATTCTTCTCTCACCACACATCTAGCAATCGTGTGACCATTCCCGCCTCCAGGTGGAGGGTATGCAACCCTCATTACTGCCATAGGAAGCCCTGACCAACATCTCAAATGGCGTAGACATGGCACTGTCCCCTTCTATACATCTTTTCCCTTTTCAGTCTATCCTTCGGAGGACGAGCCCTGCTCCACTCCATGACAACCAGTCCATGCAACTTAGCATAAGTCAAGATCTGCTAATGGCTAGAATATGCCACGTAGTCCAGGCAGGATGAACATCATTACGGGGGCCATCCCTCTACAACAAACACTGCATGCCTCACTCACCCCTCCTCCTCATATGCACTTGACAATCCACTGTTTAATCCCTTTCATGCAAATAATTCTATCATGCCTCAAAGCCTAACCTCGGTTCACATTTTGCAGATTTTCCCACAGTAGCCGTCATGGAGCACACAATGTAGCTGGCATGCAAGGAAGCTCTTCTCCGCAAAAGAGAGCATAAGGCAAAGTGCCTCCACCAGAGCGATATGTGCCTACCCTTAAGAGGTATGCACCAAAAAGAGGCCCTAAGAAACATCGCCCTAGACACAGGCCAAAGAATTTCCATGCCAGGAGAACAAAGACTCAAGGACATGCCCGGGGGGTGGCAACCCCGAGCGTGCAGGCCCTCACCAGATGCTCGGGCACTAGGTGCTCGAAAGAGGAGAAGGTAGCTAGAAACAAGAGGGAATTTGATGAACTATTTAAAAGTATCCTTTAAACAGCTACAGCCAGGGACTACACCATTCGGGTCCTGGCCGATATCTTCCCTACCCAGCCTGACAGGAGCCCACCACCACTAGCACAGCCCTAGTCGTCTGATCACCCAAATTCACCCCATCTCATATGAATGGAATATGCCCTATGTTGTATAAGCTGCTGTTTACCACAGCACAGAGGAGCAGGAAATGGAAAAAAGGAAATAGCAAAAGGCGCAGGACAAAAGGAAGAAAAAGGCGCCTTAACCGGTAACCAGACCCTGAAAAAATTAAAAGCACGGGCACGACCCTCAGGAAGTCTTAGAGTCGCCCAAGGAAAGTAAAAGAGTAAAAAGCGCACCATTAAGTGTGAAAGCGCTCCCGAATCCTTGTAAAAGATCGCCAGGCTCACTCCTGTACAGCACAGAGGAGCGGAAAATGGAAAAAAGAAAATAGCAAAAGGTGCAGGACAAAAGGAAGAAAAAGGCGCCTTAACCGGTAACCAGACCTTGAAAAAATTAAAAGCATGGGCACGACTCTCAGAAAGTCTCAGAGTCGCCCAAGGAAATTAAAAGAGTAAAAAGCGCACCATTAAGTGTGAAAGCGCTTCCGAATCCTTGTAAAAGAGCACCAGGCTCACTCCTGTGCAAATTGTATGCATTAGTTGGAAATAGGATAGATTAGAACAGTGGGAAATGAGAAATGGGCCTAGGCTAATGGCCGACCATGTAAAAAAGGAGATGACTGCCCATAAAAAGTAGGGCATGTATATAAAGTTCAAAAAGTGAATGAGAAGATCATTCTTGTGTGTGGCCAAAGCTTCTTCTTCTTCTTCTCTTATTTCTTGCCTTCTTGCTTGTGCTTGAGAGAGGGATTGAGAGAGTGTGAGGGAGTGAGGGAGTGATTGTGTGAGAGTGAGGGATCTTGGAGAAGAAGCTCTCCATCTTCTCTCTTCATCTTCCCCTCCTCTCTTCTCTTCTCTTGTCTCGCGCGTGGCTATGGAAGATGAAGCTCATGGGAGAGGGATTGAGGTTGCTTGAGCTTGCCTCAAGGATCGTGGAGCTACCGGTGTGCAAGAAAGAGGAGGGTACCCGATCGGGCATCAAGGTAAGCTCACTACACCCGTAAGGTAGGCATTGCGCGTTGGCTATGTGAGAGGTAGCCATGGCCGCTCGGTTCGAAACACTTGAGCAATAAGTGGTCCGTAGGTCTCGGGATAGAGCTTGTAGCTCCCCTTCAGCTGCTTGCAAAATGCCATCTTGTCATAACTTTTTGTCCTAAAGTGGTTTAAGGGGCAGGCTCCCCAACTGTACAAACTTCGACCGGGGAATACCTAGAATACCAAGACCTATGCCAACCCAGGAGTGCAATTCCCAGCAACAAACAGACCTACCCCCAACTCCAACCACCCTACCAGCAACCACCCATGCCAATAATGTGACCCCAACGACCTTCATCTACCCACCACCAGAAATCCTCCAAGGCAACCACAGACGTCCTTGCCACCCACGTCTTCGATGCATGCTAAAGCCTGCTACCTACGACGGTGAATGCCATGGGACTTGCACTTGTCTAGGAGGGGGGTAATGTTAACCCTCAAACAAACAAAGGTGGAAAATCTAGAAAATCTAAAGCAGAAGACAAGGCCAAGGTAAAAGCGAAACGGAAGGTGAAGGCGTGCCAAGAAGAATCTAAAAATACAAGAAGTGTAGAAAAATCCTAAATCAAGGAGAAATGTGCTCAAGAGAAGTGCAAGTTAATACTTGTGTAAAAGAGCACAAGGCACAGTAGGATTTATTTTAAAGAGCGCCGGGCTCTCACCCGTGCAAATTGTAAAAGTAGATGAGCGGTAGGGAGGAAGCTAGGAAGATAGGAGGACAATGGGAAAAAGGGCCTAGGCCACGGCCGGCCATGTAAAAAAGGGGATAAGGGGACGACCACCCGAAAGGGATTTAGGATTTTGTATATAAAGTTGAAAAGTGAATAAGAAGCTCATTCTTATGTGTGGCCAAAAGTGGCTCTCCTCCTCCTCTTCTTCTTCTTCTTCTTGTTCTTTCTTGCTTGAGCTTGTGCTTGAGAGAGGGAGTGTGAGAGTGTGAGGGAGTGAGTGTGTGAGGGTGAGGGACCGGGGAGGAGAATCTCTCTATCTTCTCCTCTCTTCTTCTCTTCTCTTCTCTTCTCTTGTCTTGCTCACGGTAATGGAGCGTGGAGCATGGAGCTTGAGGATGGAGCTTGCTTGAAGCTTGCAGAGCCAGATTTGGCAGGTGTTGGTGCAGAAATCATAGATCAAACCTTTGAGGTTAAGCGGGCATCCACCTGCAACTATGCTAGATGAGGAATGGCTTAAGCTTGATGAGTTATGCAATTAGTCCACTATTGGATTGTATTTCACAGAACATGTTCACTATAATGTCTTTGAGGAAGAATAGAGTGCATGGTAGTTGTGGGAAAAGATAAAAAATCTCTATGACAAGAAAAGTCCAGCGAGTCAGATGTATTGGCTGAAGCAGCTTATGGATCTGCGCATGAAGGAGAATGTGAATATGTCTGCTCACTTGAGCCAGTTCGATGCTATACTCATGAACTTGACTTTGCAGGATATCACTTTTGTAGAGGATGTCACTCCTCTTTTCTTACTTGGTACTCTTAATGAGTCATGGGATGTATTCCGCACTGCATTATGTGCCTCTACTGCTACCTTGAAATTATCTGATGTTGAGAGTGCTCTTCTGCAGGAAGAGATTAACCGTAAGAATTTGGATGCCTCTCGTGTGTCTCATGCTATGACAGTTAGAGGCAGGAATGATGGATATGGAAAGCATGGCAGTGGTAGTGGCCGTGGACGGGATTCTGAGAAATCTCGGTCCAAGTCTCGTGGGAAGTCACGCAACAAATCCCGTGGTAGGAATGTAGATGTTACTTGTCACCATTGTGGGAAAAAGGGCCATATTATGCCACAATGCCATGAATTGCGCAATGAAAGGCGCAAAGATAAGGGGAAAGACAAAGTGCAGGATAAGTCTTATGATCGCAGCATAGTACCTGCAAAGTCCAGTGTTAAAATTGAAGAGATCAATGTTATGCAGCCTGAGAATGTTGATGATGATGATTATATCCTAGTAGCTTCTTCTAGTGCTTCACAGATGACAGAGATACACTCTATGTATGCACAGTGTTGGCTCTTGGACTCAGGTGCATCCTTTCATGTGACACCTTGCCGAGAGTGGTTTCATTCATACCGTATTGTTCCGGGTTCTGTGCGCTTGGGTGATGACAACTCTCTTGATATTGTGGGCATTGGTGATGTTAGGCTACAGTTTCCTTCTGGCAGCAGTTTTGTTATGTAGGATATACGTCATGTACCTACTTTGACACGCAGTCTCATGTCAGCTGGACAGCTTGATGACGCAGGATATCATGTATGTTTTGGAGACTCTGCATGGAAGATCACTCGTAGCAGACTTGTGATTGTGAGAGGTGCCAAGGCTAGCAGTCTCTACCCCTTGATTGTATCAGCTTCTTCCCTTGATCATGTTTTTTTTGTGGGTTCTATCCCACATGTATCTATTTGGCATGCCCGTTTGGGCTATATGTCTTTGAAGGGAATGAAAATGCTTTCTGGTTTGTAGTACTTACCGCCCCTTGATTATGCATGTTTTGATTTGTGTGAGCATTGTCTTTATGGCAGGCAGACTAGGTCTACGCATAAGAAGTCTGGTAGGCCATGCATGAGTGAGCCCTTGGCATTGGTACATTCGGATGTCTGTGGGCCCATGCCTTGTCAGTCTATGGGTGGTGCAAAGTATTTTATTACATTCATAGATGATTTTTCGCGAAAATTTTGGGCTTATCCCATTAAGCTGAAATCCGATGTCTTGGTTGTGTTTCAGAGATGGCTTGCATTGGTTGAGAACCAGTCTGGGTATAGGCTAAAATTCCTAAGGACAGATATTGGGGGTGAGTATGTCTCACATGCTTTTGAGCAATTATGTGATGAGAGGGGTATTAAGCGACAGTTGACCACCCCCTACACCCGCCCCAGAATGGTTTGGCTGAGTGGATGAATAGAACCATCCAAGAGCGTGTACGCAGTATGCTTAGCCATGCAGGCCTACCACAAAGCTTTTGGGCTGAGGCAGTTAGTACAGTTGTGCGTGTCATAAACAAATCACCCTCTAGTGGTTTGGATTTCCAGGTTACAGAGGAGGTATGGACTAGAAAACCTCCCTCTTATGCGCATCTCCGTGTCTTTGGATGTGAGGCATTTTGCCATGTGCCCAGGGACAAGAGAAGTAAGCTGGATCCCAAGAGTGTCAAATGCATTTTCCTTGGTTATGGGGATGCAGGCGAGATGGGTTATCCTCTTTGGGATCCGCAGGCGCGGAAAGTCATCCACAGTCATGATGTAGTTTTCCATGAAGACAAAATGCATAGGCAGCCTGAAAGAGTTGTTGAGATCCGCAAGGTCATATTTCAGGAGGAGCCGAGAGCTCTCGTACAGCCAATTGAATAGCCTACAGCTGCAGCAGATACTCATGGTCAAGGTGTTGGACAAGCAATTGGGCATGCATCAGAGCCTGCCGTGAGATGGTCCACTAGAGATAGATGTCCACCTGATAGATTTCAGCCCTCGATGCATTATGTCTTGGTTACAGATGCAAGAGAGCTCTTTTACCTATGATGAGGCTATGCCCAGGGGTGACAGTCACTCCTGGGAGAGCGCTATGCAGTCTGGAATAGACTCCCTACATAAGAATGACACTTGGGATTCGGTTTCCTTGCCTATAGGCAAGAAGGCTTTGCCATGCAAGTGGGTGTACAAGCTAAAAAGTACCCCTGGACACCCCAAGCCAGCATACAAGGCTAGATTGGTAGCAAAGGGTTTTAAGAAGGAGCGTGGTTTGGACTTTGACGAGGTCTTTTCTCCTGTGGTTAAGATGACCACCCTGCACTTAGTCTTGGCTTTGGTTGCTTAGCTTGACTCGGATTTATACCACATGGGCACTTGCATGATGAGATTTATATGGAGCAGCCTAAGGGCTTTGCAGAACCTGGCAGAAAACACCTAATGTGCAAATTGAAGAAAAGTCTTTATAACTTGAAACAAGCACCTAGGGAGTGGTATCATAAGTTTGATGCCTTTATGCAATCACATGGCTACAGCCGGAGTGCTATGGATCCGTGTCTTTACACGAAGAAAGCCCGTGATGGTTCTTTATTGATTTTGGTACTCTATGTGGATGATATGCTAATAGCAGGGAAAGCTCATGATGAGCTTGATACTCTTAAGGCTCAGCTCAAGAAGAGCTTTGAGATGAAAGATCTCGGATAGGCCGCTCACATACTTGGTATGCGCATTAGATGCGACAGGCACGAGGGACTCCTCTACTTGTCACAGAGGGAGTACATTCATAAAGTCCTTGAGCGCTTCTGCATGCAGGACGTAAAGCCTATTGGCTGTCCATTGCCTTCTTATGTGAAGGTATCACAGGCTGATTGTCCGCAGACAAATGAGCAGAGGGCCGAGATGGCCAAGATTCCCTATGCATCCGCAGTGGGCAGTCTTATGTATGCCATGATAGCCACTCGTCCAAATATTGCCTTTGCAGTTGGTGTTGTGGCACGCTATATGGCTACACCTGGCAAGAAGCATTGGGATGCCATGAAGGGTATCATGAGGTACCTAAAGGGCACTGCAAATATGTGCATATGCTATGGCAGCCAGGATACATGAGTCGTGGGGTACACTGACTCTGATTATGCAGGACATGCAGATAGTAGGAAGTCCACTTCCGGCTATGTATTCACCTATGTTGGAGTTGTTGTTTCTTGGATGTCCAGGGTGCAAAAATGCACGGCCCTTTCTACTACAAAGGCCGAGTATGTTGCAGCCACTGAGGCTTGCAAGGAGGCCATTTGGTTGGGTCGTTTAGTTGCTGACCTTGGTATTGATGCTATCCCTACACTGCATTCGAATTCTATGAGTGCGATTCAATTAGCCAAGAATTCGGTCTTCCATGCGAAGACAAAACACATTGAGGTGAGGTATCACTTCATACGTGGGGTCGTTGAGGACAAGTCTGTTGATTTTGTCAAGATCTTGACAGATCAGAATCTTGCAGATTTGCTCACGAAAAGCCTCTCTACAGAGTGCTTTGCCTTCCTCAGGAGGTTGATGGGCGTGGGATGAGATGACGTCTTTTCTCATCCTATTGTACATGTGTACATGTTGTACTGACTTTTTTCTTTTTCTTTTCACTCCTCACTGGGGCAGATTCGGGAGGTTGTTGAGGGTAAAGCCACCTTTGCCTAGCCGCCCGTGTAGTACTACACTGACAGTCACTGCCACTACACACTGTAGGTGGCAGGCGCCCGTCAGTTCACTTTATTCTTTACTCTTTTAGTGACAGTTTGAATGAAGGAAGGCCCGGTCACACATTGTGACTATTGGAGTTCCCATTTCTAGTCTCTCCCTTTCTTGCTTTTGCTCTTCCACCATAGCTCTCGAGTCCAACCTTCAATCCGTCGCTCCCTTTCATAGACTCCAAAGGGGATCAAGATCTACTCAAACCAACACCTCTTCTCAACTAAAAGGGCATCAACACAAACATAATCATCTTAGGCCACATGCAACACCTTGATGGATACCCAAGGCCCTCCTATATACACTTTTGGCTTCAATGCCCTTGCAATCGTATTGGTAGGAGTGATTGCCTTGTCCTATGCTAGCCCCAACATGAATACTCAAAAATAGGAAACACAATAACAATAACCCCATGTCACTATTTTATGTAAAGAAAAATCATAAGTGATCAAGCCAAGCCAACCTTGCCACACATGCCTCTAAGAGCATCAAACTAGCTAGCATGTAAGACTTTTACCCCACTATTGACCCCAACCAGACTCTAGGCCCATGATACACTTGTCAAAGAAGATTTGGGGATTTTAAAATAAAAAAATAATAAAAAAGAAAATGCCACAAAAATGAAAAGTTTTGACTCCTAAGGGGAGATACTATCACCTTTGTAGTCTTAGGATGTTATTGGCTAGCCAGTGAGTACCCATGTATTGATGTCCTAGTTGATTTTGGGTGGGACCTCTTAGGCTAGATAGAGATACTTTGCACATCTCATATCCTTTTTTTCATCGTTCACCATAATCTCCATTAGCCTTCACATAGCTACTTCAATACATGTTCAACAAATTCCACTTGTTGTCACCATCCTTCAGATTATTCTATTTGCTATCTAGAACAAGCAAGCCTATTATCAATGGGCCCTTGAAGGTCCTCTATTGCTATGTTTGTGTCATCCTTAACCCAGATGACCTTGTGTTCACTTGTGCAACCATTCACTATTATCAAACCAAGTTGCCTATACAACTTCTAGCCACTTTTTAACTTTATTCAGCTAGAGGGTTGCTTTCAATCAAGTTTATAAATAGTTTGAAACACCCATGAGTCAACTAGATTCAAATGCATACTTGAGATAATCCTAGATATGAACTAATATCTAAGTAATCAATTGCTTCTACAAACTTTAATATGAGAAAATATGAATCATATTATGTAAGAAAAGATGACCAAGCAATGGTAGAGAACCATATACCTTGTAGAGAACTATAGAACTCAATGGGAAAAAGAGGACTTAAGGAGGATAATTTGATTGCTTATTAGGAAGACAACATATCTAAACTCTAGAAAACTAGAGACAACCTTAGACCTTCTTAAGGAGATAAATAGGTTTGTTAAAGAATGTGAATGAGAAGTAATAAAGGATAATTGGATGCTTAATCCAAAAAGGGCAAGATATTGAAAATAATCTAGTACTCCTAAATCAATCCTAGGAATCTAGAATGAAAGAAACTAATGCTAGGCTAGAACCCCAAGGAATGATTCCAAATAAGACCCATAAGTCATTATAGAAATGGTAAGCCCAAATATCATCATACTTAGAAGGGGTATTTCACTAAGGCTCATGTTTTAGGAGTATGGATGTTCTTAAGATCTTCGTAGGAGTTTTAACCAAGATCATTAGGTAAGTGCTCGTTTGCTTAGTTGCTCTTCATGAGTAGAATTAGATTATTATTGTTAAATGATTGCAAGTACACATTATTGAGTAAAGATTGAAATTGAAATTGCTTTATCATGAAATAGAATGGTTACTTGGAAATTGTTGGTTTGAGAGTGCATATATGATAACTTATTGTTTATTTTGAGGTGGAGAGAGTGCATGAAATTTCTTTTGATGATGATGAGGGAGGGAGTAGTCAGTTGTTAATCCCAAAAAATGCACATCCATGGGATCTTTTCCAAGGTAGAGACCATGGGGGTTGATATAACCAATAGAGATTTTTGATACCTTCAACATAGTTATTAGTGATATCCACGGAGCATGAGCATGTGGAGGAGATAATAAAGGGTGATGACTTCAAGGAAGATTGTGAAAAATTCAAGGCTATCATAGGTTATACTTACAAGATGATTGTCTGTGATTTGTGAGAAAATCATGCTCATAAAGGCTGTGACTCTAGTGGAGTAGGTTGAAGTTGGGTGCCATAATTAGGCAAATTTGTGTCTAGAATGGTCAAAGTTCAACATAGTAAGGAAACCATCAATATTTTTTGGTGAAGATGAGTTGGCATGAGCCCTTTAGTCAAAGTTGCACCTACATCTTTGAAAGAAGAAACAAAACTTGGTGGACAATGGAGCAATGGTTGCGATGATTCAGTGAGACCTACTCAAGTTGTCTTGTGTAGGATATGGTAGCTTGAAGAGGATGACTTTGGTTATGGAGCTTGAGATACTATTGGCTTTGTAGAATGCTTATAGATGAGAAAAGAGATAGTAGAGGTTCAAATGCAACCTATGCTATGAAACTATGAGAAAAAACTAACAATTGTTTAGGTTACGACCTAAAGTAAAGCACCAATATATGGTGGCAAATAAACAAATTGAGCTTTAAAAATGGAGTAAAAATTACATGTTGAATTATTCATAAGAACTTATTTATATATCTAAGATTTACATTACGTAGGTCCTATTGAGATATCGAGCTCCACTCGTGATATGCCAGGGTGACCGTTGTGCATTTATGTCACCGACTTGTTAGTTGTAGATGCGGTTGGTATACCGCCCATGAATAATAGCTAGATGACAGCTATCCTTATCTACTCTAGTTCGTGGCTCAGTTAGTATGCCACCTTAGTTAGTTGAGTTTGGTTTGAGACCCATATATAGGGTTCTTCTATTTCTTTGTACTAGAGTTCTTTTGGCTTACACAACTAAGAAGAGGAAAACTGTTTTCAGCCTCCATCTTTGTGTGTATTCCCCCATTGTGTAAGTGAGAAAGCTACAAGTGAGACTCCTTCCTTCTCTCCCACAATCTTGACATGGTATCAGAGCCTGGTTTGCGATAAGGAGCTCAAGAAAGCAAACCAAGTTCGCGGTGTTCTGGTAAGAGGACCAGTGTTGCTTTCATTTTTCGAGTTGGGAGCAAGTCTCTGCAGGTAGCACGGTCGGAAAGTGCAAGAGTGTATTGTCTCAGATTGAGACGCCCTTCGCGGTGTAGCAAAAGGACAGTATATGCTGTGGGTAAGGGCTTTAGCCCTTGGTTGCCCTGTTTTGTTTGATTCGAGGCCATTTCGGGGTCTGTTTTGGAGGCGGAATTTTTCCGCACGCACTCAAGAAAAGGCCCTGTTTTTTGCTGTGCGACCACTGTTCTACAGGTCGGTGAAAAGTTACCGTAGAAATTGCATCGTATGCTTGTGTGCAGAGACATTGGGAGTTATAGAATCATCCTTGTTGCCTGTTGATGCAAAATCGTCACTAGGAAGTGACTATGTGGTCAAATACCACTTTCGTTAGTTTTGCAGATTTGCCCTTGTGAGGCTGAAGCTGTGTTTTTTGCAGTGACAGAATTTTTTGCAGTGACAGAATTTTTTGCAGTGTTCTGTAATGGCGTCTGATTCCCTTTCACAGATTGCCACTGAAAAGCTTGACAAGAACAACTTCCAAGCATGGAAGTTTAGAATGACGAATTTCCTTATGGGAAAAGGATATTGGGAATTCGTTGCAAGAAACGAAGAAGAACCAGTTCTTCCTGATGTTCCCAATCAACAACAAATGTAGGCATTTAAAGGATGGCATGAGAGAGCCAGAAAAGTTATGTACTGGTTGTCTATCAGTATTTCAGACTCTATGATTGTGCATATTCAGGATGCAAGTACGCCAAAGGAGGCATGGGATACTTTGTCAAAAATGTATAGCACAAATACGCAAGCCAGGAAAATGCAGCTCAAGCAAGAGTTGCATAATGTGCAAAGAGAAAGTATGAGCATCAATGACTACCACATGAAGGTGAAGAAGATTGCAGACAGGTAATGCAGAATGGATGCAGGATGCAAGGAAAATGGAAAAACCAGGATTTGTGGAGACTGGTGATGATACTGCACATCCTATTGTGTAGATTGGCAAAATTCCTTTGTCTATGCACGATGGGAAAAAGAAATACCTGTCGGATGTATTTCATGTCCCGAATATCACCAAGAACTTGGTTTCTGTTGGTCAAATGGTTGAGAAGCTCCAAACTGTGCATGGTATTTACCGTAGTGGCCCTACAGGCTGGGGAGAGGACTGCCCCTCAGACCCCCACAGAGGGGGCTCTGCCCCCTCCGCACCTCCCCCAAGTAGGTTGGAGAGAAAACGCGTGCCGTGACAGGTCCTCCAAATTGGACCTTGGTGTAGTAATGGGTCTACACGAGCATGGATTCTCGCTTGCAAAAGAGCGACCAAAAGCCCATGCCCGAACAGAGACAAACAGAGACCCTAGAACCTCAATGGGCCAAACTAGCTAGCAAGGGCAAAAAGGCTACACTACAAAAACTCATACATGTCGCATTCGGACTGCATCTAGTCAAAGCGGAAAGCAACAACATCAAGCTACAATAGCAAGAATGACTAGATATGACAGTCCTGACAATAGATGCTCCTTGAATGGCACTGCACAGACGAGCCAAGACATCAGTGGAGAACCCACATCTGGTCATGCGGTTGGGGACTCAAGGGCATTTGTCAGAAGGCTTAAATTTACAAGCCAAGACCCGGAAGATGAAGACATAGTACCACTTGCTTATCTTAGGGTCAAACTCACCGCGAAAAGAGATCATACTATCGATGTTACGCGAGCGGTGATCGAGAGCAAGCCTCACTCACAACCCGATAACGAGATGTTAAGGAGTGTCGGTTGGGATAATTGACCTTGTCAGATGCACAACACAACTTGAAACATTCAAATATTCAACAATACACCACGAACTACATACGAAAACAAAATAATACATAATGCCTCTTATAGCTCAAAAAAAGTTAAAACCCGTATGCGGGTAGAGCATCACACAACCACACAATGGAAATACCAATAATTCGAGAACAAACAAGGAGAAATATATTCTCGTACCTTAACAACCATGATCCGACGCTCGGCGCTTTGACATCCAAAGGCTCCAACTTCCGAATTGGCATGACAAGAGCTCACTCTAACATGCGACCCTCCATTCTCCTCTCTCACAAAATACAATTATAATCAAGGGGGAAGGCCCTTAACTATCTATTCTCATCTCCTTATATAGTTTTCTATCCATACTCACACACATTAGGCTTTTTGCTTTCAGATTTTGGCTTTTGCTTTTCTACTGCTTTTTACTATTTTTGTTTTTCCTGCTTTATGCTTGTTTGCAACTTGTTTGGATCATAACTTCGTCATTTGAACTCCGAATATAGTTGTTCGGGTATTCAAAACGATCAAAAAACATCTGGTCGACAAGTCAGCGCGAGTAGAATTACAAAAATCTGTTAAAATCAGAAAAAAATATTGATTTTCGTAAATCGCATCATTTTTCTCGATCTTTTATCTTAGACGACTTATTCACTTCCTTGGTCTATTGTTCTTGTAATTGCATACACTTTCACCACACATATCCTCTTTTTCTTCAAGAAATACTCGCTGACGATGTAAAGCGTACGATCTTTCCCTTTGATCCTTGAGTCTTCAAAACAAATATTCTCTAAATATGAACCTATTTTTTATGCAGTGTGCTCTAGCAGGAATATGGTTTTTTGAAATGAACTCTGTGCCCAATCATTCATGATTTGAAAAAATATGCAATGTTGGATCAATGATATGTAACCAATCAATCGATGCTACACACAAAAATAATGTATGCATTGAAGAAGTTGTGCCTAGTCTATCTACATGTAATTGTGCATCATGCAAAATGCAAACAAAATTCCTTGTTAATTTAAAATTCCTTATCCTCACCTCTCAACTTTCATAAAAAAGATATGATATACTCCGCTCCACCCATCCAAAATCTCGCAATCACTCTAGAAAATGATGGTCCTCAAGATGTTGACCAGATAATAATAACCCATCTCACAATTGGTGGCGTCCTTCACGATCCTCTAACTCACCCAACCTCCTTACACATTCAACCAGAGGTTCCTAACTTTGTGATGAGCATCCCAAATATCATGCATACAAGAAATGTGCATGCTCAATAACAGGTGCTTTCTCATGTACGCGTGCATCTAAAATTTACTATATATAGCTATGGCGGACCTCATGCCATGCAAGTGCTCAATGATGGTGCAAAATGTGCATAATCCCAACCTATGGCATGGAAGTATTTGAGAAAATCAGGAGACAACCCCCGAGTGTAGTGCATCAACAAGTGCAACGTGAAGTGCTCGTGAATCCATTATCCCCGTGATGTGCAAAAGTCTCGACAAGAAAACATACCTAGCTTCTCAATGTTTAGTAGTAGCTATTGACAAACACAAGCTTCATCCTACTCAAAAAAATACTGAGCTCGACCAAGGCTATCAAGTTTCACACTCAACAAATCAAACAAAATGACAGAAGCAAATCCTAGGCTAAACAAACACAAGAAATCCAATTAGAAATAACAAAACAAACTGTCATGCAAATAACTAAGCTAGCAAAAATCAATCCTAACTACAGTTAGAGTAGGGATTTTCGGTTTCAAAAAAATGCTTGACATCGATGCTCTGATTGATAAAGGAGCAGATTTTAATGTCTTGACCTATGAGGCATGGACCCTACTAGGCCAACCAGAGCTGACACCGACTAATGCAACTCTTAGCCCTTATGGGGGACCTCCACAAGCACTCATAGGGAAGTGCAATATCCTTACAACAATTGAAACTGAAAGCTTGCCCATCCTATTCCATGTTCCTTTAAATAGTGCTAAATATGGTAAGGAAACCCTCCTGGGAAGACCCTTCAAAAGGGCGACCAAATGTGAGGCTGACTATGTAGCTCAGAGGATACACCTGACACTACCGGGTGTGAGGATAGTCACAACCTTTAGCAAGGGTGACCTCATCGAACCTCGAGGAAAAGGCAAGGAAGGTGCTGACATGATAGTCAAGCTTACTAACGAGAGCAAGGACTTGTGGGAGGAGTTGATACAAGCACAATGAGAACCAGTGAGTGAGGCCATGCTTAAAATAAGAAGGTCAAGAGACAATGCCAAGGACGGGCTTTGGACTTACAAATATCATAGAAGACCCCAAAGGAAGCCCAAGCCCTATAGGCGAAGGCATCGATGGAGGGCCAGCACAACGCTGCGATGGATATCCAAAGTGTTGCTACATGCTCAAGGGTATTATGCAGGTAACCGATGGATTTGGGTACCAAAACCCCCTGCTAAATCATCTCTATCAGCTGAAGGCAAGATTGCATCAAGAGCAACGAAGCACTGGAGGAAATTTAAGAGAAACTCTAGGACTCAAGGCAAGAAACCAGACATGAGTGTTCATAAGAAAGAGCCTCAGCCTAGCATGCTTGATAAGCAGATGTCATGTGTAGCCATTGAGCGTGCACAAGAGCCAGTAGTGCCCAAAGAGCCTTTGATTTTTTAAGAGGACAACAGGCATCATAAGCACAACATTGCTCATGGCAAGGCTGACCGCTCAACAACGCAAATGGCACAATTGTCTAATAGCCTCGAGCAAATCATTCAGCCACCAGTACCAGGTCCACCTAAGAGTCCTAGATCTCTTGCATCCTCTTTTTCCAAACAAACACTGGAAGCACAACAGCAGTCGTCAATGGCGGCTGCTCACTCCCAATCTCTATCTCCATCAAAGCTTCTAGATGTCCAAGAAGCAGGACACGACACCATCCTTAGCTCTCAACCTAAGGATATGCCTGTGCAATCCACCGTGGCTAGCTCAACTAATACTCGATCTACGCAAGTGAATGCTCTAAGGGCAACAAAGGACACAACCACTTCCAATTGCCCTAAGGACTGGACACTACAATTCACCAATAGTAGCAAGTCCATTGAGCTAGCAGCTAGTACTTCAAATCAGGGATCACAACAGTCACGGCCCTCGGCCGTAACAACACCCCTTGCGGAGCATGTCCTTAGCAGTTTGTCTGCGGAGGAGGTGCCGCAACCAGTATCCTTGACAACTCCAGCCCTTCCAAAGCACCTAAAGCCTAGGCTTGAGGAGAAACCTCCCAACGATGTGGCCAAGGAGATGGCGCATCGAACCACTCAACCTAGCAAGGCTATTCAGCAAACCACAACTATGTCCCATGAGGACACCCTAGAGATAGGAAATGCTAAGGCCCAACCAAGCACAACAATGGATGACCTAGTCCAGGGTCTTGAGATGTTGAGAGATGCACCTTCACTGACCAAGAAAAAGAGGAGAAAATAACGAAAACAACAACAACTGGCAGGTGGTGGAGGACCCTAAGAACATTGAGACGAAAAGCGCTAGAGAGTTGATGAAGAAAGCATCGAGTCCACCCACCAATGAACCCATTGACGCCTCCCCTAACTACGGTGAAACCTCAAACACATCCGTGTGCTCTGAAAAATCCAAGCAGTCGTTACCATCAATGGTTGCTTGCAACACTCAATCCACCGACAAAAGAACTTGCATTGACCAGTCAAGAGTGGATATAACACTGTCACGACAGGGTGACAAACCTATACCAGTCACATCCAAGGAAAACCATGATGCAATAACGAAGCCTCAGGAGAAACATGGAAACCCCAAGAGTGTCAGACATCCTAGCGTGGACCGATCCTGCTCATCTAGGCCTGAGCCCCCAGCTACGCTAAAGCTCAGGCTAACTCCTAGAACCTTGCATGAGTTGGCAACCGAGAAAGCCCTCGTTGAACATAGAAGTGTCACCAAATGCTTAACTGAGTTGGATGCCAAGCTCAAGGTGTTCGCACGTGTCTATGTCTTGGCAGACATGCGTGCATTCCCTAAAGAGCAGCTCAGAGAATACTTGCCATTTCCCTTATCTTGGGAAGAGCAAGAACATCTTGACGAGCACTATAGCAGGCTCTTGCATGAATGCATGCTAGTCATCTCGGGTGAGGAAGCCAACGAACTGCGCTTAACTGTCACATTCAATGATGTGCTCTGCCAACCAAATCTCTTAGAGATAGAGCAACTAAAGTGACTGTCAGAGGGCCAAAGTCAGTTTGAACAGCGTTGGTGTGAAAACCACGTTGCAATGGCCGAACTAGGAGCTTAGATCATGACATTCTCTGAGGAGCGATTGGCCAAATGGCAGTCTCAAAGAGACTCCACCTATGTGGCACCAACCTCCTTTCGAGTGCTGACTGCCATTCGGGGTACGGACTTGGCTGAACCTAGCCAAGAAAACTCTCTGTTTGATAAGGTTCTCACTGAGGAGGAGTTACATGTTGCCAATAGACTCGGGCAAGGTTCCATGCTACTCGATGTGGCAAAATATCTATCGGTATTGAGCAAGCTGCACGAATACTAGATGCATGTGCCACGCTCCAGTACAATCCCAAGTTCTACAATTGGTTTCTATCCTCGTGAGGTGACATGGATTCGTAAAAAATTTATATATATATATATATAAACAATGATTTTTGTGTCACCCTGTATAGACACTATCAACACACACAAGCAATAATAGTCAAGCGCAGACAGAAGAGTTGGGACCAACGGGCTAAGCTTGTCCGGTCCCCCTCTCACATGACCATTTCCACCTCTGGGCAAAGGGCATGCACCCGCATTGCCACCGTGGAAAGCCCTGACCAACATCTTTGATGATGTAAGCAGGGTATAGTCCCTTTCTATACACCTTTCCCTTTCCGGTCCATCCTTCTGAGGATGAGCCCTGTCCAAATCCATGACCACCAGCCAATGTAATGTGGCGTGAGCTGAGATCTGCTAATGGTGGGAGGCTAAGTTAATATCATCACGGGGGCCATTCTACTACAACGAGCACAGCATGTTCCACCCCTCCTCTTCTAGTCATATGCGTTTGATAACCCACACTGAAATCCCTCCCATGCGAACGATCTTATTCCGTATCAAGGCCTAACCCTTGGGTTGCATCGTGTAGGCCCCCCACAAGGAAAACATGGAGAATCACGGGCAGCTGGCTTGCAGAGATGCTCTTCGCGGATGACGGGAACATGCAGCACACACCCCTCCGCCGGTGCGCTACGTGCCCACTCTCAAAAGATATGCAAAGAGACGAGGACCTAAGCAACACCGCCCCAAAAGAAGGCCGAAGAATCCTCGGACCAAGAAAGTCGAAGCTCAACGAAGCGCGCAAGACGTGGAAACACCAGTTGCACAAACCCCCAACGTACGCTCAAGCACCAGATGCTCAAGGGCAGAAAAGGCGGCCCGAGGGGACAAGGAAGAGTTCAATGAATTATTTAAAGGCATTTTGGAAACGGTGGCGGCCCGAGACTACACCATTCATGTCCCGGCCGACATGTGCCCTGCCCAACCTCAGGGGAGTCCCGCACCAGCACCACCCCAGTCGCCTAACCAATCGGACTCACCCCACCTAGTACAAATCAACTAAGCCCCTATGATGTACAAGTAGCTTGACAAGTTATCAGGACACAACTTTTTGTCTTTTGATGGGTAAAAGGGCAACTCCCCACTTGTACAACTTCTTCTGCCTATCACTAATGTATGCCACGTCTTTGACAAGCAATCACATGGGCATTGCAATTAACATCATAGCATTTCGAAAAGTCATGTCCTAACATAACTGCATCTGTTGAATTACTTAACGAAATCAAGCATGTGCTCTCACGAAGTGACAAGTGGAAGAAGGGTAACATAGGTCTTCGTGCAAACGTGTTCAATGCCTAGGTCACCGCAAAACCAGCAACCATGCATGAACCGCAACAAAGCCACACTGCTGAACATGAACAATCACCCTTGCGAGTGCCCACATCGCACGAACCAACACATAGTCATGGGCTACACTCTCTTCTTGGGCCAAGCCCTACAGTGAGCTCACGATGGGCGTCACTGCAATCACACCGATATCGCAAGAACGGCTCCCCTAACAATGAGGGTAGGGCAAAATCATCATGGTCATATCCATTTTCCTGAGCCTCCGAGGCTTGACATGTCCTGACCCATTGAAAGGCTCATAGCCTCCGCATATTGCAATGGTTGTACTATGGCAAAAAAAAAGAAGAGAAGAAGAAACGAGAAGAAAAAAAAAGCACCCACGATCACAGCACTGCATCTAGGGGTCCTCAAATTAGGTGTGTCCAATGACCTTGGTCAGCTGGCTCCGTCCCTAGTCCCCTAGCCCCCTAGCATCACCCACAATAGTTCAGGGCACATCAAGGGCATGACAGCCCTAGGGAGCTTGTCTCGCCTGTGGTAAGACCTGTCACCCTGAACCATTCACACAATTCCCTCTTACACTCTGCCTTAAAACCATGGCAATCAATTGGGGCACACACCGCACGAATGGCCATGCACAATACACCGTCCTCATTGCACCGGTCCCATGTCTACCACATAAGGATAGTACACTATCCCTGGGTTCTATCCTGCTACGTCGTGCGATCACAATGCATAGGATGTTGCACCCACCTTCACGCGTACTTCTTTCTGTCATAAACCACTTTGCTTCATCCACACGACGTTATGAGAAACCAGGCCGCAGTCTTCTACCTACATAATATCTAAGTATGCACGAGCACTCACATAGTATCTGCACCAAAGTCTATACACAGTTTGGGTCCTCAAGTGCAAGACAATACTCCAGGCTTGCTTAGAGTTTGACCTGTCTCCCAAACTAATCCAAATATGTCTTGTGCATGCTATAAAGACTAGCACTACCCCTTAGGGAGAGACCACCTGAGAGGTTTTCCAATTGCAGATATTAAAGACTCCAACGAAAGCGCCGTCAGCACTACGTCAACACTCAACTCTGAACTCTTGTCCTTTACTTCATCATGCAAACCACCAAAGAACCATCATGAGCAGGATCCACCATGAGCATCCCATGCACACCAAGCCCCATGCTAGCCATGAGTGGCCATTCCCAACAAAGAGTAGCCCTCTCACCACCTACAACAATCATATCACCCGCCAATCGGAATGGCACAGTGCCACCAACGCCCTTTCTCCGCACCAAAATCAGAACTCCTCCAAGGCAAACCACAACAATCCCTTCCACCCACATCTTTGGTGCAAGCTCCGCATGCTACCTTCGACGAAGAGTGCCATGGGACTAGCACTCATCTAGGAGGGGGTAATGTTAACCCCAACACAAAGAAAGCAAAAGGAAATAAAAAAGATGCAGGGCAAAGGCGGAAAAAAGGTAGCTCTACTGAAGAAAGAAGAGGAGAAAAGGCCAAAAGCGCAAGGGCAACCTTAAAAAGTCCGAGGCAAATGCAAAAGGGGAAAGGTGCATTTTAAAATACAAAGGCGCACCCTGAAATCTTGTAAAAGAGTGCCAGTCGGTGGAAAATCCTGAAAGCTAAAACAGAAGACAAAGACAAAGGCCAAGGCAAAGAGAAATGGAAGACAAAGGCGCACAAGGAAAAGCACAAGTCAAAAATTTTGTAAAAAAGTGCAAGCGCATCATGGTTTAATTCAAGGAGCACCGGGCTGGGCTCTCACCCGTGCAATTTGTAAATGTGGACGGGCGGTGGAAAGGAAGCTATGAAGATAGGAGGACAATGGGAAAAAGGGCCTAGGCTACAGCCGGCCATGTAAAAAAGGGAAAAGGGGATGACCACCCGAAAGGGATTTAGGGTTTTGTATATAAAGTTGAAAAGTGAATGAGAAGCTCATTCTTGTGTGTGGCCAAAAGTAGCTCTCCTCTTCTTCTTCTTCTTCTTCTTCTTCTTCTTCTTGCTTGCTTGAGCTTGTGCTTGAGAGTGGGAGTGTGAGAGTGTGAGGGAGTGAGTGTGTGAGGGTGAGGGACCGTGGGGTGGAGAAGCTCTCCATCTTCTCCTCTCTTCTTCTCTTCTCTTCTCTTCTCTTGTCTTGCTTGCGGCAATGGAGCTTGGAGCGTGGAGCTTAAGGATGGAGCTTGCTTGAGGCTTGCACTTGGATCGTGGAGCTACGGGAGTGCGCAGGAGAGGAGGTAACTCGATTGGCATGGAGGTAAGCTCACTACACCCGTAGATATGGATGGCGTATCGGCTATGTGAGAGGTAGCCATTAGTGCTCGGCTTGGAACACTTGAAACAAAGAGCGGTCCGTGGGTCTTGGCGGTTGAGCGAAAGCTCCCACAAAGCTACAAATTGGGTAGGTAAGATATAGCTTGAGAGAGAGAGAGAGAGAGAGAGAGAGAGAGAGAGAGAGAGAGAGAGAGAGAGAGAGAGAGAGAGAGAGAGAGAGAGAGTTATATTAACGTCTTCTAAAGACCAAAACTGGCCTATGAGACAAACTATGATACAACTGATGAGGTCCAGCTATCCAAAATAAAAGTGCTGAATGAAAAGCTAAAAACTGGAAACGGAAAATATGTATACATCCAAGTCTCATTGTTGAGCTAATCATAGAGCCTAATAGAGTTATATAAGACACTAACCTTATATTGTAGATATCCTTGCCATTCACCAAAGCAACTACAAGCTTTTTCATAAATAGCAAGGAGCATGACATAATGCATGGAGCTTGCACAAAACCTCAAAGGGAGCTATGAAGGCCAATCACAAAGGATCGACTTAGGTATGATAGATGCAACTCTCAAAACTTTGACTTTATTGACTTGTGCAAGTCGAATTGACCCATGTGTGTCCTAGGCCTTATTAGAATGTAGCAATAATGATTGGTGAAGTGGACACACAAGATGTATATACATTGGTTTTACTTTTGGAACTAGCCAATGCTTTGTCTTATTGTTGTATGAGAATGTGTTTTGGATATCAAAAAAGGATTTCACATGGAAAGAGTGAGGAGGGCATTTCATAGGTAGGGTTTTTGCTCTCCATCATCATCATCACCATATCTCTCTCTCTCTCTCTCTCTCTCTCTCTCTCTCTCTCTCTCTCTCTCTCTCTCTCTCTCTCTCTCTCTCTCTCTCATCAGGCACATTTCCAGGAGCCCCGCACCAAGGGGTGGCTCTTTGATACTCTAGTCACTCCAGCACTGATGTATGGAGCAGCTATATGGGGGCCAGGCCTTGCCGATTATGTATGGACATTGATGGAGAGACCTTAGGTGATCATGATATCTAGATTGATTCGTAGCAAGGCCTCAGTTCCACATGACATTGTGCGAGCAAAGCTTGCCACACCGCCCATGCTAGTCGAGGCATTATTTCAGACAGTCTGCTTCCTACACAGATTTCAGGATATGGACAGAGATCGCATTGCATATAGAGCATATATGGCATCTCAGGAGATGGCTCGAGCGGGGGATACCACATCATGGTATGCACAGACTAGAGCTTGGTTTGACAGACATGGGCTGGACATTGATAGACTCCCACCTCTTCTATATGATACTCAGGCTCCCACTTACACCCTCTCTCTCTCTGAGAGGAACAGAGTCATCAGACATGAGATATGGCATATTTATATACAGAGGACATGGGTCAGCCCTGCACAGCCACTGCCATCGAAGATGGCACATTATTATACACAGTTCATGAGGATATCAGAGCAGGGATTCATAGAGATTCCGAGATATATGCAGATCTATATGCCACATCGATTGAGAGTTCTTATTGGACAGCTCAGGGTATCATCACATTAGCTTATGATTGAGAGTGGCAGAGCCAGTGGCATCCCACAGGAGGAGAGGATATGCCCCCTTTGCAGATTAGAGGTGGAGAGTGAGGAGCATTTTGTTCTCAGATGCCCGGCATACTCAGAGTTGAGATCTAGATACACATTGAGCAGCTCACTTCAAGGATGTATGACTAATATGGATTAGAGATCATTTGGCCGTTTTTTGGGAGAGGCATGGCACATCAGAGAGCAGAGCACACAGCGGGTCCCAGTCAGAGAGGGGCCCACCCAGACGATTATTACACAGTTCTTTCAGACAGACAGAGTGAGAGCTACTGTACCAGCCTCCAGCCAGACCTCCGGGCTCACACTACAGCAGGCTGAGGACTAGTGTACCCGATGCCACACGAGGATCCGTGGGTTTCGGACCCCACAGCCACACCGACAGGAGATCCGGAGGATTCTTGATCTACATCGACAGCAGACTGAGATCCGACGACACTCGACACATTGGATCTTAGACCTCTAGTTTGCTCTTTCTCCACCGCCGATGTACCACATCCTGCATCCAGGAGGGATCACCTGCTATTAGCGACTTTGACGACTGCTACTACATCCCAGGATAGTATATCTCCCTGCATCTGTTACATATACACATCGCACCACTTTATCACAGCCGACAGTTGTTCCCCTATCACAGCCGACATTTGTTCCCCTTTTGTAGCCATTATCTGGAGTACCAGAGCTACATATGCACATACACATACACGACACTTATCACACTCACAGCACCGTATTTTCAGTTTCTAGTTTTTAGTTTTTCATTCAGCACTTTTATTTTGGATAGCTGGACCTCATCAGTTGTATCACAGTTTGTCTCATAGGCCAGTTTTGGTCTTTAGAAGACATTAATATAACTTTCTTTCTTTCTTTCTTTCTCTCTCTTTGTGTTAGACATCTTAAACACACAGAGACAGAAGATTACAGGGTAGAAGGAAAAAACAGTAGACTAGATAGTAGTACACATTCACAAAGGGTATTATTGCACTCAAATTTTTTTAACCAACACTGGCCATTTCACTTTCTTAGATCATGTATACCCTTGTTCAGCATGGCTTCTCTCTAGGCTATGGTACCTTCATTATGCCACATATCCTTTGGATTTTCTTCTCAGTTTTGATTAATTGTAGCAACACCACTACACGAATAGTAGTTGTGATTAAGTTCTCAAGAATGCTACTTAGCACATTGGGAAAGAAATGCCCTTTCACAATGTGCTTAGTTGCATCCTTGAGAACTCAATTATGGTTTCTAGTTAGTGGTTGCATTGTGCCAAATGGTACAACAATAGACCCCAAAAAGCATTCAAACACTCCTCATCTTTTAAAGAGTCTTTCGTCAATCCAAACAAGATCTTCATTATGACAATAGTTATTGGGATGTTGTTTGCTATTTATTGATATTTTGAGAGCATCACATGAGCAACATGCGATACTTTCACCACTATTAACCCACCAATGAGAAATATAGGCCCATGATACACTCACCAAAGCTTCTCCCAAGTGTCAATATCAAGGTCTTCAAGCTTTATGCCTTTGCATGTCAATGTCGTAACCTACCTCTTTTAGACCAAGTCTTACCAAATTTGTGTCTTTTGTGATAGTTGAAATTATTGCCATCAAACTTATCAATGTTAAAGATACCACTATCACCAAAAGCACTAGAAGTACATATCATAATGAATACAAACTAATGAGAGTATGGATTGTTGTAATCTTAGGAAAACATCTCCAAAATTGAGCCAAAACCTTATGCAAAAGAAAAGTATAAAGCAATATATTACTAAGCACAAAATAGAAGCATAAACTACCCAAAATAAGTGTCCTCAATAAAATAGCTCAAAGATGAATCATAGCATTGCTGTCCATAAAATTGTAGAAAAAAAGAAGTCAAAGTGTAGGCATATGTTCAAGACAAAATGCTCTACTAGGTAAGTGTAAGAATATGTTCAAGATAAAATGCTCCCACTATAGGTAAGTCTAGATAACAACCAAGCCTATAATGCAACTAATAGTGACCAATAAAGAGGATACAACTCCAAGTACCAAATATTATCAAAGAACCAAAAGTGCTAGATATATAGATACATCCTAAATAAAGGGATAACCAAGTACGTAGCTAACCATTCATAGGAGATCTCCAGTAAACATTGAGATCTACAAAGCTACAATCAACTCATTACTCATGAATGGTGAAGCTCAGTACTTAAAAAATAATGTATCCATAAACTGACAACCCATTTGACGAAAGGAAGTACCAAATAACCAAAAAAAAAAGGAGATGAGCCCTTAGTGATTAGTAACTACCATTTTCTAGCTTTCCGTGTCCCAATTCCAACCTATCCTCCAACTGTCCCAATCTCATCCCCTTGTTAGAGCCCCCTTTGATGGTGACAGGGAATGGCAATAGTAGTCCCTATCCTCGTGATGGTTCCTACTTCGGTTCCCAAAACCCATCACATGTCGCTATGGAAGGGATGCAAAGAACGCAATACATGAGGAACAAGCAGACTAATTAGCTAAGTCTCCAGGGGTATTAAAAGATATAGGCTACTAGGGCTATCCGTGTGCCATGTGTCCAATGGCCATTAAGTTAGAAGGAGCAAATGGGATAGTAGTGGGAGGCATAGCCTCACTGGACTGTCCAGCAAGAGTGGAGATAGCTGCAGTAGATTGGTGAGGTTTCTTAGGAGAAAGACCTTAGGCCTTGGTACTCACTCCTCATCCACATGGCTTGATCTTTGATTGTGTGTGTAAAAACCTATTTTTATTAGAGAGTTTTTTCCAAATTGTATTTTTTTCTTTATTTCCTCGTTGAATGAAGGGGTGCCATCCTTGTTTGAGATTTCCTTTGCATCTTGTGAGTTCTCACCACTTTCGGTTTTCCCTTGCGAAGGCAAGGCATAAGCTCCCACTATCATGAAGATCTAGGTAGTAATTGGGATGTCCAATGTAACTAGTAGTATAGCATAAACTTGTAAGTACCAAAGATTGTCAAAGCATCCAAGGTATCATATACATAGATGCATACCATAATGCATGCTAAGAATAGATCCACCACTAACGATAAGCAGTATAAGGTGTCTGA
Organism: Lygodium microphyllum; assembly: GCF_053477565.2. Taxonomy (NCBI): domain Eukaryota; kingdom Viridiplantae; phylum Streptophyta; class Polypodiopsida; order Schizaeales; family Lygodiaceae; genus Lygodium; species Lygodium microphyllum. Next base: position 124,241,292 of record NC_141152.1, on the reverse strand, counting down.
GTCAAAGGCAAATCAGCCCATAGTCATTAACTCCTACAATGATTGTGTATGCATAAACCAAGAGAGCAAAGAAGAGTCTCCCACTAACTCAAATGAACCAAGCTCTGTATAAAAAATACCAAGTATTCCCACTAGAGCAAATAAATTCAATGTCTACATAAACCAATGAACTCTGTAATGAAATATGAATAGTGCTCCCACTAGAAGCAAACTGGAGTATCCAAGAGTGAAGCAACTCAATATATGTACTTCACAATATCTGGAAGCCCAAAGATACCAAGCAATACATCGTAGAGCATATAAATAACATTAACCAAATAATAGATCATTGATCATGCAACCTTCACTAAATATGAATGTAAAAGAGATTAAAAACAAAGCCCGAGGCTCAAACAAGAGCATTTAAATACATGAACAATAGTTTCAAGTATACGTATGATCCAAGAGCATTCCTAAATGTCATGAAAGCATGGATTTCATTGATATTCAAAGCATATGCTTGATTTCCCACTATTTGTGACAAAAAAGAACCTTCCAATGATGGCTAAGTAAAATGAGCTCCAATCAATCCCTAAGCATTCCCAAGCATGAATACATCATCCCAGCATTAAAACTTCAGTGAATAAGAATCAATGAGGCACATACATTCAAATGATTCCTATCGCAAATTGCGAATAGTAGGTTTGTCCAAAAATGATAGTCTCAATGGTTGAAGATCTATTTCATAAATGATGCACAAGTCAGAGTCCAAAGTGTTGGGAGCAAGTCCCAATGATGGGGTAAGAATTAGGAGTGCTTGTGCAGCAAATGGTTGAGGAAAAATGAGCACAATAGACTCCCTAAATTGGCACCAAAAAATGCGGGCTATTTCTCGAGGGTTCGCCTACTGCTCTTGACCAATGGGGATCACATGGCATTGATGAAATGTCTCTCTAGAAACTAAGAAGGGAATTGGGAAGGTGGCGAGTAGATATTTATCTCAGTTGCTTGAAGGTATGGATACCACGGAAGCTTGGTTGACGCTCTCCTTTTAGGCTAAAGTGGAATAGTGATTGAAGCTCCTCAAATGCCCATTGTGATACCAAATGGATGCATGAGAGAGAGAGAGAGAGAGAGAGAGAGAGAGAGAGAGAGAGAGAGAGAGAGAGAGAGAGAGAGAGAGAGAGAGAGAGAGAGAGAGAGAGAGAGAGAGAGAGAGAGAGAGAGAGAGAGAGAGAGAGAGAGAGAGAGAGAGAGAGAGAGAGATAGAGAGAGAGAGAGAGAGAGAGAGAGAGAGAGAGAGAGAAGAGAAAGAAAGTTATATTAATGTCTTCTAAAGACCAAAACTGGCCTATGAGACAAACTGTGATACAACTGATGAGGTCCATCTATCCAAAATAAAAGTGCCGAATGAAAAACTAAAAACTGGAAACTGAAAATACGGTGCTGTGAGTGTGATAAGTGTCATGTATGTGTATGTGCGTATGTAGCTCTGGTACTCCAGATAATGGCTATAAAAGGGGAACAAATGTCAGCCGTGATTTAGGGGAACAACTGTCGGCTGTGATAAAGTGGTGTGATGTGTATATGTAACAGATGCAGGGAGATATACTATCCTGGGATGTAGTAGCAGTCGTCAAAGTCGCTAATAGCAGGTGATCCCTCCTGGATACAGGATGTGGTACATCGGCGGTGGAGAAAGAGCAAACTGGAGATCTGAGATCCAATGTGTCGAGTGTCGTCGGATCTCAGTCTGCTGTCGATGTAGATCAAGAATCCTCCGGATCTCCTATCGGTGTGGCTGTGGGGTCCAAAACCCACAGATCCTCGTGCGGCGTCGGGTACGCTGGTCCTCAGCCTGCTGTAGTGTGAGCCCGGAGGTCTGGCTGGAGGCTGGTACAGTAGCTCTCACTCTGTCTGTCTGAAAGAACTGTGTAATAGTTGTCTGGGTGGGCCCCTCTTTGACTGGGACCCGCTGTGTGCTCTGCTCTCTGATGTGCCATGCCTCTCCCAGAAAACGGCCAAATGATCTCTGATCCATATCAGTCATACATCCCTGAAGTGAGCTGCTCAATGTGTATCTAGATCTCAACTCTGAGTATGCCGGGCATCTGAGAACAAAATGCTCCTCACTCTCCACCTCTGATCTGCAAAGGGGGCATATCCTCCCCTCCCGCGGGATGCCACTAGCTCTGCCACTCTCAATCATAAGCTGATGTGATGATACCCTGAGCTGTCCAATAAGAACTCTCAATCGATTTGGCATATAGATCTGCATATATCTCAGAATCTCTATGAATCCCTGCTCTGATATCCTCATGAACTGTGTATAATAATGTGCCATCTTCGATGGCAGTGGCTGTGCAGGGCTGACCCATGTCCTCTGTATATAAATATGCCATATCTCATGTCTGATGACTCTGTTCCTCTCAGAGAGAGAGAGGGTGTAAGTGGGAGCCTGAGTATCATATAGAAGAGGTGGGAGTCTATCAATGTCCAGCCCATGTCTGTCAAACCAAGCTCTAGTTTATGCATACCATGATGTGGTATCCCCTGCTCGAGCCATCTCCTGAGATGCCATATATGCTCTATATGCAATGCGATCTCTGTCCATATCCTGAAATCTGTGTAGGAAGCAGACTGTTTGAAATAATGCCTCGACTAGCATGGGCGGTGTGGCAAGCTCTGCTCGCACAATGTCATGTGGGACTGAGGCCTTGCTGTGAATCAATCTAGATATCATGATCACCTGAGGTCTCTCCATCAATGTCCATACATAATCGGCAAGGCCTGGCCCCCATATAGCTGCTCCATACATCAGTGCTGGAGTGACTAGAGTATCAAAGAGCCACCCCTTGGTGCGGGGCTCCTGAAAATGTGCCTGATGACACTGTCGCGACATAAGAGCCAATGCTGAGTATCCTCTAGTGAGGCGGTCACGAGCTGCCTGTGTCATCGAGAAAGTCCCTAAAGCTGCTGTAAAGGTGACTCCCAAATATACATATGATCCAGTGACCTCAATACTCCCTCCTGCTGCCATGAAAATACTCTGTCTGCGTATCTGAGCTGATGTATGGAATATAAGAACCTTGGTTTTACCAAGGTTCACTGTCATGCCTCTCTGTATGCAAAAATCATCCAATGCTAATAAATGCTGTTGTAATCCCCGAGCTGAGTTTGAGACCAACACAACGACATCTGCATATAGTAAGATATGAACTGTGGCTCCACTGAGATCTATACCTCCACCGGCTCGCTGTTGAATAAACTCTGCTATCTCATCAATGTATAGCCCAAATAGAGTCGGTGAGAGTGGGCATCCTTGCTTCACACCAATGGTGCTCACAAGGGGACCTGATATACCTCCCGGACATCTGACTCTCCCAGTAGCCCGCTCATATAGTGCATAAATACCCCACATCATGTCATCATCCACCCCCAGATCAAGTAGGCGTCTGAAAAGCCTCTCTCTCGGAACCGTGTCAAAGGCTTTGTGGAAATCCACAAAGCAACAGTACAATCTTTGTTTCTTCACTCGTGTCTGGTCGATCAGACAACGGAGAGTGAAGATGTGGTCTATGGTAGAAAATGCCCGTCTGAACCCTGCCTGTCCGGATGTGCGCATGCACTCTCTCTCTGCCAGCGTGCTGAGCTCCTCCTCCATCACCGTGCCATAAATTTTGGACAAAACTGGCCCAATCATGATTGTCCTATATGTGTTAGGATCCATAGGATCCCCTGACTTGTGGATAGGTACAATGGTGTGCTCTGTCCAGGAGTCAGGGAACCCCTCAGACAATGCACGATTGAAGAGGTGAGCAATGAGTGGAGCCAATGTGTCTCTGCCATATATAATATGCTCTGCCTGAAGATCAAACTGGTCTCGAGTGCGGCCATGCTGTAACCGTGAGATAGCATGTTTCACCATACTAGTGGTGAAAAAGGATGAAATACCTAGTGGTGAAAAAGGATGAAATACTAGAGAGAGAGAGAGAGAGAGAGAGAGAGAGAGAGAAGAAGAAGAGTATAAGTGGAAACAAGAGCAATGGCTAAAGGTTTGAACTCTGGAGAACTAGACCTATGTGTGGGAAATCCAATAGTTACAATATGTGACCTACATTCCCTTTATTATTCTATCATAGTAAAGAATAAAGAATGAAGATGATAGTGATGGGTAGCCGCCACATGTAGTGTGTCAGTGTGTTGGTGCTAAGTATAACGTAAATATAGGCAACTAGGTACAAGTCGCCTTTAACCCCCAATAGTTCATTGATGACCACTGTGTTCACTCCAAAGGAGCACCTTGAAAACTTTAATTGGTAGATTTCATCAATAGTACCAACTCTCGTTGAATCCCTTGAAATACCAATTCTGGGTTAAGTATAGAATCATTTTGGGCCACGTCTTATGTAAGAATGGCATTGTGACTAACACTTCTAAAATCGTGGTAATAATGGATATCCCACTATTTACTAACCATAAGGGTATTCATTGCTTCCTTGGATATACCTTATATTATTGTTGCTTTGTTGAATTATGCTTCAATATTGTGACCACTCTACTGTTGAGCTGGCAAGCTCAACACATGTGGATATTAATAATGGATTGCCTAACTAGATGGATCTATATATCTACACTTAGCACATTAGTGGTCATTATGATCCTCACATGTCCATTGACTTATCACTTATTATATTTGGTTTGTTACACCTATCTAGAGTTGGCATAGTTATAGCACCAACCGATTAGCATAGTCAATTATGCAATATTTGACTTAATAGGCCACTTTTCTTTATACTATATATTATATATACTTTGCATACATTGTATTGTATGTGAAAGAAGAAGAAGAAACTAGTAAGAAAATTTTTTGGCTTCCATCTCTCTTCTCTGTTCTTGTTGAGTGAGGTTCCTCTTGTGTGTATGGTGTGTTGGGGGTAAAGGCACCTTTGCCTAGCCGCCCGTATATTACTACACTTTACTACACTGACAGTACCTGCCACTACACACTACAGGTGGTGGGTGCCCATCACAATCACTTATTCTTCATTCTTTTAGTGAAAGTTTGAATAAAGGAAGGCCCGGCCACACATTGTGGTTGTTGGAGTTCCCACTTTGTGTTTCTCTCTCTCTCTCTTGCTCTTGCTCTCCATCCTCCATAGCTCTCACTGCCAAGCTTCTTCCTGATGGGTTCTTCTTCCCTTTCAACTGGTATCAGAGCGAAGGAATTGGAGCTTGCTTGGCATTCTCTTCAGCTCGGATTTGAAGAGCTTCAACTGGAGCTTCAACGGCAGCCATGGCACCTTCATCTACAGGTATGTTTTGATCTCCCGCCTCCTCCCCGATCTTTTCGACCTTCATTTGGCACCTTGTAGGGCTGTATTGGAGCCCCCTGATCATTGCCAAGTGCTCAGTAGCACTTTTGAAGACTCCCCAGCCCCTAGAAGCAGCCAGTGTAAAATGCGGTGCATTTTTAGGGGGATGGGCTGATCCACTTTTGGCATTTCCAGCTCCTTCCACAGCTTCTCGACATTTTTTGTAAGCTTCCCGATCATCTTCAAACTCCCGGGCATTGGTTCTTGGCTCTCAAAAATCGATGTGAGTGCTTCCACCTTCAGCCATTGCTATATATATAGTCCTAGGACATTCAAAAACAGGGCAGCACTTGACATTTGATGTTTGATGCTTCTTGGCATTGCTCATTTAATGCCTATTGATGCCCAGTGATGCCAAGATATTATGGGATGCTATGCCTATGCTTTGGGAGTGATTTGGAGCAAATTTGGACACTGATTGAGCTTCATTTGACAGTGATTATGCTGCTGTAATACAGTGGGCTAAAGCTCATTTACTTGGTGTATGCATTGGTTCTTGGATACAGGGTGCTTACTGGCGATTTGAATGATCATACCGATGTATTTGGAGATTGTCAAACACTTTTATTTTGGTTCCGGAATGCTTTTGAGCTTGGACTAGGCTCCATCTTGGTCGTTATTCACTAGCATTTGGATTGAGTTGGCATGCTTTGGACCGGTTTATGCCTATTGTCACTACTTGACATTTAGGCCTCTTGCATTTATGCTTTGGTCAGATATGGCTGCCACTTGGTTTGCCCATGCATGACAGCCACTTGGAGCTTTGTCTTTGGATGTATTTGAGCATTTTGGACCTACTAGGCATTACATTTGGTTGTCAGTTACATGCTATTTGAATGCTTTCAGGCTTATGCTTTACGGGTCTGAGATAGCTTGGGATTTATGCTTCGGATGTACCCTACTGGGATTTGGAATGTCTGATGCTATGTACTCGATGTATTTATTGCTTGCTCTATTTGCATCCGACTTTACTTCCAGTGGAAGCATCTTGTCATATTCAAATGTACACAGAGTTTTATTTACACTTGAGCTTGAGCTTGTGGAACAGTTACATGCATTTGCTCTCTTGAGAGCTTTATGTCTGCAGTTAGTCTGTAGTGGGCTGATTTGATACATCTATTGGGGTAGGCACCTATCCTTGTCACAGGTTTGTCATTTTTATATGCATCTTGGATGGTTATGCATTGAGCTTCTTACTCTATCAATTGTGCTTTGCTTGGTCTCTTCTCTTACCCCGAGACCCATTACATGTATGACTTCTAGACCTATGAGATGTATCTTGCCTGACAGGTTATTGGTTTGACAGTTCTTGTTATCTTCTTGCCCCTTGACACTCATTGTTGGATGTATCTTGCTATCTGGCAGTTGCAGTGATATATGTATCAGTGATTGCTTCACTTTAGGATAGTTTTACATACTACTGTAATTTATTCCAGCAAGCTAAAATCTGCAGATTTCGAGCACTTGTATGAGGATAATGCTTAATGTTTGATGTTATCTTGGTCATTTTTGGTGGATAGGTGGTTCTCTTGGTGACATCCACTCTTTCAACCAGTTTTAGCAGTGGGTTTAGTGCATTTTTTGCTAATTATAGTAACCTGTAATTTTGCATTTTTGCTTTGATTTGGGACAGTATGGATGGTCATTTGAAAGACACAGCTCTCTTTAACATTGCCAAGTTGGATGGTACCAACTATGGATATTGGAAGTCCTAGATATGGTAGGTTTTGGTGCAGAAATTGCATATTAAACCATTGTGTTTCAAGGGTGCTAAACCCGAGGATATGGATGCTGATGTTTGGATGGAAGTTGATGAGCTATGCAAGTCTACCATTATCTTGTCACTCTCAGAAGAGGTCCATCATAATGTTGTTAAAGATGAGAATCAAAGTGCATGGGACTTATGGGAGAAGATTCTGGAGCTTTATGCACAACAGAGCCCTGTGTCACAAATGTATTGGCTGAAGTAGTTAATGGACCTTCGCATGAAGGAGGGGACATCCCTATCATCTCATTTCAGCCAGTTTCATGCTATCATGAAGAATCTGTTGTCACAGGGTATTGAGTTCAAAGACAACTTGCACCCATTGTTTCTGCTTGGCACCTTGCCTGAATCATGGGATGTCTTCCATACTGCCATATGCACGAACAAGCTTGATGGGTTGAAAATCAAAGATGTTGAGAGTGCTTTATTGACTAAGGAAATCAACAGGAAAAACAATGATGCTTCCCGCTCTTCACATGCATTGACCGTTAGAGGTGGTAGACATGGCAGGCATGATAATGATCATAAGGGCAAGGACTCTCAGAAGTCCAGTCAAAGTCACGTGGCCGCAATAAGTCTCGTGGACGAAGTCTGATCTTACCTGTCATTATTGTGGGAACGCAAGACATATTAGGCTGCAATGCCATAAGATGCACGATGATAAGTGCAAGGAAAAGGGAAAAGAGAGAGTGCAGGAAAAGTCTTCTGAGCACAGTATTATACCTGCAAAGTCCAGTGTGAAGATAGAAGAGGTTAATGTCATGCAAACCACTGATTCAGATGAGGATTACATACTTACAACTTCTTCATGCGATGCCTTACAGGCTTCTGAGACACATTCTATGTATGCGCAGTGCTAGCTTTTGGATTCGGGTGCGTCATTTCATGTGACACCCTATAGAGGTTGGTTTCATACCTATCGTACTATCTCTGGTTCTGTGTGTCTTGGTGATGACAAGTCTCTTGACATTATGGGCATTGGAGATGTTAGGCTGCAGTTTCCTTCTGGCAATTCTTTTGTTCTGCATGATGTACACCATGTACTTGCGTTGACTCACAGCCTTATGTCAGTTGGACAACTTGACGATGCAGGGTTTTTTGTGTCTTTTGGAGACTTTGCATGGAAGATTACTCGTGGCAGGCTTGTGCTTGCAAGAGGTACCAAGTCTGGCAGCCTCTATCCCTTACTTGTATCTAGAGCTATCTTGAAACATGTTTTGTCTGTGGGTTCTATCCCCCACGTATCCCTTTGGCATGCTCATTTGGGGCATATGTCCCTTAAAGGAATGAAAATGTTTGGTGCTTTGTAGTATCTTCCGCCTTTTGACTCCGCATTTTGATTCTTGTGATCATTGTTTGTATGGCAGACAGACTAGGAATACAGATAAAAAGTCTGGTAAGAAACGCATGGGCGAGCCCTTGGCTCTTGTGCACTCAAATGTGTGCGGGCCCATGCCTTGTCAATCACTAGGTGGGGCAAAGTATTTTGTTACTTTCATAGATGATTACTCACGTAAGGTTTGGGCTTATCCCATAAAGAGAAAATTTGATGTCTTAGACACATTTCCACGTTTGCTTGCATTAGTAGAGAACCAGTCTAGGAATAAGCTGAAATGCCTAAGATCGGATAATGGGGGTGAGTATGTATCACATTCGTTTGAGTAGTTTTGTGATGAGCGGGGTATTAAGCGTTAGTTGACCGCCCCTTACACCCCTCCCCAGAATGGTATGGTTGAACGCATGAATAGGACCATTTAGGGAAGGGTTTGTAGCATGCTTAGCCATGCTAGCTTACTGCAGCACTTTTGGGCTGAGGCAGTTACTACTGCAATGCATCTCATTAACAGGTCACCTAGCAGTGGCATTGACTTTCAGGTTGCAGAGGAGGTATGGGCAGGCAAGCCCCCCTCTTATAATCATTTTCATGTCTTTGGATGTGAGGCATTCTGCCATGTGCCCGAGGACAAACGCAATAAGCTAGATTCTAAAAGTGTCAAATGCATTTTCATTGGCTATGGAGATGTAGGAGAGATGGGTTACCGTCTATGGGATCCACAGGTATGGAAAGTGATCCGCAACCATGATGTCATCTTTCATGAGGACAAAATGCATATGCAGCTTGTGAAAGTGGTTGAGGTACGCAGAGTTATCTTTCAAGAGGAGCCACCTGCTCCCGTACAGCCTGCTCCACAGCTAGCTAGACAGTGTGCAGCATCACATGATGCTCATGGCCCAGATGTTAGACATGCTGATGTTAGACAGGATGTTGGTCAAGCAACAGAGCCTAGGTTGAGGCGTTCTATTAGAGATAGACGACCTCTCGACCATTTTGCGCCCTCTATGGATTATGTACTGGTTACAGATGCAGGAGAGTCTCTCACTTATGATGGGGCTATGCACACGGGTGATTGTCACTCTTGGAAGAGGGCTATGCAGTCTGAGCTTGACTCATTGCATAAGAATCAGACTTGGGATTTGGTTTCCTTGCCTCAGGATAAGAAAACTTTGCCATGCAAGTGGGTGTATAAGCTGAAAAGTATCCCTGGACACCCCAAGCTGGCATACAAGGCTCGATTGGTTTCTAAGGGCTTTAAGTAGGAGCATGGTGTTGACTTTGATGAAGTCTTTTCTCCTGTGGTCAAGATGACCACCCTATGCTTAGTCTTGGCTTTGGTTGCACAGCTTGACCTGGACTTGTACTAGATGAATGTCAAGACGGCTTTTTTACATGGGGACTTGCATGATGAGATTTACATGGAGTAGCCTAAGGGCTTTGCAGACCCTGGCAGGGAACATCTAGTGTGCAAGATATAGAAGAGTTTATATGGCTTGAAGCAGGCACCTAGGGAATGGTACCATAAGTTTGATGCATTCATGCAGTCACAAGGCTATAGCCGCAGTGCTATGGATCCGTGCTTGTACAAAAGAAAGCCTGATAGTTCTTCATTGATTTTGGTACTCTATGTGGATGACATGCTTTTAGCAGGGACAACTCATGAGGAGCTAGATGCTCTTAAAGCTCAGCTCAATAAGAGATTTGAGATGAAAGATCTGGGACAAGCCTCTCATATACTTGGTATGCACATTACGCATGACAGATCTCAGGGACTACTCTATCTGTTATCTATCTGTCAGAGGGAGTACATTCATAAAGTCCTTGAGCACTTCCGTATGCAAGATATTAAGCCTATTGGCTGTCCATTACCTTCTCATGTGAAGGTTTCATAGGCCAATTGTCTACAAATAGATGAGCAGAGGGCCGAGATGGCCAAGATTCCCTATGCATCAGCCGTGGGCAGTCTTATGTATGCCATGATAGCCACCCGTCTAGATATTGCTTTTGCAGTTGGGGTTGTAGCACGTTATATGGCTACACCTAACAAGAAACATTGGGATGCCGTGAAGGGTATCATGAGGTACCTGAAGGTCACAGCAGATATGTGTATTTGCTATGGTAGCCAGAATACAGGAGTCATGGGGTACACTGACTCTAATTATACAGGACATGCAAATAGTAGGAAGTCAACTTCTGGCTATGTGTTCACTTATGCTGGAGGGGCTATCTCTTGGATGTCCAAGGTGTAGAAGTGTACGGCTCTTTCTACTACAGAGGCCGAGTATGTTACAGCCACAGAGGCTTGCAAAGAGGCTATCCGGTTAGGTCATTTGATTGCAAACCTTGGTATGACAGATCATATGTCTACACTGCATTCGGATTCTATGAGTGCCATTCAGTTGGCCAAGAATCCAATCTTCCATGCGAAGACAAAACATATTGAGGTGACATGTCACTTCATTCGGGAGGTCATTGAGGACAGGTTTGTTGACTTTGTCAAGATTCCGACTGAGCAGAATCATGTAGACTTGCTCACAAAGAGCCTCATTATAGAGCGCTTTGCCTTCCTCAGGAGATTGATGGGCGTTGGATGAGATGACGTCTTTTTCCTCATCATGTTGTACATGTATACATGTTGTACTGTCTTTTCTTTTCTTTTCTCTCTCACTGGGGTAGATTCACCTTTAAGTGGAAGGTTGTTGGGATTAAAGGCACCTCCGCCTAGCCGCCTGTGTATTACTACACTTTACTACACTGATAGTATCCGCCACTGCACACTGCAGGTGGCGAGCGCCCGTCACAGTCACTTATTCTTTATTCTTTTAGTGACAGTTTGAATAAAGGAAGGCCCATCCACACATTATGGTTGTTGGAGTTTCCACTTTGAGTTTCTCTCTCTCTCTTGCTCTTGCTCCCCATCCACCATAACTCTCACCGCCAAGCTTCTTCCTCCTGGGTTCTACTTCCCCTTCATGGTGTGTGTTTGGCACAATAGCTAAAGCAAGTCCCCCCAACAGGCAATTCATGACATGGTATCAGAGCGATGCCAATGAGAGAGGTCAATTTTTTTGAAGACTGAAATGAAGGAGAAGAATCAAGGATTTGAGCAAGAAAACAATGGGTAAAAAGCTCTCCCATTCTTTCACTCTTTCTCTTGAATAGTGCCTGTGGAGGCACCAAGAGCAAGGTAGAGCAAAAATCTCAAATTGTTGTGAGATTTAATGTGTAAGCAAAGTACTTTATATTGTGTAAATAATCTCTTTAGGGCTTACACATTACTTTTTTAGCCATTTGAGGCCGTTTCAGGCCCTATTTTAGACTCACAAGGTTGTGGACACAATAGTTTCAAGATATACTATGATTTCGATTGTATTGACCCAAAGTAGGTGCACATGTTAGAGATTTTAAATATGTAAGTTTCAAGGTATTTACCAAGATATAAACACAAGTTTTATCTACAAAAAAGTTGCAGATTGCATATACTATTGAGTAGTCATCACAATGAAAGAGGCTGCTTAATGTGTTCTTGTATACTTGTTGTAAAAGGTTGCAGAAGACTTGCTTGTTGTTTTGTATCTATTTTGCAATAATGGTAGAGAATAATGAAAATCCCATAATTGAGAAGCTAGACAAGAACATATACCTATCATGGAAGTTTTGTGTGACAAACTTCCTTATTGGAAAAGACATTTATGTGTTTTTTTCAGGTGAAGAAAAGGAGCTAGAGCTCAATAATCCTATGACTATAGAAGAATTAAAGGCATGGAAAGAAGGGAATATAGAAGACAAAACGCTGATGTATTGGCTATCTGTACTCATTGATAATACTATGTTAGGGTATATTAGAAATGTAAAAATTTCACGTGCCACATGGAAAATCTTCAAGAATATGTTTTCAGTAAACATAAAGGCACGAAAGATTCAACTCAAGCAAGAGTTGAATACTTTGAAAAAAGAAAAGATATTTGTAAATGAGTATATTTTGAAAGAGAAGCATTACAGATGTCTTAGTACTTATTGATGCAATGCTTGATAATGATGATTTGGTTTCATCTTTGGCTAACCTCAATGATGAGAAGGCCCATAAATCATTTGTCATATATATATATATATATATATATGAAATCTCTTTCCAATTTTTGATGAGTTGTTCTCTCATGATCACTAAAGCAATGAACATGCATGATGAATCATCTAAAAGAGGTGGAGAATAGGCCACCCAAGTACTTTACTCAAGTTTAGGAAGGGGATGTGGCAAATTCTCTTCAAGATGTCATGGTATGGGACGTACTAGGAATAACCAGCAAAACAAGTTAAATCAACAGTTTGGTGAAATGCAAGCTTCAAAAGGTTGTGAAAATGTTAGAAGCAGGGGGAGCTCTAAAGGAAGAGGCAGATGACAGAACAGAGGCTCTTTCAAATTTGGTATTTTTTGTCATTATTGTGGCAAAACAGGTTATATTATAGCCTATTGTTATGCTAAAAAGGACGATAGTCACAATGGTAAATTATAGTAAGGAAACTATGCATCATCTTCACAACACAGAATGAAGACACAAAAGTGAGTGTCTGTTTTTTATATAACATATGATGAATGCTATAACAAGAAAGGGGACATATGATAATGTGTGGTATCTTGGTTCAAATGCATCTAATCATATGACCAACCCCATTGAATGGTTTGGAGAGATGTAGAATTTACAAAATCCATATTATATGTACACGATTGATGATTCATACCACCTAATTTCACATGTTTGAAAAGTTTCATTGTCCTTGCATGATGGTCAGACAAAGAGTTTATCAAATATATTACATGTGCTATCCATCACAAAGAATTTGGTATTTGTTGATCAAATAGTAGAGTGAGGAGGACTACATGTTTGATTTAATGCAAAAGATTATTTTATGGAAGACTTTAATAATAATTGTAGATTGGTCACAAAAGGAAGTAAGGTGGCCGCATGTTCACTTTAAATACTGGATTTCCTAGTATGAATGTTGCTATGTAGACTAAAGGAAAATGAGTGGTTTATTACAAACATTGAAATATAAAACAAATATATTAAACATGAAAATGTGCAAAGGGTGAAATTAATGCAATCCAAAGGGTTGGTTTACAAGGTTGCTTGATTGTAGAGTTGTAGAATTTCATAAAGTGTGTGAAGCATGTTAGTTTGGTAAGCAAGAAAGACAAGTTTTTTTGCATGATAGAGATGTGAGCAAGAATATAATTGATGTTATGCATATAGATGTTTGAGGGCCTACACAAAACATATCTCTTAGTGGCCTGCACAAAATATTTTGTCTCGTTTATTAATGATTGTTCAAAAAAGCTATGGGTGTATTTCATGAAGGAAAAGAGTGATGTATTTAAGCACTTCAAAAATTTTGAAATAGAAACATGCTTGAAAGTTAAGTGCTTGAGGTCAAATGGAGGGGGAGAATACCTCTCTAATGAGTTCAGTGACTTCTTAAGGTCTTATGGAATAAAGAGGCAATTTACTTGTAGGTATACTCCACATCAAAATGGAGTTATAGAAAGGAAAAATAGGCATATTATAGAAGTTCCACAGTCATTGATGGTTGAAAAGAATATACTAAAACATTTTTGGTTTGAAGTTGTTCATATTGCTATCTATATTATGAACAAAACTTCCATACTACACTTCATGGTATGACCCCTGAAGACTACTTTACATGCAAGAAGCTTTATGTGTCACACTTAAAAGTGTTTGGTTATATTGCATATATTCATTTGTCACATAAGATGCAAAAGAAGCTTGATCCAAATGTTGAAAAACGTATTTTCATTGGATACTTTTTATAAAGCAGAAAGGATATCATGTTATAACCTTGTCACATGTAAGTTTAGAGTGAGCAATGATATTATTCTTTATGAGATGAGCAATTGGTATGTATCTAGTAGTGATGCATTGGATGATGATGATGATCATGAGAAAGAAAAGAAAGAATCATGGAGCCTTAGTGGATCAAAAACATCATTTGGTACTACACCTAGAGTTAGCCCTTGGTCTAGGAGACTAAGGAGTAGTCCTATATCCTCAGGTGCATCTATAAGTATTGTAGGTTTTAAATAAAGGGAAAGAAGAAAGTGTCAAATGGTAATGATACATCTAGTAGTCATTTGGGGTTTGATGGAGATTTCAATGGTTCAAAAAGTTTGGATGATGAGCTTGGTATTCCTTCAGTCAAGACACCAACTGTACAGAGAGCATCCTATTAAAAGATTTGATATTGAAGGTTACACAACTCACCATTATACATATATAGTAAAGGTGGTTGAGGATGTTGAGCCACTTGTTTTGAGATTGTTGTTGGTTATGCTAATTGGGATGTAGCAATGGATAAGAAGATGGTTGCATTATATGCCAATACGACTTGGGATCCAGTACTATTGTCTAAGGGCAAGAAAGCTACTGACTATAAGTGGGTCTACAAAATTAAAAATAATGTAGATGGTTCTATTGGTAGGTATAAGTCTAGAATGGGTGTAAAAGGATATGCTCAAATATATGACATAGATTATGAAGAGACATTCAGTCCACTTTGCTAGGATGGCAATTGTTAGATGTATGATTGCTTTGATAGTTAGCGAAGGGTTGGAGTTTGTGGAAGCTCTCGCTCAACTACCAAGACCCACGGATCACTCATTGCTTCAAGTGTTTTAAGCCAAGTGCAATGGATATCTCTCACATAGCCGTACGTGCTCTCACACCTACAAGTGTAGTGAGCTTACATCTATACTCGATCAAGTTGCCTCCTCCCTTAAGCACTTTGGTAGCTACACAATCCAAGGTGCAAGCTTGATCCTCAAGCTCCAAGCTCCATGCTCCATTGGCACATGCAAGAGAAGAGATGAGAAGATGGATAGCTTCTCCACCACAATCCCTCACTCTCACATACTCACTCCTTCACTCCCTCACACTCCCTCTCCCTCTCTCAAGCACAATCTCAAGCAAACAAAAATAAGAATAAGGAGAAGAAGATGAGAGTTAGTGTTGGCTGCACACAAGAATGAGCTTCTTCATTCACTTTTTCCTTTTTATACATGCCCTACTCCCCTTGGGTGCCCATCTCTTTTTTACATGACTAGCCATTTTAGCTTAGGTCCTCTTTCCCTATTCCTTTCCTATTTATATTGTGCCTTCACCCATGCATGTCTACATTTATAAATTACATAGAAGGGATCCTGGTGCTCTCTTACAAAAAATTTAGGGTGCCCCTTTCCTCTTTTGCACTTGCCCTAAACTTTTAAGGTTGTCCTTGCACTTTTGGCCCTTTTTTCTCCTATTTCTTCAGTTGGGCCATCCTTTTCCTCTTTGCCATGTATCTTCTTAATTTTATTTTTTCTTTCTTTGCACTAGGATTAACATTACCTCCCTCCTAGCTGAGTGCCAGCCCCATGGCACTTGCTATCACTTGTTGATGAGGGCTCGGGTGGGTGAATGGTTGCCATGTGGATCAATGATAGAGCTTCGTGGTGGTTGGACGTGGAGAAGAAGCATTTTAACATGGATGTGGGGTTGTGGAGGCCAAGAGTAGATTGAGTGGGTGACAGGGGCCTCCAAAGTCAGAGGTTGGTCACATATTGTCAAATATACTTGAAAAAGAAGAGTAAGTGCACTACTAGGGGGTGTGTCTACCTCACTATGTAGTGCATGGTGTCCGTACCAATGAAACTAGAAGTTGGGTTAAACCTCAAGGGAAGCCTATGGTGTTGTCCCACACTTAAAGATCCAATTTGTGTACAAGGGGAGGTGTTGTGGGTGTGACTTAAGGAGAGAGGTCTACCATAGACGAGGGAAAATTCCCTAGGTGTGTCTTGCCATTGATGTACCCTAAGTGTGCAGTGGGGGAACAGAGAAGGCTAGGGGTTTAGGTACAAAGCCGGCCGACGGAGGCTACCAGATGCATGTAACTTGAGAACCCCTAGGTGCAGTGTTTATGGCACTCTGATGCTACATGAGAAAGCTCTTTGTTTCTTTCATTTTTCTTTGTGTGGGTCTTTTCTTCATTTTCTCTTTTCAGTTTTTTCATTTTTTTGAGATATAATGGGAGGGACTACACTAGACCTGATTGTGATGCTCTTTAGTAGTTACATTTTGAGGGGGCCTACGAGATTTGATTCTTACATTGAGAGGGGCAGTAGAGAGGAAATGATGATTACATTTTGAGAACCTACTATTACTCATATCTTCCAAAAGGCTCATGCAAAAAGCTGGCAACAAGCCAGTTGTTCCATTGAATATGGGATATCCTTTATATGATGTATTACATGGTGATGCTATGGGTAATACCATGCCTATGGATTTTACTAAATGGTTGAATGATGATACTAAGCATGATATGGTTCATGAGGATGTTGTCATCACAAGTATGCAAAATAAAGTTAGATTCTCTAAGGTGAAGATGGAGACTATGTCTTTTTTTAAATAGCTTTCTCTAACATGCCATTTTCCAAAATGCAAGTGATATTGTCTACCCAATGAGATTACTGAATGCAGAAAAAATGGTTATCAGAGAGATTATCATCAACCTCGATTGCTTCCTCACCACCACTGGCGATGTGAGACATGTGATTGGCAATAAAAAGCTACTTTCCCTTGTACATGACCTTTAAAAAATCAAATTTAAGTAAAAATAAGCCATTAAGTGATGCGGCTTGTAGCACAGGGTTTGCTCCCAAATAGAGAAGTGCTTGATGGTCTACAAAAAATGTGAATGGGGTATCCAACAAATAGTATCAAAACTTCATGAAGGCATATACACCATTGTTAATCCCTTTCCATTGTTGAGTAGTCCATCTCTGCTTCAATGAGTTGTTTATTCTACTAGTAAAATTCATATGAAAGTCCTATTATATTCACCGAATTGGCACAACATAACTCTAATTGCAATTTTTAAACATATGCATGTGAAAGGTTATTGTCCAATCTAGGACTCATAATAATAGCATCGTCGTGAGAGCCTTCTTTAGTGTTTCATATGAAGCTTGGCATTCATTAATCTATTCCTAGATAACTAATAGCTTGTAGATGGCATGAATCATATGATGGGGGGACTTATTTAAGCTGTTGCACCAAACACACACCATACACAAGAGGAAGCTCACTCAAGAATATAATAAAAGAGATGGAGGTCAAAACATTTTCGTGCTAGTTTCTTATTTTTCTTTCACACACAATACAATGTAAAAAAAGTATAGATAAGATACAACATAAAGAAAAGTGGGCTACTAAGTCAAACAATACATAATTGATTATACTAATCAATTGGTGCTATGAATATGCTAGTTGTAGGTAGGTGCAATAAGCTAAATATAATAAGTGATAAGTCAGTGACCATGTGAGGATCATAATGACCACTGACATGCTAAGTGTAGATGTGTAGACCCATCTAACTGGACGGTCTATCATCAATATATGCATGTGTTGAGCTTGCCATCTCAAAACTCCCACCATCTCTGCTATCTTGAAAGGAGACTCAAAGGTTAGGAATTCCTATGGGCCACTAACGAAGTATATCCCATGTCCCAAGGGACGAGCGGGATTGGATGCATGTGCTAGCCACCATCGACCTGCCGTTCTCAGATGACGAAGAGGATTGTAAATAGGCTACAAGGATAGCTAGTGATTCCCATAAAGCTACAACATTTCATCTCTATCAAACACTTGTCCCTTTTTGCCTTCCGTCTAATAAACTCGAGCTCCGTGGAATCCTTGAATACTTGACAAGAGAGCTAGCAGGTAACCTAGATGCCAATCTCAAACCCCTCAAGGATGTCATGGACAAGCCAAAGTGGCAGTGGACCAAAGTGCACAACTTGAACCTAATGTAGAATTGGGCATTGATCATGTACAAGAAGAGGGTTGAGAATAGAAACCTAGGAGACGATGAATGGTCACCAGAAGGCAATGATTTAGACGACAAGCATGAAGACTGCTACTCTACAAAATTTAGAAAAGTGAGGAAGAGGCCAAGACATTAGAGTATGACATGGATGGCCAAGTGATTGAATAAATACAAGTAGAGTCGAAAGCCATAGAAAGCCAATGACTTTAGGATCAAAAGAGGAGTCTTTATAATGGAGTGCGAGCGCCACCTAGGGGTGATAGACCACAAGAAAGTTGGATTAGTTCAACTAGAAGTATTGCACCTTTCCTTAGAACATAATAGATCTCAAAGTTGTAACCACCAAGGGAAACTCCTTCCAACAAAGTTTGTGAGTTTAACTCTGAGTCAGAAGTGAGCTCTGAAAGTGACCCAGAGCCACCTAAGACCAAATGCACCAAAGGGGACTTGCCATTCCACCTAAGGTGCAGGTGGTTGAAGGAGGACAAGAGAAAGCAACAAGGGGATTGAAAGTTGAAGAACAACAAAAGCCCTAAGACCTACCTAGGCTTTTCACGAAGTTTAGAAAAAGTGACAGGGTAGTGATCTTGTTAGGAGCTAAAAGGCAAGGACAAGCAAATGAACCAATAGAAGGGCATGCTAAGGTCAAGGAAGTCAACGTGGCAAGGGAAGGAAAAAAGCCTCGACTCGTGTTCATAGTTGACGACCTGACTGAGCAAGAGGAGGCTGATCTCGTTGCTCTCCTACAATAGTACATAGATGTATTCGCTCGGTCCTTAGATAAGCTCAAAGGAGTCGATCTGAGGGTTGTGACCCATAAGATCCTGATGACTCCTGATGCAACACCAATTAAACAATGGCCATACCTAATGAATCCAAAGCATGCGCATGCTGTCAAGGAGGAGATAGATAAGCTGTTAAAGGCCAGATTCATCTATGAAATTGAGTACACGAACTGGGTATCACCCATTGTGATTGTCCTGAAGAAGAATGGAAAAATTCAAGTGTGCATAAACTATAAAAAAGTCAATGATGCGACAAAGAGAGATAACTACCCACTAGCCTACATGTAGCATATGCTTGAGAGAGTGGTAGGAAAAGAGGCCTATAGTTTTCGGGATGGCTTCTAGGTTAAAACCAAGTGCATGTACACCCTAATGATAGGCATAAGACAACATTTGCAACAGAATGGAGCATGTTTGTCTACATAGTCATGCCATTTGGGGGCTGACAAATGCACCAACTATCTTCAAAGACATGCTTAGGCAAGAATTTGTCGTATTTGTTGATGATCTATGCATTCACTCCAATTGGGGGAACACCTAGATAAACTTTGCACAATCTTTGAGTAGTGTAGACTGTATAAACTCTCCTTGAACCCCTTGAAGTGCTAGTTCTAGGTAAAACACAGATGTATCCTAGGGCACATGGTGTCTAAGAATAGCCTTGCCACTGACTTCTCCAAATTCAAAGTCATTGTGGATTTACCACCTCTCACGAACTATAAGGGAGAATAATGCTTCCTGGGACACACATGGTACTATCGGTGAGTAGTTTTGAACTATGGATTGATCACTAGACCCATTTACTGAAGCCTCTAGTGGTTAGACATCTTAACTTGAAACACTGGTACAAGTCCTTGTAATTTACGTGGAAAATAGAGTTTTTCAAGTATAATGTTTACTCCAAAGCCTCCATCTAATAATACATCATTTAATTTACTACCCAAGTATTCCACTTGAATGGTTGGCACTTTGTAATCCACCACTTCTGACTATGTGAGGATAATGGCTTGACATTCTAAAATTTGGATGACTATCAAATGCATAGTGTTTCAATACTTTATCTTGATTCCCCATAATCTTTGCTAAAAGCTTTTCCTTAAATCCTGGGACCTTTTGACATTGGATTGTACTAGCACTCCTTAGCCTCATGGCCTACCTTTTGACATATATTGCATGATTTCATATTTCTAGGAGTATTAGTAACTCACATGTCCAACAATTGTGTCTTAATTTTCTTTTCTAATATTTTTTAGTGCTATATTTTCTTCCATTTCTTTCCCCTTCTTATCCTTAGAAGCTCCTTTTCTCCTTTTAAACTTTGTCTTTTGTTGTCTTTGCCGTCTCTTTTTTCTCTAATCCTTTAAGTCACTTGACTCCGTATCTGAATCTAAACCTGATGAGGTATCCCCATCACTACTACTATCTTCAGAATCCAAAATCTTCCAAATCATAAATCTAAGTACCAAGCTCCACTTCACTTGTCTTTTGCTTAAGCTCTAGCTTGTGAGCCTTAATTTGTTGCAATAGATGTTTTTATGGGATCCTACTTGTCTTTTTGTGGTCTTATCATATGTGTGTCCAAGAATGCTATCAATAAGAATGCATATGTCTTGTCAACTTGTGCTTTGACTTGCATGTTTGTGTCATCACCTTGGAACTTGGCTTCATTAAATCAACTATGTCCCATGAACTATTATCGACAAGATAGGTGTAATGTGAAAGTCTAGGATATGCCGTTATTCTTACATAGCCTCTTGCTTATAATGACTCATGTGTATGCCTTTTTCTGAAGTTTTGAGGAAGATGTTCAAGTTGTATTAAAAGAAAAGATAGAGGTAGGACATATTTAGGACTTTTTATATAGGAAATCTACTCTTGTGATCATGTTTCGTTGAAGATGTAAAATATACATATTATCTATTTAGAGGACTTGGAGCTATTGCAACTTAATAAGTTGCAAAGCTCTTTGCTGCATTTTATCAAGCACTTCGTTAGGGTTAGTGAAGAGGTTCTCCTAGTAGGCTTCTTGTTGTCATAGCTTGATATCTCTTTCTATGTGGGCCTTGAGCTTCTTGAATTTCCAATTGGCTTCGTCTTTCTTTTATTTCTGTTATTAAGGTTGCTTTTTCATTTTACTTGAAGTGAAAATTATGTATTAACAATGAATGGGATCAACATTTAAATGTTCAAACATTGCTTTATTCCTACATGTCCACACATGCCAAAGGTATAAACTTCTAGCCAATTCTAGATTATTGGAGGGATTCCATAAATCTCCCCTATCAACAATTTTTCCCAAATAAAGTGGTTGGGTAAAATGAAAGAATCAAGACCTTCAAGAAATTCAACACATTAATATTGGCTTTACAATTAAAATTTTTTATGAGGAATTAGCTTCCTCATTTTTGCACCTCAAACATAGCCCATTCCCTACTCCTAAACTTTTCACTTGACAAATTATTTAGGACATCTTACACTTAGTAACCAAATGAATGGTGAGCCATGGTTAAGGTACAAGCTAAATTGACATGGAAAATTTTTATTGATCCTTTTTAGGCCATTTTATCATAAGGTGGAGTTTATTTTACCTTAAGTTTTTGCTCTTTTTTAAAATTACCTTGAATTATTTGAAGTATTTTATCTAATATTACACCTAAATTTTGAGCATATTTAATCATGTCCATTATCGAATCAAGGTGCAACGATCTAAGATCGAAAGGAGCCAAATATTCATTCCTTACTGGGGCTTAATGGTCATTAATGGTTGCTAATGTAATGAGGATAGAACACCATGCCCCCCATTCTCTAGATCATACCCCTTAGATTCTAGAACTTGTAGGTAGGTTCCAAACTTTTTTGTAAAAAAGAGATTCAACAAAAGGTAGCTCTTATTCTTGCTTGTTACTTTCCTTTTAGAGCTTCCACTCAAAGGTGCTCTTCAAAATATTGTTCTAGAAAGTGACTTGCAATCATATAATCATACTTATCAACTTCAAGAAGCTTAAATACTCACATAACTAATGATGTAACCAATAACACCCCTATCTTTCCAACTATATATCCTCCTTGACAATTTTCATCCAAAAGCTCAAAAGGCTCTTCTATTATCTTACCCTTATTTATTTTTAAGGGACTTTTCTCCTTGATTTTCCAAGCAAAGCTTTACTAATGCTCTTCCAATTGACCTCATCTCTGTCAAGAAGCATGCTAAAGCATCTAACAATTACCTAGCATCATGGGTGGCCCTATGAAATCTAGGAGAAAATGTTGATTTGGAAATATGTATGCAAAACTCTCCATCCCCTCAATGCCACATCCATTGTAAGGTTGACATACCATTCCCTCAACCACTACTATGAGGAAGTGCAAATTGTTAAAGTAAGTGTTTATCTTCTAGATAGTTGTTTAATTTACCTTAGTGTTTCTAGGACTTCTTGATTGAATATGGATATATTCGATTAATGATGAATAATGCAATTAAGCATTCATATTTTAAGGATATGTTTTTCTTTGAGTTTCAAATTGTATTGGCCTTATTTTTATGATATATTCTAGTAGAAGGGGGAAGCATCTCTATACTAGTTGAAAGATGAGAAGGATTGAAGCTTGCTTGGAAGAGTTATGGCGGGAGAGAAAGAGAAAGAAAGAGAGAGAGACCAAATGGGAACTCCAACAATCACAATGTGTGAGTGGGCCTTCCTTTATTCAAACTGTCACTAAAAGAATAAATAATAAAGTGATGGTGAGAGGCACCCGCTACTTATTTTAATTGAGCAACTCTTATGATAACTAGCTTTGTCAATGTGACACATTTATGTGCACATATTGCCCAAATCCTTATGTTCTAGATCTTGGGAAAAATGCATCAATACTTGAGAAATATATAACAATAAGATTAAGTCATCAATCTTATGATTATGTTGGTAGTCTTAATAGACAATGAAGAAATTGTGCCCAAAAGGCATAGACAGCCTAAGCTAATATAATGATAAGATTGAATAATCACATTGATCATACTAGTGATAAGGTTGAAATTTAAAATGGATACAATGTTTTGCTTCCACCTAATCTTTCAAGAAGGTTTGAGTGTCAAATGTGTCTCTTGTAAATTTTCAAAAGTGATCATAAGGAAAATACCCATGTTCTTTTCAAACTTTTTTTAGTTAACCACTCTTCACCAATGAATGGGCTTTTTGGCTTAACTCGAGAATTCTAAGTTGGGTTTCGACAAGCTTGCAAACCAAGAGGGGATTAAAAAGGATCAAAGTGTTTTGGCCATGATCTTCCTTGAATGAACCTACAGACCTAAAAAAATTCAAGCCCATAACATCATGGTATCTACTAATTGGAGGAGATTTGGACTCCTTTTTGGGCATTTTAAGCTCTTTGGGATCCTAGGGAATATCCCATAAGGAGAAATGAAGATGAGGCTTCCATTATGGGACTTTTGAGAATATTTTTTTGTCAAGTGACCAAAACTTGAGTATATAAACTTTTTGAAGTCGGTATGTTAGAATCCTCTCATCAAGACCTTTCTAATGATATTTTACATTATATAGTTTTGAGGTACATTGAGGTACAAAGGATATAGTTATTTGTGTCCCCTTTTTTTAAAAGGATAATGACATGGCAATTCTTACAAGACCCAAAAGTGAGTCCAAATATCCCCTAAAGGTTGAACACTAGAAGATGTTATACGATATGTGTCTAGGATAGGAATTAAAAAAGAGATGTAAAAAATCCAAATCATGTGCTCTAGGGTCAATGTGAATAAAAGAAATGTAACTAAAAGGATCGAAGCTTGCAATCATTCAGTATATTTGGTAAAGAAGATGGAGATGCTTACCTTTGAGATTAATTTATTAGTAAATGAAAAATGGAAGTCGCCTTTTAAGGAAATGGTGTTTGAAATAGATAATGTTTTTGACAAAAAGATGAAATCAATATGAAACCTTCTTTGTGGCTATAATATCCATATGTTTGGATTAGACTATTTGTGGAAACTTACTTTGAAAAAGCTAAGTATGAACTCACTTTGAAAAGCTAAATATGAACTTACTTTGAAAAAATCTAAATATGAAATTGCTTTATGGATCACAAAAACCTATTGAAATTTGAATCTACAAGTAAAAGCTACATTTGGGACACTAAGGTGGAAAAATGTTTAGTGAAAGTAAAAGCTACATTTGGGATGTTAAAGTGGCTAAATGTTTAGTGGAAGTAGTGTTTCTTCAAAAACGGTTGAGGGGTCTTGAAATGGGTACCCATAAGTCTTCTTAGATATCATATGGAAGATTATGGTTTTGGAAAAAAGCATTTAAGAGCAATGTTAAGACACCTATAAGCCTATTATATAAGAAATATTTGTTGAAGTTCTACAAGGTTCCATGATACTAAGGTATTTATGATCATGGTAAAAGGGAGGATAAATTTTGAAATATTACTATAAAAAGTCAAAGTCAATTATCAGAGATGGAGGAAAGTCAAGGTGTGATTTGAAGGTCAAAGCACAAAATAGAAGTCACCCTAAATATTGGAAATATAGAGCTCCTTCATGGATGATTCATGTAACTAGTGCCTTGCAAGGTAGCAGCATTTAATATGACTATTATCCAATGCCATCAAGGTTTCTAGCTCTATATTTCCTATCGTATTGATGATACAGACATGGTAGGATCGAAGGCCTCACAATTTAAGTTTTTGTCTATGGCCTTTGATTGAGTACAACAATACAAATTCGCATTTCTCAAAGGATTTGTTTTAATGTGTTTATATCATATTGAACCTTTTTTTTATCTTTCTTTGCAACAACAGGCGTGAGTTGTGAGTAATCATGTTCTAGTTTTGTAAGGCACTTGGTCCATGCCTTAGTGCCTTCACCATATTCTTATATTGCAATGTGGATACTTGAGATAAGGAAATTGACTAGCATAACCACATTGGTCCTATATGTCAACATGAATGAAGTTTGCAATGTGGAGACTTGAGATAAGAAACTCGACTAGCATAACCACATTGGTCCTATATGTCAACATGAAGGAAGTTTGGCATGTTGCCATTTTGTAAGCTATACAATAAGCTCAAACTGCATCCATGAGCTTATTATCCTAGTCCAATTGGGAATATGCAACAATTTTCATCAAGGCTTTAACAAGGAATTATTAGTCACTTCTAGTTAGCGGTTTGCTTGTGGATAGTAAGGACTAGACCTACAATGTAGGACCAAGACTATGGATAGAATGTGTTTGATAACATCATTCAAGAAATGAGCTCCTTGGTTGTTGACAATCTCAATGGGGCAACCAAAGCGTGAGATGACTTGCTCCTAATGTAGCTCTCGCCTATAATCACTTAGTCATGTAGATGATGGCCACATCTTGGGAGTATTGGGTAATAGGGCCGATGGATCCCATAAAGTCTATTCCCCACTTCTTGAAGGGTTGATGGGTCCTCCATTTTAACCTTTTTGATTGGAAGCTTGGTTTGTTGGCACTCATGGCACTATTTGACGAAGTGGGCCATGTTGTGGAAGAGAGCAAACCGACACCACTAGGAGTAGAATTTTCATTTAGATGGTATTTGCATCAAAGTTTTCTCTTGTAAATTCTCCACGTGCTTCTCATAGCACACCCTTGATTTCATGCTCACATATGTATCTTCAAAGAAGACTCGATAGAGTTGCCTAGCAATCATCTAATAAGGTCAAGATGAGTGAGGCATAGCTTTTCAATGGGTCTCTTTGGTGGGCCATTTCCAAGATATGAATTATATTTTTTACCCAATGGGGTGTGAGGTTTACCTTAAAGAGTTAGGCTTCTTATTTGAATGCTATAAAAAATGGGCATCAACCAAACAAGGATCACATTAGTCTTACCAAGGCCTTTGACAAAACAGCCTAACTAGAGAGCCTCATTGCAAGCCTCAATGGCTACAACAAACTTTGCCTTTGTAGTGGATAGGGCCATGCATATTTTCGCCCTGGACATCCAAGAAACAATACATCCACCAAAGGTGAAGACATAGCCAAAGGTGGATTTCCTAATATCTGCATGTCTTGTATAATCAGAGTCAATGTACCCATGACTCCTATATCCTCGCCACCATCACATATGCACATATCTATAGCTCCTTTAAGGTAACTCATGATACATTTTACAACATCCCAATGCGACTGGCCAATGTTGAGAAATGTGTAATCACACCCACTCTATAGCCTGTTTGTTAAACCTCAAACAAGCAAGGTGGAAAATCTGGAAAAACCAAAGCAGAAGACAAGGCCAAGGCAAAAGTCAAATGAAAAACGAAAGCACGCCAAGAAAAATATGGAAACACAAGAAGTGCAAAAAAGTCCTAAATCAAGGAGAGAGGCACACAAGAAAAAGTGCAAGTCAATACTTTTGTAAAAGAGCCGACTCTCACCCATGCAAATTGAAAATGGTTATAGGCATGGGTTGAGGCCATGCCAATAGGGAAGAGGAGGAGAAGGGTTGGAGGAATGGGCCAACATGCCCGAACCAAAAAGGGGATGACAGCCCAAAGGGAATTAGGGTTAGGGTTTTGTATAAAAGGCAAAAAGTGAATGAAGAAGCTCATTCTTGTGTGTGGCCAAAAGTAGCTCTATTATTATTATTATTCTTCTTCTTCTTCTTCTTGCTTGCTTGCTTGCTTGAGCTTGTGCTTGAGAGAGGGAGTGTGAGAGTGTGAGGGAGTGAGTGTATGAGGGTGAGGAACCGTGGTGGAGAAGCTCTCCATCTTCTCTTGCTCGCGGCAATGAAGCTTAGAGCGTGGAGCTTGAGGATCGAGCTCTCTTGAAGCTTGCACTTGGATCATGGAGATACCGGAGTGCTCAGGAGAGCAGGAAACTTGATTGGGCATGGAGGTAAGCTCACTACACTCGTAGAGAGAGATAGCACATCAGCTATGTGAGAGGTAGCATTAGTGCTCGACTTGAAACACCTGAATAATAAGTAGTCCATGGATCTTGGCGGTTGAGCATGAGCTCACCTCTACATTTTGATTCCATTTCTCAGACAAAGGTATTCAAGCCTTAAGTTCTTGCACGCTCCAAATCGAGCATTGAAGTAGAGTTTTTCCCAAACCGATGCTTGAGTAGATAGGTAGGAAGTGAGGGAGTTTGAAGAGATATTCGGTCTCCTTAGCAAGTAAGTTTTTGCTTAAGAAAAACAAGCATTAGGGTTTCTATTGTCATAACAGGGCAAGAGGGTTGATTTGTTTGCCGATTTGTATTTTGGAGTTTATTTGCTATTCCAGGTATATACAATCCTTCATTATGGTCTATTCTTACATTCTGGAAGTTTGTATGACCCCTCACAACTAGAATCATTAGAATCGAGTTGATTTTTGTTATCCCTAGAAACTCGTTCTGCAAAAATTAGACAATGTTACTAGAGTCCGATTCCTAGAATGGTCCGATTCCCAAAGTCCAATTTTTGGACTCAAATACCCTAACAACTCGTCCAATCGGACACAAAGACTTGCCCTATTCGAATGCTCGAACAATCAAACACACAAAAATCGGACACACAAAAATCAAACCAACCCAAGACCACTCGTCCGATTGGCCGATCAAACCAACCCAGGACTACTTGAACTCAGAACGGCCGATCGGCCGATTGGACCAAACCAAGATTGAACGTCCAATTTTCATAATCGAACTCCTGAGAATCAGACCTTTGGGGTAATGATAGAAAACTCTCAAAATCGGACAGATGAATAGAATACAAATTTGACACATCTAACCCTTGAAACTGACCCAAAGACCATATAGAGCCCAAAGCACATCATAGGTCTATCACTGACCTAAAATCTAAAGCAAGTAGTTCAAAACCTGGCTACGAACGGTCCTTCAAATTGTGGATGGTATTTAGTGTGTAACGACCCCCGCAAAGGGGGCCCCCTCCTCACCTCCCCCAAGTAGGTTGGAGAAAATACGCGTCGTGATAGGTTCTCCAAATTAGATCCTAGTGTAGTAATGGCTCTGCATAAGCATAGATTTTCACCTGCAAAATTAGCACCAACCAAAAGCCCATACCCAAAAAAAGACAAACAGAGACCCTAGAACCTCAATGGGCCAATCTAACCAACAAAGGCAAAAATGTCACACCACAAAAACATGTATATGTTGCATTTGGATGGATTCCATCTAGTCAAAGCGAAATGCAACAACATCAAGCTACAACTGCGAGGATGGCTGGACATGACAGTCTTGTGATAGATGCACCTTGAATGGCACTGCACAAATGACCCAAGCCATCAGTAGAGAATCCATGTCCGGTTGTGCAATTGGGGACTCAAAGGCATGTATTAGAAGGCTTGAACTTATAAGCCAAGACCCGAAAGATGAAGACATAGTACTGCGCCTGCTTACCTTAGGGTCAAACTCACTGCAAAAAGAGAGCACAGTGTCAATGCTCTCATCGATGAAGAAGCATATTTTAATATCTTGACCTATGAAGCATGGACTCAACTAGGCCAACCAAAGCTCACACCGACTAATGCAACTCTTAATCCTTATGGGGGACATCCACAAGCACTTATAAGAAAGTTTTGGATCCTTGTAATTTTTGAAACTGAAAGCTTGCTTATCCTATTCAATGTTCCTCCAAATAGTGCAAATTGTGAAAGGAAACCCTCCTAGAAAGACCCTTCAAAAGGGTGATGAAGTGTGAGGCCGATTATGTAGCACAGAGGATACACTTGACACTACTAGGTGTGAGGATAATCACAACCTTTAACAAGGGTGATCTCATTGAACCTCAAGGGAAAGACAAGGAATATTTTGACATACCAAGCAAGCCCAGTAATGAGAGCAAGGACTGGTTAAAAGAGTTAATACAAGTGCATATTGAACAAAGAGAACCAGTGAGCAAGGCCAGGCTTAAAACAAGAAGGTCAGGAGACAATGCCAAGGATAGGCTTTGGATTTACAAATATCACAGAAGACCACAAAAGAAGCCCAAGCCTTATAGACAAAGGTATCGATGGAGAGCCAACACAACACCGCAATGGATATCCAAAATGTTACTACATGCTCAAGGGTATTACATAGGTAACCAATGGATTTGGGTACCAAAACCCCCGGCTAAACCACCTCTGTCAGGCTTAAGGCCAGGTTGTTTCAAAAGCAAAGAAGCGTAGGAGGAAATCTAAATGAAAATCCAAGTCTTGAGTCAAAAACATTGGAGTGACTGAGCCCCTCACGATTGAAATCAAGAAACCAAACATCCTCAGCCTAGCATGCTTAACAAGAAAATATTAGATGTAACTATCCAGTGTGCACAAAGACCACTAGTGCCCAAGGAGCCTTTGACTTCCTAAGAGAATAACGAGCACCACAGGTGCAATGTTGCTCATGATAAGGCTAGCTCAACAAAGCAAATGGCAGAATCATCTAGCCACCGCCACGAGAAAATCTTCTAGCTAGTGCCAAGTCCACCTAGGAGTCCCAAATCTCCTACACCCTCTTTCCCTAAACGGACATAGGAAGCACAACAGCAGTAGTCAAGTGTAGCTGCTCAATCCCAATCTCTATCTCCATCCAAGCTTTCAAATGTCCAAGATGTGGGACATGAAGAAGGAATAAAAATTATATTTTTGATGAACCATTAGAGATCCAAAAGCCTGACTCGTATCACTTTAGAACCATGGGCAATAGGGATCAAAGTGCCATATTTCCCTTCATTTCCCATTCTCTTTGAACCTAGTGCAACGTAAGGCCATTTCAGTCAACAATTTCGATAAGGGATGGAATCTTGAACCATTGACACTAAAGACTCGGGTTGATCCTCGTGGGAACGGCCAGAACTTCCACTACGGGAGATAGACTCAAGCAAGCCTAGTTAGCAAAATCTAATGGTTTTCGTCAAAATCCCAGACGGTGCTTTCTAGGACATCTCTTGATGGGCTACTAAGAACGTACCACCAACGAGTAGGCATATTACAGAGAGAATTGATAGGCTAGTAAAGTAGCATGCCAAGCATTAGTGACAGTAATTGGTGGGGGGAGAAAGAGAGAGGGGGGAGAGCAAGACCTAGAAGCTATGCATTAGATTAGATAATGATAATTTGTGGAAATCTTGGCATGGGAGCACTATACAATCTCCATGTAGTTTTGGCTCTAGACTTGTTAGTTCTTTGAATCATAAAATGGTATAGATTATATCGATGCATATAGCTTTTAATCTAGGTTTTGCATTGACTAAGCAAGTTTGCAAAAGCTATGGGTCTTATGAATCTATGCTATTAGGAGTGTCACTATCTTATTCACAAAAGTTTTTTGTTGCTATGGATCCTCTAGATCCTAGTGTTTTTGAGGGTTATTACTTTTTTTAAAAAAACCTTTTTCTTGATATCTCTAATTTAAGATCAATTTGGAAAAGATCTTGTTTTATGATCCTATCATTGAAATAATTATGATGAAATTCTAGGTATGTTGATTTTTATCTAACAATGCTTTCCTCCTTTGTCATATCTTATAGGCATATTCACAATTAAAAAAATTTGGCATATAAAGCATGGTATTAAATTTTCCATTAGAACAAATCATTGTGGTAGGACAAGCTCTTCTTTTCACCTTTTAAATTCTCCACACATTTGATCAAGTAGATGGATGAGAGCTTTGTTTGCTCACTTGGTGAAAATGGTAGATGGCACATATTGGCATATCTAATTGAGACATATCTTGTACATGTGAATACTTGTTACATTTTTTATAAGGTTATGTACTCTTTTCTAGTAGAGGGTATTTCACTTGGTGGGCCATACTTCCCACCATGTGTGGACCATACACATATTACATGTACTTCACATATTAATACAAATATACATATTGATCGACCCTTTATCACAATGACACATGCTTTTGGTCCTTTTTTCACTCACAGATAAATAAATATTTTTAAGTCCTTAGGATTATTTTTCTATTATCTTTTTAGGTTTGGTTGGGATGACAACTAGGTCCCTTGAAGATGCCTACAAGATCCATTAGGTATTAAGGTTCTTACCATATGAATTTGATGATATCCTAATTTGAGATCTATCTTACTAGTAATTTTGGCCCATCTAAGTCTATCCAATAAATTATCTACACTTGGAATACGATACCAATTTTTTGGAATCATTTTCTATAAGGCTCTATAATTGATACATATCATATAAGTTTTATTTTTCTTTTCAACCAAAAGGACAAGTGCACCAAATGGAAGAGCCCGAATGAATCAAACCCTTATTTAACAATTTTGTTACTTGTCTTTGTATTTCTTTTTTATGCAAAGGACTATACCTATATTGAGCTTTGCACGACGGAGTTACTCTAAGGAAAACTTCTATCTTATGATCTAGGTCTCCATGAGATGGTAGCAATTTAGGTGGATAATCATTCACAAAATAGTGCTTATAAGGATCTAAGAATGCCTTCTATGTGTTGGTGTAGAAGAAGATTCGAGGGGTTCTGCTTCAGTTACAAAAATCATGCATGCCTTTTGTTGTTTTTCGAGTGCTCTTTTAGCTTGTGTGTGACTAATTAATGGGAATAATTGAATCTTGGGATCACTAGTCAAAGAGATAGTTTGATCTTGAAATTAAAAAGTGATAGTATGGGTATGGTAGTCAATGTTAGGATTAAATTGATGTCTAACTCACATATTCAAAATTATGTTAGATTCCAAGTTTTGTATTTGAAGGTTACAATATGATTTTATGTCAGTAAGAGCTAATGGATAAGGCCATACCCTGACTTTATCAATGCACTATCCTTGTCCACCTCCACCAATTCTCATATCAAATGCAAACCCTCACCTTATTGACTATGATTGAAAGGCTAATGGAGTAGCTATCACTAGCTCTACTAGGCTTCTCCAATAATATCTACTAGCTGGCCTAGCTGCTACAAGCCTGCTAAACAACCATGCTTTGCATAATTGGCATCATTGCAAAGCTTGCAAGAATACACCTCACTCACTTCACATTTTTGTGATCAAAAGAGAGAAATGGCATGATTGCTTCCCTTTTCTCCCACCAAAAGAACAATATAATTAACATAGTCTACACTAGGTCCATGCATAGTGATGTATATATACACTGTTGCCAGTCATGCCCGCTAACTGTGCACTTGGCACAATTGGCATCATCATTGTGAAGCTTGCAAGGCTATACATTGCTCACTTTGCATTTTTGTGAGCAAAGGAAATCAATCACCCAATTGCTTCCCTTTTCTCCCAAAAAATGATACAAATAACACGCTCTGCACTTGGTCCACACATAATGATGTATATTTGATTGATCTATAATCAAGCAATTGCCTTGTAAAGAAACCTTGCTTTACTCCACATGTTTTTTTAAGGAGGTTAACTCTCTCAATATGGAATGGTGAATCAATTGGTCACACCTTGATTAATAAACTTAGCCCCTCATGTATATAGCTCTATAATACACGTGCCTTGGAAAAACTAACTTGCAGCATCTCTATCCTCTTGGGAGGAAATCTCATTATATAATAAAATATTTTATCTTTATGTGCTTTTAGCTTTCTTTATAAATATACTAAAATGATTTGGCATTCTCAAGGAAAATGGAAAACTACATAAATTATAGTAGCACTGGAATATTTTATGTACCATACATGGGACAACATGTATGCATGATTGAGTGAGAGAGAGAGAGAGAGAAGTAAACTTCAATAAATAATTATCAAAACTATCACATAGGCATGTAAATAAGCAAATAAATAGGGTATTAAAGTCTACATTGTGAACATTGTAAATATATGTTTAAATGAATTAGAAAGGGGAAGAAATCTAATGTCTAAGAGTAAGAAATTACAATTTTTGCATAAACAGATCTTCAAATCTAAAGTCGCCTTTTGAATGTGAGTTTAGATAGATAAAGTAGCAACCAATCCACAAAAAGGATTATATATGTGTGTGTGTGTGTGTGTGTGAGAGAGAGAGAGAGAGAGAGAGAGAGAGAGAGAGAGAGAGAGAGAGAGAGAGAGAGAGAGAGAGAGAGAGAGAGAGAGAGAGAGAGAGAGAGAGAGAGAGAGAAGTTAGAAAATTCTTTATTGCATGAGATAAAGGGATTTGGTAATAAACCCACACATCTCAATACTCTTGCCTCTTCTTTTGGGGGGCAGGAAGAGAGAGAGACAGAGGGAGAGAGAGAGAGAGAGAGAGAGAGAGAGAGGGACCAAATCAATCTAATGTGACGAGTGCAAGCAAGTGATCCATCTCAATAATTGATAATAGATCTAGTTTTTTCTTGCTATAAAATGATATTGAAGTTCATCTCTCACGCCCACATAATGGCACTATTGAAGTCTCTCTCTCTCTCTCTCTCTCTCTCTCTCTCTCTCTCTCTCTCTCTCTCTCTCTCTCTCTCTCTCTCTCTCTCTCTCTCTCTCTCTCTCTCTCTCTCTCTCTCTCTCTCTCTCTCTCTCTCTCTCTCTCTCTCTCTCTCTCTCTCTCTTTCTCTCTCTCTCTCTCTCTCTCTCTCTCTCTCTCTCTCTCTCTCTGTACATACCCACACAAACACACATATGTGTGTGCATGCAAAAAAATTTGTAATAAATTGTAATCTCCTATTCAACATGAATGTTGTCAATGCTTTCCATTTTAGCAAGGGAAATGACCATGGCATCTCTCTTGCATCTTCGAGGAGTATGGTGTGAATTTGATATCCCTACCTTGTCATCTCCTTAATTCCAACATCTAGCTCATCTATTGCTTTTCTTAATGCTATGCAAGTCCTCCCCTCATCCTCCAAATATCTCCTCTGATGACATAATCCCCCTTGGAATAAAGTCCCCATTGGAATGCCATACATGGCTATGGAAGGTATGTACAGAGCAAATGTTGTAGCCCTTCCATCTATCCCAACATTGACTTAAATATATTTTTAAAAATGGGATCCTAATGAAGTAATCTTGTCTCCTCTTTAAGGATTGGGACTACAATGTAGCAAGAAGTGTCATATCATATATGATATTTCTTAGCTTCTTTGATTGTGCTTGCACCTACCATTGTGTATAGCACCATCCTTCAAGTGACTACTCCTAAGGCCGCACCTTGGAGTTTTTCTATGTCTATAGACTATAAGTATGTGGTCAAGCTTCAGTTTTCTGAGTTGGTTCATGCCAATGGAGGCAATAGACACTTCTCTTTCCTCTAATGTCTACATGAAAAATGAAATTGCTTACTCAAACTTAGATCTTGGGTGTCTTGCAAATTTAACTATGGATGTTCGAGGGTAGGAAACCCTTTTGATGCAAGCTATTCCTCCACACAATTTTGAATTAGCTAACTTAAAGCGATCCATTCTTTTGGACATAGATATTTGGAAGCCTAATAAGAGATTGAGAAGCCTAGATGGGTAGACACATGAGGGTCTATTAGGTATGCCATCGTCTTATTCCAAACCAAGGTGTGGAAGCCTTGTTAGCATTGGTTTTGTTCCCACTGGGTATATGTGTATTTTCTCCAAAACATGCAAAGATATTAAAACAACCCCATGTAGCCTAGGTGTCTCTTCCCATGCTTGTGTTGAGATGGCAAGTTCAACACATGCGAACATTGATGATGGACCGCCTAGCTAGATGGATCCACATGTCTATACTTAGCACGTTGGTGGTCATTATGATACTCACATGCCTACTAAATTATCACTTATTATATTTAGTTTATTACACCTACCTACATCTAGCAAAGATATAGCGTCAATCGATTAGTGTAGTCTGTTATGCACTGTTTGACTTAGCATGCCACTTTCCTTTATGTTGTATCTTATCTATACTTTGTGTACATTGTACAGTGTGTAAAAGAATAAGAAGAAATCAACAAGAAAACTTTATTGGCCTCCATCTCTCTTCTTATGTTCTTGAGTGAGCTTCCTCCTGTGTATACAGTGTGTGTTTGGCGCAACAGCTCAAGCAAGTCCCCCTGCCATACAATTCTTGACATGGTATCAAAGCCGCGCCAGTGAGAGAGACTGATTTTGAAGGCTGAAGTGAAGGAAAAAAAGCAAGGTTCGAGCAAGCAATCAACATGGAAAAAGCTCTCCCATTCTTCCACTCTTTCTCGGATAGTGCTTGTGTAGGCACCGGAAGTAGGGTAGAGTGAAAATCTCAAATTGCTGTGAGATTTGGTGTGCGAGCAGAGCACCTATTTTTTTGGGCATCTGAGAGCCATAAGGTTGCGGATAGTAGTTTCAGGGTACACTATGATTTCGGCTGTATCGATTGAAAGTGGGTACACATGTTACAGATTTCAAATCTGTAATTTTTTAGGTGTTTGCCAGGAAGCAAACATAAGGTTTATTTGCAAATAGGTTGCAGATTACATGTACTATTAAACAATCATTGAAAAAGGTTGCTTAGTGTATTGCTGTGCACTTGTTGTGAAAGATTGTGAAAGACTAGCTTGCTGTGTTGTATCCTTTTTTGTGATAATGGTAGAGAATAATGGAAATCCCATTATTGTTGAGAAGCTCGATAAGAACAACTACCCTTCATGGAAGTTTCGTGTGACAAACTTACTCATTGGAAAGGGCCTTTATGAGTTTGTTTCAGGTGAAGAAAAGGATCCAGAGCAAGGTATCCCTCTGACTGCAGATGACTTAAAGACATGGAAAGAATGGAATGCAAAAGACAAAAAGGTGATGTACTTGCTATCTGTAGTCATTGATAGTACGATGTTAGGACATATCAGGAATGCAAAAAATTCACATGCAGCTTGAAATTTTTTTGAGAACATGTTCTCAATAAATACAAAGGCACGAAAGATTCAACTCAAGCAAGAGTTGAATACCTTGAAGAAAGGGAATATGTCTATCAATGAGTATGTTTTGAAGGTGAGGAGTGTTGCAGATGCTTTAGCAGCGATTGATGCAATGCCTGATGATGATGGTTTGGTTTCATCCACTTTGAGTGGACTTAATAATGAGAAAGCATGAAAATCATTTGTTACTTCAGTGTACATACGAAAGCCATTTTTAGATTTTGATGGGATTGTCTCTCTCATGATTACCGAAGAGATCAATATGCATGGTAACTCATCTGAAAGAAATGGTGAATGGGTCCAAGCATTTTACTCAAGTTCAAGAAGGGGATGTGGTAGATCCTCTTCGAGAGGCCATGGTATGGGACGTGTTGGTGATAACCAACAAAATAGGTTCAAT
Organism: Lygodium microphyllum; assembly: GCF_053477565.2. Classification (NCBI taxonomy): domain Eukaryota; kingdom Viridiplantae; phylum Streptophyta; class Polypodiopsida; order Schizaeales; family Lygodiaceae; genus Lygodium; species Lygodium microphyllum. The sequence goes on along the minus strand of NC_141152.1, from coordinate 124,204,989 downwards.
CAGCAATTTGGTGAAATGTACATTTCAAGAGGCCGAGGAAACTTTAGAGGTAGGGGGAGCTCTAGAGGAAGAGGTGGATGCAGAATAGAGGTTCTAGAAATTCTTCTATTGTTTGCCATTATTGTGGCAAAACATGTCATATTGCAGCCCATTGTTATGCTAAGAAGGATCATATTCTCAATGGTAAATTGCACCAAGGAAACTATGCATCATCTTCATGACAGAATGAAGACAAAATTGAGTGTTTGTTTGTTATGCAACATATGATGAATGCAGTTACAGGAAAGGGGACACATGATGATGTATGGTATGTTGATTCAGGTGTATCTAATCATATGACTAGTCATGTTGAATGGTTTTGAGAGATGCAAGACTTACAAAATCCAGGTTATGTGTAGACGGGTGATGATTCATGCCACCCAATTTCACACATTGGAAAGGCTCCCTTGTCCTTGCATTTGTCCTTGCATGATAGCCAAACAAAGAGTCTAACAAATGTATTGCATGTGCCTTCAATCATAAAGAATCTAGTGTATGTTGGCCAAATGGTAGAGCAAGGGTTGCAGGTCCGATTCAATGAAAAAGGTTGTTTTGTAGAAGACTTTAATGATAAGTGCAGGTTGGTCGCAAAAGAAAGTAGATTTGGCCACATGTTCACTTTAGATATTGAAATTCCTACAATGAATGTTGCTATGTATGTTGAAGGAAAAGGAGTGGTTGCAGACATTGAAATACGGCATAAACATATTGGACATACAGATGTGCAAAGGCTAAAATTAGTGTAGTCCACAGGATTGGTTACAGGGTTGCCTTCCTTTAGAGTTGCAGAATTTCATAAAGTCTGTGAAGCATGCCAGTTTGGTAAGCAGGCAATACAACCCTTCTCGCATGATAGAGAAGTGAGCAAAAATATAATTGATGTATCTCTTGGTGGCAGCAAATACTTTGTCACATTTATTGATGATTGCTCAAGGAAGCTATGGGTATATTTCATGAAGGAAAAGAGTGATGTATTTAAGCACTTCAAATCTTTTAAGGGTAGATGTTGAAACAAAAATAGGCTTGAAAGTGAAGTGCTTGAGATCAAATGGAGGGGGAGAGTACCTCTCTAACGAGTTTAGTGGCTTCTTGAGGACTCATGGGATAAAGAGGCAATTTACTTGTTGCAGGTATACCCCACAGCAAAATGGGATTGTAGAAAGAAATATTGCAGAAGTTGCACGGATATTAATGGCTAAAAAGAATATGCCAAAACATTTTTGGTCTGAAGCTATCCATATTGTTGTCTATATTATGAACAGAATTTCCACAACTGCAGTTCATGGGATGACTCCTGAAGAATGCTTTACTAGCAAGAAGCCCAATGTATCACACTTGAAGGTATTTGGCTGTGTTGCATATGTTCATGTGCCAGATGAGCTATAGAAGAAGCTTGATCCAAAGGCTGAAAAGTGTATTTTAATTGGATACTCTTTAGACTAGAAAGGGTATCGTTGTTATAACCCTATTGCAAGTGAGTTCAGAGCGAGTAGAGATGTTATTTTTTATGAGATGAGCAGTTGGTATGTGGCTATTGGTGATGTATTATATGATGATAATGATCACGATAGCTATGTGCAAAAAGAAAAGAAAGAATCACGGAGTCTTATTGGACCAGAAACATCATCTAGTACTACACCTACAGTGAGATCTTGGTCTGAGAGACTAAGGACTAGCCCCACATCTTCAAGTGGATCTATAAGTGTTGCAGGCAAAGACAAAGGAAAGAAGAAAGTGCTGGATGGTAATGATGCATCTACTAGTCATTTGGGATTTGATGGAAATTCTAGTGGTTCAAAGAGTTTGGATGATGAGCTTGATATTCCTTCAGTCAGGACACTGGGTGTACAGAGAGCTCATAGTAATGTAAAGTCTCCATTGAGTGATCCAGTGGTACGCATGTCTAGCGGGTCAGATACCCTATTAAAAGATTTGGTTTTGAAGGTTATGCAGCTCAATATTATGCTTATATGGTGAAGGTAGTTGTTGAGGATGTTGAGCCCACTTGTTTTTAGAATGTTGTTGGTCATGCTCATTGGGATACAGCAATGGGTGAGGAGATGGCTGCATTAGAAGCCAATAAGACTTAGGATTTGGTACGCTTGCCTAAGGGTAAGAAAGCTGTTGGTTGTAAGTGGGTCTACAAATTCAAGCATGATGCAGATGGTTCTGTTAGCAGGTATAAGGCTAAGCTGGTTGCAAAAGGCTATGCTCAAACATATGGCATAGATTATGAGGAGACATTCAGTCCAGTTGTTAGGATGGCAACAATTAGATGCATGATTGACTTGGCAGTATCCAAAGGTTGGAGTTTGCAGCAAATGGATATTAAGAATGATCTCTTGCATGGTGAATTAAAAATAAGAAATGTATATGGAGTAGCCAGGTTATGAGGATTTAGAGCATCCCACATATGTGTGCATGTTAAACAAGGCGCTCTATGGGCTGAAGCAAGCACCTAGAGCATGGTCTGACAAGATTGAAGAGTATCTTGTCTATATTGGATTTTGTATTTCCAAACCTGATCACTCACTTTATGTGAGAAGGTGAGATGCAGGTTTGGTCATCATAGTCATTTGGATGGCTTGATTATTACAAGTGACTGTGACAATGGGATTATTGAAGTTAAGGACTTCTTGAAGAAGAAGTTTGAGATGAAGAATTTGGGTGAGGTGAGATACTTTGTTGGTATTGAGGTGATCAAATGTGATGATGGTGTATGACTATCCCAAAGGCAATATGGCTTGGATATGTTATCCAAGTATGGTATGACATCATGTAAGCCTTTTTCAGTACCATTGGAGAAAAATGTGAAGTTGAGTGCCAATGTTGGGGATGAGATAGAAGACTCTACTATGTTTAGGAGGATAGTAGGGAGATTGATTTACATGACTATCATAAGGCCATACTTGAGCTATGTTGTTGGCCTTTTCAGTGAGTTTATGGATGTAGTTAGACGTATATTAAGATGTGTGAAGTCCACCTTACATTATGGACTTTTTTATGAGGCAGGTAAGGATGTACAGGTCTTTGGATACACAGATGCAGATTGGGCTCGTAGCATGTCCAAAATATCTACTAGTGGATTCATGTTTTCCCTTGGTATAGTGCAGTAGTTACATAGAGCAACAAAAAGCAACCTACAATTTCTTTATCGAGTATGAAGGCTGAGTATAGAGGTGCTATTATGGTAGCATGTGAGGTGTATGGTTGCAAAAGTTATTAGGTGATTTGGATGTGCAAGGAGATGGTCCAATTGTCATTCATTGTAACAACATGAGCACCATACAGCTAGCTAGGAATCCAATGTTCCATGCTAGGACAAAACACATTGAGGTGCACTACCACTTTGTGAGAGAGAAGGTACTTGTAGGAGAGATTGACTTGGTATATGTCAGCACACATGATCAAATAGCTGACATTTTCACAAAGGCATTGGGCGCAGAGAAGCTTCAAAAGTTTTGAAGCTTACTTGGAGTTGTAGAGATAGAGTTGAGCTTGAGGGGAGTGTTGAGATGGCAAGCTCAACATATGCGGACATTGATGATGGACTACCTAGCTAGATGGGTCTGCATGTCTACACTTACCACATTGGTGGTCATTATGATAGTCACATGGCCACTTACTTATCACTTATTATATTTAGTTTATTACACCTACCTACAGCTGGCAAAGATATAGTGCCAATCGATTAGTGTAGTCTGTTATACACTATTTGACTTAGTATACCACTTTTATATATATCATATCTTATCTATACTTTATGTACATTGTATAGTGTGTGAAAGAAGAAGAAAAAATCAGCAAGAAAACGTTTTTGGCCTCCATCTCTCTTCTTGTGTTCTTCAGTGAGCTTACTCTTCTATACAGTGTGTGTTTGGCGCAACAGCTCAAGCAAGTCCCCCCACCATGCGATTCTTGACAACATGGAGGTCACTTATACTGTGTGGCTAGCAAGACCACCATAGTGAGTAGCACTAGCAAACTATGTCTCATCAATTCTTTCAAATGGGGGATCTACCCATAGCCTCTCTCACATCCAACACCTTTGTCTTTTCTATCATCTTTTGCTCATGGTCATGACCAAAATCAAATCATCAACACCTTTATGGACACCCTCTCCAACTAACATGTCACATGTCCAATTATTCTTCTTCTACTACCTCATGTGTTGAAAGAGAATGATTTCTAAGCTATGGTCAAGTTGATTCCTAAACTGATAATAGGCCAGCAGCACATGTCTCTAGTTGTTGCTACTCCAAATCATGCAATTAGTACCATCTACACAATTTCAATAGTTGTAAACTAGATTTCCAAGATTTGGTACCAAAGCAATCAAGTCCCAATAAATATTCACAACATGGGTAAATTATTGTAGGTTAAAATGAGAGCACTTGTGGATACTCAAGAACATATCAACACTATTGAAACGTGTGTGTGTGTGTGTGTGTGTGTGTGTGTGTGTGTGTGTGTGTGTGTGTGTGTGTGTGTGTGTGTGTGTGTGTGTGTGTGTTCTCATTTTAACCTAAAATGTTCTCATTGTGAGAGGTAGCCATAGCTCGCTTATTATTGTGTGCTTCCTTTTACATTCGAGACTTTTCCTATACTTTATATCTTCATATTTTTCCTGAGTGTGCCTTTCTCCTCCTTTTTCATCTTACTTTGGGATTGTCTTCCATTTTCAATTTTTAGACTTTTCCGTCTTGGTCTTCCAAGAGTGTAACATTACCTCCTCCTAGCTAGGTCCCAACAAACCCATGGCACCTGATGGTATGGGCTGAGTTTGTAGATGGTTAATGAGGAATGATTCTTAGGGTTGTTGGGAATTGGGAATGCTCTATGAAGTGAGTTCGAAAGGTAACCGATGGCGAAGATAGATGATTGGTCGAAGAATGCCTCTATAGGTGTTGGTTTTCCGCACTACCGTACAATGTTCCTAAAAAGAAAAAGAGTGCAGTTCCTAGGGGGTCGTGTCTACCTTACTGTGTAGTGCATTGTGTAAGTAATGGTAGAACTAGGAGATAGATCGTAAGCCTAAGGTGTTGTCCCACACTTGAGGATCCAATTCGTGTAAATGGAGGTGTTGTGAGTGACTTAGGGAGACAAGTCTATCAATTATGTCCTGCCCTTGATGTGCCCTAAGTTGTGATGTCGGGGAGGGCTAGGGTGTTCCTTAGATGTAGTGATCGTGATGCTCATAAAGTACACATGGGTTTATTTCATTAGTTTGCTCCTTTTCTTTCCACTTCTTTCTCTTCTTTTCCTTTTCTTTTCTCTGTTCCTTTCTTTTTTCTATCTTTTGTTTTTCCTTTTCCTTCTCTTTTCTTTCCTTTTTTTCCTTTTTTTTTGAATTATAAAGGGAGCATACTAGGAGGCATCCCATTTGTGAGCACAAGCAAAGCTATGTAGAGGCTTAAGGGCTTTGCTTAGGAATGCCCTTCTCTACATATACCCCTTCAAGCTAGCTCTTACATTGAGTGGAGTAGATGACAAAACGAGTGGTTACACCCAGTGAATATATTGTCACTCATGTCTTATAATAGGTTCATACAAAATGGTGGCAAGAGGGTGGCGCTTATCGTGAGGCGCACCATTGCACAACTATATGCATTAGGTCTTTGTTTCAATAATATTCGCACAACCGACAGAGATAGTTACAAGTGGTGATGAATGCAAGATTTGGGCATGAGGAGAATTCTTTGAGGAAACTTGCTATGGATGGGCAGAGGTCTTTTTCAATCAAGATCAGGCTTTCTTCATGAGTCAAGGCATTTACATCGTAGATTAGAGGGAAGTTATATCTACCATGCACCTCCTAGCTGAAGTCAACTTCAATCCTCCTCGGGTAGGGCACATAAGTGGGATCATCCCTTTCATGTGGTAAGGTGCTATAGAAAGCCATCCATGCCTCTAAGTTAGAGTCCCAGATGTTTTTGCGCCACCTCGGTTGAGCCTCATATCCCTCCACTCTTTAAGGTACCTCCGACGCCTTGTCTTCCTCCCAATAATCTGTAGGTACTTTCTACCACCTCCTGGGGTGTCCCATTCTTTCCTCCATCCATCTCCTTTCTAGCCTCACTAAGAGCTTTATGACATTCTCCACCACCCTTGGAGATAGTACCCTATCCAATGTACGAGAGAAGATGAAGGAGAACTCGAAAGAGTGGACATGATTTTTCCATTGCTCCCACATTGCAAGTTCCTAGTCCCAATTCACACGATCGCACTCCTTGCTTTGAGAGGGATGGCTACTTGTGGAACTTGCAGTGGCTTTTTGGCTTAGAGATTCCTACGGGCTAGTTCCAACTATTCTCTGCATTTGTACCTCATCTCCACCATTCTTTCACATGGTATAGCTTGCTCTTCTGGTTGTGCTTGTGGCTACAAAGGGGGACTTGATTTGTACACTTGTTCTTCCTCTTGTTGGTCCTATTCAAAATTGGCCCTTCTTCCTGGATCGGCTCTGTTGGCTCTTGTAGAGGCAGCTGCACTTGTTGCTCTAGCTCCCCAAACCCTAGCAAGATGAGTTACTACAAGGTTAAGTAAGCTAAGATTAGATGGGCTTGTTTCTCCTCTACTCCCAAGCTGGTGCTAGGATTGGGTGCCTTGGCATGGAGTCCATGTTGCAGCACTCTCCTTGCCAATTCTAGTTTTCTTTTTACTTCCTCCAATGTTTCTTCTTATCTTTACTGTGTGACATTCAGCACTGTGCTTAAAAAGGCTCATTGTTGTTTTAGCATTTCTATCTCAACAACCGTGGCTTTGCTCTCCTCCAAGAGGTTTTCACTCTCGGAATGGGCTAGCCACAGATAAGCCAAGTCTTTGACTCTATGTTCATTCTTGGCTGCCCATTTCTCTACTTTCTCTTTCATTTTCTCTAGCCATTGATTTTGGTACTGGGCTAGAGTGGTGATCACTTGCTCTTGTTCCCACCACATTGTGTGCATTTTTTGTTGCTCTCATTTTTTGTGTTCTACTTGTTCCCTCAGTATAGATTGTTCGTGGAGAGATACTTCAAGTTGATTGTGCAACTTTGCTAGCTTCTTTGTCGTGGTCTCCTCATCTCTTTGAGTCTTTGCCCCATGCAACTCTTTCCTTGCCTCCTCCATGTGCCTCTTCAACTCCTCAATTTCCAACTCTAGGCTCATGTTTTCCCTGGAGTTGAAGAAGGCACAAATGTTTTCTAGGGCAATATAGTTGTCTCTTTATTTATTATATAGATCATTTAAGCTCTCTTCTCCTTCCCTTGCCTTTAAGGCCTCTTTCAGTGCAATCTTCTTCCTGTTTAAGATTATCATTATCCTTGTTCTTTCTACCATCATGTAGGCTGCAAAAGTGATCTCTTCTTCCAATTCTGCAACAAGCATGATCTTTTTCTCCTTAGTCATCTTGTCCAATTGGCTTTGAAGCTCTTTTACCCATTCTTCATGATCTTTAGTGTTGCACATGGCTGAAGGTACCAAAGTAGTTGACACTTCCAAATGGGGTACCTTTGGTCCTTGGCATGATTTTGCATCAGATTTGTTCTGCAAGGGGGGACTCCTTCGCTAGGGATAAGCACAATTTCTTGTACTTTTCTCACTAAATACTGCATCCAATCCATGATGTTGCTTTCATTGATCTCTCCTTCAATAGTTCCTTGTATCGGGGTGATTGTAGGGATGGCCATGACTAGTGGAATTGCGTGTAGAGGGGATTTACCCTTGCCTTCCACCACCAAACTTGGTCCTACCTCTTCTCTTGCTGCCCTTATGCTTGGCATGTCATCTCATACTAAGCTCATCATTGCCAATTCCTTAGATTGGGAGGGTTGCTCCACTAATCTCTGAATGGCCAATGCTCTTTGTTCCTCCTCATGTTTCCTCAGTCACTCTTCCTTCTCTTCTTGTTTCTTCCTACACTCTTCAAGCCTTTTTTATTCCTCTTTCACCCTCTGCAGTTTTGTGTTTTCTTCAAAGGTAGACTGGGTTCTTATTATGGGGATTTTAAGAGTGATCTTTCTTCTCCCACCCTTGCTTGATAGCTCTGAGCCCTTCTACTCCTTGATTTTCCTCTCACTCAAAGTTCATTGCTACTACTAAGTGGGTCGGGTCAGCCTTCCTCTCATTAGTAGCTCTTTCTATTTTTTCCTATTGATCCTTGTGGAATTCGTCCTTTCCTTGCTCTTCTGCTAAGAGTAAAATAGGCGGGTTCACTAGGGTGGGGGAAGCAATGCTCCTCTTGGATAGGCAATGGCTTTTGAGTTTCCTCTACTACTTCTCTTTCCACCTCCCCTAGGGTCTCCTAGATTATGGCCATTAGTACTCCTCCAAATCCTATAGTTGAAGCCTTGGAAGCAAGTTTTTTCCTTTTTGACTCTGCTATGGTAGAGCCGGAGACTCCCCTCATGCTACCCTTGGGCGCTATGGCTAGTACCTTTGCTGTCCCATGTATTATCTTTCGAACATAGGCATTCCAATTTACCTTATCCAAGGCATTTGATGCAAGTCTCTCTAGCAATGGTACTCCTATTCTTTTCATGAGAGCATTATATCTCTAGCTTGAGAAGAGGGTATGGACCATTTTTACTTGCAATTAGATGGTGGGGTCAAGAATTTCAGCCATGATGATCCCATCATTTATGTAGACTTTCTTTTTGTCCATCCTTAGCATCTCGTAGATGTCCCTCTTTGGCCTCTTCTTTGGCTTATCTACTAATCCCATGGCCTTCTCCACAATTTCTAGACTAAGGGCAACTTCCACCCTTTTTAGAGGTATCTCCTTACCTTATGGTTATTGTTCCCCTATTCCTTTGGGCATCAAAAGTTCTCAAGAAGTCTATGCATTTTCTATGGTCGATGTCCTACCCCACCTTCTCTATGTACTTGGCAAGATTACATCATTCTATCATCTGCCCGACTACCTCTTCAAATGTCACCACTCCTTCCAAATTATGGATGCTGCAGTATTTTAGTTGGTTAAATTACTTGTATCTCCATGTCTAATCCATATATTTTCTATTCCTCCTCCTAGAAGGGGAGCCTATTGGCTTTATCTTATTGACCTTCCATTTAGGTTCATGTCACCACACAATACTCTATGATTAGTTCTCTTTAAAGGACATCCCTTGCAAAAAAGGTAAAGTGACTAGAAAGATTAGTGTGAATGATGAGGGATAATCCACAAAATGAGAATTCTCGGATCAATCAATCCACACATTTTTACACATTCATTCTTCCCTTTATATTTTGAGTTTTCCATCCATTTGTCACTTTTACCCTCTCCCCCTTTGAAAGGATGAAAATCCTTCTTAGGATTGTGGGAATCAAGGTGTATGTGCATTCAATGCATCCATGGTGTGCCTTACTTTTTCAAGAGCCAATCATAGAACTTGGGGTTATACTTTAGGGTTGCATAACGGTCCAATATGGACAAATTCCCACTTGCATGACATAAGTTAATATATTAGTCAAGAGGTCACTGGAGTTGAGTTGGCTTACAATGTGGAGTTCCTCCTCTGTTAGGATCCTATCCAAGTATGGGTGGAGCATGATAATGTCTTCTAATGGGTGATTCCTTGTTATGGCTAACACTTTAAATGAGGTTGGGGCCACATAGGTCTGGTCATACTCGGAAGTCTTGATGGCACGTCGTTGTTTCACATTGATCATGATTTGGTAATCCTCTTGAGCCCATGAAATGCGCAAAGTATACCACTTGCATAAGAAATTGGATCAACTAATTGTTAGAGTTCAACAAGTTCCTATGGTGGCATGGCAATTTTGCTCTTCTTATAGGAGGTGATTAAGCATTGTCTTAAGGCCTCTTCTCACAAAATTTTATTACCAATCATTTCATCTACAATAGTGGGGGCCTTAGTGAGAATGAATTTGTATTCTTCCCAAGAGCACAGCAAGGAATGTATCTCGTTTGCTATGGGTTCATCAAGTAGGCCTAGGTCCAAATGTTCTTAACTTCTAGCAAACAATGTGAAAGTGGAGTCTATTTGTTAGATGCATGTTACTAAGTCATCCCCTATGCCCATGGCCATGTTGGAAGCCACCTCAAGAATGGATCATCGTTGTTGTTGCAATGGCCTAAGGCCTGCTAGTGGCCTAGTTTAGTTGAACTGGACAAGTTGATGCGTATACTTCCACTTTGGGATTCTCAGTGGGGGTGGTAAGATTGTTTTGAGAAGTTTGGAGTTTGATTAACGTTGTGTTTTCGTGTTTTGCAATGGTGATCACCTTAGAGTTATTGGGCAGGATCTCATTCATGAGCAGTTGCTCATGGACTCTTGATTGAGCTTTAGATCGATAGGCCGTTGGAACACTCATGAATTGAGCACCCTTCCTTTTGGTTTTTCTCCTCCCCTATGTCAATAGACATTTTTGGGCCTTGGTTTTTGGGGCATGAGATTGAGGGTCAAACATGGCACTTGAGAGTTTAGGCAGCCACATCAAGGTGCTACCTTCATAGTAGCCTTGGGCTCACATCAAGGCTTTTGGAACCCACCACTGCTCAATCATCTGTGAGCTATAGGAGCTCCAACTCCAACATTTAGGCTTGAGGCACGGAAACTATGAATTTCTAATGATTGACATTTGTGAGATTGTGGACTATGTTTGGGGACCCATTTTGAGCTAGAGCTTTGGGTGTAGTTTTTAGAAGGTTATGATACTTTGAAATGGGTATACATTGTGGTATACTACCTTCTTCCTTAGGGTTGATACTAGGCTTAGCCATCGGTGGCACTACAAGATTTGGTACCCTTGCTGAAAGCCATTACTATTCTAACATTACTGATGGCAAGGTGGATGCATTGCAAGTCATAGTCAACATTACAATGAGCTTGTTTTTTAAACACGCCTACCAACACCATGCATGTTAGACAGCACATAAAAGATGATGGGTAGGCTCTCAATCTTGATCGAAACCATTAGTTTGCATTTCACCAAGAGTGGATAGGACTGTCCCCCAAACAGGCTAAGTTTCACATTGGTTGGTTGCAATTGGAATCGACCCATGGCAATCCAATGTTCATGTGTTGAGATATTTGAATCGGCTCCCTTATCAATTAGTGCATCAAAGGTGCATGCCTTTTGGGTGGTTATGGTTATTCACAAATAGGTTGGTGCTACCGCTTCCTCATCCTCCTCCTCTCGTTTAGTGATGGTTGCAACCCTCATGTTTGTTAGTGGATCCATCATCAAAGGTTCATGAAGTGGATGTCACAGAGGCTAATATTTTTTGAGGAGGCTTCCATTGAAAAAACATATGCCCTCTCCTTCTAGGGTTTCAAGTTCCACATTCTCTATTCTTCTAGTATTGCAAACCTTGAAATCTCCCAATCCCCTGAATTTCATTTTTTGCTCGTGTCCCTTGACAGAGTACAACAAGACTAGGTCTCCTTGCTTGAAGTCTATTTGTTTAATGTGTTTTTCAAACCAACACTTGCGTCGTGCTTTTTCATAGATTAGGGCATGGGTTGTAAGAGACGAGTCTCAGATAGGTGTTCTAGCTCTACTAACCAATTTGTCCATGCTTATTGGCCCTTCCATCTCTCTTGGCTTGCTATTCTCAAGCTTGGAACAAAGAACTCTACTAGTACAATAGCTTCAGTTTTGTAGGTCAATCTGAATGGAGTTTGTCATATGCCTATTTGTAGGCTATCCTATATGCCCATAAAGCTGCCACCATGAGCTTGTTGTCCCGTCACTACATGAACTAGAGACTACTTTTGTTAGAACACTCACCAAGATCTTGTTCGTAGATTCCCGTTAGCTTAAGGATAATATGGTGAGGACTTTCTGTGGACTATTAATAAGAAGGTGGAACAAATGAGCAACCACTTCATTGATGAAGTCTGCACCTTGGTCACTAACCAACTCTATGGGGCAGCCAAACTGTGAGATTACTTGCTCCCAAAGGAACTTGGCCATGGTCCTAGCATCATTTTGCAAGTTGCTCGAGATTTCGTCCACTTGGTGAGATAGTCTTGTGAGTACTATGTTGTAAGGTTGATTGGACCAATGAAGTCAATTCTCCACTTCTTGAATGGCTGGCATGCGACCACCTAGATCAACTCCATTTTGTCCTTATGATAGGGATTTGGTCCATTGGCACTCATCAACGTGCTTCACAAACTTATATGCATTGCAGAATAGCGTTGGCCACCACAATTGAGACTGGAGCACCTTGCGTGCTATGGTGTCTCCATTGAAATGCCCTCCACTAATCCTGCCATGTGCTTCCTTGAGCACATCATAAATTTTTTATTCCTCTCACACACATCTCTTTAAGAGTCTATCATGTCCTAACTTATACAATTGACATGCAATCAACTAATAGGGTTGGGACCTTCAAGATTAGTCTTTTTAACCTAGTTTTTTCTATCGGTTCTCAAGGATGTGGACTATGTCATCCACCCAATATGATGTAAGGTCTGCTCTAAATAAATATTGTTTGCTGAACATTCTAAAAAGATGTGCATCTAGTAGTCATCACTTATTCATGTCCAATGGCTTCTCCTATAGGTATGTGAGACATGTGGGTTTGCCCTTGCATCGTATGACCACAGAGAAGTCAAATTCCAACAGCAAAAGTAGCCTTCAAGCAATGTGTCCTATTGTGCAAGGTTTATTCACATGATAAAGCAATTCTTGATGATCCATAAAGAAGGTAAGGGGTGTCACTAAAAGATAGTGTTTGAAACTTTTTATGGCATGGAAGGTAATGGACCAATATGGGGCTCTTAAGATAGGAGCTAAAGTTAGAGCTTGTTTAAACCTTTCATAGGCCTATTGACATTCTTTTGTCCACTCAAATACTATTAATGGTTTATACAAAGGTCTACCGATCAACGCATAGTTTAGTACAAACCACTGATAGTATCATGTGTGGGCCAAGAAACATTGAACTCCCTTGAAGTTGGTCGAAGGGGGAAGGTCTATAATCACCTGGACTTTAGAGAAGTTTGTAACTATCCCATTCCTCAACACAATGTGCCCTAAAATAAAATTGTGCTTTATCCAAAACTAGCACCTTAAGGGGTTCAATGAGAGACCATATTGCTAACAATATTCAAAGATTATTCGCAGCTTTTCCAAGTGCTCTTCCCAGTTGGTGTGGATACACAGATTATCGATTGTAATATTTCCATGCAAAAAAAGTTAGTTGGTTAGTTCAAAAGTTAGTTAGTCAATTAATAAGTTAGTAAGGTTATTAACTAAAGTAAAAAATTAACTAACGTTAATAACTAACTAACATTAAAAATAAATAAATAAATAAAACTAAGATTTGTAATCCGACATTTTTCTCGGATTGACAAGGACCATAGCCACCCTTCATGGAAGTTACAACATGAACGAGAGTTATGAGCTATATTAATAACTACTATTAATGTGTATAGTATGCATGGTCCAAAAATATTAGACTTTTATTATATTTTTGGGCAAAACTAGCATATTCTAGATATTTTTTATATTATCCTAAAAAGATATGGATATTTCTAGAACTTGATGTCTTTCTTTTTTTTAAGCAAGTGATATTTTAGTTAGTTTTGGAGATTTTATTTTTAAAAAAGAAGAAGAGAGATATTGGTGAAATCGGGTGCATATCGCGATCGCAGTCTACAAACAAAAAATAACACTTTGAAAAGGAAGAAGAAATAGGAGTCAACTAGAAGATTTCTAATCAAGTGTCTTGGTGTTTTACCCCTCTTTTGGAGCCAACGGAACCATTAGATTTATGATTTGATCATCAGATCACTGATTTCTCCAAGATCCCCCTCCACAAAGAGCTCCACTTCTCAGCCACAACCCTTCTTCTCTAATTCACTATAAATAAGAGGCATGGGAAGCAGTTAGAGGGACACAAGGAGACCCCGAGAGGCTATAAGAGAGAGTTAGAGAGAGAGAGATAGAAGGATACCCCTCCAAGAGACTGCGAGAAGGAGCTTGAGAGAGAGACACACACACACACAGAGAGAGAGAGAGAGAGATAGGGATTACCCTGAGAGGCTGCGAGGGAGGAAGTTAGCTCAATTGCCATGTCTCAGTTTTCGACTAAGCCATCTTCTCTTACGCTCTCTCATCTCAAATCTATTCCACCTTCCCTATCTCTCGAACCACTCGTGGACGATGGCACCAAATCGACAAAGTGGAAAGACCATGGCAACCACCGCAACCGGTTAAGCAACGGATATTGCCAAGGATACGGGAGTGCCTGAGGTTGCCGGCGTTGCCACTACCAATGGAACATCAGGTGTAGCTAATGCAAGTGCAAGTAAAGACGAAATTCCTAATGTCGTCATGCTGCCAAACTAGGTTATTCATTACTAGATTATTATTTTGCCATATAAAATAATTACATAAAAATATTAGCTTCCATATTTTTCACTTATACCAATTCATAACTCATCTAGAAAGCATACTAGTACAAGCATAAACCATTAATCATTATGAACTATAGCTAGATTAATTGAGATTCTAAATCGTAGAATCATGTTAGAAATAGTTACGGATGGATATTGCACATATGTCTTTATGCGCATTCAATATAGTTATGGTCAAATGCGACAAGGTTAAGAGTTGACTAACACTTGTTATGAAAACTGAATGTCTATTTAAGAGTCCTATAAGTCATCTCATTGAGCTATTGGCACAATATATTTCTTTAAAGAATTTCGCTTATGTTGGGTAAGATAGCCCAAACGGGAAATTCATGCCTTCTTTAACATGTTGTAAGAGATGTACTCAATACTTCTTTATGGGGAGGAGAATCCTCATTAAAATGTAAGGTTACATTAGGATAAGGTCTACCTTGGCTACGTGAAGCTGTGAATTGCACGATGGTGTGATTGTCATTGCATCATTTGATATACATTTGAAAGGATTGTTTGTGTTTGCTAGAATCTAGATCTCTAATTGAAATTGTTGACAAATAGAATAAAAGAAAGGATCGTGTTAGGCTATCCCCAAGCTAATGGCGAGACCCTACTCCAAGGGGGTCATGGTCAACAGTAGGGATAGTCTCTGGCAGTAGGAAATGTAGGTGCATGAGGGGGATCTAGCTATAAATCGTGCAGTGTTCCTAGAATCTGACGAGCCCCTTCGTGACCCAAGATGGGATCCTGGAACCCTAAATACTAGTTATAAGGGTGGAATCTTGGTGGGCAGAATACCCTCGTGGAATTCTATGTATCTTCCACAAGGTCGAAAAGATGAAAATTGTAAGAAGATTCCAATATAATAAAGAAGTTTGCTTTATTCAATGACTTTTTTAATTGTATGCATGTCTATGAGATAAATTACGTGAAGAAACATGTGATTTAACGGACTAATTAAGGAAGCTGGTTGTATATTTTCCAATAAATATATTGTAGGTAATTAAAAAACTAAAGATGACACCACCATCAAAGGAAAGCAGGTGGGTGTAACCCCCGAGGGGTCCGTCCAATAGTAGGGTGGACCTGGTTAGCTGTGAGCTTTTCTAAATCAGCAATAGAAATAGGAAGACAATAAATTGACTAATTAGTTATTAGGTAGAACTGACTTGCATTGTTTTAGGGGATCGGAATGGGATTTTGCCTTATGGGCAGGAGGGTTGATACCGCACTTCCCTTCGTCTCCCATTCTCTTTGAACCAAGTGCAATGGCAAGTCCACTTCAGATCGAGTAATCTTGTAAAAGTGAAAACTCAAAATTAATGATGCTAGCTGCCTGCTAGGAGACCCATTTGATTTTAGGAATCCGAAAATTCAGCACAATCCTAGTGGGTTTGGCCGGAACTTTCTCGTTGTGAAGTAGACTCACTAGGGCCTAAGTGACAAACCCCGTGATGTTCCAAGGGAGAATCATGCGGCATCAATTTTAGGAAACCTACTAATGGACTACTAAAAGGTGTGCTGTGGATTGAGACTGGCGAACACCTCACAATTGGTATCAGAGTTCATGTTAGCATATGTTAACTGTGAGACGAACAATGTGAAAAAGCTGAAAAATCTAAAGTAGAAGACAAAGCCAAGGAAAAAGTGAAACAAAAGATGAAGGCACGCCAAGAAAAATATGGAAGCACAAGAAGTGTAGAAAAGTCCTAAATAAAGGAAAAAGGCGCACAAGAAAAAGTGCAAGTCAATACTTTTGTAAAAGAGCACAAGCGCATCATGGTTTAATTTAAAGAGCGTCGAGCTCTCACCCTTGCAATTTGTAAAGGTAGATAGGAGGTAGGAAGGAAGCTAGGAAGATAGAAGGATAATGGGAAAAAGGGCCTAGGCCACGGCGAGCCATGTAAAAAAGGAGATAAGGGGATGGCTGGCCAAAAGGGATTTAGGGTTTTGTATATAAAGTTGAAAAGTGAATGAGAAGCTCATTCTTGTGTGTGGCCAAAAGTAGCTCTCCTCTTCTTCTTCTTCTTTTTCTTCTTCTTCTTGCTTGCTTGAGCTTGTGCTTGAGAGAGGGAGTGTGAGAGTGTAAGGAAGTGAGTGTGTGAGGGTGAGGGACCGGGGAGGAGAAGCTCTCCATCTTCTCCTCTCTTTTTCTCTTATCTTCTCTTCTCTTGTCTTGCTCGTGGCAATGGAGCTTGGAGCATGGAGCTTGCTTGAAGCTTGCACTTGGATCGTGGAGCTACCGGAGTGCACAGGAGAGGAGGTAACTCGATCGGCATGGAGGTAAGCTCACTACACCCGTAGATATGGATGGTGCGTTGGCTATATGAGAGGTAGCCCTTAGTGCTCGACTTGGAACGCTTGAAGCAATAAGCAGTCCGTGGGTCTTGGCGGTTGAGCGAAAGCTCCCACAACATAGAATATGACGTAAGCTTAAGGAAAAAAAATTTTAAAAAAAAACATATCCTAGGATATGTTTTCTTCTCTTTATTAATGTATTTTTTTGAATTATGGCAGAGTAATGAATCGTGGAAACGATTCTTAATCTTCCGAGTAATGTTTATGTCAGCTATGCATTCATCTAGTTTTGCCTGGAAAATTCAGATGATGCGGGTATTAGATCAGTTGCACAACCCCTCGCCTCTATATCGTGAAAGACAATGGATGATTAGCTGAGGATATTGCTATATCGATGCAAGCCATCTAGCTTATCTTCAAAATAATTTAAAAATGGTAAAATGGATGGAAGATCTTAAAGTTGTCGAGATCTATCTATTTTATGAGGCCAATGTAAACTCAACCTTGTATACTAGAGGCAAGAAGATCAAACTAAACTAGTTTATCTATGAGGAAGTTACAAAGATCCTTCCAGTTAACAAAATAAAAGTAGTAGGTCGCTCTAGCCACCGCAACTATAAAAAGGACGGATTTCCTGAACTCCCTCAAAAATATAGATTCATAGATATCTACTCTCCGAATCCAAGTTACTTCATAGAGGATGTATCAAAGTGTCATGCTTAGATTGTAGTAGGGAATCCTTTCCTGGAAGAAAATAAGATGAGCCTGCGAGCTATCTGAATAATGTATTTATTTCCATCTGATTACCTTGTACATCCGTTGTAATAAAGATTGATTGATACTTTATTAATCAGAAAAATAATGTAGCTTTATTTTCCCTTGAAACCTTTGAAATTGCAATTTAACTTTAGCAATGGGAAGAGAGTTTTATTTGAAAATTGTCTCAATAAACTAAGCGAGAAATAATTTAAGTATTGAACTCTAATATTGACACTATAAATTTCATAAAATTTAACTTGCGAATTGTTGAAAATTTCCCAAAATCTCACACCCACAATAATTCCTAACAAAGCTCAAGAGAAAAGGAATCTTTTAAAGCAAGTCAAACCCCCGCAATTTGACGGGAAAGGCGAGAATGTGGAAGCTAATGCAGAGATTTGAATCAAATCCATGGAAGATTATTTTACTGCTATTGGAACTATCCCAGCCAACCAAGCCATGATAGCAAAGCTAAAATTAATTGGAGCTCGACTTTTGTGGAAGTAGTGGTGTCGAGATCAAGGTGTCCCTGAAAATACCATTACTTGGGATTTGCTGAAAGAAGTTATAAAAGGAAGATATTTACCTCCAGCTTTTCGCACCCAGAAGATGAATCAATTCTTTAAATTGAAGCAAATGGGATTGACCTTGGAAGCATATTACTCCAAGTTTGTTTCCCTTCTTAAATATGCACCCCCCATGGATAATGTTCAACAAGTGTCCCCAAGTTCTGCAATGGGCTAAATTATCCTCTGAATACTCGTTTGGAATTAATGTGCCCAATAGACCTCCATGATGCTTTGATTCGAGTTGCTCCTATTGTGCGGGAAATACAACCAAAGCCTAATAGTGATAAGTTCTGGAGCTACAATAACTAGAACAAAGGAGGATTCAAAGGTCAAGCAAAAAGAGCCCAAGGCCAATTTTACCAAGGTCAAAAGAAAAAGGCAAAATCCGATGCAGTTGGAAATTTTGTTCCTACCCAGGGAAACAGGGATGGTCTTAGGTGCTTCCACTGTAATGAGACAAGACATTTCAGGTGAGATTGTCCAAAGCTTGGTGGAAACCATCGCCAAGGCCAATTTCAAGGTCAAGGTAGAACTGCCCAAGGCCATGGTCAAGTAGCTACGGCAAGAGGAAGAATATCAAATATTACCCTAAAAGATACTAATAGGGAGGAAGAACCTACTATGGAAGAAGATATTGAAAGAGCAACTGTTCATGTTGCATTCCACAGGAAAGGTCCAAACCGTCAATATTCAGTAATACAAATACCAACTAGTCACGAAGGTAAATCATTTAAAGTTTTGATTGATTGTGGTAGTACACACTCGTTTATTTCACCCAAGTGTGTTAAGAAGTTAGCAATAGATATAGTAAATGCATCAAAACTACTTGTGGAATTAGCAAATGGAAAGGAAGTACTTTCTACACAACAAATAGCCAAGGTAGAGTTTAAGCTAGGAGAAAACCTTTCAAGTATGAGGTTCAAAGTAATGAACTTAGGAGCCTATGAATGTTTACTGGGAATGGATTGGTTGATTCCCAATGATGCTCATATCCATTGTGGAAAAGGTCAAGTTGCCTTTCAAGATTTGAATGGTGAAATAGCAACTACACAAGGTGAAACAGGGAAACCTAAAGTTCAATTAGCAAAAGCTTCTCGAATTGTGAAAGGCTTAAAGAAGGGATTACCTGTTTACTTGATCAAGCTTAACAAAATAAATCAAGATGGTCAAGTAGAAGAAGAACCATCCTGGTTAAAAGAGTACACTGACATATTTCCTGAAGAGCTAAAGAGACCTTACAAAATGTCTATTCCTGAAGCCATCAAACTAAAAGAGCAACTCAAGCAACTGCTAGAACAAGGGTATATTTGGCCAAGTAGTTCACCATGGGGAGCCCTAGTATTATTCCAAAAGAAGAAAGATGGAACTCTCCATCTTTGTATTGACTACCGAGGGCTAGACCAGTTAACAGTAAATAATAAGTACTCAATCCCGAGGATAGAGAACGAGCTTCTTGATTGTCTACAAGGAGCAAAGATCTTTTCTAAGATTGATCTTCGGTCAAGATATTATCAGATTAGAGTAAAAAATGAAGATATTCCAAAGACTGCCTTCAACACAAGATATGGTCATTTCGAATTCATGGTGATGTCATTTGGATTGACAAATGCTCCAGCTACCTTCAACAGGTTAATGCATGACATTTTTAGACCTCTGATGATTTTGTTCTTGTATTCTTTGATGATGTCATAACTTATTCTAAGGAGGAAGAAGATCATGAACCACATCTTCGCATTAACACACAAGTTGTATACCAAGAAAAAGAAGTGTGCATTCTTCAAAAGGAGGATTGAGTACTTGGGATTCATAGTGTCTCTGCTAAAGGTATATCAGTAGATCCTACCAAGGTCAAAGATGTTCAAAATTGGCCACCCCCAACGACTATCAAGGAAGTGAGAATTTTTCTAGGTCTAACAGGATGGTATAGAGTATTCATCAGAAACTATGCTCAAATTGCAGCACCTCTTACAGACTTACTCAAGAAGCAAGCTACCATTAACTGGACGCCAATTAAATAGTCTAGCTTTGAGCAACTAAAGCATAGCTTGGTAACTGCTCCTATTTTAAGGCTACCAGACTTAAGCAAGGAATTTGAAGTTGTCACAAATGCCAGCTCTCTTGCATTGGGATGTGTACTAATGCAGGAAGGTCATCATGTAGCTTACTCTTCAAGAAAATTGAAAACCCATGAAAAGAGATATGCTACTCACGACCTGGAGTTGTTAGCTGTGATTCACGCTCTCAAATTATGGAGACATTACTTGCTTAGAAATAAGTTTTCTTTAGTCACAGATCATAAAAGTCTTAAGTGGGTTTTTACTCAACCTGATCTTAATATGAGGCAACGACGTTGGATCGAGATTCTATAGGAGTGTGACTTTGAAATTAAGTTCAGACCTGGTAAAGAAAATGTAGTAGCAAATGCCCTTAGCTGTAAAGCCTTCCTTAATGCTCTTATCACTGAAGAACCATCTAGGGCAAATGCCCTTAGCCGTAAAGCCTTCCTTAATGCTCTTATCACTGAAGAACCATCTAGGGCAGAAACTCTAGCTACAATGGTATCAATGCCAACTAATCATGTCATTGACTTGACCAAGGACAAAGCAAATAAGGACCCAGACTATCAAGAATTGTTTTGGGAGGTTCAAAATAAGGAACAAGATCCCAAACTCAAGACTAAGTATCAGGAATTCTCTACAAATGAAGACGAAGGACTTGTTTATTTTAGAATGAGACTATGCATTCCTTCAAGTCAGACTCTCAAGAGAAGGATACTTTGGGAAGCAAATGATTCTCCTTTTTCAGGACACCTAGGGTATGCAAAAACCCTTAATGCTATCAGGAAAAGCTATTACTGGCAAAAACTCAAGGGTAATGTACTTAAGTATGTCACTGAATGTCTAAATTGCCAAAGGGTAAAAATTGAACATGTCAAGTTACCATGAAAACTCCAGCCACTTGACATTCCCCAAATGAAATGGGAATTTATTAGAATGGACTTTGTAGTTGGGTTACCTTCTGTACAAGGAGGATATAAATCAATAATGGTGATACTAGGCATGCTAACAAAGATTGCTCATCTTATTCCAACAAAAACCCATTACAAAGCTTCAGATATTGCTAGAATTTTTGTAAAAGAGATTTTTAGTTTGCACGGGTTACCTAAAAGGATCATCAATGATGGTGATTCTCTTTTCACATCACACTTTTGAAAGAGTATATTTGAAGCCATTGGAACCCAGCTTTATTTCAATACTGCTTATCATCCACAAACTGATGGGCAAACAGAATGAGTTAATCAAGTAATTGAGGATATTGTGCATGCATATTGCAGCAAGGAACCTAGAAGGTGGATTCAATACCTATCCTTAATGGAATTTGCTTATAGTGCATCCTATCATCAAAGTATTTAGATGACTTCATTTCATACACTATATGGTCAAGATTGTCGTATGCCACTTAACTTTTTCAATCCTACTCTAAGGGTAGAAGCGTCGAGAAAAATGTTAGAAGAAATGGATGATCAAATCAAGATTATCAAACGGGATATTTAAGCTGCCAAGGACCGATAAAAGGCGTATGCTGATCTCTGAAGAGGCAAGAACAAATATTCAAAGAGGGGGACATGGTCTTCATCCGTGTCCATCCAAAGAAGAGTTCTTTATCTTTAGGAGAATTTAAGAAGCTAAGTCCATAATATTGTGGACCCTATAAGATTCTCAAGTCCTTAGGACCAAGCGCTTATAGGATACAACTCCTTGAGAATATTAAAATCCACAATGTATTTCATGTTAGCTTATTGAAAGCCTACGTAGCTAACCTTAACCATATCCTTGATGATCAACAAGTTGTAATACCGAACCAAGGAGTCCTTGAGCTACAACCTAACACAGTAATTGATGTAAGGGAGAGAAAATTGAGGAGTAGAATCCTTAGAGAGAATACCTTGTCAGTGAAAGGACTATCTTGAATAAGATGCTACATGGATAGATGAGAATGCTCTTCATCAACAATACCGAAGGTTTCTCTCAAGATGAGGACATCTCAATTTCTCTAAGGGGAGGAGGATGTTATATTTCCACACAATAAAATTTAGTTGGTTAGTTCAAAAGTTAGTTAGTCAACTAATAAGTTAGTAAGCTTACTAACTAAAGTTTTAAAAAAATAACTATCGTTAACAAGTAACTAACATTAAAAATAAATAAATAAAACCAAAAATCGTAATCTGACATTTTTCTTGGATTGACAAGGATCATAGCCACCCTTCATGGAAGTTACAATGTGAACGAGAGTTATGAGCTATATTAATCACTAGTGTTAATGTGTATAGTATGGATGGTCCAAAAATATTAGATTTTTATTAGATTTTTGGGTGAAACTAGCATATTCTAGATATTTTAGATATTATCCTAAAGAGATATGGAGATTTCTAGAACTCAATGTCTTTCTTTTTTTTAAGTGAGTGATGTTTTAGTTAGTTTTGGAGATTTTATAAAAAGAAAAAAAAAAAGAGAGAGATATTGGTGAAATTGCGCGCACCGCGATTGCAATCTACAGACAAAAAACAGCACTTCGAACAGGAAGAAGAAGGAGTGAACTGGAAGATTTCTAAGCAATTGTCTTGGTGTTTTACCCCCTTTTAGAGCCATCGAAACCATCAAATTTATGATTTGAGCATTATATCACTGATTTCTCCAAGATCCCCCTCCATAAAGAGCTCCACTTCTCAGCCACAACCCTTCTTCTCTAATTCATTATAAATAAGAGGCATGGGGAGCAGTTAGAGGGACACAAGGAGACCCCGAGAGGCTGCAAGAGAGAGGTAGAGAGAGAGAGATAGAAGGATACCCCTCCAAGAGGCTACGAGAAGGAGCTTGAGAGAGAGAGAGAGAGAGGGATTACCCTGAGAGGCTGC
The DNA here is from genome assembly GCF_053477565.2 of Lygodium microphyllum. Lineage (NCBI taxonomy): Eukaryota > Viridiplantae > Streptophyta > Polypodiopsida > Schizaeales > Lygodiaceae > Lygodium > Lygodium microphyllum. Next base: position 124,182,044 of record NC_141152.1, on the reverse strand, counting down.
GAGAGAGGAAATTAGCTCAATTCCCCTGTCTCAATTTTCGACTAAAGCCATCTTCTCTTATGCTCTCTCATCTCGAATCTATTCTGCCTTCCCTATCTCTCAAACCACTCGTGGACGATGGCTCCAAAGCGACAAAGTGGAAAGACCATGGAGACCATCACAACAGGTCAAGCAACGGATATTGCCAAGGATACGGGAGTGCCCGAGGTTACCGGTGTTGCCACTACCAACGGAACATCGGGTGTGACTAATGCAAGCACAAGTAAAGATGAAATTCCTAATGTCCTCATGCTGCCAAACTAGGTTATTCATTACTAGATTATTATTTCTCAATATAAAATAATTACATAAAAATATTAGCTTCCATATTTTCACTTACACGAATTCATAACTCATCTAGAAAGTATACTAATACAAGCATAAACCATTAATTGTTATGAATTACAGCTAGATTGATCGAGATTCTAAATCCTAGAATCATGTTAGAAATAGTTATGGATGGATATTGTACATATGTCTTTATACACATTCAATATAGTTATGGTCAAATGCTCATGATGAGCAGGTTGACTGATTGTTTGCCATGCAGCATGTGTCTAAGAATGCATCTAGGCAGAACAAAGATGAGAGATGGTACATTGATTCATGGGCTTCAAATCATATGACATCCCATGGAGAATGGTTTGATGAGATGGTTGGCGGATTGGCCATGTGAATGTACAAAAGCTGAAATCTATGTAGCAGAAGGAGATTGTGCTTGGACTGCCTAAGTTCAAGTATCATGAATTTGGACATGTATGTGATGCATGTCAGTTTGGAAAGCAAGCATGGTTTCCATTTATGAGACATGTATGGAATAGCTCATGACCCTTGCAGTTGGTACATTCACATGTATGGGGTCCGTCTCATAATGCTTCGTTTGGTGGTGCTCATTACTATGTATCCTTCATTTATGATTTCAGTAAGTATACTTGGCTTTACACACTGAAACATAAGGATGATGTGTTTGATGCATTCAAGGACTTTAAGAAGCATGTTGAAAATGAGTTGAGCTGTAAAATTTCATGTCTTAGATCAGATGGAGGTGGAGAATATGTCTCTAATTACTTCGACAGGTACCTTTCTAAATATGGGATCAGAAGAGACAGTTAACTTGCAACTATACACCACAGCAAAATGGTGTAGCAGAAAGGGAAAATGGGGTACTGATGGAATCAACAAGAGCTATGCTGAATGAGAAAAGTTTGCCAACTGGTTATTGGGCTGAAGCAATAGTGGTTGCTATCTATGTGCTGAATAGAACCCCTACAGCATGGATTTATGATGTAACTCCATATGAGAGGTTGTATGGTCATAAGTCTGACATTTCACACTTCAATGTATTTTTCAACATTACATATGTGCATGTTCCTAATGAAAAGAGGAAGAAATTGAATCCTAAATCTATCAAGAGTGTGTTCCTTGGTTATGCACAAGACCGGAACGCTTACAAGTGTTATGTACCGTCTACACATGAGACGTTGATTAGCAGAGATGTTGTTTTTGATGAGCTAGCATCATGGTATGGTAATCCTTTTGCAATGGCTACTGATGGATTAGCCAGCACTAGTAATGTTGAAAATACACCTACAGTAAGTACATCTATGAGTGGTCCTACAAGTGATGGGTCACCTACAGTAAGTCCTTGGTCAGGACCCTTGCGGAGTCGTACTCCTACGTCCACTGACACGGATATGTCAATGAGGGGAAGATTGGATAAGGGAAAAGAAAATATGCTTGAGGATGTGACAGGTCCACTTACAGCGGGCTATGAGTCATCTAATAGGGACAGTTTGGATAGTGAGTTGGACATTCCATCTGTTAGTATGCCTGGAGCAAGGCAGAGTCGTTATGTACCGCCTCATGAGAGGCAAGCTCAAAGTGAGCCACAGTTACGGAGATCTGAGAGAGTCAAAAAACTAGTTGATAAGTTTACATACATTGGTTATTTAGCCCGCCATTATGCATATATGGCTAGTGTGACACGTTGCAAAGAACCTACAAAGTTTGATGATACAGTTATAGATGATAATTGGCGTGGTGCCATGGATGAGGAGTATACAGCCCTGGCTGAAAATGACACATGGGAATTGGTTGAGTTTCCTGAAGGCAAAGTCCCCATTGGCTACAAATGGGTGTACAAGGTTAAGTGCAAGTTTGATGATGTAGTTACAAATGATAACTAGTGTGCTGCCATGGATGAGGAGTATGCAACCTTGGCTGAAAATGAGACATGGGAATTGGTTGAGTTTCCTGAAGGCAAAGTCCCCATTGGCTGCAAATGGGTGTACAAGGTTAAGTGCAAGTCAGAAGATTCATTAGAATGCTATAAGGCCAAGCTGGTTGCAAAAGGATATTCACAGCAATATGGCCTTGACTATGAGGAGACTTTTAGTCCGATGGCTAAAATAGCAATAGTCAAAACTGTCATTGCTTTGGCAGCATGCAAAGGCTGGAAACTATGGCAAATGGATGTCAAGAATGCTTTCTTGAATGGTGATTTAGTTGAGGAAGTATATATGGAGCAGCCTGAAGGCTATGTTCACCCAGGCTTTCCTGCACATGTATGTAAACTGAAAAAGGCTTTATATGGGCTGAAACAGGCACCTAGAGCATGGAATGCTCGAATTAGCAGTTATTTACAGCAACATGGATTTAGATTGGGTGATGCAGATCACAATCTGTTCACGAAGAAGACAGATCGTGGATATGTGTTTCTAGTGGTTTGTGTAGATGATCTTATCATCATTAGAGATGATGAAGAGGGCATTGCTGAAATTGAATCATGTTTACATGCTAAATTCAAAGTCAAAGACCTTGGTGAACTAAAGTATTTTCTTGGGATTGAGGTAGTCTCTACGCCTCAAGGTATATGGCTGCTAGAGAAGTAGTATGCTCATGACATGTTACAAAAGTATAGTATGGCTAAATGCAAGCCTATGGAGACACCTCTTGATCATTATGTCAAGCTACAGATTAATGTTGGGAATGATATAGAGAATGTGATGATGTATCGACAGATGGTGGGCAACTTGATATACTTCCGTCCTGACTTATGTTATGCAGTGGGGCTGATTAGTCAATTCATGCAGAAGCCTTGCAAACCACATTTAGATACAGTCAGGAGAATCCTAAGATATGTAAAGGGTACTACAGATTATGGGCTATTTTATGCATATGGAAAATCCCTTGACTTGACACGGTTTACTAATGCTGATTGGGCTGGTTGTGCCTATGACAGGAGGTCAAGCAATGGTTATGCATTTGGATTTGGCAGCAGTATGATTAGTTGTTTGGCAGAGTAAGAAACAACCTAATGTTGCATTGTCTAGTACAGAAGTTGAGTACATAGAAGCTACCTTAGCGGCTTGCAAAGCAATTTGGTTGATGAAACTGCTGAAAGATTTGGGAATACAGCTAGAAAGCAGTGTGAGATTACATTGTGATAACCTCAGCAATGTTATGTTGATTAGCAATCATGTCTACCATGCTAGGTCCAAACATATTGAGGTTCACTACCATTTCATCAGAGAGATGGTTCTTACAAGGCAGATTGACTTGATTCATGTGAAGACTAAAGATCAGGTAGCAAATATATTTACCAAGTCTCTTGGTAAAAAAAAAGTTCATATATTTCAGACAGCTACTTGGAGTTTATCAGATGGTTTGAGCTTGAGGGGGAGTGTTAGAATATCAAGCTCCTGTTACTCTTCAGTCGGTCTATCTTTATGTGTGTGACCAACATTAGCTGGATACATCTGTACACATGTATGACATTCAATAAGTCGGTGTAGTCAGTGACTTAACCACAGTTAGTCTTGGTTAGTCAAACCTATGTGTGTAAGTCTCTTTCAATTAGTATGATGGAAGAATAATGAAAGAAGAACAACAATGAGCTGAGGCTCATCTTCTGCTCCACTTTGTCTCTCTCCCTCTCTTCCAACACAAATCATGGACACCCACACTTGTGACCTCAGGTTGGCATGCAATCTCCATTTTCATTCACCTTGATCCATGTTTCTTGCCAAAAACTACTGCCACATGTCCCTTTAGCCGACCCTCTTCTTTGTCAACACTACCATGGTGCCTCCAAAAAACACTGCTTGGTATACTATTTGATGGGGGAAAGCTACTAAATCAGGCCTTGGTCTTTAAGAATCCATACCTCTCGAACTAACATGTTGCATGTCCAATTCTTGTTCCTCTAATACCTCAAGCATTGTCTTCTAAGATATGGTCAAGTTGAACCCTGAACTAATAACATGCTAGCACATAGGCCTTTAGCTACTACTGCTCCAAATCATGCAACTAGTACCATGTGCATGACATCAATAGTTGCAAAGTGGGTTTCCAAGATTCAATGCCAAAGCAATCAAGTCCCATCAATCTTCACATCATCATGGGTGAATTAGAATAGGTTAAAATGAGAGTGCTTATGGATACTCAAGAACATATTATGAAGGCTCTACATATGCAACATTTTCTTTTCCTAAGCTTGATGAGAAACTTGAATAGAAATATGAACTCAAGCTCTCTTGGGTCCTCACAATTGACTACCCATGCTACAATTGAGACAACCTTCCTAGATATCCTAGTTATGCTTACATAGAGCACTCAAATTGTATCGATATGCCCAACTAGGAGCTAACAATAACATGCATCCAAGACTCATAAATGGTTATATTTGTCAATGTTTTGAAGCATATACTATGACAATGGCTATATAAATGCAACACAATATGAAGAAATGTTTAGTAACCGTGACAGTACACCATGAAGCACACATCCAATTTGGATGTCATTATGTAGATGTAGATGCAACCCAATTTATTAGCTCTAACAACATCAATAAATAGTTATATTCATGAGTGGTTCTTGTTGAGAATGTAAGCATGTGAACTCTCCTTATACTAGAGGGGATAAGGGTAGCTTAGTGTGAATGGTCCTAAGGGGAAGGGGAAACCCTAACCCTATCCACTTGGGGCTATATAAATAGCCCATGGGTCTACATCAACTTGTGAGTGAGAGTGACCCAAGTTATGCTTTCATGAGCAACTGAATAAGCAAGACTTGTTCTTGTACTTGTGAGCTCTTCTCTCCCTCTTGTGCACACTTCAATCTTTGCTTCCACTCTGATTTTCCACATGGTATCAGAGCCATCTCTGATCCTTCAGCTTCCCTTGGCCTCTTTACACACCTCAGTGCACAAGAAGAGCTTTTGCCCTCTCATTTACCTTCCTTTTCACCATAGCCAGCTTGACCTGCCTCTATTGGAGCACCTGGGGAGAGCAAAGGAGAGCATTCCAACTCATGATTCCTTCTGGAGATCTTCTCCTCAACTCAGGGAGCTTCAGGATGGCACATTAAAGGTAGGGATTAGGCAATCTATAGGGAAGCATTGCTCAGGTACCAAAAATCAACACAGTTTTGGCAGCGTGAAGTCCCAGAGTATGGCATGATCTGCATGCGGTGCAATCTTCCTAGTTATTATAGGGCAATTGTAGCCCCTATAGTGGACTATCTTCACCTAAGAGGGCTTGCACTAATTCCTCCTCTACTGGTTGTTGTGATCAAAACCCTAACCGTGGGTTTTCTAGAAACCATAGCCAAGAAGCTTCAGGCTTCCTATTTTCCACTTTTTTTAATCTGAGAATCATTAACAGTGATTTTAATCTCACTGAAGCACATGCTATAAAGTGTATTCCTGATTTTTGAATAGCTTCAACACTTGAGGACATCAAAAGCTCACCAAGAAGCTTGCTCTCAACACCAATAATGAGTCAAGTATCTCACCAAGATTGATAAGGTAAATACCTAAGCATCTCAATCTTGAGATGAGTGCTTCTAAGCACTAAAAAGGCATTTAGTGACATTAGTACTATTGCCTTATGTCGAAACATGAATATTGATGTGATTGAGATCTCCTCGAACTCTTCAGCAAGTGTCAAAGTCATTAATTGGCCTTGCTCAACCAAATGTTTGTACACTAAACCACAAGGTGGGGAGAAGCCAAAAGTCCACCTCATTGATACCTAGGAAAACATTAAAACTTAAATCAAGGGTTGTTCGAAGGACAGGACCGCCAAAATCTTACCTTGAGATATTACATATGTATGATTTTCAACCTTTTTCATCCTTACAGCTTTAAAGTTGGTTATCATTTGTAGGGCTATCAATTCTGTTATTTGGTTCGTACTTGGCCACCTGCAAAGGACTAGACACTGCCATTGCCTAAGGCAATAGGTAAGACCTTCCTATAATGTCCATCGCCTATGCAGATGTAAGGCCTCAAATCCGCAAGTTTAATGGAAAAGATTTCAATCCCCTGCAAGTCCTGGTAAAATATAAAATGATGGAATGGGGATATTGGCCCTTCATAAAAGGGACCAAAGTTATTGACCCATCAAACCCCCTTGATGTAGAAGATGATGAAAGATCTCAGGCCATCATCATGCTTCATTTGGATGAATCCTTAATTCATCATATTGACCAACTCTCCACTGTCAAGGAGAAGTGGGATAAGCTTGAAAGGCTCTATGGCGTTATAGGGAAGAACTCCAAGATTTTTCTAAAGATTGAATTTTTTAGCTTGGAGTATAAGCAAGGAGAAGATCGAAGTAAGTTTATTTCACATATGAAGAGGCTCATGGCACAACTAGCCTCCGTTCAAGCACCAATTCATGATGAAGATGCCATTGCCATCCTCTAAAGTCTATAAAGAAGGTCTTTCCAACCCTTCTTACTACCCTTACCAATATCCCGAATCCAACTTTGGCAAGTACTATCCATTCATGTCTGGATGAAGAGAAGAGGAACCATAACGAAGGCACTTCAGCATTTACTTCCCGTGAGCAAGTGTTAGTCCATACAGTTTCTACAATGTGCTCCTTTTGTCATAAAAAATGGCATATTGTAAGTAATTGCTAGAAGAAGTGCCCCGAAAAAATGGAGTGCAATAAATTCAAAAAGATTGGGCATATCACTAGTAAGTGTCACAGTGTTCTAGATCAACCTAAAGAATTGGAGCTAACTTTGCCTCCCAATCCACTGAAGATGGACTCTTTTAAGTCTTGTAAACTCTCTACCTATAACCATCTTTTGTAGCCTGATTTATAAAGGCATCTCATTATGGATTAAGGGGGGCATCCTATCATGGTTTATCCAATGCCACCTAGCATTGAGGGGGGGTGTTGAGAATGTAAGCATGTGAACTCTCCTTATACTGGAGGGGATAAAGGTAGCTAAGTGTGAATGGTCCTGAGGGGAAGGGGAAACCCTAACCCTAGCCAACTAGGGCTATATAAATAGCCCATGGGTCTACATCAACTTGTGAGTGAGAGTGACCCAAGTTGTACTTTCATGAGCAACTGAATAAGCAAGACTTGTTCTTGTACTTGTGAGCTCTTCTCTCCCTCTTGTGCACACTTCAATCTTTACTTTCACTCTGATTTTCCACATTTCTAGTACAACTATTAGATGCAAATAGTACAACACCTTTATAAGAGCCTCGATTTGTAGACCACAAGAAGGTTCTTGCATGATAATGCCTTTGAGCATTTGTGTTGTTGTAAGGATTAACAAAACCCTACATGCACAAATCTTTGTAATTATTAGGTGAAGCTCTGTATTGAGATGGCACTCCATAAGAAAGAACATTCTTTTTCTTCTCCCTTTCTTCATTATATTCTAATTAAATTACCTTTCATGGTGGAGCCAAAAGCAAAGGGGAGGAAAATCAATTTTACTGACAATGGAAAATGCCTAAAATTGGTATAATGATAGGCACGTTCAAGAATAGGGCAAAGTAGGGTGCATATCTTTTCTTCTATCCTTGAAAAAGATTGTTTGACTTCACATGTAATGGTGCCATGGCTCATTGGGGACTTTATGAGAGAGAGAGAGAGAGAGAGAGAGAGAGAGAGAGAGAGAGAGAGAGAGAGAGAGAGAGAGAGAGAGAGAGAGAGAGAGAGAGAGAGAGAGAGAGAGAGAGAGAGAGAGAGAGTGTGTGTGTGTGTGTGTGTGTGTGTGTGTGTGTGTGTGTGTGTGTGTGTTTGAATTAGCATGCATGTGATGGTCAAGAAGTAGCCTAAATATGATTGTCATACTTTAAGAGAGAGAGAGAGAGAGAGAGAGAGAGAGAGAGAGAGAGAGAGAGAGAGAGAGAGAGAGAGAGAGAGAGAGAGAGAGAGAGAGAGAGAGAGAGAGAGAGAGTGTGTGTGTGTGTGTGTGTGTGTGTGTGTGTGTGTGTGTGTGTGTGTGTGTTTGAATTAGCATGCATGTGATGGTCAAGAAGTAGCCTAAATATGATTGTCATACTTTAAGAGAGAGAGAGAGAGAGAGAGAGAGAGAGAGAGAGAGAGAGAGTGTGTGTGTGTGTGTGTGTGTGTGTGTGTGTGCATGAGTGCATAAGCATGTGAGCGGCATTTTACTATTTTGAGATCAAGAGTTTCTTTTAAACATGCAAGTGGGCTGTTTTTTAAAGCTTTGAAAGAAATGTTCAGTTTTCAAAATTGGACATTGAATAGGAATAGGAAAATTGAGGTTTGGGTTGTTTTTTTAAGCTTTGAAAGAAATGTTCAATTTTTAAAATTGTCCAGTGAATAGGAATAGGAAATTTGAGGTTTGGGAGCATTCTCTAATTGCTATGTAGGGTCAATGCGAGGTTTAGGAAATCTACAAATTATATAATATAGTTTAAAGTAAAGATAGTACAGAAATATAAATATAGATAGTATGATAGTATGAACTTGCCCCACCTAAGTTTCGAGATGCCTAGTTTGAGTCCATGACTAATTGGCAGCTTTGAGCCATTGATGGTTATCATGGCAATGGTTAGTTATTTAGGCTGCTCAAACTGAATGTAGATGCCTTACACCAAGCCAATGCGGGTGTTGTTGACATGGGATTTCACCAAGACATGGATCTTCATCAACACTAATTTGCAAATGACTATCAACCATATTCTACTTCTCACACGAGGTGGTGGTAACACCCTTTTTTGGATTGGATTGATGCAATCCGATGCGCTCTTGTACCTTAAATATGTGATTATCTTGATTTATTATATGTGCATTCGTCTCTCCTTCTCTCTTCCTTCACCTGCTCTACAATCAATGTCTCTAATTTGGCCTCGCAATGGATTTGTCCTAAGGATTTTGGGTACCTTAAGATACTCTACACACGTTTATTAGTTTTCTAGTATAGGAATCTTAATATACTAAAGCTAAAGTATTAGCAACCCTTAGCCTGGGACTCTTAGATATACAAGGTCATACATTATACATTAACCCATGTGCACATGCACCACACGCACATGCTATGCATGAAAGGACTAGGCTAAGAATAACTAGTGTTGAACACATTTTTGTAGAGTAATCCTGGCCACAAATATGGCCTAGATCTCTGACATAACTAGTATATTTATCGCCTACCTTAATTCACGAGTCCCATTTCTTAGTTGGAAGAGTATCTTTAACATGGAGCTTGTAATTCCCACTAGCTTTACCAATGATGGAATGGATGAAACGTGTACTAACAGTTCATGCCAGAGTTGCAACAAATGTGGATGGGCTTGGAGCTGAAGCAAATTGAGTGTGATACTCATTCTAGACTTAACAGGTTTTCCATTACATGTTAGAGTGTTGCATAGGATAACTCATGATGGTTCTCGATATATATGGCCTTTAGTTTACCCTATTGTCTAATTTTTAGAGACTCATCTATGTAAGATTACTCAGCGATATATACTACTCAACGGTATATACCTTTGTTTTGCAAACTAATGCCAAGAAAAGACTTGGTAATTATAATTGCATCCAACTGGTCATGATTTGTCTATGGGCATTACAAATCCTCATTGCTTGATATTTTAATGGTTTTGAGATTGGTTATCCATTCAAACTATGTATCCTAGATCTAATTATGGATCTCGAGGGGTCCACTTATAAGAAATCATCTACATAACATGCATTCAAAGGATATTAAGAAATACCCTTTCTTTACATGCTATAAGGCCTTAAAAATAACCCCTTTTACTTTACTATACTTATGCATTTTTTCCAAATTATAATTTAAAAACCATACTCTTTATTTTGAACTCACGTCGTATCTTACATATTCCATAAGCTCAACCCCTTGGGTTATGGATGAAGTGAAAATATAGCTGATGGGAGTAGATTGCATGAAAGGGAAACTTGGGGTAGAGCACAAGGAAAACAAACATCTACATCTTAAAAGCCACCAAAATAGGGTGATGAAATTGTGTTTGCAATGTGTGGATAAAGAACAGTGGTCTTGTCCCCAACACCTTTCAATTTGCCTTTCTGGGCATATTGGGATTAAATACACTAAGTATACTCAACATGTTATTAATATTAATAAAGACCTTATACTTTGGTACCTTACATAGTACTTCATGTAGTTTACCTTATTAGTTGGGTTTAGTATCATGCTAGTTCTTATCTCAATGTGATTAGAATTGTCACCATAGGCTCTTTCAAGAGCCATGATGCCTTATGGTGATTTTGAATTGACTTGGCTTGGTGTAGGAGAAACGCCTCTCGTGTGAAGTCTTCGAAGCTGAAATTAATTCTAATTTAAAATATGGTTTAGATTACACTTTGATACATGGTTTAGAAGACATGCAAGCTTTGTACTTGCTTGTCAGTATACTTAACAACTTATCTCTAGCTATCTAGATTGATTGGCTAGGTTAGAGTGCCCCATCTCTTAACATAAAGATTAGAGATCTCCCCAAGTTCTCATCATCAAGCAATAACTCTTCCATATTTGGATCATATCATCCATGGCCTCATACAGTTTGCTAATACATGGCTACATAGCATTAGGAATTCTCAAAAAGCATACTATTGGTTATACCATTGCATCAATCCTCTTTACATCCTCCAAAAAGTCTATTCTCTTTACATTTTCCTTGCATAATATACCAATCGCAATGGTTGCCAAAGTGATGTGGTGAAATCATCACTAATAAACAAGATGTAGTTGCTTCATTATACTAGTGCACTCTCTAAGTTAACCCAACATCAAAAAATTGTATGCAAAACAAGGTTCATAGTAGTTTAGTAGCATCTTTTTAAAACTTTTTGAGAACTCATGGCAAAGGTATTAGTGATTAAATCACCATATAATTTTCATCCCGAATTAGTAGATCAACCCATGCTAAGTGACCAATATCCTTCAATAGATTGCTCAAGAAATGTGCCATGCAATAAGAAAATATAATGTTCTTTGTAGACTACTTGAACAATGGCATCTATTTCCCTATTTGTGGGCTCACAATCAACTACAAAATCTACCATAATATGTGGCCCAATAACCTCAATGGCACTAGTCCATCTGCTACAAGCTAATCTATGGACATTTTAGTCCTTGAAGCATCATGTGACAACATAAGATGCATCTCACCTCGTGAGTGTGCCACAACCCCATGGATTGATTTCTTCATTGTATTACACCACCCATTACCATTCTTCTGCCACTACTTGTCATGGAGTCACAAACTTTTAACTTTTCAATGGGACAATGAATTTGTGCACATTTGTATACACATGTGAGGACAAGTTACAATGTGAGTCTTTGTGACAAGCAAACCCTAGATTGGACAATCATGAGACATTGATAAAAGAAATGAAATATTTAATTTTTGGACAAGTTTTCTAAAAGTTTCAACATTTTTGAGTTTAGAGGGCTTACGAATCTAACATTGAGGCTAGCTAGTGGATACATGGGCAAAGTCAAGTAATTTTCAATTTCTCAATTAATAATTGCTTGGAAATGAATCCTAAAGGCTAAGTTCTACATGAAGAGGTTTACCACTTGCGATGAAATAGGAACACATGCAATGCAAGGCTAGGAGAGGCCATTTTAGGGTAGTCTAAGGTTGTACACTACAAAAGACAATAGGTCTTAACTTTGATAGAAGTTAGGAAAATCATATGAGGTAGCAAGTAACTTGATTTAGAAACTTTAAGCAACATGCAACTAGGTTTTTGGCACTTTTTAGAGGTATTAACTACTATTTCATGCTTTTTACAACCTCAAAAAGTTGATTTCTCTGTTACTTACTACCCATCTCTTCATTTCCTATGTCAATTGAAGCCTCATTATTAGTAAATCAAAAGCAATTTCAACATTGAGATTATAAATTTCAAAATTAGGGTCTCAAAGGCTTTCTTGGAATGCATAGTGAGCAAATCTTAGTCATGCATTAAGGATTTTTCCTACAAAGTTGACGATTAACAGTAGATTTGAAGAGATTTATTAGTCATCTACAACAACAAGGGTAACTTGCATGCAACTATTGAAGACTAAATTTGCTCCCTAAGCATTCAAAAACAAGGGGGAATTTAGAATTAATACTATTAGCTTTTGTAGAGAGTAAGTTGTTCTCAATTTGGTAGAGATTGTACTTTATAATGATCGTTATTGTTTTGACAGACTATGCATTTTCTTGGGGTTGAACGAGTTTTTGGGGAGCTACCATAATTACTAGTTTAGCAAGTGCCATATTTGTACCATAATTACTCGGCTACGGGGTGGGTTTTCTATAGATAATGCTACCTTGAATCGTTTTTTCAATTCTTATCATCTATTACTTTTTATAATTATGAGTGCTAGTCTTATTCATTTGGCTACATTCTACGAATATGGATCTAATAATCTATTGGGTCTAAATTCATTTGTAGATAGAATTGCTTCTTACCTCTATTTCTACGTCAAAGATTTGGTAGGTTGGGTAGCATTTTTCATCTTTTTCTCCATTTGCCTATTTTATTCCTTTAATGCTTTAGCACCTTTTGATAATTATATCCCTACAAATTCGATGTTCGTTCTAGCTCATGTTATACTAAAACAGTATTTTTAACCAATTTATGTCTTTTTTTGAGGTAGTCTTGACAAATTAGGAGTGGCCACCGCTGCTACATGATTAGTTTTTTTGCTATCATTTGTTTTGTTTTCTATTAACATTTCTACAATATAGATTTCTAATTGATTTATTAGAGAATGTTTTGGTTGTTTCTGGCCAATTACTTACTTTTGGGATGGATTGGATGTTAACCTGTAGAGGCATCATATGTTACTATTGGATAAGTGGTTTTTGCAATGTCTTTTTTCTATTTTGTAAAAACTACTATTATTAGTCAAATAGAAGAGATACTAACTATGAATGACGACTCGAAGGAAATAAAATGATGATATTGTTTACATTATTTTGCTAGCATGGACAAATTACTTATGAATGCCGACTCGAAAAGGAGTTGACACCCCTTCTATTTCTTAAACTTCAATAACCAAAAACATCAAAACAATGTGAATTTATATGTATATTAATTATTATTTGCATTATTTGATAAGAGTTTAGAAGAGCAAAAATAAAACCTTATAGAAATGGCTTTAGAATTTCACAAATCACAAGGTTTCACATCGATCAAATATGTTTGAAAGCCAAAGTAAAACTATCAATTGCCTTGTACAAGGAAAAATTGCAATTCTTACAATGGTTATCGATTAATTCTTTGTTATTACATTATAGCTAATGGCTAAATGATGGCAACTTTGAGAAAAAAAAAAGAAATATCATGGTTTCCACTTTAAGAAAAATAGGGTCATGAAGGCCATAAAGACCCCCTCTCTCTAACCCAACTTACAAACCACCCATCAAAGAGCTTCAATCCCTCTACTTTACTAAGTCATAGTTTTAGGGGAAAACAAGAGCTTGAGGGCTGATAAGGAATCGAGAAAGAATGTATAACAAATAACACCTTGGGAGAATTTACACAAGAAGGATGGCCCCCAATTGAAATAATGTTGAAGCTAGATGAGAAGTGATACGCACAAACAATATTCCTATTGCTCTCCAACTCAAGTCTAGGTGCTCTTTTTGTGTTTAAAAGTAAGTTTTAATATAATAAAGGAGTGATAGTGCATGATAAAGTATTGTATCAAAACCCCATGATATAATAAAGGCTCAAGATATGTTATCATGGTAGCCAACTCTACTCTTTATTAAAGGCTCAAGATATAATAATTAGTACCATGGTATAATAAAGGCTCCATGGTACTAACCCCATGATATAATAAAGGTCTCTCCATGGTAGCCAACTCTACTCTTGAGGCACATGGGAAACAATGGGGGATCTGGTTGTAATTCCTATCATGTGCTTGATAAAGGACTAGAAGGTTCCGATGCTAGCTAATGGCAAATTGATGGATTGTGTCCATGCTAATTGGATACGGGTATCTACTTACTTTTGATTTGGTGAAATGTAGAGCTCAAGTGGAAGAACACAAGTGGAAGTAAGAGCAAAGTAAGAGCTATGGCGATTGGAGCAAGAGAGCAAGAGAAAGAGACACCATATGTGGGAAACTCCAATAGTCACAATGTGTATGTGACTAGCCTTCCTTTATTCAATGGTCACTTTTTTTTAAAAAAAAGTAACACTAATGGGCTCCCCCCACATGTAGAGTACAAGTGTGTAAGTATAGTGTACACTAAGTAAACGTAAGCAACTAGGAATAGACACCTTTACCCCAAACAACCTCCCGTCTAAAGCTGAATATGCCTTAGTGTGAGGAGTAAAAGAAAAAAGAGAAAAGTACAACATGTACAAAAAGTAAATAGGATGATAAAAGACATTATCTCATCCTATGCCATCAACTCCTAAGGAATGTATATCATTCCACTAGGAGACTTTTAGTGAGCAAATCTATAGGATTCATATATGTAGGTATCTTGAAAATCTCAATGGACTTGTCCTCTACTGCCTCCCTGATGAAGTGATAGTGCACCTCAATGTGCTTTGACTTCACATGAAAGACCGTATTCTTAGCCAACAAAATAGCACTCATAGAATCTGAATCTAGTGTAGGAGTCATAAGCATACCAACTAGATGAATTAACCATAGGGCCTCATTGCAAGCCTTAGTGGTTGCAATGTACTTAGCCTCAATAGTAGACAAGGCGGTGCATTTTTGTGCTTGAGACATCCAAGAGATAGCACCTCCAACGTAGGTAAAGACATACCTAGAGTTTACATATCTTGCATAATTTGACTCAATGTAACCCACGACTCCTATATAGTAGCTATCATAGTAAATACACATATTGTTGTGCCTTTAAAGTATCTCACGATACCCTTTACGACGTCCAATATTGGCTAACATGTGTAGCCATATAACATGCCACAACTTTCATTGTAACTGCTATGTTAGGATGAGTGGCTATCATGACATGCATCAAATTGCCTATTATGGATGCATATGAAACCTTGGCCATCTTGGTCCTCTCATCATCTAACTACAAACAATCAACCTGACTAACCTTCACATGAGAAGGTAAAGGATAGCCAATAGGCTTACCATCCTACATATTCAATTGCTTAAGTATGTACTCCTTCTAGGACAAGTAGAGAAGTTCCTTAGAGTGCTTGCACATAAATCATGTGTGAAGTCCATCCCATATCCTTCATCTCAAAGCTTTTCTTAAGTTGAGTCACAAGGAGAAGCTCACTCAAGAGACACGAAGAGAGATGAAGGCTAAAACATTTTCTTGTTGGTTTCTTCTTCTTCTTCCACACACTTTACAATGTACACAAAGTATAGATAAGATACAATATAAAAAAAAGGGGCCTACTAAGTCAAGCAATGCATAACGGACTATACTAGTCAACTGGCGCTATAACTATGCTAGTTGTAAATAGGTGTAACAACCTGAATATAATAAGTAATGAGTCAATGGCTGTGTGAGAGTCATAATGATCACCGACATGCTAAGTGTACATGTGTGGACCCATCTAACCAAGCGGTCCATCACTAATGCCCGCATGTGTTGAGCTTGTCATCTCAACACTCCCCCTCAAGCTCAATTGCATCTCTGCAACTCCAAGTAAGCTTCGAAACTTTTGAAGCTTCTCTGTACCCAATGCCTTCGTGAAGATGTCAGCTACCTGATCCTGTGTGCTGACATACACCAAATCAATCTCACCTGCTGCTAGTACCTTCTCTCTCACAAAGTGGTAGTGTACCTCAATATGTTTTGTCCTAGCATGGAACACACGGTTCCTAGCCAACTATATACTGCTCATGTTGTCACAATAAATGACAATTGGACCTTCCACCTACACATCTAAATCAGCCAATAACTTTTGCAGCCATACTACCTTACATGCTGCAATAGCAGCACCTCTATACTCAGCCTCTATACTCGACAAAGCAACTATAGATTGCTTTTTGCTGCTCCAAGTAACTGCTGCACTACCAAGAGAGAACATGTATCCACTGGTAGATCTTCTATCAGACATACTACCATCCCAATCTGCATCTGTGTATCCAAACACCTGTACATCTATACCTGCCTCATAGAAAAGTCCATAATGTAATGTGGACTTCACATATCTCAATATGCGTTTGACTACATCCAAATATGGCTTTCTAGGTACTTGCATAAACTGACTCACAAAACCAACAGTGTAGCTCAAGTCTGGCCTTGTAATGGTCATATAGATCAAACTCCCCACTATCCTCCTGAACATAGTAGGGCCTTCTATCTCATCCCTAACATCAGCACTCAACTTTACATTATGCTCCAACGAGACTGAAAGTGGCTTGCATGCTGTCATACCATACTTGGACAACATATCCAAGCCATACTGTCTTTGGGACATCCATATACCATCATCACATCTGATCACCTCAATGCCAAGGAAGTACCTTAGCTCACCTAAATCCTTCATCTCAAAATTCTTCTTCAAAAAGTCCTTGACTTCAGTAATCCCACTATCACTATCACCTATAATAATCAAGTCATCCACATAGATGACTATGATGACCAAACCTGCATCTCCCTTTCTCACATAAAGTAAGTGATCAGCATCAGAAACATAAAAGCCAATATTGACAAGATACTCTTTGATCTTTTCATACAATGCTCTAGGTGCTTGTTTGAGCCCATAGAGAGCCTTCTTCAACCTGCACACATACGTGGGATGCTCTAAATCTTCATAACCTGTTGGCTGATCCATATACACTTTTTCCTGCAAATCACCATGCAAGAAGGCATTCTTCACATCCATTTGCTGCAACCTCCAACCTTTGGCTGCTGCCAAAGCAATCACACATTTGACAATTGCCATCCTAGCAACTGGACTAAAGGTTTCTTCATAATCTATGCCATATGTCTGGGCATAGCCTTTTGCAACCAGCCTAGCTTTGTACCTACTAATAGAACCATTTGCATTGTGCTTAATCTTATAAACCCACTTATATCCAATAGCTTTCTTGCCCTTTGGCAATGATACTAGATCCCAAGTCTTATTGGCCTCTAATGCAGCCATCTCCTCATCCATTGCTACATCCCAATGAGTATGACCAACAGCATCCTCAAAGCAAGTGCTCTCAACATCCTCAACTAGTTTCACCATATAAGCATAATGGTGAGCTGCATAACCTTCAAAAGCAAATCTTTTAACAAGGTATCTGACCCTGCTAGATCTGTGTACCACCGGATCACTCAATGGAGCCTTTACATTACTATGACTCTCTGTACACCTGGTGTCCTGACAGAAGGAATACCAAGCTCATCATCCAAGCTCTCTGAGCCACTGGAGTCTCCATCAAGAACTGCGTCAATGCCATCTGACACTTTATTATTTCCTTTGTCTTTACCTGTAGTGCTACTAGATGCACCTGAAGATGTAGAGCTACTCTTTAGTCTCCCAGACCAAGGACTACCAGATGATGTCTCTGGTCCACTAAGAGTCCGTGATTCTTGCTTTTCAGCCTGCACATGAGTGTCATGATCATCATCATCATCCAATGCATCACCACTAGATGCATACCAAATGCTCATTTCATCAAAGATGACATCCCTACTCACTCTGAACTTACATGTGACAGGGTTATAACAATGATACCCTTTCTGCTCTAAAGAGTATCCAATAAAGACACATTTTTCTGCCTTTGGATCAAGCTTCTTCCGTAGCTCATCTGGCACATGAACATATGCAAGACAACCAAATACCTTCAAGTGTGATACATCAAACATTCTTCAGGAGTCATCCCATGAACTGTAGCTATGGGAGTTCTATTCATAATATGAACAGCCTCAGACCAAAAATGCTTAGGCATATTCTTTTCAACCATTAATGCCCGTGCAACTTCTACAATATGCCTGTTTTCTCTTTTTGCAACACCATTTTGCTGTGGGGTATACCTACATGTGAACTGTCTCTTTATCCCATGAGACCTCAGAAAATCACTGAACTCATTCAAGAGGTACTCTCCCCCTCTATCTGACCTCAAGCACTTTACTTTCAAGCATGTTTCTCTTTCAACTGCAGCCTTGAAAGTTCTAAAGTGCTCAAACGCTTCACTCTTTTCCTTCATAAAACATACCCACAGCTTTCTAGAACAATCATCAATGAATGTGATAAAGTATGAACTGCCTCCAAGAGATACATTTTGTGTAGCCCCCAAATATCTGTATGCATAACATCAAGGATATTTCTGCTTACATCTCTGTCATGTGAAAAGGGTTGTCTTGCCTGCTTACCAAACTGACATGCTTCGCATACCTTATGAAATTCTGCAACTCTAAATGTAGGCAAACCTATAACCAACCCTTTGGACTGCATTAATTTCAACCTTTGTACATTTTCATGTCCAATGCGTTTGTGCCAAATTTCAATATCTGCAACAACATCTTTTCCTTTAGCATACATAGCAGCATTCATAGTAGGAATTCTAACATCCAGAGTAAACATACGTCCAACTCTACTTCCCTTTGCAACCAACTTGCACTTGTCATTGAAGTCTTCTACAAAGCAGCCCTTTGCATTAAACCTGACTTGCAGCCCTTGTTCTACCATCTGACCGACTGACACCAAGTTCTTTGTAATAGATGGCACATGTAATACATCTCAAAGACTCTTTGTCTTACCATCATGCAAGGACAAGGGAACTTTTCCAATGTGTGAAATTGGGTGGCATGAATCATTACCCATCTGCACATAACTTGTATTTTGCAAATCCTGCATCTCTCCAAACCATTCTGCATGGCTGGTCATATGATTGGGTGTACCTGAATCAACATACCAAACATCATCATGTGTTCCCTTTTCTGTAACAACATTCAGCATATGCTACATAACAAACAGACGTTCATTTTTATCTTCATTCTGTCGTGAAGACGATGCATAGTTTCCTTGCTGCAACTTACCACTGCGAATATCATCTTTCTTAGCATAACATTGGGCTACAATATGACCTGTTTTGCCACAATAGTAACACACAATACCAAAGTTGTTAGAACCTCTGTTCTGCCATCCATCTCTTCCTCTAAAGCTCCCCCTGCCTCTAAAGTTACCAGATCTCCTGAAACCTGCATATCGCCAAATTGTTGATTCAATCTGTTTTGCTAGTTGTCACTACCACGTCCTGTATCACAGCCTCTTGAAGAGGACCTGCCACATCTCCTTCCTAAACTGGAGTAGAAAGCTTGGACCTATTCACCACTTTTTTCAGATGTCTCACTTTGCATGTTGATCTCTTCAGTGATCATAAGGGAGACCAACTCATCGAAATCTGGAAATGGCTTTCTGACATATACGGAAGTTACAAAAGACTTCCAAGCCTTTTCATTGTTAAGTCCACCCAAGGTAGACGACACCAAATCATCATCATCGGGCATTGCATCAATCGTTGCCAAGGCATCTGCAATGCTCCTTACCTTTAGTGCATACTCATTGATAGGCATCTTCCCTTTCTTCAATGTATTCAACTCTTGCTTGAGTTGAATCTTTCGTGCCTTTATATTTACGGAAAACATACTTTCAAGTATGGTCCAAGCTGCATATGAATTCTCTGCATTTATAATATGTCCCAGCATATTATTGTCAATTACTACAGACAGCCAATACATGACATTTTTGTCTTTTGCATTCCATTCCTTCCGTGCCTTTGTCTCTTCTGCAGTTGGAGGATCACTCACCTCCGGCTCCTTTTCTTCACCTGAAACAAACTCGTAGAGGCCTTTTCCAATAAGGAAGTTCATGACACGGAACTTCCATGAAGGGTAGTTGTTCTTGTCAAGCTTCTCAATGATGGGGTTTCCACTATTCTCTGCCATTATCACAAAACTAATACCAAACATCAAGCAAATCTTCTACAACCCTCGACATGTAGTGCACAGCAATACACCAGACAGCCTTTTTTCACTGTCTGCTCAACAATACATGCAATCTGCAATAACCAGTTTGCTGATAAACCTTGTATTTATTTGCTGGTAAACACCTTTGAACTTACGAATCTGAAATCTGTAACCTGTCCACTTGTATACAACAGACACAACTGAAATTGCAAGATACCTCGAACTGCTTTCTGCAATCTTGCGAGTCTAAAACAGGGCTTGAAATGACCTCAGATGGCCAAAATAGCAACGGGTAAGCCCTAAAGGGCATGTCTGTAAAATACATAATGCTCTTCGCACACACCAAATCTCATTGCAATCTGAGATTTTTGCTTTGCCCTGCTTTCGGTGCCTCCACAGGCACTGTCCAAGAGAAGAAGTAGAGAATGGAAGAGCTTCTTACCCGTTGCTTGCTTGCTCAAATCCTTGGCTCCTCTCCTTCGCTTTAGCCTTCAAAACCAGCCTCAATCAATGGTGCAGCTCTGATTCCATATCAAGAATTGCGTGGTGGGGGGACTTGCTCAAGATGCTACGCCGAACACACACATAATGCACAAGGAGAAGCTCACTCAAGAGACAATAAGAAAGATAGAGGCCAAAACGTTTTCTTGTTGGTTTCTTCTTCTTCTTCCACACACTTTATAATGTACATAAAGTATAGATAAGATATAACATAAAGGAAAGTGGCCTACTAAGTCAAACAATGCATAACCGACTATACTAGTCGACTGGCGCTATAACTATGCCAACTGTAAATAGATGTAACAACCTGAATATAATAAGTAATGAGTCAGTGGCTGTGTGAGAGTCATAATGATCACCGACGTGCTAAGTGTAGACGTGTGGACCCATCTAACCACGCGGTCCATCATTAATGTCTGCATGTGTTGAGCTTGTCATCTCAACAATATAAGCATATCATCAACATAAAGCACCAAGATAATAAGGCTACCATTATAGGCCTTCTTTTGTGTATAAACACAGAGTCATATCACTGTGGGAATACCCATGTGAATGCATAAAAGCATTCGAACTTACCGTACCACTCCCTAGATACTTGCTTAAGTTCATAAAGACTCTTCTTTAGTTTTTACACTAGGTGTTTCTTGCCTTTCTCCACAAAGCCCTTAGGTTACTACAAAAAATCTTATCATGCAAATCCCCATGTAGGAAAGCTATCTTCATGTCCATTTGAAAAATATCCAAATCTAACTAATCCACCAACCAAGGCTAAGACCAAGTATAGGGTAGTCATCTTGACTACAGGAGAAAAGACTTCATCAAAGCAACACCATACTCCTATTTTAAAACCTTTTGCCAACCAATCTAGCCTTATATGTCGGCTTAGAGTGACTAGGGATACTCTTTATCTTGTGTATCCACTTGCATAGCAATGCACATTTTCTATCAAGTAAGAAAACTAAGTCCCATGTATAGCTCTTCTATAATAAATTAGACTCAGACTACATAGCCCTCTCTCCCAAGAATGAGAAACACCTTTGTGCATAGCCTCCTTGTAGGTAAATGGCTCATCAGAGTCTGTTGCCATAATATAATCCATAGAGAACTCAAAGAAATTAGAGGATGTGAAGCTCTAGCAAAGTGCCTCAAAGCTGCCTATGGGGTCTATACAATATGCACTCTCTATCTAATAGCATGATCCTACATAATAGGCAGATCCTAGGCCACTACATCCTCAACTACAGTAGATTGTCTCACTGGGGCTGGTTGTATGGTAGTATGAGGCTCCTCCCAAAAGATCACCATGCATACCTCAATCACTTGCTCATGCTACTTATGCATCCTTTCTTCATGAAAGATAGTATCATGGCTATAGATAATCTTTCAAGCCTAGGGATCCCAAAGGTGATAGCCCATCTCACCTATATCAACATATCTAAGAAAGATGCATTTGATCCAACTTCTTGCGCTTATCCTTGGGAACATGGCAGTCAGCCTCACATCTAAAGATCCTCAAATGAGCATATGATGGAGGTTTTCTAGACCATACATTCTCTATAATGCGATAAAAACCAAGACCAGTGCATAGGGATCTATTATTGAGATGAATAGCAATAGTAATTGCCTCAACCCAGAAATGTTACAGTAAGCTTGCTTGGCTAAGCATACTATGGACCATTTCTTAAATAGTCTTGTTCATATGCTCTACAATACCATTTTGGATTGGGGTGTATGGGGCAATCAACTGATGCTTAATACCTAGGTCATCACAAAATTACTCAAATACTTTAGAGACATATTCATCCCCATTATCAAACCTGAAGTACTTCACCCTATACCTAGATTGGTTCTCAATAAGAGCAACAAATAATTGAATTGTAGCCAAAATATCTAATTTTTACTTATTAGGATAAGCCAAGACATTATGCATATAATCATCAATAAATGTCACAAAGTACTTTATGCCATCCAATGAGACTGACAAGGCATGGGGCCACATACATTAAAATGCACAAGAGCTAGAGGCTCACCCATACACATAGAGCCAAACTTTTTATGAGTTTTACATGTCTACTTGCCATAAAGACAATGATCACATAAATCAAAATGTGAGTAATCAAGAGGCACAAGATAGTGCAAATGAGTATGTAGTTTCATTCCTTTCAAAGACATATGCCCAAGGTGACAATGCCATAAAGACATATGTGGTAAATTGGTCACATCCAATATATAGGTAACAAACCTAGATACAAATAAAGGTTAGAGGCTCCTAGCCTTAGCACCTCAAGTAAAAATAAGGTAATTGTAGATAATCTTCCATGTAAAATCACCAAAAGAGACATGATATCATGCATCATCCAATTGTCCAGCAAAGAGTAGGCCTTTGGTCAAAGCTAATGCATAATGTATATTATGTAGAACAAAGGACTTACTTGAAGCAAAATTTAGTCTAGCATCCCCAATGCCAATGATATTCAATGCAATGTCATTTCCTAGTCTCATAGAACCTATAATGCTATGATAGATATGAAACCAATCCCAATGTAGGGTAACATGGAAAGAAGTCCCCCAAATCAAGCAACCAACAATGAGACTAACTAGATAAAGCATTGGTCAACGAAGTAGCATCAAGAGACAAAGGACCTAAAATATAGTCATCATTGCACTACATTTATCTCTTCAATCTTAATGTTGGAATAACTAGGAACAATGCTACAATCATCAAACTTTGCATTATCTTGTGCTTTTCCCTTGGCTTTCTCATTGCGCCTATCATTGCACATTTTATGGCACTATGACTAATATGATCTACTGCCCAATAATGACCTGTCAAAGATGACTTATGTTTATGGGACTTATTGTGACATTGCCCATAAGGTTGAGACTTACCTCTCTTGGGTCGAGAGTCTCTACCATGGCTATTATTGCCATTATCACCATTTCTACCTTTAATAGTCAATGCATGAGAAGTGCAAGATGCATCAATATTCTTAATGTTTATCTCTTTTATCAATAGAGGACTCTCTACATCATTACATTTAAAACCACCCTCAGGGGATGAGCAATCACAGCACTACAAATGGTGTCTCATGACTCCAATAGTGTAATACGCAAGAACAAAGACAATATTGTCTTCAAACCGAATTCCCTGTGATATAAGCTAGCTTAAAATGAAATAAAACTCATTCAAATAAGTAGACATAGTCGTACCCTCCTTCATGCAAAGGTCTGTAAGCTTCTTTGGCTAGCACAACTGAGATACATGACTTTATTTTTCATAATGCATAAGCACCACCCTTAGTATCAATGACATTAAAATACACATACTTTGATAATGGCATACTTGCATAGCTCATCAAGTTCTATCCAATCCTTTGCATCATAAAGCTCAAGCTTTATTCCCACTAACTTCAATGGTTTAACCAGCCTCTTCTACACCAAGACTTGCCATATTTGTGACTTCTGGTATTGGAAGTTATTGCCATCAAGCATTTCAATGTTGAAAATATAGCTATCAACTAATGAACCTACCATAACGATTGCAAATGTCAACAAATGAAAAGAATATGGATTGCTATAAATTCAACAAAATAACCCCAAAACTAATCCAAAAGGACAAGAATAAACGAAACTACAGCTATCCACAAATTGTAAGCAAAAGAGTGCCAAAATAAACTTATTCTTCAAAAGAATATTGAAAACTATAATTATAGGAATGCTGAAATAAAGATATCAATATATGTCAATCCAGCTGTGGGCAAATAGCCAATAAAGCAAGCTCCACTACTAGGGATATCCAAATAGTAGTATAAGATACAAAGAATGCAACTAGTAGTGACTGAGCATAGACCACCTGTACCAAAGACTATCATGAAGTCAAAGTGTTAGTAAACCATACATCCCAAAAGCATATACATCATGCATGTAGAAGTTCTCAAGGGCAGCTACAAAGATCAATCAAATGCACAAGTGATGTGACTGAGCAAAGAGCAATGGCACTTAGTACATAACCCATATGCATATACACATCACTGACAAATTGCTAACTGAGGTAAGTGCTAGTGTTCAAAGCATATGAAATCAAATCCACCCACAAGCAAGGGTAACTACGTTCAACATCATATAAGAGAGTAATAGAGATAAGTGCCAATGTCCAAAGCATACGAAATCAAATCAAGCTACAAGGAATGTAACTACGCCCAATAGCATACAAGAGAGTATATACATGAACTAAGAGTCCCATTATCTTAGAGAACCAAGCTCTACCACATAAGTACAGGTGTCTCCCATTGGAAGTTAATCTGAAATGCAAAGTGAGCAAGCAAAACTCCAAGACATATACATCAAATCATCCAGGAAGCCCAAGCACATTACAAATACATTTGGGAGCATAAGTGTATAAGCTTCAATACCCATAAGTGAGTATGCATGGAAGCTCAAAGAAACTGACCAAATCCCAAGTATATCAAATGTAGCTCAAATCCAAGTGCAAAAGCATTTCATAACCATACTTGGGCTCATACATCAATGTTAGATATCACTATAGCCATGTGGCATACCTAAAATACCATGTAGGCACATATACACATCCAAAGCATGAAGCTTATTATTGTATGCTTGTTGCCTAAACTATTTTTATAGCAATAAATACTTCAATGATTGAGTTCATGAAGCTCTAATCAACCTAAAAGCCTTTTTGGAGCATCAATAGAGCATAAGCCAATCAAATGTTTGTTGTGTAGACCAAAAATATTTTGTTCTGTGCAAAATAGAGAACTAAAAACTTCACAAAATCAATTCTATGAGTAGCCGAAAATCTATAGCTCTCATTGCACTCTTCATTTCTAGTTGTAGAATACTTGAACCCAATATCGTATACAAAAGTTATGGCCAAAATATGAAAGTGCTATTAAGTTATCATTGCTGTCCACAACTTC
Organism: Lygodium microphyllum; assembly: GCF_053477565.2. Taxonomy (NCBI): domain Eukaryota; kingdom Viridiplantae; phylum Streptophyta; class Polypodiopsida; order Schizaeales; family Lygodiaceae; genus Lygodium; species Lygodium microphyllum. The sequence goes on along the minus strand of NC_141152.1, from coordinate 124,156,400 downwards.
TATAGCATGCTTTGTATCCACTCAAAATGGATTGAATTATTGATTCTCAACTCAATAAGTACTCAACAAGGCTCAATCAAGCCATGTGAAGCTTCTCGACAAGCTAGGAGTAAGTTGGAACAAGTCGAGAGAAGGGAAGACTCAATGCATACCATGAAAGGAAGAAACAATGGTTTCCATGAAACCTTGAGTTTAGGCTTCTTCATGGGCTAAAGCAAATGATTGGTGACGCTCATGGAGTCCAAGCTTACCAACCGAAAGGTAGAGCCCAAGTGAAAGCACACAAGTGGAAGCAAGAACCATGGCAAATGGAGAGAGAGAGAGAGAGAGAGAGAGAGTATGTGGAAACTCCTACAAACACAATGTGTGACCAGCCTCCCTTATTCAATAGTCACTAAAAGAATAAAGAATAAAGTAATAGTGTTGGGTATCCGCCACCTATAGCGTACATGTGTGCAGGTACAATGCACAGTGAGTAAATGTTAGCAGCTAGGCATAGGTGCCTTTACCCCCAACATATGGGTTTTGGTATAGGGGATAGAATGCCAGTGTGGCATTGCACCTTGGAGAAGGTGTGGATAAATAATCTATTTGTAATTGTTTTCAAAAGACTATTTGAAATTGTATATGTGTCGATGCCTAATTTACATAAAAGAACATTATTTAAAAGGGCTAATTAATGAAGCAGATTTCTATACGTCTAACTAAGTTGTGCTTTATGAATTAGAAAACCAAAGAAACACTTTGAGGAAAGTGGGTGGTTAAATCCCAAATAATCTTTCCAATGGCAAGTTGGTTAGCCGAGAGGCTTCCATCATAACTCAAACATTACATCGGGCAAAGGTAGAAGGGACCACACAATGAGTGCTAGTGTGTCATCAACTAGTGCCATTTTAGGGGGGCTAGGGTTGAAACTATACCTTAGGGATAGAGGGGTCAATGCACGTTGCTTTCCCTTGTTTTCCACTCTCTTTGAACCAAGTGTAGTTCTAGTTTTGCTTCGGCTTAAATAATGATAGTAATGCAATCATCTCAAAAGTTGATATTAGATGAGTGATAGGAGACTATAGTATTTTATATTAGGTCCCCATTTGATAAGTCGATCCTTATGGGGTTAAGGTAGTAAGATAGTCTCGATAAGTTAAATTTTACGAATGTTATGTTGCTCTAAGGAATTCTAGATGGCAATGATCTTGATTATTTCTTGATGGGCTACTAAAAAATATACTACCTAGGTTTGTTAGATAAATACGTTACACAATCCATCAAAATTAGGAAACGACTTCTATACATACACATGCATAACAAAGGTTTTCCAAGCCTTTTTGTTGTTAAGGCCACCCAAAGTATATAAAACAAGTCATTATCATCAAGCATTACATCAATGGTTGCCAGGGCATCTACAATGCTCCTCACTTTTTACACATACTCATTTACAGAGTTATTTCCTTTGTTCGAAGTCCCTAGCTCTTACTTGAGCTAAATCTTGCTTGCCTTTGTATTTACAGAATACATATATTTGAAGATAGTCCATGCTATAGTAGGACAATCAATCATACTATTATCATTGCTAGTACATTATCAATAAATCAATTAGGTGCTCACTTAGTTCAAGCTCCTTTTCTTTACTTGCAACCCTCTTGTATATAGGCCTTTTCCAACGAGGCAATTCATCACACTGGATTTCCAAGAAGAGTACTTGTTCTTGTCCAAACTTCTCAATGATGAGGTTTCCATTGTTCTCATATATCATGATAAAATTGAGTACTAAAGCAACAAGCAAGTCTTCTACAACCTTAACAAGAAGAGCACACTCACAAACTAGGCATCCTTTTTCACTCACTGCTCACTAATACATATAATTTGCAACCTATATACAAATAAATTTGCCTTTGCTAGCTTAGAAATACCTTAGAACTTACATGTTTAAATTTTATAGATTGTGCACTTGTGAATTGCGAACATGGGCAGGAATGTTATATACCTCAAAGTTGTTGTTTTTAACTTTACAGAGCTAAGATGGGGCTCCAAATGGCCTCAAATAACCAAAAATCTAGCAACAAGCCCTCATGAGCTTATTAGTGGGCATACATCATACTTGTTACATACTAATTCTCACAATAATCTAAGCTTATTACTCTACCTTGCTTTCGATGCCTTCATAAACAATATCCCAAGCTAAGAACCAAAAATCGAGCAAGCTTCTTACCTATTACTTCCTTGCTCAAATCTTCACTCCTTCTTCTTCACTCCAACCTCTAAAAAGACCTCCAATAATGTGAGACTTTTGATATCATGAAAAAACTCTTGTGACGTGGGGACTTGCTTGAACCACTACATCAAAAACACACAATAGATGCGAGGAGAAGCTCACTCAAGAACACAAGAAGAGACATGTAAGTCAAAATGCTTTTATATTAGGGTTTTATTTCTTCTTTCTCATGCAATATAATGTAGATAAGATACAACATGAAGCAAGTGGCCTATAAAATCAAACAATGCATAACTGACTATAGTAATCTCTTGCACTAGAACTATGGTAGTTGTAAGTAGATATAACCAACTAAATATAATAATGGTGAGTCATTGACTATGTGAGAGTCACAATGACCACTCGTGTGCTACACATGCAAAAAAATCTAACTAGATGGTCCATCATCAATGTGCCACACATGTTGAACTTGCCATCTTAACATGATGAATCCACTTTCTAAGAATTCTTGAACTTTCCTTGTTGCTTCATCCCTTTCCATGCATGATAATGTGTATGGGCCCTTTTTAGCATTAGACTCTAATTGAATGGGGTGATCCACTTCTCATGCAAGGCCTAAATAAGTGGGTGGCTGAAGCATATCATTAAAATCATGTCAGGGATGTGTTAGATGAGGGTCATTTGCTAAATGGTAGGTTGACCATTCTCTTTAATTCTTCATCTAAATTGGCACAAGTTGAAGTAGGCAAGCTCACTCTTGTTGGAATTGCTCAAAGAAGATTATTAAATGTACTTTATTACCCAAATCTCACCAATAAGACTCAGATTCCACTATACATGACCTACTAGGTTATTAGCCAAGTCCACAACGAATTTCTATAATTTCGTGAAGCCAATCACATCACAAATTTGCATCTATAGACCCATGTCCAAGCATATAAAATCAGCCACAAGATAGTGCATTCAAGCCTCAAGGTGATGGAATGCTCCTACACACTTGAGTGCTCAAATCCATGGAGCCATCTGCTACATGAATTTTCATGAGCACATCCAATTATTTGGGGCAAAATTTGAGTGCATGCATAGATGTAGTATTGATGAAAGTATCAATTGAACTAATGTCCACAACTATATGCATTACTCTCCCATTTATTTAGCTTTTCAACCTCAATCTTAGCAAATCCTTGCAAACATATCGAGACTCAAGGGAGATAGAACGTATCAATGAGGTGCCAACATGGGCTACATCGTTGCAAGGCATATGCACTTGCTTGGGTCAAAGGGAAAAGCTTACAAGGGATCATAAAACTCTTCACCCCTTGGCTTATCACAAGCATCTATTTCTTCCACTAGAGGGACTCTCCATATAATACCACACTCCTCATTAGAGTCTTGATAAAATGTCATTCTAATTTTTTCTCTCTTGCTTTTGCATTTGCTTCTTTGGTCAACTATCCATATTTTCCCACACCTATAACATACGTTCTTGTCCTTTCTTTCATGGGAGACATCATTTGATAGAAATCTGTGGTTGTTCCCTTCGCTTGGTGAGTTTTTTGGATACCCATGTAATAACTCTTAAAACTAGCACTTGATTTGGACCCATACACACTGGGATATCTATGCGCTTTGCTCATGGAGGTAGGTGTATATGGCTAAGAGTGATTCCCATTGGTTTGTTGGGCCTAAATCTTTGGTTGAGAGAGAGGCTATATTTGCTTAAAGTTAGAGTTATCGTGATCATATTTTATGGAGAGGCACTCAACTCCTTGAATGACTTTGTGGAGAGTGGCAATATTGGTGGTTGGTACTTCAAATGATGGGTGTCGATAAACCCCTTGAATGTCTTTGTGGAGAGTGGTAGGATTGGTGGTTGGTACTTCAAACGAGAGGTGTTGATCAACCAAGTATGCAATTTTGGAGCTCAATCTCTCATCAATGCCTTCTACCTACATAGATAGGTGCATGAACTGATCTATACATTCCCATACAATGAACCCAAGTTGAAAGAATGCATACCACTTCCTTATTTGCTATTCTTCTTCTATAGTGGATACAGACATTTAGCACATGCTACATTTAAAGGCATCCCATGAGTCAAATACATGCATACCACTTCCTTATTGGCTCTTCTTCTTCTATAGTGGATATAGATATTTGGCACATGCTACATTTGAAGGCATCCCATGATTCAAATACATGGCCTTTCTTAAATATATGCCTCCATCAAGTGTGTGCTAAGGTGAAGGGATGTAAAGAGCACTTTATCCTCATCGCTCTCTTTAAAGAGGTTGAAATAGGTCTCCAACTTAGTAAGGCATTCATTTATATCATTGGGGTTGCATTCAAGCCATTGAAACTCGAGAGAGTGATCTTATTCATATCTCACAAGGTACATAATTCTTATGCCATTGCCATTCATACCATTGCCATAAGTGCCATTGTCCTAGGTGCCATTAGTAACCTTGAAAGCCATAATGTATGCCATAATGTATGCCATAAGTGCTTCACAAGCCAATGTAACTGAGTGAGTTCCATAAGGGTTAAATGTAGTCCTTCTTACCTAGCTCTCATCCTTGAAGGAAGAGTCATCATATTCTCTAGATTTCTTTTGTAATTGAGGCCTACGCCTATGGTAGGGCTCTATATGATCAAAAGTAGCATATATCTCAACATGAGCCTTGTCTTTATTCAATTGGGAGCAATTAGGTCCTCTCCTTCTCCTTGCTAGCTTGCGATTCATTTGGGGCATTAGTAAGGGATTACTTCATCATTCAGTACACTAAGCTTGCTAAAGGAGTTTTGAATACCACCAAGGGAGGATTGAATACCATGGGGGCCTTCTTTGATTATACCTCGAGAACATCCATTTGGGCCTTAACTTGACTTGCAAGGAGATCATTGATTGTTTCCAATGTGATCTTATAATCATTTTCAAAGTGGGCATGAGCTACTTCATGAGAAGGCACTTCATCCATCCCAAATTAGGAAATATCCTCATCGAGTGCATCAATATCTTATTATTCTTATACTTAAGTGTCAACAGTAATGTGTGTCCAACAAATTCCATCCCTATCCATATGAGAAACATGGTTTTTTCCCCATGGTGCAAGGGGAAAGTGCAATCTAGTAGTAACCCCATTGGTACAAAAATGTATGTAACTTGAACTATATAGCTATCATAGGAGAGCTTTTTAGATAGGATCAGAGTCAAGGATAATTGCTTTCATTATATCATCCATCAATGTGCTCAATCGATCCATATCTACACAAAAAACCTCATATAGATAAGGTAACTACAACCGTGCCCAAGAAAGGGAGGAACCATTGCCATGACCACACACACAAACATCAATACTTTGATTAAGTTGATAAGAGTTGATTTTCCTTATTAATGCACTTTCTTAATTGCTTAGGAAATAGCTTGGGGATTGGAAAGAAGAAAATTATTTGTGTCAATTCATGCATCCATATTCCAATAATTTGGAAATTTTGGGTATGTAAAAGGAATCCATATTTGTTGTTTGGGTTTATTAAATGGTGCAGAAATTGCTTGAACTAAATACGCCAACTCATGCATCATGCACTAACTATAGGCCATGTTAGCATCCATGATTGCAATATCTAGCATCCCCATAGTCCACATTAATATTGATACATGTCAAGTATGTTTGTATTAATACATTAATCCTCCACACAACATATCAAAGCTAAGCATAAGACCACGATGCATTGCTTGCATACTATCATTACATCAGCTTGTTGCATACATCCTTCTTGCCATTGGAGAGACAAATCAAATCCATGGGGGAAGATATAACATAGTAAAATGGCACCTATGCAAGGGATAAAATGGTGTCATTGTGGCACCTATATAGGCTTTGTGTTCCTCCATGACCAATTTGTTACACCCCTTTAGGATCCAATGAATGGAGGGGGAGGGGGTCATCCCACTATTGTCCCAATCCTCACTAGAGATCCATGCCCATGTGTATTCATATTCTCTCTTCACAAGGTTAGTGTGATGAAATAAAATGTTGGCTAAAGTAAATAAACTCCACAAGGCTTATGACGAAGGTGAGAAGGTTCACCCACATCCATTACAATGGGTGCATAGAGCTTAGTACAAGTAAGAATTCTAAGAGAAAGAGAAGATCACTCTTGATAGTATTTATATCTACCATAGATGTAAAGTTTGTATCCAAAACTAAGAGTTCTTCTAAATGTGGAGCATTAATGTTGAGAGCAATGCATGCTTACCCGATAGAGTCAAGTACTCTATTCTACTTGCATATAAACTCTATGGAAGCTTTGTAGAGGCTCCAAAACCTTACAATCTTGAAGCACACGCTTTGCTAATATTGGAAGTGCCTTTTGGGAGCCATTGCTCAAGGGTGAGAGCTTGAGGAGATGGGATCTTGTTAAGAATGCTTACTCTCCTATTTCTCATTGCCACCATTGATCCTTGGTAGTTCCTTAATAATGTTGTTGTGTTATATGGTCATAACATGCAAAAGCTAAGGGGCATTGGATTCATCACTTTTGATTTAGAAGATGCAATAGAAAAATTTGCATAGATGCCCTTTCACAAGGTTCATGACAATATAATAGATGTAAAGAAGGTTGTACCAAAGGAATGTCCCAATGGCAATTGTGGGCATGTAAATTAAGGTTTTAGTCAAGGACAACAATGGTGGGTGTACAAATTAGGCTCTACCAAAGGAACTTTCCGATGGCAGTGGTTTAGCGACGATTAATTCGGTGGCAATTTTGGAAAATTTGACGGTCATAAACTCGTAGTCTTCCCAAGTGCATGGCAACGCACGAACATCAGAAGCAAGGGGTTCATCAAGAAGTCCTAAGTCAAGCCTCTCATAGCTCCTAGCGAATGTGGTGAAGGTATTGTCTAACTCCTTGATGCATGTCACTACGTCATCTCCCGAGGTCTCAACAAGATCCTTGGCCATTGAAAGGAAAGATCGTCTTTCATACAAAGGCCTAAGACCTGCTGGTGGTGGTGGTGCAATTGGGCTGGATAGTGGTGACTCCATTGATGGCATCACAGATGGGTCTTTGCACTCAGGAGCACTTTGAGATGCTGTAGGGGGCTCCAGTAGCATTGGAGGTGTGTTGCATTCTATCTGAGCTGGAATGGGGGTGCGCAACTCCTCTGACTTGGATGATGCTGGGGCATCTAGCTTAGGATGATAAATGTGTTGGGATTCATTAATCACAACCGGTGCTGGTCCAGCTTTCTTTGCAGTTTGTGCTTTGTATATGCCAGCCTCTCTAGCTAGAGTGGGGTTGCTCAAAGTTGAGCCTCTTGAATGTCCACTCTTAGGCACCCATATCCAAGGGTTGCCCTCATAGTATCCTTGTGCTCGCAAGAGATCTTTGGGGATCCATCGCGGCATGGTAGTGCATCTATGTCGATAGCATTTGAGCTGCCTCTTAGGCTGTGACTGATAGTTTGTGCGTTTAGAAGCATGTTTCTATGGTTTACACGGAGGTGACCCTTATCGTTTTGGCACCCATATAAGCGTGAACTCTTTGGCCTTGTGAATGGCCTTGGTGGGCTTGGTTCTAGCAGTTTGAGCATGGGGTGAGATATCACTGCCCTTCTCCCTAGGCTTGGTCATGGGCGTGGCCTTAGGGGTCTCTATTGATGGCTCTGCAATTGTGGAAGACTCAAGATAACCCTTGCTGAAAGTAGTCACTATGCGCACATTGCCTATAGCAAGATAGATGCGATCTAGGTTATAGTCCACATTGCAGTTCGTCTGTTTTTTAAAAGTGTGACCTAGTAGTGACTTATTACCGGCCCCTTTAGTGTTTGGCAACACATAAAAGGAGACTGGGATGCTTTCAAACTCAATGGAGACAGCCACTTTGCATTTTCCTATGAGTGAGTAAGTGTTGCTCCCAAATGGGCTGAGTTTAGCATTCCTGGGCTGTAATTTAGATTGACCAATGCATGTCCAATGGTCATGCATTAAGATATTATAGTCGGCACCTTCGTCAATCAAAGCATCAAAGGAATATGTCAGTTCTACCGTGACCGTGATTCGTAGGTAGGCAGGTGCCACTGCTTCTTCATCTTGATCTATTAGTTCGGTAATTGTGGCCATGCAGACGTTGACAGGGGCTTCAAGCATAGGTGGCTCGTGCAACGAATGGGAAGGAGGATAGTACTTTTTCATGCGAGTGCCATTGAAGAAGCCTATTCCTCCACCTTTGAGCGTCTCCAACTCAACATTGCCTGTTCTACTAATTGCACGCACTCGGAAAGGTCCTAGTCCTCGAAATTTCATTTTTTGTTTGTGACCCTTCACAGAGTATAGTAGAACAAGGTCCCCCTGATCAAAGTTGCGCTGTTTGACATGCTTGTCAAACCACATCTTTCGTCGTGCCTTCTCACAAATTAGAGCGTGGGTGGATAAGAGTCGAGTCTCCGTGAGACACTCTAACTCCACTAAGCGGTTGGTCCAAGCCTCTCTTTCCTCCCAACGCTCCTAAGCTGCTACCCTTAAGCTAGGGACAAAGAACTCTAAGGGTAGAATGGCCTCCATTCCATAAGTCAGCCTAGAGGGTGTCTACCCTACAACCGTCTTATAAGCTGTACGATAGGCCCACAAGGCCGCCATCAATTTGTTATCCTAGTCACTTCATGATGTGGATACTATTTTAGTAAGCACGTTGACTAGGATTTTATTCGTGGATTCTGCTTGGCCATTTGCTTGAGGGTAGTAGGGCAAGGACCTTCTATGAATGATTAGGAAGGTCGAGAGCAGGTGGGATATCACTTCATTAATGAAGTGCATGCCCTGATCACTTACTAGCTCAATTGGACAACCAAAACGTGAAAAGATCTGCTCCCACAAGAACTTCGCAGTGGTTCTAGCATCGTTCTTCCTAGTGGCTCTTGCCTCTGCCCACTTTGTCAGGTAATCAGTTGCCACAATGGTGTAGCGTGCCTAGGAGTACTGTGCCGCAGGACTGATAGTTCCAATGAAGTCAATGCCCCATTTTTCGAAGGGCTGTCGTGCTATTACGGGGGTCAACTCCATCTTATACTTATGCATGGGCACCTTAGTCCTTTGGCACTCATCGCAGTGTTTGACAAACTTAGCAGCGTCACGGAATAGGGTGGGCCACCATAGTTGGGATTGTAGCACCTTACGGGCTGTTGTATCCCCACTAAAGTGTCCTCCAGCTATCTCGCCATGCGCTTCTCTCAATACATCGTGCATATTGTGCTCACACACACATCTATGCAACAAACTGTCTTGTCCTAACCTATAGAGTTGGCCAGCGATCAATTGGTATGGCTGGATTTTAAAGATAAGTATCCTTATCCTGGCTTTCTCGATAGGTCTCTCTCAGGCAGACCGTTCTCTAGTACTTGAACTACATCATCGGTCCAATATGGCATTAGATCAGCCCTAAACAAGTCTCTTTTGCTAGACAAGCCAAAGAGATGAGCATCCGGTAGGTCGTCAGGTATGCCTTGTCTAGCAGCTTCTCCTGTGGGTACGCGAGACATGTGATCAGCCATGTAGTGCTACTTTCCCTTACGTACAACCACAGAAAAATTAAATTCCAACAAGAGAAGTAATCATCTCGCTATGCGACCTGTAGTGCCGCACGGCTTGTTTACAAGATAAAGCAAGGCTTGATGGTCAAAGAAAAAGACGAAGGGTGTGGCCAACAGATAATGCCTAAATTTCTTCACAGCAAATACCATGGCTAACCCTTCCCTTTCTGCAGTGGACTAGTTCATCTCCGTTTCGGTGAGCTGCCTGCTGGCAAAACTCATGGGTAATCTAGGTTATGTTCACCAGGCTGGCATAGAACAGCTCCAATAGAAAACTTAGAGGCATCTATGTGTACATGGAATGTTATGCTCCAGTCTGGGGCTCGTAAGATTGGTGTAGTGGTGAGAGCCTTCTTCAACTCTTCATATGCATGCTGGCATTCCTCAGTCCACTCGAATACGATCAGCAGCTTGTACAATGGTCTAGCAATCAGTGCGTAATTCAGTACAAAGCGTCGATAGTATCCCGTATGGCCTAAGCAACACTGAACATCCTTGTAGTTAATGGGTGGTGGTAGGTCGACAATGACCCTGACTTTTGAGAAGTCAGTGGTAATGCCATTCCTTGACACTACATGCCCTAGGATACATCCGTGCTTCACCCAGAACTGGCACTTTAAGGGGTTCAACGAGAGGTTGTATAACCGACACCTTTCAAAGACAGCTCTCAACTTTTCTAAGTGTTCGGCCCAACTAGAGTATATGCATAAGTCGTCTATGAACACCTCTAACTCGCGTCTAAGCATATCCTTGAAGATGGTGCACATTAATTGTTGGAAGGTTGTAGGCGCATTCATTAGCCCAAAGGGCATAACGATGTAGGCGAATACACCCCACTCCGTGGCGAAGGCAGTCTTGTGCCTATCGTCAGGGTGCACTTGCACTTGATTATAGCCAGAGAAGCCATCCAGGAAGCTGTAGGCTTCTTTGCCTGCCACCCTCTCCAGCATGTGCTCGGTATACGGTAAGGGGTAGTTGTCCCTCTTCGTAGCGGCATTAACTTTCTTGTAATTCACGCACACTCGAATTTTACCATTCTTTTTTATAACAATCACTATGGGTGATACCCAATCCGTGTGCTCAATCCCATATATAAATCCCGCCTTCATGAGCTTATCGATTTCCTCCTTCACTGGATGGGTGTGTTTGGATTCATAGGGTAAGGTCGTTGCTTTATTGGCACCGCATCTGGAACCATTGGGATATTATGGGTCACAATCCTAGGATCGACTCCTTTAAGTTCCTTCAAGGACCAGGCAAACACATCGACATACTCTCGTAGTAGAGCAACAAGTTTAGCCTCCTCATCCTTAGTCAAGTCATCAGCAATGAACACAGGTCGAGGCTTCTCGCCTTCCCCTGCCAAGTTGACTTCCTTGACCTTGGCGGGTCCCTCAATTGGCTCACAAAGCAAGCTGTTCTCAGAAGACTAATCACCTCTTACCGCAAGCCTGCTTGCTCTACACCTGAACAAGAACTGGAGGAGCTCACGCAGCTGGCTAGCTTCGCTTCTTCGTTCTTACAACTGTGGTATGCCTTGCGACTCTAATGGGAGAAAAAAAGCTGTTGTATCATGACCAATATCGAGCAAAGAAGGGCAATCAAAACAATTGAACACGACCCTACTTATGTGGCACCTCTTTCATTTAGGGTTTTGGCCATTACACGCAACATACACTTAGATGACCAAGTGTTGGCCCACCCTTACATTGACCAATTCCTCACGAAAGAGGAGTTGCACATTGCTAGTAGCCTCAACTCTGGGGACATCTTTCATGATGTCTTGACCTATATCTCCCAAGCTTCCATACGACCATGCAAACTTGATCGTCATGCCCAGCTTGAATATAACCCTAATCTTTATACTTGGCTGTTGGCCAAGTAACTCGCCCCACACAATCCATGCAAGCCCTCTTTCTCCCCTTGCTAATCCTAGGAAGGATTCCCTTAAAACTTAAGGAAAGGAGGGGGAGGGGGAGCAAAGTGAGAGCCAAGTGATGTAACAAGATGTAAGGATGAAAGAATGCAAGGAGGAAATAGATGTTGCTTGTGAATTATTTCCAAGTTTCATGCCTCTGAATCAGCACGGCAAATTGTCACACGCATTCTTTCTTGGGTTTTTGTTAGTGATGAGTCAACTTATAACGCTAATGTTGGCTTGGTGTGATGACAGGCACCTACCATGGTAGGACAGAGTAAACTCCCATTCACTGAAGCGGAGCTGACAAAGTATGGAATCAGCATCGAGACCCGTGGATTTAGCTAGTTCACGTTCAAGCATACCATGAATTTAGATGAAGCCATCCTGGAAGAGCCGACCGTGAAGGAATTGGTGGACAAATGCAACCTCCAAAAGTACGTGGAAAAGGTCAGACAAGCTATAGACTACAGCATGTGCGCTGACTTCTTAAGGAGCTTTGATGAAGGGGGGAGCTGTGGCATGGTCACGGTAAGGACTGGTGACGAGGAAAGGAGGGTGCAAGTGCCCCTTAATGCCGATATTGTCGAGAAATCCCTGGGGCTTGTGTCCAAGAAGGAGAGGCGCCCAAAAAGAGATGTGTATGCCATGATGGGAGTCAAAAAAGAGGATGTGCACATGGTGGATGGAATATGGAGGTGTTCGCAAGAAAAAAGCCTGTACTACACGATCCGCAAGAAAAAAGCCTGTCCACAAAAGCCTCTACTACACGATCCGCAAGAAAAAAGCCTGTCCACAAAAGCCTCTACAATCAAATATGGAGGTGTCCTGATGGCAATCATCGATGAGGTTATCAAGGATGCCGGCGTAGATGAAGAGCAAGCTGTGCACCAAAGCTCACCTCACCGCGAGGAAGAAGGCTCAAGTGAAAAGACGGTAAGTGACAAAGGGGAGCCGGAAATACCACCCACTCAAGCGGCCAAACCACGAAAGCAAAAGAAGATTGACAAGAGCCAGAAGAAGAAGGAAGAAAGACTGAGCAAAGAAGAGCGAGCAGAGGTGAAGAGGGCTCAAAGAGAGTCAAGGAGGGTGGAGGAGGAATAAAGGAAGAAGGAAGAGGAAGAACTCGAAAGAGTTAGAGAAGAATCAAAGAGGGCAGAAGAAGAGAGGCAAAGAAGGGCGGAGGAGGAAGCCGACGAGCTAAGGATGAAAGAACTAGCTGAGTTGGCAAAGGCCACTCGCAGATTTATTGAAGAAACCCATGGGGGAGGAGAGATCAACCCTTTGAGTCCCCACCATGAGGCTAAAGCAAGTGGCAGTGTGGAAGTGGCCCCAGTGGTTGTAGGCAAGGGCAAGCCCTTGCTACACCCCCTGTCTTCCTCCTTCGTGCCGGTGCCAATCGACACCACAACCGCCCCACAACCCATGCCCTCTCTAGGCATGGCCCAACTGATGAGCATGATGCAGATGCTTGTCAGTAAAGTGGCTGAGATCGTACCGAAAACCGGAGCAAAAAGACCCGCTGCCGCGCAGCTGCTGAATCCATGAAAGATCCAAAACGGCAAAAGCTAGAGGTGTCAACCACTACATCCCCTACTCCCATGCCACCTGGTGCGGACTACGATGCTTATGTGGATGAGCTCCTAGCACAGTTGGACAAGGCAAAAGAAGAAAAGAAGGTGGCCTTGGTGGAGCTAGAGAAAGAAAAGGAAACTTCGGCAGCCTTGAGGCTAGAAGTTTCAAAGCAAGGAGCCAACCGAAAAAGGGAGGTGAAAGTGCTAGAAGATCAACTAGAAGCAAAAAAGAAGGAAGCCCAAGACAATGAGAGCCGTCTAAGATAAAGGCTGGAAGATGAAGAGCAAAACCTGGGGGCAGAGCAGCGGAGCTTAAAGTTACTAGTGCAGCAGTATGTTGATCTGGAACAGAGAACTGCCAAACTAGAAATGTACGGACAGATATCAACTCAAGAAGGCGAGCCAAGCGAGTGGCAAGAGGATACCATAGCTTTTCAGCTATGGTATGGACTTGAGGAACAAGATAGACTGGAGAGAGAGATAGAGTTCCTAGCATAGGAAAGGCCAGCAATCCCTGCAGTAGAAGCACAAAGGCTGCAACATGAGGCACAACGACTGCAAGGTGCATTGGAGATTGCCAAGGGAGACACAAAGGCCCTCATGGCCATGGCCTTCACACAGAGAAGATTGCACCTTGCAAAGATCCAAAGCCACGAGCATCTGGTGAAAGAAAATTCAGAACTAATTGCTGAGGCAGAACAGAGATTCAGCATTGCAAATCAAGCAAAAGAAATTGCTAAAGAACAGCTGGCTCGAAAATCTAGGGAGAGGAACCAACTTTGGTTCTTAACAAATGAACATCACTAGGTGGTAACCACCTTGGCAAGTGAGCTGGAAGAGGGAAGAAAGAAGATGGATGAGAGAGCCAACGAGTGGGAAAAGAACAATTTTGAAAGGGTTAGGCAATTAACGAAACGCTTGGCGGTGTGGCTGAGTGCAAGAGAGTGCTTGCTGAATCTAGGGCAGAAGCTGCCGATATATACGCCAATACACAAAGGCAAGCCTTTCTCAGCACAGTACTACATGTCACCCAAGCGGAGGGCAATGATTCAGTGGAGAAGGTAAGAAGGAAGCTAGAACTGACTACCCGAGCGCTAAGGTATGGCCTTCAAGAACGGGAGCTTCCAACAGGCACAGAAATCACAAAGGAGAAGCAATTTCACTACCTACACCGTGCCGGCCTCTCCACTGTTAAGCTTAAGGAACTTGGGTTCGAAGAACATGAGCAGCCAACACAACCACCACAAGTGGCCCTAGCAGTGGCCGAGCAGAATGTCGAAAAGGGTCCAAACTTTGAGCAAGATGCTGAAGAAGAGCAACAAAGAATGCCCAGTCCGCCTTTACCAGACCTCCCGCTTGAAGAGCATGAAGATGCCCACATGACCGAGCGCATTGTGGTAGCCAGAAGAAGAAGGCAGGAACTGGCAGAGGAAGCCCAACGCAGAGCATAATCACTGCCAAGACAATTCCCTGAAGAGCCGGTGCCACTACGAGGGGATCCCAATCCTATCGATTGGCCTCAGGAATTGGCCATATGGCGTGAACGGGAGTTCCAAATGAGGCAATTTGAGCTTTCGTTTGCTTATCCACGCTCTCTGGACCGTGCATTGCCTCTAGGCATTCTAGCCAAGATCAAGGATCTGACTAATGATCTTGCAAACAGGTGGATAGAGGAAATAAACCTCATAATAACCAGGTGGAGGCAAGAGCCTGCAGACTACTGGCATGACAAAGTAAACAGGGTTCCCAAAACTGTCCAAGGCTACAAGGCACAGCCGAAGTGGCGGAGGAGGATTTGGGATACCAATTTTGATGCTTGGACCGCCTTCTGCAGCTCGCTCCCTGAAGAACGCAATGACCATCTACATGCCCTACCCCCGTAGGCATGGAGTTGACTATGATCAAAACATTCATGGGGATTTTGACTTTCCTAGGATATATAACGTTAATGCTCGCAGCCTCGAGGAATGCCTAGTCTTTAGATTAGAGGATCTCCTCCCATCTATCAACCGCTTCCTTGCGGATTTTTCTTCTTGCCCGGATCCAGCCTTCTTAACCACCTATAATTATCTTAGGCTTATCAAGTTCCTATTAATGCAGAGACCCACAACCGAGGAAGCCACCCTTCCTCCACTCTTTTTTACATCAACTTAGGGATAGATAGTAGGGCCATGACTAGATTAATGATGAGGGAAACCCTGCTTCCCTCCTTTTGCTTAGAAATCTTAGAAGATATGAATGATACCCGCTTCACGAGGTGCAATCATCCTTTCTTGTCATCCACACCTCTGAAGGCTCGGGCCGCTATTAAAGAATATCTACAAAGTCGCGCATTCCTATCCCAATGCTTGTGACCACCTCATAATCCGGCTGAAGGTGATAGGCATTAGCCAGGACACCTTCCTTGTATGCAATTCTCCAAAAAAAAAAAAAAAAGAACGAGGGCTCACTGCACCTAGGGTTTACACCTAGCCCCACCCCCCCCCCCCCCCCTTTGCATACTCCGACGGTTAAATGGACCAACATGCTTGATGTAGCCGACCATCTACCTATTGATGGCTACCATGACTGAACCAAATCAACAGAAGGAAAAACTCAGTGATGGACCCACCATTGGCATAGATTTTGGAACCTCATAGTCTCCAAATGATTAGAGATCCCCAGGTTTAATAGCCATTGTAGAATGGGAGCTACAACTGTGTGACAAATGCCAAGCATCTTTATGAAGAATATAGCACGTCGGAATCTCTCCCGGTCATCATTAATCAAACTCCATGTGTCATCTACCCACCAGTTCCACTTAGCGACAACCCCAACTACCCCACTGCTCCCCACCACAGTACCATGGGATTGACACTCAGCTAGGAGGGGGGTAATGTTTATTGCAACACAGAGGATCGAAAAATGAAGCAAAGGAGTGAGACAATGGAAGAAGGTGATAACCGAAAGGGCATAGGACAAAGGAAGGAAAAGGCGCCCTGGATGGAGGTCAGGCCCTGAAAAATTTGAATGGTGACCTCTCCAGAAGGCCTTAATGTCGCCTCGAGAAAAGAAAAGAGTAAAAGCGCACCATTAATTGTGAAAGCGTTACCAAATCCTTGTAAAAGAGTGGCAGACTCACTCCTGTGCAAATTGTATGCATTAGTTGGGAATGGGATAAGTTAGAACCGTGGGAAATAGGAAAAGAGGGCCTAGGCTAATGGCTGGCCATGTAAAAAGTGGGGATGACCGCCCAAAAAGTAGGGCATGTATATAAAGTTCAAAAGTGAATGAGAAGCTCATTCTTGTGTGTGGCCAAAGCTTCTTCTTCTTCTTCTCTTGTTTCTTGCCTTCTTGCTTGTGCTTGAGTGAGAGATTGAGAGAGTGTGAGAGAGTGAGGGAGTGAGAGTGTGAGAGTGAGGGAACGTGGAGAAGAAGCTCCCCATCTTCTCTCTTCATCTTCTCTTCTTCTCTTCTCTTCTCTTCTCTTGCATGGCTATGGAGGATGGAGCTCGATGGAGAGGGCTTGAGGTTGCTTGAGCTTGCCACAAGGATCATAGAACTACCGGCGGAGTGCAAGAGAGAGGAGGGAACTCGATCGAGCATCAAGGTAAGCTCACTACACCCGTAAGGTAGGCATTACGCATCGGCTATGTGAGAGGTAGCCATGGCCGCTCGGCTTGAAACACTTGATCAATAAGCGGTCCATAGGTCTCGGGGTAGAGCTTAGAAGCTCCCCTCCAGTGCACCAAGCTAGGCACATGGTGTTGTTGGTGTGTAGATAAACAAGAAAGCTCCACCAAAAGTCTCACTTTTGAAAATCTCTAGCAAGAAACCTAAAAATATGAAACTATTATCAATAATCACTAGTTTTGGCCATTCCCCCTAGTAAGAAAGGTCAAACTAGTAGTGTCAATAAAATTTCCTCTAAACTAACTTAGGCTAACAAAAAGATCAAAGACGACGCTCTAGTACTGATTGCCAAGAGACTTAAAGAGGATGCCATGCAAAGGACTAAACTTGGAACTCATCCTAAGCAGTGGACCTTTAACACACGCAAGGATAGGTGAGAGAAAAGCTATTTATTAACCAAAAAGGTTGAGAAATGAACAAAAGGTGCTAAAGGCCTTACCTATTTTAGGCTTACAAGGCACAAGGCCACATATATCTAGAGGTAGTGAGTATGCCACCACTTCTCAGGGTGTGTAATCTCTTGGTAGAAATGTCTTTCCAAACTTTTATGGCCATCTACAATATGTCCTTGCTAGATAAGTACTTGTTTATTAATGTTGTTACATATTGTTTACTAATGGTAATACCTATTATCTACAATTGTTTATAATGTATTAACACGTAGGATTTTTTAACAAGTATTATGTTTACTAACTATGAGGTTATTACATATTGTTTATTACAGTTTATAAAGTATTAATGCTTAGGATTTTTAAATAAGTATTATGGTTTGTTAAGTATTAGATTTGGTAACCGTTGGGGTTTTTAATGTATTAAGATTATTTTAGTATTACCATCAAAATATTTAAGCACACAACAAGGTTAGGGACAAGGTTGCTTTAGAATTAATGTTTAAGATTTATAAGTATTATGGCATATTAGTGCTAGGTTGAGTAAGTATGGATTTATAAAGTATTAGGTTTATTGAGTATCACATTTAAGTGTGCATTAAGGTTATTTAAGTATCAATGTTTAAGTTTAGCACAAAGGCTATTTGAACTAAGTTTGAATATGCTTTAAACAAGTATTAGTTGTAATTGTGATTAGGTGTTGAAAATATCATAGATGTCATGAACCCACCTCATCATCTTGTTAGTGCCTTCATCACAATTTGATGCCCACACATATGCCCCACCAATCAACTTTCTTCTCATCCTTCGATTGCACAGGTGGGTGAGCAACATTGATTAGTGAGGCAACAATTACACCCTGCTACATTCATAACTTCTCTAATAGGTTTCTCTCCATCAAGATTACCACCAAATTTTTTTGTAGGACACCAATCCCAATATCAAGTGGAAGACCATTTGTAAATATGACCATCAACTTTGAATTCTATGTATAATGCTAGTAGTACCTTTGGTCAGCATTGGATTCTTAATCTCTTTCTTGACCTCAAACTTGTAATGTCTCAAATCCATTATGACCTCAAACTTGTAATGTCTCAAATCCATTATGACATTACAATGTATCAAATCCATTGCCACATTTCAATGTGTTAAACCCCATGCCGCCTTCCAATATGACAAACCTGTTGTCACCTTCAAATCTGTATGCCTCTAGCGCCATCCTTGTTCACATCCATTGTAAGCTCATTTATTGGCCATATGTCTTTGTAAGAAACCACACCATCCTTGCAAGAGGTCCCTCCATTGTGAATTGTGGTAGAGATTGTCACCATATCCAAAAAAATGAATATATTTTGATCCTGCATACAAATCTCAACTCTTCTTGACTATTGTTCAAGACAAATGGATTTCTTTAGATAGAGAAAATCTAAAGGCCAAGCATTGGGTTGAAATAGTGTGAGATGTCAATGTAAGATGCCATACAAAATTCATCGAGAGCCAATGTTGAAACATATGGGACAATATGAAGAAGGCTTGCATGTGGGAGTGGCCCCTAAAGCGGCCATGTCATGTAGAACCATTCACATGGGAATTGTATAAACGAATGTGTGATATTTCATCCTAATCTTTGCATCTATACAGTTAGCAAGAATTATCTTACTAATCGAGCTGTTGGTCGATTGTCCACTTATAAGTTTTTGGAAACTACGAAACAATTTTTTTGGTAATTTTCAATGTCGGCAGTCCTTTACACACTGAAAGGACATGATTGAATAGGAAAGCTCACCCGCTCAAAAAGTTTCCCCCACCCACTTTATAAAGTGACAGCTAAGGGTGCACTTTTGGTATTTGCAACTAATAAAAAAATTCATAAGTCTATTACTTTTCACTTTTTTTTGCAAAGACGGTGTGTAAAGGTGCTATGCCTATGTACGTGCTCACTTTGAAAAAGTGCATGACCACTCTTTAGGGAAATCCGTGTGTAAGCAGCCTCAGATACAATAATTGTGAATTACATCTCAGAAACATGATTAGAAATTAGAATTAGAATAGAACCCTCGTTAATCATCAGACATAGGCCCTGTGGCAATGGCGCCGACAATGGCAAAGACAGGTTGCTCTGTTCTGATCCTTCTGCTTCTCCTGCAATTCGCCTCTGCGATCCACCCCACCGGACGCTACTCCATGTCGGTACGCCTTCCTTCAGAATCTTGACTTCTCGTCCACAAGATTTCGTGATCGCCATAATCGTCATGGAAATCTTACTTTCCCTGCGTCTGTATTAGAAATCTTGTTTTCTGCGTCTGTGCTATGTATTGTTTTTCATTGTGTGCCAGGAACCTGAGATGCGAAAGAAGAAGGCACTGTGCTTGGAGAATATTGACAAGTAGTTACACAAACTCACTGGCTTTCTTCCCCTTGTACAAGAGGGACTTTGTAAGGAATGATTTAATGTCGGCCTTGTGACTGCACAGCGGCCTGTGGGGATGGCATTGTAGATCATCATCCATCGCCCGGGAGAACTGCGCCCTCCGTTGTGTTTCATCTGCCTGCTACGACAAGATCTACGGACAAGACCCTGTAAGCCATACCTTTGCGTTGCCACGTTATATGTTTGTTACTTGAACGCAAGATCAAAGCAACTCACATATTTCTGGCCAAGTCAAAGGTCATTTTGTGATGTTCGATAGAAAACCAGCTGATGAATCATTATCTTACTGCTATGATTGGGCTGCTGCTGTCAAGAATCTGCATGTGCTACAAGCTTGTGCGACTATGGGACAAGATACTGCACTGAAAATTGTCTTTGATTTCCTTTTCTTGTAGTTGGAGGAGGGTGAGGTTGATTTCAGGCGTGGTCGAGAATTCCAAGTCTGCATTCGCAGGTACTTCCTTACCTCTAGAAACCGGCCCTCAAAAACTTCAAGAATCCATCTATTCTATTTTTGGAGTTAACTTATGGGAAAAAGAGAATTTGTTCATTCAGTATATGAAATACACGGCACAGTTGTAGGTAAGACACCAAAGAGATCGAAGTAGTTACTATGTTATGTGATGCTACAAAGTTTTTCATTTGAGAGAAATAACAGCCAAAAGGCTACATGCCTACACTCTTAAGAGTAGATGCTTTGGAATGCAGTCAGATATTTGCCGTAGGACCTTCTTTTGTATCTGTCTGCAAATGGGCTACTGGGCTGCTTAGTAGCAAAGCCATGGAGAGTCCCTTGAACTTGTTCTATATCTAGTGGAAGGTTGAGATTAGAGAACTAATGTTGCTTTTGAAATTGTAGTGATCAGTTGCTCAAAGTTTGTCAACAGCATTTCTGTACTTGACACAGAAATGTAAACGTATGCTGCTGAAAGACTCTTGATGTGCAAGGTCAAGAGTCCAAGAATGGTGATCACACAATGATGTGTAAAATATTGGCTTGAGCCCCTATAAATAGGATTTGGCTGTCCTAACCCTAAAGAGCCTATAGTGCATTCATACCAGGTCACTTTATGACCATTGTGACCAATGCTATTAGTGACCATTTGGATGTCCAAGGTGTCAAGAAATGATGTATGTGTGAAAAAATGCTCTACACACAGAAAACACAAATACAATCATACGACAAAGCACCAATTGATAGAATACAATTAGGGTTAGGGTAACTTAGAGACAACGGACACAGAGAATAGTGAAGTGAATGTCAACTGAAAATACAGTTCTCATACAACAAACATACTATGTAGTGAATGAATACTGAACCTTGAAATCGTCTCAAGGATCAAGGCAGAGGTAATGAGTTGGAGAGGGCATCATACTTTGCATGGATCCTAAAATGTAGCAAGGTAGGCTCCGAGGGTCGAACACCAGCAAATGCAGCTCTGGAAGCTAGAACTGATGTAGATGGGCAGTAAGGAGAGAGAGAGAGAGACTCAAAACACAGGTACTTGAAGGGAGAGACAAATTGGGTGACAATAGATTCATTGCAAATGCAAATGCTGATATGGTCCTCCCAGCTAGGCGACAACAAAAATAGCAGGGTGACAGTGTTTGGATGGTCGCTAGCAATAAGAAGTGGTTCAAAAGCAGTCACCAATTGTGGAGAGTGGTCATGAGGCAACTGTTGGGTATTTGACTCACGCCTTACTTACGCCTACGCTCATATGGGAGTGTCAGTGATCAGTAGGACACTGGGGCACTTTTTACTCTCGGTAGGAGAGGTTTTTTCCCCCAGACTTATGGTCTTATTGCCGTATGTACTTATGTGCTTATGTTACACACATTTGGGCACTTAGTGTGTGTCGGGTGTGAACACCCCCTACAACCCTAAGGTTTAAGGATTGTACTTTGTACTTTCAGGTTACACTCATTCAGTCTATTCTCTTGGGTGTCGTGCTTCAACTCTGTCTCTCACTCTCACACTGTCTACTGAATCCCAGCTGTACTTCGATCCTCTGACCTCACATTTGGTATCAGAGCACAGCTTTGAACTCAGCTTCTGCCTGCAGTTTGCAGTCCACGCCAATTCTGCTCCAGCACCGCCTGACACTGCTCGCCAGTCCCCGTCAGGTTCTCCCTAAACTGCCTGGGCGGTCGCCAGCTTGTCTGGGCGCTCCAGTACGTCTGTCTCCAGCACGTTCGCCAGTCGCCACCAGTCTAAAGGGCGACGCCAGCTCCAGCTCCACGTCAGCAGTCAGTCTCGTCAGCAGTCAGTTTTGTCAGCACTCAGGCGCGCTGTTCACCAGCGCGCTTTTCCTCATTGCTGCCTTCGTTGGACTGTCCGCCTGTCGTCCACCCGTCATACGTTGGTCAGCTCCTCGTCAGACAGTCCGCCCGCCAGACGACCTGCCACTCGACTGTCCTGTGCCACCTGTCCACCCGCCCGTCAGACGTTGGCCATCTCCGTCAGACGTCAGCCAGTCCTGCCCGCCGTTTTGAAACCTCCACGTCAGCTCTGCTCGCGACTGTTCGCCCGCCTGTCTGACCAGCACACGCCACTCTGCTCGCCAGTCTGCTCCACGTCAGGTAAAATTTTAGACAAATTTTTTTTAATTTCAGCCCAGAACACAGTTCTGGAAGAGGAGATTCATACGCGGCAAGCACAGGACACGTGGGGGATAAATTTCATGCAAATTTCTGGACTGGATCATCAGAAATTTTGGGGCTTTTGTGTATTTTGTGGACAGTTGCATTTGAACTGCTGGTACAGTCACAGAAAGACTGTTTTGACAGAAATTTTGGCAAAAATTTTGGGGATTTTGAGATAATAGTGTTGCAGTGCACTGTTTGCACCTTGGGAAGCGTGCATTAAAAGACAGTTTTCTGACAGAGTACGCCCTTGCACATTAATTGCAGAAACGTGTTTGCTGCAATTTCTGGAAATTTGCAGGTTTCCAGTTCATACTGCTTTGACATTGCTCATTTTTTCTTTGGAAATTTGTCATCATGGCAAATCAGGGAGGTGATGTTTTTACGTATGTATCCAAGGAAGACAGAGTGGACGGAAACAACTATTCCCTTTGGTCATTCATGATGAAGAATGTATTAGTGGCCAAGAATTTATGGGATTATGTCAGTGGAGAGGAAACTCGACCGAGAGTTGTAGCTCCCGTTACTCCTCCTCCCCATGGCGCATGTGGACAACGGGGACCTCAGCCCGCTCCACCTCAGCCACTTCCTCCAAGAACTGCAGCTCAAAAAGCTTGGGATATTCGTGATGCACAGGCCTTGTCGCTGATTGCTCTGGCAGTTCAGCAGTCCATCATACCTCATATCCGTTCGGCATCTTCTTCACGAGATGCATGGTTGACTTTGGAGCATATGTTTGCAAGAAAGAATGAGACTCGGATCTCTTTCTTGAAGAAAGAGTTGGAAACTCTGAAGATGCATGAAGGTGATTCTATGCAGGATCACTTAAATAAGATTCAGGACTTGAGGGAGCAGCTCATGAATGTAGATGAGTATTTTTCGGATGCACAGTTGATATCCACCACCTTGAATTCCTTACCTCCTTTGTACTTGTCTTTTCATACTGCATTGAACCTCACCATGAGGATTGCTGAGCATCCACTCACTTTTATTCAGCTGGTTAGTTTGCTTCTAGAGGAGGAGCAAACACGGAAAAATAGTGGTGTGGATGCTACAGTCTCTGAGCAGGCTTTTGTGGCAAGACAGAAAGGCAAGAACAGCAAGGTGAAAAATGCTCCACAGAGTTCTGGCACTTCAGGCACATCGCAGAATCAGTCACAAGGGGGGACGCAAGCAAAGAAAGGAAAATGTCATTATTGTAAGAAGCCTGGCCACTATATCACTGAGTGCAGGAAGCGCATTGCCAAAGAGAAGGAGGAGTCAGGAATGTCTGTTTCTACTACTCCTTCCACTGCTAGTGAGTCCGCGTCCTTTGTTGTGGACAGGGACTATTGTTTTTACACTTGCAGTTATGACATCTCTTGGGCCGATAGAGCACTTAGCTCTACAGAGGATGCTGTCACTTGGTTCTTTGACAGTGGTGCTTCAAGACATATTACATCTCGCAGAGATTTGTTTGCTTCAGTTAGTGCACCTCCTGTTGGGAAATCGGTACAGTGTGCCAATAATGCATCATACCGTGTTCGTGGTATAGGGGAGATTCAGCTCACAGCCATTGATGGCTCTATTCTCCGCCTGCAGGATGCTTTGTTTGTGCCTGGAATCAAGAAGAATTTGCTTTCTATTTCTTCTTTGGCACGTTGTGGTATGCAGGTCACCTTTGATGATGACCGTTGCATGGTCAGAGAAAAAGAATGCATGACTTTGGTCTTGACAGGATCTTTGTGTCATGGTTTATATGAGTTGGATGCTCTTTCAGTAGATCAGTCAGCATACTTGACATCCACTCTTACTCCTGCTATGATACAGGCGGAGTTATGGCATGCTCGTTTGGGGCATGTAAATTTTGGCAGCTTGATGCTTTTGCAGCGTACTCAGATGCTGGATGGCTTACCTCCCTTGGAGAGACCTCCTGAGCACTTATGCGAGGGATGCTTTTTGGGGAAAATGCATCAGTTCTCATTTCCTCGTGATGTTGCTTTCAGAGCAAAAACCAGATTGCAGTTGGTGTATTCAGATGTTTGTGGCCCTATGCAGACTATGTCATTGGGTGGTTGTTATTATTTTGTGACATTCATTGATGACTTTACACGTTTTTGCTGGGTCTATTGTTTGAAAAAGAAGTCAGAAGTGTATGATACATTTTTGGCTTTCAGTGCACTTGTTGAAAATCAATCTAGATGCAAGATTAAGACTCTCCGTTCGGACCGAGGGGGGGAATACATGTCCTCTATGCTGAATTCTTTTTTGCAGCAGAAGGGCATAGTCCATCAGTATACTACAGCTTATACTCCACAGCAGAATGGGGTAGCAGAGAGGAAAAATCGGTCACTCATGGAGATGGCCAGATGTATGCTGAAGGCAAAGAGCTTGCCTCGTAGTTTTTGGATGGAAGCAGTCATGTGTGCTTGCCATATTTTGAACAGATGCCCTACCAAAGCCTTGAAGACCATCACACCATTTGAGGCTTGGAACAGCCGTAAACCTTCTGTTGGTCACTTTCGTACCTTTGGGTGTCTTGCCTATGCCCATATTCCACAGGTACTTAGAAGAAAATTGGACAACAAGGCTGTTAAGTGCATTTTTATGGGATATAGCAATGAGAGCAAAGGCTACAGACTCTATGATCCCATTACAAAGAAGGGTTTTGTCAGTAGGGATGTTGTTTTTGATGAAAAATCAGAATTATCCTTGGCTGGTTTGGACACATATCAGGCTGCCCGTGATGTTTTTGAAGGGCTGCTGCCCATTACTTTTGGTGATTCAGCTGGAGGTTCAGAAAATGAACCTAATGTTCAGCCAGCTGCTCCTATGGAAAGTGCAGAAATTCAGCCATTGGCTGATCGAAATATTCAGCATCATGCTGAAACTGAAATTCAGCAAGAGCTTGCACACAGCCAGGATGCTAGACAGCTACCTAGATGGTATTTGCAGACTATGCAAGATAGTCCTTTGGATGCACCCATGGCTGGTCGTACTAGAAGGCAAACTCGTTTGCATGATTCAGCACATACCATGGAGTTTATTATGGCAGCAAGTACTTTTGATAATGAAGAGCTTGAATGTTATGAGGATGCACAACACAGTGTGCATTGGATAGCAGCTATGCAAGCTGAATTAGATTCTATTACTAAGAATCAAACTTGGGATTTGGTGTCCTTGCCATTTGGGAAGAAAGCCATTGGAAAGAAATGGGTCTACAAATTGAAAAGAAAAGCAGATGGATCCATTGATAAATACAAGGCACGGCTGGTAGCTAAAGGCTACGCACAGAAAAAGGGCATTGATTATGAGGAGACATTTGCTCCTACTTTCCGTATGACGACCATCAGGTCTATGATTGCTTTGGGTGCACATTATGGTTGGACAGTACATCAGCTAGATATCAAGACTGCATTTTTACATGGGGAACTTCAGGAGGAAGTTTATGTACAGCAGCCCATTGGTTTTGCAGTTGAAGGCTTAGAACATTTGGTATGCAAGCTCAAAAAGGCACTATATGGTTTGAAACAAGCTCCTAGAGCTTGGTATGAAAAGATAGATGCTTTCTTACTTGGTCAGGGGTTTCTAAACAGCTCATCTGAGTCTACCCTTTACGTATGTAAAGAAGGGGGATCTATACTGATTTTATGTCTTTATGTTGATGACCTTTTGCTCACTGGAACACATGCTGATCAGATTTCAGCATTCAAACAAAATTTGCAACAAACTTTTGACATGTCTGACTTGGGAGTTTTGCATTTCTACTTGGGCATCCAGTTCATACATAATGCTCGAGGTATTGGGTTATCACAGTCAAGGTATATTGGGCAGCTTCTTGAGAAGTTTGGCTTACAGGATTGCAAGCCAGTTTGTACTCCCATGGAACCTGGACTGAAACTGCCATTACATGATGACAGTGATTTGTTTGATATACATACATATACTCCTGCAGTTGGATGTCTCATCTATCTATGCAATACTAGGCCGGACATACAGTTTGCAGTTTCAGCTTTGAGCAGGTATATGCATCAGCCACGTATGTCACATTGGCAAGCTGTCAAGCGTGTTTTTCGCTACTTGCAAGGTACTCGTTCTCTTGGGTTGCTTTATGCCAAGGGGGGACCACTGCAGTTACATGCTTACAGTGATTCTGATTGGGCTGGTGATTATGATACACGTCACTCCACTAGTGGCAATTGTTTCTTTCTTGGCTCTTCTTGCATTTCTTGGCTTAGCAAGAAACAATCCACTGTTGCCACATCGTCATGTGAAGCTGAATACAAGGCAGCTTTCACAACCATAGTTGAATGCGTATGGCTTAGACGCTTGCTAGCTGATTTGGATGTATCTATCATTGAGCCTACTCCTTTGTTCACTGACAGTCAGAGTGCCATTGCAGTGGCACGGAACCCAGTGTTTCATGCTCGCACGAAACACATTGAGATTCACTATCACTTTGTCAGAGAGAGGCTACATGTAGGTGATATCAGCCTTGTCTATTGTCCTACCACCAGTAATGTGGCAGACATCTTCACCAAAGCTCTTCCTCGTGACAAATTTGAAGCATTTCGAGATGCTTTAAATTTGATATCCTTTGGTGCCGGATGATCCTTGTACTCTTGATCTAGGGGGGTTTGTTGGGTATTTGACTCACGCCTTACTTACGCCTACGCTCACATGGGAGTGTCGGTGATCAGTAGGACACTGGGGCACTTTTTACTCTCGGTAGGAGAGGTTTTTTCCCCCAGACTTATGGTCTTATTGCCGTATGTACTTATGTGCTTATGTTACACACATTTGGGCACTTAGTGTGTGTCGGGTGTGAACACCCCCTACAACCCTAAGGTTTAAGGGTTGTACTTTGTACTTTCAGGTTACACTCATTCAGTCTATTCTCTTGGGTGTCGTGCTTCAACTCTGTCTCTCACTCTCACACTGTCTACTGAATCCCAGCTGTACCTCGATTCTGTGTTTCTTTGTTGGGTATTTGACTCACGCCTTACTTACGCTTACGCTCATATGGGAGTGTCGGTGATCAGTAGGACACTGGGGCACTTTTTACTCTCGGTAGGAGAGGTTTTTTCCCCTAGACTTATGGTCTTATTGCCGTATGTACTTATGTGCTTATGTTACACACATTTGGGCACTTAGTGTGTGTCGGGTGTGAACACCCCCTACAACCCTAAGGTTTAAGGGTTGTACTTTGTACTTTCAGGTTACACTCATTCAGTCTATTCTCTTGGGTGTCGTGCTTCAACTCTGTCTCTCACTCTCACACTGTCTACTGAATCCCAGCTGTACTTCGATCCTCTGACCTCACAGCGACAACAACAATTGTGTGGTTGGATCAGCAAGGCGATGGTTGGAAGGTGAGAGAATAGTAGGGTGGAGGTTGGAAAAAGGCACCAAATTGATGTAGACAGCAATGGGCAGCTTCGGATGAGCCTTTGCGAATGGGGTGTGGGCAACAAAAGCTAGAGGGCATGAAACCCGCAAAAATGAGATTGGACTGAATGGAGGGTAGCATGCCTATTTATAGAAAGTTTGAACCTCGTATTGCGCACCATTTAAAAATGTGGGACCAAGATTCAAGTGATAGAACTCTTCCGGTGCTTAAAAATTGAACCCTGAAGTGTTGTGGCTGTCTTTAACCCTATTTTGTTTGTTCAAAACAGTCCATTCTAGCCTATACAAAAACTCTCTCACCCTCTCCAAAAGCATGCTCTAGGTAGCCTCCTCCTTTCCCACTTGTGAGGGCTTTTTCTCCTTGTCTCACGCTTTTCTTGCATGAGCTCTTTCTCTCTATCCCAATGTTATTCGAAGTAGAGCCCTCTTTGCCTGTTTGTGCCAGTTTTGGTGCCTCACCCCAAAGCAGCCAAGGTATCTGACAAAGGGTACATGGTGGTTGCCCAATGGCCTACCAAGACTATTAAGCCG
This sequence comes from Lygodium microphyllum, assembly GCF_053477565.2. Lineage (NCBI taxonomy): Eukaryota > Viridiplantae > Streptophyta > Polypodiopsida > Schizaeales > Lygodiaceae > Lygodium > Lygodium microphyllum. Next base: position 124,128,045 of record NC_141152.1, on the reverse strand, counting down.
ATGGATATCTTATCAAGGGAGGCCAAATGGTCACCCCAGAGAGGCCAGCACATCAGACAAAGGGTGTACGTCAATTGCATAGTGGCCTATCAAGTCCTGCAAAGGTGATGGAACCACAATGAACTTTTTTAGCAAACTCAAACTTCCAATCAAAATCCAAACCAAACCCAAGCTAATGAGTCACAAGGAACTTCCCAATCGAAAGTCAAAACCTGGACTCCAAAATATAGCAAAGAAAAATCGATATTATCAACATTATCAAAAGGTTGGTCACTTTGACAACGAGTGTCGTTTAAAGGCTAAGGATAGTCCACCCAAGACTCATGTCTCAAGCACATTCGGTGAGGGTACTCCCTCCACCCTTGCATAACCAAGACAACAGGGTTGACCCATTGCTCACATGGTAGTTGATTCTTTTGCTCCTTTATCCGAGGAGTTGTCAAAAATGTTTCCCCATCCTATTGTTGTAGATTTCAATTATCCTTGGGCATGTGTTGTCTCTCTTGAGGATAGAATTGATGAGTCCCTTTCTGCTCAATGTTGAGTATGTAGCTAGAAGCACTTGAGCCCACTTTCTCTAGAGACCCTTTGGTCCAGCTGATTGGGAAGTCGTGCTTTGGTTCAGATCTTCATGATACTAATCGGGATCTCTTTCCACTTTCCACCTACACATCACTTGTCACTTGATCCTTGTACGGCATGCTCTAGTTTGTATTCTCTTTTCCACTACACAGTTGTTTTACTTTCTTATATTCTTAGTGTGTCTACCTTTTTGTAGTGGGAGTCTTTCCACATTTGTACATAGCACCCACTTGCACTTTCTATTGATGTTGAGGTCTGCATGTTTTATGATCTTATGTAGTTGTTTTTGCTTCCTTTTACAGGTTGACATTTGCTTCTACAAGATCTACCACCTAGCTTGAAGTGAAGACTTGGATCGTCTTGCACTCCTTATGGTTGCATCTTTTGGTAGCGCTTCTTTCCCAAGATTCGTCATTGCCTCTTTGGAGGCCACCTTGGAGGCTATTCATTTCACAAGTTTTCAGCTGGACATGTATCTCACTCTTTTTCTTGGGGTGCTACTCCTTTCCCTGCTCTACATCAACATCTTAGGGACAGAGGGGGTGCGTGCTTCTCCTTCCATTGTCCGATGGTGAGAGGGGGTGGCCTATAACTTTTCCTTCCATTTTAAGAGGGGGCGATTTCTTCTCTTGATAGTGACATTAATGATGCTTACAGATTTTGATTCATACACTGTACTTGTATCTTCATCTACACTATCAGGATGATCTAATTGTAAAAGGGTGCTTGGCCAGGTGAACAATTCTCTTGCGAAGACACTGTCCAAGTGGCATTGTTGCATAGCATTTTGCATGAGCACGATCACACTTGTATTGCCTCTTGTATAACTCCAGTGCATTGACATTCTGTTCTGTAAACATGCATCTATGCACATTTATCCCTTTTCGGTCTTTCTAAGTGGTTGACTCTGCATCCACCATATTCGTAGCATTGCACAAGGTAGTTTCCAAGGCAGTCTCCCTTGCTTGCTTAGCCTTGCTAGCTTGCTTTTTGCACATCTTTTTTGTCTCTCCACATGCCCACTATATTTGCTTTACATACTACTAGCCTCTTCCTTCGCCATCGATTCCTAGTAGTGGTAAGGATAGCTTGCTTATGTTATGAAAGCCTTGTTGAGAAACCACTTCTTCTGTGTATCCACTTTAATTAGGGTTTCGCATTGACAATCCTAAAAAGGGCTAGCGCCCTCATTTTGGGCACTTTTATCAATGGATGCACACAGTGGTATCTGTCCTTGATAGCTGAGGCCTATTAATAGGCCACCTCTTCATTCATTTCATACTCTCACCTCTCTTCTCATTCATTCACCACTCTTCTTCTGTCATTTTGACATCCTTCTCTCCTTGCCACTATTGCTCACACCCCTACTGGAGGGCATTGTGGTTCGTGGCTACCTTCCCTATAGCATTCTACTATCATGTTCTACTCCCACGTTCTACTGTGGCATTCTATTGCCACTTTCTACTATGGTGTTCTACTACCGTGTTCTATTGCAGTATTCTATTGCCGCATTTTTTACGGTGTTTTACTACCACGTTCTACTATAGTGTTCTACTGCTGCCTTTTACGGCCTAGTCTTGTTTCTGGTGTTCGAGGACTACGTTTTACTCCCTCGGTAGTTGGTGATCATCTTCTTCATCTTGGATAGCATCAAAGAATTGCGCTTTACTTTCTCTACAAGTGTCTTTCACCTTCCAGTCGATTACTTTGATAGCCGACTATCTAGAGGATTGCGTTTATTGTGCAACTTTCCCACAGGTGCTGCCATTTGATTCAAATAGGACAATGTAGTCATCTTCTGAGCTTCGGTTCCACTATATCGGATTTTTTTTCTCATAACATGATTTGGTGCATCATCATTGTGTTCTCTTGTGTTTCTGAGTTTCTCTTCTCTCTCAATGTTTGTCGTACACACTGTCTCTCTTCTCACAAACCCTACTGTCTCTTTTCATCTTGCATATCTTGACAGGGTATTAGAGCATACCTGTTATCTTAAAAAGCCTTTGGGTATGGCTACCGGTCTCCTGTATATTACTTAATCTACCACCACCTCTAGTTTTTGAAACAATCATTATCAAATCAAAACCAATTTAAAAAAGAAACAAAAAATCAAATTTCTTTCTAAAGCATCCCGATACATATCATAGTCTCTCCACTCATGTAGAGGCATGCCACACCAAATGCAACAATGAATAAATTCCTCTCGGGTTGAAGCATTAGGGGTTGTGTCCCACCTCTTTTCACTAAACTTTGCAACCTTAAGTTGCAACTCACACATCCCTTGTCCTTCCCTTGCTGCCCCTTTTGAGAAGATGCAACAAAGGCCCCCTCTGTGGAGGGTATCTCATGAAACTGATTGGACAACGGAGTGTAACGTAGTAGCTGACACTCTAATTCATAGAACATGGATATACGAGGGTGTGAGATCACCTGATGCATAAAATCGAAATATTTCCTTGGCAGCTTATTAAGGAATAATGTAACTTGATCGTCAGGGGACTTAGGGGCCCTAGTGTTTGAGAACTTAGTGAGGAGATGTTGATACTCAACCAACTTGACTTTCAAGGCATCCTTATCAGGGATTGTGAAGTTTTGCAGCTCATGGTCTAAGTTGATGCGATGAGTCTGATCCCATGCGGCATAGTGGTCAACGGGATGGGCCCAATGCTGAGAGACAAGGTTAAAGTATTGGAATTGAGAATGGAATTCAAGGAGACCTTGCATCAACTCGACTATGGCTATGGTATTTCGGCTCTTCCAGGAGCGACAAATCTCATATGGAAAACAATGGGGGTTAGGTTGGGGTTCTTATTTGAGGAGAAGTTTCCACAAACCTTGGGAATCCAAAACATGCCTCATCAAATTGGACCAATTGGTAAAATTCTCGACCCGTTAAAAAGAGTCTTGTTTGAAAAGCATGCTTGGTTGATGAGGATGAATGGGATGCTAGTGTGAGATAGGTGGGTGATGTCATGGACATGCCATGATCAAGTGTATAGATTAAATCTTGCTCATGCCATATGAATCCACACCCCATGTGAACATACCCTTAACAAGACATTCTCAAGCCAACCATGCGAACCCACCCTTGCCATGTCATCGTAGATATTTTGAGAAGATATGCCATGTCATCACTTGCATCATCGACGATGTCACCATGGAACATTCTAGAAGATCTTTAGCTACCCTCCAAAACCTATAAAAGGAGGGGCTTGCCATAAAGCTCCTTAGTCTTGCCAATGCCAGTCTTGGGAGACCTCTAAGTAAGTAACTTCGAGTTCCAGTTCTAGTTCTTGTCTAGTCATGTCATCTAGTCTTGTCTTGTCTCCCATTATACTCTTGTTGTCTTGTCACCTTGTAATCTCGTAGTACGAGATCTTGTCTAGTATTGTCTAGTATCTTATTCATCCCCGTCGAGAGAAATCTTGTAATTCTGATATCTTGTATCCATACCTATGATTTTGGGTTGTGGGATCCTTTATATCCTATCAAGTCGTGTTGTCTATACCTACAATCTTGGGTTGTGGGATTTTTCGTATCTTGTTAAGTTATGGTTGTACCTTGTGCCCCTACGTGGAATTATCTTGAAATTAGAATTATTGTCACAAATCTTGCATCTAGTGTAGTCTCTTGATGACAATGTAGTGCTCCCATAACAATTTGGCAAGACTACTTTCTAGCCCTACTGAGCACCATGGAGGTGACCCTTGAAAGAATCATGGCCTCCCTTTAAAACCTCCAACAACAAATTCAAGACTTGAATGAATGACAAGCGTAACTTCAAATAGAACACCCTATGCGTTTGGGCCCTGCACTTCAAGAGATGCAAGACTAGGTCCCGAGACTTACAGAACAATAGAGGAAGTGATTAGATGATTCCGCGTGTTTGTCAATCCCCAACAAGAAAACCCAAGATCAGCATGCCAAAGAAGTTTAATGGTGACCGTCCGAAGTTCAAGGGATTTTTGCAACAAGTAAAGCAACAAGCTCTATATCCGCATACAATCGGATAGGTATCCAAATGATGCTTCCAAGGTGGGATTCATTGGGGCTTTGCTTTGTGGTTAAGCTTTATCATGGTTTGCTCCACTCTTGGAAAAGAATATGCTAGTACTTCATAACTATGAGGTGTTTCTTTGCGAGCTCACTTTTACATTTGGAGATGCGAACACTGGTCGAGTAGTAGAAACAAGACTTCGGAAGCTACGACAAGGTAACCGCCATGCCTTTGCTTATGCATTTGAGTTTAGGCAATTAATTTGTGACTTCACTTGGCACGAGGAGTATTCGATCAGCCAATTTAGATGGGGTCTTTGAAATGACATCAAGGACCTCGTGTTCACTATGCCTGAGGCAGAAACACTCAATGATTATATCATGCAAGCCATCCAATGTGATAATAGATTGTTCGAGAGGAAGCAAGAAAAGTGAGAAATTAAGGCCTTGCCAATGGAACCCAGTCCTAATCAAAGATGCAATCAGAGAAGAAACCAAGCTCGAACTGATGCAAATAGATAATATCATCTATGTCTATATTGTGAAAACCCTGGATACATTGCCCTAAATTGCCCAAATAAGAGGGCAAGGATTCCAAGAGTTATTGCAACCATCCTCGAGCAAGAAAACGAGGATGATCGGTTGTAGCCAAGACTGTACAACCGGACCTTGATATAAGAAAGGGTCTCTTGATCCCGGTCACACCCATGGAAACTTTCTTTGTCACAGTCTATATGATTCGGTGGAGAAAGACCTTTTCCTTCAAAGTCCTAGTTGACTTTGGGGCCTTCGTATGTTTCATTGATTATGGCTTTGTGTGAATAGATACTAGATTCCAGTACTCCAAAAGGCCAATCTTGCACTAGTTGAAGTCGTGGATGGAAGACCTCTAGCATTTGGAGATACTACCAAGGAAACTCGATCACTCATGGCAATTCTTGGTGATCACAAATCTCATGTATGCTTTAATGTTATATCTAGTCCCACAAATATGATCATCCTTGGGATGCTTTGGCTAAAGAAACACAATCCAGAAATTGATTGGGTTAAGCAAAAGATTACACGTCATGAAAATCAAGGAAAGTTTGTATATCTAGGAGCCAAAGCCTTTATGCACATACAAACCTACATGATATATCATTACTAGCTCAAGAATCTAGTAAGGATGAGTAAGTCAAGCTATCAAGCTAGTATCAAGAATTCCAAGATGTCTTTGAAAAAAAGAATGTAGATCTCTTGCCTAAACACTAATTATATGATTGTGCTATAAAACTCCATGAGGGGACTCAACCACCTTTTGGACCCATCTACAGGCTATCTCTTGACGACATAGTTAAACTATGCAAGAATATTGATGAAAACTTAGCCAAGGGATTCATTGGACACTCAAAGTCTCTTGCTGGAGCCCCAATTTTGTTTGTGAAGAAGAAAGGCAGGTCACTTGGAATGTGTGTAGATTATCGAGGACACAACAAGATAACAGTCAAGAATCGATACCCTTTGCTGTTGATACTAGAGCCCTTGGAAGGCCTTGGAAAAGCCAAGATTTTCACAAAGATTGATTGAGGGGCTTACAATCTTATAGGGATCAGAGAAGGAGACGAATGGAAGACAGCCTTCCGCACAAGGTATGGTCACTTTGAGTATGTTGTATATCATTTGGTCTCACCAATGCTCCTATATTGTTTCAACATATGATGAACGATATCTTCCAAGAGCATCTAGATGATTTTGTAGTTATATACTTGGATGATATCTTGATATTCTCAAAAGATCCAAACAAGCATGAGCACCATGTAAAATTAGTTTTGGAAAAGCTCAGAGAAAAAGGACTATATGCAAAATTGGAGGTGTGTTTTTTCCATGAGAAAAAAGTGGAATTCTTGGGGTACAATGTCTCTCAAAGAGGAATCTTCATGGACCCCAAGAAGATCGAGACTATTCTTGACTAGCAGATACCCACATGTGTTTGCAATGTCCAATGTTTCCTTGGCTTTGCTAAAGATAGTCACATCACTCGCCAGATTCATAGGAAACTCAAAGTTCTCATGGACCCTAGAAGCCGAGAAGGCCTTCTAGACCCTAAAGACTGCTTTCACTATTGACCCAATCCTAGTCCACCTTGATTCTACCATGCCATTTTTCTTGGAGATCGATGCATTAGACTATGCCTTAGGAGCCATCTAGTCCCAACATGAAGATGATGGTCATATGCATCTAGTGGCATTCCAGTCAAGGAAGTTCTCCTCTCCTCCAAAGATAAACTATGAGATCCATGACAAAGAACTCCTTGCCATTGTAGATGCCTTTGATACTTGGCGTCATCATCTAGAGGGTGTAATCCATAAAGTTATCGTCTATACAAATCACAAAAATCTAGAATACTTTATGACAACCCGCATCCTCAATCGAAGGCAATCCTGTTGGAGTAACTTCTTATCTAGGTTTGACTTTGTCATCACCTATCTCCCTGGACGCCAACAATGCCAATCAGATGCTTTATCAATAAGATCCTACTTGGCACCTGAAGGGAGAATAAACTTTTGATCAACAACGAGAAATACTACTCAAGCTAGAGTACCTCTAGCTAGCAGCCATCTCCAGTTGTCACACCAAGACGACCCTACCTTGATGATCCAATTAATCCATGAAGCCTTGCCGCATAATGATTTGGCCAACAATGTCAAGAGAAAAAATCAAGAGGGAAAAGGAAATGAAGTTTGTGAGTTTCAGGAAACTAATGGATTGTTATACTATAAGGATCTACTTTACATCCCTCTAGGAAAGTCCAGACTCTAGGTACTCCAACAACGCCATGACACCCTAGCAACAGGACACTTTGGAGCTAATAAAACCTTAGAGCTTATTTCAAGAGATTTTTAGTGGCCCCAGATGTGGAAAGAAGTTAAGGAATATATAAAATCATGTGATACCTGCAACATGGCCAAGGTACCTTGTCACAAACCACATGGCCTCCTGCAATCCTTGTCCATTCTAGTGCGACCCTTGTCTTTTCTGTCCATGGATTTCATAATAGATTTTTCTAAATTAGACAAATATCTCTCTATTCTTGTTGTGGTAGATAGGTTCATAAAAATAGCACTTTTTATCCCTACCACCAAGACCATCATAGACGCAGCTATTGCTAGACTCTTCCTTAGATACATTTTCAGATTACGTGGACTCCCAGACAACATCATCAACGATCAGGGTTCCCAATTCATATCTAGTTTTGGAAAAAGCCTTTGCAACCTCTTTGGAGCCCAAGTTAAGTTATCCATAGCCAATCATCTAGGCTGATGGTCAAATAGAACGGGTAAATCAAGTCTTGGAACAATATCTCTGTTGCACCATCAACTACCATCAGAGTGATTGGTTTGAGTTCTTGTTCTTTGCAAAGTTTGCTTATAATAATAGTATCCATGCATCTATCAAGCAAACTCCTTTCTTTGCAAACTATGGCCAGCATCCAAGGATGGATGTGTATCTCTTCAATCAAGTAAAGAACCCTGCCGCTCAAGATAAAGCTCACGAGATAAAGCTCAACACCTAGCAGATATACACAAAGAACTCAAGCAATAAATCCAAAAGGCCGCGGATCTAGAGCATGGCAGGAGTTATGGAGGATGGAAGATAAAGGCTAGATTCAGGTTGACACAACAATGTAGAGCAACTGTTACACAAGTGAATTAGGTTCCAAGATAGATTAACTTGGACTCATAAACACAATCTTGTGTAGGACACTGACAATGATAGAGATACTAAGTGCAAGTACCAAGCATCACGATGTTGTATTCATTTCATATGAAAGTGATAGTCAAGTACAATGCTTTATAAAAGTTTAGTTGTTCCACTTTCCTCACTGTGCATATGGGATTCAATACAGCTCTTCTTGGAGCATACATCATTTGTCTATTTCTCAGCACCCCCCCTCAAATGATGAGTCCCTACATTTGCTGGCTTTTGTCCCCCCTACATGATAACATGGCACGGGAGACTAGCTCATAGGCAGCCTAGTCAAGTTAAAGCTTGAGACTTTACATCTTTGGCAAGGGTTTTTACAAAGCAAATCCATTATGGGAACACATTCCTTAGAACAATCTATCAGAGTTGTTGATGGTAACGGAAGCATCTTCTTCTTCTTCATTCATGAATTGACTTTGGTGGTGGTCATTCTGCATCTGCTGTGCTATTTTCTTGTGAAAACATTCACTGGCAATATGGCCAGTCTTACTACAATAATGACATGTCATCCGACTTTTGTTGTCGGTGTTGAATCCTCGATCTCTTCCTCATAGGCAGCCTAGTTAAGTTAAAGCTTAAGACTTTACATCTTTGGCAAAGGTTTTCACAAAGCAAATCCATTATGGGAACACATTCCTTAGAACAATCTGTCAGAGTTGTTGATGGTAACGGAAGCATCTTCTTCTTCTTCTTCATTCATGAATTGACTTTGGTGGTGGTCATTTTGCATCTGCTGTGCTCTTTTCTTGTGAAAACATTCACTGGTAATATGGCCAGTCTTACTACAATAATGATATGCCATCCGATTTTTGTTGTCGGTGTTGAATCCTCGATCTCTTCCTTTGGGTCTAGTAGCTCCTTTGGTGTATAGGAAATTTTCCCTTGAGCTGGTTTCTTTTACATCTTTGCTTTTAAATTTGCTTTCTCCATCAAGCAATGAGTACTCAATGTCTTTGAGTGAGAGACTGGGAACATTACTTAGGGTGGATACAAGGTTTTCATATGGATTCTTATTTACACTTGCAAGCAGTACGGCTATTGCTTCATCTCCATCAATATTCTTCTTAAGAGTTGCAAGTTGGGTTTTTAGGCTCTTGAACTTGTTAATTTATGTGGTTATAGAAGCACTGTCTTTGATATCTAGTTTATAAAACTGCATGAGTAATTTTACTTTTAAATTCTTTGCTTGGGTACCAAACATCCTATCAAGTTCCTTCCAAGCAATTCTAGCACACTGAGAAAACACAGAATGTATAAACACGACTAAAACACAATAAGTCAAATAGTAATGAAATAAACATAGACCTTAATGCAAAATGCAAACTCGAAACTCAAAATGCAAAAAAACACAAACAAAACAAAGAGAGAAGAGAACTTTGATGTGAATGAATCAATGGAGTAAATGAATGTAAGAGTGTATAGAATGCTCAAGGCAAAGTAGTGAATGATGACATCCATTAGAGATGGATCTTGAGTGTTGTAACCACTAGTCAGAGTTGAAAGAGTACTGAATAATGAAGAACAATAGGCTGGTCACCAAAATACAAGTATGGAGGCTGAAATATGGTAAACGCAATAGTGTACATCAATTGGAAGCTGAAAATTGCGGATAGAAGCTGTAAATAGTAGGGTGATAGCTTGAGGAGGGCTGTATTGATGAAGGCGGCCTATTGGACATCAAAACGCATTGCAATAGGTGTTGAAGAGGAGTACCAACTAGTTGGCTAGCAATAGGAGGTGTAAATGCGAAGGCTAGAAAGGTGTTGGAGTGACAAAAATAGTTGGCGATGGCAATAGGATTGCAAATGCAGCTGACGGTAAGGTCCAGGTGACAAGGTGACAGCTAGAGTCATGGTGCTTAGTGTTAGAGAGGGTCGTGTTGCAATCTCAGGGGTTGGACGACAGATGGTAGGTGGTTGATGGCTGAAAATTGTACGGTAGGGTGAGCAACATGCACACAAGAAATGGGGGTGAATGGTAGGCAACTTGCCTATTTATAGATGTAGAAGGATCCTCCCAAATTAGGATTTCGCATGTGGGACTTAGAAACTCTCTAGAATTGCTTCCCGTGTAATGAAACTTTTGGTATTGTACATGTTTTGGGGCTTTTTTAAAGAGCTAAACAATATGGAATGAATTTTTAGCTCAACATCCTCTCTCAGGCCCAAATTTGGATCCGGAAAGGGACTAGAAGAGAACCTCAAGCCTTTTTTACCCGAAGGCGTCCCACCCCAAAGCAACTAAGGCATCGAACAAAGGGTGCATGTTGGTTGCGTAGTGGCCTAGCAAGACTATAAAGATGATAGTTATCTTACCAAGGGAGTCCAAACGATCACCCCAAAGAGGCCAAGGCATTGGACAAAGGGTGCTTGTTGGTTGCCTAGTGGCCTACCAGGGCTTGAAAGGGTGGATGGAACCACATTGAATCTTTTGTTTTTTTTGTGTTTTGGGGAATAGATATGAGGTGCAGCCTTTCAATCGACTGTGCCCCATGGGAAGAATGAAAAGGGATGGTTAAATCCAGCACATCACCAATGAGCAGCTCACTTATGATTAATGACAAGTTGTTAATTAGCCCTTTCATTAAAAACGAGACCTAATTAAGGAGCAGCTTATCTTAGTTATTTGGGGCTTCTCTCTCATTTGAGTAGTTTGAGTTTAGAGAGAGCCATTCTTTTATTTTTTGCTACAAAAATTGTAGGTTTCAACCATGGAATATGAGCTGATAGTATGGATGGAGTGTGGACAATAGCCAATCTTCTCCTTTCCTCTTGGCATGGAGAATCCATTGGGTAGCATTGTAACTCTGCTTATAGCAAGGTGTGTTGTTGTTTTTGGACTAAATATCAGAAAAACAATATACTACAACACTACGGCTGAGATCCTTTTTTCTCCTTTGAGATCTCAAGCCTACTTTTTGGGCAACTTTGTCATGAAGAAAGCAACATTCTCATAGTTTCGTCACCAGAAATCCCTCTATTTGTGAGAGGAATATCATGGATTACATGGGAACCATGCAGGATAGTTGTCTAGGTGAATACTCTGCAAAATTAGGTTCAAATGTTGGCTGCAATTTGCAAGGTTTGACAGGCCGAAGTGTTCATTCGCATTTTGAACACCCTATAGTTGTTTGGAGGCCAACATAAACCCAAGGTCTGCTTTATAACTCTAGTGCACTAAGTGAACTGTTTATTAGGTGAAACTTTCAATGTAACTTAATTCTAAGGTGCAAAAAGTTTCACATTGCACCTTGTTACTTTTTCCTTGCTCTTGAGTCTTGTACCACGTAGCTTGTATACTTTTCCAAGCATGCCTAGTGTTGAATCCTTCACTACCTATGCAATGATCACTATGGCAAAAACTAGAGCTACAAGAATTAAAGTTCATTTCTATTGAAAATCTTTATGAAGTTTAATTAAATCATTAAGTTAATTTCTTATTCTAGTGACAGCAATCTCATAGAGAGCATATGCCCAAATTTTAGAAAGTCTAGATCTTCTTCATATTGCAGTCTTTTTCGAATGCAAAGTATGAATCTCTCACTTCACGATTTCAAAACTATTCCTGCACATTGTGTATCCATTCCTGAATTTAAGTTTACTCTTCCTCAAATCTTCCCTCTTGAGGTTCATCTCCCTTCTGAAAGGATTTCCAGCCTCATGGTTTTCTCTCTCAGTTGACTCTGTCCCTGATTCTTCAAAATCTCCACAGCCATTTTTAAGAAAATCAATGGAGCACAAGGGTTAAAATCTCTGTTTGCAGTTATAGGCGGTGCAGTTCCAACTTCTTAGTTGGTTTTCCAAGTCTAAGTGGATGGCTGGTTGGGGCTAAATTGGAGAATTATTATGGCTGACAGATATGCTGAAGATTAACAGTGCAAGGTCTCAAAGATCTCAAGTTAAGAAGTCACTCAAATGGGTTTTTAGTTAATGTAGCACTCAAATGGGGTTTGCATGTCACAGGTCTTTTGCATTGGTTAAGTAGAAGCAAAGTTGGATAATTTAAGAAAATCTATTGAATTTTGTGGGTTGCAGGGAGTCAGCTGGAGAAAGCATCACAGGCAACTACTTAATAGATGAGTGATAGATGTTTGGCTTGGAAAGAATCCACCTCTGATGGAGGGAACTCTCATGCGCTTATCTCGTAAACATTAGTACTCTATAATTGTTCAAATTGATGTCTTCTGCTTGAAACTATTCAACTTAATTTTGTCCCATTTGGGTTTCCACATGTTTTATAATAGATACATGCATAGAACAGAACCTCAAATGGATATTTCTTTCTTACATGATGTGGCTATTTGGGTGTATGTGAGGATGGAATATCTTAGATGCTGTCTGTGTTTGCATATGGAGCAGCACATTTGTTGTTTTCAAGTAGTGAAAGTATCTCCCTATGAACTTAACTTAAAAAGTTTTCTAGTGTTGCTGACCCTTCAGACATGGTGTTGATTAGTTGCATATGGTGACTTGAGATTTTCAACCTCTTCCTTACTTTCATTCTGTGAATTATTGCATTCACTACAACTATATTTGATCTGCATAAACCTAATATTGTGCTGGATTTGAGTTTTTAAAAAATATGTTCAAGTAGATTTTTGGTAAAGTGTTAATATACTTGTTAATGTACTAGAACTATTTTAACATGATTCCATGGTGATTAGTGAGGGTACTTGTGCACATTTATATATAGTATTTAGATTTTCACATCATAAGTGTAAATGCATGTGCTTTCGATTATAGATCATTGTGGTTTTGTGAAACGGCCACAATAACTAACATGGGCATGTGAACACACATGGCTAGACATTTTAAGCATTTCAATTAGCTTGAAGTGACTAATTTGAAGATGAGGCTCCAATTTCTTGTTATATATATATGTTGAACTCACTAGTTAGCGATCAAGGGTACAAGTACGTTTGTATATTAACTACATAAGTTAGCAATCATACAAGTCTCCTTTGATATGCAATTGAATATGGCATGCTATTTTATTTGTTAGCATTGCTTGTTAGGGCATATCTTTTTACGATGACATGGTTGCGTGATGAGTCGTCATCCAAACATTATTTCTTATGTTATTGAGAAGAATGTAATATCATTTTTTTGCTTAGACATTCTCTTCTTCTCAAGGAAAATATTTAGAAGGCACAAATGAAAGGGCAATGTCTAGCCATACTAGTGCACACTTGTTTTCAATAGTCTCCTCTATTTAGTTTATCTTTTGAGAAATTGTGAGGCCTTTTACAACTATGATTGAATGCTTGTGAGGTAAGCTTGCGATAACTTAGTAGTTCTAGACATCCTTGAGGGATAAACTTGTCTTGAAGCTTGCTCAAATGAGGGATTGAACTTGCTACCCTTTGTTATGCATGCTCGACTTTTTGTGCAAGCTAGCCACTTATCAAGAAACGATATTGCATGCATGTATACAAGTGGGTTCTTGTATCTTGGTCTACTCAATGGAGGTTGACGTGAGACATGGTGTAACCATTGTACCATTGAATATTCAACTCTCTAGTGTATCTTAAGAAATCTATAGTCGATCCCTAATTGGGCACCCATATGTGAGACATTTAGACCTATTTTCAAAATAAATAAGCTAAAAAAGCACACAGTTGGTGCCCATCAACTAATTATTTGACAAAAGAAAGTATTCTAAGCACATAGGCTTTTTGGCCAGTTAAGTCTATTTTCAAGAGCTAAATGGTAGTACACATGTTAGGGATCTTGGAATATGGTCCATTAGAGAACATAATTATGTTTGGTCAAGTTATTGAAGATTTCCTCCATGAGTTAGATGTGAAAAGGTGTATATGCGGGTTGTAGGGATGTGTACAGTGGAATGCCTTGTGTGACTTTACACAATTCATATATTATCACATTTGATCATGTACTAATGCATGTGTACATGTATGTAGTTGCATATGATCACATGTATGCATCCATATGTAAATATGTAGGATGGATGGTTGTATAGTTTGTAAATATGTTATTAAGATGTAAAATTTATAGTTTTTACAAATTGGCTAATATCGTGTAAGACTTTTTCAAAGATTTGTGTAAGCAAGATTAGATGTTAACTTGTATTACTTATGAGGGTGTATATATTCCCAAGCCTTCCTACATAGAAAGATTTAAATATTAGCTAGTGTGCAATGAGGTGAAAATGAAAACAATTAAATACAATATATCATTATAGGGCATTCATGGTATGGTGTGGAGTATAAATTGGTCTTTGATCATATTTTTCAATATAAATTGAAAAAACTTTGAAGTTCAAGTCCTCAATTTTTGCAGTTTCAAGAGACGAGAAAAATGACAAATAGAGGAGAAAAAAGGAAGTGGTGTCTTGGCATAAAGATTCGCACTTGACGAACTAAACTTAGGGGATTGTATGTTTATCTAGCAAATGCATAAACTAAAATGACAAGATAAGGGTTTTAAGGAGAGTGGTGTGGAGTAGGTGGGTAGGATTGTTGGAGTTGATTGGTGTGGGAGATTTAGCATGTTAAACTTTGAAGATGGTGCGCCCAAAGACATCAATTAGCAAAACATGTGGTGGAGACCATTGTGTTTATGATGACTACATGGGCTCATCAATTTCTTGCAATGATTGTGTTGCTCATGCTTCCTAGTTTGATGTCATGCATGAAGTGAACATGTGATAGAATGATTGAGCAATGAAAGTGGCTCTTGATTTGCACGCAATTGATGAGGTGATGATGAAAGTGAAGAAAAAAGATAGATGTAAGGTTGCTATGATTTGATATGTTGGAGTTAAGGGGAGGTGAAAGACTACTAAGTGTGAGACTCATGCTCTATATAATGTTCTTGAAAAAAGTAAAAATGAGTTGATGTTATGAGAAGAGCTTGCAGATATACGAGTAGAGCAAGATTAAAGGCTGGCTTAGGGTGAAGGAATGATTTAATCATAGTAGGCAAAAGTAATTTCAAAGATGATAACACGGTATTCATAGAATCTATTTTAGATACTAGGCGACATGTAAGTACCTTGGTCAATCCTTGAGGATAATTGTGTATTTTAAGCAACAAATAATATGTTGGGATAAAGCTTCAAATTAAATGTAGTCAATTAGTATACACAATCTTTTTTGCTAAAATTAAGTTTTGATTATACAAGTTAGAAGTGGTAAATCACATTATGAATAAGTCTTGGAGTGTATTAGAAGCATCATCTTTTTTGCATGTAGACTTGTGAATTAAGTTTATACTTTCTCACATAGGAATAGGCCAAAGGCTTGTGTTGTCTTTCACTTAACTTGAGGTTATTAGCTTAAAGAACTTGCTCAAAATGCTCAATAGATGTGTAGGGTCATCATGCATCTTGTATTTCTCAAGCTACTAGGAAACTATTGGGCTCTTGTTGTTTTTAGTTCATTGTCCTAATCCTAGGACATGCACCAAATTGATTGTAAGAATGGCACTACTTTGAGTTTTTGTTGAGGTATCTAGTAGCTTCCTTAGTATGAAATTTGATAAAGGCTCAATAGGAGCTCGTACATGTCCAACACTACTCATCAACTTCTTGATGCTCTCTATATCTTTGTTTAGCTCACTCTTGTGCATTTGTTGTTGGAGAGTCCATTATATCACATTCTGTAAGGCTCCTTCTAGTGTCTTTCTTGAATTCTATGTTAGCCACTATTTGGTCTACTAGTCTCCCCCTCAATTTGTACTCTAGAGGATCTCATGTTATCTGAAAGTTAGCTTTAGAGATGCTCAGGTATCTTGTTAATATTTTCATTTATATTCCTGTAGTGGCCTTCCTAATTTGCAAGTCATTCTATAAAACTAAGTATTAGCAAGATGGGAGCCTTTTCGAGTAAGCACTCTTGTGATGAAGACATCCTTAAGATCTATGTACTTAGGAATCAGAATTAGAGTTTTCTTCTTAGTGGTACAAAGTGTTCCTCTTAGCCTTTAATAACTCAATAGGCCTTTTTGGTTCTTCTTACAAGATCAGCTTAATTTTTGTGGCTCTTCCTCTAAGTTAATTGTAGGTGGGTTGTTACTTAAGGTCAAGACAATTTGTTGCGCCTTGAGATTCTTGGCCTTTTGACCTAGGTCACATCCATTGGTCAAACTTAGATGACTCTCTTTCAAGAACAATTATTCATTGGAATTTGGACACTTGGTGAGTGTCTCTTAAGGCTCTTTTGATGTCTAGTACTATTGGTAGCCTTTAGGTGTGGTCAAGTTGGCATGAGGCATTAAGGATGCATACAAGGCATTCAATGGCACTCTTGCCAAGCTTAGAAGATGCTTTTGTGTTCAAGAGAAGTCTACCTCTTTGAGATGTAAGAGCATTTTAGTACATTTGGGCACTAGGTTGGAATGTTTAGTCAAAATCAAAGGGGTTTTTAAGTTTGTGTAAGTTTCCTTGAGTTATGTAGAGAAGATGAATTGATTTTACCTAGCTCTAGTTGGTTCCTTGAAGGTCTAGAAATTAAAATATGCTCCTATTAAGCACTTGGCAAGGCTTAGGGATGAGAAATGAGCCCAATTTCAACAAGGTACTCTCCAAAGTTTCCATAAAGTATTTCTTTTGCCACACTTATAATGGATGGATATATTACAAGAGTTGGGGTTTCTCTACCACACATTCCTTGCAAGGCTTCAAGTGTTGCATCTTATATATGAGCTTGAATGAGCTTCACAAGGGTCAAAAGCCTACTAAAGTTCAACATCGAGTTGTTCAACCAACAATAACTTGAGAGTGTTACCTTAAGAGAATATGGTCTCCTTTTCCTTTTGGCTAGGGTGCTAAGTTAGGCAGTGTGAAATGGCTTTCTTGGTCTTCTCTTCTAGCCAAAAACTTTGTCCATATGTCTAATTGTGGATGCAATAATAAAATTTTAGCTATTTCTGTCAAAAGGGGGTACCTCTATAGTTGAGGTGTCATTGAACTCAAACCTCTATAGTTAAGGTGTCATTGAACTCCATCTCTTTGGTGGCAATATGAAGTGTCAACTCTTTTTCTATAGAGCAATATAGGGTCTTGGAACACTTTGGTTATGCTTGAATGATTCTGATAGTAGCACACAATGCAGACTTAATGGATTTCACCCCAATAACTCAAGGGTATGGGTAGGGTCCTTTGATGGCCACGGTCTTGGACTCAGATTTTGTTTTAATATTATTGTTTTCCTAGGTGGTGTCCTTGGTGCTTAGTGATGACTTGAGTTTGATCCTTATGATTCTAGAGGATGCATGTGTAAGAAAAACGTATCTCAAGGGGTTAAATGGAGGCATTTTAAGGTATTAGTAGCCTAGGGGATGTGGCACTTCTTGCAGCTTTATGGGGTTAATGGGCATTAGCTCTTAAGCCCTCAAGGACTTTACTTATACCTCAAAGGGTATGTAGGAACAAAAGTTCGTGCTTTTTAAGAAGGATAGGTTGGTGGGGATGCCTCTAGATAGGCAATGCAGTCAATGTGTATCATTGGCCAAGTATTCCTCTTGGTTAGGATTCAAGTAAAGTTGCTCCTTGAGGTTGAGGTACACCCTAGAGCTATTCATGCACTATCACTAGGGTCTAATATGAGGCAAGAGATGAGTGTCTTTTGCTCTTAGTAGGGTCTAGTGGTGACACTCTAGTCCGCCAAGGTGTGTTAAGTGAGAATGAAGTGGTTTCACCTTGAGGAGGGATACAATGATAGGGGCAAGAATAGCTACCCTCGAGTTGCTAATAGCCATCATCATCATCAGCTTGATCTAGTGCCCTCATTGACGATGTGGGTTGTGTGCAGGGACTGATCAGTCCATCCCCTTTTGTATCATCATTCTTCTTCAGTTAGTGCAGTATTCTTCCTTCATCTTTTGCTCTCTCCTTATTTCTATTTGTGTTCGTGTTTCTCTTCTATTGTGCACTCTCATTGCTCCAGGGCCATATTCTTGCAGGCCAACTTGCATTTCTCTCCATTTTCAGCCTATTGATAGGCATCTTTTGCTCGGTCTCTAGCACTTGATTTTGCATGTAGATTGAGAGGTTCCGATGGTAGATATGCACATAGCCCTTGTACATATTCTTGTCAAAAGATGATAGTGCTTTGAATGAGCTTGTGTCATATAGAGTGTAAGAACATATGTCTACGGTTTTCACATGGATGCATGAGGCAATCATGATTGTGATGTTGCTTTTGTGGGTTGAAGTAAAGGTATGCAAATATTACTTCAAAGACATATGGTCGATGTACCAACCAAGCTAGGCAAGGTGTTGTAGAGGAACTAGAGCCAAGTTAACAAGGTCTAATATAAATGAGCAAGAATTTGACACCCTCACATTATTTCAAGGATTGATTTCCTTAGGGGTTGTTTTTTATGTTTATGGTAGTCTCTATGATAGGTAGAATGGCTAGTTATGTTCTCTAATAGCAATCACAAACTAGTGCATGCAACAAGCTAGTCAATCTTCAAGCTGGAGGTGTTCGAAAGTGCTTTTTGCCAAGTATGATTAGCCTCAAGATATTTTAGGTTACAATACCTTGTGGGGTTGGTATGAAACATTCTTCGATGCCTCTTGAATGGCAAGAAAGCAACGAATGCCTTATCTTCACCTAGGTCATAGTCAAGTTTGAGAGCTCTAAACATGAAATGCAAGTAATTATAATCGACAATAAAAAACTACTTAAAAAAATTTATATGCTATAATTTCAAGTGTTTTTGTATCTATAATCAAGCCCAAAATGGTTTCTAATGAAGAACACATGCTTCCAAGTATACACAATGATGAGTAATGATCAAACAATGCAATTAACAAGCTTTAATGGTTTAAATGGCTTATGCATGTAGAGATATGTCAAAAAATCAAAAGATTGCAAGTTTTTAACCCTTCTTGATCGCCTATTTCGACTTATGCAAACTACATGCAAGGGAATGCAATAAGCGTACAATCAATTTCATGAAGCCTAATGTACCTAGTTGTGATCCTAATATGGAAAATTTGGTATCTAATGATGCTAAATGGTGTTTGGAAGGGCCAAAATCATGAAATTAACTTAATTTAATGGTTATTCTTCTTTAAGAAAAGATGGTGCTTCAATGCTCTAGATGCACACTTAAGCAAAAGTTTTGTAGCTTTGCAAGAACAACACTCAAACCAAAGACCCACCTTGAATATTCATGACTACAACTCTTATGGTTCTGTATCAAGAAACAATAGACATTAGCAAATAATGTTTAGACATGTGACCATATAGTTCAAGATACATCTCAAACAATAAAGGAAACACCTCATCGTGAACATTATAGACTACATCGTCTTGAACATGGGACAGCTATCCTTCTACTGAAAGTAAAGGGTTGTTCCATGTATGATCATATAAGTGCACACATACTAATGTCATGAACTATGGTATGTGATTCAGTCCTTAACACTTGGCACAACTTGGTGGGTGATTGGGCGAGTCAAGACTCAAACACACAAGATGTTGCTATGAACCAAAAGAAACTTTAACTAAAATAACACTATTATACATTGCTAGTGGCCTTGTATCTCAAGACAAGCCATGCTAAGCAATTATAATCAAAGCCCCTCTAGGATGCTTATAACACTTTGACATAGTTGCATATGTTGTAAAAGCTAGAAAACAAAAAGTCAGACCAATTGTAATAGCTACAAAAGATAAAAATGTACGTAAGGCACAATGGCCCAGCAATGCATTGAAACCATTTGCAACTGCACTGCTCCATACTGATCCACATCCCAAACCTCATCTTGCACATCCTTTAATATCTCTTTTAGAACATATTCTTTCCTAGCATCTTTAACTCCTTCCTTTTGCTGCAACAATTGAACTACATACTTGTCATTAAGTCTCTTCTCATCCAAAGCACTCTATAACTTCATATTCAATGATTGACATTGCTCTTCAAACTCCACGACTTGATTGGCAAAAATCTATTTTTCATATGACAAATATTCTTGAGCAAGTGACATAAAAGAACTTTGCACAACATCATATGACCTAGAAATAATAGTTGCCATTCTCGTAGTAGCAAGATGCCATGCATCTTGGGAGATACACCATGGTTAGCTTTGGATGAAGGGACCTCATATAATCATATAAACCTGCTAGCAAACATCATGCTCTAGAATTTTGAACAATGTCCGAGCATTTGCCACTTGTGCCTCTGCCATTAGTCTGTTCAAAAGCAATCCAAACCAATTCGGTGTACATGCATTCTTGGCAAATGAGATGATACCATATGTATCTCTTGCAATGCTATCGATTTTAATAAATATTATGAATCTTCCCATTTTCTTGCTAATTGCTTCATCACATAAACATTGCTATGGCCATAGGGATCCCCAAACTTTTCATACATTTGCTCATTCGAGCACTTCCAACTTGTTAGATTATCATTGATAGGCATGATGTTGGCATTCTTGGGCATCGCCTCTTCTTCACGTAGCTATGATGGCTAATCCTCGACCAAACGATCAACCATCTCATCCTCCTCTCTGTGTCTAACCTATTGCGTTTTGCCATCGCCAGCTTCCTAGCCGACGACCTCCTTGTGTGCGTCATGTTAGGTAGAGAATTGGCCGAACTTGCAATGAAGAAGGAGAAGAGGGAGTATGTAAAGTCAACAACTCCATGTCTCCTTTTGGACTGAAGTTCAAATGAGAGTCCAACTCTATAAATTGGGGGTCGCATCTTCATCATGTCTATTTGACTCTTCACACAAACTAAAATTCCCTCTAAGGGTATGCCCCCAACTTGGAAAAATGAAATTGATTGGGGAATAATATGGTTGGACCATTCGTTTTAAATGAAATCCATTAACAATAGGCTTCAGGACATTGCCTTTTACTTCCAGCAAAAACATTTCATGGCCTAAGTCATTAAAAACTTTAAAAGGACATGCATATCTCAATTTAAATTTACCAAGAAATTTTCCCAACTTGAAGTTATACACCACAACCCAATCACCTCTTTTGAAAATGCATTTATTTGCATGTTTATTAACCCAAGCTTGTCTTCTTGATTGAGTTACTTGTGAAATATAGGCTACCAAAATCCTATCTTCTTCAAGTTTCAATGATTGTTCCAAGTGGTGTTGTACTGACTTTTCAGGATCCAACTTGTGCTAAACCACAATTCTTAGGCTAGATACTACGAACTCCATAGGCACAATAGCTTCTAAACCATATGCTAACCTAAAGCGAGTTAGTCCTATGGTAACCTTAAAGTTGTCACGAATGACCAAAGTGTAGAATCCAACTTTGTATCTGAGTCTTTCTATTTCTCTTCAATAATCTTTGTGAGAGGATCATGAGTAAAATCCTATTGAAACTCTCAGCTTTCCTATTAAGCTTACGGTTGGTATGTGATCAACTTTTTATGCAGAATCATGTGCTTAGCAATCAGTTCTTGAATAACTTCATTTAGGAAATGCTCCCCCCTGTCACTAACAATCTCTATTGGATAACCAAATCAAGTCATAATGTTTGAATACGTGAACTTAGCAACATTGATTGCTATATTATCTCTTAGATCTTGGCCTCAACTCATTTTGTATAATAATTTGTGCAAACCAAAATGTTCTTATTTGATATAAGGTATTCAAGTTGACTTGATAAGACCTACTCTTCAAAGCTAATTTTCCCTTTCGATCACCAGTCGAATGTAGGCACCACTCCTTCAACCAGGAAATGAGGCAAATGAACATAATAAAACATAGGATCCATGACCTACACCTAAAATAACTCAGTGTCTAGCAAGTTATTGGGAACTCTAGCTTCAAGATAATCATTCTCTAACCTACTCAAATAATCTACCATTGCATGCTCTTTGTCAAGAATATGCATCACCTTATAGCCAAATTCTTGTAGCAATAAAATCCACCTTGCAAGCCTTCCTATGAATTGGGGTTGGCTAATCAAGAATAATAGGGCTTGATTATCAACATGGAAAACATCATGATTACCCAAAAGGTAATTCTTGAACTTTTGCAAGGAATATAACATTCCTAATGCCTCTCTTTTCATAACAAAATAATTCTTTTTTGCCAATATTGAGTATCTGCTAGCATAGTATATTGGTTAAACAAGTCATGTACTTTCTCCTTCATTAGGACTACTCCAACAACAACATCAGAGGCATCAACAAAGATATCCGTTTTAAGTACCCTAAAAGCCTTTTTGTGATCCATGCCTTTCTTAATGGGTATAGTGAAGGGGGAACAAATATGAGATGAATACCTCAAATACCTACTATGCCACTTGACTTATCCCAAATATTGTGCGTGCAAGAAATGTGCATGCTCAATGACAAGTCCTCTCTCATGTGTGCGTGCAATTAAGATTTACTACATATAGCTACAGCAGGCCTTATGCCGTACAAGTGCTCAACAATGGTGCAAAATGTGCATAATTCCAACCCATGGCATGGAAGTATTTGAACAATTCAGGAGACGACCTCGAGTGCAGTGTATCAACAAGCGCAATGTGAAGTGCTCGTGAACCCATAATCCCTTTGATGTGTGAGAATCTCGGTAAGAAAATATACCTATTCCACAATGTTCAATAGCTACTGGCAATCTTTAGCTCCAACCTGTCCAAAAAAATACCAAGCTCGACCAAGGCTATCAAGTTTCACACTCAACAAATCAAACACAATAACAGAAACAAATCCTAAGCTAAACAAACACAACAAATCCAATTATGAAATGACAAAACAAATAGTCACGCAAACAACTAAGCTAGCAGAAATCAAACCTAACTAAAGTTTGCACATCATATATCTTCCTTGGGCCAATATACATTCCCTCTTCTAACAAAATATGACCCAACAATACTCCCCTCTTAATTGCAAAGAGTGACTTGAATGGGTTTAAAGATATGCCAAATTTCCTTCACCTCTCAAAACATAGCCTTAAATGCTTCAAGTGCTCATTCCTACTACCAAAAACATAGAAGTTATAGATGAACACTCTCATAATAAAGGTTGTTAAGTAGGGATCAAAGGTCTTGTGAGCAGCACCCTAAAACTCTGAAGGTCCATTCTTCAAGCCAAAGTTGATCATAGTAGTGACATAAGCTCCCCATTTAGTGCAAAATGTAATTTTATTCTTCGTCATCTGGATGCATCCTAATCTGATCATAACTAGAGAACCCATCTAAAAAATTGTACATCTCATGTCTTTCTACATCATCAAGAAGGGGATTAGTAAGTGATATTGGGAAAGGTTTTGAAATTGTTGTTGCATTTAATTTCCTATAGTCGACACAAAACTTGTGGCAGCACCACTATTGGAGACATCCATGTCAACTCATTTACTATTGCATCTCTAGGTTGCTACCTTTTTTCATTTTGGTCAGGTAACTAGGATTGCTGCTAGTGGGGTAGGTGGATGTTGTTGGTGGGGTGCTCCTGTAGGCCTTCCCTCATTATGGGTCCTTGCTATTGGTATCCCTCTCTCACTCCTATGCCTTGCCCATAGTTCATAATTGGATCCTACAAAGTGTCCTTGACCTCCACAGTAATGGCATACTCCTATTTGTGCATTCTATTGTTGTCCTTGAAAATTGTTCCATGGCTATCTTATCGGAATCCTCCTTCCTAAATGATCTTTGAGGTACCATGTCAGGAATCACCTAATTTACTACAGCTACATGTGCTATTCTCACTCTAGATTGCATCACTAGTAGTTTGTCCCATTTTGACATTAGGGTTGTACCAGTAACCTCTTGTTTCATGCCCATTTCTTTGACATATTTCACAATATTTTTCCCTCGATTGTGTTTTGGGAAAACCTAATTCCTTTAACTTTTGCTTAATTTTCTTATTAAGCTTGTTCTCCTCCAACTTCTTCGTACCCCTTATCCTTTCATTTCTTCTTCTTGCTTTTACTTGACTTTCTTTTCCTCTTCTTCTTATGCCTTTTCTCACTAATTTTCTCCAAATTTGAGTTACTTGACTCATCTTCTAAATATAATCCATGGATGACCTACACTAGGACATCATGACACTCTTTAAGAATTTTGGTGTTGTGTGTCCAGTTCTTGGGTACATATATCCAACTCATGTGAAGCAAGTACCCATTATTGATGGTAAATTTTTTTCCATTAATTGAGCTCATCACTTAGAGAGTATCCTTGTGTGTGGAATTTACATATTGTGTATAAATTGCTAAGGGGTCCCTTCTTTTAACTACATTCCACACCCTTACATAAGATTGGTCATGTTCACATTTACCTCATAGAGACTTGATTAAATCATTATGCAATACTTGAAATGAGAGAGAGAAAATTCTAGACATTTTACATAGAGCATGAGCTACAATATTGTACATAGCTATGTGATAGCATAGCATGCAATCAAACTCTTGAAGGATTTTGACCCATCTAGCCTTTGTTCCTTTCAAGTCCCTTTGGGTAACAAACTACTTGGATACTTTCTTGATCAAATGCTACCCCAAGTGTGGCACCATATGAGTGATTACAATTGGGAGAAAAAAGGAAAAAAAAAATCAAGAATAAATAAGTGTATAGAACTTAGCATAAGTAAAAAAAGATTGAGAGCCCTATCTAGCTTTTGACCCTTTCAAAGTTTCAAGTCTACCCTCTTGGAGTGGCATGGCTCCAATGGCTATGGTACTAGCATGATTTTTTGCTATAAATGGTTTGTGTGTATCCACTTTAGCTAGTATTAGTGTAATAGTGATAGCTACTTTGTATTCCTCACCCTATGAGAAAGTATACCATTGATCTTTTAGTTGGTTCATCATAGGAATAGCTATCTTAACATAATTATTAATAAATTACTTGTAAAATCCTACCAAACCAAGGAATATTTGTAACTTCTAAAGATTTGTACGATGATGAGGCCATTGTTGAACATTGTCTAGATCCCTCTTAATACCTTCTTTAGATAATATATGGCCATGATAGTGAATTTCCATCTTAAAATTTTCTCTTTGATTTTTCTTCCCATAGAGCAACTAAAAGGGTATGCAAAAACGTTCCCAATCATCTTCTTCACAACAATTATAAATAAGTATATCATCAAGAAAAACAACAATAAGTTTTTCCAGACATGGATGTAATGCACCATAAGTGTCATGAATATTTTAGAAAGTCCTTAAGAGAATGTTACAATAAGCGAGGAATTTCCTTTTAAATAGATAGTAAAGAGAGTGTTTGATATCAACCATGTACATTGCCTTTTCTTTTCCCTTTCTCTTTCAGCCTCATTGTCCTTGAGTTGTGGATAACCCTTGCAGTCATGAGGGCCTAAACAGTTGAAACATATAACTTCTCCTTACATGCACTTGCAAGCTCTTTGCTTGAGAACGGCCCTCTAGCCCCCTTAGGCTTCTTTGTATTATCATTCTTTGATGCAACCACCATTAGCACATCTAATCACCTCAATACCAAGAAAGTATCTCAGCTTGCCCAGATCCTTCATCTCAAACTTTTGCTTCAAAACTCCCTTGACATCAGCAATCCTACTGTCACTATCACCTATAATAATCAAGTCATCCACATAGACGACTACAATAACCAAACCTACTTCTCCTTTTCTCACATAAAGTGATTGATCAACATTAAAAACATAAAAGCCAATGTGGACAAGATACCCTCTGATCTTGTAAAGCCATGCTCTAGTTACTTGCTTCAACCCATAAAGTACATTCTTAAACTTGCATATATATGTGGGATGCTTTGAATCCTCATAATCTGTTGGCTACCCTATATATACTTGTTGTAAATCACAATGTAAGAAGGCATTATTTACATCCATTTTCTGCAAAATCCAACCTTTGTCTATTGTTTCCAAAAAGCTATCACACATCTGACAAGTGACATCCTAGCAACTAGCCTAAATTCTCTTCATAGTCTATGCCATATGTCTAAGCATTGCCTTTTGGAACAACTAGTTTGGCCTTTTACCTACTAACATAACCATCTAAATTATGCTTAATTTTATAGATCCACTTGCAACCAATAGCTTGCTTGCTCCTAGACAATGATCCTAGATCCCAAGTCTTATTGGCCTCTAATGCAACCATCTCCTCATCCATTATTACATTTCAATGAGAATGACCAACATGAGAGGGAAGCAATGGGGGGATGTGAGATAGAAATTATGGAGTAAAAGTAGGTTGAGAGAGAGAAGAATACAAGAGGGAAGCAATGCAAGGTAGAAGCTATGAAGTACAAGTGGGTTGAGAGAGACAGGAACACAAGAGAGTTATGTGGGTACAAAAATGAATGGTATCATTATTTTTTGTTATCTTCACTTATATATGATTGTACATTCTGTACAATATACAAGGGGTGCCAACTCAACTATAGGCCATTGGCCTTTAGCCCAAGAACCTTCCACTTAAAGGCTAATGGGCTTTTATGAAAGTATACAAAGAAAGTGAAGATACTATCCCAAAGCCCATCAATACCCTCTATTGTGCAAAGTGCTCAAAGATAAACTCTTGGTGAGAAAACCTACAAGGTTGTTATCCATATGGATCTTGATAAGCTCAATGCACTTATTCTCTAATATGTTCTTGATGAAGTGATACTTCACCTCAATGTGCTTTGTCTTTGCATGAAAGACAGGGTTCCATGCTAAGTCAATGGCACTTTAACTATCATAGTGCAGTGTCAGTATCTCTCCTGTAATACTCAAGTCTCGCACCACTAGACGAGTAAGTCATAAAGCTTTCTTGCATGCCTTAGTGGCTACAACATACTATGTCTTAGTAGTAGTTAAAGCTATACATGTTTGAAATCAAGACACCCAAGAGATTGCACCACCTAATTGTGAAAGTGAAGACAAAACCTTTAGTAGACCTCGTAGAGTCTATGCTCCTTGTAAAATTAGCATCTACATCTCCAAGGATAGATGCATCCTTTCTTTCAAAGAATATCCACATAGATCTAGTGCCATTCAAGTATCTCATGATACTATTTATTGCCTCCTAATTCTTCTTCCTAGGGTTTGGTATATACTTGCTAACAATTTACATTGCATAGGCAATATTTGGACATGTCGTAACTGTGGTGTATATCAACAAGCTACCAACACTGCAGATGCATAAGGAGTTTTAACCATTTCATCCTTTTGCTCATATAACTTGGGCATATCCTCTTGGCTCAGTTTTGAATATGGAGGGAATGAAACACTGATTGCCTTCTCCCTCTACATATTGAAATGCGCTAATACCTTCCCACACTTCAGTGCCTTTCCAATGTATTCCTTCTAAGACAAATATAATATTTTTTGTCTTATGAGCAAATATACAATCATAATGAGGTAAGAAGAACAACTGATATTATCTAAGAATAATGTAAGTACAATTGAATGAGAATGATGGATCAAATGAGTGTGGGGATTAGTGCCTTTTATAGGCTTACAATAGGTGGTATTGGTAGGTGGAAAAAAAGTCTATCAAAAAATGAGCTACAAAGGAGGGACTGGTGATGAGTCCTATCCTTTTGTTCTTGGGCTTCTTCTTCTTCTTCTTCTTCTTCTTCTTCTTCTTCTTCTTCTTCTTCTTCTTCTTCTTCTTCTTCTTCTCCATTGTTGTCTTCTTCTTCTTTGACTATTGTAAGATATGCTCTTTGAGATCTTTTCCTAGCATGACAAAACTTCTCAATATGCCTAGTTTTCTTACAAAAATCACAAACTATGCTCTTCTTCCCTTTTTCCTTCATATAGAGGAGTTATTGGTCTCCTCTTGGGATGCTTGTTTCTCCCTTGCTCTTGATATTCTTTTGCTATTCAAGGAGAGAGGCTTTGATATCCACAATGTTAGGCTTTGGCATGTTGATTAATGTGGTAGACACATTATCATACTCAAGTGGAAGACTCTTGAGAAGTACACTAATGCAAATGCCTTTATCCATCTTCAAGTTGATTCCTACAAGTTGTGTCAACAAGCTTTCCATATATTTCAAATGAGTTGCAAGTGAGGTACTACCTTCATGTCAAGCCTAAAAAAATTCAATTAGTAAGCCATATTTGGAGGATTTTGAGTGAGCTCCAAATAGGGTTTCTAATTGATCCCATGTTGCATGAGAGGTTTCACAATCATCAACATGATGAATGTAGATGTCATCAAGTTCAAGCTTGATAATAGCTTGAGCCTTATCATCATTTTTATCCCATATGACTGAGAGTGCAGCTTCCATTGGTTTCTTCTCTTGACCACTTTTGATTGACCACAAGCCTTTTTTCATCAGGATCAGTTTAATCCTAGTTTGCCATGTATGGAACTTGACACCGTTGAATCGTCATAAGGGTGAATCTTTGCCATTTTGTTGGAAGAAGCAGTAGCAATCACCTGAGAATAGACTAGCAAAAGAGTTGAATTTGAGAGTGTCAAAGGACACAAGACGATTAGTGTTAACCAACACTAGTTAGTATCAAGAGATACTATGTACTTGATGTTGAGTTTTCTTCTTGCTGATTTGAAGTGGTAGCTTTGCTCTGAGACCTAAGTGTTGTAGTAGATGAGAGAGTCAGTGACATCATTGAACCAAAGGAAGTGAGAGAATTAAGTAAAATATGAGCTTGTAGATCAATGGCTATGGCTTCCCTCTTTAGGGTCTTGACACGTGACTGGTATTTTTCTTATTGCTGCTCACAAAGGTATCCATTTGAGAAACCCTCTAAGTGGGAGAGAGTTTAGATGTATAGCTTCAAAAGCCCTATGATAATGGTCAGCATCATTGCACGTACGGACTGAATCGGAAGTACGAACATGAAAGGCGCAGATCTGGACAATGATCTGTTGCAAACGCAATGCTGAAGCATTAAGTTCACAATGTCATACTGTGAGGTATATGAAGGAGCATCTAGAGAAGGAAGAGTTCTTTAGAAGAAAGCACGAGTTGATAATGCATGGGAAGAGAGATTCAAGCCCTCCAACGAAGATGGGTAGCTATGGAGGTAGGTGAGAGATCCACGAGAAAGTGGAGGGAGCCAAAAATTCAAACTGAAATGACCTAATTAGTGACCTAATGACTCATTAACTTGAAACCCACTCTAATACCATGTTAAAATATTGAGGATGCATGCTAAGGTGGATCAATGATGAGCAAATAGACAATCATAAAATGAGGCATAAGTATATTATCTAAGCATAATGCAAGTACAATTGAATGAGAATGATGGATCAAATGAGTGTGGGGATGAGTGCCTTTTATAGGCTTACAGTAGGTGGTATTGGTAGGTGGAAAAGGTGGAAAGGGACCATGGTATTCACCAATTGTGGTTTTAATCAACCATGCATACATGACCTAGTCTAAGGCTTTATTTACAATGTTATTCTTTGCCTTGTTGCTCATTACAAAGAGGCCATAGTGGGTGTGATTGCACATTTCTCAATGTTGATGAACAAACTACTCGCAACACATTAACACTTGTAAGATCACCTACGTGTGTAGAGTTACTCATAGCAGGCTTGAAAGTATCCCAACTCTCATGCAGGTGACTAATAAGAACATGACCTTTACTAAATCATAAAAGATAATTTTTGAGATGTCCATTGGTTAAAAATTATGTTGAACTCATTGAGTTGATTAGACATTGAAGCCCCCTCCTCCATGCAGGCATCAACAGGTTTTTTCAGCTTTAATAAATCTATGAGGCTACACTTTCTTTTCATACAAGTCACAAAGATTCTTCCATATAGCATATGAACATGTTGTATCTTTTATATTAAAATATATAGAATTTAAGTGTGCCATCATAATAGTGCGGTCTATTAGCTCTTCCAATTTCTCCCATATATCTGCATCCATATCCTTAAGCTTAATTTCATTATATTTGATGGCTTCACCCACTTCTTCTGGACCAATACATTGTATATTTTCCTTTGCCAATATGAAAAGCTCATACCATCAAGCTTTTTAATATCGAACAATGTATTTTTCAAACTTAATAAAGAAGCTATAATGAAAAAAGTATATTTGTACATAAAAAACAACAAGACATATCCAACTGCAAGCTTAAGATAAACCAATGGACTACAAAAATGGAGTGCCTTTTGCAAGGCCAAGCAACATATATCCAAAGACCAAACTAGCATAAAAGCGATACTAAAATGTTATTTCAACACTCCCAAAAGCATATATAAGCTTTTCTAAGTATCTTGGCTATCTTCTAAGCATAAAACAACCATACAAGATCAAGTATATGTAAACAAATCAATTTCAGTCCCCATAATCTCTACAAAATGTGCATAAACTAGCATAGTAAATCCTTCAAGTCAACAAATCCATCAAGATATGCATGCAGTCCAAAGTTGGGAGTAATTTGAGAGCCTTGAGTATGAGCCATTGTCCAAAAGTGCTATCCAATCTAGAATATCTCTATTCTATGTAAAGAAGAGAATAAAAAATATACAAAATCAACTCTACAATTACATATGTAGCTCTCATCATGTTATTCATTTTGAGCTATAAAACACCTTAATTCAATATTAGATGCAAAAGTTATGGCTTATATATCAAAGTGCTATTAAGCTAGAATATATCATGACTTCTGTAGCATGATTTGTATCCACTCAAAATTGATAGAATGGCTCCCAAAGTGAATGCTTGAGAGCATTCTTACTTTCTCCTCTACTACTGCACATACATTTAAGAAGAAGAAAAAATAAAACAGAATGTTGAGTCCTCTTCTCTCGGACTATGGAAGTCCCCTAAATCAAGCTTCAATGGCTCCTCAAATTGAAGCACTTGTTTTCCTTATATGTAGAGCTTAGTGATGAGAATGGTATATCTCTCAAGATGTGGACAATAAGCACCGATCTCGAAGAAGAATCTTGAATATCATTTGGCGCCTTCTTCTTCCCCTAGTCCATTACTTACAATACTACCAGATATACCATAAGATGAGGGGCTGCTCCTTAGTATCCCGTCTCTATTTTAGTGAAAGTATGTGATTTCTAATTTTTTGTCTACACATGACTATCATAATCAATATCATCATCATCATCTAATGTGACACTAGATGTATACCAATTATTCACCTAATTAAAAATAACATCCGTACTCTAAACTCAAGTGAGAGGGTTATCATAGCGACATCCTTTCTACTCTATGGAGTATCCAATAAAGATATATTATTCTTTGGATCAAGTTTCTTATGCAACTAATCACTCATATAAACATATGTAATACAAGTAAACACTTTCAAGTGTGGCACGTCAATTTATCTATTTTCTTGCTTATAAAACATTCTTTAGGGTTGTACCATGAACTACAATGATCAGAGTTCTATTCATAGTATAAACATTAGCATGTATAGTCTCTAAAGAAAATACCTTGCCATATCATTTTTAGCCCATCAATACTAGTGTAACTTTTGAAATATTATTGTTTTTTCTTTCTACAACTCCATTTTGTTGTGGAGCACACCTAAGCATAAAATATCGCTTAATACTATGAGACCTTAAAAAATCTAATGATTTCTCAAATACCTCACTTTTTTTCTTAATCAAATATATTTAGAGATTTCTAGAGAAATCATCAATGGATGTAACAGCTAGGTTATACATTCTCTAGGCCAATAAACATGTGTATTCAAAATATCAAGTATATTCTTGCTTACATCTTTGTCATGCGAAAAAGATTGTCTTGCTTACTTCCCAAATTGATATGCTTCATATACCTTATATAATTATGCAACTCTAAATGCATACAAATTTTTAACAAATCCTTTGGATTGCATTAGTTTTAGCATCTTTGCACATTTATAGGACCAATACATTTGCACTAAATTTTCATGTTTGCAAACATGCTTTTGCATGTAGCATACACAGTAGCATCTATAGCAAGATTGCTTAATATCCAAGGTAAACATCTAACCAACTCTGGTTCCTTTTGCAACTTACACTTATTATTGAATTGCTACACA
The DNA here is from genome assembly GCF_053477565.2 of Lygodium microphyllum. NCBI lineage: Eukaryota > Viridiplantae > Streptophyta > Polypodiopsida > Schizaeales > Lygodiaceae > Lygodium > Lygodium microphyllum. The sequence goes on along the minus strand of NC_141152.1, from coordinate 124,095,827 downwards.
AAAATGTATCTTTATTAAATGTAATCTACAACCCTTGCTATACCATTTGACCATTGTCAATAGACACCAAATTCTTTGTGATGGATGACACATGTAGTACATTTGACAAATACTTTGTCTAACCCTTATACAAGGACAAACAAACTTTTCTAATGTGTGAAGTTTGGTGACATAAATTATCACCCATCTTTATATAACCTAGACTTTATAAACATTGCATCTCTTCAATGTGTGAAATTGGGTGACACAAATCATTGCCCATCTCTAAACAAGCTAGACCCTATAAATCATGTACATCTCCAAACTATTCAACATAGCTAATCATATGATTATATACACTTGAATCAATCTATCATACATAATTGTTTATCGCCTTTCTTGTGATAGCATTCATCATACAATGCATGACAAATTGATGCTCATTTTTATGATCATTCTGCCACCTTGAAGAGGATGCATCATTTTCTTATTGTAATTTATCACAATGAATATCATCCTTCTTATCATAACAATGAGTTGCAAAATGACCAATTCTTCCATAGCAATGGCAAATAATTCTATAATTACTAGGACATCTATTCTGCAATCCACATGTTCCTCTAGTGCCCCATTGTCTCTAAAGTTAACACAGTCCTTAAAACTACACATTACCAACCTATTGACTTAACCTCTTTTATTGGTTAATGTGAGCATGTCCCATACTATTGCATGTTGAAAAGAACTTGCCACATTTTCATATTGAACTTGAGTAGAATTCTTGGACCTATTCACCACTCTTTTTGGACAATTCACCTTGTACGTTGATCTCTTCATGAGACAAACTAACTCATCAAAATCTAGAAGTGGATTCTGTATATGCACAAAAGTTAAAAAAAGATCTCTAGCCTTTTCATTATTAAAGCCACCCAAAGTAGATGAAACTAAATCATCATCATCAAGCATTGTATCAATAGCTACCAAAGAATTTATCATTATCCCCACCTTTAAAACATACTCGTTTATAGACAGCTTTTCTTTCTTCAAAGTATTCAACTCTTGCTTGTTTAGATGAATCCTTTGTGCCTTTAGGTTTATTGAAAATATATTGTTGAAGATGGTTCAATATACATATGAATTTTTTATATTTTTTATATGCCCTAGCATAGAATTATCAATCACTATAGATAATCGGTACATTACTTTTTTATATTTTCATTCCATTCTTTCCATGGCTTTAATTCTTTACTTGTATAAGCCTTTTTCAATAAGAAAGTTTGTCACATACAACTTCCATGATGGATAGTTATTCTTATCTAGCTTCTCAATAATAGAATTTCCTCCACTATTCTCCACCATTGTGTCAATACAGAGTACCAAAGTCTTCTATAACATTTCACAAAAAGTATATAGCAAATAAACCAAGTAGCCTTTTTTATTGTCTGCTCAATAATGTATGCAACATGTGATCTACTTGCAAATAAACCTTGTGTTTTCTTCATTGTTGCAAAGACCTAATAAGAGCTTACATACTTGAAATTTATATTTTATGCATTTGACAATGACTGATATAGCCAAAGTTAGAATATGTTTTGAATCTACTATCCACAATATTGTGAAGCTAAAAATTAGACTATATGTTGAAACTACTATTAGCAATATTGCAAAGCTCAAAATGGGCTCAACATACTGTCTCAAAAGACAAAAAAAGCTATGAAATGAGTGGGTTTATATGCATACTCCAAGGTAAATAGTGAGAGAATTGCTTCCTTAAATTCCTTACTTGTTCTTCTTCACTCTAGCCTCCAAAACACCCTTCACTAATGGTAAAGTTTTGATACCATATCATGAATCATGTAGGGGGAAGGGACTTGCTCAAATTGTTGTAACCAAAATATACACATCCAAGGAGAAGCTCACTGAAGAACACAATAATAGAGATAGAGACCAAATTTCTTTCTTGCTAGTCTTTCTTTCTTCTTCTATAAACTACACAATATATAAGAAGCATAGATAAGATAGAAAACTAGCCTATTATGGCAAGCATAATCGAGTGGCACTATAATTATGCAAGCTATAGATAGATATAACTAACCAAATATGGTGCATAACTAGCTATACTAATCGAGTGGTGATATAACTATGCCAACTGTAGATAGACATAACTAACCAAATATAAGAATTGATGAGTTAATGGCCATGTAAGATTCTTAACAACCACCAATGTGCTAAGAATAGATGGATAGATCCATCTAAACAAGAGGTTGATTACCAATATCTACATGTGATAAGCTTGGCATCTCAATACATTAAACTTATGATACCACTCCTTGGGAGCCTATTTCAAACCATATAAGCTCTTATGTAGCTTAACGCTCTTCTTATTCATGACAAACCTTCAAACTACTATATACAAATGTCATGTAAATCTCTAGATAAGAAAGCTATATTTGTCCTTCTCTTCTTTGATAACCAATGCAAGTACCGTACAAAGGGTGGTCATCTTGATCATTGGGTGAGAATATCTTATCAAAGTCAATCCCCTTCTCTTGCTTGAATACCTTGGCCACCAATCTTGCCTTATACTTGGGCAATACATCATACGGAGATACCTTCAACTTGTAGACCCAATTGCATTGCAAAATGTATATTTGCCTCATTAGGCCAAGAAACCATCTCCCAAGTAGCATTTTTCACTAAAGAATCCATGTTTGCATGCATAGCTTTCTTCCACTTATGATTCTCATCCCTAGTTATAGCATCTACATAACAAGAAGACTCACCATAGTTTGCAACCATGACATACTCTAGAGATGGAGCCATACTACCCTCATAGACCATCATAAAATGCTCAATAGGAGCCTATGACCGTCCTACTTGTCCATCCTATAAAACATGAGATAATTCACTCACCCTATGGTACTCCTACCTCAACATTAGCTAGCTATCCAAGCCTTACATCATATGGACTAGGACATACATACTACTCTTGTGATGGTTTTCCACCCTTCTCAAACACTACCTTGTGGATCTCACCTATTTTAATGGGTTATGCATACATCTTATCCTCATTAAAAATGACATCATGGTCGTATACTACCTTCTTAGATTCAAGATTCCACAAGTGATTGCCAATTAATCTTAAATCTCCATATCTAAGAAAGTTACACTTGTTGGACTTAGGATCAAGTTTACTTTGCTGGTCCCTAGATACATGCATATATGCTTCACATCCAAAGATATGTAAGTGATCATAACTAGGCCTCTTTCCATACCATTAGTTCTCTAGAATTATGTCATCTGATGGCTTACTAAGAGACCTATTGATCAAAGAGGTAGTATTGTCCATACAAAAACCCATTATTGTGACTAACATTAGAGAATATACTTTGTGATGGGACCTGAAATGGGCCGGCATTGGCTATAGCACTAGCCGAACCTCATGCTCATGACACACAAACACCCTTACAGCCTCGCGGACCAGGAGCATCAATCTAATGCTGAAGGACAAACTGCCCTAAAGCTTAATTCCTGCATTTATAGTTTATAGTCCAACATTTCCCTAAAACTCCTCAGAGGGAGATCCCAAAGTACTTAGGCATAACGCCTCGTCACACACATATAGGAGGCACTCCACCGACTAATAGTCGGAGCCCCATTGCAGCTCTCCTACATCGCAGGGATTGGCCCTTTGATGCGCTGCTAAACATATAACACATACAAGCACAACCTCCTCTCAAGGTACCAATATTTTTACGTTCCAGGATGTACCATTCCTCACTAAAATTTCCCTTTAGGACCCAACGACTAACCTACAGCTTGGGACGTCCTCTCACGCTCAATCGTTGGTCACAACCTAAGGAAGACAGGTGCCATGCATCCACAAGGTTTTTCTGATACCTTTTAATTATTATGCTTAATGCAAATCGTGTATGGCTATGTACTCAGACAGAAGAAAGATCAGCATCGTGCATGGTGCATAAAGCATTCTTTCCATGAATTTTACTAGCGCGTGCTACGTTGAAAGGAGGCACTGAGCCATATGCTCATGCTACCATCCTCTTTATTTAAACCGTTTCCTATTTGCCAAGTGCAATGCATAAATCAAACATTTCTTTATCTTTCAGTTTTTCAGCCCCTCTTCATCTAACTCTTAGCATTTTGCATCATTGATCAGTTAGATAGGGTTTCTATGCATTTCTCCCTTTTAAAAGAACAATAAATACGCACAAAACATAGAAATGGGGACAAACCGAGGCCAACCTCGTGCTTTGCCATCGTTATACATTGCACAAACATAGATATAATTTTCCCTAATTTTTCTCAGCCCATTTTTCACTTTTTCCTAATTTTAAACCCATTTTTTCCATTTTTAGGCATTTTTTCCTATTTTTCTTTAATAAATAATGACTGAAAATAAAAATTGATTGTGGGCTGTGGCCCTTAGGTTCATTGATAGCAAAAACTCAGATTTAGTTGGTGCAACATATCATATTTCTCATTTATATAGCAAAAAACCCAATTTTACCCTTAAAACACGTGTTTTTCATGTATTTTAATACTATTTCCGGCCATGTAGCCTTATATTTTCTGATTTTCAGAGTATAAACTGATCAAACTCATGCCAAACAATGTCATAAAGAACTTTCATCCCATATGAACAAAGTTTCATAACGCAAATAGCATAAAAAGATCATTTTTTTCATAAAAATAGCATTACCGCTTATTTTCAGGCCTCCCCAAAGGTCACTTGCCCATTTTGCCCAAATTTTGTCCACCCCTTCGCATCTTGACTGTTTCCTTGGCCATTTCCCCGTCCGGTGTCCAAATTGAGTGCTGTAAACTTCTGCGCATCCGGCTTGACATCCCGCATTGGCCGGCAACTCCTGAAAACCCGCACGGCAGTCTGAAAAATTATCAAAAATCAACAAGTGTCCCTCGGGCGCCTTTAAAGCACTTGACGCTTAAAATCGTCCCAGCTGGAGCCGCCGCCTTCGATGTTGAATATTTTTCCCTTGATATTCGTAATTTTTAGCTATTTTTAAGCACTTCTCGGCATCAAAACTCCGCTCTCACTTTGGACCCTCTAAAATGGTCCTATTCATAGTCTCAACTATACCATTTTGAGTAGGATTCTCGGGAGTTGTCAACTCTCTTTAGAAATAGTTCTTAAGAAGTTAAGATTTTTGCATGTTTGATTCTCTACAAATGCCATAGACTTTTGAAATGCATCCAGTAAATCGCACTTGTTACAAAGAAGGTAAGACCAAAACTTCCTAGTAGCATCATCTATAAAAGTGACAAAATATAAAGCTCCATCCAATGAGATTGTGGGCATACGCCCACACAAATTACTATGAACCAAACCCAAGCACTTTGATCTTCTAGTATTATTAGCTCTCTTATGTGACAATCCAATTTGTTTACCAAAAAGACAATGCTCACAAAAACCAAGATTGGAGAAGTTCAAATATGGAAGAGAATTCAAACCACATACAACTTTCATTCCAGTAAAGTGACATGTGCCCCAAATGACAACACCATAAAGAGAATGATGGCTATTTACTATGACTACAATGGGTGTTCATGAGCTTTTGGGTCAGGTTCTTCTATTTGGCCTTTTCCCTTGCTAGTACTTCTATAAGCTTTGTGACCTCTGACTCGGGCTCATAGCCCTTCTAGTTTGTCATTCTTCTCCTTCACTTCCTTGTGTCTTTTGTCTTTCTGCCTATTCTTCTCTTTTGATACCTTCTCCTCTTTCTCAACTTCTTTATACCTTTCTTCTAGCTGTCTGATGTTCTCCTTTTAGCTCCTTCTCCTTTGCCTTAGCCTCCTTGAACTTCTCCGCCAACTATTGGATATCTTTTTAAGTTTTTTGTCTTTTGCTTGGGTCTCCACACTTCTTCCTTCTTGCTCTTTATTTTGATCTCAAGTAATTTGTTCTATTGTCTACCTCTTCTCTCTTTTCTTCTAACTTCCTAGTTCTCTATTTTGGACTTTTAACTCTTTCATATTTTCTTTTATATGCTCTTGTAGCTCATGTAGGCACTAACCTTACTAGATGGTCAACCTCCCAAAGTTCTCTGCCACTTTATCTAATTTTACATGTAAAATTTTAGCTCTTACAGCTTGTGCTTTCTCTCTTCTTAGCTCCTCATAGTGCAACACGGCCTTTTCCTATCACACAACTGGTCATTGTTCCTATTCTTGCTGATTGGTGGGTTTATCATCTTGTTGCAAATCTCCTCCCATTATGGTCTTCTCAGCTATCCTCTCCTTCTTTAATTCTTGAATGCTAGTTTGGAGGGTTTTTAGTCATACGTCAACATCGATGATACTCAAGCTCTTTGCAATACCTTCTCTTTATCCTTGTTTGAGCACTTGGCCCATCTATCTTGTACAACCTTACATTTGGCCATCCACTTTGTCTCTCTGTGTCTCGTGTCTCTGATGAGGGATCCCTTGACATCTAACATGAAGTTTTGTTGGCCTTCCTAGTGGAGCTCTTGCTCCCTTCGTAAGTCATTAGAAGAATCTTCTATTGGCCTATTTACATCCTTGTTGTAGTTGAACATTTTCTTCCCCCAGCCTCTCTCTTCTTCATCTCCATCACCTTGCCCTTTCTTCCTTTTCTTGCCCTCTCTTTCTACTATACACTTTGTCATTTCTCTCATTGTTGAGATTCTCCTGCTCTCTATCTTCCTCCTTGCCTTCCTCCCTCTCTTGATCTCCTTAGTTTTTCTAGTTGTTGCTGCCATCTCCATTGATTTATTGTGAGCTTGTGTAATGGATTGCTACAACTTTGGGAGCACCCATGGCTATGAAGATCACTCTGGTGAGGTCATGTCCAAACACTATGGTTCTACCTTATTATTAATGCCTTTTTGCCTTCTTGATGGCCACTTAAGTATGTCCTAGGTTATAGTAATGGAGTCTATGATTAACTCCATCCATAGGTCATACGGATTCCTATATTGTTATGACCCTCATCATCAAGTCTTCCATAAGGATCTTGGGGATTTGACTGCCTAAGGCATTTGGGTAGATATAAGTGAATATCATATGGAAGATTCGTGTGGCCATTCTCAAGTTTCAATCCAGTACAACATAGAAGAGGTCATCATTGTTGAGGTCCTTGCTCTCTCATGATGCCGCAATCACCATAATCGATTCCTTGGACCTATCACATTATTTTATTTGCCTTCTTATGCCCAAGGCATGAATTCATAAATGAGCTTTATGTTGATTGTTAAGTATAGCCTTCATTGGTGAATGATACAATGGTGGATCTATCATTCGATTGTAGTCCTTGATAGAGATTGTGCACCCTCGCAATTGTGGCTTTGATCCCATGGATTCAACATTGCCCTCCAAGCTACATTTTGTGATCCAGTGTTGACCTCTTGGGATGTGAGTGATCTTTATACAAGATAGCTATTATGTGGTACTTTAGCTTGCATATGCTGAACAACGTGAATTGTAGCTCAAAGTCTTGTCCTTGTTCCAATTTGAAGGGGATATTACCAACATTTTTCTATTCTCATATAATGTCCATGCATTGTGGAGATGAATAGAATTGTGGGGAATCACGGAGATTGTGCTTTGCATGATGCACTTCCCAAGACTATGTGAGGCCTATCCTATGTCATTCATCTCAAAGCTCTTCTTGAGTTGATTTTTCAAGGCATCTAGCTTGTCATGAGCACTCATAGCAAGTAGCATATCATCCACATAGAGTACTAAAATCATAAGGCTACCATCACATGCCTTCTTCATATATAAACTGTTGAGATATCGAGCTCCACTCGTGATACGCCAGGGTGACCGTTGTGTATTTATGTCACCGACTTGTCAGTTGCAGACGTGGTTGGTACACCGCCCATGAATAATAGCTACATGATAGCTATCCTTATCTACTCTAGTTCATGGCTTAGTTAGTATGCCACCTTAGTTAGTTGAGTTTGGTTTGAGACCCATATATAGGGTTCTTCTATTTCTTTGTATGAGAGTTCTTTTTTTGGCTTACACAACTAAGAAGAGGAAAATTGTTTTCAGCCTCCACCCTTGTGTGTATTCCCCCATTGTGCAAGCAAGAAAGCTACAAGTGAGACTCCTTCCTTCTCTCCCACAATCTTGACATGGTATTAGAGCCTTGTTCGTGGTAAGGAGCTCAAGAAAGCAAGCCAAGCTCGCGGTGGTCTGGTAAGAGGAGCAGTGTTGCTTTCATTTTCTGTTTTGGGAGCAGATCTCTGCACGTAGCACAGCCGGAAATTGCAGAAGTGCATTGTCTCAGGTTGAGACGCCCTTCGCGGTGAAGCAAGAGGGCAGTATATGCTGCGGGGGAGGGCTTTGGCCCTTGGCGACCCTGTTTTTTTTATTTGAGGCCATTTCGGGGCCTGTTTTGGAGGTGGAAGTTTTCTGCACGCACTCAGGAAAAGGCCCTGTTTTATGCTATGCGACCACTGTTCTACAGGTCGGTGAAAAGTTATTGTAGAAATTGCATCGTATGCTTGTGCGCAGAGACATTGGGAGTTTCAGAATCATCCTTGGTTCCTGTTTATGCAAAATCGTCACTAGGAAGTGACTGTGTGGTTAAATACCACTTTCGCCAGTTTTGCAGATTTGCCCTTGTGAGAGTGAAGCTGAGTTTTTGCAGTGACAGAATTTTTCGCAGTGTTCTGTAATGGCGTCTGATTCTCTTTCACAGATTGTCACTGAAAAGCTTGACAAGAACAACTTCCAGGCATGGAAGTTTAGAATGACGAATTTCCTTATGGGAAAAGGATATTGGGAATTTGTTGCAGGAAATGAAGAAGAACCAGTTCTTCCTGATGTTCCCAATCAACAGCAAATGCAGGCATTCAAAGCATGGTATGAGAGAGCCAGGAAAGTTATGTACTGGCTATCTATCAGCATTTCAGACTCTATGATTGTGCATATTCAGGATGCAAGTACGCCAAAGGAGGCATGGGATACTCTGTCAAAGATGTATAGCACAAATACGCAAGCCAGGAAAATGCAGCTCAAGCAAGAGTTGCACAATGTGCAAAGAGAAAATATGAGCATCAATGACTACCACATGAAGGTGAAGAAGATTGCAGATGCACTTGCTTCCATTGGGTCGCCAGTGGAAGATGATGATTTAGTTTCTGTGACCTTGAATGGTCTAGAAAAGGATTATGCACAGTTTCGGACATCCATTTCAGTTCGTGAAAGATTTCCTGATTTTGAGGAGTTGATTGCTCTTCTAATTTCTGAGGAGCAGAGAAATGGTGGTGCATCTTCTTCAGGAGGAACTTCAAAAGAAACTGTCTTTTACTCAAATGCTGGAAGAGGTAGAGGCAGAGGTAGAGGAGGCCGATTTGGAGGCCGTGGTAGAAATCAGAATATGCAGCAAACTCGAGAAAACCAGTCCTATGGAGGAGGACATGGTAACTCTAGAGGTAGGGGGAGCCAAAGAGGTCGTGGTGGATGGCAAAGAGGCCAAAATGCAAACAGTAATGTTGAATGCTACTATTGTGGTAAAATGGGTCATATGGCTAAAGACTGCTATAAAAAGCAGAATGACATCATGAATGGAAAACTGCAACAAGGAAATTATGCATCTTCTAGTAGACAGGGTGATGACAGAAATGAGCATTTGTTTATGGTGCAGCACATGAACAATTCTATGACAAGTGCAGAAGAAAGCAACGATGTGTGGTATGTTGACTCAGGTGCATCAAACCACATGACAGGTCATGCAGAAAGGATGGAGGATGCAAGGAAAATGGAAAAACTAGGATTTGTGGAGACTGGTGATGATACTGCACATCCGATTGTGTAGATTGGAAAAATTCCTTTGTCTATGCAGGATGGGAAAAAGAAATACCTGTACGATGTATTTCATGTCCCGAATATCACCAAGAATCTAGTTTTTGTTGGTCAAATGGTTGAACAGGGCTTGCAGGTCAGATTTAATCCTCATGGATGCTTTGTTGAGGATATGAAAAATAAAGGTCGCTTGATAGCAAAAGGAAAGAAAAAGGGCAGAATGTTTACGTTGGATGCAGACATGTCTGAATTGAGTGCAGCAATGTTTGCACATGGGACCGGTGTAGTTGTAGATATTGATATCTGGCATAAACACATTGGTCATGTTAATGTACAGCGACTTAAATCAATGCATGCCCAAAATATTGTTGCAAGATTGCCTAGATTCAAGGTTGCAGAAATGCATAAGGTATGTGAAGCCTGTCAGTTTGGAAAACAGGCAAGGAAACCATTTCCTAGACATGTTCAAGAGAGTAAGAAGCCATTGGAATTAATCCACTCTGATGTGTGGACTACTAAAGCTGCATCTCTTGGAGGCTGTCATTATTTTGTTACTTTTATTGATGACTATAGCAGAAAAGTTTGGGTGTATTTTATGAAAAAGAAAAGTGAAGTTTTTGGGCATTTCAAAACTCTTAAAGCTATGGTTGAAAAAGAAACAGGCCTGCAGATAAAATGCCTAAGGTCAGATGGAGGGGGAGAGTACCTCTCAAATGAGTTTGCAAGGTTCTTGCATGAGCATGGCATAAAGCAGCAATATTCATGCAGTCATACCCCACAGCAAAATGGAATTGCAGAAAGAAAAAACAGGCATATTGGAGAGGTGTCTCGTGACATGCTCAATGAAAAAGACCTGCCAGATTTTTATTGGGCTGAAGCAGTTGCTACAGCAGTCTACATAATGAACAGGACTCCCACTGCAGCAATACATGGAATGACTCCAGAGGAGAGGTATACTGGTAGGAAAGCAGATATTTCTCATTTGAAAATTTTTGGTTGCATTGCCTATGTACATGTGCCAGATAAGTTGAGATCCAAGTTGGATCCAAAAGCTGAGAAGTGCATCTTTATTGGTTACTCTCTGCAGCAAAAAGGGTATAGATGCTATAACCCTTCTACTCGTAAGTTTACAGTAAGTAGAGATGTTGTTTTTGATGAGATAAGTAGCTGGTATAAACCAGTAAATGTGATTGATGATGTAGATGCACAAAATGGTAATGCTGCACAGAATTCACAGCAGCAGTCACAAAATATTAGTGGACCTAGAGCATCCTCTAGCAGTGGTTCACATTCTTCGCCATGGACACGTAGATTGAGATCAGGAGAATCTTCTCAAAGTAATGCAGATAGTGGTATGCAGGTATCACGAAAAGAAAAAGAGAAGGTTGATCAGCCCATGTTTGATGTGAATGCAGGTCACTCTTATGTGGATGGTGAATCCAGTGGCTCAGAACAGAGCATTGATGATGAGTTGGGTATTCCTTCTATTGTTACACCTGGAGTAAGGAAGACCAGGGATGTTTTGAGAGCACCTAGGAGTGAACCCACTTTGCGCAGGTCTACCAGAGTTAGGTATCCTGTGGATAGGCTGAAATATGATGGATAATTTGATTATGACAGGTGACAGTGATGAAGATATCCTTCATGTGAAAATGCTATTGAAGCAGAAGTTTGAGATGAAGGATTTGGGAGAGCTGCATTATTTCTTGGGCATTGAGGTGATTAGATCACCAAGTGGGATACAGCTCTTGCAGAGGCAGTATGGATTGGACATGCTGTCCAAATATGGGATGACAGGCTGTAAGCCTATTTCAGTTCCTTTGTAGCAGAATGTGAAGCTAAGCGCAGATGCAGGTGAGCTTCTAGAAGACCCTACTATGTACAGACGCATAGTAGGAAGCTTGATTTATATGACTATTACCAGGCCAGATTTGAGCTATGTTATTGGATTGGTAAGTCAGTTTATGCAGGCTCCAAGGAAATCGCATTTGGATGCGGCTAGATGCATACTCAGGTATGTGAAGTCCACATTGCAGTATGGACTATTTTATGAGACTGGGGTTCAGATACAGCTGCATGGATACACTGATGCTGATTGGGCTGGTAGTATTTCTGATAGACGATCTACCAGTGGATATGTGTTCTCTTTTGGGAGTGCTGCAGTCACTTGGAGCACCAAGAAACAGCCTACAGTTGCCTTGTCGAGCACAGAGGCTGAGTACAGGGGTGCAGCAATGGCTGCATGTGAGGTAGCTTGGTTGCATAAGCTACTTTATGATATGCATCAGCCTACAGATGGGCCAGTTGTCATTTATTGTGACAACATGAGTAGTATACACTTGGCAAATAACCCAGTCTATCATGCTAGAACAAAGCACATTGAGGTGCATTATCACTATGTGCGGGAGAGGGTTTTACTAGGTCTTATTGATCTAGTGTATGTCAGCACAGAGGATCAGGTAGCTGACATATTTACGAAGGCATTGGGCGCAGAGAAGTTGCGCAAGTTTAGAGACCTGCTTGGTGTGCAGGAATTGGGATTGAGCTCGAGGGGGAGTGTTGAGATATCGAGCTCCACTCGTGATACGCCAGGGTGACCATTGTGTATTTATGTCACCGACTTGTCAGTTGCAGACGCGGTTGGTACACCGCCCATGAATAATAGCTACATGATAGCTATCCTTATCTACTCTAGTTCATGGCTCAGTTAGTATGCCACCTTAGTTAGTTGAGTTTGGTTTGAGGCCCATATATAGGGTTCTTCTATTTCTTTGTATGAGAGTTCTTTTTTTGGCTTACACAACTAAGAAGAGGAAAACTGTTTTCAGCCTCCACCCTTGTGTGTATTCCCCCATTGTGCAAGCAAGAAAGCTACAAGTGAGACTCCTTCCTTCTCTCCCACAATCTTGACATAAACATGGATCGGCCATATCATTGTGGGTATATCCCAATAAGTGCATGAAGGCATCGAACTTGTGGTACCACTCCCTAGGTGCTTGTTTAAGGCCATAAAGGCTCTTTCTTAACTTGCACACTAGGTGTTCCCTACCTTTTTTCTCAAAGCCCTAAGTTTGTTGTATATATATCTCATCATGCAAGTCACCATGTAAGAAAGTTGTCTTGACATCCATTTGATAAAGGTCTAGATCTAACTACACAACCAAAGCCAAAACTAATTGTAAGGTAATCATTTTGATGACAAGAGAGAAGACTTCATCAAAGGCAATACCATGCTCCTATGAGAGCATGCAACAGAAAGAAGAAAGTGAACATGGAGAGAAGAAGTAGACAAATAGAGAGCATAGGAGAGAGAAGGAACAATGTGACTGCAATGGATAAAGGTACAAGGCTACAACAATCAGCCCCAACACGTCACTTTATGCATCAACTTAGGCATTAAGTAGGGGGGTGAGAGAATGAGGAGGGCTGGCTGATCACAACAAAGAATCAATAATGGATAATGGATAATAAAAGTGGGAGAGTAGGTTAAAACCCTAAATGTGGTCAAGTCACTAAAAGTTAGCCAAAAGTGCACAAAAAGAAATGCACTAATATGCCCTCCATCTAAAGTGTTTAAAATGCATAAAATGACATATAAATACAATGTTAGAGCCCCTAATGTCCTCATCTGACTCAGAATATGGCTCATAGACAATAGATAACCACACAAGACACACATGATTACTAACACCCCTCTCAAATCATGGATGTGGCAGAAGGCCAAAGGAGATGTAGATCCAAGGGTGGCAAGAAGAGTGCCAATGCTGATGTAGTCCATTGATGAAGAAAGCCAGCAGCCAAGGAGCAAGTTCCCCTCTCCATATAAACATCCGATCGAACAGAAGGCCACCAAAGGGCAATGGAAATGGAATCACACGGCCAAAAAACTCTAGTCAGGGATGGGTGAGCTAAGCCTCTAATCCAACTATGAGCAATAGTGAGAAACAATCAAAGGCATCATAAGCTACATAAAAATGCCAGGGGACCAAGGGCCAAGCGATAGGGAATGGAGGCTCGATGATGAAGAAAAGGGATAGCCTCATAAAAGAAAGGCCCAAAGTAGACTAGAAACCCTGATGCAACTCCTCACAATCTTGGGAAGCCCCCTTTGAAACACAAAGAGCCATGAAATCCATAGTCGCATCACCAATATTGTCCCCCCTTGAAAGGGATGGGAGGTACAAGGGAACCACTAGAGGAGATAGTGGGGGATAGAATGGAACCTATAGAATAGATGGTGCACAATTGGGAATGGGTGAAGTTATAAAAAGATACCATGGAGGGCCCTACACAAAGTAATGAGAATGGAGCCCCTCTCTGGCCAACCTTTGATAGCTGATTCAATGAGGACAACATGGGTCCTGAGAGAAAGGCCATAAATTGAGAGAAGGGGGAAGCCCAAGTTAGGAATATACAGGGCCTCAGAAATGGAGCTTGATGGATAATCAAACAATAGAGGTAAGTGCCAATACCACTAATATGTACTAAAGAAATGTCACTAGCAATGATGATACCCTTTGATGGTGGATGGAGAACCTATAACAAATCACCTCAAGGGGTCATAGGACTTAACGCACCACTATTAAAGAGCCAAGGCTGCTCAGAAGAGGAGACAGTTGAAGAAGGCTCCTCCACTTGATAAATGTGTAGAAATACTGACTCAATGGAAATAGTGGGTGGCAAAGTAGAGGCAAACAAAGGCTCCAATGTAGATCCACCCGTTACTCCCGGACAAAGGTGAGGGTATATGCTCCAGCACTTCTCCTCAGGGTGCAAGGTCTTCCCACAATGAGAACATGTGGGATATCCTCTACACTTTCACACGCAAGCTATATCAAAGTCAAAAGATGACTCCAATTTCTTCACTTCCCTTTCTTCTACTTGGCTTGTCCCATGCCTATAGAGAAAAATGCATAACCATGGCCATGTGCATAGGATCTATAAGAAGCTAGCTCATTGTGATGTGCATCTTGCTCAAGCATCAATGGGACTAGATCCTCCCAAGTGAGAGTCTCCCAACTACAAGAAGTGAGAAGTCTAGTGTAGAATACATCATATGTTGGTGACAAAAGATATGAGAGAAGTGTTACAACTAAATCCTCTAAATAAATGTCTATACCAAGGAATGAAAGATCGTCCCAAATCTCCTCCATCCTATGGATGTGATCCCTCATTGTATGTAGTCATCACTTTATCCTTTTCCTTTTCCTTACGCTTGTCATCATGCATTTTATGGCACTGTGGCCGAATATGACCCTGATTCCCACAATAGTGACAAGTCAATGCAAACTTACAACCATGGGACTTACTACAAGACTATCTATGTGACTAAGAATGAGACTTTTGAGAGTTTCTCCTAGGGTAGTCTCATTACTGCTCCTACTATTATTGCCTTTGACTGTCAAAGCATGAGAGGTGTGGGAACTATCGACATTCTTTCTATTAGCCTCTTCATTCAAGAGAGCAACCCCTACATCCTGCAATTTTAGCCCATCAGTAGGCATATTTGCACACATAACAGTATGAAATGTATCCCATGACTCATGCAATGTAACCAACAAGAACAAGGGAGAAAGATTGTCCTTAAATTCAATTCCCTACAAAGACCAATGGCTAAAAATAGAATGAAACTCATTTAACTAGACAGACATGGAAGTCCTCTCCTTCATACAAAGGTCCATGAGTTGCTTCAACCAATATATTTGAGAGGTAGGGCTATGCTTATTATAGACATTGAGAATCTTATCCCATAACTCCCATGTGGTCTACTAGTCAGAGACAACATTATAGTGGATTTGCTTAGAGAGTGACAAAATGCTTGTAAATTTACATAACTCATAAATTTAGCTCAATCCTCTACATCAAAGCATTTGGGCTTTACACCATCATGTTTGAATGGCTTAACCTATAATTTTTGCACTGGAACCTGCCAAATTTGTGCCTTCCAATACCTGTAATTTATCCCATCTAACTTCTCAATGTTAAGGATAGCACTATCATTTGATCCATCAGCCCATAATGCAAGAGATGAAAACACAATCCAAGACAAACAGGCAATTGTAAATTATAGCAAAAAATAGCTCCAAAATCATAGCCAAATCAAGGGTTGAACAAGAGAAACTGCTTGAAGGATGAATTGTCTACTACTGATTGTAATCAAGTAACTGTCAAATCCACGTGACTACCCTTAAATAGAATGCACAAAACTAAAATGACATGCTAATGTAATAAATTGCACTAGAATGCCAACAACTAACTATGAGCCACCAAGAAAGAAAGACCAAGAATAATCGGCACTGAAAGCTGTCACAACTTCAATGTGTTAGTAACTATACATGCAGTAGGCATAGACATCATGCACATACGAGATCTCAAGGTAAAGAGAAGAGAATTGCCAAATGCATTTCATCACTATCACCAACCACTTGGAGCTGTTGCACATCCATTGCCACCAGCTCGTTTGAAGTAACCCCCTACTAATACCATCATCAACATCACCGCTATTAACAACATTTTTACTCTAATAGCCTGGATTTTTGTTGCACTAGTGGACTGCCACTTGAAGGCCATTTATCACCCTTATCAACTAATTGTGGAGTTCCTGTTTCATGGATTTTGTGTTTTCAACCAGCAAACCTTGTGTTTTGCTGTTCAAAGTCATCACTGAAATCTTGCTGGTCTAAAATATATTGTTTTGCTCTCTTCATTACTGCCCACATATATCCAACATAAATTTTAACATCCCATTTCCTAGAGGATTGCATTTCACTTCCTCTTCACTCTTTGATAGGTATTGCTGCCCCTCATCAATCAAGACAATGCAATCATCTTGAGCCACTCCATCATCTCCAACTCCTTGGGTCTCTCCTTGAGCTCAATCCTAAAGACAAATAGGCCTAAGGGCATTATAGTATAAATTAACCAAGGGATATAACCACAACTAAGATCAACGTAACTAAGCCTAAATCTTAGCTCAAAAGCATGCCATACATATCATGAAGTATACATAACAATCGAAGTAGCGATACATCCATTGAGTATCCCGTAAAGCATCAATGAGCATTAGTCATAAGCTTTTCACTATATTATTGCAACATTGAAATGATAATGAAATTTGAGCTATTTCAAGCTCAAATCAGTCCCAAAGGCATAACCATACCATTCGAGCACTAAAATAACATCCTATAAGCATCAAATATGCACTATGGAATCTACTATTTATTGTATAAATAAAAATTGATCTATTTTAGAAAATTATATAAAATCAACTCTATGAATGCTTAGATCTATAGCTCTCATCATGCTCTTCATTTTTAGCTATAGAATGCCTAAATCCGATACCATATGCAAAAGTTATGGCCTAAATACAACATTGCTATCAAGCTATCATAGTTGTCCATGACTTCTACATCATGCTCTACATCCACTCAAAATGGATATAATGGCTTCTCCTTAGCTCAATAAGCACTCAACAAGGCTCAACTAAGGCTTGGGAAGCTCCTCAACAAGCACAAAGCAAGCTAAAACAAGCCAAAGAAGGAAAGACTCAATGCATACCTCAAGAGGAAGAAACAATGGTTGCCATGAAACCTTGAGTTGAAGCTTTGAATCCAAGTTGAAGAAAATGTTGAAGAAGCTCCTCAAATGGTTGGCTTTGATACCAATTGAAAGGTAGAGCCTGAGGGGAAGCACAAAAGTGGAAGCAAGAGCTATGGCAAATACAACAAGAGAGCAAGGAAAGAGAGACACTGTATGTGAGAACTCTAATGGTCATAATGTGTGACCGAACTTCCCTTATTCAAATGTAAGTGGAAGAATAAATAATGAAGTGACAGTGATGGGCAGTCCGTCATGTGCAGTGTACAGGTGGTGGTAATATCGGTGGAATGAATACACAAGCAGTTAGGCATAAGTGCCTTCATTAAGAATGAGAATCAAAAGATTATCCCCATCTTTACGGACATTAAAGTATACTTCAATGTGTGAATTACTAAAGCCAAAAACAATTGAGTATGCAAGTATTTTCTCATACCATGCCCTAACTACCTACTTTAAACCATAAAGGACCTTACTTTTTTACCCTTTTTAAACAAATCCAAGAGATTGAGTGACATAAACCTCCTCATTAAGATCACCATTTAGAAAGCAATCTTCACATCCAACTTATGCACATGCCAATCATAATGAGCAACCAAAGCAATGACATTGCAAATGGTCGTCATACATAAAGAAGTGGATGCAAACGTCTCATCATAATCAATCTCATGCTATTGGGCATACCCTTTGTCAACAAGACATGGCTTTGTAGTGATCAATGATACCATCAAATCTATGTTTTAATTTGTAAACCCAACTTCTAACTATAGCACAAGGTAAGTCAAATAACTTCCATGTGCGATTTCTAACTATAGCACACTTGCCAACAGGTAAGTCAAATAACTTCCATGTGCAACTTCTAACTATAGCACACTTGCCACAGGTAAGTCAAATAACTTCCATGTGCAATTTCTATCAATAGAGTTTATCTCTAATTGCATAACTACCATCCAATTTTCATTTTGTAAAGCATCATATAAAGAAATATGTTCCTCATTGCAAGTAGTAGCTATGAGTGCTTGTGCAACCAAGCTACCTTGTGAATGGTGAGTGGCTACTCTAGTTTTATTGAGAAGAGGAATGGATTGTTTGTTGTCCCATAATGTATCTAACAACTATCTAGGGACTATTTTAGTTTCCAAAATAACAACCCTCTCATTGGCCACTTCATAATCAGTAATGCCTTGATCAATGGGCCAAAAATCAAGATGTTTTTGTTACTAATTTTGCTATTGTAAACTCAATAGGTTGTTGAAATTGACCAAAATTAGATGCACTTTGTTGAAATAAAGGAAAAAAACTAGCAAACATGTCCAAAGCCCCACATTGGGCTTATTTTTGTAGTTTGTGAAGGGTTGACTAGAATGTTTAGCAAATACCACATCTCTACTAACAAAAATATTATTGGTAGAGGGTTAGTACAAGTGGTACCCTCTTTACTTTCTACACTACTATAACAAAAAAAAAAGAAATTGACAGCCTTGTCTTCCAATTTATGTCTTCATGGCTTTGGCATCAAAGCATATGCCAAACAAACAAAGACAAAAATATGTGACACCACTAGTTTCTAGCCATTCCAAGCCTCATAAACCATGCATTCAACCAATGCTTTAGTTGGGCTATGATTCAATACATACATTGCACACATGATAGCATCAAGCCAAAAATTTGGGGATAGTTTGTCATGTGATAGTATACAACATGCCATTTCCATAAGTGACAAATGGGGATAATGCCCCTCTCAACCAAAAAAGAGTTGAACTCCCGTGACATATAATCCCCCCCTCAATCGGTATGTAGTATAATCAACTTGCATCCATTGCCATTTTCAACCAAAGCTAAGAACGTTTTAAAGCAAGCAAACACTTTTGATTTGTGCCTCCAAGCACATGCCCACCAATGACGAGCCATGTCATCAATGAAGGCAACAAAGTATAAGTATCCTTCTATTACACCTTTAGAAGTCCAAGACAGAAAAGCCCCAAAAAGTTGGAAATGGGAGATAAGGTGAGAAAAATAGAAGAGGAGAAAGGCAAGCTCAAAAAATGTAGGAAAAGCCTCAAATGTAAAAGGAAGCACACAATAATAAGTGCACCAAATATTTTAGCAAGGAAAGTGCTAGGCGCATTGTTATTCATTTTATAAAAGAGTGCCAAGCTCCCTCCTATGCCATTTGTAAATGTCGACGGGCCATGGGTGAAGGAACCGTGAAAATAGGAAGGAATAAGGAAAGAGGGCCTAGGCTAAAATGGCCGGTCATGTAAAAAGGGATGGGCACTGGCCAAAGAGGAGGAGGGCATGTATAAAAAGGCAAAAAGTTCATGAAGAAGCTCATTCTTGTGTGTGGCCAAAAGTAGCTCTCTTATTCTCTTCTTCTTCTTATTCTTGCTTTTGTGGCTATGCTTGAGAGAGGAAGTGTGAGGGAGTGAGTGTGTGAGGGTGAGAGGACCTTGGTGGAGAAGTTCTCCATCTTCTCCTCTCTTCTTCTTCTCTTCTCTTCTCTTCTCTTGTCTCACATGTGGCAATGGAGCTTGGAGCTTGAGAATCAAGCTTGCTTGAGCTTGTACCTTGGATCGTGGAGCTATCAAAGAGCTTGGAGGCAACTCGATCGAGCATGAAGGTAAGCTCACTACACTCGTAGGTGTGAGAGTGCGCACCACTATATGAGAGGTAGCTATTGCACTTGGCTTAAAACACTTGAAAGGATAAGCAGTCCATGGGTCTTGGAGGTCAAGCAAAGAGCTCCCACATTTTGGTTCCATTGCGGAGACCAAGGGATTCAAGCTTTGAGTGCTTGCATGCTCCAAATTGAGTGACGAAGTAAGAGTTCAACTCTGAAACGGCACTTGGTTTTAGGTAGGAAGCAAGGGAGTCAGAGGCTATTTGATTTCTTTTGTAAATTAGTTTAGGTTTAGGAATCTTTCTGTGCATTGGTTAGAGTAGGAGTTGTGCATTTTTATGAGACTTGAGACATTAAGGTTTGGGAAATGGGGGGGGGGGAGGAAAGATAACTCTCTGGATAACCAGGAAATAGGGAAATAGGGGAAGAAAGGAAATAGATTTTTCATGTCCAAGAAGGAAAACAGAGTGTAAAGGGAGAAAGAGAGAAAACAAAAGGTAAAAAAGGGGGAAGAGAGAGATCATTTGCATTTAGTGGAATTGATAGAGAGCTAGTGAGAGAGAGATAGGAAGTGACAAGTCCACAGGTTGCTACACCAATTATTCTTATCTTTCATGCTTATAGCTCTTCCAAGTATGCTCTAAATCCTTGTTTTTTATTATTATTACATTAATCTAGAATCCTAGGTGATTTAAATAGTGGCATCAACACATTAATAGAGTATTCTTGTCATTCGGCGAGTTCTCGGTGCTGCTTGGATGGCAACTACAAGCCTCCAATGGCTGAGTCGTGACCTGACTTGGACGGCTGAGCCATTTGATTGACCACTTGGACATCCAAGTTTGACCACTTGGATGGCCAAAGTTGGGGCCTTGGACAGCCACTTAGACGCTCAAACGGCCACTCGGATGCTCAGAAGGGGACCCCTTGTCCAACATCTGGCCACTCGGATGACTAAACCCATGACTCGAACGACCAAGTCTAGGACTCAAACTAGTGTTCAAAATCCTATTTTGACTAAATTCTTACCTTCAAGGGCTTGTTCACGCCTATTCCCAACTGACCAATAGCCAAGCTAAAGTTCAAATTGTAAATGAAACCATAGGACTGTTTACACTCAAAAAAAGGAGGAACCTCAACCTAGCAATCCATGGGGGACTAAAGATCCGATTATTGGCCACTACTTGATTAGAGATCCAAATTGACTCACTTGGATGTGGACTCCCGACATAACACTTGTCATGACCCGTGAGAACCCAATTTCAACCATTAGGAGTAGTCAAAACCCTTCCAAAAGTATCAAAAATAGAAAACTAATTGATTGAGTTGACTCCATCAAAGGTCAGCTCAACAACAGTGTAGGCATTAAAGCACATGTGAAAGTTAGAAAGCCTGATTTTGCACAATACATATTGAGATGCACTATTGATATATAAGTGTTCTAGAGTTGTAAACTATTGGATTAACAAGGAACACACTAAGGGGGATTAAGCTAAAAACGAACCCACCAGTAGTAGGAGTACAACCCTAAGAATCAAACAAGGGCCCCAAAAAACTAGGAACAAAGACATAGAGGGGACCGAACCACCACATCGCCCGAGAGAAGGAGAGGCTCACCAAGATTAGGGATACATCTCTAGCTAGCCTAGTTGACCTCATAGATGCACTAGTGGGTTAGGAGACAATTACTATGGTAGGCACCAGCTCGAACGAGAATAGTTTAGACCTTGACCTTGACCTTGACCTTAACATGGCTGAGCACCCTGACCACATCCGATGACTTGATAAATATTGGGCAAGAAACTTGATAAATATTGGGCAAGCAATGACCCCTATAGCTTCATTGAGTAGTTTGAGTAGGTATGTGAGTCTAATAATCTCACGGACCCTGCTCAACGAGCATAGGCATTTGGTCTTTGCCAAGGGACAAACTTGGTTCACCAGTCTAAACAGTAGTGAAACATAATGACTTCATCCAGTTGAAGGATCTCTTCATCAAAAGATTCTTGGAGGTAGGATACTGCAATTACCTCATTGTTAAGCTGATGAATGTCAGCAAGAAAGACAAAGAGGACATATGAGACTACGTCACACATGTGAGGAGTCTCTATAAGAGGATACCTACAGCTAAGCAACCCAATGAGAGAGCGGTCTCTATAGTATTCATTAACAAGATCCACAAACAATGAATTCTATAAGGCCCTTGCAAGCAACTTGAACATGCAAAGGTATGTGCTTGCGAGAGTCTTTGAGGAAGCCATACATGTAGACGACTTCTAAGGGAGAGAAGCTCTCGGACTGTGTAGCAAGGTAGCAATGCAAGTAGGAACACCAAGAGAGTTGCAACAACTAGTAAACAAGCAACTACCAATGAACAAGAAAAAGAGAAGAGTGTTTACTAGACCCAAGCCAACCTAAAATTGAAGCTGGCTAGACTGCAAGAGCCAGTACGAAGACTAGTAGGGCCTTACCTACAGTAGTGTGTGCATTGTGTGGAGGGAATCATCTGCCCTTTGAATGGCCCAATCCTAGATCAAGGCCTTGTGCCAATTGTGGAAGATTCAGGCAATGACACCATGCAATGCTAGTCACCAAGATGGTTGCCTTACCAACAACAGCCTTACACTCAGTCATACTATCCAAGAGTTAGATAGCCATATTTTGGAAGGGAAGCCCCTTTTGCTCTCCCTGTGCCTAGCTATTCAAAGCTAGCCACCCCCTGAAGATAGACATCAACCCGACGAAAATCAGATTCTTACTGGAACCCTTATGTATCTTATGACGACGAGGGCAATCCCATATTGATGGATTATAGGCATGTGCTGGTCATGGCCTTAGGTAGAGAAAGGGATAGAAGCCTAGGAGGAGATTAGAACTAGGAACCCATAGCATGTTAGATATGCGGCCACCCAGGGCATATCTCATCTTGCTACTCTGAAAAAGGAGCAAGCAAATAGAGAGAAGGCTGACTTGAGGTGCCTCAAATGTGAAGTCACACGTGCATCTGCTCGCCGATTGTCCTAGGTAAAAATCCTCCACTATCTCAACAATCGTACCATCTGTGCCGCTCAGACTCTTTTGTGTCGAGTCACACAACAACAATGCTACACCTATTCCCCTAAATGTCATGATATGAACTCAAACAAAGCACACCGATATCTCATTACCTAAACCTAGCAACATGGATGCATCCTCCATATAGGAAAGAAGAGTCAACGACAGAGGAAAGAGAGAACCGAGGCCAAAATAATGCTCAAGATCAAGAGTGAGACCACATTAACCAAGGGAAAATAGGTCACGAATGCTAAAGCAAAAACATCCGCTCCTAAGACAAGAGAGAAGGGAAGCGCTAAGGTTGGAGAGTACCCCCCGACCCCAACCAGCACAACTGAGGGCTACACAGATAAGATCAAAGAGTGGATAAAAGAAGCACAAGCTCACCTTCAAGATGTCAAACCTATAGTTGAGGACGAGATTAATGAACTCTCAACCATGAGCCCACCAGTCTCTCCCACATATTTGAGGGTAGAAGAGACAACACCACCACATGAACGGCTGCATGGGAAAATGAGGGGGCTAGGAATACACACATTGTTCAAGAACATTTGCAAGGAGCCCATGAAGCTGAGGGGAGGGAAAATTGGATGGCAACGTGCTAACCACACTAATAACAACTCCTGTGACATTGTCATTAGAAGAATTGCTTAGGCAAAACTCCACACTTTGGTAAGAATTGAAGTGATGTGTAGAATGCAGTAATGACCGTAAGTCGCAAGACTTTCCAAACCACGATGCCATGACACACATACCAAGCCTAACGCCATCGAATCCAATGTCTAAGTTCCCACAAGTAAATGCCTTTTGGGAGGGCATTGAGATGCATGTAGTCTTATCTATAGTTGCCTTAGAAGATACTACACAAAAGGGAATAATGGACACAGGAGTAGGGGTTAGTGTACTTAGCCACGCAGTCTTCAAGCATGGGGGAACCCATTGGTGGAAACCGCAAGGTTTAATGCCACCCTTAAGAGTCTTAAAGTACCGGCCACTAAAGATAGCGGGAATCCAATTCTCAGTGAACTTCATAGTTATGAAGGGAGTGGATTATGATATCTTGCTCGACATGCCTTGGATGAGAAATGCCAAAGTGATAGAGGACTAAGGCAATTGCTTGATATTTGTGGGTAATAGATCAGAAGAGTCTGAGTAAAGATGGACACATGGAAAACCTTGCCAGTGGACTTAGAGGTCTTCTCTACCCTATTAAAGGGTGATTCGAGGTTGAAAAGTGATTATGGACCTCTAACAAGGTACATTCCTTGCCCTGAGGATGAGTGAGACTAGATGCACGTATTGGCAACCATCAACTCCCATTCTCAGTGGTGGATGAGGGTGGATCCAAACAAGCTGTAGACTTTGCTAGCAAACCTAAGAGTGCCATCACTTCTAAGCTACCCACAATACCCTTGTGCATGATTGCCAGAAGCCCCATGGGCCAATCAACACCAATCACCTATCATGTCCCAGCAAACGAACTTGAACTTCACAAAATCCTCGAGTACCTGTCAAGTCAACTTCTGTGGGTAACCCAACTACCAATTTAAATCCTCTCAAGGATCTTATGGAAAGCATAGAGTGGCAATGGACTAAGGTGCATAAATAAATTTGTCATGCAAGTGGACTCTCATGACAAGTGTGGCAGAGCTCAAAAGTAGGAACCCTGCAAGCAACCTACAATCCCACTTTGAGAATTTTGATGACGAGTATGAAGACTGTTGTTCCATTGCTGAGAAGAGCAAAGAGAAAGTAGATACCATACAATATGATATGGGAGGGAAGAGTAATTGAGCATATTAGAGCACACACCAAACCCTAAGAGGTCATGTTTTGAGTGAGCAAAGGAGTTGCCAAGGTAGATTGCGATTGAGCTTGGCTAGAATGCCTTGAGGTGGTAGATAATGAGCAAGCAAGACTAGATCTTCCTCCTTGTGTCCCACCACTATTTAGAGTAGAGTCAACTTCAGAGTTGCGAGAACAAGGGGAGACAGCCTCTTCTAATGAGGATGATGAGTAAAATTCTGAGTCAGAGGCAAGCTCTCATAATAGTGACCCTGAGATACCTCAACCACCTAGGACCCGATGCAGCATGGGGGACCTTTCAATCCACCTGAGATGCATGAGGTTAAGGGAGAAGAAAAGGAAATGATCAAATTCTTCAAAAGTAGAACAACAAAATAAACCCTAGGACCTGCCCAAGAGTTTCATGAAGTACAAAAAGGGTGATAGAATAGTGGTATTAGTAGGGGCCAAACAGAAAGGGCAAGCAAGTGAACCCATCGAAGGACCAACCAAGGTTAAGGAGGTCAACTTGGTGGGGGAAGGACAAGCCTCAACCCATGTACATAGTGCAAATGACTTAACTGATGAGGAGGAGAATGATCTCATAAATCTGTTAAGGGAGTTTGACAATGTGTTTGCATGGTCCTTAGATAAGCTGAAGGGAATAGATCCAAGTATCATGACTCACAACATCCCCATGACCCCCGATATGCACCACCACTCAAGCAATGACCATATGCAATGAATCCTAAGTATGCACACGCCGTAAAGAAGGAGATTAATAAGCTATTGAAGGTTGGATTCATTTATGAGATATAGCATACAGACTAGGTGTCACCCATAATCATAGTCATGAAAAAGAATGGGAAGATACAAGTGTACGTAAACTATAAGAAAGTTAATGCGGCCACGAAGAGAGGCAATTACCTGCTACCATACACAGAGCATATGCTAGAGAGAGTGGCAGAAAAGAAAGCCTATAACTTTTTGGATGGCTTTTCAGGCTATAACCAAGGACAAGTCCATCCAAAAGATACACAACATGACATTTGCCACAGCAAATGGGGGATGTTTGCCTACACAGTCATGCCATTTGGACTGACTAATGCTCTTGCTACATTCCAATGCCTCATGTGTGCCATTTTCAAGGACATGCTTAGGAAATGGTTGGAAGTCTTTGTCGGCCATTTTGCCAAGTTCCTTCAGCATGACCTATGTGTCCAAACCAACTAGGAAGAGCACTTGGAGAAGGAACGAACAGTCTTTGAATGGTGTCAGCAATATGGTCTCGTGCACTGAACCCCTTAAAGTGCCACTTTTTGGTAAAGCACAGGTGCATCTTAGGACACATTGTGCCAAGGAATGGGATAGCCATAGACTTTTCTAGAGTTGAGGTGATTATAGACCTTCCCCCTCCGACTAACTTTAAGAGAGTTCAATGTTTCTTAGGCCACAAAGGATACTACCAATGGTTTGTACTGAACTATGCATTGATTTTTGCTAGACCCTTGTACAAGCTCCTAATAAGTCTTTGAGGAGACTGAAGAATGTCAATAGGCCTATGAAAGGCTTAAACAGACTCTAACTTTAGCTCCTATCTTGAGAGCCCCAAATTGGTCTATTACCTTTCATATGCACATTGATGCATCAAAATTTGTACTGGGGGTAGTGTTGTGCCAACTTGGGGAACATAACCTAGACTATCCAGTGAGTTTTGCTAGCAAATAGCTCATCGAGACAGAAATGAACTACTTCACAATGGAGAGAGAAGGGTTAGCCATGGTATTCACCGGCAAAGAACTTCAGACACTATCTTCTAGTGACACCCTTCACCTTCTCTGTGGATCATCAAGCGTTGCTTTATCTTGTGAATAAACCTTACACAACAGGATGCATTACTTGATGGTTACTTTTGCTTTTGGATTTTGACTTCTCTGTGGTTGTATGTAAGGGAAAATAGCATTATATGGCAGATCACATGTCCTGTATACCCACAGGAGAGATTGCTAGAAAAGGAATCAGTGACAACCTACCAAATGTACACCTTTTTAAAATGTCAACAGGAATTGTTTAGATTAGACCTCACACCATATTGGGCAGATGACATAGTCCACATACTCAAAAATGGACTATCATAATGACACATAGAGAAAGCTAGATTAAAAAGACTAATCTTAAATATCCAACCTTATTAGTTGATTGCAGGTGAACTGTATCGGGTAGGACAAGATGGACTTTTAACGAGATGTGTCTGTGAACACAAAATGTATGATGTGCTCAAAGAAGCACATAGCAGAATAGCTAGAGGAGGGCACTTCAACGAAGACACTACAACACACAAGATGCTCCAATCCTAATTATGGTGGCCAATGCTATTCCGTGGGGTGATGCAGCTAAGTTTGTGAAGCATCGTGATGAGTGCCACCGGACTAAAGTCCCTACTCATAAGGACAAAATGGAGTTGAATCCAATGGTCACATGCCAACCATTTGAGAAGTGGAAAATCGATTTCATTGGCCCAATCAGCCCTGCCACTCAATACTCCCAAGCCAAGTACATCATTATTTTCCGCAAACTATCTCACCAAGTGGATAAAAGCTCAAGCAACTCACAATAATGATGTTAGGACCATGGTCAAGTTCCTTTGGGAGCAAGTAATCTCATGGTTCGATTGCCCCATAAAGTTGGTTGGTGACCAAGGCACCACTTCATTGACGAAGTGATCGCTCACTTGTTATCCACCTTTTTAATAATCCATAGAAAGTCCTCTCCATATTATCCGCAAGTCAATGTCAAGCTGAATCCATAAACAAGATCTTGGTGGGTATTCTAGTAAAAGTGGTCCATACCTCGTGCAGTGAATGCAGCTTAATGGGCATATAGGACAGCCTACAAAATAGCCATAGGACATACTCCATTCAAATTGACCTATGAACTAAAGCTATTTGCTAGTGGAATTCTTTGTTCCAAGCTTGAGAATAGCGACCCAAGAGAGATAGGAGGGCCAAGAAGCATGGATAAATCGATTAATAGAGCTGGAACGTCAATCTGAGACTTGTCTCATTTGAATCCATGCTCTAATCTGCAAAAAGGCACGCCGCAAGAGTTGGTTTGACAAATACATCAAGCAACAAGACTTTGGGCAAGGAGACTTAGTCTTGGTATACTCTGTTAAGGGACACAAGAAGAAAATGAAGTTCAGGGGATTGGGACCCTTTAAGGTTTGCAATATCAATAGAATGGGGAAGGTGGAACTTGAAACCCTAAAAGGAGAAGACATAGACTTTTTCAATGAAAGTTGTATCAAAAAATATTACCCTCCATCACATCCATGTCATGAAACTCTGATGATAGAAACACCAACAATCATGAGGGTTGTAACCATCACAGAACTCGAGGAGGTAGATGACGAAGCAGTAGCACCAACCTATCTTCGAATCACCATGACCTCCCAAAAGGCATACACCCTTGAGGTGCTAATTGATGAGGGAGCCAATGCCATATCTTAATGCATGAACACTAGACCACTATGGGTTCATCGCCATGGGTCAACCCCAATTGCAACCAACCAACGTGAAGCTTAGCCCGTTTGGGAGACAATCCTATCCACTCTTGGGAAACTACAAACCGATGGTTTCTATCGAGATTGAGAGTCTATTCATCATTTTCTACATGGTATCCAACAAGCAAAGCATTGATAAGGAGTCACTACTGGAACAAACGTTCAAAAAACAAGTTCAGTGTAATGTCGATTACGACTTGTAGCGCATCCATCTTGTCAATAGTAATGACTTTCAACAAGGGGACCACAATTGTCCCAAATCTTGTAGTGCCACCAGTAGCTAGACCTAATGTCCACCCTAAAGAGGGGATAGTACATCCCAATGTGCTCCCATAGTACCTTCACAACTGCATCAAGAAACCATGGTCCAAACACTCAAGTGGATTCCTAAGCATAGACCACAGTTTCACGAACATCAATCATTGGGAATGCTTGGTTTCCATGCCTCAAGCCCTAGGCCCAAATAGTAGAGTTGGCGCTCCTATAGTTCACATGTGACTGAGCAGTGATGGGTTGCAAAAGCCTTGCTGCGAGCCCAAGGATACTATGAGGGTACCACCCTGCTATGGTTGCCTAAACTCGTGAGTACTATGTACGATCCTTAATCTCATCCCCAAAAAACCAAGCTTCAACAACGTCAACTTAAACAAGGGAGGAGAAGAACTAAAAGGGAGGGTGCTCAATCCTTTAGTGCTCAAATGGTCTATCAACCCAAAGTTCAATCAAGAGTCCACACGCAACCACTCATAAACAAGCCCCTACCTAAGGACTCTAAGATGATCACCATCACAAAACCTGATGGTAAAGTGTCAATCCAACTTCAAACCACACAAGCCAAGCTTTCCACACCCATTGAGAATCTTCAAGTGGAAGTACCATGCATCAACTTGTCATGTTCAACCAAGCCCAAACCACCTAGCAGACCTTAGGAGAATGCAGTCGGACGATCTATTCAAGAGGCATCCAACATGGCCATGGACACACGGGATGACTTGGCTACATGCATTCAATGACTGGATTCAACTTTCACACTGTTTGCTAGAAGTTACGAAGGTCTAGACCTAGGCCTACTTGACAAACCCATAGCAAATGAGGTATGTTCCTTGCCGTGTTCTTGGAAAGAATACAAATTCATTTTTATTAACACTTACATTATTGCAAACGAGATGATTGGCAATGAAATTTCACGAGAATGATCACATCCTACAAGAAAAGTAAAAATTTCCTACCACCACAGGAACTTTCTGAACTCCAATGACTGGTTGAATTTGAGTCGAATTTCTTACGCAATTGGGATAATTTGTGCCTTTCATAGGCTCAAGAGGGTTACCACATCATGAACAATACAGAGCAACGATGAGCCATCAAGATTCCCAATCTATGTGGCCCCCACCTCATTTAGAGTGTTGGCCATAACTAGGAATCAGCCATTAGAAGACAATATCATGCTTCACCCATACTTAGGTAAGATTCTAATGGCGGAGGAACTCCACGTTGCAAGTTGACTCAACTCCGGTGACCTCTTGATTGATGTATTAACTTATGTCGCACATGTAGGCATTCATGGACCATTATATGGCTCTTGAGTATGTATAACCCCAAGTTTTACGATTGGTTCTTGAGAAAGTGAGGTACACCACGGACACACTGAATGCCCATACACCTTGATTTCCACAATCCTAGGAAGGATTTTCATCCTTTGTAGGGGGAAGGGGAGTAATGGATGAAAACTCAAAATAGAAATTGAATTTTAAAAAAGAAGAATGAATGTGTAAAGTGTGTGGATTGATTGGTATGAGAATTCTTATTTTGTGGGTTATATTCCTCATTGCCAGACACTAATCTTTCTATTCATTTTACTTTTTGTGCAAGAGATGCCCTTTAAAGAAAATTAATTCTGGGATATTGTGGTGATAGGAATCTAAATGGCAAGACGATAGGATAAAGCTAACTAGCTCTCCTTCTCAAAGGAGGAGCATAGAAGATATGGATTAGCCATGGATATCCAAGCATTGAACCAATTAAAATATCGCAACATCCACAATCTAGAAGGAGTGGTGACATCCAAAGAGGTAGTGGCACAGATGATAGAGTGATGTAACCTTACCAAGTACCTAGAAAAGATGAGACAAGACATTGACCATAGTAAATGTACAAAATTCTTGAGGACTTTTGATGTCCAAAGAAATAGTGGCATGATGACTATCACACAGTGTGAAACCTCTAGAAGGGTGGAACTTGCCCTTAATCCAAAGATCGTGGAGAAGGTACTATGGTTACCAGGAGAAGCCAAAGAAGAGGCCAAAGAGGGATGTGCACGAAATGTTGGGGATGGATAAAAAGAAGGTCTACACTATTGATGGAATCAGCCTAGTTGATATTCCGAACCCCACCATTCAATTGCAAGCTAAAATGGTCCACACCCCTTTTTCAAGCCAAAGATATAATGCCCTTATGAATAGAATAGGCGTACCATTGCTAGAGAGCCTTGTAGCCAATGCCCTAGATGGGGTGAATTGGAATGTCTGTGTCCGAAAGACAATACAGACATCAGCAAAGGTACTAGCCATAGCACCAAGGGTGGCAAGAGGGGAGTTTTCAGCTACCACAGCAAAGTCTAAGAGGAAAAAACCTGCCTCCAAGGCTTCAACTGGCTTTGGAGGAGTGTGAACGGCCATGATCTAGGAAGCTCCAGGGAAGGCAAAAAGAGAAGTTGTAGAGCAGACCCCAGATCCGTCACAAATCCGCGAGGAGCATTGCTCTCCCACCCTAACAAGCCCGACCATCTTGCTTTTAGCAAAAGAACAGGGGTAAGCAATGCAGAGAGAGTTGTTAATGAAAAGGAGAATGACCAACCATCGCAACTACAAGAAACCTCAAGCAAGAGGACAGTCCGTGCAGCAGGGCTTAGAGTTGTAGAGCCAAGGGGGATGAAAAAAGATCACTCTCAACATCCCCATAAGAAGGAATCGATCCACTACCGAGGAAAACATAGAGCTACAAAGGGTGGAGAATGAGTTAAAGAGACTAGACGAAGAGCACAAAAAGAGGCAAGAAGAGGAGGAAGAACAGTCGAGGCAACAGGAGGAAGAGGAGATTGCCCTAGCCATTTGGAGATCTGTGGAGTAGTCCTTCTCGATCTCAATAATTGGCAATGCAGCAAGAGAGAACATGCTAAGCACAAGCACAGCAGTTGAAGAAATGGAACCAAGACCAGTGGTGGAAGGTAAGGGTAAAGCCCTGCTACAACCAATCCCACTAATCATGGCCACATCAACAATCACCCCAATGCAGGGTACTATGGAAGGGGTGGTCAATGAAAGCAACATCATGGCATGGGTGTTGTACTTAGTTAGAAATATACAAGAAATTGCATATGTACCCTATGAAGGAGCCCCCCTTATAGGAACAAAGAGACCAACAGTAGCCGATGTAGAGTCACACCAAGGGCCAAAGGTATCTTGTTTAGAAATGTCAACCACTTTGGTGCCTTTGGCCATGCATAACAATGAAGATCGAGACGAAGTGGTAAAGGAGCTACAAAGCCAACTCAACAAGCTAATAGAGGAGAAAAAGGCCACTCTTGTAGAGCTCAAAGATGAAAAGATTTCCTTCACAGCCTATAGGGTGGAGCAAGAAAGAATAATGACCATCATAAACATGGAGGTAATCGCATAAAAGAGGCATTAGAGGCAAGGGAAGGAGAGGAGAGTCTCAAGGAGTTGTATGATGAAGAAAGAGAGAATCGCATATCCTTAGACAATATGTGTGCCTTCAACTCCCAAGAAAATAGACGTCTAGAGCTAGAAATAAAGGAGTTGAAGAGGCAAAGAGAAGAGACAAGGACAGAGCTACAGGTGGCAAGACACCAAAGAAATGAGGAGACCACAAAGAAGCTGATGGAGCTACATAGCCAACTACAATTAGCTCTCCATGAACAAGCCATAATGAAAGACCAAGTAGAACATAAAAACCACAAGCAAGAACAAATGCACACACTGTGGCAGGAGTATGAGCAAGTGACTGCCACCCTAGCTTGAAACCAAAATCAAGGGCTAGAGCAAATGAAGGAAAAAGAAAAGGAATTGATGGCCAAGAACGAAGACAGTAAAAAACTTAGCCTATAAGCTGGTCCATTTTGAGAGTGAACACCTCCTAGCAAAAAGCAAAGCCATGGTTGTCAAGATAGGAATGTTGGAGCAACAACACGCATTCTTAAGCATAGTATTGAATGTCACGTAGTCGGGAGCAGAAGAGACATTGGAACAACTAAGAAGAAAACTAGAACTAACAAGGAGAGCACTACAACATGGACTCCATGACAAGGTACCCAAGCCTAGCACCAGGTTAGGAGTAGAGGAGCAACACATCCACCCCAATAAATCTCTGTTGGCTTAGCCACATGAGAAAGTCACCTTGATAGGAGCTTGGGGAGCTAGAATAGCAAATGCAACCACCTCAATAGGAGCCACTAGAGCCAGTGTCCATGAAGAAGGATCTGACTTTAAACAAGACCATCAAGAGGAAGAATAAGTGCAGTAACCAATTTTCCCTCTATAGCCACAAGTACAGCTGGAAGAGTAAGGGGAGGAAGTAGGGCCACTTAAACGGATGGTGGAGATGAGGCACAAGTACAGAGAGTAGGTGGAACAAGCCCACATGAAGTTTCAAGTCAAGATACTGCAAGTTCCATAAGTGGCCATCTCCCTCAAAGTGAGGAGTGTGATCATATTAACTAGGGCCAAGAACTTGCCGTGTGGGAGCAATGGGAAAATCGCAGCCATCCCCTCGAGTTCTCCTTCACCTTCCCTCGCACATTGGACAGAGTGTTATCTCCTAGGGTGGGAAGGATGTCATTAAACTTTCAACAAGGCTAGAAAGGAGATGGCTAGAGGAATGAAGGAGGCACCCCACAAGGTGGTGGAACCTGCAAAACTACTTGGAAGATAAGGTGGTGGAGATGCCCTGGAGGGTGGAGGGATATGAGACACAACCTAAGTGGTGCAAGAACATTTGGAACTTTAGTTTAGAGGCTTGGATCACTTTTTGCAGCACCCTATCCCATGAACGAAATGATTCTATCTATATGCCCTACCCAATAATGTTTGGAGTTGATTTTAATAGGGAGTTGTATGGTAGATACAACTTCCCTTTGACCTACAATGTAAATATCTCAATCCCAAAAGAAAGCTTTATATTCACCGAAAGGGATCTCTACCCATCTATAGCAAGTTTTCTCAAGGACTTCTCCTCATGCCCCAACCCCGCTTTCATCACCACATGTAACTACCTCCGCATATTGCGAATATTATTAAAACAAAAGCCTACTACAAAGGAAGAGCGGTTTGCTGCCCCTCTTTTTTTATCTTAATGCTGGGAGAGATAGCTGTGCAATGGTGTGCCTCATGATGAGAGCCACTCTCTTAATCAACATTTTGTATGAACTCTTAGAAGATATGAGTGACAATAGATTCACTGGGTGTAACCACCTGTTTTTGTCATCTACTCCACTTAATATAAGAACCAATTTAAAGGGGTATCTGCAGAGCAGGGCATTCCTTAGTAAAGCCCTCAAGCCACCATGAAACCTAGCCCCTGCTCATCAATGAGATGTTTTTTAGTGTGCTCACTTATTAAATTGAAAAGAAAAAAGAAAAGAAAAGAAGAGAAAAAGCAAAAGGACAAGAAAAAAGAAGCAAAACGAAAAGAAACACAATAAGTAAATCAACCCATCTATACTCTGCAAGTGTCACAAACACTACACCTAAGGACCACCCTAGCCCCTTCCCCCACTTCACACACTTAGGGCACATCAAGGGTAGGACACACCTAGGGAGCTCCCTCTCGCCTACGATTAGACCTATCTCCCTAAGTTGCACCCACAATACCTCCCTTTGTACACGAATTGGATCCTCAAGTGTGGGATAACACCATGGGCTTGCCTACCCAACTCCTAGTTCAACTGGCACAAATACCATGCACTGTACAGTGAGGTAGGCACACCCCCAAGTAGTGCACCTCCTTTTCCTTTTAGGTACATTTGGCAACCTGTGATCAACCAATTAGATCAAAGGCCCCCATCATACACTCAATCCATCCTCGACCTCCACAACCTTTCATCCATTTTGGTGTTTCTTCTCCATAGCCAACCTCCCCAAAACCCCATCATCGATCCACATGGCAAACCTTCAACCACCCAAGTCTTTACCAACAAATGCCATGGGATTGGCACTCAGCTACTAGGAGAGGGGGTAATGTTACACCTTTGGAAGTCCAAGATGGAAAAGCCTAAAAAAGTTGTAAATGGAAGACAACCCAAGGCGAGAAAAATGGAAGAGAAATGCAAGATATATATATATACATATATATATATATATATACACACACACACACATATATATATATATATACATATACATATATACATATACATATATATACACACACACACACACACACACACACACACACACACACACACACACACATATATATATATATATACATACACATATAGATATATATGTGTGTGTGTGTGTGTACACACACACACACACACACACACACACACACACACACACACACACACACACACACACACATATATATATGTGTGTATGTATGTATATATATCAAGACATTTCACACACTCTTATTATTTTACTAGTTACAATGGCATTAATATCTTACCTAGCTTTCTCATGCTCCACTCAAAACTAATTGACATCCATTCTTTCCAACATTGATATGTCCACTAGAAATAGTACAATTTACATGAGAGTAAGGCTAATTCTCCTTAAATAATATAACGATAGACATGATGTCTCTAGATTTGATGAAGCTCAAATTTTAATATATCTGTAAAAATAATTTTCAATGCTTGTACTTGGGCTTCCTTAGACTTGTCCCTTTTTTTAAAAATGCGGTTAGCAACCATGTAGTATGCAAATATTATGCAACAACAAAGACATGAAGTGACAACATCATGAACATTATACAAACCCATATCTATGTGCTTTAGGAGAATCCAAATCCTTGCCTTCAACAATCCAAAAGCCCTTTGAATAGCCATCCATCTACTAGACTAAATGAAATTCCCATAATACTTTATCTTAGACAAGCCTTCCTTGCTTCCTTTAAAAGGAACTAGCACGTATGGTTTTGTAGCATATGCATAATCTCCTACTTAGAAATACTTGTCAAGGTCACCTCTTATGCATCATTCCCAAAGGGAACTGTTGTCAAAGTTCAGGTAGTCGCACATGCACCCACAACAACCTACATAATAGTCCTGAGCAGTGCAATCAATTGCAACAGACTACAACAAAATAACATGGAAATATTTTGTGCTATAATAACATGTTACATTATCTTTAGGTGTTACGATGGGGACATTTGCTTCATCAACTGCATCAAAATAAGAAAGGGAATACCTCAGATATCCCCATGTTATTCATAAAACATTCAAAATGGTGTTGGCCATCATATATATGTATCATTCATATACTGAATGAAGTTGAGAGGAGAGAGGAGAATGAGCTAGACACAGAGAGAGAGAGAGAGAGAGAGAGAGAGAGAGAGAGAGAGAGAGAGAGAGAGAGAGAGAGAGAGAGAGAGAGAGAGAGAGAGAGAGAGAGAGAAGAAGAAGAAGAAGAAGAAGAAGAAGAGAGACTAGAAGAGGAGACATGAAAGAGGGGAGAAAGAAGGAAGAACCCATGGAAGCTTGAGATCAAGGTGAAGAGTCAGCTCTTGATAATATTTGGATGCCCTAAACTTGGTCTCTTACACCTTATATAGCTCAGTTAGTGTGATTGGTTGTCTAACCCCTAGTTCCCATGTATCCTGCTTATTACATTCCATCCCCACCTTGAGAGTTTTTGCCCTAAAAAACAAAGGCCGATTGGAGGGACTTGATAGAGGGGCTAAGGAGTGGGGTATAGAGTACTACTTTGATCCACATTACAATGAAAAGGGGTGGGTAAAGACTATGGATAGCATGCTATCCATTACAAGCATGCTAGTACTACGGATAGCACGTTGTCCATTATAAGCATGCTACAGTAAATTTGCCATAACTTTTGATAGCCTACTCCAAATGGGGCATGCCTATGTCAAAAGAGAGCTTATAACATGTACTTTCAGCCCATGTAGGAAGCACATGGTTGTAATTTAGGCGGGTACAAAAATGTTCTAAAATAGTGTGCAGTTTGCAGGTAGTGTGTGATTAAAAGGGGACATAACTTGCTAGTCTTAAGCGTGTTGGGCCTCTTGGAGGTGAGGAAATTCATTCATAATAGTGGATAGGCACTAGGAGGCTTTTTCCAGGTGTAGGGCCTTGCCATTTGATGAGGTATTCCTTGACGATTTGAGATCTTAAGTGTTTACCTCGCTACCCAATGATTGCCTCATGGATGTACTAAATGATACCTTCATCATCTATGGGAGGAATGTCTTCCACATAGTCCACTGAGTTGTGAAAGGGAGCGACGGATCGAAGGTTGGACTCGAGAGCTATGGCGGGAGAGCAAGAGCAAGAAAGGGAGAGACTAGAAATGGAAACTCCAACAATCACAATGTGTGACCGAGCCTTCCTTTATTCAAACGGTCACTAAAAGAATAAAGAATAAAGTGACGGTGACGGGCGCCCACTGCAGTGTGCAGTGGCGGTGACTGTCAGTGTAGTAATACATGGGGGGCGGCTAGGCAGAGGCACCTTTACCCCCAACAACCTCCCACTTAAAGGTGAATTTTCCCCAGTGAGGAGTGAAAAGAAAAAGAAAAAAGACAGTACAACATGTACACATGTACAATAAGATGAGGAAAGATGTCATCTCATCCCACACCCATCAACCTCCCGAAGAAGGCAAAGCGCTCTGTAGAGAGGATTTTTGTGAGCAGATTTGCAGGATTCTGGTCAGTCGAGATATTGACAAGATCAACAGACTTGTCCTCAATGACCACACGTATGAAGTGATACCTCACGTCAATGTGTTTCGTCTTTGCATGGAAGACCGGATTCTTGGCTAACTGAATAGTACTCATAGAATCCGAATGCAATGTAGGGATAGCATCAATACCAAGGTCAGCAACTAAACGACCCAACCAAATGGCCTCCTTGCAAGCCTCAGTGGCTGCAACATACTCGGCCTCTGTAGTAGAAAGGGCCGTGCATTTTTGCACCCTGGACATCCAAGAAACAGCACCTCCAGCATAGGTGAATACATAGCCAGAAGTGGACTTCCTACTATCTGCATGTCTTGCATAATCAGAGTCAATGTACCCCATGACTCCTGTATCATGGCTGCCATAGCATATGCACATATCTACAGTGTCCTTCAGGTACCTCATGATACCCTTCACGGCATCCCAATGCTTCTTGCTATGTGTAGCCATATAGTGTGCCACAACACCAACTCCAAAGGCAATATCTGGATGAGTGGCTATCATGGCATACATAAGACTGCCCACTGCGGATGCATAGGGAATCTTGGTCATCTCAGCCCTCTGCTCATCTGTCTGCGGACAATCAGCCTATGATACCTTCACATAAGAAGGCAATGGACAGCCAATCAAGGTTTTTATGAATGTACTCCCTCTGTGACAAGTAGAGGAGTCCTTGATGCATGTCGCGTCTAATGCGCATACCAAGTATGTAAGTGGCCTGTCCCAGATCTTTCATCTCAAAGTTCTTCTTGAGTTGAGCCTTAAGAGCGTCTAGATCATCATGAGCTTTCCCTGCTATCAGCATATCATCCACATAGAGTACCAAAATTAATAAAGAACCATCACGGGCTTTCTTCGTGTAAAGACACGGATCCATAGCACTCCGACTGTAGCCCTGTGCTACATAAAGGCATCAAACTTATGATACCACTCCTTAAATGCATGTTTCAATCCATAAAAACTTTTCTTTAATTTGCACACTAGGTGCTGCCTGTCAGGCTCTGCAAAGCCCTTAGGCTGCTCCATATAAATCTCATCATGCAACTCCCCATGTAAGAAAGTCGTTTTGACATCCATCTGGTATAAATCCAAGTCAAGCTGAGCAACCAAAGCCAAGACTAAGCGCAGGGTGGTCATCTTAACCACAGGAGAAAAGACCTCGTCAAAGTCCACACCATGCTCCTGCTTAAAACCCTTTGCTACCAATCTAGCCTTGTATGCCGGCTTGGGGTGTCAAGGGGTACTTTTTAGCTTGTACATCCACTTGCATGGCAAAGCCTTCTTACTCGTAGGCAAGGAAACCAAATCCCAAGTGTCATTCTTATGCAGGGAGTCTATCTCAGACTGCATAGCCCTCTCCCAAGAGTGACTGTCACCCCTGCGCATAGCCTCATTATAGGTGAAAGGCTCTCTTGCATCTGTAACCAAGACATAATGCATCGAGGGCTGAAATCTATCAGGTGGACATATGTCTCTAGTAGACCGTCTCACAGCAGGCTCTACTGCCTGCCCAACTGCCTGTCCAACACCCTGACCATGAGCATCTGCTGCAGCTATAGGCTATCCAATTGGCTGTGCGGGAGCTCTCGGCTCCTCCTGAAATATGACCCTGCGGATCTCAATAACTCTCTCAGGCTGCCTATGCATTTT
This sequence comes from Lygodium microphyllum, assembly GCF_053477565.2. Classification (NCBI taxonomy): domain Eukaryota; kingdom Viridiplantae; phylum Streptophyta; class Polypodiopsida; order Schizaeales; family Lygodiaceae; genus Lygodium; species Lygodium microphyllum. The sequence goes on along the minus strand of NC_141152.1, from coordinate 124,056,828 downwards.
GTCTTCATGGAAGACTACATCATGACTACGGATGACTTTCCGCACCCTGCGGATCCTAGAGATGGTAGCCCATCTCGCCTGCATCCCCATAACCAAGGAAAATGCATTTGACACTCTTGGGATCCAACTTACTTCTCTTATCCCTGGGCACATGGCAAAATGCCTCATATCCAAAGACACGAAGATGCGCATAAGAGGGAGGTTTTCCAGTCCATACCTCCTCTGCAACCCGGAAATCCAAACCACTAGAGGGTGATCTATTTATGACATGCATAGATGTACTAATTGCCTCAGCCCAAAAGCTCTGTGGTAGGCCTGCATGGCTAAGCATACTACGTACATGCTTCTGGATGGTTCTATTCATCCGCTCAGCCAAACCATTCTGGGGAGGGGGTGTAGGGGGCGATCAACTGATGCTTAATACCCCTCTCATCACATAACTGCTCAAAAGCACGTGAGACATACTCACCCCCATTATCTGTCCTTAGGCATTTTAGCCTATATCCAAACTGGTTCTCAACTAATGCAAGCCATCTCTGAAACACAGCCAAGACATCGGATTTCAGCTTAATGGGATAAGCCCAAACTTTCCGTGAAAAAACATCTATGAACGTACAAAATACTTTGCACCACCCATAAACTGACAAGGCATGGGCCCACAGACATCTGAATGTACCAATGCCAAGGGCTCACTCATGCGTGGCCTACCAGACTTCTTATGCATAGACCTAGTCTACCTGCCATAAAGACAATGCTCATATGAATCAAAACATGCATAATCAAGGGGCGGTAAGTACTGCAAACCAGAAAGCATTTTCATTCCCTTCAAAGACATATGGCCCAAACGGGCATGCCAAAGAGATACATGTGGGATAGAACCCACAAACAAAACATGATCAAGGGAAGAAGCTAATACAATCAAGGGGTAAAGACTGCCAGCCTTGGCACCTCTCGCAATCACAAGTCTGCCACGAGCGATCTTCCATGCAGAGTCTCCAAAACATACATGATATCTTGCATCATCAAGTTGTCCAGCTGACATGAGACTGTGTGTTAAAATAGGTACATGACGTACATCCTACATAACAAAACTGCTGCCAGAAGGAAACTACAGCCTAACATCACTAATGCCCACAATATCAAGAGAGCTGTCATCACCCAAGTGCACAGAACCCGAAATAGTACAGTATGAATGAAACCACTCTCGGCAAGGTGTCACATGAAAGGACGCACTTGAGTCCAAGAGCCAACACAGTGCATACATAGAGTGTATCTCTGTCATCTGTGAAGTAGAAGAAGCTGCTAGGATATAATCATCATCATCAACATTCTCGGGCTGCATAAAATTGATCTCTTTAATTTTAACACTGGACTTTGAGGGACTATGCTGCGATCAGAAGACTTATCCTACACTTTGTCTTTCCCCTTATCTTTGCGCCTTTCATTGCGCAATTCATGGCATTGTGGCCTAATATGGCCCTTTTTCCCACAATGGTGACAAGTAGCATCTGCATTCTTGCCGCCACGTGACTTCCTACGAGACTTGGACTGAGATTTCTGAGTATCCCGTCCACGGCCACTACCACTGCCATGCTTTCCATATCCATCATTCCTGCCTCTAACTGTCATAGCATGAGACACACGAGAGGCATCCAAATTCTTACGGTTAACCTCTTCCTACAGAAGAGCACTCTCAACATCAGATAATTTCAAGGTAGCAGTAGAGGCACATAATGCAGTGTAGAATACGTCCCATGACTCATTAAGAGTACCAAGCAAGAAAAGAGGAGTGACATCCTCTGCAAAAGTGATGTCCTGCGAAGTCAAGTCCTTGAGTATAGCATGGAACTGGCTTAAGTGAGCAGACATAGTCACATTCTCCTTCATGTGTAAATCCATAAGCTGCTTCAGCCAATACATCTGGCTCGCTGGGCTTTTCTTATCATAGAGATTTTTTATATTTTCCCACAACTGCCATGCACTCTATTCTTCCTCAAAGACATTATAGTGAACCTGTTCTATGAGAGATAATACAATAGTGGACTTGCATAACTCATCAAGCTCAAGCCATTCCTCATCTGGCATAGTTGTAGGCGGATGTCCGCTTAACCTCAAAGGTTTGATCTGCAATTTCTGCACCATCTGCCAAATCTGGCTCTTCCAATAAGAGTACTTCGTACCATCAAGCTTAATGATGTTGAAAATAGCATGATCAATGGACGAACTCGCCATAATGCAGGCTGGAAAACTGTAGATAGTTCAAAACTGCTTGGTGTTTACTGTAGAAAATGACAAAAAAATCACCAAAATCAAGGAAAAATGGTGAAGAAAGTGGAACCAAAGCTGTTGTCCACCAAGTACTAGTGAAAGTACATCATTTTAGAGTGTCTCAGCATGAAAAATCCATATCAGTCCATATATATATGCTTGCTGTAATAAATTTCAGATTTCAGTAAAAGAGAGCTAACGGTGCCAAAATCGGATCCCAAGGCAATCAGATACTGCCAAGACCAAAGCCGGCATCATGCAGGCATAGCATAAGCATATGGTAGTCGATAAGCATGAATCCAACACCCAAGTATGTCATACAAACATCTGCCAGTGAGTAGGCACACCTCCAGGCAACGGTGCAAAGTGTTCTTGCCACTACCAAAACTTGACACAAGTAGGTGTCAATTCACAAAGATACGAATCCAAAACTGAGACTTAGCTCATAAGCATACAGTGAACCAAGACATATGATGTATCATCCCAAAAGGTAAGAAGTCCCAAAGTCTCAAGTGTCTGTAACTGCTCAATAGCATGTAACGGCTCAATGCATAAAAGTACCACCTGCTCAATGTCTGATAAGCATTCAAGAATGCTCCCATTGGCACAAAAGCCATGTGTACGAACTCAAGAGCTCAAGTCAAGGAAAGACACAGTGCCAATGACATAAGTCCAAGACAATACATCAATAGTACATCCCGAACATGTAGGCGGTAGAGCATTCGTATATGTAGCATCCATAAGCATATAAGACATCAAGTACATCCCAAGATACAACTCTGGCAAGCCAATAAATAGCTCAAGTAAGCTCTGAGAATCCAAGGTCAAGCCAAGACCGAGCTCCAGTAGCAATAGGCTCCAAACAATGTAACTAGCATGTAGTAATGGCATAGGCTAAGCATGTCAAGACCAGTCAGACGTAAGCAACATACATGCCATAAGTACATCCAAGACGGAGCATCCAGATGCTTTGCAAAGTGAACTCAAGCTCAACCAATGATCCTGAATCAAAACCAAGCTCTATGTCGAGCCCCAAGTGTCAATACATCACCATATATGCCCGAAACATAGCCCGAAAAGCATAGGCATAAGTATACATGAGTTACTATTCAAAACTGAGAATTTCAACACCAAAACCAGCTGCAAATGGTTGACAAACAATAGGCATACATTCCCCTAACATCCGGGCATCAAACGGGACCAACCGGGCATCAAATGACAATGCCAAACAAGCTGTAGCATCAAATGTCAGTGTAACATTGTCATAAACTACCTGTGGACTATTATGACAGTCCCAAACAGTGTTAAATCAGTCCAAATGCTATGCCAACACATCAACCATCAAAACCAAGCATCAAAGCATGTTCATATGCCCGAAATGGAGCCTTTCCAAGTGCCAATGGAGGGGGAGAGTTACTGTTGTGACTGTCAATGCTGAAGACACATATGGGAGGGCTGCATGATTCTGCCAACTGTAAATGCTGGTCCTAGGGCTACAAAAAATGGTGGCCAAGCTTCGGAGGGGCTGGTTAAAGCCAAGGAAGGTCTCAAACAAGCTCTAGCAAGTCTTGTTCAAAGGCAAGTGAGATATGAAGCAAGGGAGCTTCAATGGTGGCTACCCCAATCTTGTTTACATCATGTGAGACATGAGAACTGAAGTAAACATTGAAGAAAATGATCAAATACCTCTTATGTAATGCCGTGAAGGTGCCCAACAATGCCAAGAAGGTGCTCGGGAAACTAGGGAGTGACGGGAGCTCGAAGAAGTCGGATATGGGAAGGAGACCCAATGCAAGTAGGGAGTCGATGGGATGCTGAGAATGCCACGAACCAAGCTCAAGAGTTGGAAAGTAAAGCTCTAATACCAGTTGAAAGGGAGCGACAAATCAAAGGTTGGACTCGAGAGCTATGGCGAGAGAGCAAGAGCAAGAAAGGGAGATACTAGAAATGGGAACTCTAACAATCACAATGTGTGACCAAGCCTTCCTTTATTCAAACTGTTACTAAAAGAATAAAGAATAAAGTGACGGTGACAGGCACCCGCTACCTACAGTGTGCAGTGGCGGTGACTATCAGTGTAGTAATACACGGGCGGCTAGGCAGATGCGCCTTTACCCCCAACAAGTTGCCAATGAAGGGCTTCAACTAGTTGACATGAAACACATTGTGAATCTTGGTGTGGGGGAAGCTCTAATCGATAAGCCAAGTCACCAACTCTCTTGAGAATTTGGTAGGGGCCATAAAAAGGGTGGGTCAACTTATTTACTGCTACCTTCTTTGAGAGTGGAGTAACGGGACTTTGGCACTTTCAAGAGGACCAGCTCTCCCTCTTGGAATTCCAAATGCCTTCTTTTCTCATCAGTATAAAGTTTCATATGAGTTTGTGCCTTTTGAAGATTCACTTTGCATTGTTGAAGCAAGGCATACATGCAATCCATCTCAACTTTACTCTGAGGATTTGACTATAGGGAGGGGAACCTTATACCCATATAATTCCTCAAAAGGAAAAACCTCAAGGCTAGAGTGGGTAGAGTTTTTATATGCAAATTCAGTCAAGTGGAGCTACATATCCCAATTGTGTTGTACATCATGGAAAAAGTATTGTAGGTACATCTCAAGCCATTTATTTATCATTTTTGTCTAGCCATCTGTCTATGGGTGGTGTGCAGTGGTGGATGGAGCAAGCTTGGTGCCCATGGACATAAAAAATTATTACCAAAAATTTCTCATAAATTTGGCATCTCGATCATGCACTATGACTTGTAGTATTCCATGCAACTTGAATACATACTCCATAAACTGAGTGGCCACCTGAGAGGTAGTGTATTGGGTATTAGTGGGGATAAAGTGGGTAGCCTTGGTGAGATGATAAACTACCATATATATATTATTCCATCCTTTCTTGGTAATGGGAAGGCCAATAATGAAGTCCATGGTGATATGTGTCCATTTTCCTTTAAGAATATGCAGTGTTGACATGGAACACATTTGATCACAAAATTCTTGACATCCCTCCATAAGCCTTTCCAATGAAAGCTCTTGGCAATCCAATCATATGTTTTGAAAATTCCCAAGTGACCAACAAGGGGGCAAGAATGTATATTTTCCATGATCTTTTGTGTAAAGGGAGAAGTGTGGGTGATGGCAATCTTGCCATTGGACCAAATAAGGCTATGTTTGAGCTGATATTGGGAGTTTTTAGCCATTATCCCATGCTATAATTTTTTAAATATGTGGTTGAAGTCCTCATCTAACAAATAAGCTTCTTGAAGTTTCTCAATCCAATCACTATGTAACTCTGAAATGAAAGATACTCTGCATGCCCACATCCATGAGAGTGAATCAACCTCACGATGTTATCTTTGCTCCAAGTGTGAGAGATGTAGTTTTGCAAGGTTGTTGCCTATCTCCTTTGCTTAGGAGTCAAAGTAGACTGAGTTAAGAAGTATTGGAGGACATGATGGTTGCTCTTCACTATAAAATGGTTGCTATATAGGTAGTGGTGCCATTTCTTAATAGCATGGAGGATGCCCAATGTTACCGTGTTTCCGACCACGTTACCGTAGCACAGAGGAACAGAAACTGGGAAGAAGGAAGAAGAGCAAAAAAGGGGCAAGAGCAAAAAAAAAAAAAAAAAAGGGCGCCTTGACTGGCAACCAATCCCTGAAAAATTCAAATATTCAGACATGACCCTCAAAAGACTTCGGTGTGGGGCCACGGCAATAAAAGAGGAAAAGGCGCACCATTAAAATATGGGAGCGCCCCCAAATCTGTGTAAAAGAGTGCCAGGCTCACTCCTATGCAAAGTGTATGCATTAGTGGGAATAGGGTAAATTAGAATGGTGGGAAATGGGAAAGAGGGCCTAGGCTACGGCCGGCCATGTAAAAGAGGAAAAGGGGATGACCGCCCGGAAGGGATTTAGGGTTTTGTATATAAAGTTGAAAAAATGAATGAGAAGCTCATTCTTTGGTGTGTGGCAAGGGGAGTCCTCTTCTTCTTCTCTTCTTCTCTCCTTCTTACTTGTGTGTGTGCACTTGAGAGAGGGAGTGTGAGAGTGTGAGGGAGTGAGTGTGTGTGTGTGAGGGTGAGGGATCAAGAGGGTGAAGCTCTTCACCATCTCCTCTCCTCTTCTTCTCTTCTCTTCCCTTCTCTTCTCTTGCGCGCACGGCTATGGAGGATGGAGCTTGGAGATGGAGGAGGCTTGAGGATGCTTGTGCTAGCATCTAGGATCGTGGAGCTACCGGAGTGCAAGAGAGAGGAGGGCGTTCGATCAAGCATCAAGGTAAGCTCACTACATTCGTAGGATCGACGGCGCGTCGGCTAGGTGAGAGATAGCCATTAGAGCTCGCTTGAAACGCTTAAAAGAATAAGCGGTCCGAGGGTCTTGGCGGTTGAGCGAGAGCTCCCTTCATTTTGGTTCCGTTTGCCGGGACCACGGATTCAAGCTTGAGCACTTGCACGCCTCACATCGAGCATCGAAGTAGGGTATTCATCCCCGAAACGGAGCTTGAGATAGGTAGGAAGTTGGGTGCTTTTAATCTTCGGAACAAGTAAGTATTTTGGATATTTTGGTTGTTGATGATTGGAAAGCATGAAGAATCTATTCCAGTTTTTTGTCTTCGATTTTTGTTGCATTTAGCATAAGTTAGAGCTAGGAGATCGAACCGGAAAAGGGTAGGGTTCACTATTTCAAAATAGAGTGAAAACTGGGAAAAAAAGTCATGCAAATGCGCAAAATGCTCGCTAGTGAGGACTAAGATCGATAAGAGAGGGATCAGGGGTGTCAACGCCACAGCTGGGAGGGCATATAAGAACCGGGAGGCCAAAAGAGAACTCATTTGTGCCATTTCAGTGTGAGAGAAAGAGAGAGAGAGAGAGCTAGGAAGCCCCAGGCCGTGTGATTTGATCGCAGCACCGACGTACTCACTGACCCATTCAGGTATATCAATCCATCCCTCAAATCCCCTAGATGGTATCTTGAGGTTTGTGCTTGTAATAGTTGAGTAAATCGCAAGAACCGAGCAAGATCGGCATCGCGCGGTTTCCGTCGCGCGGTTTTCGGCCCGTCCGAGCTATTGCTTCTGGGCCGAGGCCCAGAATCGACCTTCAGCCCCCTTGCCATTCGGCCACTCGGCCAGAACCCTAGTCGGCATTCGGCCTGTCCGAGTCAACCCATCCGAGAGACTCTCCTCGGACCGTCCGAGCCATAACTTTTTGACCACGTGGCACATTCGGCCCGTCCGAGTGACCCGTCCGAATTCCACAATCGGAACTCAGCCACACCTAGGATTCGACCCTCGGCCAACTACGGTTCGACCTGTCCGAATCTGTCAAACCCGTCATTTGGCCCGTCCGAGTAAAACTCATCCGAGCCAGATTTGGAGGTTCGGCCCTTGACCCCATGCCATTCGGCCCGTCCGAGTGACCCACTCGGACCCTGCAATTCGGACCACTTGGTTCGAATGCAGCCTTTTGTCAAAGTTGTCAGAAATTTGACTCGATCAGGAAACGCGCATTAGCACAACTTGTCGAAACCCTTCGGGCGTTCAGAACTTGATTCTGGCACCCGGGCTAAGAGAAATTATAGTACACAACCGCTTAGCGGTGGGCAGTAGACAGTTGAGGGATCCACGGACTAGAATGCAAGCCGCTGAACCACGAAGACCCGATCGATCAGAAGTGAACAAGGAAACAAACAAGGAACCCTAAACCCTGACTAAACGGCCGGAAAATGGACCCAGAAGCCTATCAGGCCAGAAACGAGAGAGAGTGAGTGGGGTGCCGAGGAATTGCCTGTTGCACTCACCTTGAATTCTGCACTTGAAGTACACTTAAGGAAACTGAAAGTCTAATTGGGCACAAGTGCACGAGGAACAACACACTCATCGAGTGGTGGTAAATTGAGAATTGTATTCAGTAATTAAGGGAACTCACTCAGATAAATCGCTCAAGAAACCCACCAATAGGAGAAGACCCAGGACATAGACAGACGACCTATCACGACTAGCCAACCTGATCGACAGCGCAGCGAGGCGCACGAATTTGACCATGACGGAGGAAGGCTCAGACCATTGGTTTACCGAGGAGCTCGACGTGAGCGCATTCCCAGATGCTATACAGCAAATTGTGAGTAGTTACGATGCGCATGCCCGGTACGAGCACCATGGCAGAACGGCAGATACAATCATTGCAGACCTAGAGGAGGAGAGAAGGCTAGCCCGCAAGGCATTGCAAGGCATAGCCGAGTATAATAGGGATCAACAAGCCAGGAGCCCGAGGCAAAGCATGGAGCTGCATGAGGTACAACGAGTGCTAAACTTGGCTGGCCGGAACCGTACGGACCAGGAAAGAGTACTAGAGGGAGACCAGACGCTGAGCGAGCTCCTCATGAAACGGCTGCTCAATAACACCGCAGTAGAGCAGAGTGCCACTGCACTAGCAACATTGCTGCTTGCAGGGTTAGGGGCAAACCACGGCTCAAAGAGTCAGACCAAAATACCTATTGTCACCAAGCAACTCGACAAGTACCAGCCACATGATGATCCATACAGTTTGTCGAGCAGTTTGAGCAAGTCTGCAAAGCCAATGGCCTCAACGACCAGACTCAACGTTCGCAAGCATTCGGACTTTGCTTAAGCGATAAAGGTAGGACATGGTATACAAGCTTGGATGCCATAGAACGGGCCAACTTCAAGAACCTCAAGGATCTTTTTGTCAAGAGGTTTGCCGAGCCCGGGTACTCCGACAACCTGCTAGTATGCCTAATGAACGTCAAGCAGAAGGAGGAGGGCATCCGCGACTATGTGACCCACGTGAGGAGCCTCTTTAAAAGAATCCCTTTAGGCGAGCGATCGACTGACAGGGCAGTATCGACTGTATTCATCAGCAGAATTCGAGATGAGGAGTTGTATAAGGCACTGGCAGGCAACTCAAGCTTGCAGCGAGACGTGGTGGCTAGGGTTTTTGAGGAAGCCATCAGAGTCGATGACCAGCTGAAAGAGTGGAGCTCCAGGAGCTCAAACCTAGAAGAAACCAACCCGCGGAGTCTAGAGAGAACGCCAACCTCTAGTGAGCGGTCGAACCCATCACCCCAAGATAAGGGGAAGGCCACTGAGACAGACCAAGGCCTGGCGGAGGTCAGGATGGAATTAACCAAGATACAAGACATGCTGAGACAACCAACGCGGCCACACACCCAGTGTGTGTACTGTGGAGGGAACCACTTGCCGGCTGAATGTCAAGACCCTAGGTCAAGACCTTGCGCCAACTGTGGGAGGTTCGGCCACGATGCCGCACAATGCAGGCTACCAAGAAGGTTTCCATACTCGCAACCCTACGGCCAGCCTTATCTAGCTAACAGGCCGCAGCCATTCTTTGGAAGGGGAGACCCATTGGCTCTACCCGCATGTAACGATATGAAACCCGCCGTCCCTAGAATGGACATAAACCCCACCGGCATTCCTAGACCGCCTAGTCCTTATGTGACCCACCCACCGAGCATGCTCCAGTTCATTATGTGGAGGAGCCAAACGATGAAGAGACCTACATTTACCCTTACATCTCGCATGACGACGAGGGTAATGCAGTCCTCATGGATTATCGACCCGTGCCAGTGATGGCGTTGGGAAGAGGACGGGGTAGAGGCCTAGGAGGGTAGCCACAAGATCCATGTGGATCCAGTCACTTGTTGGACTTGCAGACACCCCGGTCATGTCTCATCGTGTTGCCTTGAAAGAGAGCAGCAAAACAGGGACAAGGCGGATCAAAGCTGCGCAGAGTGCAGAATCACCCATCTTTTCGTTGATTGCCCAAAGTAGAAGCCGTCCTCTAGCGCAGCTAATTTGCCATCCGCCCCATTAGGGTTGTTTGGTGTCGAAAACCCCGACGGGGAGGCCACACCTATTCCCTTGCGAGTTATGACCCGAGCCCAAACCAAGCAGGCCGGCATCTCTCTGCCAAGACCTAGCAACTTGGACACGGCCTCAATAGGGAAGAAAAGCCGCAGGCGGAAGAAGAAGAGGTCGGACGCTAAGGTCGCATTGAAGACCGAGAGTGCTATGACTTTAACTGCTAGGAAGAAAGTTCAGACGCGGAGGCAGAGACTTCACCCCCTAAGACAGCCGAAAAGGGAAGCGCTAGGATAGGGGAATACCCGCACCCCAAGCGACAATTGGAGGCCATAGAAAAGGTGAAGGAGTGGGTGAGGGAGACTCAACAGAACCTCAAAGATGCGGAACCCATCACGGAGGACGAGATCGATGATCTCTCCAGCATAAGCACACCAAGGTCACCACCTCCACCTAAGTCGACCGCAGCTACTGTGCCACAAACAATGCCACTAAGACCAAGCCTGGACGCAACAGAGCCGCAGATTAGCTGTGGCCGTTGGCCCGGACAATCTAGCTTAAAGGAGGGACAAGCACTTAGCAATCTCCTGACCACACTAGTGACCACCCCCGTAACATTTGGCCTAGGAGATCTGCTTAAGCAGCACCCTGCCCTATGGCAAGACCTTAAGTAGTGGGTTGAGGGCTCACAAGAGCAGGTCACGGTAGACCCGCAAGACCAGGATGCAGAAACACAATTGCCCAGCCTCACGCTGCACTCTGTACCTAAATCTTTGCACGTCAATGCCTTTTGGCAAGGCTTTGAGATGCACGCAGTCCTGCCGGTCCTAGCCCTGGGTGGCTCAACAAGGAAGGGAATCGTAGACATGGGAGCTGGGGTTAGTGTGCTTAGCCACGGGTGCTGCAAACTTGGGGAAACCCGCCTGTTGAAGCTGCTAGGTTTAACGTTATGCTAGCAACAGTATGAGAGTGAAACCATTTGGGGTCCTGAAAAATTGGCTAGTAAAGATGGCAGGAGTCCAATTCTCCGTTGACTTTATAGTCATGAAGGGAGTGGACTACGATGTCCTATTAGGCCGACCTTGGATGCGCAACACTAGAGTCATCGAAGATTGGGATAATGGCTTGATCTTCCTTGACAATAGAACTAACGCCGTAGAATAGAAATTGACACCTGGAAGACCTCACCAGTCGACCTGGACGCCATCTTAGCTATGCTCAAAGGGAACACTCAAGTCAGGAAGCCTTATGAGTCCTTGACCAAGTATATCCCCTATCCAGAGGATGAGTGGGATTGGATGCACATCCTCGCTACAATCGACCTACCGATCTCCAACCAGGAGGCATACGAGCAAGCCATCAAAACGGTCAGCAAGACAAACGGAACACTTCCTATGCCACTCTACATGATGGCAGCAAGCCCCCATGAAGGGCTTGAGCCTGTTACCTTCCAAGTGCCTTCCAACAAAAGGGAACTCCAGGGAATACTGGAGTACTTAACGGATCGGTTAGCAGGCAACGCAGCCGCCAACTTCAAGCCGCTCCAGGACCTCTTGGAGGAGTCCGAGTGGAAGTGGACTAGGGTGCACAAGCTGAACCTCAGGTATAACTGGGCCTTGGTCCTCAACCAACGAGACGACCCAGAGCAAGCCTTGGGAGACGATGAGCAGTCGAGCGATAAAGATTCCTGTGATGAGTACGAAGATTGTCAATCCTTCGGTGATGAAAGTGAGGGTGAAGTGGATACCATAGAGTACGACACTGAAGGACGAGAAATTAAGCAGATACGGGCAGACGCCAAGCCGCAGAGGAGACAGGCCCTTAGAATGGACCAAGGAGTCATGTGTACGAAATGTGATCGTGCTTGGTTGGAATGTGAAATGTGATCGTGCTTGGTACGAAATGTGAAATGTGATCGTGCTTGGCCCGTAGACCTTGAGCAAGCCGGCCTCGCCCAACCAGGAACGACATCACTGCTTAGAACCGAATCGCCATCTGAACTGCGGCCACCAGGGGAGACCACCTCTACTAGTGAAAATGGGGGGTTTAACTCTGAATCGAAAGTTACTTCTGATAGCGACCCAGAAATCCCTAGGCCACCCATGACCATACGCACCAAGGGGGACTTACCTGTCCACCTGAGGCGCAAACGGTTGCGGCAGGATGAGGCAAAGCGCCCCAAGGATGCACGATCAGAGGAACAGAGAAAGCCGCAAGACCTCCCCAAACGCTTCACTAAATTCAAAAAAGGGGATAGGGTAGTGGTTCTGCTAGGTGCCAAGCGCCAAGGGCAAACAAGCGAACCAATCGAAGGGCCAGCTAAGGTCAAGGAGGTAAACCTAGCCCTAGGAGGGAAAGTACCCCGACCGGTGTTCATTGCCGAGGACTTGACTACTGAAGAGGAGTTCAGTCTTGTCGCTCTTTTGCGGGAGTACATAGATGTATTTGCTTGGTCCTTAGATGAGCTACGAGGGGTAGATCCCAGTGTTGTGACTCACAACATACCCATGACGTCGGATGCAACGCCGGTCAAGCAGCGACCGTACCCCATGAATCCAAAGCATGCTCATGCTGTCAAGGAGGAAATCGACAAGCTGATGTGAGCTGGATTCATTTACGAAATTGAGCACACAGACTGGGTGTCACCCATAGTGATCGTGATGAAGAAAAACGGCAAGATTCGAGTGTGTGTCAATTACAAGAAGGTGAACGCTGCTACAAAGAGAGACAATTACCCTTTGCCGTACACCGAGCACATACTTGAGAGGGTGGCAGGTAAGGAAGCCTACAGTTTCCTAGATGGCTTCTCGAGGTACAACCAGGTGCAAGTGCATCCTGTAGACAGGCACAAGACCACCTTTGCCACTGAGTGGGGCGTCTTTGCTTACGTAGTCATGCCCTTTGGATTAACCAATGCCCCCGCCACCTTTCAATGCCTTATGTGCACCATATTCAAGGACATGCTTCGTAAGGAGTTGGAGGTCTTTATTGACGACCTGTGTGTCCATTCGACCTGGATTGAACATCTCGACAAACTCTGCACGGTCTTTGAATGGTGTCGCTTATATCACCTCTCCCTGAACCCCTTGAAATGTCAGTTTTGGGTGAAGCACAGATGCATCTTAGGACACGTGGTGTCAAAAAACGGCATTACCACGAACTTCTCGAAGGTCAGGGTTATCATTGACCTTCCACCCCCAAGTAATTACAAGGGAGTTCAATGCTTCTTAGGTCACATAGGATACTATCATCGGTTTGTACTGAACTATGCGCTGATCGCTAGGCCATTATACAAGCTACTAATCGTCTTTGAGTGGACCGAAGCATGCTGACAGGCGTACAAACAATTGAAAAAGGCTCTAACGACGGCACCGATTCTGCAAGCCCCGGACTGGACCACTACCTTCCACGTACACATTGATGCCTCTAAGTTCGCCGTAGGAGCAGTGTTGTGCCAATCGAGTGAGCATAACTTGGACTACCCGGTGAGCTTCGCTAGCAGGCAACTCACTGAGACGGGGATGAATTATTCAACAACGGAAAGGGAGGGACTAGCCATGGTGTTTGCCATGAAGAAATTCCAGCACTATCTATTGGCCACACCTTTCATTTTCTTCGTGGACCATCAAGCCCTGCTCTACTTGGTAAACAAACCTTGCGCTACAAGACGCATAGCTTGTTGGCTCCTCCTGCTCCTAGAGTTCGATTTCTCTGTGGTGGTACGAAAGGGAAAACAACATTACATGGCTGATCACATGTCCCGTATACCCACAGGAGAAGCAGCTGGACAAGGCATCATTGACGAGTTACCTGACACCCACCTATTCCACCTGTCCAGAGAAAGAGACCTATTTAAGGCTAACCTGACGCCATACTGGGCAGATGACATAGTCCAAGTGCTCGAGCACGGACTACCTAAGCGACCTATAGAAAAGGCATGACTTAGGCATTTGATATTGAAGCTCCAACCCTACCAGCTGATTGCAGGCCAACTCTATAGGTTGGGGCAAGACAGGTTGCTGCGAAGGTGTGTGTGTGAACATGAGATGCACGATGTGCTCTCAGAAGCGCACAACGGCATTGCAGGGGGACACTTTAGCAGAGACACAATAGCACGGAAGGTGTTGCAGTCCCAACTATGGTGGCCCACACTTTTCCGCGATGCCAAGCGATTTGTTAAGCATTGTGACGAGTGCCAGCGGGCAAAAGTTCCGATTCGTAAGGATCAAATGGAGTTAACCCCAATTATTGCTCGCCAACCCTTCGAAAAATGGAGAATTGACTTCATAGGACCAATAAGCCCCGCAGCGCAGTACTCGCAAGCCAAGTACATCGTAGTGGCCACAGATTACCTCACGAAATGGGCAGAGGCAAGAGCAACATGAAAAAACGATGCTAGGACGACTGCTAAGTTCTTATGGGAACAAGTGATCTCGCGCTTCGGTTGCCCCATCGAACTCGTTAGCGACCAAGGCACACACTTCATCAACGAAGTGATAGCACATCTCCTATCCACCTTTCTTATCATCCATCGCAAATCCTCACCATACTACCCTTAGGCTAATGGCCAGGCAGAATCGACTAACAAGATTCTTATTAACATCCTGACTAAGGTGGTCTCAGCCTCGAGAAGCGACTGGGACAAGTTGATGGCCGCCTTGTGGGCCTACCGCACAACTTATAAAACAGTCGTTGGTCAAACCCCCTTTAGGCTGACCTATGGGACTGAAGTGATTCTACCGATAGAATTCTTCATCCCTAGCCTGAGGATAGCACTCCAAGAACGATGGGAAGGGAAGGAATCATGGACGCAACGCCTGACCGAGCTGGAACACCTGTCAGAGACTCGTCTTCTGGCCACCCACGTGCTCATCTACGAGAAGGCTCGACAAAAAATGTGGTTTGGCAAGCATGTCAAGCAGCGAGACTTCGAACAAGGAGATCTAGTTCTGCTATACTCAGTGAAAGGACACAAGCAAAATATGAAGTTCCGAGGACTAGGCCCTTTTAGAGTATGCATGATTGGCAGAACCGGGAATGTTGAGTTGGAGACACTTGACGGTGAAGGAGTGGGCTTTTTTAACGGTAGCCGCGTAAAGAAGTACTATCCTCCTTCCCATCCATTACATGAGCCACCCATGCTAGCAGCCCTGTTGAACGTCCGAATGGCAACTATAACCGATCTTACGGATCAGGACGAGGAAGCAGTAGCACCGGCGTATCTACGAATCACAGTCACAACAGGTGCAGTGTATTCTTTCGACGCCTTGATTGATGAAGGAACCGACTACAACATCTTGACGCATGACCATTGGACACACATTGGTCAACCAACGCTACAGCCCACTAATGCCAACCTCACCCCGTTTGGGAGTGCTACCTATTCACTCCTAGGGAAGTGCAAGGCACTTGTTTCTATCGAGACTGAAAGTTTACCAGCCTTCTTCCATGTGTTGCCTAACACCAAAGAAGTCGGTAATGTGCCACTATTGGGTCGCACCTTCAAGAAGCTAACGCACTGTAATGTGGATTACAACCTAAAACGCATTCATCTTGCCATCGGCAGCACCCGAATAGTAACGACCTTCAGCAAGGGCTATCATGATTCCTCCACCATCACGACGCCGCCGGTAGAAACCCCTAAAACCATGCCCCAGACCCAGTCTAAACGGGCAAAACCTGTGGCTTCGTGCCATGCACTCGACCCAAAACCCAAATCCACCAAGAATGCTCACAAGGCTAAGGAGCCCAGACTTATGTGGGTGCCAAAACGGCAGGAACCGTATTCAAGCACACCACCCAAACGGGACCCTAACCGCCAGAAACTTCAGCCGTTCCGGCCTAGGAGGTAGTATAGACGCTATTGCCATAGCCAAACGACCATGCTGCGATGGATTCGTAAGGATCTCTTGCGGACACAAGGATACTACAAGGGCAACCCCTGGATCTGGGTGCCTAAAAATGGCCAGCTAAAAAGCTCATCTACAAGTAATATCGCCCTAGAAAGGAAGGCTTGCACACGGGGTAACCAGCACATAATCAGCACACCATTACCAGCAATGGCTAGTAAGCCTCAACTTGTATATCGACCAAAGCAACCGCCACAAGCCTTAAACCTGCTTAATCCAGAGGGCTTAAAAAACCCTATGACTGTTCACTCAGAACCCAGCCCAACCCCCAGGCCCCCAGAGCTCCTTGCAGCACCTCAATGTGGTTCTGCGAACAAAGCCCAACCTATGACACCGATGAGGCAGTCACCACTATCCAGTCCAGTTCCACCAATCCCATCAGCAGGTCTTAGACCCTCGTACGCGGTACGACCTTTCCTTTCCTTGGCTAACGACCTTGCCGCGACCTCTGGGGATGACTTAATAACCTGCATCAGGATATTGGATGACACTTTCACCACCTTCGCTCGAAGCTATGAGCGGCTAGACCTAGGCCTCCTTGACAGAACCCTTGCTTCAAAGGTTCGTGCCTTACCCTGCACATGGGAGGAATACGAACTCATAACGACTAAATCCCCCAAGATCGCTGAAGAACTCGTAGCAAACAATGAAATCTCAAGGGAGCAAGTGGCGCTTAGACGCCTAGTCCCTTCATATCGAAAGCCTCCCTGCTCTGTTCCTGAAAGCAAGCTGCACGAGCTCATGCAGATGGCCAGCTCACCCTCCACGTTCTTACAGCAATGGTTTGCTCTGCGAATCCAATGGGAGAAAAAAGGTTGCTGAATAATGACCAATGCTGAGCAATGCAGGGCAATTAAGACCATTGAATACGACTCCACTTATGTGGCACCCATCTCGTTTAGGGTTTTGGCCATCACCCGCAATCAGCACCTAGACGACCATGTGCTCGCCCACCCCTATATTGACCAACTCCTCACCAAAGAGGAATTACATGTCGCTAGCTGCCTTAATACTGGGGATCTCTTTCATGATGTCTTGACCTACATCTCCCAGGTCTCTATCCAACCGGCTGCTCTCGATTGTCATGCGCAACTGGAATACAACCCACGATTCTACACATGGCTTCTTCACACGTAATTTCCTACCCCAACAGCACCAACGCCACCCTTTAACTCCCAATCCTAGGAAGGATTCTTCTCTCAGCCTGGGAGAAAGGTGGTATGCATGTACGTGCAAAAACCCGATGAAAAGAAAAGTGGAAAATACTGAGGAGGGAATCAGATAGGAAATGAATAAAAAGGGGAATATGGTAAAATAAAATGAGTGAAAGATATAAGCATTAGTATGGAAAAAATGGCTTCCAAAAATTCAGTTAAGAGTTTAAAAACAGCAAAGCGCTATATGGAAAACACTAATGGAAGTTATGAATTGTGGCAGGAGCAGAAAATGTCGCAGCAAGACCGAGCCCATCGGCTCCCATCCACTGACGAAGAAAGGGAGCTATATTGCATCCAATTGGAAAACTGCGCCTTCGGCCAACTGAAGTTCCGAACCATCCACAACATCAAAGTCGTGGTGGCGAAGGAGGAGGCAGCCAGAAGAGTGGTGGAACAGTGCAACTTGACAAAATATATTGAAAAATTGTCGCAGGAACCTGATCACTTCAAATGTGTGGAATTCCTCAGGACATACAATTCGGACCAGGAAGCGGGCACCATAACAGTAGGCCGAGGAGAGGGCGCAAAGAAGGTACCGGTCAGATTGGACCCAGTCCTGGTGGAAAAATCTCTGGGATTGGTATCGAGGACCAAAAGGCGGCAAAAAATGGATGTTTACGCCTTGCTAAAAATGAAGAAGGAAGAGGTACTTACAATCGACGGCATAAGCATCCAAGACATCCCCGACACTGACGCCAGGCTGCAGGCAAAGTTGGTGCACGTGCTCTTCTCCAGCCAACGATACAACTCTTTAATGCATCGGATTAGTGTGCCTATGTTGGAGAATGTAGCAGCCCACACACTAGATGAGGTGGATTGGAATGGCTATGTGCGGAAGACTATCGATCAAGCGGCCAAAGCACTAGCCCTGGGAAGTGCACCAACAGGAGCAAACTCTCCTGCTTCTAAGGTAACGGAAAGGAAGAAAGACTCCTCCAAGGCCTCTTTCATCGGCTACGGAGGAGTCTTAACTGCACTAATTCAGGAGACAGTAAAAGCAGCACAAGGGTCGGAGGAGGGAGAAGGAGAAATGCCGGAGAAGTCGCCCCCTCGACAGGACAAAGACAGGTCCACCGACAGAACAGAATTAGAAGAAGAAGGGGAATGACCAACTAGTAAGAGGGCGATCAGGACAACAAAGAAAAAGGCGGCGCAGAATAAGAAAAAGGGTGATGAAGGCAAGAAGAAAGAGAGGGAGGACTTGGAAAGGGCAAAGAAGGAGTCCCTGAAAGAAGCAAAAGAGAGAGAGAGGATGAAAAAGCAGGAGGAGCAGAGGGAAAGAGAGGAGTTGCAGAAAGCCAAGGAGGCATCCAAACAAGAAGCTGAAGCAGAGAAAATAAGGAAAAAGGAACAAAAAGGGAAAAAGCAGGAGGAGCAGAAGAAAAGGCAGGAGGAAAGGAAGAGGAAAGCAGAGGAAGAAGAGGAGGAGCTGCGAAGGAAAGAGGAGGAGGACCTGGCGGAGGCCACACAACGGTCCATCGAACAACAGTGCCGAGCGGACGAACTAAGGAACCTAAGTCCATGCAGAGAGGAGGGGCCTGGATCCAGCACACAGGTGCCAGAATTCGTGCCACCCCCAGTCTCCGAAGGCAAAGGCAAGGCCCCGCTTCATCCAATCCCTACCCTCCTGATACCTCCCACGGAACTCACCACCATCACCCCCAGCATCCCCACTAGCGCTGATGTGTCGAATTTCGTGGCGTGGATGCAATATTTTATCAACAAAGAAATGGGCCAGGGAGCGGAGCACGGAAACTACGGCCACATGACAGAAAAGGCCAGCCGCAGATGCAGAGTCCAGGCAGGAACCCAAAAAGCAAAAAGTTGAAGCCTCCACCTCGCCTATTCACGCAACGATGATGCCACCGGCTAATTACGACGAATACGTCGCGGAGCTGCTCTCCCAATTGGAGAGAGCGAAGGAGGAATGCAAAACAACCGTAGCGGAGTTGGCAGCCCGAGAAGGAAACCATGGCCGCCTTCCAGTTGGACAAGACAAGAATGGTGGCTTTGCAGTAGCGCGAAATTGCAAAGCTGAAACAGGAACTGAAGGCTAGGAATGAGAGAGAGGAACATTGGAGGCAGTTACTTGAGAATGAGACGCAAGAGTTAGTGAACATGCAAAGAGGCCACAAGCTTCTCATAGGGCAGTATGAGGAGCTTGCTCCAAAAGCTGCTAAGGTGGATGCACTTAGGGAGGAGCTGGATGCTAAGGACAAAGAAAGGCAACGAGGCATGGAGGAGCAGGAGGAGGAGCTCAAGCGCCTAACAGATTAGCTGACCCATGAACGACAAGAACAAGAGAGGCTGGTCAGGAAACTAGAGGATTATGGACAGAAAATCATGATGTTGACCTTGAGACAAGGGGAAGGCCTGAAAGTGATGAACAAGAGGACGAAGGAGTGGGCCACACATAATGAGAAGAAGGTGAAGACACTGGTGCACCGCCTTGCCTTAACATAAAAAGAGAAAATCATTGCGGAGAGCAAGGCAGAGGCAGCCCAAGTGGCCTTCAGCGCTCAACAAAAGATCTTCCTCGACACCATCTTGGATGCCACCCATACAACACAAGGAGAGTCGCTGGAAGCGGTACAGAGGAAGCTTGGCATGGCGAGAAGGGCTCTACACATTGGACTGCAGATGCCACCACTTTCGACGGAGGTGAGGCTGAGTCTGGAGGAACAGCGGAAATACCTGACGAGAGCCGGCCTTGACCCCCCAAGAAATAGATGCCCTTGGGTTCCAGGAAGAAGCAAAACTCACAGAACGGCAGGGGGAAGAAGCCGAGCTGGAAGTCGATGTGAATTGCTTCAGGGAAGATGTGGTCCCGCAACCCCCCTCGCCACAGGCCCAAGATCCACCACAAGCAAACCTAACTGTCTGCAGAAAGAAAAGCCATCTCTAAAGAAAGGCGAATAAAGTTGGTGGAGGAGGCCAGACAGAAGCTGAGAGCCAAACCAGCCGTGCTACCATCCATGCCTCTCCCTCCGTGCCCAAATGATCTCCCGGCGGGATTCCATGCAGAACTGGTGGTGTGGGAGGTGCTGAAACTAGCAAAGGAGCCATTCTCCTTCAGTTTCCTCCTACCCAACAGTTTGCAGAGAGTCCTGCCCCTCAAAGTGATGGGCGAGGTGATCGCGATCGGTGGGGCCGGCTGGGGGAAAAGATGGCTAGAAGAGCGGGAAAAGACCCCAACCTCTTGGGGCACCGAACCGGACGACTACTGGCATGACAAAGTTTTTGAAATACCCTACACTGTACAAAACTATAGGGACCAACCCCTGTGGAGGAGGTGAGTATGCGACATAAGCATGCTCGCCTGGATGGCTTTTTGTAACACCCTGTCGTTCGAGCGGAACGACCCTACTTACATGGCGTACCCTCAAAGGGTAGGCGTAGATTTTGATGCCAACCTCCACGGGCGCTATGACTTCCCCGTCATTTATAACTCCACTGTAGCATCCTTCGACAACGCCCTTCTTTTTACCGCAGAAAGCCTAGACGAATCCATGATGCGCTTCCTTGCGGATTTTTCCTCATGCCCTGACCCCGCCTTCATAACCACCTGTAACTATCTTAGGCTACTTAGGCTACTCCTAAGCAGGGTTCGACTCCACAAGAGCGTGGCCTGCCTCCCCTATTCTTCGACCCTAATGCTATAGATAATTGTGCCATGGCTCGTCTCATGATGAGGGCTACTCTCCTCCCTTCTTTTTGCTTAGCCCTCCTAGAGGACATGAATGACAACCAGTTTACTAGATGCAACCACCCCTTCCTCTCCACTACCTCCCTACATGTCCGCATGAATCTAAAGAATTACATGTAGAGTCGCCAATTTTTGAGCAAGTCTCTTCGCCCACCTTCTCCTCCTCATTCCGACTAAGATACTTGGGCCTATGTCTCATCCAAAAAAAAAAAAAGCACCTAGGGATCTCCCTAGCCCCCTCCCCCACTTCACGCCTAGGGCACATCAAGGGCAGGACTTTCAGACCTGTCACCCTAAGACTCGCACCGCACCACCAACGAAGCACAAGCTGGGTCCTCAAGTGTGGGCCGTTACCAAGGGCTTGCCCAAGGTTAGACCCATTTCCCAGTTTCACTGCCACGAGCACAACACCCTGCATGACAAGCAGCACACCCCTTATGGAGGGCACAATCTTTTTTGCAGGTTCTATCGACTCTCAAAGGCTGGCTACCCGCAGAAGATCGTCACCTTGGCACCCCTTAAAGACCCAAAGCGCGCTGGCCTCCAGCCACCCGCCTGGTGTTGATGGCCACTATGATCAAACCAGCTCAAGGAGTCCGCCATTGGCATAGATCTTGGATATGTATCGTCCAACAATCCATGCCCTACGCCTCAAGATCCACGGATAGCTTATTGAATCCACCGGCCCGAAAACCTCCAGATCCAAGGCACATATCTTCAATCACAGCCACGGGGATCAAGCCAAACCGATTTCAAGGGGTTTTTACCAGAATAAATTACCCCACACCATCATTGCATTGCTTCAAGCGCTTCTCCTACTCACCAGACGACCGGCTACAACAGTGTGACGGATGCGAGTGTCGCCATGGAGCTTACCATATGCCGGACTCGCTCCGGGTCATCCTAACCACCCACCTACCTACTTCGCCGACCAGCCGACCTAACGTGCCCCTTGTCCCACCGCAGTGCCGTGGGACTGGCACTTGGCTAGGAGGGGGGTAATGTTACCGTGTTTCCGACCACGTTACCGCAGCACAGAGGAACGAAAACTGGGAAGAAGGAAAAAGAGCAAAAAAGGCTCAAGAGCGAAAAAAAAAAGCGCCTTAACTGGCAACCAATCCCTGAAAAATTCAAATATTCGGACACGACCCTCAAAAGGCTTCGGTGTGGGGCCACGGCAATAAAAGAGAAAAAGGTCCACCATTAAAATATGGGAGCGCCCCCAAATCTGTGTAAAATAGTGCCAAGCTCGCTCCTATGCAAAGTGTATGCATTAGTGGGAATAGGGTAAATTAGAATGGTGGGAAATGGGAAAGAGGGCCTAGGCTACGGCCGGCCATGTAAAAGAGGAAAAGGGGATGACTGCCCGGAAGGGATTTAGGGTTTTGTATATATAGTTGAAAAAATGAATGAGAAGCTCATTCTTTGGTGTGTGGCAAAGGAAGTCCTCTTCTTCTTCTCTTCTTCTCTCCTTCTTGCTTGTGTGTGTGCACTTGAGAGAGGGAGTGTGAGAGCGTGAGGGAGTGAGTGTGTGTGAGGGTGAGGGATCAAGAGGGTGAAGCTCTTCACCATCTCCTCTCCTCTTCTTCTCTTCTCTTCCCTTCTCTTCTCTTGCACACGCGGCTATGGAGGATGGAGGAGGCTTGAGGATGCTTGTGCTAGCATCTAGGATCGTGGAGCTACCGAAGTGCAAGAAAGAGGAGGGCGCTCGATCGAGCATCAAGGTAAGCTCACTACATTCGTAGGATCGACGGCGCGTCGGCTAGGTGAGAGATAGCCATTAGAGCTCGCTTGAAACGCTTGAAAGAATAAGCGGTCCGAGGGTCTTGGCGGTTGAGCAAAAGCTCCCTTCACCCAATATCTCTCGATCACAAGTATTCATTTACATCTCCTTGTCATCAAGCTTACCACTCTCAAAATCAATCACACCACGCTCTTGTAGTGATACAACACCAATACCCTAGCCACTCTAGCATCACACTGAATGGTAAACTCCTTGGAGATATCAGGGCAAATGAGGATGGGGACTAAAGTAAGCATTTTCTTCAACTACGTAAAGTTATGAGGTGTAGTAGCATCCCAAAAGAACGATTCCTTCTTTAACCGATCAGTCAAAGGTGCTACAATGGTAGCATAATTCTTAGTGAAACATCTATAAAATGAAGAGAGACCAAAGAAACCATATAATGAAGTAGTGGTGGATGGTGTGGGCCAATCCTTTATACATTGCATCTTCTTGGGGTTAGCTTGTATGCCATTTTTACTAACAATGTGTCCTAAGTACTCCATTGATGTCTGTATGAAGATACACTTACTTTCATTCACAAAGACCTGATGGTATCTCAAGATATCAAACACCCTTCTCACATGTGCCAAGTGCTCCTCTTGTGACTTGTTGTAAATGATTTTCAACAAGTCATCAATCTTAGTGAAGAATCATGCCCCTTTTAACTCATCCAACAAGTCATCAATCTGTGGGATGGGGTAATGATTCTTAACTGTGATTTTTTAAAAGTCTCTGTAGTCAATGCACATGCAGAAAGAGCCATCTTTCTTCTTGACTAACGAGATGGGAGATGCATAAGGGAAATAACTCAGTTCAATAAAACCCATCTCAAGTAACTTCTTGACTTACTTTGCAACTTCTTCACGTTCACACTTTGAGAGTCTATAAGGCGGTTTGTTCATTGGTTTGGAATGGGACTCTAAATCAAATGGGTGGTCCACTTGCCTCTTAGGGGGAAGGGCTATAGACATATGAAATAAATCACTTTACTCCTTAAGTAAAGCCTGTAGGGCTAAATATCCTTGGATACTTTGGAGGGCTGATCTGAATTTTACTTGCTCAAGTGCAAGACAAAGATCTATGAGCATTTCTTAAACACCTTTTTAAGTTGCTTTGCTATAATTAGCTGAAAATTGGCATTACCATGAACTTCCTCTAAGCGATGAGATGTCCATGTATCATAAACTCCATGTAGAGTTAAGAGAGGTCCATACCAAATTTTCCCAAATGTTTCAACTAGTTAAAATCCAAGATAACATCAATGTGGTCTATATCTAATGTGATTAGGTCAACCAATACCACATAATTCTTAGCTAAGCATACGGAGACTTTGGAACATATATGTGTGTTGATTTCTTCATCGCCATTTGTTACTTGAACTTTTAGGGGATACTCTAATTCCCTAGGGGTGTAGCTCAACAGATACTACCTTGAGTGTGTAGGATGCTGGTGCTCCTAGAACCATTCTAAGCATCCAAGGAGATGGAGCAAAGGGAGCTAGTAGTCAGGTGGGGTGTAGTAGGGGTAGTCAAATCAAGAGCATGGGAATTGTTTGGGCCATCATTGGGATCATAAAACTACTCCTGATCCACATCCTCAACATACTCTTCATTTTCAATAAGTAATTATTTCTCACCATTGTTCCAATCTTCCATTACATACATGCTATGAACTTTGACCTTGGATATCTTGTAAGGGCATTTTGAGGCATGGTTGGCTATGTACATATTACCACATTTAAAGCATAGACCTTTTTCTTTATGTTCCTTTACAACATCGGGGGGAATGAACTTTTGACCACTTGAACCATTCAAGGGTAATGTAGTGCAGTGTCTATTTTCAGCATATTTGCTCTCACCACATTAGAGCCAAGTGCTATCCCAAAAGTGCCCTATTTTCTTTCAACATGAAAGGAAGATAAGTGGGCATTTTGAGGTTACTATTAGGCACGGTATTGCCTCTAAAAATGCCCCCATATGGGGCTAATCTCAATGGGGTACGAGCATGTCCATAACCTTGCTAAAAATTCTCATTTTTACAGTACTTTCTTGCATATCTTTCAACCAATTCAATTGCATCAAAGAGGATAGTAGGCTTTTGAGCCATGACATTTGCAAATAGCAACCCCTAGATGTACTTGTGCAATTTTGCATCATTACTAATGCTCTCCACATACATGGTCAAGTTCATAAACTGATTTGTGTACTCTTATACAATGAGATTGTGTTGGTCAAGAGTGTACCATTGTCTTGTCAATTGCTCTTTTTCCACGAGGGATACAAATACTTGAACCACATGCATTTTAAAGTTTTTCCAATTAATAAATTGACGATTCTCTCGATTGATTTAGTGGCACCATATGTGGGCAAACCCTTTCAAGTGGAGAGATGCAAATATAATTTTTTGATCATTTGTGTAGGGGTAGATATTGAAATAGTCCATTCTTCCAAATCTAATGGGGATAGGGACTACCCATTGTACTTAGTGAGAAGGATCTTGTTAAGGAGATCATTGAGGCGGCCTTACCGCCCATTGAAGCCTTGTTGTCCATATATATCATGATGGCCGTACATACCATGTTATCCATACATACCATGTTGCCCATTATAGCCATGCTAGCCATTAATACCATATTGTCCATGAGTTGAGTCATATAAGTTCCATTGGGGCTCCTAGGAGTGTGGGGGAGCTTCTACTAATGGTGGGCAAGGGTCTCATTAGAGAATTGGCTACATGGATGATGGGGGAACTCAAGAGAGACTCATCATTAGCCGCATGAGAGGGCTCATCAATGTGATAGGTGGAAGGGGAAATACCATTGGATCCAAGAATGCCATGTAGACCATTTAGTGGCTCTAGTAGTGAAGGCCATTGAGACTCGTGCTTGGACTCATTTGTCTTTTCTTGGGTCGCAGTAGCGGCTAAGAGGGCTACAATAGTAGTGAGTTGCTTTAGGGTTTGTTGAGTCCAAGAGTTCAAGAGGGCCATTTTCTTAATTGATATATCAAATTTAGATAGCATTTGGTGATGGTTGGTAACCATGTCATTATGACTCTCCATGTGATGAAGCTCGTGCCAACATAGAGTGTGATTGAGCAAGCTGTAAGGGTCCATATCGGACACTTCCTCATACATATCACCATGATAATCTTTTGCGTAGCTAGGTTCATCATTCATTGAGGTCTTGGAATCTCAAATCTCCCTCAGGACCTCCTCATGGGCCTTACTTTTACCTTTTTGACTAGCCATTTAGATGTAGTCCATGGGATCCACTATCAATAATAATGGGATGTAACTTCTAGTAGGAAACTCTGATTGGTAAGAATTTTGATTCAAATCAAAGGAGGGGAGGGCCTCTTTGAGATGACCTATTAAGCATTGTGATAGAAAATGTTCAAAGAATTCTGCAATTGGATTTATGTGCTTGTCTTGGAGTGGTCTATACCCTGCCCACAATGACCTCAGTGCACAAAAATGGTCGTAACTTTTCGATTGTAGCTCAAATTAGGGAGATTTTTAATTCAAATCAAAGGGGACAAAGTCCCCCTTCGAGACAAGCTATATGGTTCACTCCTAGATGCAATACAAAATTTTATGCAACAAGCTTTCTGTGACTGTCCCTTAGTGACTATGACTAGAAATACTATTTGTCCCAATTCCCACGTGCATTGTATGAATGGCTCATGGGCTGGGGGGCTTGAGCATCATCATAAGAAACATTCTAAGCATATTGAGCATAATCCCAAGTACATTGGCATATCCACTTGCTCTACCATTACTGTATAAGTGGACCTTAGTGTCATACATCCCCTTTGATCGCATATATGTCAAGTGTCATACATAGATATCATGATCACTAAAGGTGTATCCAAATAGGGGCATTTCATTGGGAATGGGGTGACCATGGAGTGTGCGTGTACCTTCATAGAAGTATCGAGCTCCGAATCATCGGATCATCGAGAAGTGGACAAAGTTTTCCACGAGCCAAGTTGTCTACCCCTTTAGGGTCTTAAGTGGTAAGAGAGGGTCACCTCTCTTTTGGCTTACCACCTCGCCTAACATTGGCCTTTTTCCTCAGCCAGACTATACATGGTAGACATTTTTAATTAAGCAACCATTATGAGGTGCATTGAAAAATAAGCATTGGATCTTTTCATGAGATACATGGATTGAGCAAGACTTACCTTGGTAGTCCAATGACTCATTGGTTGCTACTTACCCTTTTATAATGGCTAATTATCCACTTGGGATAGATCTAAGATATACATGATCATATAAGAGTTAGTGTCAATAAGAGCAAATGATGGAGAGTTAATCATGATACATTGGAAGGTAAATGGGAGGAGGTCTGCTATCGATTTCAGGTGGATAGTATGCATACAATAAAAGATTCAACTAAGAAGTTATATGCAACCATAATCTCTCCAACAAAAGGGATTAAGCTCAACAAGTGGATTAAAATGAGAGATTAAGATTGGATTGACATATCTATTCAACTAAGAGGTCATATACAACCATAATCTCTCCAATAAAAGGGATTAAGCTCAACAAGTGGATTAAAATGAGAGATTTAGATTGGATTGACATATCTATTCAATCTTTGGAGTAGATGGATGAAGCACAATCCCATCATGATGCCAAGTTTTCCATCAAGTAAGCTCGGTTGATTAGAGCACTCCAATGGATGAATTCTTCAAGGATTTGATGCTTCCTCTGATGGTAGGGACTCTTATGCTTTTTTTCGAGCTTTATCTTTGAGAATGGAAAGCTTCAAATGGAGCTTTCATGGGCCACAATGGGAAAACATTGGTTAAGACACTGCTTAATCTTAGGCTCAAGGTGCAAGGAATAAAGTCCTAGTGCTGGCTGATGTCTTGATGAAGATTGGAGCAAGATCTTTAGTGTTTCTTGGGGCTGACAGCCATGGCAGCTTATAGGAGGAGAGAGAGAAAGGGGCTTGAACAAAAAGTAATTGGGGTTTTGCCCTCTTCTAACTCTTGAGCCTCCAGCTTATAGGAGGAGAGAAAGAAAGAGGCTTGAACAACTTATAGGAGGAGAGAGAGAAAAGGGCTTGAACAATAAGTAATTGGGATTTTACCCTCTTCTAACTCTTGAGCCTCCAACTTTGGTCATGGAACCCCTAAAAGTTGTATGAGGAGGAGTGACGATTAAGTTAACCATTTTACCTCCAGATATGTCTGGGGTTCCAGCCACAACTCTTGCTTGCTCCAAGAAAATATGTAACTAAATGTAGTCCTACATGTTGTACCTATACATGTGACATGAGTAACTAGGGTTTCAGATTTGAAAAGAAAACTAGATAGAGAAAGAGGAAATGAGAAAATGACCAAACCCTAGTGCTATGATACCACATGCAACAAATGAAGCTGAGAGGAAAGAGGAGAATGAGCCAAAGAGAGAGAAAGAGATAAAAAAGAAGAAGAGAGACTAGAAGAGGAGAGAGGAAGACATGAAAGAGGGGAGTAAGGAGGAAGCCATGGAAGCTTGAGATGAAGGTGAAGAGTTAGTTCTCGATAATATTTGGATGCCCTAGACTGAGTCACTTACACCTTATATACCCCAGTCAGTGTGACAGGGTGTCTAACCCCTAGTTCCTATGTGTATCCCACTCGTTATACTTTAATCTTGACACTACCAATGCGACATAGAATTATAGCACTACGAGACATGTTGTGTCTTTCCCATATCCACAGAGATTTGTAAGAGCTATAAGCAGAGTTTCACTTACCCACTCGGGCAAAGCTATGCATAGACATGTTCAATGTGGCATGGCTTGCCTTGTGTGAGGGTGTTACCTCCCAAACATAATATAAAACTTACCATAGAGGTGGTCAAACATGTTTTTGGTAACTCAAATGCACTTCTTGAAGATTTGGGTTGGTGGGTATTAGTCCAACAAAGTAGCCAAATAAAAATTGTAGGCAGATGGATAAGCCCAACATCATTAAGTAAAGTGACCTCAACAACAATTTAAGATCTTTGTCTTCATCATTTTAACAACATTTTTCACCTCATAGAGTTATGTCTTTGCACTATCATTAACTTCTTCTAAGATGTGGTCTACCACCGTTGACGTCATAGTAGTTCACCCAAGTACAATGCAAGTCCATCTTGCTATTAGTACACCTCCAAGACTTTACCATTAGATATGCTTGATACCCCACTCTCAAAAGATTCTAGTAATGATCCATGGTGCTCAAAGTTGTAAGGCCCACATTATGAGGAGAAGCCATGTGTGAGCTGGGTCTTAAGTTGTATATCAAATGAGGTATGTATGACTAGATGGCAAAAATGTGATATTTATGGGACTAACCTTTGGGTTAGATAGAGTAGTGAGATGTTGCACATTGCATCAAGTTGTGGGGTATGGGAGCTATCAACAATCCCTATTTTGGGATTTGGGGCCATAGAAGTGGCCCTTGGCTAAGGAGTCCCATAGGGGGTTTTCTAGGTAGTACCCCTTGTTTGACAATAAAGGTAATATTTCATAGACTATTTCCTTATCGAGTAGAAAAGATTCATAATATATTAGATTGGTTAACCGACTTGACTACTTTCATAGTTTAGAAAAAGCAAACCCCTTCAAGACCATGAATATCTATCTTTTGCTTGGTCAAAGTTCTTCTAGCTAGCCTTAAGCTTTTCACCTATTATCTGCATAGATAGCCATCTAAGCAAGTCGAAAGACTGAAATATAAAGATAAAATTGAAATTTCCAACAACTGCAAAATTGAAAGCAAATTAGCTTATTGCTACCAATGTGGGATTGAACTAATTTATAGAAGTACAATTAAAGCAACTAGCGTTATGCATGCATGGAACGCTAGACTACTTTGCGGCCCCAAAGTGGCAAGCAAAGTTGCCGTGCGAACTTCGCTCAACAATTCTCTCTACATGTTCCCTCCATCTCTCTTTCTCTCTCTCTCTCTCTCTCTCTCTCTCTTCTTCTTCTTCTTCTTCTTCTTTCACTTTCTTTCCCCTCCCAGTCTCTCTTAAAGTATGTAAATTTTATCTTTTTCCTATGTATAATTCTCTTTCTTATTCTCCTCTCTCTCTCCTTTTATTTTTTTCCTCTCTCTGCCCTCTTTTCTTCTACTCCCCTTCTCCTAATTTTCCTTTTTTTCTTCTCTTCGTCTTTCTCTTTTAAATTTTATCTTTTCTCTCTCTCTCTCTCTTCCCCCTCTTTTCTTCTACCCTCTCCCTTCCTCTCTCACACAAAAAATAGTTAAATTTAAAATAGACATTTCTCTTTTCTCTTTTTCCCCATCTCTCTTCCTCTTTTCTCTTTCTTCTTCTTCTTCTTCTACTCTCTCTCCTCACTTTTCTTCTTTCTCCCCCTCTCCTCTCTTTTCCTTCTCTCTCCTCTTTATTCATTTTTTAATTCTCTTTAATTTTTTATTTTCTTTTTCTTTTAAATTTTCTTTCCTCTCTCTATAATTTTCTCTTTGTGTTCAAATTCTCTCTTCTTTTTTTCTTTTCTCTCTCCTTTTATTCTCTCTCTCTCCCCCCTCTCTCTCTTAAATTTTATATTTCCTCTCTCTGTAATTCTCTTTCTCTTTGTTCCCCCCCCTCTCACTTCCTCTCATCTTCTTTCTTTTTTACTCTTTATATATTTCTTTTAGTCTCTCTCTCTCTCTCTCTCTCTCTCTCTCCTTATTTTCCTTTTCCTTTTCAAGTTTTTTTTATCTCGCTCTCTTTTCTCTCCATATATTTTTTCTTCTCTCTATTTTTCTCTTTTCTCTCTTTTCCTTTCTCTCCCCCTATTTTCTCTCTCTTTCAAATTATATATTTCCTATCTATTTCTCTCTCTAAGTCAAAAACTATGTAAAAAAGGTTTAACTAAAAAAATTATTATATTTTCTCTTTCCCCCTCTCTCCGTCTTTTTCTCTTTTTTCTTCTTTAAAAAAAAATCATTCTCATTCTTTTTCCTCTTCTATCTCCCTCTCAAAGTGTGTAAAAAACTATGTCAAAAAAGTCAAATTAAAAAAGCTTGTAAAAATATTTAATTAAAAAATTAAATAAAAAAGTTTAATCACAGAGAGAGAGAGAGAGAGAGAGAAAAGAAAAATGTTTGATTTAAAAAAGACTATTTTGTTTCCTCTTTCTCCTTCTCCTTTCTCCGTCTTCTTCTTTTTATCATTCTTTTTCTTCTATCTCCCTCTCAAAGTATGTGAAAAACTATGTTTAAAAAACTGTAAATTATTTTTTTAAAAAATATTTAATTAAAAAAATTAACGAGAGAGAGAGAGAGAGAGAGAGAGAGAGAGAGAGAGAGAGAGAGAGAGAACTTAGGCCCTACACATGAGAAAAAAGGGGGAAAATTTTTAATTAAGAACGCGAAAGATTATAAGTGGGAGAGAGGGGAGGGGGTTTTAATTTAAAAAAGGGAAGGGGCCTTTTAATGAAAAAAGGGAGAGAGAAGAGAAAAATAGAGATTACACTTGAGAAAGAGGGGAAGGGAAGGGGTTTTAATTGAAAAAGGGAGGTTTGAAAAAGGGGGTAGGTTCAAGAAGCCCTTTGGAGAGTCGGGGCTTTCCGAACCTATAACAAAAATAATGTAGTAGTAAGGAGTAAGATAAGATAAGATGATGTGATCTTGAACAAGTTTAGATATATAAAACACTTCAATCCACAATAGAGGTAGTGTTGATTATTAGATGCCCACTTAAAAAGTTAAGGTGTTAAGCACAAAAATCTTGTGGCAAACTCATGACCACAAGCCTTAAGAGGTGGGCAAGGTGGAAGAGAAGACTTTGAATTGGGCTTTGATGTGGAAAGAAACTTACTTTTGTATTTATGCATGTTGAATATTGATCATTGATTTGATCATCTTTACTATTAGTTAAGGGGAGGTTGGGGCGGGTGCCATGTGGCAGCCCCCAACCTCCCCACAAAGAAACGCAGGGGCAGGTGCCACGCGTCCAGTACCTGCCCTCGCCACAAAAATCGCACCTGCCCTGGCGCTTCGCCTAGTATGTGTGAATACATGATTTTATGCTCGAAAGTGTGGTTGGTAAAATACCTCTCACGGCTGGCGCCAAAACATTTATACATTTTGGCGGGAAAATCTCTCTCCTCTTTGTGCGCACACATTCGCTCTACCCTGTCTCATCTCTTTCTCTCTCTCTCTCTCTCCCTCTCTCTCTCTCTCTCAGTCCGGTTGTCATCTCCCAGGGTTCCCGTTGCTGCAGGTCTCCCCTTCTTCTCCGCCTCGTTCCTTCTCTTCTTCCTTCCAGCCCTGCGGGTCCTCCTCCCCTTGCCATTTCCATCGTCATGGTTGGCCCTGCCTATGATTGTCTCTGCAATCCTCTCGGCGCGGTACGAATCTGCTTCGATAAGGCAGGCGCTGCCAACGCAGCTGTTCTCCATGAGCTCAGCGATGGGGACTTCGGGGTGAAGGAGCTTTTTCGCAGGGCCGTGATCGAGACTGGCAGCCTTGCACAGGTGCACTCTTCTTTTTTTCTTTTTGGGCTCTCATCAGAATGGAAGTTTTCTTTGGCGAAGAAATGCTGCAGTTTATCAGTTGCATTTTTTAGGTCAAGTTTGCTCAATTGCAGATGTTTGTGTGAGCAGCTACCAGAAATCAATTCCTTGCCTTTGGATGCCATTCCTGTTAACTCGCTTGTCCGATACAGGGGAATGGTGAGCTCCCATGACAATCTGCTGTCTGTTGGCGCTAATTATTTCATAAATGCAGCGCTTAATTGACTCAATTTTAATCATTGCTTCAGGTCCAAGACATGTTTGATGTGGAATACTATGTTGGAGCTTATAAGGTGAGGTGGTTTCTCTTGCTTGTATTCATCCGGTCGTATATCGATTGCCAGAGAACTTCACGCAATGCATCGTTGGTCGCATGCAGGACGGAAATACATGGAAGACCAACAAATACTCTGATGCAGCCATCCTTCCTGCTTGTTCAGATTCTGACATGCAGATTTGGGAGAGAAGGCCGTACTACTGCGTACCAGTAAGTAATTTTGTTCTTTTGGATGGTCCAGTCACCGACAAGGATTTTGCTGCCGCTCATCTACGAGATTGCAAATTCTTGGGATCCTACTCGGTAAAAATGTGTGTCAACATTTACCCGATGCTACTGCCTGTGATTCTATAGGTGCCAGGTGAAAACTCTTGGGTGAAAAATGTGTTTGCTACTCGAGGATTTCAGGCTAATGGCAGCTCTGCCTCAGCGAATGCACATCAAAGTCAGAAGCGTACCCGGGAAACCTGTCCACCCGAGGTTTAGCTCCTTCAATTGCCTTGCTTTTGTTTAATCACAATGATAAGCTGTTTGATCCTGTTTCTTCTGTGTCATTAACTATGATAACTTTTGGCCTTTGCTTTAGGGCATGTCTCTGATGCAGGAGATGGATGAAGATCTCTTGATGGAGGTTGAATCAGGTTCAGGGAAAAGAGTGGTAAGGACTTTATTGCCTTAATCGCAAGTATGTTGCTGGTGTAATTCTGCACTGTAACCTGATTATGACTTCGATCTTTTGTGTGCTTCACCATAAGTGCAATGGCCATGCATCAAGTTCTGGTCCATCATGCCAGCAAGAGGGGATGGTGGAATTGAATATGCCGTTAGGAGAGAAAAACTTAGCACCCTGCTTAGTGAAGGTAGCCGATTGGTTTTGGTTTTGCGATTATTGAGCTTTCATCTAGTTTATAGCGTTAGCTTTCAACAGCCAACCACTTTGATATCGCCATAAAATGGTGCAGGTTTATGACACATCGGACGGAGATCTGAAGCTCAACGATGTTGTTGAGTTTATTGGTGTATTCACATTTGATCCGGACCTTACACGACCAGGACGACGTGCTAATGAAGGCTTGGATAATACGTATGCTGCATTCTTGGAGGAGGATGTTTCTTCTAGGTTACCAGCAAGTAAGGTACGTACCGCTTCTTGATAGTCACGAGCTAAGTCAAGTCAGAGGATGGGTGGCTTTGCCGATTTCCTGCTTTCTAAACGATCTCAATGACAGGTACCACGTTTGCATTGCTTACTTCATAGGAAGCTCTCTGGGCACAAGCTTCTATCTTCGGTGCCAGATTATGAACCAGCACTGGCATGCCATGAAGTGTGTCCTCGCTATCCTCTAGATGCCTTAGATTGATTGCACTTGAGAAGTTCAATGTTACTATGTGAGGCATCTGAATGCCTTGTACAGTTATGGTTTGCTTACTGCTTGTTACATTCTGTTTCAGATTTCTCCTCTACAATACGAAGAGTTGAGGAAATCGTTGGTGGATTGGTTGACGCAAGTTCTTGCAGGGGATGATTTATTAGCTGAATATTTATTGCTCCATCTTATTTCCCAGGTTTGCCCTTTGACAACCATTTTTGCTTTGCTCGAGTGAACCGAAGCTTGAGCTGGTTTTGCCATGTTTCTTTTACCCTTGGTTTGCAGATTTGCAGATTTGCAGATTTGTCAGTTTGTTAACCTGACTGCTGTTCATGCATGCTTAGAGATAACCACATTTCTGCTAAAGCGTATGTAAAATTTGCGGTGTAGTGCTTTTAAGGTGGTTCTCTCTATATGGAGATTCTAGAATCCTGTATTGCTTCAAATTACCAACCCTGGTCTCCTTTTGAATCAGTTTGAGCGTCCTCACAGGATTCCACTCTAGAACTGCAGAATTACACTTACATTGGCAAAGTTTTTCGTCCACTAAAGATTCGTGAATTTTGCATGGTGTAAATTGCTGGAACTGTTATGTCACGTGTGCAGGTTTATGTCCGGGTAGAGCCAATGGCTGTAGGAAAACTTTCCCTTAATATATGTGACTGGAATGAGACGTCTATGGGAAGCAACTTGACAACCTCAGTATCTCAGGCTATTGCCGACCTTTTGCCGTGCTCACACTTGATGCCCCTGTCTTTGGAGCAGTTGAATAGGTCCTTGTTTGCTCCAAGAAAAAACTACAGTACTAATCGGTATGCTTAACCCTTCCAAATGAATATGTTCTTCTGATGTGACGTTGAATGTCTAGAGATGTCAGATTATTCTTTTTTTGTCTAACATGTGGTGTCCTTTAGACTTTTGACAATGATGTTAATCGTCTGCAGGCTTACTACAGGAGCATTGCAGCTTGCTGATGGAACTCATTTGATTCTAGATGAAACTGCGATGGCCAGTGGACAGCTGACTGAGATAGGATTGAGGAATGTGCACTTTCTGAGGAATCTGATGGAATGGCAGAAGGTACTCCAATGTTACGCTGTATAAGCGACGAGCAATGCTGCTATTTTAATGTCTTATACAGTGTTTCAGTAATTAGTGGCATAAATGTGATTATGCAGGTGGAATATGACTTCGAGTTCTACAAGATGGACATGCCTGCTGACATTCCAGTGCTAGTGTTGTCCAGTGCCAAATCACGGTTGTTTCCAGCAGATGTTATAATACCTTTCAGGCCCACCGTGACTTACTCATGCCCGTTACTAGATCAGCCACAGGTGTCAAGCTGGCGGTTCTATCTCAATGCGGCTAAGTCAAAAGATCATGCAATTGAGCCATGCATGCAGAAGGTGAGGGATGTTCAGGTAGATTGATGTTACCCTCCGGTATTATGGGTCTTGTTCAAACAGTAATGATGCCACTGTCTATCTCCTAGATTTTGGAAGATGACCTTGTCAATGCTAGGCAAGATGATAGATCTCTTGGTCCGGAAGTGTTCCACAGGTATGATCTACTTCATAAAGCTTTTCTCCAGCGTTACTATCACGAGTAAACTTATTTTATGAATACGTGCTCTTGTGTGCTTTGCAGATGGCTTACTCTAGCCAGACTTTTATCAATTAGTTATGGTGATTCTACTTTGACCATGGAGCGCTGGCAAATGGTACGTGAGCTTGAAAGAAGGTTAAGCCAGAGGAAGGCCGGTTAAGCTTCAAGCTTCCATGTAAACTCATATTGTACATTGCACAGTAATTTGTAAATGTAATTAACGATGGGGAGGCGGGATGCTTGAAACAAGCAGTTCTTTCAAAGAATTGGCAGCAGTAAATTGGGCGACCTTAAATGAAATTGGACGAGGAGGCTGCCCCAGCAAATCCCTGGAACTTGGGTATTTTAAAAGGATGCAAATGAGATTCTTACATCACAACGTGCGGTCTATGTGCATGGCATTTGTGACTTAGAATCTTTTAATAATGGGCGTTCAGTTTTTCACTCCCGAGTCCTGTCTGTGTCATGTTATGATCGTGCAAAAATCGCAGATTCTCGGAGGATCTGTAAGGACGCTAATCGTCATCTGAATCCTGTGGTTTGATGAGCAAAGTTTAATGACAGAGTACTCTCTGAGTGCCTATGCCTCGGTTGTAATATTAGATTGGCATCAAAGTTTTTGGTCTCTCCCTTTTGTGGCGCTATTATTTCAAAGGTTCTTGCTTAATGTTTTCCGTTTGTACTGCCAACCAGTTAGATAGTGGACCTGCAGTCTGTAAACAGGTTGATATCCATTTCTCGCTCTTATAAAGAGATATTGTCTTGTATTCGCGTCTTGCTAATCGCCCTTTCCTCTGTTATTGCCTCATCGAATATGCGAAATCATACGTGGTGTTCGAAGGTCTGTATTCGGATTTCTTGGGGACATTGGTTGTTTCTGCTGAGGCCAATGTGCGCCGGGATTCGAGGAATCACACATCGTGACCGGTTTTAAGATTGGTTTCTGTTGAGGGCAATACGATGCTGTATTGGGACATGAAAAAAGCCAACAAGCCCACTTGCGATTCACAGAACAGTTTTTGATGGGAGCAACAAATCTACTAATGGAGATTACTAAGAACTTAAGAAGATTCAGAAACCGAGTGTTTGGGCGGGAAAGAGTACCGGCAAAGACAACTCGCGTTTGGTCTGCAGGAAATCTAGTCTGGACTGTGCATGCGGGTTAAGCGAGAGGGGGTGAGGACGAGACCACACAACTCTGCACGGCCCGAAGTATAGGAGGCTGGAGCGGATGGTGAAATGGAGGTTGAGACAGACGCCACTCGGGTAAAAGTCAAGGCGCCTGGTTACTTTCTTGGATGGAGTTTGAGACATAATGCCACTCAGGTAAAAGACATGGCGCCTGATCTTCAAAACAGTAATGCAGGCTTTTGGCCTCTGACATGCTAAAGGTTAGCGATGCTAGGCGTCAAACTTTATTATCCCCAGCCAAGAAGGTGCCCAAGGGTGATATGGGATCATTTGCGAGGGATACCACCTCTCTATTGCTGGTTTATATTTTTATCTCATGGGCGTGGGCAAGGAGGCCTCGAGGGATCAGGCCCTTTGAAGACGAATTCTCTAAATGGCGTTTCAACACTTACAAGGCATACTCGCAAAGTCTTGTTTGCCGCCTTGTCGGTGGAGAGGGATTGGGTTCTCTTTAATACCTAACCCTAGCCTATCCCAAACTAAGGCATTTATGCTTTACTTCAAAATCAATGGATTTCATTGACTTGCATTTTGAAAAAATGATAACTGAATATACTTCAAAAGCAAAGGAAGTACTCACTTTTCAAAAGCAAAAAACTTGGGTTCAATTCCATGTACTAGGGTTCATCATTTTGAGATAGATATAAGGGTGCTAATTAATATTACTAAGCTGTGCAACACCTTCGAGCCAATCAATCACCTGTTGAATACACTAAGGTGAACCTCAAGTTATTTATCTACAAGCAAGCATCTACAAGGCTTAAAAATCAAACTTCACAAACCAAAGTGAACCCTCTTTATTTAGAATTTCAAGGGGGATGCAAAGCACTTTATCCAACATACAATAGCAATAGCTAGTAGTTTGGCTTCAAACAACATGGAGTTGGGAATGACACCCATAGAATGAGGTCACAAAGATCTGCTAAACTTTATACATTTCAAATAAGTAAAAGTCTACAAGGTGCGACATGCCACTTTTCTTTCCAACTTATTAAACATGTAACCACCTTCATGTTTGGATGCAAATATGGAGATGTAATATGTGAAGTATTTGTTTGTCATTATACAACATTACGTGTCTTAGGTCTCAACCTTCCATCATTTAAGAGGGTGAATACTCTTGGTCACCATAGCTTGGGGTGTATACTTTGTTGCAGTCACTCATTATTTGATTCTCAATCAACATTGGTAATACCATTTCATGCTTAGCTACTTTGGCTATGTTTTTTTGGTATTTTATGTTTATTTCTTGTATTTTCAGCTTAATGGCTTGTTGTGGAAATTAATTTCTTTCCATTGGTATCGAAGCATGGATTTTCATTTATAAAAAGTCATTTTCATGTTAAATTTGGTTATAGTTTAGGCATAGAGTAATTGGGAGACAAGAATTAGCTACAGGATTTTGGATTTTTATTTATAAGAAGTCATTTTCATGTTAAATTTGGTTATAGTTTAGACTTAGAGTAATTGAAAGACAAGAATTAGCTACAGGATTTTGGATTTTTATTTATAAAAAGTCATTTTCATGTTAAATTTGGTTATAGTTTAGGCATAGAGTATTTGGAACACAAGAATTAGCTACAGGATTTGATTCAATTAAAATTGTGACTAGTTAAGGGCTTTGCAGTAAATCGTGATTAAATTTGATGATCTTGAAGAATGTTTGGAGAAACAATGGCAAAATCATGGTCATTTTAGTGGTATGCGGTCAATTTTGGGGTATTTTGAAGGATAATGAATTTAATTGAAGCCTAAATAAGGTTTGGAGAGGTTAAACCGTGGTTATTTTTTTGGAACAAGCTTATTTTTTCTTTCTCAAGCTTTCTCTTCAAATTGCCATGGAGGAAATTACTCATCTCTCTCTCCCATTGTTTCTATCATCTATGACACCTATATAGGATCAAAGTAGGTATCCTTAGCTTCAGATTAAACATTTATTTGCTTGGATTTAATGAGGGATTCATCACGTGGTTGAGGGAGCATGCTAGGTTGATTGGTGGTTACAAACTCTTCCACAAGGATTTTTGGAGCACAAAGGTGATGTACAACGCATTAATGACATTCTTTCTTTCATTCAAGATTGAAGCTCTTTAAACCTTAGCCATGGTTGAAACTGTATAGTATGAAGAATCCTCCAATTTCTTGAAGATCTGGTCTCTTCTTGG
Source organism: Lygodium microphyllum (assembly GCF_053477565.2). Classification (NCBI taxonomy): domain Eukaryota; kingdom Viridiplantae; phylum Streptophyta; class Polypodiopsida; order Schizaeales; family Lygodiaceae; genus Lygodium; species Lygodium microphyllum. Next base: position 124,017,981 of record NC_141152.1, on the reverse strand, counting down.
CTCCTATTAGCTTCTTAATAGCAAGAGCAAGCATCTACATTAAGCATTGGATCGACATTGAGGAGCTTTCAAACAAGATTGAAGCATTTTTTAAATCTTAGATTAGGGAATAAGGGCAGCCATCAATCTTTATTAAATCTTGCTTTATTGAGGCTTCAATTCATGGGGCTTTTGTTGTTTACAACCTCGGGAAGGTTCAATTGAAGGTATTTTTTAAAGATTGGGTTTACATTGAAAAAAAATTTCAACTTTGAAAGCATTTTCAGCCTCTTGAACATGATAATGTCTAAAATTCATAGAATCCATGATTTCAATGAGAATTTGCATTCATTAAAGCTCAAAGGATCTTCTCCAACAAGCTATTGTAGACTTCCATCAAATCATTGACTTCTTTTGATTGCATTGGAGCAGTCTTATTGATCGGGAGCTTAAGATTATATGGGAGCAATCATATTGGACAAAGCCTTTTTGAAGTTGGTCTTATAATCTAAAATCTTGGTCTATTGATGGTGGTTTATGCTGAATGTTGATTGGTTGGATTCATCTATTACTTTCCATCAACATTAAAGAGGTAATTCTATTGCTTTCAACTTAATCTCTCTTTTTATCCAATTGTTGAGCCAGTCCCATTGTTCATAAGAGAGTTTGAGTGTAATAAAACCTCTTAATTCCTATTGAAAGCATGTAGAATTCAGCCCAGGATTGATTATGATTGCTTGATGAGTTTCTTTTTTGCCCATTCAAATGTTGAAGCTCAATTGATTGTTACTCACAGTCTACTTGACTTGGATTTTTGTTGGATGATTGAACATTGATGCTATAGGATTGAAATAATAATGAAAATGGTAAGTGGGAACATTGTAAAAGTAGCGAGTCACTGCAAAAGGGTAATGCCCTATCCATAGCCCTTTCAATTTAGTCATTTTCTAATGCCTAAAGGATTTTTCAATCAATGTATAGCATTTTTGTTTGATTAGCCATTAGAATGTACTTGCCATGTTGGTTCCCGCGAGGAAAAGCGGATGCTAGACGAGTCGGGAAAACAAAAGAGAGGTTATCCTCCCTTCTTGATTAAGACTTGGAAGGGGTGCACAACCTGGCTTGAGGTGGAACTTTGCACACCCCTCTTATTTTGGAGCCCATGCAATTCTTAAATTTAGGTGCAGGTATATTCTCCATTATCAGAGTTTGGCACTAGTACAACATTGATCAGCCATATTTAGGGTTCCAGAAGTGGTTGAAGGACCATTGGAAGAGGTGCAAGGCATCTTCTATTTTCAGGGTACCTATAGGTGTTGGACAGAGTTTTTACAAATAAAACAACATGTATATACCAATCTACAGGTTATTCTTAAGCCCTATAAGTGCCCCATAACCCTCTCTTGGTTGGTACAGTGGTTTACAAGAGTTTCTTCTACCCAAGGTATTTCTATAGGGTCAAACAGAGTACTTATAGGTGGTGGACAAGGTGTAGGAATTTCTTGTTTAGACTTGAAGATTCAACCACAACGAATTTTGTCTTGATCCAAATTAGGAACTTGATAGCTTCATTCAAAGGGGATTCTAAGCTTTGATTTAAATCAAAAAGTTTGGTGATTCGATATCGGGAGCTCAAGTGATTGTTGATTTTTTGACACTATGTATGTTGAGATAGCACCCAAACAGCATATAGAGGGACATTGTTTGACATTGTTCCACCCAAAGTATCCAACCCAAGTCTATATCTTTTGAAATATGGTACATCTCCATATAACAAGCTTCCCATAGAGCTATTAAGCATTGGGATTGGTACCATATTTTGAGAGAAACAAGGGATTAAGTGACAAACTGCTTACTATTACATTATTATCTCCTAGCGGCTAGGAATAAGAAGGAAGATCCCATTATTGAGGCATTGAATGATGGTGTTGGAGACTTTCAAGAGGATCAAAATTACACAACTGAAGTCCATAATGTTGATCAAATAAATGAAGAATTAAGCATTGGGATTGCTTATAGCACACATCAAGGACAACATGGCATACATGAAGAGCATGCAGGGAATGATTATCTCCTACTATCAAAAGAGTTGGGACATGTCAATGAAGGCTTTTCTAAGATTTTGAAGGCTTTGACTGAAGGCTTAACACATATGAATCAAGGTTGGTTACAAGGGATGGCACAAGTAAACCAAGGAATCTCAGATTTGTAGCAAAGCAACAAATCTTTATTTCAAGAGCTCATCTTCGCCATAAAGGAAATTGGAAGCAAGCCACAAAGAGAACATCAAACTATTGAAGACTCCCATGCAATTCCCTTTGTTGGTAATCCTTCCTGTCCAAGCAACGAGAAGTCTCAGTCAGTTATGCACACTTTTGAAAGGGGAGAACCATCTAGAGTGAGGGGCAACCATCATCCTTCACAAATTCATGGCATTCATATCCCTTGGCCACCATAGCTTGGGATGCATACCTTGTTGTAGCCACTCATCATTTGATTCTCAACCAACATTGGTAATACCATTTCATGCCTAGTCATCTTGGCTATGGTTTCTTGGCATTTTATATCAGTTTTTTGTATTTTCAGTTTAATGGCTTGCTGTGGGAATTAGCTTCTTTACAGATTTTATAATAAGTTTTAAGTTTAAATTATATTATGTGTTTTTAAAAATATACATACACATTCATTCAATATCCCCTCTCCCCCCCCATAGTCGATTGGTGCTTACAATGTTGGAGAAAAGATAACATGCAAGTGGAAGGTTCTTATCCAGACTCCAAATGCTTGCTCTTTGTTCAAGCAATTTGGTCATTTTGCTTATTCTTGCATGCAGAAGCAAAAGATGGAGGGAATGGCCATCCATCAATATGTGGCTTAAAGGTTGCATTTGAAGGCGAGGTTGCATTAGAAGTTTGAAGGTAGTGACGTATAGGCCAAATCCATTATTACTTCAACGGAGTTCGCAAACATAGCATTTAAAGAGCCAAGTGGGCAGTCAAAGAGATAAGAAGCTACCCAATAGTGATAGTTGGGTTGGTTACACACCAAATGACAGTCCACTTTGTAAGTATTAACCAATCAAAGTACTTTAGGGGTTGGGTGTTTGCAGTCTTTTACATTGGAGAGGACATGACTTGTTTATTTGCTGAACATGTGAACTCCCTATCTACTTTTGGAACCTGTAGTCTCCCTTGCCCAGCTTGTAAAGTGAGACAAGGGTGCACTTTTTACATTTGCAACCAATTAAATAATTTATAAACTTATTATTTTTTTTGTTTTTTTACCAAATGTGTCTCTTTGTGTAAAGGCTTTGTGCCCATGTTTGTGCTTGGTTCTGAAACTTGCATGTCCACACTTTGGGCAAGGGTTGGGTATTTGTTATTTGGTGTGTAAGGAGCCTTAGAAATCTCTCATTAATTGACTCTAACAAAGCTCCTATCACACCTGAGTGACCACAATACCAAAAAGTTGATAAAATGGTAGATCGACCACAATGTCAGAAAGGTGTATTCCACACACAAGACCAATGGAGCTAATATGCTAGAAGGTATTTTTGAGGCAACACTCATTTTGGCTAGGGGTTCAACAACAATCAGTGTGGATTCGTGAGCTTGATGCACAAGACGATTTGTTTTAGAGGAGGTACATGTTCCCTTACAATGCTTTCTAGCAAGTGCTTCCACATTGGCCAGCTCACGGAGATAGCAACAAGGTCCACCTACCCATGAAGTTGGAATGAGGACTAAGTTGTGTGCACTTGTGCAGCTTGCGAGCACTTTTGGTACGGGGGGGTCCATAGTGTGAAAGTGTCATCACATTGCTGTTGACAAAATAGCCATAAGGCTCCAGCCCACATGCATATCCATTCCTTTGAAGGAGTGCCTTCGTAATATCATGTAGACTTTCAAACCTCGACACTTTTCCTAATATGTGTATGTTCTACATGTTCCCGATGCTTGCAGGTTGGAGAGATGAAGAAACTGGTGGAGGAAGGAAAGGTGAAAGACCTAGGCTTTCCTGGAGTGCCACAACCGAAGCTTGCAGATGGGATTGATAAAAATACGACGATCCGGACATGTACAACACCCATAAATCTTAGTCTGCCATTGCAGCAACAACACGAGTGAAAAAACACACATGTTCTGCCTGTCCGGTGAATCTGGCGGAAGCGGAGTATGTGTATAGACAAACCCTCTCAAGAGAAGCTTCGAAAGGGACATGAAGAAAGGAAAATCCATCTGTGCGGAAACTGATGGTTGCAGTGCAGGGTCATGTGGTAGTATCATGGCGTGATGCAGTGTTCTGCTGATCAAGCCATCACCTCCACCAGCACAGACGGATGAATTTACTACGATCAAAATCCCGTTTTGCTTTGCCCTCCTTTCCTTCTGTTGTAGTCTATTTCCAGAGTTAAAAACTGCAAGTTGAATTTAATGTAATACAAGTTACTAAGTTGGGGTGCGCATTGCCCGTGCAAGTTGCTAGTGCCTAACAATAAGGTGATTATTGGTGATGTGAGAGAGAGAGAGAGGCAATCTATTTTTGAAAGATTTTGATATCAAGAAACAATTGCTCAAGCCTCACATTAATCTTCAGATGGCAATGGCCAAGTACACTTGTGCAATGGAAAAGAAAGCAAAGCCAATTCCATTGTACATTGCATCCATAGATGATGCAAATAAGACAAGGATCATCACTACCATGAAACTAATCCATTATGTTATAAGAAGGACAACTCAATAGCCTCATTTGAAGATCTTTGTGACTTGGCTATGTCTCTAAATGTTCTAAATATGTCAAGGACTACAGAGTACTCTTCTTATACAAGTTGGTATGCAGGCATTGAGTTCCTTTTGGCAATGTCAAGTCTGTTGGGTACTTCACTCACGCCTCACTTACATCTATGCTCACATAGGAGTGTCAATGATCAGTAGGACATTGGGGCACTTTTTACTCTCAATAGGAGAGGTTTTTTCACCCTAGACTTATGGTATTATTTCGTATGTGCTTATGACACTTACGAGCACTTACCATGTTCGGGTGTGAACACCCCCTACAACTCTAAGGTTTAAGGGTTGTACCTTGTACTTTCAGTCTTTTGCATTGGGTGTCGTGCTTCACTCTCATACTGTCTACTATTCTCTGTGTTGAGCTTCGATCCTACCTTCTTTTTACATTTGGTATCAGAGCATTGGCTCTACTATTCTCTGTGTTGAACTTCGATCCTACCTTCTTCTTAGATTTGGTATCAGAGCATTGGCTATGCTCAACTCAACTCAGCTCAGTCTTTGGGAGCTTCTGGCTTAGTCCAACACTGTTCCTTGTCACCATTGTTCCCCCCCCCCCCCCCGGCGGTTAGTTTCAGCACTAGTTGTAGCAGCTCCACCTATTTTCTGGAGCCGTCTAACCTTGCCCCTATAGGTTCCTGCCTTGAGACCAATGTCCGCTTGGACTAGTGCTTGCCCCTATGCTACGCCACCTGCCAGACTCTTACACGCCTTGCCTGTGTCTGCCTTCAGTGCCGCCAACAGTTGCCCCAGCGTTCTACCCTGCGACGCCTCTGTTCAGGCCTTGTCAGCTCCTTCGGCTCCTGCCAAGTCAACTTCAAGCGTTTGATGCCTCCTGTCCGTCCCTGTGCCACGTCCATTGCTATGCCGCCCATCACCCGTCAGCACCATGATGACCATCCCTCTGACCTGACATGCGCCAGTGGTCAGTGACAACCAATCATTATGTCAGGCATTTCTTTAAAAAATTAATCATTTTATTCCAGAAATAAATTTCTGGAAAAGGGGGTTCCTACGCAGCAGGCAGAGCATTCAGAAACGTGTCTGGGACACATTGGATGCAAATTTGTGGCTAAATTGATTAGACATTTTGGGGCTTTTATGTTTTTAAAGGACATTGGCACATGTATTGCAGTTAAGTCATTGATAGATTGTTTTGAACAAATTTGGGGCAAGAAATTTTGGGGATTTTGCTAGTACAGTGTTGCTGAACACTAATTGCACCTTGAATTGCGTGTATTAAAGACAGCTTTGACAAAGGACACCTTTGCATACTAATTGCAGAAATTTATTTCCTACAATTTTTGGAAATGTTCAAATTTTTAGTTTGGTCCTGCTTGGACATTGCTTTTTTGCATTTTTTTTGGTAACTAATAATCATGGCAAATCAGAGAGGAGATGTCTTCACCTATGTATCCAAGGACAGATTGGATGGAAATAACTATTCACTTTGGTCCTTCATGATGAAGAATATACTTGTGGCAAAAAATCTTTGGGATTATGTCAATGGAGAAAAAACTCGACCTAGAGTTGTGGCTCGAGCTACTCCTCCTTCAGGAGGACGTGTACAATGGGCACCTCAACCTCCTCCACTTCAGCCACTTCCACAAAGATCAATAGCTCAAAAAGCATGGGATACACGGGATGCACACGCTTTTTCGCTGATTGCATTGGCAGTTGAGTGATCAATCATGTTGCGAGCAACGGATGCGTGGTTTACGCATAGCGAATGGAAGAAGCTCCCTCTTTCACTCTTTTACTCATAAAATTGCATACGACTCATGAGAAATTGAAAATAGACTAAAAGTGAGGGTACAATAAGATGAAGCGACTCAAGATTGGGTTCAATCTCCCCCCGACATGAAGTGGGCAGCTCCCTTTATGCCGTATTTATAATAATATTATGAAATCTTCTTTGCCCAAGATTTAGGCCCTTTACAATCACTCTTTGCATAAAGAGTTTGAGTGAACTGAAAAAGAGATAGAGTAATCTGAATTAATGGATGCTAGCAGTTGTGTATTCCACAACTCTCTACAACCATTAATATTTTATTGGATATATCTTTTAAAAATCTATTTTGCTAATAAATATTTATATAGAGGCTATGCATACGCTTTATAAGAAATAGCGGTGCATCTAATACAATAGTCCAATAATTATCAAATAAATTCTTGAGGAAATAATCTTTAAAATGTTTACATGTGGCGTGCCTTTCCAATTCTCCTTGCTCTATACATCAGCTGCCAAAAATGCAAAAAATCATGTTAGAATAATAACTAACTGAATAATTGCAGCTAGCCACATAAATCAATTAATTTAGAATTCCATACAATAATTAGTTCACGAAGACATTAATACTTGTGTGGATAAAATTGTACCATTTATTTTCACACTTGCATTGACGCCCGGAAAGGATAGGCGTCCCCATCGACCTTCCGCCTAAGACAATTCCTAGGAACGTGCCTCGCATTGATGGAGAACCATTTAAGGCGCACATCAACTTCATTAATCCATACCAAGAAAGCTTTTGATTGTTTACACCAAGCTCGCTTCGCCTGTGTATGACTAATAATTGGAAATAATTTGGTTTTTGTTAATCCTTCGAGTAAAATTTGTTTACCTTTGTGCTCAGTGTGCATTGAGTGTGTGTTGTAATTTATATTGGGGTTGAATTGGTGACGCCATGGCATTCCTAGAATTATGTCAACAGATTGCAAAGGTGCTACTAAAAAAAATCACTTTTCCTTATAAGATCCAATACAAATTTCTAAATTATGAACTTCTTTAGTACCATTATATTGTTGTCCTAGAAATGCAGCCTTAATTTTATAGGCAGATGGAATAGTTTTAAGTTGTGAGTTTTTAACTACTTTTTTTGAAACAAAATCATGAGTACTACCATCGTCATGCAAGACAGTCATATCGTTATTATTGATTTTACATCGCATCTTTAATAAGGCATGCATAGAAATTTTACCAGCAAGGTCTTCTGGTTTGTTAGAATTTTCACTGATAAGTGTGGCCTCATCGAAGTCGGGCATTACTTCAAGGTCTTCGTTGGATTCTTCAGCTCTAAGAAAATTTAGATGCGCCGTGGGTTTCTTGCAATCACGGGTGTTGCCCATGGGACAATGACTCGCAATATGACTAGGACGCTTACAATTATAACAAATTACATTTTTGAAAATGGCGTTGGAGACACTTGGGTTAAAATTTTTAGGTTCACCAGATTTAGGTAGATTAGGAGATTTAGAATTGGAAACTGATTGACCATGATTATTAAGAACATTTCGCATCCATGGCCGTCGGGTAAAACGATTCTTTCCGTATTGAGAATTGAAGTTACGGAAAGAATTAAAACAAAAGTTGTTACCATTGGATGCCGAAAATTGCCTTTTGTCTTTAGACTGCTTCTTTTTAGCGTCGTAAGCTAGAGATATGGCTTCATCCAGGTTATTGGGCTTGAACATGTTAACTTCGGCTTGGATGGATGGAATTAAGCCGGACATATACTTTCTCTTGAAGGTAGATTCGGCCACTGGCTCCACCATTTGGAGCTGCAAAAGAGAGTGCTCCAAAATCTTTATGTATATTGAGGGATAGACTCACGTTCTCGTTGCATGAATAGATCCCATTGTTGTTGCATACAGAGCTCGAATTGTGCAGGGAGAAAATTTCCAAGAACCTTCTTGCGAAAGTCATTCCATGTGAGAGGACGATCAATGCTTTTATGCGTGACATCCCACCATAATGCAGCTTTCTTAATAAAATAATGAGATACACATTTAATTTTATCGCTTTCTGAGTATTTCTCATTGTCAAAATAAGCTTCGAACTGACTTAACCATGACAGAAGTTTGCGACCATCCTTAAGACCATCAAAAGAATTAAATTTGAATGTACGCTTGCTTATCTTGGACTCCTTTTGACTAGCGTGGACATCCAAAGTAGCGTTGATGGCGCGGACTAGGTTGTCGTCGTTGGTAGAAATTTCAGTGTGGCAGGACACTTGAGGGACTTCAGTTCTTACTCCAGTTGTACACGGTGTTGACGCTCTTCTTCAAGTTGCATGGATATTAAATCCATATGCTGCTCCAGGGTTGGCTCAGGAAGTGGTGATGTAGAGTCGAAATTGGCCATGATTGCTTGATGGAGAAATCCAGAGATTTAGGATGCCTTGCAAGTGAAAAGACGCCTTGCTTGTCGTTGAAGAATTTTGGCGTGTAAGACCAAAATTTTAAACGGTCTTTGGACAAGAAATTATGGATGAAAGTAGGCAAGAAATGCGGGAATTTTTGATGGAAATTTTGTGAGATTTATAAAGCAGGAAAGAACTGCACGAGAACTGCCTCTATGGAGATAGTCGGTTGTGACTTGTGAAGATTTGTAGAGTCTATGTATGACACGGAGTAAGAGAGGTTAAAGTTGATCAAGTAAGTTAGTAATGTAACTTCCTTGATAAGGCTTTTAAGCCAAAAAAAAAACTTGACATTTTTGGACAAAATGATGTTGTGGATGCTGCCATGGCGTTTAAAAAAAAACGGCTCTCCCTCCCTCCCCTCCCTCCCATGGATTCAAAATAGAGCTTAAGCTCTTGCTTAAGTTTTAGCTAGGCTTTTATTTAAGCTTTAATTAAGCTTACTCATCACATGTAAGCTTCAACTCTTCAAGAAATATGGTGCCATGATGTAGGAGTGGGTATTCTTCAATGTCTGGAAAAATCGCAGAATTTCTTGACTGTGATAGAGGGGTTTGGGGTTTTGAAGGCTTGGGAATCCAGCCGTGTAGTCAGTTTGTGATGAGATGGACCGTAGAGCCCGTTTGTAGCAGAGGGCTCGCCTTCACGCCAGAGGATAGGCGATTGAAAGCCCAAGAGGTGGGCTGGGCTCTGATACCACTGTTGTGAGCAATGGATGTGTGGTTTGTGTGTAGCGAATGGAAGAAGCTCTCTCTTTCTCTCTTTTACTCATAAAATTGCATACGACTCATGAGAAATTGAAAATAGACTAAAAGAGAAGGTAAAGTAAGATGAAGTGACTCAAGATTGGGTTCAATCTCCCCCCAACATGAAGTAGGCAGCTCCCTTCATGCCGTATTTATAATAATATTATGAAATCTTATTTGCCCAAGATTTAGGCCCTTTACAATCACTCTTTGCATAAAGAGTTTGAGTGAACTGAAAAACAGATAGAGTAATCTGAATTAATGGATGCTAGCAGTTGTCTATCCCACAACTCTTGTTTACCGCAGCATAGAGGAGCGGGAAATGGAAAAAAGGAAATACCAAAAGGCGCAGGACAAAAGGAAGAAAAAGGCACCTTAACCGGTAACTAGACCCTGAAAAAATTAAAAGCACGGGCACGACCCTCAAGAAGTCTTAGAGTCGCCCAAGGAAAGTAAAAGATTAAAAAGCGCACCATTAAGTGTGAAAGTGCTCCCGAATCCTTGTAAAAGAGCGCCAGGCTCACTCCTGTGCAAATTGTATGCATTACTTGGGAATAGGATAGATTAGAACGGTGGGAAATGAGAGATGGGCCTAGGCTAATGGCCGGCCATGTAAAAAAGGGGATGATCGCCCATGAAAAGTAGGCCATGTATATAAAGTTCAAAAAGTGAATGAGAAGATCATTCTTGTGTGTGGCCAAAGCTTCTTCTCCTTCTTCTCTTGTTTCTTGCCTTCTTGCTTGTGCTTGAGAGAGGGATTGAGAGAGTGTGAGGGAGTGAGGGAGTGATTGTGTGAGAGTGAGGGATCTTGGAGAATAAGCTCTCCATCTTCTCTCTTCATCTTTCCCTCCTCTCTTCTCTTCTCTTGTCTCACGCGTGGCTATGGAGGATGAAGCTCATAGGAGAGGGATTGAGGTTGCTTGAGCTTGCCTCAAGGATCGTGGAGCTACTGGTGTGCAAGAAAGAGGAGGGTACTTGATCGAGCATCAAGGTAAGCTCACTACACCCGTAAGGTAGGCATTGTACGTCGGCTATGTGAGAGGTAGCCATGGCCGCTCGGTTCGAAACACTTGAGTAATAAGTGGTCCGTAGGTCTCGGGGTAGAGCTTGTAGCTCCCCTTTATTTTGGTTCCGTTGTCGGGACCGATGGAATTGAGCCTTGAGCGCCGCGCGCATCAAATCGAGCATAGAAGTAGGGTTTGCAGCTCGAACCGGTGCTCGAGATAGCTAGGAGATTTAGGAGGCTTTAATCCGTGAAACAAGTAAGTGTTTTGGTTTGTTGGAAGCATTAGTATAGGACTATCATTCTGCATCTCTGTTTTGCATTTTGGCTGCACTAGATTAAGGTTAGATTAGGTTAAGAAAAGAGAAAACAGAAGGTTTTGGCTGCTGCTAGAAACAGGGAAACAGGGGACCAGATTCAACGATTCTGGGTGTCATCGATTTGTGCTACTCCAGGTGAGTCTGGTGCTTCTTAGTAGTGCCCTAATCATATCTGGAAAGTCTCTTGTGATTGTGTGTAGCAGGCGTCAAGTGGGATTGAAACGCGTTGAAATCATGCCTGCCGCCAGACGCAGTCGGACCAGGTCTCAGTGGTCCGATTCCCAGAATCGGACCACCCGAGTCCTGGAGTCGGACTGCGTGCTAGTCGGACCATCCAACATTCGGATCGGACCAAATAATTTTAGAATTGGACCCCACTACCGGATCAGACAGTCTGATCGGACGTGCCACGTGGCACTCGGACCACTGTTCGACTGCAAGAATCGGACCCTCTGACTACTAGAGTCGCACCAGCCCTGTCCAATTCTGGGAATCAGACCATCCTGCCAGAAGAAAAAATAAGGATCTTTAGTTGACCCTGCCACAGACCTGACCCCCAGGATACAACCCTGAATACCCCCAAGACCCAGTTTGACCATTAGAACCTCAGAGACCAATTGAACTTAGAGCAGAATAGAAACCGCAGCACAGACCTTCAGAAAGACCATAGAATAGCCGGGAACCGAGCTTAGAACTCAAATCAGGCTAAGAATGTGGAGAGAAACAGAGTGGAGTTCGCATTAAACACTTTCTGCATCAGCACTTCACTCTTGTGTTCCACTAAGTTTGCACTGCAAGAAAAGAGAAAAGCCTGTTTTCGCACCAAGCACCACGAAAGCACTAAGCATAACGTGTGAATAAGGATTGCAACTACTTTCAAATAACAAGGAACACATCAGGATATCTAATAACATTAAGAAACTCACTAGTAGGAGAAGACCCCAAGACTTAGATAGGTGCCTGAGTGCCCTACTAGTAGGACCTGGAGAAGACACGAAGACACGGAAAGCAACAATATAGAGGATTGAACGCTGCCGGAGCTGCTTGGATTTATTGACAACCTCGTGGAGCTGGAAGCAGAAACAATGTCGGGATCAAGAGGCGAACAAGGAGAGGACCAATTAGACTTAGGAGAATTTCCAACCTCAGTCCAGGAACTGGTCCACAACTACGATCTACTCACTAGGACAGTGATCCAGGGTAGACCTGTAGAGAAAGTGGTAGCAAACCTAGAAGAAGAGAGAAGAGCAATCAAGAGAGCGCTAGAAGGCATAATTGCCTACAACCATGAGCAAAGGGCTAGAAGACTACAGCAAGACGTAGATATGTACGAGGCTAGACGAGTGCTAGACCTAGCTGGAGCGGCCAAATCTGGACCGAATGTAGAGAGGGAACGGACAACAGAGGCTGACATGACATTGAGCGAACTGGTAGCAAAGCGACTCTTGGACAATACGTCCGTTGAAGAGAGCGCTACTGCCCTAGCCATCGCGCTATTATCGGGATTGGGAGTTACGCAAGGGGCTAAAGGGTAGGCTAGAATCCCCATCGTAGCAAAACAACTAGCTAGATACGAACCTAGCAGTGACCGTATAGCTTCATGGAGCAGTTCGAGCAAGTATGTGAGGCAAACGGTCTTACTGACCCTGCGCAGCGAGCTCAAGCTTTCGGCCTGTGCTTAGGCGATAAGGGGAGGACCTGGTATTCTAGTCTAGATGATGCAGAACGTACGAACTTTGTTCGCCTTAAGGGCCTCGTCATCAAGAGGTTTTCGAAGGCAGGGTATTCGGATAACCTCATCGTTAGGTTGATGAATATCAGTCAAAGGGAGAAGGAAGACATTAGGGATTACGTCACTCAGGTGCGTAGCCTCTACAAGAGAATCCCTGCCAATGAGCGACCTATCGAGAGGGCAGTATCTACAGTGTTCATGAACGGGATTCGGAGTGAGGAGCTCTACAAGGCTTTGGCCAGTAACTCCACCTTGCAATGAGATGTGCTAGCTAGAGTTTTCGAGGAGGCAATATGCGTAGATGATCAACTCAAGGAACGTAGCATGAGGACTACCAACCGAGAGAGTGCAAGCCAGAGGGACCCTGAGAGATCAACTACTTCGGGGGAAAAAGCAACTGCTAGTGTGCAGGATAATGGAAAGAGTGTAGACCACGACCAGGGGATGACAGAAATGAGAATGGAGATTGCACGGTTGCAAAAGCTGGTAAGGAAGCCTGTGAGATCGCATGTACAATGTATATACTGCGGTGGCAATCACCTCCCAGTTGAGTGCCAAGATCCTAGATCTCGGCCGTGCTCAAATTGCGATAGATTCGGGCATGATGTAGTGCATTGCAGAGTGTCGAGGAGATTCCTATATGCGTAGCAGTACAACCCTCCATACTTAGGTAATAGGCCACCCAATTTCTTTGGGAGGGGAGCCCAGTTAGCTCTCCCAGCACCGACTGACTCAAGACCTGCCGTATCTAGGCTGGAGATGAACCCAACTGGTATACCCAGACCACCAGGGCCTTTTGTAACCCACCCATCTAGCGATGCTCTTGTTCACTTTGTGGAGGAGCCTAATGAGGAAGAAATATATGTCAACCCGTACATATCCTATGACGAGGAGGGCAACCCAGTCATGCTGGACTATCAGCCGGTGCTGGTGATGGCTTTAGGAAGAGGAAGAGGTAGAGTCTTTGGAGGGCCAAGCCAAGATCCAGTCACATGCTGGACTTGCGTGTTGAGATATCGAGCTCCACTCGTGATACGCCAGGGTGACCATTGTGTATTTATGTCACCGACTTGTCAGTTGTTGCAGACGCGGTTGGTACACTACCCATGAATAATAGCTACATGATAGCTATCCTTATCTACTCTAGTTCGTGGCTCAGTTAGTATGCCACCTTAGTTAGTTGAGTTTGGTTTGAGACCCATATATAGGGTTCTTGTATTTCTTTGTACTAGAGTTCTTTTGGCTTATACAACTAAGAAGAGGAAAACTGTTTTCAGCCTCCACCCTTGTGTGTATTCCCCCATTGTGAAAGCAAGAAAGCTTCAAGTGAGACTTCTTCCTTCTCTCCCACAATCTTGACATGGTATCAGAGCCTTGTTCGTGGTAAGGAGCTCAAGAAAGAAAGCCAAGCTCGCGGTGTTCTGGTAAGAGGAGCAGTGTTGCTTTCATTTTCTGTTTTGGGAGTAGATCTCTGCAGGCAGCACAGTCGGAAATTGCAAGAGTGCATTGTCTCAGGTTGAGACGCCCTTCGCGGTGAAGCAAGAAGGCAGTATATGCTGCGGGGGAGGGCTTTAGCCTTTGGCGACCTTATTTTTTTGATTTGAGGCCATTTTGGGCCCTGTTTTGGAGGCGGAAGTTTTCTGCACGCACTCAGGAAAAGGCCCAGTTTTATGCTGTGCAGCCACTGTTCTACAGGTTGGTGAAAAGTTACTGCAGAAATTGCATCGTATGCTTGTGCGCAGAGACATTGGGAGTTACAGAATCATCCCTGTTGCCTATTGATGCAAAATCGTCACTAGGAAGTGACTGTGTGGTCAAATACCACTTTCGCCAGTTTTGCAGATTTGCCCTTGTGAGGGTGACGCCGTGTTTTTTGCAGTGACATAATTTTTTTGCAGTTTTCTGTAATGGCGTCTGATTCTCTTTCACAGATTGTCACTGAAAAGCTTGACAAGAACAACTTCCAGGCATGGAAGTTTAGAATGACGAATTTCCTTATGGGAAAAGGATATTGGGAATTTGTTGTAGGAAATGAAGAAGAACCAGTTCTTCCTGATGTTCCCAATCAATAGCAAATGCAGGCATTCAAAGCATGGCATGAGAGAGCCAGGAAAGTTATGTACTGGCTGTCTATCAGTATTTCAGACTCTATGATTGTGCATATTCAGGATGCAAGTACGCCAAAGGAGGCATGGGATACCTTGTCAAAAATGTATAGCACAAATACGCAAGCCAGGAAAATGCAGCTCAAGCAAGAGTTGCATAATGTGTAAAAAAAAAAGAGCATCAATGACTACCACATGAAGGTGAAGAAGATTGCAGATGCACTTGCTTCCATTGGGTCACCAATGGAAGATGATGATTTAGTTTCTGTGACCTTGAATGGTCTAGGAAAGGATTATGCACAGTTTCAGACATCCATTTCAGTTCGCGAAAGATTTCCTGATTTTGAGGAGTTAATTGCTCTTCTAATTTCTGAGGAGCAGAGAAATGGTGGTGCATCTTCTTCAGGAGGAACTTCAAAAGAAGCTGTCTTCTACTCAAATGCTGGAAGAGGTAGAGGCAGAGGTAGAGGAGGCCGATTTGGAGGCCGTGGCAGAAATCAGAATATGCAGCAAACTCAAGAAAACCACTCCTATGGAGGAGGACGTGGTAACTCTAGAGGCAGGGGGAGCCAAAGAGGTCGTGGTGGATGGCAAAGAGGCCAAAATACAAACAGTAATGTTGAATGCGACTACTGTGGTAAAATGGGTCATATGGCTAAAGACTGCTATAAAAAGCAGAATGACATCATGAATGGAAAACTGCAACAAGGGAATTATGCATCTTCTAGTAGACAGGGTGATGACAGAAATGAGCATTTATTTATGGTGTAGCACATGAACAATTCTGTGACAAGTGCAGAAGAAAGCAATGGTGTATGGTATGTTGACTCAGGTGCATCAAACCACATGACAAGTCATGCAGAATGGATGGAGGATGGAAGGAAAATGGAAAAACCAGGATTTGTGGAGACTGGTGATGATACTGCACATCCTATTGTGCAGATTGGAAAAATTCCTTTGCCTATGCAGGATGGGAAAAAGAAATACTTGTCCGATATATTTCATGTCCCAAATATCACCAAGAATCTGGTTTCTGTTGGTCAAATGGTTGAGCAGGGCTTGCAGGTCAGATTTAATCCTCATGGATGCTTTGTTGAGGATATGAAAAATAAAGGTCGCTTGATAGCAAAAGGAAAGAAGAAGGGCAGAATGTTTACGTTGGATGCTGACATGTCTGAATTGAGTGCAGCAATGTTTGCTCATGGGACTGGTGTAGTTGCAGATATTGATATTTGGCATAAACGCATTGGTCATGTTAATGTACAACGACTTAAATCAATGCAGGCCCAAAATATTATTGCAGGTTTGCCAAAATTCAAGGTTGTAGAAATGCATAAGGTGTGTGAAGCCTGTCAGTTTGGAAAACAGGCAAGGAAACCATTTCCTAGACATGTTCAAGAGAGTAAGAAGCCATTGGAATTAATCCACTCTGATGTGTGGACAACTAAAGCTGCATCTCTTGGAGGCTGTCATTATTTTGTCAGTTTTATTGATGACTATAGCAGAAAAGTTTGGGTGTATTTTATGAAAAAGAAAAGTGAAGTTTTTGGGCATTTCAAAACTCTTAAAGCGATGGTTGAAAAAGAAATAGGCATGCAGATAAAATGCCTAAGGTCAGATGGAGGGGGAGAGTACCTCTCAAATGAGTTTGCAAGGTTCCTACAGGAGCATGGCATAAAGCTGCAATATTCATGTAGTCATACACCACAACAAAATGGAATTGCAGAAAGGAAAAACAAGCATATTGGAGAGGTATCTCGTGCCATGCTCAATGAAAAAGACTTGCCAGATTTTTATTGGGCTGAAGCAGTTGCTACAGCAGTTTACATAATGAACAGGACTCCCACTGCAGCAATACATGGAATGACTCCAGAGGAGAGGTATAATGGTAGGAAACCAGATATTTCTCATTTGAAAATTTTTGGTTGCATTGCCTATGTACATGTGCCAGATGAGTTGAGATCCAAGTTGGATCCAAAAGCTGAGAAGTGCATCTTTATTGGTTACTCTTTGGAGCAAAAAGGGTATAGATGCTATAACCCTTCTACTCGTAAGTTTACAGTGAGCAGAGATGTTGTTTTTGATGAGATGAGTAGCTGGTATAAACCAGTAAATGTGATTGATGATGTAGATGCACAAAATGGTAATGCTGCACAGAATTCACAGCAGCAGTCACAAAATATTAGTGGACCTTGAACGTCCTCTAGCAGTGGTTCACATTCTTCGCCATGGACAGGCAGATTGAGATCAGGAGAATCTTCTCAAAGTAATGCAGATAGTGGTATGCAGGTATCACGAAAAGGAAAAGAGAAGGTTGATCAGCCCATGTTTGATGTGAATGCATGCCACTCTTATGTGGATGGTGAATCCAGTGGCTCAGAACAGAGCATTGATGATGAGTTGGATATTCCTTCTATTGTTACACCTGGAGTAAGGAAGACCGGGGATATTTTGAGAGCACCTGGGAGTGAACCTACTTTGCGCAGGTCTACGAGAGCTAGGTGTCCTGTGGATAGGCTGAAATATGATGGATTTACAGCCATTCACTATGCATATATGGTCAAAGTGATACAGGAACCAAAACCCACTTCTTTTGAGCAAGCCTGGGAAAAGAAAAATGGGAGAAAGCCATGGATGAAGAAATGGATGCCTTGGAAGCAAATGCTACATGGGAATTGATACCTTTGTCTAAAGGTAAAAATGCAATGGGCTGTAAGTGGGTTTATAAGGTGAAGCACAATGCAGATGGTTCTGTGAACAGATACAAGGCAAGATTAGTAGTCAAGGGGTATGCACAAACATATGGCATTGACTATGAAGAAACATTCAGTCCGGTTGCAAGGATGGCAACCGTAAGAGCAGTCATTGCTATGGCTGCATCAAAGGGATGGTCTTTACATCAGATGGATGTAAAGAATGCCTTCTTGCATGGTGATTTGCAAGAAGAGGTCTATATGGAGCAGCCACCAGGTTATGTGCATGCTGTTCATCTTGAGTGTGTTTGCAGGTTGAAGAAAGCCTTGTATGGCTTGAAGCAAGCACCTAGAGCATGGTCTGACAAGATAGGACAGTATCTTGTCACTATTGGCTTTCAAATTTCCAAGGCAGATTTCTCATTTTATGTGAGAAAAACAGAGAAAGGTATTATGCTACTTGTCATTTATGTTGATGATTTGATTATGACAGGTGACAGTGATGAAGATATCCTTCATGTGAAAATGCTATTGAAGCAAAAGTTTGAGATGAAGGATTTGGGAGAGCTGCGTTATTTCTTGGGCATTTAGATGATTAGATCACCAAGTGGGATACAGCTCTTGCAGAGGCAGTATGGATTGGACATGCTGTCCAAATATGGGATGACAGGCTGTAAGCCTATTTCAGTTCCTTTGGAGCAGAATGTGAAGCTGAGCACAAATGCAGGTGAGCTTTTGGAAGACCCTACTATGTACAGACGCATAGTAGGAAGTTTGATTTATATGACTATTACCAGGCCAGATTTGAGCTATGCCGTTGGATTGGTAAGTCAGTTTATGCAGGCTCCAAGGAAATCGCATTTGGATGCGGCTAGACGCATACTTAGGTATGTGAAGTCCACATTGCAGTATGGACTATTTTATGAGACTGGGGTTCAGATACAGTTGCATGGATACACTGATGCTGATTGGGCTGGTAGTATTTCTGATAGACGATCTACCAGTGGATATGTGTTCTCTTTTGGGAGTGCTGCAGTCACTTGGAGCAGCAAGAAACAGCGTACAGTTGCCTTGTCGAGCACAGAGGCTGAGTACAGGGGTGCAGCAATGGCTGCATGTGAGGTAGCTTGGTTGCATAAGCTACTCTATGATTTGCATCAGTCTACAGATGGGCCAGTTGTCATTTATTGTGACAACATGAGTAGTATACACTTGGCAAATAACCCTGTCTATCATGCTAGAACAAAGCACATTGAGGTGCATTATCACTATGTGCGAGAAAGGGTTTTACTAGGTCTTATTGATCTAGTTTATGTCAGCACAGAGGATCAGGTAGCTGACATATTCACGAAGGCATTGGGCGCAGAGAAGCTGCCCAAGTTCAGAGACCTGCTTGGTGTGCAGGAATTGGGATTGAGCTCGAGGGGGAGTGTTGAGATATCGAGCTCCACTCGTGATACGCCAGGGTGACCGTTGTGTATTTATGTCACCGACTTGTCAGTTGTTGCAGACGCGGTTGGTACACCGCCCATGAATAATAGCTACATGATAGCTATCCTTATCTACTCTAGTTCGTGGCTCAGTTAGTATGCCACCTTAGTTAGTTGAGTTTGGTTTGAGACCCATATATAGGGTTCTTCTATTTCTTTGTACTAGAGTTCTTTTGGCTTACACAACTAAGAAGAGGAAAACTGTTTTCAGCCTCCACCATTGTGTGTATTCCCCCATTGTGCAAGCAAGAAAGCTTCAAGTGAGACTCCTTCCTTCTCTCCCACAATCTTGACATTGCGGCCACCCAGGCCACATTTCATCACGCTGCCCAGAACGAGAACAAGCTTACAAGGAAAAAGCGGATCTCCGATGCACAGAGTGTGGAATCACACATCTGTTTCTTGACTTTCCTAGGCGGAAGCCATCAACCAGCTCTGCCAACATGCCATCGGTGCCTTTGGGGCTTTTTGGAGTGGAAACCTTTGACAGTGAGGATACACCCATCCCACTAAATGTTATGACGCGAGCTCAAACAAAACAGGCAGGCATCTCTTTGCCAGGGCCAAGTAACCTTGACGCAACCTCAATAGGAAAGAAAAGCTGGAGGAGACGGAAAAAGAGAACCGATGCAAAGATAACTCTTAAAACCGAGGAAGTGACTACATTAGTAACGGGAAAGAGGGTCACAGACGCAGAGGCGGAGACCTCAGCTCCTAAGACAGCCGAGCTAGGGAGTGCCAAGGTAGGGGAATATCCCCATCCCAAATGACAGCTCGAGGCTATAGCTAAGGTCAAGGAGTGGGTCAAGGATGCCCAAAAGCACCTCAAGGATGTTGAACCCATATTAGAAGATCCTATTGACGATTTCTCCAGCGTGAGCACACCAGTGTCACCTTCAAAACCACAAGCTGCGAGCATACCTGCACCACTGGGGGCAACTCAGAAGCAAGGCCAAGGGGAAACTTGCCAGGGTAGACAGAACGCATGGCCTAGAAATGCTAGCCTCAGGGGAAGACAAGAGCCCATTAGCCTCCTCACAACCTTGTTGTCTACTCCAGTAACTCTAAGCTTGGAAGACCTGCTTAGGCAGAATCATTCCTTATGGCAAGAGTTAAAAGACTTGATGGAGGGACACACAGGACTTGTGGGTGCTGATCTGCAAGATCATGATGCGGTTACACAGAT
Source organism: Lygodium microphyllum (assembly GCF_053477565.2). Lineage (NCBI taxonomy): Eukaryota > Viridiplantae > Streptophyta > Polypodiopsida > Schizaeales > Lygodiaceae > Lygodium > Lygodium microphyllum. Next base: position 123,997,741 of record NC_141152.1, on the reverse strand, counting down.
CCCAAGTCTAACTCTACACTCAACTCCTAAGTCTTTGCACATCAATGCTTTTTGGGAAGGCACTGAAATGCATGCAATTTTACCTGTCTTAGCCTTAGGAGATATGACGCAAAAAGGAATTGTAGACACAAGCGCAGGTGTAAGTGTACTAAGCCATGCAGTCTTAGAGGCATGGGAAAACCCTCCTGTAGAGACTGCCAGGTTTAACATCACGTTAGCAAATGGAATGAAGGCAAGACCATTCGGGGTCTTAAAGAATTGGTCAGTAAGATTGCCAGTGTGCAGTTTTCCGTAAACTTCATTGTCATGAAGGGAGTGGATTACGACATACTATTAGGCCAACCTTGGATGAGGAATGCGCGTGTCATTGAGGACTAGGGCAATGGTTTGATTTTCCTAGGGAACAGAACTAGTGCAGTAAGGGTAGAGATGGACACTTGGAAGACGACCCTTGTTGACCTAGATGCCATCTCAGCTATGCTGAAAGGTGATACTCAAACGACCAAACCCTATGGATCACTCACTAAATATATTCCTTGCCCTGAGGATGAGAGGGATTGGATGCATGTTTTGGCAACCATTGGCCTACCATTCTCAGATGAGGAAGAACTATATCGGCAGGCTGCTAAAGCTGCAACCATGCCAATTGAGGAGCCAATTGTGCCACTCTGCATGATGGCAGGAAGCTCACTCAACCCAGGCAAACGAGCCTCGTTCCATATCCCCAACAACAAACTAGAGCCTCAGGAAATCGTAGAGTATCTGACCAATAAACTGGAAGGCAACTTGGCTGCTAACTTAAAACCTCTACGTGATCAATTAGCTAAGCCAGAATGGAAATGGACCAAGGTCCATGACCTGAATTTGTTATATAACTGGGCTTTAGTTACTGATGACAAGGAGACTGGAGAGGAAAGCTTAGGTGATGATGAGCAGTCAGAAGGACAGGACTCTGATGACGAGGAGTATGAGGATTGTCTCTCTACGGGAGAGGAGAGTGAAGAAGAGATAGATACAATAGAGTACGACACGGAAGGAAAAGCGATAGAACAAATCAGGGTAGACTCGAGGCCTAGGAGAGGAATGACCACTCAGAACGAAAAAGGAGTCATGCAAATGGAGTGTGACAGATCCTGGCTAGAACACATAGGAGCCGTGGATTACGAGCAAGCCAGAGTGGCACGACCATGGGTAATCCCAGTGCTCAAGACGGATGCACCTACTGAACTACGACCCCCTAGGGAAACACCTTCCTCAAGTGAGGGATGCGAGTTTAACTTAGAGTCGGAAGTCAGCACTGAGAGTGATCCCGAGATACCACAACCTTCTAAAGTCAAACGCACCAAGGGAGACTTGCCAGTCCACCTAAGGCGCAGGAGGCTAAAGGAGGAGGCTAGGAAGCAAGCAAAGGACTCAGAAGCAGAAAGGCAAAAGAAACCGTAGGATCTACCCAAACGGTTTACAAAATTTAAAAAGGGTGACAGAGGTGATTCTGCTAGGTGCGAAAAGACAAGGCCAAACTAGTGAATCGATCGAGGGACCCGCCAAAGTCAAGGAAGTTAACTTGGCTGGGGAAGGTGAAAAGCCAAGGCCTGTATTCATTGCAGATGACTTGACGGAGGATGAGGAGACCAAACTTGTTGCACTCTTGCAAGAGTACATTGACATATTTGCCTGGACATTGGATGAACTTAAGGGAGTCGACCCTAGGGTTGTGACTCATAATATCCCAATGGTCCCTGATGCAGTGCCAACGAAACAACGACCTTACCCCATGAATCCCAAACACGCCCATGCAGTAAAAGAGGAGATTGATAAACTCATGAGGCAGGATTCATATATGAGATCGATCACACGGACTGGGTATCACCTATCGTGATTGTCATGAAGAAAAATGGAAAAACCCGAGTGTGCATGAACTACAAGAAAGTGAATGCCGCTACAAAGAGGGATAACTATCCTTTACCTTACACTGAGCACATGCTTGAGAGGGTAGCAGGTAAAGAAGCCTACAGTTTTCTGGATGGTTTCTCAGGCTATAATCAAGTGCAAGTGCACCCCGACGAGACAGGCACAAGACTGCCTTTGCCACGGAATGGGGTGTATCCGTCTACATTGTCATGCCTTTTGGGCTGATGAATGCACGTGCGACTTTTCAACGCCTAATGTGCACTATCTTTAAGGACATGCTTAGGCACGAACTGGAAGTGTTTGTAGACGACTTATGCGTACACTCTAGTTAGGCCGAACACTTAGAGAAAGTGAGAGCTATCTCTTTGAAAGGTGTAGGTTGTACCACCTCTCGTTGAAACCCTTAAAGTGCTAGTTCTGGGTGAAACACGGATGCATCTTAGGGCACGTAGTGTTAAGGAACGGCATTGCCACTGACTTTTCTAAAGTCAAAGTCATTGTTGACTTACTACCACCCGATAACTACAAGGGAGTTCAGTGCTTCTTAGGACACACTGGATATTATTGACGCTTTGTACTAAATTACGCACTAATTGCTAGACCATTGTACAAGCTGTTGATAGTGTTCGAGTGGACTGAGGAATGCCAGTGCGCATATGAGGAGTTGAAAAAGGCTCTTACTACTGCACCAGTCTTATGAGCCCCAGACTGGAACATAACGTTTCATGTACACATAGACGCCTCTAAGTTCGCTATTGGAGCCGTGCTATGCCAACCTGGTGAACATAACTTAGATTACCCGGTGAGTTTTGCCAGCAGGCAGCTCACAGAGACCGAGATGAACTATTCCACGACAGGAAGGGAGGGGTTGGCCATGGTATTTGCAGTAAAGAAATTTAGGCATTACCTGTTGGCCACTCCCTTTGTCTTCTTTGTTGACCGTCAAGCCTTGCTATATCTTGTGAACAAGCCTTGCGCTAGGGGATGCATAGCTAGATTGTTACTCCTTCTACTGGAGTTTGACTTCTCTGTGGTTGTACGCAAAGGAAAGCAGCATTACATGGCTGACCACATGTCCCGCATACCCACGGGAGAAGCTGCTGGACAAGGCATACCTGACGATTTACCGGATGCTCATCTCTTTAACCTGTCTAGCGAGAGAATTGTTTAAAGCTGATCTGATGCCGTACTGGGCCGATGACATAGTGCAAGTGCTAGAGAGCGGACTACCTAAGAGACCGATTGAGAAGGCCAGGTTGAGAAGACTTATCCTAAAAATTCAGCCATACCAATTGATAGCCGACCAACTCTACAGGTTGGGACAAGACGGTTTATTGCGCAGATGCGTATGTGAGCACGAGATGCACGATGCATTGAAAGAAGCACATGGCGGAATCGCTGGAGGACACTTTAGTGGGGACACAACAGCCCGAAAGGTGCTACAATCCCAACTATGGTGGCCCACCCTTTTCCGCGATGCACCTAAATTCGTAAAGCACTGCGATGAGTGCCAAAGGACCAAAGTGCCTGTGCGGAAAGACAAGATGGAGTTGACCCATGTCATAGCCCAACAACCCTTTGAAAAATGGGGCATCGATTTTATTGGACCTATCAATCCTGTGGCACAATATTCCCAAGCTCGCTACATCATAGTGGCAAACCGATTATCTAATGAAGTGGGTAGAGGCACGAGCCACGAGGAAGAATGATGCTAGAACCATTGCAAAGTTCTTGTGGGAGTAGGTCATTTCATGGTTTGGCTATCCAATCGAACTTGTAAGCGACCAAGGCACGCACTTCATTAATGAGGTGATTTCCTACCTTCTCTCTACCTTCCTAATAATTCATCGGAAGTCCTCTCCCTATTACCCTCAGGCTAATGGCCAAGCTGAATCCACGAATAAAATCTTAGTCAACGTGCTTACAAAGGTAGTGTCTACTTCAAGAAGTGACTGGGACAACAAGCTAATGGCGGCCTTGTGGGCCTATCGCACAACTTATAAAACGGTTGTAGGACAGACGCCTTTTAGGCTGACATACGGAACTGAAGCCATTTTACCCTTAGAATTCTTCATCCCTAGCTTAAGGATAGCAGTCCAGGAGCATTGGGAGGGAAGAGAGGCTTGGACCAATCACTTAGTGGAGTTAGAGCGCCTAACGGAGACCCGACTCCTTGCCACTCACTCTCTGATTTGTGAGAAGGCTCGATGAAAGATGTGGTTTGACAAGCATGTCAAACAGCAAGACTTTGAACAAGGGGACCTTGTTCTGCTATACTCTGTAAAAGGACATAAACAGAAGATGAAGTTTCGGGGGCTAGGGCCTTTTAGAGTACGCATGATTGGTAGAATAGGGAATGTTGAGTTAGAGACACTTGAAGGCGAAGGAATAGGCTTCTTTAATGGCAGCCGCATAAAGAAGTACTATCCTTCTTCCCATCCATTACATGAGCCACCCATGCTAGAACCCCCAATGAACGTCTGCATGGCTACTATAACCGACCTTATAGATCAGGACGAAGAAGCAGTGGCACTGGCGTATCTACGAATCACAGTCACAGCAGGAGCGACGTATTCTTTCGATGCCTTGATTGATGAAGGTTCCGACTACAACATCTTAACACATGACCATTGGACATGCATTGGGTAATCGAAACTACAGCCCACTAATGTCAAACTCACCCCGTTTGGGGGTAATGCTTATTCACTCCTAGGGAAGTGCAAGATAGTCGTTTCTATCGAGTCTGAAAGTTTATCAGCTTTCTTCCATGTGTTGCCTGACACTAAAGGAGCCGGTAATATGTCACTATTAGGTCGTACTTTCAAGAAGCAAACGAACTGTAATGTGGATTACAACCTAAACCGCATTCATCTTGCTATAGGCAATGTGCGTATAGTGACGACTTTCAGCAAGGGCTGTCCTGACTCCTCCACCATTACGAAGCCACCGGTAGAAACCCCTACGACCACGCTTCAGCCCAAGTCTAAACAGAAGAAGAAAACTAAGGCCTCATGCCAGGGTCTCGACCCTAGGCCCAAACCCACCAAGAGTGCTCATAAGGCCAAGGAGTCCAAGATTATATGGGTGCCAAAACGGCAAAGACCACATCCGGGTAGACCACCCAAACGTGATTCTAAACGCTATCGACACACAACCACGCCGCGATGGATCCCCAAAGACCACATCCGGGTAGACACACAACCAAAACGTGATTCTAAAGGGCAGTCTAGACGCTATCGACGTAGACACACAACCACGCCGCGATGGATCCCCAAAGATCTCTTGCGAGCACAAGGATACTACGAGGGCAACCCCTGGATTTGGGTGCCTAAAAATGGAAAGTTTAAAAGCTCATCTACAAGCAATCTCACCCTAGTGAGGGAGGCTTGCACACATGGTGCCCAGGGCATAGTCAGCAAACCATTGCCTGATGTGGCTAGTAAGCCCCAGCTCATCTATCGACCAAAGCAAACGCCACAAGCCTTAGACTTACCTAATCCAGAGAACTTAAATACCCCATGACTACTCACTCAGAACCCAGCACAACTCCCATGTCCCCAGAGCTTCCTATAGTACCTCAAAGTGCTTCGTAGTGCAAAGCCACACCTGTGACACCAATGATGGAGTCACCACTATCCAATCCATTTGCACCATTCCCACTAGCGGTCTTAAACCTTCCTACGCAGTACGACCTTTCCTTTCCTTGGCTAAAGACCTCACCGCAACTTCTGGGGATGACTTAGTAACCTGCATCAAGATATTGGACAAAACTTTCACTACATTCGCTAGAAGTTATGAGAGGCTAGACCTAGGTCTTCTTGACAAAACACTTGCTTCCAATGTTCGTGCATTACCATGCACTTGGGAAGAATACGAACTTATGACCGGTATATTCCCCAAAATTGCTGCTGAACTGATAGCAAACGACGAAATCTCAAAGGAGCAAGCTGCCCTCAGAAGACTAATCACTTCATATCGTAAGCCTCCTCGTTCTGTTCCTGAGCACGAGTTGCAAGAGCTCACGCAAATGGCAAGCTCGCCTTCCACGTTCTTGCAGTAGTGGTTTGCTCTGAGAATCCAATGGGAGAAAAAAGGTTGCCGGATAATGACCAATGCTGAGCAACGCATGGCAATTAAAACCATTGAATATGACCCTACTTATGTGGCACCTATCTCGTTTAGGGTTTTGGCCATCACCCACAACTAACATTTAGACGACCATGTGCTCGCTCACCCTTACATTGACCAATTCCTTACGGAAGATGAATTACATGTTGCAAGCCGCCTTAATACTGGAGATCTCTTTCACGATGTCTTGACCTACATCTCCCAAGTCTCCATCCAACCATCTACTCTTGATTGTCATGCCTAACTCGAATACAATCCAAGATTCTATGATTGGTTATTGGCTAAGTAAGTCAATCCACAAAAAATAGCATTTGCCTCGTACTTCCTGTGCTAATCCTAGGAAGGATTCCTTGAAAGATCCAAGATGGGGGGGAGCAATGTGAGCAAGAGCAGAGCAAAATGAGAGTTAGCAAAATGAGCGTCATGCTATCTAGCAGAATGCTATGATTAATTGAGTTTCAATGGAAGATACTGCAAAGGGAAAACAATAGCAATTGCTGTCGTGAGCTTGTCTCTAAAATTCAAGCCTCTAAGCAAGTATACCAATTTTTGACACATACATTTTTCTCTCAAAATTGAGTTTTGTTAGAAATAAGCCAATTTTTAAGCATTAATGTTGGCATGGGGTGTTGACAAGTAACCACCATGGCAGGACAAGACAAAGGGGGCAAACTCCCATTTTCTGAAAAAGAGATGACCAAGTTCGGCATCAGCGTGCATCAAGACACGAGGATTCGGTCAATTCACCTTCAAGCACACGCGGAACCTAGATGAGGCCATCTTGGAGGAACCTGCAGTCAAAGAATTGGTGGACAGATGCCACCTCCACAAGTATGTGGAAAAGGTGGGGCAGGCCGTGGATTACGGCATGTGTGCTAAATTTCTGAGGAACTTTGAGGAGAGGGGAGCAGGAAAGAAGAGTTGAAGTGCCCCTCAATGCGGCAATCGTAGAGAAGGCCTTGGGGCTCGTACCCAAGAAAGAGAGGCGGCCGAGAAGGGATGCTTACGCCATGCTGGGGGTAAAGAAAGAAGAGGTGCACATAGTGGATGGAATCAGCTTGGCTGACATCCCAGATCTAGCAGTGAAGGTGCAAGCGAAGATGATCCACACACTCTTCTCGGGCCAAAGGTACAACGCATTGATGAACAGGATCGGGATCTCATTGTTAGAAAGCATCGCAGTAGGAGTCCTTGAGGAGGTAGACTAGAATGGGTTCGTGCAGAAAACCATTCAAAGCTCAGCTGCTCTTCTCACTCCAGCGGAAGCACCAACAGGAGGAGAATCCCCTGCCTCAACAACACGCTCCACAAGGAAGAAACCTGCCTCAAAGGCGGCCACAATTAGATATGGTGGTGTTTTGACAGCCATCATAAATGAAGCAATGAAGGATGTTGGAGTCATGGAAGAGCAAGCTGCACATCAAAGCCCATCTCACCACGAAGGAGAAGAATCAAGTGAAAGAACGATAAGTGACAAGGGAGAATAGGAGGTGCCGCCTACACAAGTAAGCAAACCAGAAGGACAAAAGAAAGGGGACAGGAGACATAAGGAAAGGAAAAAGGAATTAAGCAAAGAAGAATGAGCTGAAATCAAGAGGGCTCAAAGAGAGTCTAGGAGGGCTGAGGAATAAAGAAGGAGGAAAGAGGAGGAAGAGCTTGCAAAGATAAGAGAAGAATCAAAGAAGGCAGAAGAGGACAGGAAAAGAAGGGTGGAAGAAGAAGCTGAAGAGCAGAGACTGAAGGAGCTGGCCGAGTTGGCAGAGGCTACACGAAGATCTGTGGAAGAGACCCACGGGGGTGGAGAGCTCAAACCTGTGAGCCCCCATCATAAAGCCGAAGCTGGTTCAAGTGTGGAAGCAACTCCAGTGTGGCTGTAGGCAAGGGCAAGTCCCTACTACATCCACTTCCTTCCTCTTTTGTGCCTGCAATGACTGAAACCACGACTACAACCACCACACAACCCACACCTTCCCTCGACACGGCACAGCTAATGAATGTGATGCAAATGCTAGTGAGCAAAGTGGTCGAGATCGTGCCAGAAACCGGATTGAAAAGGCCCGTTGCCGCCGCAGATGCAGAGTCACGGTGAGACCCTAAAAGACAAAGGCTGGAGGCATCAACCACCACACCCCATACTCCCATGCTTGCTGACACTGACTATGACGCATATGTGGCTGAGCTACTGGCACAACTAGACAAGGCGAAGGAAGGGAAGAAAGTGGCCTTGATGGAGCTAGAAAAAGAAAAAGAAACGTCAGCTGCTCTTAGGCTAGAAGTCTCACGGCAGGGAGCCGACCGACGAAGAGAAATGAAGGCCCTGCAGGACCAGCTAGTAGCAAAAGCAAAGGAAGCCCAGGACAACGAAAGCCACCTTAGACAAAGGCTGGAAGACGAAGAGCAGAACCTGGTGGAAGAGCAAAGGAGTCTAAAACTACTAGTGCAGCAATACAATGATCTACAGTAAAAGGTCGCTCAAGTGGAAACGCTAAGACAGGAGGTTCAGGAAGGCGAAGCCAGTACACCACAAGAACATACCATGGAGCTCTGTTTGTGGCAGGAGCTAGAAGAAAAAAACAGATTAATAAGTAAAATTGAGTTTCTGAAGAGTGAAGGGCTAGAAGTCTCAGTAGCAGCAGAAGCAAAACGGCTACAAGATGAAGCGCAAAGATTACAAGATGCGTTAGAGACCTCCCATGAAGATGTAGAGGCCCTCATGGCCATGGCTTTCAATCAAAAAAGGCTATTCCTTGCTGAGATCCAAAGCCAAGAGCAGCTGGTGCAGGAAAAATCAGAAGTACTGGCCGAGGTGCAACAAAGGCTCAGCATTGTAGATCAAGCCAAAGGGATTGCTGAAGAGCAGCTGGCTCAGAAGTCAAGAGAAAGGAACCAGTTGTGGTTTTTAACAAATGAGCAGCAACAGGTAGTGACCACCCTGGCGAGCCAACTGGAGGAAGAGAGAAAAAGGATGGAGGAAAGAGCTATGGATTGGGAAAGGAATAATTTTGACAAGGTGAGGGACTTGACCGAACGCGTGGCAGTGGTAGAATGCGAAAAAATGCTTGTAGAAGCTAGGGTTGAAGCTGCCGAAATAACTATTAAAACACAGCGGCAGGCCTTCCTCAACACGGTACTCCATGTCACACAAGCTGAGGGCGATGATCCAATGGAAAAGGTGAAAGGAAAGTTGGAGCTAACCACTCGAGCTCTAAGATATGGTCTTCAAGAGCGGGAGCTCCCAACGAGTACAGGGATCACTAAGGAGCAACAATTCCACTACTTACGCTGTATGGGCCTTTCCATTGCTGAGCTCAAGGAGCTAGGTTTTGAGGAGCATGAACAGCTACCACCACCACCGCCAGTCATCCCATCTATGGTTGAACGACATGTCGAAGAGGGTCTAGATTTCGAGCAAGGTGATGAAGAAGAGCAACAAAGAATGCCGAGTCCAATCTCCCACAGGAATGTTGAGATATCGAGCTCCACTTGTGATACGCCAGGGTGACCGTTGTGCATTTATGTCACCGACGTGTCAGTTGCAGATGCGGTTGGTACACCGCCCATGAATAATAGCTACATGATAGCTATCCTTATCTACTCTAGTTCGTGGCTCAGTTAGTAGGCCACCTTAGTTAGTTGAGTTTGGTTTGAGACCCATATATAGGGTTCTTCTATTTCTTTGTACTAGAGTTCTTTTGGCTTACACAACTAAGAAGAGGAAAACTGTTTTCAGCCTCCACCTTTGTGTGTATTCCCCCATTGTGCAAGCAAGAAAGCTACAAGTGAGACTCCTTCATTCTCTCCCACAATCTTGACATGGTATCAGAGCCTTGTTCGTGGTAAGGAGCTCAAGAAAGCAAGCCAAGCTCGCGGTGTTCTGGTAAGAGGAGCAGTGTTGCTTTCATTTTCTGTTTTGGGAGTAGATCTCTGCAGGTAGCACAGCCGGAAAGTGCAGGAGTGCATTGTCTCAGGTTGAGACGCCCTTCACGGTGAAGTAAGATTTGAGGCCATTTTGGGGCCTGTTTTGGAGGCGAAAGTTTTCTGCACGCACTCAGGAAAAGGCCCAGTTTTATGCTGTGTAGCCACTGTTCTACAGGTCGGTGAAAAGTTACTGTAGAAATTGCATCGTATGCTTGTGCGCAGAGACATTGGGAGTTACAGAATCATCCCTGTTGCATGTTGATGCAAAATCGTCACTAGGAAGTGACTGTGTGGTCAAATACCACTTTCTCTAGTTTTGCAGATTTTCCCTTGTGAGGGTGAAGCTGTGATTTTTGCAGTGACAGAATTTTTTTGCAGTCTTCTGTAATGGCATCTGATTCTCTTTCACAGATTGTCACTGAAAAGCTTGACAAGAACAACTTCCAAGCATGGAAGTTTAGAATGACGAATTTCCTTATGGGAAAAGGATATTGGGAATTTGTTGTAGGAAATGAAGAAGAACCAGTTCTTCCTGATGTCCCCAATCAACAGCAAATGCAGGCATTTAAAGCATGGCATGAGAGAGCCAGGAAATTTATGTACTGGCTGTCTATCAACATTTCAGACTCTATGATTGTGCATATTCAAGATGCAAGTACGCAAAGGAGGCATGGGATACTTTGTCAAAAATGTATAGCACAAATACGCAAGCCAGGAAAATGCAGCTCAAGCAAGAGTTGCACAATGTGCAAAGAGAAGGTATGAGCATCAATGACTACCACATGAAGGTGAAGAAGATTGCAGATGCACTTGCTTCCATTGGGTCGCCAGTGGAAGATGATGATTTAGTTTCTGTGACCTTGAATGGTCTAGGAAAGGATTATGCACAGTTCCGAACATCCATTTCCGTCCGTGAAAGATTTCCTGATTTTGAGGAGTTGATTGCTCTTCTAATTTCTGAGGAGCAGAGAAATGGTGGTGCATCTTATTCAGGAAGAACTTCAAAAGAAGCTGTCTTCTACTCAAATACTGGAAGAGGTAGAGGCAGAGGTAGAGGAGGTCGATATGGAGGCCGTGGTAGAAATCAGAATATGCAGCAAACTCAAGAAAACCAGTCCTATGGAGGAGGACGTGGTAACTCTAGAGGCAGGGAGAGCCAAAGAGGTCGTGGTGGATGGCAAAGAGGCCAAAATGCAAACAGTAATGTTGAATGCTACTACTGTGGTAAAATGGGTCATATGGCTAAAGACTGCTATAAAAAGCAGAATGACATCATGAATGGAAAACTGCAACAAGGGAATTATGCATCTTCTAGTAGACAGGGTGATGACAGAAATGAGCACTTGTTTATGGTGCAGCACATGAACAATTCTGTGACAAGTGCAGAAGAAAGCAATGATGTATGGTATGTTGACTCAGGTGCATCAAACCACATGACAGGTCATGTAGAATGGATGGAGGATGCAAGGAAAATGGAAAAACCAGGATTTGTGGAGACTGGTGATGATACTGCACATCCTATTGTGCAGATTGGAAAAATTCCTTTGTCTATGCAGGATGGGAAAAAGAAATACATGTCCGATGTATTTCATGTCCCGAATATCACCAAGAATCTGGTTTCTATTGGTCAAATGGTTGAGCAGGGCTTGCAGGTCAGATTTAATAGTCATGGATGCTTTGTTGAGGATATGAAAAATAAAGGTCGCTTGATAGCAAAAGGAAAGAAGAAGGGCAGAATGTTTACGTTGGATGCAGACATGTCTGAATTGAGTGCAGCAATGTTTGCACATGGGACCGGTATAGTTGCAGATATTGATATCTGGCATAAACGCATTGGTCATGTTAATGTACAGCGACTTAAATCAATGCAGGCCCAAAATATTGTTGCAGGATTGCCCAAATTCAAGGTTGGAGAAATGCATAAGGTATGTGAAGCCTGTCAGTTTGGAAAACAAGCAAGGAAACCATTTCCTAGTCATGTTCAAGAGAGTGAGAAGCCATTGGAATTAATCCACTCTGATGTGTGGACTACTAAAGCTGCATCTCTTGGAGGCTGTCATTATTTTGTCAGTTTTATTGATGACTATAGCAAAAAAGTTTGGGTGTATTTTATGAAAAAGAAAAGTGAAGTTTTTATGCATTTCAAAACTCTTAAAGCTATGGTTGAAAAAGAAATAGGCCTGCAGATAAAATGCCTAAGGTCAGATGGAGGGGGAGAGTACCTCTCAAATGAGTTTGCAAAGTTCCTGCAGGAGCATGGCATAAAGCAGCAATATTCATGCAGTCATACCCCACAACAAAATGGAATTGCAGAAAGGAAAAACAGGCATATTGGAGAGGTATCTCGTGCCATGCTCAATGAAAAAGACTTGCCAGATTTTTATTGGGCTGAAGCAGTTGCTACAGCAGTCTACATAATGAACAGGACTCCCATTGCAGCAATACATGGAATGACTCCAGAGGAGAGCTATACTAGTAGAAAACCAGATATTTCTCATTTGAAAATTTTTGGTTGCATTGCCTATGTACATGTGCCAGATGAGTTGAGATCCAACCTGGATCCAAAAGCTGAGAAGTGCATCTTTATTGGTTACTCTCTGCAGCAAAAAGGGTATAAATGTTATAACCCTTCTACTCGTAAGTTTACAGTGAGCAGAGATGTTGTTTTTGATGAGATGAGTAGCTGGTATAAACCAATAAATGTGATTGATGATGTAGATGCACAAAATGGTAATGCTGCACAGAATTCACAGCAGCAGTCACAAAATATTAGTGGACCTGGAGCGTCCTCTAGCAGTGGTTCACATTCTTCGCCATGGACAGGTAGATTGAGATCAGGAGAATCTTCTCAAAGCAATGCATATAGTGGTATGCAGGTATCACGAAAAGGAAAAGAGAAGGTTGATCAGCCCATGTTTGATGTGAATGCAGGTCACTCTTATGTGGATGGTGAATCCAGTGGCTCAGAACAGAGCATTGATGATGAGTTGGATATTCCTTCTATTGTTACACCTGGAGTAAGGAAGACCAGGGATATTTTGAGAGCACCTGGGAGTGAACCTACTTTGCGCAGGTCTACGAGAGCTAGGTATCCTGTGGATAGGCTGAAATATGATGGATTTACAGCCATTCACTATGCATATATGGTCAAAGTGATACAGGAACCAAAACCCACTTCTTTTGAGCAAGCCTGGGAAAAGAAAAATGGGAGAAAGCCATGGATGAAGAAATGGATGCCTTGGAAGCAAATGCTACATGGGAATTGGTACCTTTGCCTAAAGGTAAAAATGCAATGGGCTGTAAGTGGGTTTATAAGGTGAAGCACAATGCAGATGGTTCTGTGAACAGATACAAGGCAAGATTAGTAGTCAAGGGGTATGCACAAACATATGGCATTGACTATGAAGAAACATTCAGTCGGGTTGCAAGGATGGCAACCGTAAGAGCAGTCATTGCTATGGCTGCATCAAAGGGATGGTCTTTACATCAGATGGATGTAAAGAATGCCTTCTTGCATGGTGATTTGCAAGAAGAGGTCTATATGGAGCAGCCACCAGGTTATGTGCATGCTGTTCGTCCTGAGTTTGTTTGCAGGTTGAAGAAAGCATTGTATGGCTTGAAGCAAGCACCTAGAGCATGGTCTGACAAGATAGGACAGTATCTTGTCACTATTGGCTTTCAGATTTCCAAGGCAGATTTCTCACTTGATGTGAGAAAAACAGAGAAAGGTATTATGCTACTTGTCATTTATGTTGATGATTTGATTATGACAGGTGACAGTGATGAAGATATCCTTCATGTGAAAATGCTATTGAAGCAAAAGTTTGAGATGAAGGATTTGGGAGAGCTACGTTATTTCTTGGGCATTGAGGTGATTAGATCACCAAGTGGGATACAGCTCTTGCAGAGGCAGTATGGATTGGACATGCTGTCCAAATATGGGATGACAGGCTGTAAGCCTATTTCAGTTCCTTTGGAGCAGAATGTGAAGCTGAGCACAGATGCAGGTGAGCTTTTGGAAGACCCTACTATGTACAGACACATAGTAGAAAGTTTGATTTATATGACTATTACCAGGCCAGATTTGAGCTATGCTGTTGGATTGGTAAGTAAGTTTATGCAGGCTCCAAGGAAATCGCATTTGGATGCGGCTAGACGCATACTTAGGTATGTGAAGTCCACATTGCAGTATGGACTATTTTATGAGACTGGGGTTCAGATACAGTTGCATGGATACACTGATGCTGATTGGGCTGGTAGTATTTCTGATAGACGATCTACCAGTGGATATGTGTTCTCTTTTGGGAGTGCTGCAGTCACTTGGAGCAGCAAGAAACAGCGTACAGTTGCCTTGTCGAGCACAGAGGCTGAGTACAGGGGTGCAGCAATGGCTGCATGTGAGGTAGCTTGGTTGCATAAGCTACTCTATGATTTGCATCAGTCTACAGATGGGCCAGTTGTCATTTATTGTGACAACATGAGTAGTATACACTTGGCAAATAACCCTGTCTATCATGCTAGAACAAAGCACATTGAGGTGCATTATCACTATGTGCGAGAAAGGGTTTTACTAGGTCTTATTGATCTAGTTTATGTCAGCACAGAGGATCAGGTAGCTGACATATTCACGAAGGCATTGGGCGCAGAGAAGCTGCCCAAGTTCAGAGACCTGCTTGGTGTGCAGGAATTGGGATTGAGCTCGAGGGGGAGTGTTGAGATATCGAGCTCCACTCGTGATACGCCAGGGTGACCGTTGTGTATTTATGTCACCGACTTGTCAGTTGTTGCAGACGCGGTTGGTACACCGCCCATGAATAATAGCTACATGATAGCTATCCTTATCTACTCTAGTTCGTGGCTCAGTTAGTAGGCCACCTTAGGTAGTTGAGTTTGGTTTGAGACCCATATATAGGGTTCTTCTATTTCTTTGTACTAGAGTTCTTTTGGCTTACACAACTAAGAAGAGGAAAACTGTTTTCAGCCTCCACCTTTGTGTGTATTCCCCCATTATGCAAGCAAGAAAGCTACAAGTGAGACTCCTTCCTTCTCTCCCACAATCTTGACAAGGAAGAACCTGCAGATGCCCATCTGCCTGAGCGTATAGTTGCAGCAAGGAGGAGAAGACAAGAATTAGCTGAGGAGGCCCAACGCCGAGCACGCACAATTCCAAGACAACTTCCTGAAGAGCCCATGCCATTGAGAGGTGATGCACATCCTGTAGACTGGCCACAGGAGTTGGTCATCTGACATCAACAAGAGTTCCATAAAAGGCCGTTTGAGCTCTCATTTGCTTTCCCACGCTCTCTGGACTGGGCCCTGCCTCTAGGAGTCTTAGCCAAGATCAAGGATCTGGCTAATGAACTTGCAAACAGGTGGATTGAAGAGAGGAGCCTGATAATAACTAGGTGGCGACAAGAACCATAGGATTACTGGGAAGATAAGGTCAATCTGGTTCCCAAAACTGTCCAAGGCTACGAGGCACAGCCGAAACGGCGGAGAAGGATTTGGGACACTGATTTTGATGCATGGACCACCTTTTGCAGTTCACTCCCCGAAGAGTGCAATGATCCTATCTACATGCCCTACCCCCGTAGGCATGGAGTGGACTATGATAGAGACTTGCATGGGAATTACGACTTCCCAAAAATATATAATGTAAATGCTAGGAGCCCTGAGGAATGCTTAGTGTTTAGGTTAGAAGATATACTTCCTTCTATAAATCGTTTCCTTGCAGACTTCTCTTCCTACCCAGATCCAACGTTTTTGACCACTTGTAATTACCTCCGACTTATCAAATTCCTTCTACTCCAAAAACCCACAGCAGAGGATGCCCATCTCCCCCCACTCTTCTTGGATATCAACCTAGGAATAGATAGTAGAGCTATGACTAGGTTAATGATGCGGGCTACTCTCCTTCCTTCCTTTTGTCTAGAGCTCTTAGAAAATATGAGTGACACCTGCTTCACAAGGTGTAATCACCCTTTCTTGTCAACCACTCCTCTGAGAGCTAAGGCCAATATTAAAGAATACCTACAAAGTCGTGCATTCTTATCTCAATGCCTACGACCGCCCCGTGATTAAATGGGTGTGATATGCCTTGACAATTGTACTCCCTCTCTCATTCTCATTCTCAAAAAGAAAAGAAAAGAAAATAAAATAAAATAAAAGAAAGCAAAGAGAGAAAAAGCCATAAGGAAACAAAGACAAGGTGACTGGAGAGAAAGACGAGCAAAAAATAGCAAAGCTGAAAGATGAATCTACTACTAAGCAAGTTAACAAGGAGAACACTTCACATGTGCTTGCAGTCTCCCTTCATTGTTATTGTGCACCACACTCACTGCATCTAGGGTTCTCCCTAGCCCTTTCCCCACTTCACACTTAGGGCACATCAAGGGCAGGACTTTCACACCTGTCACCCTAAGTTTTGCACCACACCTCCAACGACGCACGAACTGGGTCCTCAAGTGTGGGACATTACCAAGGGCTTGCCCAAGGTTAGACCCATCTCCCAGTTCCATTGGCACGGGCACCATGCACTACACAGTGAGATAGACACACCCCCTAGGAAGTGCACAACTTTTCTTGCAGGTTATGTTCGTGTTTCAAGAACTGGCTGCTTGGCTGAAGAAGATCATCCACTACATCCTCCAATGACAAGGAATTTTTCCATGAGTCGGACATGACTTCATTACTGCAACTTCAGGAGCTTCACTGCGAAGGTTTAAATGGCTCAATAGATTTCATGTTGCCAATCATCCGCCTACTACTGATGGCTGCCATGACTGAACCAAATCAAGCAGAAGGAAAACCCAGTGATGGATCTGCCATTGGCTTAGATTTTGGAACCTCATCTTCCAAAGATACATGCCTACCGCCTCAAGTTCTACAGATTGCTTATTGATTCCACAAGCCTGAGGATTTTCAATGCAAGGTTCAAGATCTTCAGCTCAGCACTGAAGATCTTGAAATCAAAGCTGACGATCTTCAAATCGAAGACAAGGATCCTCAGGATAACAAGAACTTCAAAACAAAGACAAAGATCTTCCATGTGAAGACAAAGCAAACCTTTGTGAAGACAGAGTTCAGGGGGGTTTCTCCAAGATAAATCCCTCCAACACCATTCTCCTAAGGGATTGCTTATTGATCAAGCATTTCTGTTGATCAAAGGATAACCGGCTACCTATTTTCCACCAGCCAATTGGAACCTCTATCAGCTTCTGTCGTAGAATGGGAGCCACAACTGTGTGTGAAATCTCGAGCATTTTCATAAAGTCTAAAGCACGTCAGAATCTCTCCTGGTCATCGCCATCAAACTCCATCACCTCTCATTCACAAGCATCAATGTCATCTACCCACCAGTTCCACCTAGCACCAACATCATCTATCCCACTACTTCCCACCACAGTGCCATGGGACTTGCACTTGGCTAGGAGGGGGGTAACGTTTACCGCAGTACAGAGGAGCGGGAAATGGAAAAAAGAAAATAGCAAAAGGCGCATGACAAAAGGAAGAAAAAGGCACCTTATATTAGCAGAGTATTTGTCAGCTCATGTGTGAGTTTGAGCTTGATCTGGGCTGGGCATTTTTATTAGGTATTTTAGGTATTTTTTTGGTGTGGCATTTTATGCCAGTGGAGCATTTTATGCACCAGTCGGAGCATTAATGCTGGCCGATCAACATTTATTGCTTCCCACTTTTCAGCCTATTTATACTTAGTGGCTCCTCCTCAGTCAGTATCATCATCATCTTCACCATCTGCAGACTCTGTGGAGAGAGGAGCCAGAGCCAATGCCAGTGCCAGTGCCCACGCAGCCAGTGACTCACTGTTGTATGCAACTGTCTCGTGTTCAGCTATATGGATTCCATTTCTCGTGCATACATCTGAGTTCTCATTTGTATCGTGTTCTTTTCTTTTTCCTTTTTGTATTGTGTTTCATCAGTTTATTTCAGCACATGTTTATGCTTCCACCGTTGCTCCACTTCTGACATGGTATCAGTTTTCAGGATGTGTGTTTCTGCTGTGTTTTATTGCAGATTTCAGGACTGTTTTGTACCCCTGTTGATCAGGCGACTGCTGTAGCAGCCAGGCGACCTATTTTGGGGCTATTTTCAGCCTGCGTTTTTTGCAGTTTTACCATTGTCTGCTGCCTACGGACCCTCTGCTGCCTGCGGTTTCATCTGCAGCTGCTGGCGACAGTTTTCTCCTTGTTTTTCTCCAGTTTACAGCCTGCGTTTTGCTGATTCAGCGTCTCTCGTGGCTGGCTGACTGTTAATTTAGGCCGTTTTTGTTGTTTTTGGCAGTTTTTGACTGATTTTTTGACTTTCTGCAGCAGATTTTGTCTTCTATTGATCAGATTTTGGGTTCTATTGCATGTGAACTCTCATTTTCTGCAGTCTGTGCTTGTGTTTTGGCTGTGTTTCCTCTCTACATTCCATCTCTTCTCTACTTCTCTTCTTATCCTCTCCATATGGCTCCTCCATGCACTTCCACTGATTATCATAAGTTACATGGACCTAATTATCTCACATGGAGTGCTGTCATGAAAGCTTGGTTTGTGTAGAAGCGGTTATGGTACATTGTCTGTGGCGCTATTTCTCGACCTCTCCGTCCTTTTCCTCTTCCTGAAGACTTTGATGAGGACAACCATGAGGAAGTCGTGCTCACATGAGACTCAAACGATGCCCATGCTTACTCGGCGTTGCTTCGGTGTATTTCTAAAGCGGTCTTACCGGCGGTTACCTCCTGTAGGACATCTCCTGAAGTATGGCAGAAGTTGCAGCAGATGTACGAGGAACCTTCCACCATGCGGGCAGTCACACTTTATGGCCAGCTCCAGCAGATGAAGTTTGAGCCAAAAGATACTATTCAGTCTTTTCTTCTTCATGTTACGCAGGTACAGGACCATCTTCGGCACATGCAATCTGCTCTTCCCGAGGTGCATCTCGTCGGGACGGTCCTCTACAAGCTCCCCCCGGAGTTTGATGGAGTGGCCAATGCTTTGCGGGCTCAGACATCATCGTCTCCTGTCAGTTTTACACATATGACCTCGATGCTTCTTGAGCATGAGACATCCTTGAGATTACAGGGGCAGCTTCCGGCACATTATGGAGGCGAGGCTTATGTAGCTTCAGAGAGGGGTGACGGGAAGAAGAAGTCGAAGGCCCAGTGTTACCACTGTGGCAAGAAGGGACATTTGCGGAAGGACTGCAAGACGTTAGCGGCTTCCAAGAAGAAGGAGCAGAAGACGAAGCGGGATGTTGACTCTACCGATGAGACCTCTCCTTCATCAGACTCCGACTCCAATCCTCTGACCAAGGTGAAGTCCAAGGCGCGGAAGGGATTCTCTTCTTCTGATCACGGGAAGGGCTTGGTGGCCCCTTCCTCGGCTGCTTTCTAGTGGTGGTGATGAGGTCATCTCTCACGACTCTCTTGTGCCAAAGAGGGAGTGTGAGCAGGTGTTCAGATGGGGCAGTTGCGCCTCATCTATACTTTTATACAGGTGCACAGGTTCCAAAGAGGGATGTCCCTGACGCATCGATTTCAGTCTGGCGGAATTTGACATCCAGGTTCATGATGAGCTGGTTATCTGACAGAGAGCGGGAGGCTTTCGTCTGGAGCTCACATGAGGGGACACTTTGGCGGTCTGGCCAAAGGCGGGGAATCCATGGTCACCTATGTTCAGGGGCATTTTTGACAGGATGGTCTTGTATGCTACTGTGAGACCTTTGCGACAGACACAGAGACATGCTATGATATTCTCTATTTTTCAGGTGTTTGGTACGTTCGACATCGACATTAGGTTTTCTCCGAGGCACCTTGGTGGTGGCTTGATCACCCACTACTTGGGTATCCATGGTTCTACTTGGTGGTTCTATGTTGTATAGTTTCCGATCCCTTTTCATTGTACTATTGTATTGTATTAGATCACCCATGATCTAAGAGAGGGTGTTAGCAGAGTATTTGTCAGCTCATGTGTGAGTCTGAGCTTGATCTGGGCTGGGCATTTTTATTAGGTATTTTAGGTATTTTTCTGGTGTGGCATTTTATGCCAGTGGAGCATTTTATGCACCAGTCAGCCAGCATTAATGCTGGCCGACCAGCATTTATTGCTTCCCACTTTTTAGCCTATTTATACTCAGTGGCTCCTCCTCAATCAGTATCATCATCATCTTCACCATCTGCAGACTCTGTGGAGAGAGGAGCCAGAGCCAGAGCCAGTGCCAGTGCCAGTGCAAGTACCCACGCAGCCAGTGACTCACTGTTGTATGCGACTGTCTCGTGTTCAGATATATGGATTCCATTTCCCGTGCATACATCTGAGTTCTCATCCATATCGTGTTCTTTTC
Source organism: Lygodium microphyllum (assembly GCF_053477565.2). NCBI lineage: Eukaryota > Viridiplantae > Streptophyta > Polypodiopsida > Schizaeales > Lygodiaceae > Lygodium > Lygodium microphyllum. The sequence goes on along the minus strand of NC_141152.1, from coordinate 123,977,437 downwards.
TTTTTCCTTTTTTATTGTGTTTCAGCAGTTTATTTCAACACATGTTTATGCTTCCACCGCTGCTCCACTTCTGACACCTTAATCGGTAACCAGACCCTGAAAAAATTAAAAGCACGAGCACGACCCTCAGGAAGTCTTAGAGTCGCCTAAAGAAAGTAAAAGAGTAAAAAGCGCACCATTAAGTGTGAAAGCACTCCTGAATCCTTGTAAAAGAGCGCCAGGCTCATTCTTATGCAAATTGTATGCATTAGTTGGGAATAGGATAGATTAGAATGGTGGGAAATGAGAAATGGGCCTAGACTAATGGCCGGCCATGTAAAAAAGGGGATGACTACCCATGAAAAGTAGGGCATGTATATAAAGTTCAAAAAGTGAATGAGAAGATCATTCTTGTGTGTGGCCAAAGCTTCTTCTCCTTCTTCTCTTGTTTCTTGCCTTCTTGCTTGTGCTTGAGAGAGGGATTGAGAGAGTGTGAGGAAGTGAGGGAGTGATTGTGTGAGAGTGAGGGATCTTGGAGAAGAAGCTCTCCATCTTCTCTCTTCATCTTCCCCTCCTCTCTTCTCTTCTCTTGTCTCGCGCGTGGCTATGGAGGATGAAGCTCATGGGAGAGGGATTGAGGTTGCTTGAGCTTGCCTCAAGGATCGTGGAGCTACCGGTGTGCAAGAAAGAGGGGGATACTCGGTCGAGTATCAAGGTAAGCTCACTACACCCATAAGGTAGGCATTGCGCGTCGGCTATGTGAGAGGTAGCCATGGCCGCTCGGTTCGAAACACTTGAGCAATAAGTGGTCCGTAGGTCTCAGGGTAGAGCTTGTAGCTCCCCTTCAACTCTCTAGAACCTTTAATATTTTATTGGACATATCTTCTAAAAATCTATTTTGCTAATAAATATTTACATAGAGGCTATGTGCACGCTTTATAAGAAATAGCAGTGCGTCTAATACAATAATCCAATAATTGCCAAATAAATTCTTGAAAAAATAATATTTAGAATGCTTGCGCATGGCGCGCCTTTCCAATTTTCCTTGATCTACACATCAGCTGCCAAAAATTCAGAAAATCATGTTAGAATAATAACCAACTAAATAATTGCAGTTAGCTACAAAAATCAATTACTTTGGAATTCCATACAATAATTAGTTCACGAAGACAATTCTTTGGAATTCCATACAATAATTATCCAATTACTTTGGATAAAATGGTACCACCCACGTTCACACTTGCATCGATGCCCGGAAAGGATAGGCATCCCCATCGACCTTCCGCCTAAGACAATTCTTAGGAACGTGCCTCGCATTGATGGAGAACCATTTAAGGCACTCATCCCACCAACGTACACACAAAGGAGAACCATTTAAGGCACTTATCCCTTTGCGTAAGTGCCACCTGGCAACAAAATCATCCCCCAAATTTGTTCAACAGCTTCTTCACGAGAAGCTTGGCTAACTTTGGAGCAGATGTGTGCAGGCAAGAATGAGACTCGCATCTCTTTCTTAAAGAAAGGGCTAGAGACATTGAAAATGGATGAAGGTGATTCTATTCAACATCACTTGAATAAAATTCAAGACTTGCAAGAGCAACTCATGAATGGTGATGAGTACTATTCGGATGCAGAGATGATATCTACCACTTTGAACTCATTACTTCCTTCATCATTAGGGCCAAAAACGCTTCAAAAAATGCACTTTTGTTAATCACAGGATTAAGGAAAGGGTCAAAGAGAGTGTGCTACATGTGTAAGAATATGGTATTCTTGTCTCCTCCTTTTTGGAGATAGTAGAGTCAACTCCGTGGTTCTCTTCTCTCTTTTATCCAAAATCTCCAAACTCTGACATGTTTTGATGGTCCCGAAGTCCTTATTTACTTATAAAGTCTGACACAACCGGTTATGATAACGATGTTGTGAAGTTAATAATAAATTTTTTGAAAGTCGGGAGCTTTTGGCGCCCCCACTATATTTTCATTAGTCTTTTCAGTATTTCTTCTTTGCTCATTCGTCTTTCTCGGTGAGCTCCTTTCTTTTCTCATTTTCCTTTAGTAAGCGCTTTTCTCTGTGATTTCAAACTAAGTATGGCATCCAAAAGGCCCCCGTCTTGTTCAATAAACTCTTGCACTGTCTATGGCCAAGGAGTAGATGAAAATTGGGAGCCCAAAACCTTTTGCATAAACGATTGGGTGACCATGTTGCCCTCTTGCAAAGGCTCTCACAAGGTCGAAAGAAGAAAAAGAGAGGATATAAAACATCACTAGAAAGGGCATATCATTGCTTTCAAAATTACATATGAAGGGTAGTTAGTCAAAGTGCAACATGTTTACATGGCCAAGGATATGCACTTATCTCCTAATGAACGTGTTTGCCAACAAACACATTGTAAGTCTTAAGTTGATAACATATATGATTTTTTTAAATTTAAGCAAGTATTAATATTGAATTCTTCATTGTAGATATATTTCCATCAACAAGTACTGAATGGCAACATGTGGAGAGTTTGAGTGGAACTTTGAATGTGATTCATAAGGCGTTTGCAGACATTATATATGCTGATGAGATCGTAGGTTCTTTCAGTGAGATAAGAATTTTTATATATTACGCACAATATGTGGTTCCTTTAAAGCTTGCCTTACTTGTCTTTCCAATCTCTCTTATCCACCATGTGTATGAATCGTGGTAATCTTGGCACTGCAAGGAAAATTGTGATAAGTTGTTAGAGTTCGTACTTGTAGGGAGTAAAAACAAAGAAATGGAATGATTATAAAATTTGATAATAATGTTGTTGCTCAAAAAACTAATAACGTTGCCCAAATCAGAATGTGAAAGATACTTACATTAACCCCATCTATCTTGAGAATCTTTGAATCTATTGTCCTACAAACATTTGAAATTACTCTCCATCCACAAGAATATGCATCATTTTGTAAGGTCACTTCTTGTAAGAGAAAGCTATATGGTTTTTGAGGATCAGCAATATCCTCATATGTAGTGTCCAAAAAGGTTACCACCAACCTCCCAACATTGTAAATGGAAACATGTTTAAAAAAAAGGACAATAAATAAAATAAACAATAAACCAAAAAGTGAGGATTTGTATTCAACGCACATTTTTTCTTGAGTGTAGATACCCCTAAGAGAGTTCATAAGGATAATTTCTCGAGTGAGAATATCAATATATATTAAGCTCCAATGTCCTCTGCAAAGTAAAATGTTAGTAATAAATGCATACTATAAAGAAGTATACATTAAACTGCTAGTAATAAATGCATAGTATAAAGAAGTATACATTAAACTGCTAGTAATAAATGCATACTATAAAGAAGTATACATTAAACCCTTTGCAAAATTGCATACCTTTCAACGTAAGGAAAAAAAATATGGCAGTTTGTAATTGGATCGAACGATCTGAAAAATAATTCTATGTTTGAACGAGATTTTGAAAAAAATTCCACTAATAATAGTGGATCAATGATAAATATAGTTTTAGAGATTTCTTGGCTAAGAGAAGCAATCAACGCCCTAAAACCAATAGTAAAACCAAATGAATGTCAAATGCAATGAACAAAACAACACTATCAGTCCATTAAAAAAGCCAAAAAGCCTTACCTTATGCAACAAAAGACTACTGAACCTGACAATTGAATATCTTTCTTAACAAACATTCCTTTGTCCTCAGGGAGAATACTAAGATAGTCTCCTGAAGAAGTGCAAGAGACATTCACAACCATTTGCCCGTATACCTCCCCCATTCTCTTCAGATTGACAGGACCAAGGATAACGATTTTTCTCTTGCAAACTTCATCCTTTGACTCTATAGTCTCTTGTGGTCGTTCTTGATGGGCACCTTCTTCAGGTTCTTGATAGGTAGACACTTGTTTGGAGGTGGTCTTTGCAGGGTGTAAATGTGTCACATCCTCAATCACTGGCTGTTTCGCTCTCCTAGACAATTTTGGAGGAACGTTAAGGATCTCAAATGATTTTTTATCAGTAAATGGGCAAGGGCCTCAATACCTTGTCGAACCTATACCTGATTCTGCTGACCATACTAAAGTCTTTGTTCATCAAAGTCATTCTATGAGCGTGGCCAACATCAATGTAAGTATTGTTCATAAAATCAATAATGAAGTCTTTAGTAGCCTCCTGAAGGCAAAGAATGGTTGCAAGCTGCCATTTTTTTTGCATGCCAACTTCAGTGGACACCCTTGATAATCTAAAAGAAATATCTTTGACAACTCTGATAAATGCTACCTTTGGAATCACATGCCGTGTAGCTCTTTGTGCCTTCCTTATCTCATTAAAATATTTCAGAACATAAAAAAATCTAGACTTTCTCTTTCTCTTCGACTTGGAAGGGTTTTCTTCTCCATGGGCATAAGATGGTCCAGGTTGCTCTGTCTGTTGAATAGGGGCTCTAAGGGAGGTTGGAAACTTAGCAGTTGTTGTAGGGAACTGTACATGATGAAGCTTACTCTAGGCTGGAGAAGACACTGTCTCTGCACTAGGTTGCTTAGATTCCATGGCAGGAGACTGAGGGCAACCAGGGGTAGGTAGGATCTCAGGATGGAAAGATTGAGAAGTTGAAAGCCTTGTCTCCTCCTCACTCTCTTTGTTGTCTATATACACCTTCCTTGCAGTCTGCTTTGTCCTAGCCATGAACCTGCAGAAAAATGAGACTTGTTAGAACATTTAAAAACCATGAGTAAAAAATGAGACTAGTTAGAATATTTAAAAACCATAAGTAACCCAAACAGAAACAACAAATACGTCATGATAGGAGAAAAAGCTCAGGTTTGAAATGAAGCTCCTCGCGCCGTATTTTTGGATGACCGATACGGCGCGATAGAAGAAAACCGTGGGTCTAAAATGTTACTCCTCGCATCGTATTTGTGATAGGACTAAAGCACGGTTTAACTTCTCGAGCTGTAGACTGATATAATGCAAATACAATGAAGAGCAGTTTTAAAAAGCAACTTCTAGCACTGTATTTGTGGTGACCGATACGATGTGAAAACAATGGAGGGCAGATTTAAAACGCACCTGCCCGTGCCGTATTTGCAGTGACCGATACTGCACGAATACAATGAAGCGCATGTTTAAAAAGCACCTGTTCGCGGCGTATTTGCGGTGACTAATACGGCGCGAATTTGTTGAAGTGCAGGTTAAAAAAACACCTATTCACGTCGTAATTGTGATGATCGATATAGGGTGTTGAAAAGTGAGCCACGTAAGCTACCATAGATCTTTTATACCCACAGGGTACACGACACATGGCAGTGTTTAATTGGCTAGGTTTTGCGCGGGCCATCCATGTGGCTGTCTATATCGCTTCGCACGTGGCAAATATTTTTCGGTCGATATAAACACTGTAGTCAGGCATTTATGACTTTTTTTGCAAATTTAGAAGCCTGTTTAGAGTTGAGGTCCACTTTCAGTGTTTCTTATGTGAATTTGTGCCATTTTGTGTACCCCTTGATACGAAGCGAGGAGATATTGTTCTTGAGGTCGCTTGGCTAGTTTTGCATCGTATCGTAGATTAGCAAATACGAAGCGAGAAGGCATCGCTCGTGAAGTGGGTGCACACTTTCACGCCATATCATACTTTCACTCATGTCTGATTCTAAGGATGTTGCAGGCTCCCAAGAGCAGGTAACCCCTTCTAAAAAAAGAGGAAGATTGTCATTAGGGTCAACAAGAGCTTCTGGTTGTGCTGCCTTCTCCCCTGAAATTCCCACAGCTTCCTCCCCTTGTTCAGTAGCAATTGTGGGAATGCCTAAGAAGTCTCCAATCAAAGGCAAGTCACCATTGAGGGTTTCTAGATTGTCTCAGATCACAGAAGTTTCTCCATCTGAAAGGCTCCTAGACTTTCTTCTTTAGAATGGCATGGAGTTATCTTATTACGGAACTGCAAAGGATATTTTCAACCCTGACTGGGATATTGACCATGTATTGAACTCATGTAAGAAGTTTTTCCTGGAGGAGTTTGCTGAGTTTGAAAGTCTTGCATTTCCGGTAGTTGAAAAGGATGCAAAGGAATATGTACACATACCTATTGGGAGCTCACCTTCAGAGAAGGCTTTGTTTTCAAGAAAGTGTACATCTCATTCTCTTGATCGGTTTTGTACCTCAAATTTGTTTTGTTATGCTCATTCTAGGAAATACAAGCTTATGTCCAAAGCAGTTGCATTCATTACGTTTTCTCTTGTTATATATCCTGTGAAATTTGATGAAAAACAATTAGAAGGTCCAAAATGTTCCAGCTTTTGCCTTTTGGATGAGGTAGCAAATGACAAGGATGCAGAGGAATGTTTGGACCCTGAGCAAGAAGCAAATATTGCTGGCAAACTAGATGTTGCCCAATTCAAAGCTGAGACCATTATTGAAAAAAACCATGCAAATGCAGATCTTGTATGTGACTCTTCTTTTTATACTGTTGCTTCACTTCCAACTTTCCCTATCAAGGACAAGGAATGCATACTACTAGCAGACATTCAAAGGCTCTTCAATCTTAGGGATGATTATTGTTTAGCCATCATTGTAGAGGCTTTTGATGCTACAAATGGCATTGTTGACATCGAAAATGAATCGAAAGAAGAGTTACTTAGACTTGACACTGAAATTACGGACGACAAGTTTATTGAAGTAGGGATGCCCTTTCTCTTTGTTTTCGTAAGGCAAAGAATGCTGAGGAAGAGTATGGGATTACTGAAGAGGAGTTCCATGGCCTTCAAGACCGACTTGGAATTTCCAATTTTGGAAGAGAAGAGTCGCAATAGGTTAAAGAATTGGAAGATACCAATGAGGCACAATCATCAATTAACATATGGAATCCAACTAAGCTAGAAAATGATGAAAATCAATTGGTACTATTATCTCAAATTTTGTAAGATGTATATACATTGATATGTTTGATTTCAATATTCATTTGACATTTATATTTTTTTACAGTTGGAGATTGAAGATTTTGATAACTTCTTGGGACGGGGTAAAGGGACAAGAGTTGGCATTAGTTCACTGAAAGATGCTGCACTTGGCCATTACTTAGTAAGGATTGATCCGCATGTTTTCTTGGTATTTCATAACATCTTCTCAGAGGAAGCAACATGGCCTATACTATGTATCAAGGCACTTACAAGGCTACTTGGTTTCTCTGGGTTACAATACAATGCACACAAGGTGATGTTTTTGGAGAAGACTGCGGCAATTAGGATTTTTGGTTATGGTCCTGGTTTCTCTGCTTCTAGAGCAGGATACTTTCTGGCCCTCTCGTCTTATGCTTTGGCAGCAAACCGAACTGATATAAAATCAATAGTTGGCTACAAGAGAAGAAAATTTCTACGTTATAGAGGAAATATCCCGAAAAGGGAGGATGATGTAAAGGCTCCTAAGAGTTAGCTTTGTACTTTCCTTTCTTGAATTCTCAAGTTGAAGTATTCATTCTTTGAGTCGTCGAAAAATACTATGAATTCTTAAGTTGAAGTATTCATTCTTTGAAGCTGTCGTCGAAAAAACCAATTGAATAGCTCCTCAAGAGCATTGCTTTTTGTAACTCCACCTCCATATCTTGTGCTTCGAAAAAAACTTGTACATGCTTGATAGTGAGATTTTTCCATGCCTTGGCCGCTATAAGTTGCGAGGGGGCCTTGCTTCTCCACAAAGTAAGGCCCATGGATATGAAGGATATGCTGCAAATTCATAAGAGTAACAATCATTTTTTGCCAATGGAAATTTTATCGAAGAAAACTTGGATTAAATATTCTCTCTTACCAAATAAAAAGTGATATCTTTTTCTCCCCATGCCTCCTTTATTGCCTGAACAAGATTTGTAATCGAACATTTGAACTATTCTGGATACGTGTACGTTTTCATTTGTTTCTTGAGGAGCTTCAGGAAGACATCAACGTGTCTCCAAACCTCCATCCTTAGAAATACAAGTCGTGGTGTGGTTGCAACGTTTGTCGTTATCCCACACAGCTCTCTCCAATGCTCCCAAGTAATGCTCACTTGTTTTCCTGTATGGTTGCCTAAAAAACGTCTAGCTTTTGAGCCTCCCATTGAGACATCAGCCAAGACATCTCTTGTTTTCCCTGAAAGTGTTGGATCTTTTCTTGAATGAACTTGACCTCCATGAAAACCCATTTTCGAGAGTAATGCCTCACATTTGTCAATATACTCATGCGATAAAGACAAAGCCTTAATTGAGTATGCAGCCTCCCATTGAGACATCAGCCAAGACATCTCTTGTTTTCCCTGAAAGTGTTGGATCTTTTCTTGAATGAACTTGACCTCCATGAAAACCCATTTTCGAGAGTAATGCCTCACATTTGTCAATATACTCATGCGATAAAGACAAAGCCTTAATTGAGTATGCATAGTCAAGATGCAACCTGAGAAGTTTATCAATAATTCTATTATATTTTAGATTTTTAAGCCATAATCTTGAGATAGCCCAATAACCTTTTCGACTAATGCCCATAGTATCACACGTCTCTACAATTTCGTTTGGTTTTACTGTGTCCTTTACGTCCTTCACTAATTCTTTGAGAGTTGGGCCTCTCAAATCCATATTTTGAGGTGACCTAAGAATCCTCAAAATATCATTCTTGTTCATGGTCTCTTTTAAAAAATAGATTCTCTCCTCACTCTCTTGAATATTAATACTCGACATGTTAGAGACATATTTTTTTGCAAGATTCAATATTCTTTTCTTTGCTCTCTCACACAAGCTAGTTATATTTTTTAATGGTCTCTTTCTCTTTCTTAATCCTATTGGAGTTTTCTTTAAATGTGATAACTTGTCTTGTAATGACTTATTAGCATTTTCCAAAATGTCAATCTTATTTGTAAGCTCAGAAATGCTTGTCTGTGCAATAAATAATGCTTTTCTCATTTCATTCATCTAAGCCATGTATGTGTAAGATGCAGAGTATAACCTTTTACAATACCCAAGCATCCCATTATAACCTTCCCTAACATATCTCACGTAGTCATGAATATTAAAAAAATTAGGAGGTTTACCTGTTGAAGGATCCTTTGGATAAATATTTCCATCTACCCACAAATCTATATGTTTCTTTCCTTGAGTTGTTGGCCTCCATCTCACCTGTTAGTACTCGACGATGTATACTTCTCCAAGATGAATAAATTGGATCTACTTGGATGGTAAGTTTGTATTTGCATGTGCTCGCATTTGTATCACTTGCAGAGGTGTTGCTAAACATTTTAGTAGATCAACGATCACAGTGCTACGAAAGTGAGCACAAAGAAGAGAATGGCGAAAGAGAACGGAGAAAGAGCATGTGAAAAGAAGACACAGGAGTAGACAAATCGCGATATAGGTGGATATTTCTCAAAAATACAAATTCTCCCAAGTTCCAAGACAAAAAACGGCTAAAAAGGTGACCCTGACATAAATTAAATTTGAGGGACAATTCAATTAATGGCTCAGCTCTTTGATGAATTCAATATTCTCTCATTAATCACATCTTAGCAACCAAATTTGGCATTTTCATTCTTCCAAAATCTCAACTAATTAGCAACTTAATCATTTTCTTACAAGTGCCTTTTTTGAATCATTTTTGGCCCTAATGTACTTGGCTTTCCATATGGCCTTAAACCTCACCATGAGGATTGTTGCACAGCCAATCAATTTTCTTCAGCTAGTGAGTTTGCTTCTAGAGGAGGAGCAAACAAGAAGAAATAGTGGTGAGGATGCTATTGTCCCTAAGCAGGCTTTTATGTGGCTAGATAGAAGGGCAAAGGCAACCAAGTGAAGAATGCTTCGTAGAGTTCTGGGACTTCTGGCACATCATAGGCAAGAAAAAAACAAGGGGACACGCAAGCCAAAAATGGAAAATACCATTATTGTAAGAAGCTAGGCCACTACATCACTGAGTGCAGGAAGCGAATCACCAAGGTGAAAAAGGGGTCATGAATGTCTATTTTTGATGCTCCTTTCACTGCTACTGAGTTTGCGTCCTTTGTTGCAGACATGTACTATTGTTTTTGCACATGCAGTTATGACACCTCTTGGGTAGATCGAGCATTTAGCTCTACTGAGGATACATGCACTTGGTTTTTTGACAGTGGTGCTTCTAGGCATATTACATCTCACAGAGATTTATTTGCTTTTGTTAGTGCTCCTCCAGTTGGCAAGTCTGTACAGTGTGCCAATAATGCATCATACCGTATTCTAGGTATTGGGGAGATTGTGCTCACAGCCATTGATGGCTCTATTCTCTACCTGTAGGATGCTTTATTTGTGCTAGACATAAAGAAGAATTTACTCTCTATTTATTCTTTAGCACGTTGTGGATTGCAAGCCACCTTTGATGATGAAAGATGCATGGTAAGGGACAAAAAACACATGACTTTGGTGTTGACAGGCACTTTATGTCATTGGTTATATGAGTTGGATGCTCTTTCAGTTGATTAGTCAGCGTACTTGGCATCCACTTTTACTCCTGCTATGATACAGGCAGAGTTATGGCATGCTAGGATGGGGCATGTGAACTTCTGGCAGCTTGATGCTCTTACAGTGTACAGAGATGCTAGATGGATTACCTCTATTGGAGAGACCTCCTGAGCGCTTGTGTGAAGGATGTATTTTGGGAAAAATGCATTGTTTTTCGTTTCCCCGTGATGTTGCTTTTAGAGCAATAGCTAGGTTGCAGTTAGTGCATTCAGATGTATGTGGGCCTATGTAGACAAAGTCATTGGGAGGATGTTAGTATTTTGTGACTTTTATTGATGACTTTACTCGCTTTTGCTCGATCTACTCTTTGGTCAAAAAGTCAGAAGTGTATGATGCATTTTTGGCTTTTATTGCACTTGTTGAAAACCAATCCGGTTGTAAAATTAAAACTATTTGTTCGGACTGAGGGGGGGAATACATGTCCTCTATGTTGAATTCTTTTTTCAAGCAGAAGGGCATTGTCCATCAGTACACTACTGCTTATACTCCACAGCAAAATGGGGTTGCACAGAGGAAGAATCGGTCACTTATGGAGATGGCCAGATGTATGGTGAAGGCAAAGAGCTTGCCTCACAATTTTTGGATGGAAGTCGTCATGTGTGCTTGCCATGTTTTGAACAGATGCCTCACCAAAGCTTTGAAGAAAATTACACCTTTTGAGGCTTGGAACAGTCAGAAACCTTCTGTTGGACACTTTCATACCTTTGGGTACCTTGCATATGCACACATTCCAAAGGTACTTAGGAAAAAGTTGGATAACAAGGCTGTTAAATGCATTTTTGTGGGATATAGCAGTGAGAGCAAAGGCTACAAACTCTATGATCCTGTTTCTAAAAAGGTGTTTGTCAGCAGGGATGTACTATTTGATGAAAAATCAGAATTGTCCCTAGCTAGATTAGGCACATATCAGGCTGCCCGTGATGTATTTGAAGGGCTGCTGCCCATTACATTTGGTGATTTAGATGGAGTTTCAGCAAGTGAACTCAATGTTCAGCCAACTGCTCCTTTGGAAAATGCAGAAAATCGGCCATTGGTTGATCTGAATATTCAACAAAGTGCTGAAACTGAAATTCAGCAAGAGCTTATGCATAGTCAGGAGGCAAGACAAATGCCTAGATGGTATTTACAGACTATGAAAGATAGTCATTTGGATGCACCCATGACTAGTCGTACTAGAAGGCAAGCTTGTATGCATGATACTATATATACCATGGAGTTCATTATGGCAAAAAGCACCCTTGATGATGAGGAGCCTGAATGTTATGAGGATGCACAACAGAGTGTGCCTTGGATGGCAGCAATGCAAGGTGAATTGGATTCTATCACTAAGAATCAAACATGGGATTTGGTGTCTTTTCCATTTGGGAAGAAAGCCATTGGAACAAAATGGGTCTACAAGCTAAAACAGAATGTAGATGGATAGATTAACAAATACAAGGCAAGGCTTGTAGTGAAGGCTATGCACAGAAGAAAGGCATTGACTATGAGGAGACATTTGCTCCTACTTCCCGCATGACGACCATAAGGTCTATGGTTGCTTTGGCTGCTCATTATGGATGGACTGTACATCAGTTGGATATTAAAACCACATTTTTACATGGGGAACTTCATGAGGAAGTATATGTACAACAACCCATTGGTTTTGCAGTTGAGGGCTCATAACACTTGGTTTGCAAGCTAAAAAAAGTTTTATATGGCTTGAAACAAGCTCCTAGATCTTGATATGCAAAGATAGATGCTTTTTTGCTTAGCCAAGGGTTCATAAACAACCCATCTGAGTCTACCCTTTACGTATGTAAATAGGTTATATCCATGCTGATCATTCGTATTTATGTTGATGATCTATTGCTTACAAGGACACATGTTGATCAAATTTCAGCATTTAAACAAAATTTGCAACAAAATTTTGACATGTTAGACTTGGGGTCTTTGCATTATTACTTGGGCATTCAGTTCATACATGTTGCTAGAGGTTTAGGTCTATCACAGTCAAGATACATTGGTTAAATTCTTGAGATGTTTGTCTTATAGGATTGCAAGCCAGTCTGTACACCAATGGAACCTGGACTTAAGCTATCATTACATGATGACAGTGATTTGTTTGATATACACACATGTTAGCCATTGGCTTGACACTACATTTACCCTTAGAATGGTGTATTACCTTAGTCATTGTTATTTCTTATGTGAAGCAGCCTTTATATGTCTCATGAAGTTCACTGCTTCATGAAGTGTAGTTTTGGGTAGTTGTAAAAACGGGACCAAAGAGGCATTTTCGTGTATTCTTCTTGTCTATCTAATAATCTCTGATATCTACTTTTGATGTATGATGGATTCACTTTGAAATATGAAGGCTTTGGCAATTGACGCCATCCTTTCTAGTGTATTTGTTCTATTTACAACATGCTTTATGCATTATCTGGAATTCGATGTGAATCGATTCAGGGAAGACGTAGTCCCACAACCCCCCTCGCCGCAGGCCCAAGACCCGCCACAAGAAGACCCAGGCAGAAAGAAAAGCCATCTCTAAAGAAAGACGCAAAAATCTGGTGGAGGAGGCCAGACGAAAATTGAAAGCCAAGCCAGTCGTGCTACCGTCCGCGTCTCTCCCTCCGTGCCCAGATGATCTTCCCGCAGGATTCCACGCAGAACTGGTGGTGTGGGAGGTACAGGAACTAGGAAATGATTCATTCTCCTTCAGTTTCCTCCTACCCAATAGTCTGCGGAGGGTCCTACCTCTCAAAGTGATGGATGAGGTGATCGCGGTCGATGGCCGGTTGGGGAAGAAACGGCTGGAAGAGCGCTGAGTTTCTATGATTTTTGGGTATGATATGGAGTATTTGCTTCATGAAGCAATCTCTATTCTTTTATGCATTCTACATAGAAAGGGCAGCAAACACTTTGGCGATCCTGTCATTGTCGATCCAAACCTCTGGTTGAAATCTTTTTCAAAACACGACCTTGTTTTTGGCAAGAAAACCTAATTTCCTGTATACAGTTCAAAGGGTTTTCCGCATATCGATTGTGTTATCCATTTCTCTAATTATGTGGTGGAAGGTACAATTGAAAATGGCTCAGTTTGCTGCCAGAAATTCGAAATTGCTCCATGAAGTAGCACTTGCTTTGAATTTCCTGCATGAAGCAGCACTTGCTTCGAATTTGCTACATGAAGCAGTAGTTGCTGCATGAAGCAACAGTTGCCTGCATGAAGCAGAATTTGGTTGGGAGTAGCAGTGAAAACCTAGAGACAAGCTTATTAAAGTCTTGTTATATTGTTTTTCGATGTTAAAGCACATGCATGATATTTATCTCTGATGATATGTATTGGATAATTTAGTTGCTTCTTGAAGCATTGGTAGATTGCTTGAAGCATCATGATGCAGATTGAAGATTTATTTTGGTATCTTTGCATTTATGTCAAAGAATTACCCATATTCATCAAATGTTATCTTAACCCGAAGCAAATCCAGGGAATTCAGAGAAGTATTGGCAGGACAACAACGGGGGTTAGGGCAAAATGAAGATAGTGAAGTAGGACGAAATCCCATCCTGGATGAAGAGGTGCTTTCCTTGTTTAAGGATGAGGTTCGGGATATTGGTACCTCTACGGGTACCATTACAACTTATCATTCTCCTGCTACATCGAGTGAATCTCTTCCAAGTCCCATTGAAGATGATAATGGACTACCTAAATTGGAGTATTCTACAAGTCCTCTTGATAGAGCAGTAGAGAGATTGTAGCATTTGGTGCTGGGGAGTACGGTCCTATTGAGGAGTAGGGTTATCACAGTGTGGCAGTTTCTTACTTTTAATCCCTTGCCTTCACTAAAAAAGAGAAAGCCTAAAGCCATGAATCCCAACCCACCACTCAACCCTAAAGTTAGGGCATCAAAGTTTTCGGGGCAAAAGAAGGAGGATCCGGATTGTCATGTTGCACAGTTTGAGACAAGGTGGGTGGCAAGTGGCTTCAACAATATGTTTGGGGACCAAGTTAAATTACAGCAGTTTGCAGCAACCTTTAAGGGTAAAGTCATGGATTGGTACAGTACTTATGATATTGGACATTTTACAACATATGATAATCTTAAAACTACTTTTCTAAGCAAGTTTAGAAAATATAAGATTGCTCAAGATGTGCTTAAAAAGTTGAAGCAAATTAAGTAGGGGAACTGTAAAATATTACACGGCGCAGCGAACAGAATCTGAGAAAGAGATAGAGAGTACACAATAGATAAGAGGAGAATCAGTAAATTCTTTAACTCCAAACAACTGATACAAAGATGGCTCTGTCCACCCATGCGCTTCCACTGTGTGAAGCTTAGATGGCGATCTAGACAGAAGATAGGTGAAGAGCTTAAGGCTAGCTGGAACAACAACTCTGACTGGGTGAAAGATAAGTGTATGATGGCTGCGAAGGGGTTTAGCTTTTATAGCCCGCGAAGGTCGTTAGGTCCTGACCTACCATATGAGCCTCCACTAGTCGGCCAGGGAATATTCCCTTTACCATCGGGCCGGGGGCGCTGCCCTCGGACCCCCACCAGGGGGGCCGCTGGCCCCCCTGGGACCCCCCAGCCAGGGGCCGCTTCCGCGGCCCCCGAACCCCACAATAGGGGCCCCTTTTAACTCCCTTACCACGCAACTCAATGCAATGTGCCTCGAGTTGCTACCAGCTTAACCACTCCATCTAACCCAAAGATTAGACCCACAACAGTCACCTTTTTGCCATCCAGTCACATAGACCTCATCTGATATACAAGTCAGGACTCAACCAATGTCTGGGCTCACATTTGGCTTCTCCTCATAATGGGGGCCTTACAACTTTGAGCACCATGGATCATTGGTAGCACCTAATGAGGGTGGGGCATTGATCATATCTAACACCCCCCCTCAATGTCCACCCATAGGTGAACTATCTCCTCGGCCCAATGCCGAGTCTCTGAAGATGAACTTGAAGCAGATCCTTCGTAAGTGCTTTGGTGAAGATATCTGCTCCATTCTCCTCTGTTGGACAGTAGACCAATTCCACTATCCCATCCTCCATCAAATCACGCACATAGTGATATTGGATCTCTATATGTTTGGTGCGTGCATGAAACACTGGATTTTTGGCAATGGCGATGCAACTCTGATTGTCACATCTTAGCACAGTTGGTTCTTCATCCTGCACTCCCATATGCCATAGAATCCTTCTCAACCATACGGCCTCACATGCAGCAAAACAAGCTGCCTTGTACTCTGCTTCGGTAGAAGACAATGCCACTGTTGGTTGCTTCTTACTAATCCAAGAGAAAATTCCTGAACCCAAAGAGAAACAATAACCAGAAACTGACTTCCTGGAATCAATGTCTCCTGCCCAATCTGAGTCACAGTTCCCCACAAGAGAAGTTCCGAAACTGTATGTGATACCATAGTCAAGAGTTTTCTTCAAGTATCTGAGCACCCGCATCCCAGCCTTCCAATGACTCTCATGAGGTTTGTTTGAGAACCTGCTCAAAACACCAACAGCAAAACTGATATCTGGTCTGGTGTTACACAAGTAGATCAGACTGCCGACCAACCTCCTATACCTCCCAATGTCTGCTAGTGCTGATGTATCCTCGACTGATAACTTTGCATTCACCTCCATAGTGTAGCTATCTCCTTGCACTCGGTCATGCCAAATGCCTTCAAGATCTCCCATGCATACTTCTTCTGAGAGATGAAGATCTTTCCTGGCTCTTGCTAGACTTCAATCCCCAAACAATAGTGCAGCAAGCCCAAGTCTATCATTTCAAACTCAGAACTCAAAGCCTTTCGAGTTTGGTTGATCATATCTTCATAGTCACCTGTAATAAGAAGGTTGTCCACATATAGGACAATCACTATAGATTTTTTACCATCCCTGTAAACATACAAGTTAGCATCTGAGGCACATCTTTTGAAGTTTAGGTTTAAAAAGAACCTATCTATCCGCTGGTACCATGCTCTGGGGGCTTGTTTCAGCCCATACAATGCCTTCTTCAGTTTACACACTTTGTTCTCAGAATGGGGGGCCTCAAACCCTGGTGGCTGAGCCACGTACACCTCCTCCTTGAGGTCACCATTTAAGAACGCTGACTTAACATCCATTTGGTACACTGGCCACTTCTCATGGGCAGCCACTGCAAGTACCGTGCGAATAGTGGTCATTCTGGCAGTTGGGGCAAATGACTCTTGAAAATCAAACCCTTCAACTTGTGAAAATCCTTGGGCAACCAGTCTAGCTTTGTACTTTTCTAAGGTACCATCAGCCTTGTACTTTACCTTCCAAATCCACTTGGTGCCAATAACCTTCCACTTTGCTGGTCGATCCACTAGCTCCCAAGTGTCATTCTTCAGTATGCTGTCATACTCTGCCTGCATAGCAGCCTTCCATGATGGATCTGCAAGTGCTTCTTCTAAGTCAGTTGGCTCCTTTACTTCTCTCATAATCTCAACCATCAAGGCCATATTGACTATGTGAGCAGAAGCCCTCCTTTGCTCTGTCATACTCTGCCTGCATAGCAGCCTTCCATGATGGATCTGCAAGTGCTTCTTCTAAGTTAGTTGGCTCCTTTACTTCTCTCATAATCTCAACCATCAAGGCCATATTGACTATGTGAGTAGAAGCCCTCCTTTGCTCCTCTATTCTCTGAGACCTCCTTGGTCCGTCTGCCTTCTCCTCAACAGATGCAGGCATAGGATTATTGTGGTCATAGAGCTGCTTCACCCAGCGCGGCAATGGCTTTTTCGGTGGGGTGATGTCAGGTTGGTGAAATTTTTCCTCATCATCTGAAGATGATGCTTCCTCCTCCTTAAGGATAGGGATAGCTCTCGGGACAGGTTCATAGTGGACTACTTCTTCGCTTGATGATAAAGTGGAAGAACTTGCCTTCTCCTCCTCCACTGTATGCGGCTCCTCCTTGAACACCACATCACGGCTCGCGATGATCTTCTTTGCCTCTTGGTCATATAATTTGTAAGCCTTCTACTCATCACTATAACCCAAGAAGATACATTTTCTGCTTTTTGGTTGTAACTTGTTTCTCTTCTCATCTGGAACATGTGCATAACATTCACATCCAAAAATTCTGAAATGTGAGACAGATGGTTTCTTACCAGTGTAAGCCTCATGAGGTGTTTTTCCCTTGAGAGCCTTTGTATAGCTCCGATTTAGAATGTAGACTGCAGTATTAACAGCTTCAGCCCAAAAATGGTTAGGCAATCCCTTGCCCTTTAGCATGCATCTTGCCATCTCCACAATGGTGCGATTCCTGCGTTCCACAACACCGTTATGCTAAGGTGTGTGAGGCGTCGTCAATTGACGCTTGATCCCTTTGCTCTTGCAAAAGCCTTCAAACTCCTTTGAGTTGAACTCACCACCGCCATCTATTCTAAATTTCTTCACACTTTTCCCTGTTTCATTCTCAACAAGTATTAGCCATTCTTTAAACTTAGCAAAGGCTTGAGCCTTATCACGAAGGAAGTACACCCACATCTTCCTACTGTAGTCATCGACAATCAACATAAAATAAGAAGATCCCCCCAAGGCCTGTGTAGGCATCTTACCACACAAGTCAGCATGCACCAACTCTAGAGGAGCCTGTAATCTATTCGTGCTTTCTTGTGGAAATGCCTTTCTTTGTTGCTTGCCCATCATACAAGCTTCACATGGTTCCTTCAATTCAGTTATTGTAGGTAGGTGAGCAACCATACCTTGCTTTTGCATCTCCTTCAATACTACAAATCCGATGTGTCCAAACCTTTCATGCCAAAGCTTACTTGTGCCCACTCCAGCGGTGGCTGTAAGAGCACTTAGCTCATACATGTTGTTCCTTCTTTCTCCTTTGCCAACAATTGTGCCAGCACTATCAATAATTTCTGCACCTGTCTTCTTGAACCTCACTTCATGACCAAGATCAGTTATGGCAGCAACTGATAAGAGATTTCTCCTGATTTCGGGAACATACAACACATTTGAAAGCTTTTTGACTTCACCATTTGCAGCAACAAAAGAAATAGTACCTGTGCCCGCAGCAGGATATTTAGCATCATTTCCAACCATCACAGTGATGGATTCTTGTAGAGGCTGCATAGAACTGTATAGACCTTTCTTGTTGGTCATGTGACAGGAGGCCCCACTATCCAACACCCAAGAGTCAGTGGTAGATTATTCTTGCGCCGAGGAGCACACTTCCTCAATGGTCGCCATGAATAATTCCAACTCTTCTTCAGCCGTATTGGCTGTCTCTTTCCCTTTACTTTTAAGGGTACCATTCTTTTCATCTGCCTTCTTGACACGAAAATCTGCAATTGCATGTCCTTTCTTCTTACAGTAGAAGCACTCTCCTTGAAACTTCTTCTTGCCGCCCTTCTTCTTTTTGTCACCATCATTTTTGGTGGAGGAAACACCTTTGCCTTTTGCATTGGCAGAGAATGCAGCATCTCCATTGTTGCTTCCTTCTCGGGCTTTCAGCCTCAACTCCTCCTCCATTAATAATGCACAAAACTCCTCAAAAGTCAAAGCTTGAGGTCTCACCTGAGTATTAAGGGCAGTTACTAGTCCATCAAACTTTTGTGGACAAATCCGAAGACACCTCCGAGCTAGCTCTTCGCTAGTCTTTTGTATCCCAGCGCCAGCCATCTGGTCGCGCAGATTCTTAATCCGAGTGATGAATGCTTCAACCATCTCTCCTTTAGCAAACTTCTCCGCTGCTAGTTGATTCTCCAAGTTTTGAATCCTTGTTTGGTTTCGCGTTTCGTACTGACTCCTTAGTACATTCCAAGCCTTTGACGCTTTGGTTGTATGCTGAATCAGAGTCAAAACACTGTCAGAACAGCTTGTAACTAAGGCACACAATGCATCTGCATTCCTTCATTTCCAAGCTCGTAGAAGATCTGCATTCGGAGGAATCATCATACTAGGATTTGATGGGTCGGGGGTAGGCTGTGGTTCTGCGTCAGTCCCCAGCACAGTCTCCAGAAGCTCATAAGAATCAAGGATAGTTGTAATTTTGAACTTCCACAAGGTGTAGTTTGTACCATCTAACTTGCCTTCACTGAAGGTTGGTGGACAAATCCTCAGTGTTTGAATAGCCGGTACAGTAGCACCACCTCCTGCACCGCTTCCTGATGCGCCAGAACCGCTTCCCGGAGTCGACATCGTTTCTCTTTGCTATTGAAGCCTTTGCCTCTTGCATGCTCTCCAATCTCTAGAGCCCCCTGGGCTCTGATACCATGTAAAATATTACACGGCGCAGCGAACAGAATCTGAGAAAGAGATAGAGAGTACACAACAGATAAGAGGAGAATCAGTAAATTCTTTAACTCCAAACAACTGATACAAAGATGGCTCTGTCCACCCGTGCGCTTCCACTGTGTGAAGCTTAGATGGCGATCTAGACAGAAGATAGGTGAAGAGCTTAAGGCTAGCTGGAACAACAACTCTGACTGGGTGAAAGATAAGTGTATGACGGCTGCGAAGGGGTTTAGCTTTTATAGCCCACGAAGGTCGTTAGGTCCTGACCTACCATATGAGCCTCCACTAGTCAGCCAGGGAATATTCCAAGGAATATTTCCTTTACCATCGGGCCGGGGGCGCTGCCCTCGGACCCCTGCCAAGGGGGGCCGCTGGCCCCCCTGGGACCCCCCAGCCAAGGGCCGCTTCCGCGGCCCCCGGACCCCACAATAGGGGCCCCTTTTAACTCCCTTACCACGCAACTCAATGCAATGTGCCTCGAGTTGCTACCAGCTTAACCACTCCGTCTAACCCAAAGATTAGACCCACAACAGTCACATTTTTGCCATCCGGTCACATAGACCTCATCTGATATACAAGTCAGGACTCAACCAATGTCCGGGCTCACATTTGGCTTCTCCTCATAATGGGGGCCTTACAACTTTGAGCACCATGGATCATTGGTAGCACCTAATGAGGGTGGGGCATTGATCATATCTAACAGGAACATGTTAGTGCAGGATTATGCCCAAAAATTTAAAAACCTAGTGAATAGGTTGAATCAACAGGATAGACCTTCATTGGATTTACAATATTCATATTTTGTTAAGGGGCTGGATAAGGGTATTGCAGGTGCTATTGCTAATGCAGAGGTGGGGAATAATAATACCATTGATGCATTGGCTGAAGTGGCACAAAGAGTGGAAAGAAGGCTTGGCATGAGCAGATCCAAGAAGAAGAGTAACCGAGATTCTTCAGGTTCTAATATTGAGGATTTCGATTCAGATGATAGGGTGGATGATGAGGATACCTCATCAAACTCTGAGATGGATTTTGAATCAAGTGATTCAAATAATGAAAATAGCAAAAGGAGACAAAGACGACACAAAAAGAAATCTAAGAACGATAAAAGGTCTTATAAAGATAAGCAGAAGGGGAAGGACAAAGGAGATAAAACAGCTTTGGAGAAGAAGCTAGAAAAGAAGATAAAGAAACAACTCTTGGATATGGGAGTAGTGACTTCTTCAAGGAAAGGGAAGTTATGCTCAACTGCCAGAAAGTTGGCCATGAAGCTAGGGAATGCTGGTATAATCCAGTAGTAGTGAGGAATGCAAGGCAACAAATAGTACCCCCAGTGGCATCGGTTTATGCCAAGGGGGGACCACTGTAGTTACATGCTTACAGTGATTCTAATTGGGCTGGTGATTATGATTCACATCACTCCACTAGTGGCAATTGTTTCTTTCTTGGCTCGTCTTGCATATCTTGGCTTAGCAAGAAATAGTCCATTGTTGCCACATCGTCATGTGAAGCTGAATACAAGGTAGCTTTCACTACCACACTTGAATGCGTATGGATTAGACGCTTGCTAGCTGATCTGTATGTATCTATTACGGAGCCTACTCCTTTGTTCTCACACTGACAGTCAGAGTGCCATTGCAATGGCATAGAACCCTGTGTTTCATGCACACATGAAACACATTGAGATACATTATCACTTTGTCAGAGAGAGGCTACATGTAGGTGATATCAGCCTTGTCTATTGTCATACCACCAGTAATGTGGTAGACATCTTCACCAAAGCTCTTCCTCATGAAAAATTTGAAGCATTTCGCAATGCTTTAAATTTGATCTCCTTTGGTGGTGGATGATCCTTGTACTCTTGATCACTCTTCACTCTAGGGGGGTTTGTTGGGTATTTTACTCATGCCTCACTTATGCCTATGCTCACATAGGAGTGTCGGTGATTAGTAGGACATTGGGGCACTTTTTAGTCTCGGTAGGAGGGGTTTTTCCCCCCAGACTTATGATATTATTTTGTATGTGCTTATGACATACACTTACGGGCACTTACTGTCATGTTCGGGTGTGAACACCCCCTACAACCCTAAGGTTTAAGGGTTGTACCTTGTACTTTCAGTTTTACACTCTTTCATTCTATTGCATTGGGTGTCATGCTTCACTCTCACATTGTCTACTGTTCTCTATGATGAAGCTTTGATCCTGCCTTCTTCTCAAAAAGTTGGTTGTTGAAAATGCAAATTGTATCTATGCTAGAATCTCCATATTTTTCAGTGATGTTGGATGAGAGTACAGATAGAGGACTTGAGATGCATTTGATAGTATATGGTACGTATCTTGCATGCAAAGGTGTGGGATGTAAGCAGTCAAGTTTTGTGGGTATTATGACACTAGGATAGATGTAAAAGGAAAGACCATCTATGATGCTTTGATGTAGTTTCTTAACGCAAGAGGTCTATCTAAGCAAAGAATGATTATCTTGGCAACTGATGGGGCATCATGTATGGTTGGACACATGAGACATGGGTTGTTGGGCTTCTTAGAAAAGACTTGCCAAATTTAATAGTAGTGCATTGTATTGCACACTGAGAAGCTTTGGCTATTGGAGATGCTTGCAAAATATTTCCAAAGCTTCTTTTTATAGAGAAGCTAGCAAACAAAGTGTACTCATGGATCAATAACTCATCTAAAAGAAACAATGAATTGATGTCTCTTTTAGAGATTATGCAGTTAGGTGCACATTGATTGTTAGAAATTCATGCAGTCCGATGGCTTTCACGTGGTTAAGTCATGGAAAGACTTGTTGTCTTAATGCTTTCCATCTTGACAACTTAGAAAAATGAAAAGTTGATGGATTGGTACAATAAAGCAAGGCATTTTGTTGTGCAGTTTTGCATTCATATGATGGCTGGTATCTTAAAATAATTGAATTTCCTGAGTCTAAAATTTCAAGAAGAAATGGTGGATCTAACATCCATTGGAAGTGCTATTGATGTGGTTATATCAAAGCTCAAGCATCGCTTTTTTAGACCCATGTATTTTGCAAAAGATACCACATACTTATCTAAGTTCTTGGAATGTTCTAAAAAAGGATACTCGAAAATGACTGATAAGGATGGCTATATACATAGACATGACTTGATATATAGGCCACTTCCTAAAGGTAAAGACAAAGATGATGCATCTACTGGGAAGAAAAAGGATGTTGAAAAGCAAGACACTCCAATGATAAGACCACACATTGATGGTACTTTGAAATCTTGCATGCAACTAGCAATGGACTATGTGCAATGTTTGATAAATAGTCTAAATGCTTGTTTTCTAGATCTTCCACTCTTTAATGCCGTAAAACTTTTAACCCCATGCTTCTATGCTCAAGATGATGAAATTAGATAGAATAATGCTAAGAGATGGCTTGATAAGTTGGTATAACATCTTCAACCATATGAGGAACGAGATGAGCCATTACATCCCTTGGTTGATAGAAAAGCTTGTGAATGCAAGTTGTTTATGTTTACCGAGACTCTTCGCTTGAATTGTGAAGGGTTTACAATGAAAGAAGCATGAAGAGCATTTTCATTAATGAAAGAATGGCAAGAAAGCTTTCCTAATATGATGAAGCTATGGCAAGCTACTCTTGTTATTCTAGCAAGCATTGTGGCATGTGAGAGAGGTTTCTCACGACAAAATATGATTAAGGATGCAAGAAGAACATCAATGTTGATCAAAACTTTGGATGCTCTCATGTATGTTGCACTTAGAGGACCAAAGCTAGATGATGTATAATGGGATCGAGTTTTTGAGATTTGGCAAGATGCTAAAGAATGCATGATATATGATGTTTGAGCAATGCAAGTTGTATGGTGTTGGGTACCTTCAATCTTTAGTGAGTCATTTTCCTTTTTTGTGTTTTCTTAGTGGCATGTCAAAGTGGTTGATTACCTTGGATATTTTGAGATTCTAAGCCTTAAAAGCACTAGTTGCAGTTACTTATAATAGTTTTAGAGCCTAAACTTTTAAGTGATTGAAATGTGCAGAATCCGAATCTATAGATACCTTTGGCTACACAATTGCACTGATTTATCCTTAAATTTTTGAAAGAGTAAATTTTGAAGGGGTTTTTTTTTCCTTCCCCACCACAATGGGTAAAATGAAGGGCAATGATGATTTTAGGACATCCCCTAAAATACTCATGAAAGGCATCCATCAACGTAAAAAAGTAGGTTTGCAAGCGAGCCCTTGGAGGATAGTAAGTTGGTAGGAAGAGTGAACAAGGTTGGTAGGAATGGAGATAGTATGGAAATGGATTATGTATCAATTGCAAAAAAAACGGCCGTGTCAATCAATCAATATGGAAGAAGTTGAGAGAGAAAGTTGTGGTGGAGAGCTTTGTCACTTTTTAGAAAGTGGGAAAGCTCAAATTCTAAGATGCATAGATAGTTTTTAGGATCCCAACCAGTCACGGCTCGCCCTTTTGTTCCAAAGGATCAAGTAGTGATTCGCAGACTTCTCCACGACAGGTGTCTTTTTCTTCTTCATGGATTGTATCCTTATTGAAGACCAACATGGGAGATACGTTTTGTCTACCTATGCAGCCAAGGCAACTCTACAGCAATGCAGATTCATTGGTCGGGGCTTCTTTGCACTTACTGCCTCCAGATGTGTGTGTGTGTGTGTGTGTGTGTGTGTGTGTGTGTGTGTGTGTGTGTGTGTGTGTGTGTGTGTGTGTGTGTGTGTGTGTGTGTGTGTGTGTGTGTGTGTGTGTGTGTGTGTGTGTGTGTGTGTGTGTGTGTGTGTGTGTGTGTGTGTGTGTGTGTGTGTGTGTGTGTGTGTGTGTGTGTGTGTGTGTGTGTGTGTGTGTGTGTGTGTGTGTGTGTGTGTGTGTGTGTGTGTGTGTTCTTGGTTCAACAGTTGGATATAGAGGTCACTTTGTCCATGGAACGCCATGGTTCCCCTATTTTTCACTTGTAGACACATTGGCATGAGTGCTTGGTGTGGATTAAATTTCTTGATCTACTTGATTGGATGGATGGGGAAGCGACTATACTGGCTAAGTCTTTGGGTAAGGTTCTATGCATCCCCTTTGGCTTCTCATGGAATATTACAGATTGAAAAGAAAGTATACACTTTTATGGGATAGAAGGAATGATACATTTGAGTTTCTTGAAGTCTTTGATTCCCATGGGTTGGAGTTTACTATGGAGGTGCATTTTATGGGACATAATCTTGGTCATGTGCATCTAATCATTTCCCCTTGGAGGCATCATGTAGAATGACCAGCAGTGCAAGAAATCTATATGCTTGTTGTCGCTCAAGCTAAATACTTCCTTTCTCAAGGAAAAGGACTATATAAAGTAGGTGAAGAATCTTGGAGGAGTGAAGATACAACAATTAAAGACCCATGTTAACCCCAGTGCAAAGAAAGCAAAAAGAAAATTAAGAAGATGCAAGGCAAAGAAGAAAAAGTGCATGGGCAACATTAAAAGTTCAAAGCAAGCACAAAGAGAAAATACACATTTTAAATATAAAAGTGCACTCTAAGTCTTTGTAAAAGAGCGCTAGGCTCCCTTCTACAATTTGTAGATGTAGACGGGCATGGGCGAAGGAATGATGTAAATAGGAAGGGAATAGGGAAAGAGAATCTTGACTAAAATGGCTAGTCATGTAAAAAAGGGATGGGCGCCCAAAAGGGATCAGGGCTTGCATAAAAGGCAAAAAGTGAATGAAGAAGCTCATTCTTGTGTGTAGCCAAAACTAGTTCTCCTCCTCCTCCTCCTCCTCCTCTTCTTCTTCTTCTTGGTTGCTTGTGCTTATGCTTGAGAGAGGGAGCGAGGGAGTGAGTGTGTGAGGGTGAGAGACTATGGTGGAGAAGTTCTCTATCTTCTCTTATCTCTTCTCTTCTCTTCTCTTATCTCACACACGCGAAAATGGAGCATGGAGTATGGATCTTGAGGATCAAGCTTACTTGAGATTGCACCTTGGATCTTGGAGCTACTAGAGTACTTTGAGGGAGGAGGCAACTTGATCAAGCATAGATATAAGCTCACTACACTCATAGGTGTGAGAGCATGTACGGCTATATGAGAGATAGATATTGCACTTGACTTGAAATGCTTGAAGTAATAAGTGGTCTATGAGTCTTAGTGGTTGAGCAAGAGCACTCCCACATTTTGGTTCCGTTTTCATGACCAATGGATTCAAGCTTTGAGTGCTTGCACTCCAAATCGAGCATTGAAGTAGAGTTTGCTCCAAAAACCGGTGCTTGAGATACGTAGGAAGCGAGGGAGTTGAAGGGGTTTTTGATCTCCTTTGCAAGCAAGTTTTTCTGGTCTTTTGGATTTAGGTAAGTAGGTAACAGTGGGCAAGGCCCAATCATCAAGTACTGTGAGAGACTTGAATTGTCGAGCCACTTAGAAAGCAACATTGACAGGGGCGATTAGGGACATAGCCCTACCCAACTTGATCAATCTGATTGATACCCTAGTTGCTCAAGAAGTCAAAAATATGTCATGAGCCAGTGCCAATCCCGAGATTGACTTGGGAGAATTCCCAGTTGACATCCAACAAATGATAACTTGATATGACTTGCAAACAAAAATGGGGCATTACGATAGACAACCGAGGATATCATAGGCAATCTCAAGGTAGAGCACAGGTTGGCAAGGAAAGCATTACAGGGTATGGCTGCCTACAACTAAGAGCATCAAGCTCAAAAGTAAAGGCAAGACATAGAAATGTGCGAGGTCCAATGCATCTTAGCGCTCACAAAACAAAATAGGACATGACTAAATGCTGAGGGAGAGAGCATTAGAAGCTGATCTTATGCTTAGTGAGCTTGTCACAAAGCAACTCTTAAAACAATGCGGTTGCAGAGCAAAGCAAAGTAGCCCTGACAACTTCATTGCTAGTAGGACTAGGAATCACCCTGAATTCTAGTAGTCAAACCAAGATACCTGTCGTTGATAGGCAACTCACCCGATAACGACTTGTATAGATTTGTGGAGTAGTTTCAGCAAGTATGCAAGGCTAATGGCCTCACGGACCTTGCTCAATGTGGAAAGATTTTGGACTTTGCCTAGGAGATAAAGGACAAACATGGTACACTAGCCTAGACAATGCTAAATCCAATAACTTCAATAACCTCAAGAGTCTCTTCATCAAGAGATTCTCTGAGATGAGATACTCTGACAACCTCATCGTTAGGTTGATGAACATCATTCAAAAGGACAAAGAGGATATCTGAGACAACATCATCCACATGCGAAGTCTCTTTAAGAGAATCCCAATCGCAGAGCAACCTAGCAAATGAGCGGTCTCCATTGTATTCATAAGTGGAATTCGAAGCGAAGAGCTTTACAAGGTCTTAGTGAGCAACTCAGCCCTATGAAGGGACATGCTAGCTAGGGTCTTCAAAGAAGCCATACAAGTGGATGACCAACTCAAGGAGAGGAGCTTGAGACCCACAATCTGAGACATCACTACCTTTAGAATCTCAGAAAGAGCTACAATCATTAGTGAAAAATCTAGCAAGAGTACCCAAGACAAGGGAAAGAGTATCGACCAAAGCCAGGAATTGGGAGACATGAAGTTAGAGCTAGCTAGGCTTCAAGAGATGATGAGAAGGCTTGCACAACCTCATGTGCAATGCATGCATTGTGGAGGAAACCACCTTCCGGTTGAGTGTATGGATCCTAGATCCAGACCCTATGCCAATTGTGGTAGGTTTGGCCATGATGCACTGTATTGCTGACTACTGAGGCAATTGCTGTACTCATAGCCATACAACCAACCCTACCACCTAGTGAATAGATCACAACCTTTCGGAAGGGGGGGCTCCACTAGCTCTCCCAACACCCAATGATTCAAAGCCAGTTGTCCCTAGGATGGACATTAACCCCATAGGGATACTTAGACCACTTTGACCCATCATAACCCATCCACCGAGCGATGCTCTAATACATTGCGTAGAGGAGCTGAACGAGGACAAAGCATATGTAAAACCTTACATCTTGTATGAAGAAAAGAGGGTGATCCCTTCTTGATGGATTTCAGACCAGTGTTAATGATGACATTGGGCATGAGAAGAGGCAGAGGACTAGGAGGATAGAACGAGGAACCCATCACATGCTGTGGACTTGTGGTCACCCAAGACACATCCCATCTTGATGCCACAAAAGGGAGCAAGCCAATCGAGACAAGGCCGACTTGAGATGCCCTGAGTGTAGGATCACACACTTGTACATCGAGTACCCTAGGTGGAAACCTTCCACTAGTTCAGCTATTGTGGTGTCTGTACCATTGGGACTGTTCAGAGTTGAAACACTTGATGGTGAATCCATGCCAATTTTGCTAAATGTCATGACCCAAGCACATGCAAATTAGGTTGGTATTTTATTACTTGGACCTAGCAACATCGCTTAAGGCGGATAGTGCCACCACGCTATCAAAGGGGAAACAAGTCACGAATACAGAAGCTGAGAGATTTGCTCCTAAGACATCAGAAGAGGTAAGTACCAAGATTGGAGAATATCCTGATTTGAGGAACCAATTAGAAGTGGTTGATAAGGTCAAGGAGTGGGTGAGAGAAGCCCAAGTATGCCTAAAGGATGTAGAACCCATTATTGAATATGAGATCGATAAGCTCTCTAGTGCGAGTACACCAGTCTCACTTACTCAGTTCAATCAAGAGACGCATCCGCACCCCACAAAGCTTCTCATAGACAAAGCTTAGACTCCATATGTAGGTAGAATAGCCAAGATCATTGGCAAAAGAGCATGGAGCCCAACAAAAAGTAGGGGGTGGGCAACTCGCTCATGACATTGATATCAGCCCCTGTGACTCTGTCTATGGGAGAACTGCTTAGGAAGAGTCCAACCTTATGGCAAGTGTTGAAATAGTGTGGATGGAAAGACCAAATGATCTTGGAGCAACCGACCTGCCCACTGACCATGACGCAACCATGTAGATACCTAGCTTGACCCTAAACCCAGTACCTCAGTCCTTACATGTGAATTCTTTTTGGGAAGGCACATAAATGCACATTGTCAGCCAGCTCTCTAGACTAGGACAAGACGGGTTATTGCAAAGATGTGTGTGTGAGCATGAAATGCATGAGGTGCTTGCTAAAGCATATGGTGGAATTGTTGTGGAAGAAGAAACTTCAATGAAGACACTACATAACATAAGGTGCTGCAATCTCAGTTGTGGTGGCCCACCCTATTTGATGCTGCTAAGTTTGTGAAGAATTGCGATGAATATCAAAGGACCAAAGTATCCATTCGTAAGGACAAGATGGAGTTGACCCTAGTGTTAGCACAACAATCCTTTGAAAAGTGGGGGATCAACTTTATTGGGACAATCAGCCTTGCAGAGTGTAGTACTCACAAGCAAAGTACATCATTGTAGCGATGGGTTATCTCACAAAATGGGCTAAAGCTTGGGCCAATAGGAAGAATGACACTAGGACCATGGCTAAGTTCCTTTGGGAATAGGTGATCTCATGATTTGGCTACCCAATCAAGCTAGTTAGTGGTCAAGGCATGCACTTCATTAATGAAGTGATTTTCCATTTGCTGTTTACATTCTTGATCATCCATAGAAAATCATCACCATACTACCCTCAAGCTAACGGTCAAGTAGAATCCACCAACAAAATCCTAGTGAACATACTGACTAAGGTAGTCTTTGCCTCATGCAGTGCGACTGGGACAATAAACTCATGGCAGTGCTATGGGCTTACAAAACAACCTACAAGATGGCCGTAGGGCAACACTGTTCAAGCTTACCTACAAGATTGAAGCGATCCTACCAGTGGAGTTTTTTGTTCCAAGCTTGAGAGTGGCAATATAAGAGAGCCGAGATGGAAAGGAGGCATAAACAGAACACCTGGTAGAGCTAGAATGCCTTTTTGAGACCCGACTCCTAGCTACCCATGCGCTAATCTGTGGAAAGGCAAGGCACAAGAGCTGGTTTGACAAACATGTCAAACAATGTGACTTTGAGCAAGGCGATCTAGTGCTACTGTACTTTGTAAAGGATCATAAGTGGAAGATGAAGTTTGGAGGATTAGGGCCTTTCAAGGTTGGTAACATTAGTTGAATTGGCAATGTAGAGCTCGAGACCCTAGAATGAGAGGGTGTAGGCTTCTTCAATGGCAGTCGCCTCAAGAAGTACTACCCCCCAACGCATCCATTGGCATGAACCTCCAATACTAGAATCCCCTGTAAGCGTAAGAGGTGCCACTATCATCAAGATTAAGGAAGATGATGAGGAAGAAGTGACACCTGCATACCTATGCATATTGATCTCATTGGTCACACGACATATGCCTTTGATGATGCACTCATTGACAAGGGAGCCAATTGTAATATCCTTACACGTGATCATTAGATCCTTATTGGTCAGCCCTACTTGCAACCTACTAATGCAAAACTCAGCCTGTTTGGAGGGCAATTCTACTTAGTGCTGGAAAAGTATAAAATAGCGGCTTTATTGAGACTAAAAGCCTTCCTATGATCTTGTACGTGATGCTTAACACCAAGGCTGCTCGTAAGCAATTATTGTTAGGACGCGCATTCAAGAAACAAGCACATTGCAATGTTGACTATGACTTGCAATGCATTCACCTCGCCATTGGTAATGTTCGGATAGTGATAGCTTTCAATAAGGGCAGTAGCTCCATCTAAGACCGTAGTGCCACCGATAGAGGAACCTAGTGCAAGGTCTAAGGAGGAGGGTCGTGACTTGTTACACCCTACCAAGACAAATTGCCCACAATCCAAAGGAGACACATCCAAGACCATTGAGTAGCAGCTCAAATGGGTGCCCAAATGACAATTGCAGCTGCTAGAAACCAAGCTGTACAAACCCGTAACAATGGAACCTTATGCCCTAGGCCTAGGAGGCAAAGGTGATGCTACCAAAGTAGACAAATGGTCGAGTCATGATGGGTGCTCAAAGACCTATTACACACTCAAGGCTACTATGAAGGCAACAATTGGATTTGGCTGCTCAATACTACGAGCAGCACGCGTGCCCCTCAATCTAGGTCCTCCAGCCCATCTCCACAAAACGATAAGCTAGCCACTAGGAATGAGAAACTAATTGACTCAAAAAGAACCAAATCCATAGAACCTCAACAATTCTATTGACCAAAACCAAAATTAGCTGCCCCTAGACCAACTCAACCTGACACTCCCAATGTCCCAATTGCTCCACAAGCAGAAGGCAATGCACTGTCTAAACCCCAATACAAACCCATCTCATAAGTGATTGTTAAATGCCCTATTGACAAATCCACCAAGACGACATCCATTCCAAAGTTATCCAATCCAACCAAACCCCATGGTCTCCAGACCCTCCTATGAGCGTAGATCTATCCTCACATTGGCCTTGGCCAACCTAGCCACTAATATGGGGGACGACTTAGTCACCTGCATTAGATGATTGGACGCTACCTTCATCACACTAGCTAGGAGCTAGGAACGGCTAGACTTAAGGCTCCTAAGCGAGCCATAGTAGCAAATCTACGCTTCTTGCCATGCACTTGGGAAGAATCCAAATTCATGTTTGTCAAGATTCCCATGGTACTAGTCAAGGAATTGATTGCCACCGAAATCTTTCGAGAGCAAGCTCGCAAACAATGATTGATTACATCCTATAGGAGGAGCAAAGTATTTGCAACAAGCCAGGAGTTAGAAGAGTTGAAAAAGCTAGCCAACTCTGACTCTTCTTTTTTGTGAAAATGGTACGTTCTTTGTCTCCAGTGGGAACAAGAGGGCTGCCAAATTATGACCAATGCCAAGTAGAGACGGGAAATCAAAATATCCAAGTATAACCCAACCTATGTGGCTCCTACCTCATTCAGAGTATTGGCCATCGGTCGCAATCGAGTGTTAGAGGACCACATATGATGGCCCACCCCTATCGAATCCTGACCAAGGAAGAACTGCATATCGCTAGTAGAATGAACTCTGGTGACTTCCTCATCGATGTCTTGACCTACATCACACACATAGGATTTAGACCTCATGACATGGACCGTCATGCCCACTGGGCGTATAATCCAAACTTCTACCATTTGCTCATGTGATGAAGTAAAGCCTAGCAAGCATGCAATTCATGCCCTTAACCCTTCATCCTCCAATCCTAGGAAGGATTTTCATCACCCCTGGCTAGGAGGGGGTAAGGCACAAAAGAAGATACAATTTGAACCTAAAACCAAACTTTAAAAAGAAAAAAGGACTGATAAAAGTCAATTCAAACTTGAGGAAAATTTTCATGGAATTCTAGGTTGAACTATATGGACTGCTTGAAGAAAAAAATTCATTCTGTACTTGAGCACATCATCTTTCCATAGCATATATTCATAATCTCCTCATCTGTTTTGCAAAAAGTTGTTTCAAGTAAACTAATAGTGAGCTACTACATCATGACAGGAACTCGAGATGGCCGAGCATGACAAAAGTAGCGAGCTCCCATTCATGGAAGAAGAGTAGGACAAATATGGCCTAGCAACGGAAATAAGGTCCTTTAATCAAATTAAGTTTAGAAGCATTCAAAACTTAGAAAGCATGATGATGAAAGAGCCAATGGTAAAAGAGATGGTTGATTAGGGTAATCTTGGTAAATATATGGAGAAGGTCGGCCAAGCCATCGACTATAGCAAGTGCGCAGAATTCTTGCAAACTTTCAATGTGAACAGGAACTGTGGCACTGTGATAATGAGACAAGGAGGAGAGACTCTCAAATTAGAAGTGGAGTTGAACCTTGAAAACAGTGGAAAGAGCCCTTGAACTGGTCAACAATTTCTAGAGGCGGCCCAAAAGAGATGTTTAGAGTATGCCATGGATGGATAAGGTCCAAGTATACATGAATGATGGAGTTAGCCTAGTCAACATCCCTGACCTTGACATCAAGCCTGCATGCAAAGACAATCCATGCTCTATTCTCCAGTCAAAGGTACAACAATGCGTTGATGAGCAGGATTGAAGTGCCATTGTTTGAGAGCCTTGCATCCAAGTCTCTAGATGAGATCAATTGGAATGGCTACGTGTGTAAGACTGTGGAATCCTCATGAAAGTGCCAGCCACAAGAGCCAGAGCAGCAGGTGGGGAGTCTTCAGGTTCCATAATGGAGACGGCAATGAAAAAGCCAGCAGCTAAGGCCTCCAACATAGGTTTTGGAGATGTGCTCACCAACATCATCTAGGAGGCCATTGGGGACTTGGAAAGACAGGAAGTGGTAGAAGAAACCCTCGAGCACACAGTAGCCCATAGATCTCCAGTATCATCACCTAAAAAAGAGGGAAGCTCCACCCTAAGTCCACCAGTACAACAAGAGGCTTTGAGTGAGGGAAAAATCTATGGGGACAAGAAGGAGGGCTCAATCCCATCAAGCCAAGGCAGGAAAAGAAAAATCAAGTTGAACATCCTAGGGAAGAAGAAGAAAACCGCGACAGAAGGAAACAGGAAAGTAGAAGCTGCACAAAAGGAATGGAGAGAATTGAATATGAAGGGAAAAGAAGGAGGAAGAGGAAGAGAAGCGATTAAGAAAGGTGGAAGGGGAGTCAAGAAGGGCAGAAGGGGAATGAAGAAGGAAGCAAATAGAAGATGAGAAAAGGCTAAAAAGAGAAAAAGAAGAGAAAATGGCCCTAGCCCCGTGGTTGTCGATAGAGCAAGCCTCCCGCCCTAAAGAGCTCATGAGGAGAAGCCCAAGTGCTGAGCCAACAGCTCCAGTAGTGCAACAAAATGAAGAGCTCAAGGGCCCATCGTTCCAAGCAAGGGAAAGCCCCCCATGAACCCACCACCATCGGCGCTGCTTATCAAGCCAATCACCACCCATGAGACCTCAAAAGGGGTTGGAGCAAAGCAACATGGTGGCGTGGATACAATACCTATTGAATTTGATGAAGCAGCTTGGCCCAGTACCCAGTGGTGGTGGAGTCCCAATAATAGAGACAAAGAGACTTTCTACTGTGGATGCATAATCTAGAAAGGACCCAAAGAAGTCCAAGGTCAAAGCATCCACAATGTCCATGCCATTGGCCGTACTGACAGCAACCAACTATGACGAGTATGTGGAGATCCTAGGCCAACTTGAAAAGATGAAGGAAGATAGGAAGGCCGCCATAGCGGAGTTGGAGGTTGAAAAGGATGCATTCACTGCCTACCAACTGGAGAAGACAAAGTAGATAATCATCTATCAAAGGCAAGTGAATGACCTAAAGAAGGAATTAGAGGCACAGAAGAAAATAGAGGTAGAGAAGGAAGAAGAAAGTGCAAAAGAGCTACAAGTAGAAAAGGTAGAGGGAGAAATGGGGCTAAAATGGACTACTAAAGGAACTGCAAGAGATTAGGGCTCAGAAGGACGAGTAAACTAAAAAGCTGCTAGAGACGGAGAACCAACTCCTCAAGTCCCTCCAATAATAGAAACAACTACAAGAAGAGTTGAATTGCCACAAACAAGACAAGGAGAAGATGTTGTCAATCTAGAAAGAACAAGAAGAGATGGTGACAACGTGTCACAAGAGTTGGGGCTAAGTCAAGGCAAGATGGAGGAGAAGGCCAAGGCGGCCTGGGAAGAGAGGAACCTTGGAAGAGTCACAGACTTGGTCGAATGCCTTGCCTTCGTAGAAAGTAGGAGAATCATGGTAGAAGCAAGGGCCGAAGTAGTGAAGGCGGGGTTAGAAGTCTAACAACATGTCTTTCTAAACACAATACTCCATGTGACTCAGGCGAAGGATGATGACACCGTAGAAGGGTTAAAGAGGAAGTTGGAGGCCTCAAGGAGAGCCAAAAAATATGGGCTCCAAGAGCACACCCCAAGAACCAGCACTAGCCCAAGCATGGCAAAATGGAGGCAACTTTTGATGCAAGTGGGGATCTCCACAGAGGAGTTAGATCAGCTTGAAATTGGAGAGCAAGAGCACCGAGAGCAACCAACCACATCAGCCTAGGCAGAACCACCAAGGGACGAAGAGCCCAATTTTGAGCAACATGCCGACACCGAGGCCTAAACCTCCCATCTCTGTCACAATAGAATTAGAAGTCCAAGAAGAAGAAGATCCTACCATCGTAGAAAGAATCATTGAAGCCAAAAGAAAAAGCAAGGAGTTGGTTGAATTTACGAGAAGAAAGATTAATGCCAGACCACATGAGATGCCCGATGTCCAAATGTTGCAAATTCAGGAACAACTGGCTATTAATTAGGCACTGGAACTAAACCATTGGGAGTAGTGGGAGAATGGGTGTAGTACATTTGAATTCAAATTTTTCTACTCTCTTATCTTGAATTGAGTGCTACCCTCTCAATTGGTTGAAGGAGACATCCATGTGTGAAGAGGATAGGGAAGCAGTGACTGGACGAGATGGCTAGAAATCCCACATTATGTAGAAGATAGCTTGTGAAGTATTGGGAGGACAAGGTTATGGAATATCCAAGAAATGTCAATGGTTATGAAGCCCAACCTAAATGGTGTCAGAAGATCAGGGACACCAATTTTGAGGCATGGATGGGTTTTTGGAATATGCTATTATATGAAAGGGATGACCCCACTTACATGGCTTACTTGAGACACCATGGTGTGGATTTTGAATGGAAAAAGTATGGCATCTATGGCTTTCCTTTGATCTACAATGTCAATGCCATCACTCCTGAAGAATGCCTGACATTTGGAGCACAAGACCTTTGACCCTCCATTACTCACTTTTTGGACAAGTTCACGGCATGCCCCGACCTCGCCTTCCTTGCCACTTGTAATTACCTCTCCTCCTAAGAAGAGCGCCTGCTACCTCTTTATTTTGATCTCAATGTAGGGATAGACAGCTGTGCAATGATCTACCTAATGTTAAGGGCCACTATCTTACCAGCTTTTTGCATGAGTCTTCTGGAAGATATGAGTGATAATAGGTTCTCAAAATGTAATTGTCCTTTCCTTTCTACTACTCCTCTCAATGCAAGAATTAACCAAAAAGGCTACATGAAAAGCTATGCATTACTTAGAAATCTCTTAGGCCACCTCAAAATGTAACTACTGAAGAGCATTAGGATGAGGCCCCCCAATGTATCTTTTTTTAAAGAAAAGGGAACAGACCCATGTGAGGCAACAAGAAATGAACAAAGAACTTTCTCAGGTACTAACCCCCTAGCTCTTTCCACCATTGAAGGGAGGCGAGCCTTGAAGTGGAAGCACGAGCAGGAGCAAGAACAATAGAGAGAGACACACACAATGTGGGAACTCCAATAGTCACAATGTGTGATCGGCCTTTCCTTTATTCAAATGGCACTGAAAGAATAAAGAATGAAGTGGCAGTTATGGGTGCCCACCACCTATAGTGTGCAGGTGTGCACGTACTGTCAGTGTAGTAATACAGGGGTGGTCAGGCAGAGGTGCCTTTACCCCCAACAACCTCCCACTTAAAGGCAAATTTGCCTCAGTGAGGAGTGCGAAGAAAAAAAAGAAAAAATATAGTACAACATGTACATAGATACAAGAGGATGAGGAAAGATGTCATCTCATCCAATACCCATCAACTTCCTAAGGAAGGCAAAGTACTCTGTAGAGAGGCTTTTCCTGAGCAAGTCTGCAGGATTCTGGTCAGTTGAGATCTTGACAAGGTCAATAGACTTGTCCTCAATGACCCCACAAATGAAGTGATACCTCACCTCAATGCATTTTGTCTTGCAAAATGAGGACCAAACTCTCTAGGCTTTGGTCTGATATCTTAGGTGGTCATCTTGGATTCCAACAAGTTGAATCTTTCTTTCTTATCTTTCTTCCTTCTTTCATGTATCTCCTTCATAGAACATATGTCCTTTGTGTGGTTCTTTCTTAAACAGTAATGAAAGGAAGACTCGAGGTATAGTTGCTTTGGCTAAATGTCCTACCTAATGACACATTACACACCATATATTAGATCACATCACATCTCCTCCACCTCCTACAGATACTAGATATGGTGGCGATATTCATCTTCAATGTCTGTAGCTATTCTATAATCACATTCATCAACTCTTTCTTGATGCTTGCAACTAAATTGGACAAATAGTCCTTCAAATTTTCTCCTCTTGGAGTACTTGTTATAGGGTTTTGGGAAGTCTCTATAATCATTCCACAGAGTGGTTGGGGTTGTGGTCCTCTCTTGTCATTTTGATTAAGAGCTCCTATTGAGACTAGTGGTTAACCGGATTCTTAGCTAATTGGATAGCACTCTTAGAATCCGAATGTAGTGTAGAGATAGCATCTACAATACTAAGGTCAACAACCAAACGACCCAACCAAATGGCCTCCTTGCAAGCCTCAGTGGTTGCAACATACTCGGCCTCTATAGTAGAAAGAGTTGTGCATTTCTGCACCCTGGACATCCATGAAATAGCACCTTCAGCAAAAGTGAACACATAGCCAGAGGTGGACTTCCTACTATCTACATATCTTGCATAGTCAAAGTCAGTGTATCTCATGACTCTTGTATCATGGATGCCATAACATATGCACATATCAGCAGTGCCGTTTAGGTACCTCATGATACCCTTCATAGCATCCTAATGCCTCTTGCTAGGTGTAGCCATAAAATGTGCCACAACCCCAATTGTAAAAGCAATATCACGATGGGTGGCTATCATGGCATACATAAGACTTCCCACTATAGATACATAGGGAATTTTGGCCTTCTTGGCCCTCTACTCATCTGTTTGCATATAATCAGCCTTTGATACCTTCACACGATTGTCAATGGATAGCCAATAGATTTTATATCATGCATACAAAAGCACTCAAGGACTTTATGAATGTACTCTCTCTATGATAGATAGAGTAGTCCTTGATGTCTATCACACGTAATGTGCATACCAAGAATATGAGAGGCCTATCCCAAATCTTTCATCTCAAACAGTACCAAAATCAATAAAGATCCAACACGAGCTTTCTTTGTGTACAAGCACAAATCCATAATAGCACTACGGTTGTAGCCCTGTGACTGCATAAATGCATCAAACTTATGATACCATTCCCTAGGTGCCTGCTTCAAGCCATAAAGACTTTTCCTTAATTTGCACATTAGGTGTTCCCCTACC
Organism: Lygodium microphyllum; assembly: GCF_053477565.2. Taxonomy (NCBI): domain Eukaryota; kingdom Viridiplantae; phylum Streptophyta; class Polypodiopsida; order Schizaeales; family Lygodiaceae; genus Lygodium; species Lygodium microphyllum. The sequence continues at coordinate 123,939,647 of NC_141152.1, read as the reverse complement.
AGGCTCTACAAAGCCCTTAGGATGCTCCATGTAAATCTCATCATGCAAATCCCCATGTAAGAAAGCCGTCTTGACATCAAATTGATACATTTCCAAGTCAAGTTGTGCAGCCAAAGCCAGGACTAAGCGTAGGGTGGTCATCTTAACCATAAGAGAGAAGACTTCATCAAAATTAACACCATACTCCTGTTTAAAACCCTTTGCTATCAATCTGGCCTTGTATGCCAACCTGGGGTATCCACGGGTACTTTTCAACTTTTAAACCAACTTGCAAGGCAAATCCCTCTTGCTGTTAGGCAAGGAAACCAAATCCCACATACGATTCTTATGTAATGAGTGAATTTCAGACTGCATAGTTCTCTCCCAAGAGTGACTGTCACCCCTACGCATAGCCTCATCATGTTAGAATATCAAGCTCATTCATGTGTGTTTGACCAACATGAGCTGGACACAACTAGTCTGGCTAGATCAGTTAGGTACATTAAATAAGTCGGTTCTACTTCTAGTGTGAATGGTCTTTATGACCTTAGGTTGTATATGCACTAAGAGTGTGCTAAATGAATAATGAGAAGAATAGAGAGTGGAAGCATGTTGCTTCACTCCGTGTTGCTCTCTTTCCTGCATCCATGAAATCTAACATGGTATCAGAGCCATGAATGGGCTCACTGGTGGAATGCACTCAAGAAGAAGACTTGAAGATTGACCTGAAGAGCTGGGAAAGGAAGAGGACTGACAGTCATTTTTCATCAATGGTCTCACAGAGGTATGTATTGTGGAGCATTGGAGTCTCATTGCTTGAAGCAGGAGCTGTGGCTTGCTGAGGAGTCTTCCAAGGACTGATTGAGCACCATGAGTGCATTAGCATTATAATAATAAGCAAAATGTGCAGTAGCAGAGATCAGGCCAGTCTGCGTGTTTACACCTATTGTGGCTGAAGGCATATTCACCTGCAACACAAGGCATTTGCAGCTCCTTAGGTAATCTACAGCTTGCCTATACACCTTGGAAGGTGGTTGAAGGTCTTGGCATGCTATCACTTGGATGTATGCTCAATTATGAGCTACAGATTTGATCTACAGATCTGAAATAACAATAGTTCAGCTGTAAACAGTGATAGGGCAGCTTGTATCTGAACTTGATTGGAGCTTGAAGCTCTCTGATATGATTTATGGACCTCATTGGAGCCAAGGAGCACTCTGGAAGACATATGTATCAGTTCTCATGCCTTTGAGCTGAAATTTCTTGAAGGAAGTACTCAAATCTGGAAGTGTAAACAGGCTGGAAACCTGTCTCAAAATAGTGGGCAGCAAGCATTAGCTTCCATTGAAGCATTACATAACACTTGGCTGGGATTTATGATATGTATGACATGGGATATGTATGCTGGAGGTTTATGGATTGGGTTGAGCATCAAGGGATCATGGAAGTTGAATTCTAAGGCTGGTGATTACTGCAGTGACATTGTCTCAGTGGTTGCAAGCAGTAAATACAATCTATGAATTGGATTCATGAAGACAGGATGCCTATAGTTACCCGAATGCTCATGTATTGAACCTAACACTTCAAAGTGAATGTCTGACATGATTTGAGGCTGTTTTGGAGCTGGATTGACTTTGGTTTACTGAGAAGTTGCTAATTGCAATTTGTAAGCAGAAGGCTTGATACTTACACCTGCTATCTATGCACTGATTTGTGCCCCATTGGTTATGCTCAGATTGCTACATGTACTAGCAGATGTCTATGAAGGTTTGGGACATGTATGACATGTATATCACTCAGTTTTGGGCTTGAAATCACTGCTGGTCACTCACAAAATTACAGTTTTCAGACTGCATATATGTACCCTGGCAGTGAGGTTGCAGGAGTTCAAACCGAAGTGAATACATAGTATTTGCACTGATTGCTTTACTCACAGGTTAAGCCACTTGGTGTGAGTGTCATGGGCTGAAATACCCTGGTTTTTTACTACAATTAATTGCAGAAAACTGTCATAAACAGAACTGTTAAGAAGATCTTGGTTTGCAAGTAGTCAGGCAAGGTCTATAACATGGCAAATGCTGATAGAACTGATAATGTAACCCAGATTGCGGGAGAAAAGCTTGATAGCAACAATTATGCAATATGGAAGTTCCGCATGGAGAACTTTCTGATAGGCAAAGGATACTGGGACTTAGTGACAGGTGTTGAGGCTGAACCTGAAGTTCCAAAAAGGAATCCTACAGCTGATCAAAGACGAGAGCATCGAGCCTGGATGGAAAGAGCTCGCAGGGTTTTACATTGGTTGTCATTATGTATCTCGGATGCTACGGTGATGCAGATTATGAACTGTAAATCCCTAGCAGATGCATGGAATATATTGGTCAAATACTATGGCACAACCACAAGTGCAAGGAAGATACAATTAAAGCAGAAATTCAATAACATGGAGAGGAAGAACAGATCCATACAAGATTATGTCACAGAGGTTAAGACCATAGCAGATCAACTGGCATCTATTGGCTCACAGGTTGAAGATGAGGATATGGTTGCAGTGACCTTAAATGGCTTGGGTTCTGAGTACAAGTCTTTTGACACTTCAGTGTCTGTGCAAGCTGAGATGCCTGACTTTAATGAGCTGGTTGCATTATTGATTCATGAAGAGGTGAAGCTTGGCTTAGCTACAGGGTCAAGTAGTTCAAAGAATAAGGATGCAATTTTTTACTCAAATCAGCGCGGTTGTGGTAGCCATGGTAGAGGCTATGGATCTACCAGAGGAGGCCAGTAGAATGCATCCTATAGTAATAGCAATCAGCAGCAGTCATCAAATGCAAGAGGTGGTGGAAACTTTCGAGGCAGGGGGAGATGTAACTCCCGTGGGGCAGAGGCTCATGGGAGTAGCAGCATCAGTCAGATAATCCAAATAAAGATAAGGATTGTCACTACTGCGAAAAGTATGGGCATATTGCAAAGGACTGCTGGAAGAAGCAGGGAAACCAGAATGGCAAGCAGCATGGACATTATGCTACGTCCAGTCAGGCAGATGACTCTGGTGATAGACTGTTTGCCATGCAGTATGTCAAAGATAAGGCTACTGAAAAATCATCTGATGATGCAGTGTGGTACATTGACTCGAGGGCATCGAATCACATGACCCCTCACGATGATTGATTCACGGATATGGTGGCTGAAAAGCATGGCTATGTATGCACAGGTGACGACACGCAGCATAGCATTGAGCATAAAGGCAAAGTGCCTCTTGTGGTCCATAATGGCAGAAAGAAAAATTTGCATGATGTATTGCATGTCCCTTCAATTACGAAGAACTTGTTATCTGTTGGTCAGATGACGGAGCAGAACTTGCAGGTTAGATTCAATAAGCATGGCTGCTTTATTGAAGAGTTTGGCAATGGCTGCAAGTTGATAGCTCGTGGTCACAGGAATGGCAAAATGTTTACTCTTGATGCTTCTTTGCCAGAGCTTAATTCAGCTATGTTTGCCCATGGTTCTGGCACTGTTAGGGATTTGGAAATATGGCACAAGAGAGTAGGGCATGTCAATGTGCAAAGGCTGCAAATTATGCAAAAGAAACAGCTGGCTACAGGTTTACCGAAGTTCCAATATTCAGATATTGGTCATGTATGCGAGGCTTGCCAGCTCGGTAAGCAGTCACGATTGGCATGTACGACAGAGTACACGTCCATTGCAGTTAGTGCACTCTGATGTTTGGGGGCCAGCTCATAATGTATCTATGGGAGGTTCTAGATATTATGTATCCTTCATTGACGACTACAGTCACTATACCTGGCTTTACATATTGAAAACAAAAGATGAGGTCTTTACTGTTTTTCAGCAATTTAAAGCACAGGTTGAGAAGGAGTTTGAATGCTACATCTCTTGCTTGAGATCTGATAGTGGTGGGGAGTATATATCAAATGAATTTGATGATTTCTTGGCTGAAAATGGCATTCGTAGGCAGCTCACCTGCAGCTACACTCCGCAGCAAAACGGAGTAGCTGAAAGGAAGAATAGGGTTCTGATGGAAGCTGCTAGGGCTATGATGAATGAAAAGCATATGCCACTTTACTATTGGGCAGAGGCTGTTATGACAGCCGTATACATTTTGAACAGGACTCCCACTGCAGGTATTCATGAGATGACACCGTTTGAGAAGTTGTATGGCTATAAGCCGGATGTAAGTCACATAAAAGTCTTTGGCTATCTTGCTTATGTGCATATTCCAGATGAGAAAAGAAAGAAGTTGGATCCCAAAGCACATAAGTGTGTTTTCATTGGATATTCGTAGGAGAAGAAGGCATACAAATGCTATGATCCCTCTACCAGGGAGACTTTGGTAAGCAGGGATGTTATCTTTGATGAGATGGGTTCTTGGTATGTATCACCAGTTGCAGTGCCAGCGGATATGCCTTCCACTCATGCCTCTACAATTGATTTACAGCAGAGCACTGTTATGACAGGACCTCGTAGTCAGACAGTATCCCCATGGACAGGGAGATTGAGGAGCTTGCCGTCCACTGACACCAGTATGTCAGTGAGGGGGAGACATGATGTCTTGGACAGCAAAGGAAAAGAGAAAGTTATTGAGGATGCATCTGGTATGATGACACCTGGCAGAATGACTTCTGTCTATGAGTCTGGTGATACTTTAGACAGCGAACTTGGTATTCCGACTGTCTATACGCTGGCACAAGGCAGAGCAGGTATATTCCACCTCATGAGAGAGGGGAATCGAGTAGTGCACCACAGCTTAGACGCTCGCAGAGGGTCAAATACCCTGTTGACAGGTTGACATACAGTGGCTACTCTGCAAAGCATTATGCGTACATGACAAAAGTGATAGAGGTCAAAGAATCAAGTACATATGCTGAAGCAATGAAAGATGAGAATTGGTGTGTAGCCATGGATGAAGAAATGAATGCCTTGGCTGAAACTAAAACATGGGATTTAGTAACACTGCCTAAAGGGAAAAAGACCATTGGCTGCAAATGGGTCTACAAAATCAAATGCGAGTCAGATGGTAGTGTGGAGAGATACAAAGCCAGACTGGTCACAAAGGGATATGCCCAACAGTATGGACTTGATTATGAGGAAACATTCAGCCATGTTGCCAAGATGGCAACCATATGCACTATGATTGCCTTGGCTGCTGCTAAAGGTTGGAAATTGCAGCAGATGGACGTTAAGAATGCATTTCTTAACGGTGACCTAGCAGAGGATGTCTACATGGTTCAGCCGGAAGGGTATGTTCACCCTGGTTTTCAGCATTATGTATGCAGGCTGAAAAAGGCATTGTACGGGCTGAAGCAGGCTCCAAGAGCTTGGCATGCTAGGATCAGTAACTACTTGTAGAGATTGGGTTTTGCTATTGGCAGGGCTGATCACAGCCTATTTACAAAGAAGACTGACAGTGGTTTAGTAGTGCTGGTCATATATGTTGATGATTTGATAATCACTGGTGATGATGACTTGGGCATACAGCATGTAATGAAGATGTTGAAATCTGAATTTGACATGAAAGACCTGGGAGAACTGAAGTATTTCTTAGGCATTGAGGTAGTTCCAGCTTACAATGGGTTATGGCTGATGCAGAAGCACTATGCCATAGAGATGCTAAAGAAGTATGGCATGGCTGAATGCAAACCACTGGATACACCTATTGATCAGAATGTCAAGCTAGACATGAACACTAGGGCTGAAGTAGAGGATGTGACTATGTACAGGCAGATGGTTGGCAGCTTGATTTACTTGACACCATCACTAGGCCTGACTTGAGCTATGATGTAGGGCTCATAAGCCAGTTTATGCAAAAGCCTAGAAAGCTGCACTTGGATGCAGTTAGACGCATTATGAGATATGTTAAGTCCATTGTAGAGTATGGGTTGTTCTATGTCAGAGATAAGCCCTTGATATTGACTGGATACACGGATGCAGATTGGGCAGGTTGCTCATATGATCATAGATCTACGAGTGGATATGCATTTGGATTTGGTAGCGGCATGATTAGCTGGAGCAGCAAGAAGTAGCCTACGGTTGCTTTGTCGAGTACTGAGGCAGAGTACAAGGGTGCTGCATTGACAGCATGCGAGATTTCATGGCTACTCAAGCTTATGGCTGATTTGGACATACAGGTAGATGCTCCAGTGAAGTTACTATGTGATAATCTGAGTAGTGTACTCCTGGCTATGAATCCAGTCTGTCATGCCAGGACGAAACACATAGAGGTACACTACCATTTCATTAGAGAGATGGTTCTTGCAGGACGAGTTGATCTTATGCATGTGAAGACTGATGAACAGGTAGCGGATATCTTTACCAAGTCCTTGGGTAAAGATAAGTTCCGTGGTCTTAGACAGCTGCTTGGAGTACATATGGTGTCTTGAGCTTGATGGGGAGTGTTAGAATATCAAGCTCGTTCATGTGTGTTTGACCGACATGAGCTGGACACAACTAGTCTGGCTACATCAGTTAGGTACATTAAATAAGTCGGTTCTACTTCTAGTGTGAATGGTCTTTATGACCTTAGGTTGTATATGCACTAAGAGTGTGCTAAATGAATAATGAGAAGAATAGAGAGTGGAAGCATGTTGCTTCACTCCGTGTTGCTCTCTTTCCTGCATCCATGAAATCTAACACATCATAGGTGAGAGACTCTCCTGCATCTGTAACCAAGACATAATTTATGGAGGGCTCATAGCGGTCAGGAGGTTGTCTATCTCTAGTAGAACACCTCAATGCATGCTGTGCTACCTATCCAATATCTTGTCTAACATCCTGGCCATGAGGATTAGTTGGTACAAGCTATCTAGCTAGTTGTGTGGGAGCAAGGGGCTCCTCTTGAAAGACAACCCTCCGTATCTCAACAACTTTCTCAGGTTGCATATACAATTTGTCCTCATGAAACACAACATCATGGCTACGGATAACTTTCCACGCCTGCGGATCCCAAAGACGAGATCCCATCTCACCTACATCTCCATAGCCAAGGAAAATGCATTTCACACTTTTAGGATCCAGATTATTGCGTTTATCATTGGGCACATGGCAAAAGGCCTCACATCCAAAGACATGTAAATGAGCATATGAGGGAGGCTTTCCTATCCATACCTCCTTAGCAACTTGGAAGTCAATACCACTACAAGGTGACTTGTTAATGAGATGCATGGTAGTAGAGACTGCCTCAGCCCAAAAATGTTGTGGTAAGCTTGCTTAGCTAAGCATATTGTGGACCCTCTCCTGGATATTTCTATTCATACACTCAGTCATACCATTTTGGGGAGGGGTGTAAGGGGCAGTCAATTGACGCTTAATACCCCGCTCATCACAAAACTGCTCAAAAGCACATGAGACATACTCACCCCTATTATCTGTCCTTAGGCATTTCAGCCTATTCCCAGACTGGTTCTCCACTAAAGCAAGCCAACACTGAAATACTGCCAAGACATCATACTTTTTCTTTATGGGATAATCTCAAACCTTACGTGAAAAGTCATCAATAAATGTAACGAAGTACTTCACACCCCCTCGTGTGACTGACAGGGCATGGGTCCATAAACATCAGAATGCACAAGAGCCAATGACTCACCTATGCATGACATACCAGACTTCTTATGTGAGTTCCTAGTGTGCTTGTCATATAAACAATGATCACTTGACACAAAGTTAGAAGAGTCAAAAGGTCGGATATACAACAAAGCACAAAGCATTTTTATTCCTTTAAGAGACATATGCCCCAAACGATCATGCCAAAGAGATACATGTGGGATAGAACCCACTACCAAAACATGATCAAGAGTAGAACAAGATACAACCAAGGGGTAGAGGCTGCTAAACTGGGCACCTCTTGCAAGAACAAGCCCACCACGAGTTATCTTCTATACAGAATCACCAAAGCATATACGATAACCTACATAATCAAGCTGCCCAACAAACATAAGGCTTTTAGTTGGTGCGAGTACATGACATTATGCATAATACAAGTGCTACCAGAGGAAAATTGTAGAGTGACATCATCAATGCCAACAATATCAAGAGACCAATCATCACGTAAGCGCACAGTACCAGATACACTACGATAGGTATGAAACCACTCACGGTAGGGGGTCACATGAAAAGACACATCCGAATCCAAGATCCAACACTGTGCATGCATAGACTGAGCCTTGGTCACAGTTGAGAGGCATCACATGAAGAAGATGCTAAGATGTAGTCACCATCGGACTCCTCAAGCTGCATGACATTTATCTACTCAATCTTTACGTTGGACTTTGCAGGTATAATGCTGCGATCATTGGATTTCTCCTGCACTTTTTATTTTCCCTTTTCTTTGCGCTTGTAATAGTGCATCTTATGGCACTGCAGTCGTATGTGTCCTACTTTTCCACAATAATGGCATGTAAGATCATACTTATGTCCACAGGACTTGCTGCATTCATGTGGCTTAGACCGGGACTTCTAAGAGTCCTTCCCATGATGATCATTATCTTTCTTGCCACTTTTGCCACCTCTAATGGATAAAGCATGTGAACTATGGGAAGCATAATTGTTTTTCATGTTAATTTCTTCAATCAAAAGAGCACTCTCTACATCTTGTAATTTGAGCCTATCAAGTTTGTTGGTACAGATCGCAGTGTGAAATACATTCCAAGCCTTAGGTAAAGTACCAAGGATGCAGATTATCCAGAAACTCAATGCCCTATTGAAGTGGATTCTTTATCATAGAATGAAATTGGCTAAAGTGAGTAGATAATGGCGTCCCCTCCTTCATGTGGAGATCCATCAACTGTTTAAGCCAATACATCTATGAAGCAAGGCTCTACTTTGCATAAAGTTCTACAATCTTTCCCCATAGATTCCATGCACTTTGATCTTCATCTTCAACATAATTATTATGGACCTCTTTAGAGAGTGAGAAAATGATAGTGGACTTGCATACTGCATCCAAATCATCCCAATCATCATCATCCATATTCTCGGGTTTAATACATTTGTTTCTTAGTGGCTTAATCTGCAATTTTTGCACCAAAACTTGCCATATTTGAGACTTCCAGTAGCCATAGTTGGTTCCATCCAACTTGGCAATGTTAAACAAAGCCGTATCTTTGAGATGACCAGCCATAATGAGTCAAATAGAGGCAGACTATGCAAAAAACAACTTGCTGTAGTTAGCAATAAATAAGCCAAAACCACTGCCAAAACAAGCTAAAAATAAGAGAAACTGCTAAAATGACTAGCTGTTCACCAAAAAGTACCAAAAGTACATTAAAATGACATACTTAAGCTCAGTAAATACATCACAGTCCGCATAAAACAACTTTTTGTAATAAATTACAGCAGTGAGAAAAAGAGAGCAAACAATGAGCTAACAATGATCCAAAGTTAAGTATGACTGCCAAGTCAGAACTTACATGAAGTAGACATGTAACAAATACTGTAGCAACCAAGAATCATGAGCCAAACACCCAAATACCTGACAAAGGTCAGTGTATGCTCAAAGAGAATACTGGTCAAATCTGCCCAAAAGCATCGAATGCAAATAAGTATCTATCAAGAGCGTAGACATGTAAGAGATCCTGGTCTCATCTACTCAAGAAGCTTAACTGCATAGACCACAAGCTCTGCAATATCCAGAGATAGCATGAAGTTTCCACTGGCAAAAAGATTGATGTCAATCAAGCAACCAAGCTCAAAGATAACATGTGAATGCATAAGGCATCATGGAGCGAAGATCATATATCAATGGAGCATCCAGAGCATGGGATCGGTCAAGCATCACCTATAACATCCAGTACATCATGTAACAGTCAATGTCAAATTTGTGAGAACCAGATAAGCATCCAAGAACTCCAAAGTATGCAAATGATGTAGGAGATGAAAAACGTGAGTTGTTGTTGAAAAAAGAGCCTATTCCACACAACATGATGTTGCACCAACAAGGTGAGGGCTACGGGGGCTGCTCCAACTTACTTAAGAAGGCTCCCAAGAAGAATGCAATCGATAGGAAGCTTGAACAGAGTGGCTATGGCTGCCAACAAAGAGATGATTGATGTAGGTATTCGAATGGAAGTTGAGAGTATGTTGGTCAAGCTTGCAAAGAAGAAGGATCTGATACCAATTGAAGGGAGATGAGCCTTGAAGTAGAAGCACGAGCGTTTGCAAGAGCTATGGTGGGAGGAGCAAGAGCAAGAGAGAGAGACACACACAATGTGGAAACTCCAACAGTCACAATGTGGAAACTCCAATAGTCACAATGTGTGACTAGCCTTCTCTTTATTCAAATGTCATTGAAAGAATAAATAATGAAGTGACAATGATGGGCGCCCACTACTTGCAGTGTGTGCACGTGTGGGTACTGTCAGTGTAGTAATACATGGGCGGCTAGACAGAGGTGCCTGTATCCCCAACATGCATCCCCTTGCTTTGCACGTAGGGTATATCAAGGGCAGATATACTTAGGGAGTTTGCATGACCTACCTCCCTAAGTCACATTCACAATTCCCTTGTACATAAACTGGGTCCTCAGGTGTGGGACAACACCATAGGCTTCCTTGAGGTTCTCGACCCAACTCCCAGTTTCACTGGCACAGATACCATGCATTGCACAGTGAGGTAGACACACCCCCAGGTAGTTTACTTCATTTTCCTTTTCAAGCACATTCAACAATCCACGACCAACCACCAACTTTGGAGGCCCCTCGTGACCCATTCAATCTACTCTCGGCCTCCATAGCCCCACATTCATTTTGTAAAGCTTCTTCTCCATGTCCAACAACCACGAAGCCCCATCATTGACCAACATGGCAACCATTCAACCACCCAAGCCCTCATCAACAACAAGTGTTAGCACAACAAGTGCCATAAGATTAGCACTCAGCTAAGAGGGGAATAATGTTAACCCTAGTGTAAAGAAAGAAAAAAGAAAGGATACAGGGTAAAGCGAAAAAATGTGGCTTGACTTAAGAAGTAGGAGAAAAAAAGCCCAAAAGCACAAGGGCAACCTTAAAAGTTCAGGGCAAGCACAAAAGAGAAAATGTGCATTTTAAATATAAAAGCACACTCTAAATCTATGTAAAAGAGTGCCAGGCTCCCTCCTATGCAATTTGTAAATGTAAATAGGCGTGGGTGAATGAACAATGTAAATAGGAAGGGAATAGGGAAAGAGGACCTAGGCTAAAATGATTGGTCATATAAAAAAGGGGTGGGTATCCAAAAGGGATTAGGGCTTGTATAAAAGGCAAAAAGTGAATGAAGAAGGTCATTCTTGTGTGTGACCAAAACTAGCTCTCCTCCTCCTCCTTTTCTTCTTCTTCTTCTTTCCTTGTGCTTGTGCTTGAGAGAGGGAGTGTGAGGGAGCAAGAGAGTGAGTGTATGAGGGTGAGGGACCGTGGTGGAGAAACTCTCCATCTTCTCCTCTCTTCTTCTCTATTCTCTTCTCTTGTCTCGGGTGCGTGGCAATGGATCATGGAGCTTGGAGCTTGAGGATCGAGCTTGCTTGATCTTGCACCTTGGATCGTGAAGCTACTGGAGTGCTTGAGGGAGGAGGCAACTTGATCGAGCATGGAGGTAAGCTCACTACAATCGTAGGTGTGAAAGTGCATATGATTATGTGAGAGGTAGCCATTGCACTTGGCTTGAAATGCTTGAAGCAATAAGCAGTCCCTGTGGGTCTTCGTAGTTGAGCAAGAGGGCTCCCACAACCCCTTCCATAGATTAGAGAAGTGTAGTTAGTCCATAGTTGGCTTTTCCAAGCAATATGGTAGGAGTCTGAGTTGAAGCTTGATAAATATAACATGGGTGCTATTGTGTATTGTCATGTTGTTGTGTCTAGTGCTCTTCAGCTTTGTGATCCCACTCTCGTGTGGCTCATGCAAGACATTGAAGGTTTTCTTAAGACTAGGTAAAAATACATAGTCAATGGTATCGAAGTCTAATTGAAGGCCATATTTGAGCTTGTCAACTTTCACATAGAATGAAAAACCTATAGATCTTATTACGAAGAGATTATCTTTTGAGTGCTTTGCACACTATAGAGTGCTGATGGCATTGGATAGTATGTTCAATGTTTATTCTCCCTTAAAGGTACATTGTCCTTTAAGTGGGAGGTTATTGGCATAAAGGCCAGACATGCACCCTCTATACATTCATATGTACGTGAAGGTAATGAACAATAATGGTAATGATGTACCCAAAAAGGTTCTCATATGCTTTTGCGTGCATGCGCGCGCGCACACACACACAACTTATGATGTTTCATCCCATCATTTCCTCTTAGGTATTGCTAGCTTGCTATTACTCAAAGTTGGTTGCTATCTCTAGTGCTAAGACACAACTACTTAATACCTACTTTGCTATCAGTTGAAGAATGTGGAAGATAGTTAGAAGAGACAAGATAGACAAGAAGAGAAAGAGAGAGATGTTGAGAGAGAGAGAGAGAGAGAGAGAGAGAGAGAGAGATGTTAACAAAGTAATAGACTAGAGAGAAATATAATTAGAGGTGGCAAGATAGAAAGGAAGAGAGAGAAAGAGATGTTAACAAAGAGATAGATTAGAGAGGAAGGGAGAGTGAGAGAGGTAGAGAGAAGGTGAGCTTACTTTTGACCTGAAGGGATAAGTAAAGGTGATCAATTTCTTTCACACTAGGGATATGGAATCAAGAAGCACATAGCTACAAAGAGGAGAAAAAACTAGAATCAACAAATCTTGGAACTCATAGACGGCTTCTAAACTACAATGCAGTGAGTTTCCTTTGCTCATCTAGTTTCTTTTTGATAGGTTAAGCCCAAAAGGAGAGTAGGATATTTGATTATGTGAGGATAGAGAGATGCCATGGCTAGGAACTGCACAAGGTGAGAGACTGTGAGCAATCAAAGGGCTAAGAGTTCATTAAACAATATATATTCATCCATTTAAGTTCAACACAATCATAGTCAAAAGCTAATTTGTTTTTTTTTGTGGGATCCAATGAATTCTTAATCCATTGCTCAGCATTGCTGACCACAAGTGGATAACCTTATGTGTTGGCAACATGGGTCTTCTCACCATAATGTCTGCACATGTGGAAACCTTGCAAGTCATGGTCCAAGAAGGTCGGTTGGAAGGCAACAAATCCATGGATGTGTCATGAGTAGAGTATCTTACCACATTATTTTTATTTATTAGTTAAATTATTATTTTTTCCATCAATCCATCAAAAAGGAAAAAGTTCCAAAAATAGCTTGGCTGCTTATCTAGTATCCATCAGCTCTATACACACAAACTAGACTTGGCAAGTGGAAAGAAAATGCTTGTGCATATGCATTGAGAGGAAATTCAGTAAATGATCTGATTTCTTTGATTTTTTAGTGAATTTTACTGATTTTTACTTAAAGGGTTCATGGATTGTGAAGAAAAAGGAATTGATTGCAAGTAGCTAGTCAACCACCTAGTCTAGGACATAGAAACCCTCCATAGTTGCATGCATCAAAACATATTTAATCAAGGTTTATTTGGACTTAAAATTGAAAAAAATATATTGGTTTTCATTTTGATTTGTGTTGATCTTTTGAAGTACATGGTAATAGAACAATGCTTGCATGTGTAGGGATTACTAGCATAAACTAGCTAGTCAATTGTCACCTAGTTAGGGTTCTAGTGGACGAAGGTTGATTGAATTGTATTATGTCAAAATATTAATATTAATTAATTAATTTAATACTATACTTAGTATGAAAATTTTTCTTGAAGTGATTAAAAGTAATGCTAATCACTAAATAGGTGTTGGCTCAAATTAGCCAGTCAATGATTAACTAAATAATTGGTAGTTGAGAGTGGTAAGAAAAATTTTGAAATTTAGATTGTTGTATTAGTGAGAGTAGGTCCAAAACCTACTCTGCTCTAATTTTTCATGGTTTTAAATGATTTATTTTAATGGAAATTCATATTGTAATAACAGTCTCCTAGAAGGGCTTGACTAGCTCCTATTGTAACTGCACTGTGAACATAGTTTTGAGGATTTCAAGGTCTATCTTTTTAGAGAGGGTGAACACATATATTAATTTTGTTTCTCTCTCTCTCTCTCTCTCTCTCTCTCTCTCTCTCTCTCTCTCTCTCTCTCTCTCTCTCTCTCTCTCTCTCTCTCTCTCTCTCTCTCTCTCTCTCTCTCTCTCTCTCTCTCTCTCTCTCTCTCTCTCTCTCTCTCTCTCTCTCTCTCTCTCTCTCTCTCTCTCTCTCTCTCTCTAGAGGCCTAGTATTCTTAGTTTTAGTCCTAACACAACTGAACACAATCCAAAAGCTTCACTAAGGCACTAGTGAGCTATCGACTACACACAATTTGGCTATTTGAGTTTTGGACTATCCATAGACCATATTGGATCAAACATTATAAGGTTTAGGGTTAAGTTTGTGTATTTGAGAGCAATTATAACCTTATCTTGCTCAAGAATCCCTAAGACCTAGTTTAGGTCTCTACCTTAGTCTTTTAGTGGAGTCTTTCAGTGGTTAGGAATGTCGAGATGCTTACAACTCAAGGAATTTCTCCTTTTTACTTTGAATTACTAAGTGTTTTGACTAAAACACCTTGGTCATAGAAGAGGAGATCTTGCTATCATTGGAGAGTCGATTGTTAGATGTATGAATCAAGAGAGTCCTTGATAGATGTATACATAGGGGTTACTAGACCTTGTTGATTTAATGGCTATTTGACCTTCTAGTGGACATCCTATCCACCTCAAAAGACCATCCCATCCCATCCACTTTGAAATGCTTTCTAGTAACCACTCAAGATGTGCAATACGACCTTTGCAGCTAGTGGCTATGAAGATCCTTACTTGAGGGAGGGTGCTTGCTTGTACTTGGCCCTTATAGAAAAGTGAGCAGACATCTAGAGATGTTTATAGATCTTGTAGCTAAGTAGACACCTTGATTTGCATATTTTTATGAGGCACCAACATTGTATTTCTTGCCTTAAGGCATTATAGAACCTTTGGAGACCATATGAGGCCCCCATGGTCAATGTTTTTAACTTGAAACCTCACTTGCTCTACCTCCTCCTTGTAGCCATCACCTATACACATGAAAAGAGATCTTAGTCTCTTATGAAAGGCCCTTGAAAGCCTTGATTTTATCTCTCAAGATCTCACTTCATGTCTTTAAGCTTTGTGCTTTTCATACAAGTATCTTATGTAAGACCCTTGGGGCATTTTCTTCGACCTCTCAAGGACACTCTATCTTCCCTCTTTGCTTGTATCACTAGCTACCCTTGCAGTCGATTGCCCTCTCTACACTTGCTAAAGATGTTTCATATGACATGTAGTTTGGGCAACCCATGGCCTTCTCACTCATTGGATCAAGGCCCACCCATGCTTAGATTGCTTGACCATCCCACCCACTAAAGGCCATGCCTCACTCAAAAGTACCACCACTCTTGTACTCCTCACACACGAGGAACCCATGTATATCATCTACGAAGGTTATCAAGGCTCTTGAGTCCCCACAATCAACTTTCACTTGAGACCCAAAGCCATCATCTCTTACTCAAGGCTACTCAAAGTGCTTGTGCTCAGTCTACTCATTCTCATTGCAGGGCTAGCACCAACACCAACTAGGCCGCCCACAAACTACTCGTGGCTAGCATGGCCTTCTCCATCTTTGAGGAGGCACCATCAATGCTCCACAGCCACAACACTCCACACTAGGTAGCCTAAGCACTATACACACAAGGCAATACACCCCATTCACACACACAAACATAGACACGCCATACTCCACACACATAGCACGTTCACTTTAGTCCACGACATAACATGCACACTAGCTCACTACGATAGTCACTACATATACACATGATAGACACAACTCACACTCACAATTACCTAGTTATGCACAATCCATATGCAAACTCACTAGGCACATAGGGTTCCACTTCACTACAAACACCTGGTCACACTAAGTATTCCATTGACGAACCATACAATGCACTAAGCCACACACCACACACACACTCTCTCTCTCTCTTTCTCTCTCTCTCTCTCTCACTACATGAGCATATGTGGTAGTAGCACACAAGCAATAGGTTTTAGATGCATTCCTTCATGCATCATAGGCACACCATACATGCAAGGCTTTGAGCACACATGATATATATGTTCGTGCAATGCATGTAGTACAAAGAACCCTTAGGCAAGCTCTCATGCACACCAATTAGTAGACACTCATACACATTGATAAGAAGTCATGCATGTAGTACAAGGAACCCTTAGGCAAGCTCTTATGCACATCAATTAGTAGGCAATCATGCATGTTGATAATAAGGCACACATGCAAGGATTCTAGATGAGTTACCACTTGCACACTTGAGAACTTCAACAAATAACTCATGTGCTCCACCTTGTTGGGCCATGTATGTCACATAGTGCACTTGGGATCAACTAAAGTTTAGTTAAAAGTTCTAGGCATAGGACTTAGGCAACTTGGGTCACAATTAGAACCATTTACATGAGATGTAGAAACCACCTTCATAGTATGTTGCCCCCACATAGATGTTGTGCAACAAGGGTGGAACCCTTGACCTATCACTTTAGGGTTTCTTTTTAGGGTTGAAGTGACACACAAGTCTCAAGGTCCTCTAGACATAAAACCCCAATAAGTCACCATCACAATTGTTTGAAACATTTTGTGGGGATCCATACTTTGAACTATGTTTGCAATTTGCAATTAGGGGCATCCAATAAGCCCTTTGCATCCATTTGAAACCTTAGGGTTCCTCTTGGGACTTAGTTGCCTCCAACTTAGAGTGGGTGCATTACTTTCTATAATCACTTAAGAGTGCATTCATAGGGGCTTCTTGCCTTATGTGCACTATGTTTAGACTAAGGTAGCAACTCATGAGGGTATAACCTTTGTACCCTTTTGGCATAGCATCATAGGCATCTTCATTATGTCTCAACCATGGATTTAGCACACCCACATTTCCCTTCGATGTGTCCCCCTCCATTTTATTCTTAGGAAATTTGGATATTTAGAAATCCTTTGCACATGCATCAACACTTTCTCACATAAACACATCCATCTCAAAGAAGGCATATCTAGCTCTAATTCCCTAACCCTATGCTAGGCACAACCATATTAACTAAGTTGAGGTGTGAAGCCCCACCTTACTACTAGGAGTACTTTGTGTACCTTAAACCCTTCATGTAGGAGCCACAAGACCTTAGGTTGTTGTCACAGTTTTGACTCAAATAGGGCATAACTAGACATGAAACAAATCCATAGGAACATCACATCATTGGGTTGGACACGATCACTACAAATTAGGTGCATCATAGGAGGCTCCTGAACCCAAAATTAGCCTCATGGTTGTTCCTAAATCTAAGAAGGATTTCACCTTAGGATCATGGCTAACTACATGTACACCACATGGCATAACCCCTTGGGATTATGGCATCCATGATAGGGAACTACAACTAAATGAAACTAGGCCACACGTAGGATCCATCTAGTAACAACAACAACACAAGAGAAATTTAGACAAAAAATGCATAGTGTTAAAAAGTCCACAAAGAATGACAAACTTGGCTCTTTTTTATATGAAAAAGGAAAATTCTATTTGTGCATGAAGCTCAACATTACATTTGTGTTGCGAGGAATTTGACTCATCATGATGAGATTAAGCAAAACATCTTTTCTAGCTAAGAACTCTATGAACAAGGGAGAGTACAAGGTCATAAGTGAAACCAATCGAAGCAATAAACCCTTTGAGGATCCCAAAGTCCCATCACAACATTCATGGCCACTCATGAACCTAAGCAAACTCATCCTACAAGGAGGATAATTTGAGGGACAAACCAACCTAATATCAGAAACATTTTGAGAAGAGAAAACAAAAGACAAACAATACAAAAGGAATCATGAGAACCTAACGACACAACCTTACTAGCCATCAAAGGTAATGATGCAACACATCCAACACTTATGTGTTGAAGACTACACCAACTTGGATTGACTAGGAGAAGCACCTTTCTTAAGAAAAGAAATTGCTACCTCCATTCCCTTGCTTGACCTCATCAAAGCCTTAACCAAGCAAGAAATGTCTAAGATTGAGGATTTAATCCCACTGATTTCCCACTAGAGATGAAATAGTTAATTATACAAAACAAATCAACATATAAGAGTAGACCATGTAGGGAGGTCGATGGAGGATATATTGGAAAATGTAGAAGCAAAGAGAAAATTAAGGACCTCTTGATAGAGGTATCTAGGCTCACTCGGATGTAATTGACTAGACAAACGTGAAAAAGAGAAGGAACTAGAAGACTTGGCTAGATGACCCAAACATGAAGGGAACATAGAGGAGGCTAGTCAATTAGTTTTAGATCTCACCACCTTTGGGCTCCTAACTAAATGACTATTAGATATGAATGCAGCAAAAAAAAAGCAACCCTACTCTTGATCCTTCAATTTTGGTAGGATTAGGAGTAACAATCTAAGAAAATTTGCAAGGCAAATGGGCCTCCAAGATGCATATAAAAGATGAAATCCTTCCCGCTAAAAAGGGGGAACTTGATTCACTATCCTAGACAATGATGAGAAGAACAACTTCAATGTGCTCAAGAAATTGTTCATCAAGAAGTCCTTCAAAACAAGACATGTGGATAACCTCATTGTCAAACTCATGAACATGAGTCAAAAGGAAAAAGAGGGAAGTTGGGATTATATCACACACATGCATAGTCTCGATAAGAGAATTTGTAGTCAAGAGACTTGCTCAAAGGGCTATTGCAACAATTTTCATTAATGGGTTAAAAAATTGGGAACTATATATGGCATTAGTTAACAACTCAAGCTTGAGGTGTGATGTATTGGCTTATGTATACAAAGAGATCATAAGAGTCAATAATCTACTGAAGAAAAGGAACAACAAAGTGATTCAATTAGCACGTGCATTATTGTAATCCATAGTGGAAGAACATCTAACTAGCATGGGCATTAGGATAATCCATAGTGAAAGAGCATCCATCCATAATGAACAAAATATTTTTGAGAATTAAAAAAAAGGGAAGGGCACATACCTATCTTAAGAATTATCCAATCTTAACCTAGTCCTTGCCAAGATTTAGGAGGATTTGAAAGGGCAACCTACGAGACCTATGGATGCATTGCAAAGGAAACTCAAGCCTCAAACAATATTTTGCATGAATTGCAAAAGGTTCATGCATAACACAACCAATTATTGATTTCCAAGGAGGTTATCATACCCCCCAACCTTATGTTCAAAAACCCTAGAAATTTCACTTTGGTAGAGGAGCTACATTGGCTCTATCCATGCTGAATGATTAGAGACAAGTTGCACCTAGGGCTACTAACATAAACCCAACATGAATACCTAGACCACCCTATACCAATTGTAACACTTACACAAAGTGATGCACTTGTCCACTATGTGGAGGAGCTATTGGATAGAAAGAAGAATCAGCCATGTCCTTCCACAAGCAAGGTCCTAGCGCTTGGAGGTCTAAAAGGAATAAATATGACAAAGTAGATGCAAGCTTATTAGTTTCCTAGCCCGCACCCAAATATCAATGTCTCTTAGTCTACTGATGAAGTAAAGTCTATTGCAATGGCAAGCTTTCAAAGTAGGATAGAAGAAGCCACTAAGCTAGTGATTGATGCAAATGCATAGGAAAGTAGTTTGAAAGTGACAGATACCTAGCTTAACACCTAGCCCAATACTCAAAACATTGCATGCCAATGCCTTTTGAGAAGGAACTAAAACGTATGTAATCCTACTAATAGTGGTTGGATTGCTAATACTAAAGATTGTGAGTGTTTGAGCCATATTTTCTTGCAAGCATGGGGCAATCCTCTGGTGGATATGGCTTGCTTCAAATTTTAGCATTTCCCAACAGGAAAAAAGTGAAGCCATTTGGAGTTTTAAAGGATTGGCCAATGAAAATTGCAAGCGCCCAATTTTGTGTGAACTTTATTGTTGAAGGGAGTGGACTATGATATCTTGCTAGGCAAACCCTAGACGTGGAAAGCTCAATTAAAGGCTAACAATGATCAAAAATCAAATAGAATTAGATCTTGTAGAAATGGACATGTGTAAGACTTCACCAATCAACTTAGATATGATCTCTATAATGCTCCAAGGAGACTTACAAAGTGTGCCTAATTATGGACCTCCCACCAAATATATATGTTTCCCAAAGGGGACATGCATGATGTGATGCATATTATTGCAACCATGAACTTATCATTATTAGATGACGAGGAAGAATACAAGATAATGGTTGAGAAAGTAAGCAAATCAAGAAAGGCCATGACCAAGGATCAAGCCTCAAACAAAGTCCTACTTACCACAATAACTCTATGCATGATAATAGGTAGTGCAAATAATGGAACAAATTCTATGATGAATTTTCAAGTCCTAGCTTGTAAGCTTGAGCTACTTAGTGGCATGAATTTTTGTGTACCAACTTATAAGATGGAGCTACTTATAGTCATTGAGTTTCTAAGGAGAGTTGTAGCAAGCAACCTAGCCAAAATTATGAATCCCCTAGAAGAACTCTTCGAAGCTCATAAACGGAAGCAAACAAAGTTGCATATGACATAAACCTTAAATACAATTCTACCCTCCTAGAAAAATAAAGCTCTAGCTAACTATCAACATGTCGATAAGGAGTCGTCAAAAGAAGCACAACTTGATTCTCCTAAAGCACATGACAAATGACTCTTGGTGAGAAATTCTAGATGGTTATCATTGATATGAACTTTGACAAGCCCAACTTGCTTGTCCTAAAGCACATGATGAATTAAGTAATATCTCACTTCTATGTGCTTGGCTTTTGCATGAAACACAAGATTCTTTGCCAACATGATGGCACTTTGACAATTAGTGTGTAACAATGGTATATCTTCTCTGAGTTCAAAGTCTCCCACTAGATGAGTAAGCCATATGGCTTCTTTACATGCCTCTATGGGCTGCAACATACTCAACTTCAATGGTAGGTAATATGATATATTTCTCCAAATGAGACATCCATGAGATTGCACTACTATACAAGAGCAAAACATATCATGTGGTTGACCTTTTATTGCCAAAAATCCTTGCATAGTCTACATGTGTGTAGCCAAGTACACCACTACTACTGCTCCTAAAGCATATGCTCTTGTACTAGTTAAGTACCTCAAAATGCATTTCACTACTTTTCAATGCTTTTTTTCAAGATTTGACATGTACTTCCTCACTACTCCCATTGTAAAAGCAATTCCCGAGTGGCAATCATAGCATACATGAGATTGCCCACACATTATGAATATGAAATCTTGGCCATTTCATCCCTCTCCTCATCAGATTTAGGAAAATCATCAGTACTAAGTTTCACATATGGAGGAAATGGATTACTAATTGTCTTACCCCCCTCTATATTGAAACACTACAACACTTTGCTAACCTAATTCTTGTAGGAGAGATAGAGCAATCTCTTTGTCCTATCCTTGATTATGCACACGACAAGAATCAAATTTACATGTACCGAATCCTTCATTTGAAAGTTTTCCATTAACCTTTTCTTTAGAGCATCAGTCGCATACTTGCTTTTCCCAGGTATCAACATATCATCCACATAAAGAATCATCTCACTTCTCTTATAGCCATGAGATTGCATAAAGGTATCAAACTTATGGTACCATTCCCTTGGAGCCTATCTTCATTAATAAAGACTCCTTTAGCTCACAAAAACAAGCCTTTCTTTGCCATGTTTCACAAAATCTCTACATGTAGATCTCATCATGAAGGTTTTTGTGTAGAAATGTTATCTTGACATTTAATTGTACAAGATCTATATCATCCTTAGCTACTAAGGTAAGCATAGTGTGAATAGTAGTCAATTTCACCATAGATGAAAGCATCTCATCAAATTCCGCACCTTTTGATGCCAGGAGGCATATTCCACGGTGGATTCCGTGAGGTTTTGCAGTGGATTTCGTAAAATTTTATTACCGGGGCTCATACACAAGGTGGATTCTTTGTGCAAAAAGTCAATGGGGATGCCTATCCTTTTCGGGCGTCTTGTTAATTTAATGTGTAAGTGGGTGATTCCATAGCGAGTGATTCCGCAAAATACATATTTAAATTAATTAATGTTTATGAGTTTAGAGTGTGCACTCGTAATAAATTAAGGTTAGGATTGAGTTCTAACCAATTTATTTATTTTGTAGCTAAAGACTGCTAGGTATTCACTTTTGTCGGTTTAATTGTATTATTTTTCTAACAATTGTGAATGCTTCAATTGATGTGTAGAGCAAGCAGCGGTGGCATTGGGAAGCATTGGAGGATAGCGTGTATTCAAATTATTATCAATTTTTTATGGGCACGCATCTTAGGCATGGCATCAATATTTTGACGCGCTTATTTATTAAAGCGCTTGATATTTATTTATTACTTTTGTATGCGCATGGGCGCACGATTTAAATATTTGTATTAGACATTGTATTTGGGTACCGCCTGACTCCTTGGATGCCCAATAGCTTTAATTCTTTAGTGGCACAAAAGCAAACACAAAAGCTAAAGCGTGCTAATTATAAATTGGGCTATTTTTTGAGCTTGAAGATGAATAACATATAAAATACATGCTTTGTGGAGCGCTCACACAAGGCATGGGGGGAAATTATACCCAATTAGTATCTTGCTTCAAGTCGTGCAAGCTTTCTTCCTTGTTTTTGGTGCAAAAGTAGAGTTCTTTTGTTCTTGGGGACCTTCCGACGCTCACTACGCGCACATACGGCGTCCGATCTGTGCACCAGTGGTATCAGAGCGAAGCTAAGATTGAGAGCTTCCAATCGCTTACCATCTCGCGCAAAAGCGGAGCTCCTGGAACGATCGAGCTCTATAGTCAAGTCTCGTGGCAAACGGTCGATACCAGCGTATTCCTGGCAGTCAAGAACCCCCTGTTGTACACTCAGATCGCGAGGGACCGGCCTCTGTAGGCAGAGGACCACGCAAAAAGATCCTACATCAAGTCGTTGGTTTCTTCTCAACAGATAAGCAAATTTCCACCATAGCTATTAAAGCTTCAAAGTCAAGCTTAGAAGGCTTAAAGAGAAGCTTTTAAAAAGCTTCAAATCTCATTTTTAATCCGTCGGCGCGGCAGTATGTACTGCACGTCGTCGGAACGGACGTCAACATACTCTTGTCCTCAAAGTCACGATTAATTTAAAAAAAACTAAAGGCTATAAGCCCCAAAGGTCCTAAAGATCATAAGCTCCAATCTCAATCAACTACCATAGAGGCAGTTCCTATTCGACAATACACGAACCTGCTTACAACTCTCTGGAAGCTCCTGTTCACACCTGTGAATTGATAGAATCAGATTCCAGCGAACAATCGGCAACACGCATTCTATACGCAAAATTATTTTCTTGGAAGACGACTGTGATATCAAATTTTGCAATCGTAAAGGAGAAATACCACAAAAGCCAAACTATATATATATATATATATAAGCCTTGTAAACCCGCCTTTGAGCTACGCTCATCCTGCTAACAAGGTTTCGAGTGTGTGAGGTCTTTTGGAATTTTGCAGGATGACTGATCAAACCATGGAACCAAGCATCCTTATGGTGGACTGTTGTCCGCAAAAGCGTTGATTGTCCCACTACTTGGGAGACTTTCAAAAAGAAATTTTTGCAGAATTTCCTTCCACCCCAATTCCACGAAAAAGCAATCAAACAATGGGATCTTCTATAACAAAGGGATCGCACAAACCTATTTTACAATATACTGAGCGTTTCTGGAATGCTTTATTGCAACTATGAATGCTCGAAGATGTACATGAAGCAACTCATAAATGCAAGTTTATGTCTGGCTTACTTGGACATTTTTATGCGGAGGTTAATATGTTCAAGCCAATGACCCTTGAAGAGATGCAATTTCCTTGGCCCATGACACTGAAGACAAAAATCGCAGACGAGATAAGCGACCACAACAATTTCAAACTAATGGTAACTTTGGTTCTAAACAGTTCAATTCAAATTTTCGAAGATTCAATCAAAGTCATTTACTTCCATCTTCATTTCGTAAATCTTGGACACGACCACTTGCCTGGCCATCAAACACAAATCCAAACCCTAAGCCATCTCTTCAGTCAAATCCCAACATTCCTAAACTTCCTGCCACATTACCAATAATGTATCCAAAGCAAAACGCATAGTTTGTTACAAATGTCATCAACCTGGACATCTAGCAGCCAATTGTCAATCTAAAAAGCCATCTGTTCATATCAATTATCTGGGAGAAATAGAAGATGAAGAACGTGAAGAGATGCCGGATTTTACGAAAGATAATGACGACATTGGTACTACTTCTGATACTTTGCCAGGTATGCCAACTCCCCATTCCTTATTAACAATGAAATGTTTTGTGCATGGTAAAGAAAAGACTATTTTACATGATGGTGGGAGCACACACGACTTTATTTCTGCAAAATTGGTCAAAGAATTGAATTTACATATTGTTTCTACACATTATCGCATCAACATTGCATTCCTAGGTACGAGATATAATGGAACACAAGAAGTGCATAATTTAGAAATTAAAATTAGTGATTATACTGAACGAAGAAATTTCTTAGTTGTACCTTTGCAGTCTAGTGACATTATCTTAGGAATGCCTTGGCGACATCAATACAATCCTGATATAGATTATTCTCTGCATTCAATAAAAATCCATTCTCAAGGAAAACAAATCACACTGAATGGTATGCACACTTCCAATAATTCTCCATTGCTTACTCATACTCAGGCTAAATGTGCATTACGTAAAAGTAGCAAATCCTATTTAATATGGGTGAATGAAATTAAAGCTAAAGAAAATCAGATGCATCCTAGGCATGCACAATTTCTTTCCCAATTACAAGATTGTTTTGCTACTTATTTACCACCTGGATTACCACCTGTACGTCTTGAAGATCATAAGATAGATTTAATTCCTAGATCACAAACACCATGTAAAGCACCATATAGACATAACCAAATTGATCAGAAAGAAATTCAAAACCAAATAGACGAATTGCTAAACAGAGGACTTATTAGACCTAGTAGTTCTCCATTTGGTGCACCTGTCTTATTAGTGAAGAAGAAAAGCAATACATATCGCATGTGCATTGATTATCGTGCCCTAAATAAAATTACTGTTAAGAATAGATACCCGATTCCTAGGGTAGATGATCTTATGGACAAGCTACAAGGATCTACCATATTCAGCAAGATAGATCTTAAATCTGGATATCATCAAGTAAGATTGGACAAATCTGATATATTCAAAACTGCATTTAGAACACAATTTGGACACTATGAATTCCTAGTTATGCCTTTCGGTTTAACTAATGCACCAGCCACATTCAGTCGTATGATGAATCGCATATTTTTGAAACATCAGCATTGTGTCATTGTTTTCTTTGATGACATATTAGTTTTTAGTAAAAATGAGAATGAGCATTATGAACATTTGTCTTTAGTTTTTAAATTATTAAAAGACAATCAATTATATGCTAATCCAGAAAAGAGTGAATTTTTCCAAACAAAATTTGAATATTTAGGATATTATTTCATCAGAAGGTATTAAAGTCGACCCTAAAAAAATAGAAGCAATTTTAAATTGGCCGATACCCAAAAATGTGCATGAATTACGTTCTTTCCTAGGTCTTGCTAGCTTTTACAGAAAATTTGTGAGGAATTTCTCATTACTTGCATTACCTTTGACAAAACTATTAAAGAAATGTATCGTGTATAATTTGTCTGACAATCAACAAAAGTCCTTTGATTTGCTGAAACATGCTTTAACTCATGTTCTTGTATTACAATTACATGACTTCAATAGACCATTTTTCTTAGTAGTTATTGACACTAGTGGATCTGGAATATGAGTAGTCCTTATGCAAGATTCTCATCCCATAGCCTACTCTAGCTACAAACTCAAACCAACTGAACTTAAGTATTCTACCTATGATAAGGAATTGCTAGCCGTAGTATAAGCCTTACGTCAATGGAAACATTATTTAATGGGATCTGAATTCATGATCAAAACTGACCAACAAAGCGTTAGATATCTCCTTAGTCAACCACAAATATCTGACTGACACATTAAATGGGGTACTTTTATTCAAAGTTTTCATCCCCTTATACAATATCAACCTGGAAAAGAGAATGTTGTTGGTCATGCTTTGAGTAGAAGACCGAGAATTCACAATATTTCTGTGATATCATTTGATTCCCTTATCCCAATGAAAGATACTTATCACCAAGATCCTACTTTTCAAGCTGATTGGAATAAACTAGTTGCAAATAATTGGATTCCTATTGATTCATTGTCTTACACTAATGGATTTATGTTATATGAAAAAAGATTATGTGTGACTGTTCCATTTCAATCATTTGTTTTGCATGAAATTCATTGTCCCGCATACCAAGGTCATAGAGGAATTATATCTACTTTGCGTACACTGATTGAAGATTTTTATTGGCCACACATGGACACTGATGTATCTAATTTTGTATCTGAATGCCTAATTTGTCAAAGAGTTAAAAGACACCATGGTAAACAATATGGTTTACTAAAAAGCTAATCATGATATGATTTTGACTATTGTAGATAGGTTTAGCAAACAAGCATATTTTATTCCATGCAAGAAAACCTTAACTGCATCTCAAGCTGCTCAATTGTTCTTGAAAACTGTTTTCACTAGCCGTGGTTTACCAAAAGTTATTATTTCTAATCATGATTCTAGATTCTGCAATAATTTTTGGATTACTTTGTTTGCTAACTTAGGAACAAAGATTGATTTTTCATCTGCATTTCATCCTGAAACAAATGGTCAAACAGAAGCTACTAACAGTACCATTTTAGATCTTTTGCGTGCCTACACAATTTCAAAACTGCACACATGGGAAGCATGTGCACCAAAGTGTGAAGAGACAAAGAGTACATCACTCCCACTATCACTGTCATGAGTGACTACATTCACCTCTTCAATTTTTACACCGCTCTTCTTAGGTTGACTATCCTTCTTCTCTTGCTTGCTATCATCTGTCTTCTTTCCTTTTCCTTTCTCTTTCTTCCATTCGTAGCAATCACGTTTAAAGTGACCCTTCTTACCACAATGATGACATTCAACATCTTTGCCATGTGATTTACTGCGTCCCTTGCTATCATATTTTCCCTTTTGCTGTGATCTGCTCCTAGTATGCAAAGCATTGGAACACTTACTAGATGCATTGTTCTACCTATTCATCTCTTCCATAAGTAGAGCACTCTCTACATCAGCATACAAAAGAATCACATTAGAATTTCTCATAGCATTCCTAAATGTATCCCAGCTCTCTGGTAAAGTGCAAAGCAAGAAAGTAGCCTTAAATTCCTCATCAATCCTGAACTTCAAGGCAACTAGCTGGCTGAAAATGGAGTTAAACTCACTCAAGTGAGTAGACATTTCTGTACCCTCTTTCATATGCAAATCCATAAGCTTTTTCAGCCAATACACTTTGCTTGCAGCACTCTTTTGTGCATACAGTTTTTCAAGTTGAGTCCATATAACATATGCAGAATCCAAACCTTCAATTTTGAACAACAAGGCATCAGAGATCGATAGCTCCATGGTTGAGCATGCAAGCTCATTTAACTCATCCCAATCATCTTATTCCATGTCCGTGGGCTTTGCCCCTTTGGTTTTGATCGGCTTTGCTTGCTTCTTTTGCAACACGATATTGTAGCACTGCTTTTGCCAAACTACAAAGTTATGTGCGCCTTCAAACTTCTTTATGTGCATCAAATTACTGCTGTCATTGTTGCCAACCATGATTTTCAGCCCAATGTGACCAAAAAACAACAAATGCAGGCCCAAAATTGTCACTCAAGTGACCAAGGTACAAACAAGAACCAATCAGCAATAAATGACCACGCAGAAGCACAGATTTCATATCTGTAATTAAATTTTCAGAAGCACCAAACCATATGATATGACATTCCACAACTAATTATAGTTGTTCCAAGGGCATATGCATCACATTACATGAGAAATCCCAAATTTTAACTGCAATTTCTATTATACATGTATCCACGGGCATGAAATTTGACACGAATGGCCAAAAGCCGCAAAAAAAATTTGTGCTCAAAGCATCGAACACACATATGCATTTTCTCTATCATGCATAGAACATGCCAATTTTGCCAAAATAGAGCAATTTTGGCAAAACCCCCAAATTTTACTAAGTGTTGATGTCCGAATTGCGTGGAATTCAACCTACATGTACATGAAATAACCAAATGCTGCACAAATTTTGCCCAAACTGCAAAAGCCCCAAATTGCAGGGGGTCCAATGTGCATCAATGTCGAGAAATTGGGTAAATTTCATCCCAATTTTTGCATATACATGAAAAGCCCCAAATGTCGAAGGCAAGATTTCACAAATTCTTGCAATTTCTAATTGCTTGTCCAATGTGCATCAATGTCGAGAAATTGGGTAAATTTCAGCCCAATATGTGCATATACATGAAAAGCCCCAAACATCGAAGGCAAGATTTCACAAATTCCTGCAATTTCTAATTGCTTGTCCTGCATCACACCCCAAATCTGGGAAAAGCCCCAAATTTTCTGGACTACAGTTGCACAAATCTGGCCTTTTGTGTTGCCTGGCACGTGAAACCTCGTCAAGGAAGGGGTAGAATCTGATTTTTCGTTTTTTCTTTTAAAGAAAAAAAAAAGAGGAACGTGATCGGGGGGAGGCCGTTGACCCATGGTATGGATCGTCGGATTGAATGTCACCCCATTCACGGCGCACCGTTGAGTCGCACCGTCAGCGCAACCGTGAAGCCGTGCTGCCTTGGTCCTACCCACCACGAGCCCTTCTCACGATTGCTGTCTAACATGCTAGTGCATGGTCGCTGCAATTCTTTCATGACCCTCATCGACTTGCAGCCGCCAGATGTTTTGACTTGCGTGCAGCCTTGGAATTGTCGCCTTGTTCTGCCCAATTGCTACTCATCTCTTGTCTGCCGATTCATACGCTCAGCAGCAGCACAGCTAGAGTTCAGCTCGCCTTTGACCTCGAGAAGCATGCACTCTGTGCTTTGATACCAGTTTGTAGCGGCAAGTTGGGCACAGAGATCGATACAGACAGTCGTTACGCGCAATGAGAGATAGAGCAGAGTCGAGAGTGAGCCCGTTTGTAGGTACAATGACGAGAGAGTACCTTTAGGTTTTTAGATAGATATATATGTGTAAGTGCAAGTGCTAAGGGTGTGTTCACACCCAAGCACATTTAAAGGCACGAGGCCTTTATTCCCAACATTTGCTCCTAGTAAAGATTCTTTCAAATCAGTCATACTAGATGTATATAATCTACTATTTTGAACTATCCACATTGGAGAAACACATGGTCATCTTATGGGTTTATTCACCACTCTTTCATGCCTATAAGGACATGCAAGTCTTGTAATATCTACATGTTTTCTACCTAGATTGAGATCCTCTCCATATAATGAAAAGGATCCCTTGACTCTTGAACTAGATGCATAAAACTCACATCCTTCTCCTGGAGCTTATTGTCTTCAAGATCTCTCGTACTCCTATTTTCTTGTTGGAAAAGTTGTTGAAAGTCTCTATGCACATGCGTCATATGGAAAATTTTCCAAATGTCCTCCCTACTAGTAGCTAAAACATTGTGCTCATACTAAATTGCTTATTCTTTGGCCTCCACTAGGTTTTTTGGATTACTCTATGCAACATTTATACTAGCATTAAGCTCTAACCCATTGGTAAATAGTTCTCTTGGTGCATCATCAGGTAATGGATTAAAACTCCTTAGCCAAAGCCTAAGGCAATCATCAAATATAGCTACATAAGACTTAGTGTCACTATCAACATGCCTCTTAACAATTAAGAGCTTCCCAAGAACTCGTTCCACAAGCAAGGCCTTTGGAACCTCTTTGGAAATCATCTAGAAACAAGTCATAGAGCTCTTGGATTGAGCTTATGGCTCTTCTAAGTAGACTTCTATACCACTTTTGTGCTTCCCCTTTAAGGACACTAGAGAACCACAAAAGCTGGTGGGTATTTTTATCAGGACCATGAAATATAAGAATATCTCAAAACTTAAGAGAAAGACACATGGATCTAATCTTTGGGATTAGAACACAATCATCAAAGTCCTTATAAATAACCTCATTTGCAATGGCTTGCACATTGGTATGGGGATCATTCTGTTCATCCTTAGTAATTATATGTGCACTGACCCCTTCCTTGCTTATAATATTGCTAGATAGGGCGGGAAGGGTGGCTAACTTTCATCAAGCTACAACTTTATCACTTAAGAAATGCTTAGCCTTACAACTTGACACGTCTCCTTCCTTAACAAGCATCTCCCTTACACTCACAACATCCAAGTCCTAGCATATCCTTAGAATAGTGTCATGACGTGGGATCAAGCTAAGAATCATGAGATCATGCACATAAGGTCTAAGCACATTCTTATCTTGAGTCATATGTTGTTGTGCAAGGCTTTGACCATCCTCAAAGTGAAAATTTCCCTTAGGCACTCCACTAGATCTATTTGCATGACACATATAATAAAACTTAACCCACAATGCCTCAAGTTCAATTAAGAGGTATTTAGTGGGGAAAAAATTTAGTATTGCCTAACCATGGACCTTACCAATGCAATTACGATCGACAAACTATCCCTAGGACCCTTAGGTTAGTAGACTTGATAGTCATGATGCAACCCTACAACTACTTGACCCTAGCACTTTAAGTCACCACTAATGGGAACTCATTGCAAATGCACCATCTCTTAGGACCTAAAATGGGCCGACATTAGCTCTTTCACAATCATCCCATTATCAAACCTCAAACACCAAACCCCCATGGCCTTGCAACCATGAGCAATTTGAAGACTAGCTAGAAGACACTCTTGCTAATCTGGAACACTATGTTTTAGTCCAAAGGTTTCCTCACATAGTAGTGTCTAATACACTATATAAATGCCCCTTAGGCACCTCCGATTGGATGGCATGGCTTTTACAATTAGCAATCCTTAAACAACTAGGGATTTGAACCATTGGCCCTCATCTACATCATAGAATGTATCACTTTATCTTCACTTAAAATCATTTTTATCCCATTACAACCCCGAACCTAGTGTGACTTGGTATTTCCTTACCCGCTTAGTCATCTCATGAATATATGTGCTATGCAATAATGTATAGAAGGAAATGTATTAAATGCATATAGTGTATGATTTGCGTACAATCAAATCTAAGGGAAAACATTGTGTAAGTGTAACAAATAGCCTTTTCTCATTTATACATATGCAAACTACACAATGTGACAGTAGTACACACACCTAAGGCTCCGGGTTCTCCAATATCATGCTACCTTAGGGTAAACACACAACACAAAACTATCCAACTAAAGGGAACATCAAGCTCAACCCCCAAGACCTACGAACCGCTTATTGGTCAAGCATTTCCAGCCGAGTGGCCATGGCTACCTCTCACATAGCCGACGCACCCTCCCTACATATGGGGTGTAGTGAGCTTACTTTGATACCCGATCGAGTATCCTCCTCTCTTGTGCATGCTGGTAGATCCACAATCCTTGATGCAAGCTCAAGCAACCTCAATCCCTCTCCAACAAGCTCCATCCTCCATAGCCGCACGAGACAAGAGAAGAGTAGAGAAGAGAAGAAGATGAAGAGAGGAGATGGGGAGCTTCTTCTCCTCGATCCCTCACTCTCACACACTCACTCCCTCACTCTCTCACACTCACTCACTCCCTCTCTCAAGCACAAGCAAGAACGCAAGAAGAAAAGAAGAAGAAGAAGAAGCTTTTTGCCACACACAAGAATGAGCTTCTCATTCACTTTTCAACTTTATATACAAAGCCCTGAATCCCTTTTGGGCTATCCCCTTTTTTACATGGTCGGCCGTGGCCTAGGCCCTTTTTCCCATTGTCCTCCTATCTTCCTGGCTTCCTTCCTACCGCCCATCTACCTTCACAAATTGCATGGGTGAGAGCCTGGCACTCTTAAAATAAATCATGATGCACCCTGCACCTTTTTTACAAAAGTGTTGACTTGCACTTTTTCTCATGCGCCTTTCTCCTTGCTTTAGGACTTTTCTGCACTTCTTATGTTTCCACATTCTTCTTGGTGTGCCTTCGTCTTCTGTTTCACTTTTGCCTTGGCCTTGTCTTCTACTTTAACTTTTCTAACTTTTCCACCTTGTTCATTTGAGGGTTAACATTACCCCCCTCCTAGACGAGTGCCAATCCCATGGCACTCACCATCGTAGGTAGCAGGATTTGTCATACACCAAAGACGTGGGTGGAAGGGACGTCTATGGTTTGCCGTGGAAGAGTTTTGGTGGTGGTGCAGATGAAGTGCACGTTGGTGGTGATAGGGCTGGGAGTCGCACTCATGGGTGGGCACAGATGTTGATGTTCTGGGGATTCTGTGGGGCCGACAATTCTTGGCGGGCTTGCATGATGTTAAAGGATAAGAATTCAGAGTTGAGTGTGGATGAAGGGCGAACGACACTTTCGTGGGAGTCTTCAATACCTGAAATTGAAAACCTCGCATATGTGGTCTCTCCCTCGAGGTAGTGCTAGTCTTCTTTATCGTGCACAAGACGTAGTTCAATTATTTTGGGAGACAGGTCGAACTCTAAGCAAGCTGAGAGTATTGTCCTACAGCTAAGGACCCAAACTGTATATATATTTTTATGCAGATAGTATGTGAGTGCTCATACATACTTAGATATTACGTAGTTAGAAGACCGCAGGCTAGTTCCTCGTAACAACGTGTGGATGAAGCAAAGTTGTCCATGTTGAGGAGAAGTACACTTGAATGTATTGTGATAGCACGATGTAGCATAATTGAGCATATTAATACTGAACTTTCAGTAGCTGGTAGCTGGTAGCTACTGGGCTTGCTCGACAAGTACGGTGTACTTTTCATGGCCATTCGTGTGGTGCTTACCACGATCAATTGCAATGGTATTAAGGCGGAGTGCAAAAAGGAATCGTGCAAATGGATCAAGGTGACAGGTCTAACCATTGGCGAGACAAGCTCCCTAGGTATGTCATGCCCTTGATGTGCCTTAAACAATTATGGGGGGTGTGTAGAGGGCTAGGGGTGATGGAGCCAGCCGACCAAGGTCACTGGGCGAACCTAATTTGAGGGCCCCTAGGTGTCGTGCTATGATTGTGAGTGTTTTTTTTTTTAAATAAGAATAACATAAGCACAACCATCGCAATACTTTGAGGCTATTAGCCTTTCAATTGGATTGGGAAATATCGAGATTCAAAGGCTGTGACACTGGATATTACAGCAATGATTGTGTCCTAGCTTTGTTGCTAGAGGAACAGTTGTTGAGATGGAGAGAGGACATTGGAGATTTTGCAAAACCTCTTTGAAACGTGCGATGTTGGTACAATTGAGGTAACAGCTACAGTGAGTGCCAGGTGTAGAGTTTGACCTAGAGGGAGAGAGTGGTCGATGATCATGCTTTGGGCCATGCAATGTGCGTGATCGGCCAGGGTGATTTTCACCTTCAGCGGTGTGGCTTCGTCATGGCTCTTTGTGAGGTTGGTGATCTTGCGGTGACTTGGGCATTGAACACTTTTGTACAAAGATCTGTGTCATCCTGCATCCACTTGATACTTTGTGAGAGTATATGCAAGTCACATGTATCGATTATAATGAACAGATGCAACACAAAAAGATATTACTTTATCAAAATCCTATGGTGCTGACTTCGATGCATATCATCAGTGCTTGTTAAAGACATGGCATGCATTAGTAGTAGGTAAGGGAGGTTTAAGGACAAAAAGTTATGGCAAGATGGCCTTTGTTAAGTGGCTTATACAACATGGGGGCTATTCTATTTGTATGAGGTGGGGTGGGTTCGGGTGGTCGGGTGACTGGGGCTGTGCCAGTGAGGGGCTCCCATTAGGCTGGGCAAGGAAGATATCGGCGAGGACCCGAATGGTGTAGTCCCTAGCTGTAGTAGCTGTTTCAAGAATGCTTTTAAACAATTCATCAAATTCCCGCTTGTTTCTAGCTGCCTTCTCCTCTTTCAAACACCTGGTGCCCGAGTGTTTGGTGGGGGCCTACACGGCCGATGTTGCTATGCCTCAGATGCTCCCTTGAGCCTTTGTCCTCTTGGCTTGGGGAGTTTTTGGCTTGCATCCTGGGCAGTGTCTCTTAGGGCCTCTTTTCGATGCATACCTCTTTAGAGTAGGCACGTAGCATTTTGGTGGAGGCGCTAGTACCTTATGCCCCCTCTGACGGCGGAGAGCTTCCTTGCAGGCCAGCTACATTGTGTGCTCCATGACGGCTTCTGTGGGGAAATATACAAAATATGAACCCAGGTTAGGCTTTGAGGTAGGATAGAATTATTTGCATGAAAGGGATTAAATAGTGGATTATCAAACGCTTATGAGGAGGAGGGGTGAGGTGAGGCATGCAGCATTTGTTGTAGAGGGACGGCCACGTGATGATATTTGTCTTACTTTGAGTGCAGAGTGTATTCCAGCCATTAGCAGATCTTGGCTTATGCTAAGTTGCGTGGACTGGTTGTGATGGAGTGGAGAAGGGCTTGTCCTTGGAAGGATAGACCGAAAAGAGAAAAGGCGTATAGAAGGGGACGGCACCCCGTCTACGCCATCAGAGATGTTGGTCAGGGCTTCCTATGGCAGTAATGAGGGCTGCATGCCGTCCACCTGGAGGCGGAAATGGTCACACGACTTCTAGACATGTGGTGAGAGGAGGACCTGAGGAGCTCAGCCTGTCAAACTCAACTCTTCTCCTTACACTTGACTATCATTGCTTGTGTGTGTTGATATTATCTATACAAGGTCGCAAAACTCATTGTTCATTTATGTACATATTTACGAATCCATGTCACCTTAGGAGGATAAAAACCAAGTGTAGAACTCTATTGTACTGGAGTGTGGCACACACATTCAGTACTCGTGGTGGCTTACTCAATAACAATAGATATTTTGCAATGTCGAGTAGAATGGTACCTTGTCCGAGCCTACTCACAACATGTAGCTCCTCCTTAGTGAGAACCTTATCAATTAGAGAGTTTTCTTGGCTAGTTTCGGTTAAGTCCATACCCCGAATGGCAGTCAGCACCACTCGAAAGAAAGTTGGCGCCACATAGGTTGGATCTCTTTGAGACCCCGCCATTTGGCCAATCGCTCCTCTAACATTGTCATAATCTGGGCTCCCAATTTGGCCATTGTAACGCGGTTTTCAAACCAACGCTTTTCAAATTGACTTCGACCCTCTAATTGTCGCTTTAGTTGCTCTATCTTTAAGAAATTTGGTTAGCAGAGCATATCATTGAATGTCACAGTTAAGCATAGTTTGTCGGCTTCCTCATCAGAAATGAGTTGCATGCGTTCATGCAGGAGCCTGCCATAGTGCTCGTCAAGATGTTCTTACTAGGATAGGGAAAATGGCAAGTATTCTTCAAGCTGCTCCCTAGGGAATGCACTTATGTCTGCAAGGATGTAGACACGTGCAAACACTTTGAGCTAGCATCCAACTCAATTGAGCATTCTATGATACTTCTGTGTTCGATGAGGGCTTACTCAGTTGCTATCTTATGCAAGGTTCTAGGAGTTTCCCTAGGTTTTAGCATAGCTGGGGGCTCAGGCCTAGATGAGCAAGATTGGTCAATGCTAGGATTGCTTATGCTCTCGGGGTTTCTATGTTTCTCCTGAGGCCTTGATGTTATTGTGTCATGGTTCTCCTTGGATGTGACCGCTATAGTCTTGTCACCTTGTTGTGACAGTGTTGTATCCATTCTTGATCGGTTAGCGCGAATTTTGTTGTAGGTGGATTGAGTGTTGCAAGAAACCGTTGATGGTAATGGTTGCTTTGATTTTTCAGAGCATGCGGATGTGCCTGAGGTTTCACCGCTGTTAGGAGAGATGGCAATGGGCTCATTGGCAGATGGACTCGACACTTTATTCCTCAGCTCATCAGCGCTCTTGGTCTCAATCTTCTTGGTGTCTACAGCTACTAGCAACTACCGTTGTTTTCTCCTCTTTTTCTTGGGCAATTGCGGTGCATCCTTTAAGGACTCAGGACCCTGAACCAGGTCAACCGTTGATGTGTTTCGTTGGGCCTTAACATTCTCTTTCTCTAGTGTGTCCTTATGGGGCATAGCTACGGCCTACTAAATAGCCTTGCTAGGTTGATTGGTCAGATGTGCCCTCTCCTTGGCCACCTCTTCGAGAGATCTCTCCTTCAGCCTAGGCTTCAGGTGCTTTGGCAGTGCCAAGGTTGTAAAAGATGTTGGTTGCAACACCTCTTTCACGGGTGAATGGCCAAGGACGCCTTCCACTAGAGGTGTCGTCACGACCAAAGGCTATGACTGCTGTGATTCCTGATTGGAAGTAGTAATGGCTAGTTCAATGAATTGGCTACTATTAGTTGATTGCAGTGTCAGGTCCTCAGGCAAATTAGAAGTGGTTGTGTCTTTTGTTGCCCTTTGAGCATTCACTTCTGCAAATCGAGCCTTAGTTGATCTAGTCACATTAGATTGCACAGTCATATCCTTGGGCCGAGAGCTACGAGTGGTGTCATGTCCCACCTCTTGGACATCTAGAAGCTTGGATGAAGATAGAGATTGGGATTGAGCAGCTGCACTTTTGATGACTGTTGTTGTGCTTCCTATGTCCGTTTAGGGAAAGAGGGTATAGGAGACTTGGGACTCCTAAGTGGCTTTGACACTGGCTGGGAGATTTGCTCATGGCTGTTAGATGATTCTGCCATTTGCGTTGTTGAGCATTTAGCCTTGCCATGAGCAATGTTGTGCCTATGATTCTTGTTATCCACTTGGGAAATCGAAGGCTCGTTGGGAACTAGTGGCTTTTGCGTACCCTTAATGATTATATCTGATATCTGCTTGTCTAGCATGCTAGCTTGAGGATCTACCCTTTGAATAGTCCCGTTTGGTTTCTTGATTTCGATCGTGAGGAACTCGGTCACTCTAATGTTTTTGACTCGAAACGTGGTTTTTCGTTTAGATTTCCTCCTATGCTTCCCTGCTTTTGATACGATCTGGCCTTCCACTGAGATAGAGGTGGTTTAGCCGAGGGCTTTGGTACCCAAATCCATCGATTACCTGCGTAATACCCTTAAGCACGTAGCAACGCTTTGGATATCCATCACGACATTGTGTTGGCTCTCCATCGATGCCTTCATTTTTAAGGCATGGGCTTCTTTTGTGGTCTTCTACGATATTTGTAAGTCCACTGCCTGTCCTTGGCATTGTCTCCTGACCTTCTTGTTTCAAGCATGGCCTCACTCACTGGTTCTCTCTATTCAACTTGTGCTTGTATCAACTCTTTCAACAAGTCCTTACTCTTGTTACTAGGCTTGCCTAGTATGTCAGAACATTCATTGTCTTTCCCTTGATGTTTAATGATGTCACCCTTGCTAACGGTTGCGATTATCCTCACACCCGGTAGTGTCAAGTGTATCCTCTGTGCTACATAATCAGCCGCACACTTCATCACCCTTTTGAAGGGTCATCCTAGGAGGGTTTTTGCTTTCTACAATTAGCACTATTTGGGGGGACATGGAACAGGATAGGCAAGCTTTCATTTTCAATGGTTACAAGGATATTGCACTTCCCTATAAGTGCTTGTGGGTGTCCCCCATACGATTTAAGAGTTGCATTAGTCGGTGTGAGATCTGATTGGCCTAGTAGAGTCCATGCTTCATAGGTCAAGATATTAAAATCAGCTCCTTTGTCAATGAGAGCATCAACACATTGCTCCCTTTTTGCGGTGAGTTTGACCCTAAGATAAGCAGGTGGTACTATATCTTCATCTCGGGTCTTGGCTTGTAAATTCAAGCCTTTTGATACATGCCCTTGAGTCCCCAATTACACGAACAGATGTGAATTCTCCACTGATTTCTTGGGTCGTCTGTGCAATGTCGTTCAAGGTGCATCTATCATTAAGATTGTCCTATTTAGTCATCCTCGCAATTGTAGCTTGATGTTGTTCCATTCTGCTTTGACTAGATGCAGTTCGGACGCAACACATACGTGTTTTTGCGGTGTGGCCTTTTTGCCCTTGTTGGCTAGATTGGCCCATTGAGGTTCTAGGTTTTATGTTTGTCTTTCTTCGGGTATGGGCTTTTGGTTGCTCCTTTGCAAGTGAGAATACATGCTCATGTAGAGCCATTACTACACTAAGGTCTAATTTGGAGAACCTATCACAGCTTGTGTTTTCTCTCCAACCTACTTGGGGGAGGTGCGGAGGGGACAAAGCCCCCTCTACAAGGGTCTTACTGACGAGCCAGCTATGTCTCAGGATCTGCTCCTATTGGTGGGTTCTTTGAATTATTATGATTCTATGTGAGTTCCTTATTATTGAAAGTAGCTGTCAGTTTTATTCACACTTGTGCTTAGTGCTTTCCAATGCACAGTGCCAAATCAGGTTTTTCTCCCTTTTAGTGCACTTTAAATGATGAAATCAGTGTGAGGTGCGAATGCAAAATGAACAATGCAGTTTCCACTTTTTCCCCTTTTGTTCGTAGCCTAATATGGCTCTAAGCACATTCCCTGGCTATCCTCTCATATTGTCTAGGGTTTATGCTGCACACTCTACACTCTGTCAAGGCCGGATTGGAATCTGAGGGTCAGTTTCAGCTCTAAGTCTCGCATGTTCTATGGCGTGCTTCTAGAGATTGACTCTAGGCTACCCAGGTGTGGTTTCTCCAATCTCTGGCTTCTGAGAGCTGGGTTAGGTACTCAAGGATGTTTGGGGATGTGTTCGGAGTGGCCTTGGCCTGAGGAGGTGGCTCACTTACCAGTTTACAATGTTCTGCCCTGGTGGTCCAATTCTGGGAGTTGGACAGACCATCCGAGTCTAGGTGGTCCGACTGGTAGAGTCGGACTGTCCAATTAAACCGAGTGGTCCAAGTCTCAAAACGGGTCCTACTGGCACATGGCAGGGTTCGGTCGTGTAGTTGGTTTGATTGGACCAAGTGGTCCAATTCTAAGGTGGTGTGTCCAAGTTGGACGGTCCGTCTGGTAGACAGTCCGACTCCGCGAGTCGGACAGTCCGAGTGTTTGATTTTGGGACTCTGACACCTGTAGAGTGGTCCAACTACGTTTGCCGCGTCGCAGTTGTGAGGGCACGGATGACGAATGCTACGCGTGGGGGTCCTGGAACAAGCTCCAACTTTCCAGATCAAATAAGCACAACTCAGAGAAGGTCAAGGAATACCTGGGATGGCTAAGCGATAGCAAAATGATCAAATTGAATCCTTTCTGTACTTGCACTCACAGTCTCTTTCTCTCAATGTCTGACTGCAAAATGAGGTTTCCCCTGACCTTTTGAGCCTCTTATTGCTCTGCTCAAGTCTCCTTCCACCTTATGGTTGCCCCTCTTGCACCCATCTACTCAAGATTTAGATTTTATGCCCCTTTCTCCAAGTTTTCAACCTGTTTTCAATAGCAGAAAATCCTTCTGTTTTCCATGTTTCCTTGGTCCTAATCCTATCCTAGCGCAACAAAAATAAAAAACAGTGGCTGAGGTTGATTTACCTACTTGCCTACTCAACAACAAACCAAAATACTTACTTGTTCCGAAGATCAAACCACCTAAATCTCCTATCTATCTCAAGCACCAGTTCCAGCTGAAAACCCTTCATCTATGCTCGATTCGAAGCATGCAACGCTCAAGGTTCGATTCCATCGATCCCAGCAATGGAACCAAAATGAAGGGAGCTTCAAGCTCAGCCCCCGAGACCTACAGGCTGCTTATTGGTCAATCGTTTCAAGCCGAGCAACCATGGCTACCTCTCATATAGCCGACGCGCCTTCCCTACCTATGGGGTGTAGTGAGCTTGCCTTGATGCCCGATTGAGTACCCTCCTCTCCCGTGCACACCGGTAGCTCCATGATCCTTGAGGCAAGCTCAAGCAACCTCAATCCCTCTCCAACAAGCTCCATCCTCCATAGTTGCGCGAGACAAGAGAAGAGTAGAGAAGAGAAGAAGATGAAGAGAGGAGATGGGGAGCTTCTTCTCCTCGATCCCTCACTCTCACACACTCACTCCCTCACTCTCTCACACTCACTCACTCCCTCTCTCAAGCACAAGCAAGAAGGCAACAAGAAGAAGAACAAGCTTTTTGCCACACACAAGAATGAGCTTCTCATTCACTTTTCAACTTTATATACAAAACCCTAAATCCTTTTTGGACAGTCATCCCCTTATCCCCTTTTTTACATGGTCGGCCGTGGCCTAGGCCCTTTTTCCCATTGTCCTCCTATCTTCCTAGCTTCCTTCCTACCTCTCATCTACCTTCACAAATTGCACGGGTGAGAGCTCAGTACTCTTAAAATAAATCATGATGCGCCCTGTGCCTTTTTTACAAAAGTATTGACTTGCACTTTTTCTCGTGTGCCTTTCTCCTTGCTTTAGGACTTTTCTGCACTTCTTATGTTTCCACATTCTTCTTGGCGCGCCTTTGTCTTCTTTTTCACTTTTGCCTTGGCCTTGTCTTTTGCTTTAGCTTTTCCGACTTTTCCACCTTGTTCATTTGAGAGTTAACACCAACCCATGATAATACATCACAAAATAGATCATTTTAGCATAACAGGATTGATTTTAAGAGTTCAGCATAAGAGGACTAATTTTAAGTGTTCTTTCTTAACTCAAAGGTAACAAATGGCGTTGAGTACTCCCATGCTACCAAAACATCATTATCATTAAGTAGAATGACATTTTTAATAATATAATGTGTTTTGCTAATGTAAATAGATTTTTTTAGATTCAATGATGTGTGCTTGACTACCTCCAAATTATTGGTAATTTTTATATTTTTCTAGTTTAATATATTTCTCTTAATTTTTAAGTATCTTTTGAATAAAAAATTGAGAAAAATTAGAACAGATCATAAAACATTACAAAATTAAAATTTCACTTGCATTTACTCCCCAATAAACATTTTTAGAGAGAGAAAGATTGAAAGTCTAATTTTAATATTCTTTATAACAACCCATGAGTGGTATCAACGTGTAGAGGGTGAAGGGTAGGCTTTGTTTCTATATTCACGTACTCGATTTGGTGTAGCATAGGAGGAGAAAAAGAAAAACATCATCTCTTTTTTTTCTTTCATGCTAACTACTTCTCCATTCCTCTTCGTCCTCATGCACTTTCCCTCTTTTTAGGTGCCCTCTTTAATCCTATAGTCATAGCTTTTTAAATTTGGCCAAAATTCATCCATTTAAATGTCCTATGGTGTCCCACCTCTCTTCCCATAAACAAATGTCATTTTAACATCAATTTTGTATACAAACACACAGTTTTTGCTCAAATTTGATGGTTGGACACTCCAACACTTCACAAAATGTTGATCTATGCTCCACTTTGCCTTCGCCTTTAAATGCTTCATGAGTTGTGACTTCTCCTCCTCATAAAATGGATCAACCACAAGTCTTCTTTCTTCATCTTTCACTCCAAAGGAGTTATGAAACCTTCAAAAGTACTTTTTTTAAAACCACAAAATGCCTTGAAATTACTCTTTAAAATCCACTCTAAGTTTTGGTATATATGATATTATACATTGGTTATTTATCCCATATTTGGCTAGATATGCATTACAATACTCTCTCTCTCTCTCTCTCCCCCCTGGATCAAATTTGAGGATGCCCACTTTACATCTTAAAAATTTATCAACCATTTCAACAAACTCCTTGAAGCACAAAAATACTTCAAACTTAGCTTTTAGATCATGTACCCACATATGCCTAGAGTAGTCATCAATGAAAGTCATGAAGTACAAGTAGTTGCCAAAAGATGAAGACTTTTAGTGAGTAGATCTATAGTATTCTCGTAAATCAAGATCTTGACAAGCGCTATCTGCTTGTGCTCAATCACCTCTATAATGAAGTGATAATGGACCTCAATGTGCTTAGTCTTCACATGAAAGACTTTTAGTGAGTAGATCTGTAGGGTTCTCATTAGTTAAGATCTTGACAAGTGATATCTGCTTGTGCTCAATTACCTCTATGATGAAGTGATAATGGACCTCAATGTATTTAGTCTTCACATGAAAGATAGATTATGTGCCAACTTAATAGCACTCATAGAGTCTGAATATATTGTAGGAGTCATAGTCATACAAGGGCCTAACCATAGGGCCTCCTTTTGCAAGCCTTAGTGGCTACAATGTACTTGCAAAGCATCCATATAAGCATATAGAATCCTTGAAGTGCTTTTAACCATGTAATGCATAGACCTTCATAGTGTATGCTTGCTATCCAAACTTTGCTACAATGATAATAAACCCTTCAATAAATGAGCTAATCAAGCTCAAATTAGACCAAGAGGATTGTCTAAGTATCAAACCAATACCCAAGAGTATCGAACTTATCCCATAAGCATTACATAGGCATAGGCATTCAAATACATGATATCCATAGTGTATTATAGACCTATTCTAAAACACAATCAATGTTTGAAGATATTCAACCTTAATGTGTGCCCAATTATTGTAAGTTCTCAATGCCTAGGGAGGAAACCTAATCGGCAAACCAATGTAAAAATTACATAGCGCAACGAATAAAATTTGAGCAAGAGATAGAGATAGACAGTACACAACAAATAAGAGGAGAACAAAAATTTTCTTTTAACTCCAAATAAGCTGATACAAATATGGCTTTGTCCACCCCTATGCTTCCAATGTGAAGCTTAGGTGGCGATCTAGACAGAAGATAGGTGAAGAGCTTAAGGCTAGCTAAAATAACTTTGATTGGGTGAAAGGATGGATCGTCAAAGCTGTGAAGGGGTCTACCTTTTATAGCCTGTGAAAGGGGTTATGATGGATGACCTTCCATATGCACCTGTGTTTTTGACCTTCCATGTGCACATGTGTCTTTTGACCTTCCATGTGCACATGTTATGTTGACCTTCCATATGCACATGTGTTTGTTGACCTTCCATGTACATCTCCGCTAGTTGGATGGGGAATATTCCCTACCCCTAGTCAAGGGTTACTACTACGGCCCTCAAACCCAAAATAGGGGTCCCTTATAACTTCCTTACCCCGCAACTCGATGTAGTGTGCCTTGAGTTGCTACCAAATTTAATTACTTTGACTTGCAGCCATACTTTGCCTCTATAGTAGACAATGCAACACACTTGTGTAGCATGGATATCTAAGAGATTGCTCCCCCTATAAAGGTGAATACATGCCTTGAAGTAGACTTTCTGCAATGAGCATGACCAGCATAGTCTACATCTGCAAAGCCAATGATAGATGCCTTCTGCTTTCCAAAGCAGATGCACAAGTCCTTCGTGCCCTCATGATACCCTTCACTGCTTCCCAATGCTTTTTGCTAGGGTGTACCATGTACCTACTAACCACTCCCACCACAAATGCTATGTTAGGACGTGTAGTAACCATAGTATACATCAAGCTGCCAACAACTAAAGCATACGAAATCTTGGCCATTTCATCCTTTTCATCATTAAGTGTAGGGTTGTCCTCTACATTGAGTTTCACATATGGATGCAATGGTACACTCCTATGTCTTTTTGAGCTGTTTATGCATGTGATCTTCTTGAAAGATAACATCATTGCTACATACCACTTTCCTTTTCTTGGGATCCCATGATCAATACCCCATTTCACCCTCATCGCCATATAATAGGAAAATGCATTTACAT
Organism: Lygodium microphyllum; assembly: GCF_053477565.2. Classification (NCBI taxonomy): domain Eukaryota; kingdom Viridiplantae; phylum Streptophyta; class Polypodiopsida; order Schizaeales; family Lygodiaceae; genus Lygodium; species Lygodium microphyllum. The sequence continues at coordinate 123,895,918 of NC_141152.1, read as the reverse complement.
CACTGCCATTATCACTCTCATGACAGACTAGATTGACTTCCTTTATCTTGACATTTCTCTTCTTTGTAGGCTAGCTGTCCTTTTTCTCATCCTTGTTATCATTAGTATTTTTACCTTTGCCTTTCTCTTTCTTCCACTTATAGCAGTCACACTTAAAGTGTTTTTTCTTGCCACAATGATGGCACTCTGCATCTTTCCCAAGAGACTTGTTGCATCCTTTATTTTCTGATTTTCTCTTTTGTGTTGGGATTTGTCACTAGTATGCAATGCACTGGAAGACTTGTTGGCTGCATTATTCTGTCTATTCAGCTCTTCCATAAGCAAAGAGCTCTTCACATCAGAGTATATCAGCATCTCATTGGAGTTGGTCATGGTTGTCCCTCCTGAATGTATCTCAACTTTTAGACAAAGTGCATAGTAAGAAAGTGGCCTTGAACTCATAATCAATGTTTAACTTCAAAGCAACCAGCTAGTTGAAAATCGAGTTAAACTCATTGGGATGTACAGACATGGCTATATCTTCCTTCATGATGCAAAGGTCTATTAACTTCTTCAACCAGTAAACCTTGCTAGCAAGACTCTTTTGAGCATACAACTCCTTAAGTCTAGTCCACATAAGATAGGTAGAGTCCAACTTCTCAATGTTAAACAACAAAGAGTCTGACACTGAAAGCTAAATCATAGAGCATGCAAGCTCATCTAGATCTTCCCAATCCTCTTTCTCAATGTCTACTGGTCGTACCCCCTGTGTCTTAATAGGCTTCACTTGTTTCTTCTACACCAAGACATTGTAGCATTGCTTCTGCCATATGGCAAATTTATGTACACCCTCAAGCTTCTTGACATGCAAAAGGTTGTTGCTATCACTATTGCCAGCCATGTTTACCAATTACCATTTGACAACTATATGGATAGTGCGTTTGCATATGAGACCTGCTATTCATAGTGTATAGCATCAAAATGTCAACAAAAAATTGATCTATTTCAACCCAAAAATGAGGCACAAAGTAGGTGCAATCACTACCAATGATATGCTAATGATTCAATACCAAATCAATACCCAAAGACATCAATGGAAAGCATAAATGTGTACAAATGCTCTCCCTTATATTGTACCAAATGAGTGTCTTCTATAGCAAATGACACACAATGTCAATCAAGAATGAGCTTTAATCACTGATCAAATGCATTTCAGAGTCATGACAAAGCACATGAAATCAACCACAAGCATCGGTGTATCAACCCAAGTAGTTGGGAAGCACCCAAGAAGTAATAGGCATAGCATAAGCCCTGTAAAGTATGTTCAGCCTCATGTATTATAGCACATAAATCTCTATCCAAATCGAGGAAATGAAGTGCTTGAATCAGCCCAAAGACATCTCATAGTAGATGCATAACATCCCCAAGGTATCTTGCATCAATCATAGCCATTCAGGCATCAAATGAGCATAACCAAGGAGCATGAAGCATCAAGACAAGGGGCTGCCCTGTTTTACAAACAGTTCTTCACAGTCTAGAATTGAAGATATGGTGGTCAATCTCAATGCCAATTTAGCACGATCAAGATCCATATTATCAATTGCGCGATTAGGATCTATCCTTGATTGCACCTATTGCATAAAGCATCACCATGCTAGAGATAGTTCCTTGGATATTCGAAGTCCCTTGAGTAGAGATTGTCTTGGATTGCCACGTTTTTGAAACAATAACTCTAAAACATTGTTTTGGAAATCGTATTGTTGTGAAATCAACGTGTAAGCCCATTCAATATAAGTACTCTCACCTAAACTTTACGTTTAAACCATATTCCATGCCTACGTGAAGTTTAAACTATTACCGAGTCGACCTCATTGTTTAAACAATTTTATGCCTTTGTAAGTTGAAATAGACCATTGCTTTGGTGATCTTTTTGCTGACGTGAAATAAAAAGAGAGAAGCTTTTGGTAGATACTGAAACTGCAACCATTATTATGTTTTCCTTTAGATCGTATTTACATTTTTGCAAATTTGCAGCTGTTTGAATTTAATTTAACGTAAACCCTTTAGATACATTAGCATACTTAAACCCTAGGCAAGAAGAAGATCATGCGGATCTCTATCCATTAAGGGTAGCTCATACTTCGTCGACTTACAGGAGCACGAGGAGCAGAAGAAGAAGTCGCAGTCGCTAACAGTTGGCCCGGAGACCTATTGATGCCCTACGAGCGGAGTGGAGGAGGCGGAGGAAGAGTAAATGAGTGCGAAGACGAGTGCTGCTGTAGCAGAGCGTCGACTACGCCCGCTCTGGGAAGCCATTGATTCTCAGCAATACAAGAATGCTTTGAAGCTTGCAACAAATCTCCTGAGCAAGCAGCCTAATTCGGCTTATCTCATGGTATTGTTTTGACTATCCTTTGCAATGTTGAAGGGCAGACATTGTCACCTGTGGACTCATTCATACCATTGTCTACGCTTTGAAGACAAAGACGTCATCATTTTTGCAAGCTCTTGTATCGCCATAGGTCCTTAAATTACGTCTCTCCGTTTCTCATGCACATACAGCTGTTACAGAATTTACATACTTTTTTAGAAAAATGAAACTGTTCCAAGGCAAAGAAAATGCTGTTGATGCTGAGACTAGCAAACTTCTAGAATGGTGTAGTGACTGCAAGATAATATAGTAGGGCTTCATGTACAGTACTCCCTGCAGTGCGAGTCTGAAAATGCGTAACAGATGGCCACTTTTGTGTGAGGAAATGCCTACCAACTTGTGGCAACTCTTTTTTTAGTCCATTTGTACTTTCTAATAATCTTTGGTTAGTAGGAAAACTGATAGGAGTCTCCTTGACGAGAATTTTTGGCCCTCCCCATGTAGAGACCATTTAGGATTATTAAAAGAGCAACTTTAGAAGAAGTTATTGATAAGAAGGAATATTGGAGGGGGATACTGCCGTACAAACTAGAGATTGATTGTGGATCATCTAAAGGCTAAGGACTGACCATGTTCTAAATATGAAATAGACATGGGGAATCCATGATATGAACATTGGTGTGAAAGATTTTAGACAGTACAAACACATGCTACATGAGCTTTTGAGCTCTATGTAAATTGCAATGACACAAAGTTGCCTATTTATCTTCATTGTTTGAATGATAGAGACGAAGAAAGTCCTAAGTTATTGTTGATGCATATGAAATTGGCTACCCTCCTTTTTCTAGGAAAGTACACTATGGTGGTTGTCTCCATTCACATGGTCCATATCAAATGAGTGATGGCCTCCTAGAGATTGAATGGGAGCTACAATGGAGGGCTAACCATGTTGAAAATTTAAACTGATAGGGGCAATCTATGATAGAGACATTGTTGTATAAGATTTTAGGTAGTACAAGTGCATTCCTTATGAGCTCTTCAGCTTTTTGATAATGAGAATGACATAAATTTGCTAATTTATATATTTTTAGTGATTGATAGAGATGAAGATTTCAGGGTGCAGCATTGTTGTAGCAGATGCACATGTAGAGAGAGAGAGAGAGAGAGAGAGAGAGAGAGAGAGAGAGAGAGAGAGAGAGAGAGAGAGAGAGAGAGAGAGAGAGAGAATATTAGCAATCTAGTCAGCTCATGTGTGAGTTTGGGCTATGCCTAGCATTAGTAGGTATTTTAGGCATTTTATTTTGGTCATTATGATGATTATTTAGGCATTTATTGCTGGTTGACCAGCACTAAATGTTGGTTGACATGTTGCCATTTATGGCACTATTTTGATTTGTATATTCCGGACTTTCGTCCTTAGCCATTCATTCATTCATCACCTGAGGTTGTGTTGGAGAGAAGGAGCGGGTGCCAATGCCTATGCAGATAGTGACTCATTGTTGTATGGGACTGTCTCGTGTTTGATATATGGAATCCATTTCTTAAGCATTCTTTTGAGTTCTCTTCTTTGTAGTGTTCTTTTGTGTTTTCTCTTTCTTTATCTTTTGTCTTGTGTTCAATAGTTTATTTCAACATCTGTTTATGCTTCCATTGCTGTGTCTACTTCTAACATGGTATCAGATTTCAAGATCTATGTACTTGTTGCTATGTTTTGTTGATTACAGGTCTTCCCTTGTTGATCTTGTCAGAAGTGGAGCAGCAATGGAAGCGTAAATATATGCTGTAACAAACTGCTGAAACACAAGATAAAAGAGAAAGGAAAATAAAGAACACTGAAGAACACAATATAGATGAGAACTCAAATGTATGCTTGGGAAATGGAATCCATATATGCAACACGAGACAATCGCATACAATAGTGAGTCACTGGCTATGTGGGTACCGGCATTGGATCCTCTCTGCATGGAGTATCCATACATGTGATGGTGGCAGATGAGTCATTGAGTGAGAAGGAGAAGCTTGAATATATAGGACAAAAATATGTCCTCAATATGATCATGTCGGCCAGTAATAAGTGCTCAATATGACCTTAAAATGATACAAATAAAAATCCCTAAATATTCTAAATAATGTGCCCAACCTTTGCTTGCACAGACTCACACATGAGGTTATATATCTGCTAATATCCTCTCTGAGATCATGGGTCATCTGATAAAATAGAATGATACAATAAGAATAAATCATGAACCATACAACTTAGAACCTCCAAGTAGAATCATGGATATCCAAGCAGTGGGTGATCAAGCTACCACCAAGGTGCCTTGAAGAGAAGTTGATCGTATGAGCTTCTGAAAATAGAGAAGATCATAGTATATCTTTGTATTTATCCCAATGTCTCTCAATAGCATACATGACCATCCTATCAAAAATGCCTCTAAAATATACGTGATCATGGATTCTCCGCCTTTAGTCAAACTGCTAAAGTGTCCCCTCATGTGAGCTTATGACTAGGAACCAATCCTGCTTTTGTCAAATAAACAACTCATGATGAACTTGGATGTCAATCCTAGCTCTAGGACTTGAACCTGCTAGACTTCACTCAATGTGTCAGGAAAGTCCCTTTGTGGATCCTATGGATCTGTACAGATGTATACATAAGGTGCGGTTGCCCCATCTCACCACCCTCTCACACTCTCTTTGGCATTGGAGAATCGTGATGGATGTCGTCACCACTACTACTAGAAAGCAACTGAGATAGGGGCCATCAATCCCTTTCCGCGAGCCAAAGAAGCTGATTCTTTCCACACCTTGGACTTCTCCTTGGCTGAAGGATCAGAGTTTGAGTCTGAGGCAGATGATGACTTGTCGGAGGAGTCCACATCCCGCTTTGTCTTCTGCTCCTTTCTCTTCTTGGAAGCTGCTAACTCTTTGTAGTCCTTTTGGCAAATGGCCCTTCTTGCCACAGTGGTAACATTGGGCCTTCGACTTCTTCTTCTTTGAACCCCTCTCTGAGACTGCAAAAGCCTCACCTAAACCTCCATAATGTGTCCGAAGTTGCCCTTGTAGTTGCAAAGTCGTCTCATGCTCAAGCAACATCGAGAATATATGAAGAAAATTGACAGGAGTTGTAGATGTTTGCACCTGTAAAGCATTCGCCACTCAAACGTCAGAGGAAGCTTGTAGAGTAGTGTACCAACAAGATATGCCTTTGATAGGGCAGATTGCATAGTCCGAAGTTGGTCTTGGATCTGGGTAACTCGAAGTAGGAATGATTGGATCATATCTTTGGTTTCAAACTTTAGTCATTGGAGTTGGCCATAGAGTAATGGCTCTATGGTGGAAGGAGCCTAGAATATCAACTGAAACTTCGACCAAACGTCTGAAGCTATCTTGTAGGAGGTGATTGTCGATAGGACTTCTTTGGAAATACATTGAAGCAAGGCCGAGTAAGCACAGGCATCATCCGAATCCCATGTAAGCTTGTTTCCTCATGGTCATCTTGATCAAAAGCAGTTGGAACAGGAGAAGGCCATTGAGGACGTGTAATAGCTCCGCAAACCACATACCATAACCGCTTCTGGATGAACCAAGCCTTCATCATTGCACTCCATGTGTGATAATCAAGTCCATGGAGCTTGTTATCAGCGGATGTGCATGGAGCAGCCATCTATAGAGGATTTAGAAGAGAAGTAGAGAAAAGAAGGTATTTGGAGAGGGAACACAGCCAAAACACGAGCACAGACTGCAAAAAACAAGAGTTTACATATAGTATAACCCAAAAATCTGACCAAAAGAAGACAAAAGCTGCTGCAAAAGATAAAAAAAGCTGTCAAAAACTACCAAAAATAGCAAAAACGGCTTGATAATACAAGGGCCCAGCTAGGAGGAGATGTAGAGACACCAAAACGCAGGTTGGAATTGACATGTAGGCAGGAGAGGGGCTGACGTAGGCTATACAGATGCTGATGTGAGCAAAAACGCAAGAAAAATAGGTCACCTGGTTGGAGCAGTAGTCGCGTGATCAGCAATGGTCAAAACAGTTCTAAAATCAGCAAAGAAAACACAGTAGGAGCATAGAACTTAAGCTTTGATACCATGCCAAAAGTGGAGCAGCAATGGAAGTGTAAATAAATGATGTAATAAATTGCTGAAACACAAGACAAAAGAGAAAGGGAAAGAAAGAACACAATATAGATGAGAACTTAGATGTATGCCTGGGAAATGAAATCCATATATCCAACACGAGATAGTCGCATACAATAGTGAGTCACTAGCTGCGTGGGCACCGGCATTGGCTCCTCTCTCCATGGAGTCTCCACACATGTGATGGCAGACAAGTCACTGAGTGAGGAGGAGCAGCTTGAATATTTAGGACAAAAATGTGTCCTCAGCATGATCAGGTCTGCCAGCAATAAATGCTCAATATGACCATAAAATGACAAATAAAAATGCCTAAATATCCTAAATAATGTGCCCAGCCTTAGCATGCACAGACTCACATATGAGCTGATATATTTGCTAAGAGATCTTGACTTTCCTTGAGTGCTACAAACTCATTACAGCTTGGCAACAACTGTCTGCTGCCAATTGTAATGTTTCTTACCTTTTGCAGGCTGTATTTTTGGTTCAACAGGCTGTGCTTCCAATTTTGTGTTATTTTATTGCTAATAAATGTGCGTATTGCTGCACAATTGCTGCGTTTATAATGCCTTTGTAGGCTGGGTGACAACATTCTTTGGCTCTTGATATTGTTTGTTGGCTGTAATCCATCTATTTTTCTTTGTTTTTGCAATCGTTTTTTGAAATTGGCTTGTGTATAGTGTGTGTGAACTTTGCTTAGCACAGTCTATGCTATTGGTTCGGCTGTACTCTCTCTTTCTCCTCCTCTTCTTTCCTTTATTTTCTCTTTCTATTCTCTTCAGATGGCTTTTTCTTGCTGTTCCACCGATGACAAATTACATGGCCTTGATTACCTAACTTGGAGTGGTGTTATGAAAGCATAGTTTGTGCAAAAGCGGTTGTGGTATGTTGTGTTTGAAGTTTTTGAGTGTCTTGAGCATCCTACTCCTCTTCGAGTTGATTTTGATAAGGACAACTATAAAGAAGTTGTGCTCACATGGGATAATGATGATATTCGTGTTTATTTTACTTCTCTTCATTGTATCTCCAAAGAAATTCTTTCGGCAGTCATCTCCTGTAGGATTTTCCTAGAGATTTAGACGAAGCTTTAGATGTTGTATGAGGCCCCTTTGACCATGCGTGTTGTCACTCTTTATGGACAGTTTTAGTAGATGAAGTTTGAGCCAAAGGATGATATCTAGTTATTCTTGCTTCATGATATATAGATACAAGATTAGCTCTGATACTTGTAGTCCACCCTTCTAGAGATTTATCTTGTGGGGATTGTGCTTTGTAAGCTCCCTCATGAGTTTGATGGAGTGGCCAATACTTGGAGGGCTCAAACATCTTAGACACCTATCAATTTTCTATGTGTCTTCGATATTGCTCGAGTATGTGACATCTTTGCGATTATAGGGGAGGCTTCGATTGTGATTTGGTAGCTCCAATGAGGCCTTTACAACTTCGGAGGGGGGTGATAAGAAGTCTAAGGCTCATTGTTATCATTGTGGTAAGAAGTGATATTTGTGCAAAGATTGCAAAGAGTTAGTGGATTTCAAGGAAGAAGAAGGAGAATAAGAAGAAGCAAGATACAGACTCCTTTGACAAGTCATCTGTCTCCTTTGACTCCAACTCGAATTCTTTGGCCAAGGCCAAGGTGCAGATAGGATCATCTTCGTTAGATTGAGGGAAGGGCTTGGCAACCCCTCCTATTTTTTCTTTCTAGTGTAGGTGATGCAGTCATTCCTCATGACTCTCTAGTGTCAGAGAGGGTGGTGAGGTGGGGTAGGTGAGCCTCATCTATGTAGGTATACAGGTGTACAAGTTCGTGGGAGGGACTTCCCTAACGCATCAACTAAAGTTTGACAAGTTCAAATCTTGGAGTTGGGATTGACTTTTAGGTTCATGATGGGTTGTAATTTGATAGAGAGCAGGATTGACTCCTAGTTTGAGTTCACATGAGGGGACACTTTGACAGCGTGATTGAAGGCGAGGAATCCATAGGCATGTATGCTCATAGGCATTTTTGACATGATGGTCTTGTATGCTACTATGCGGTACTATTGACAAACATAGAGATGTTTTATGATTCTTCTCTATTTTCAGGTCTTGGTATGATTGACATTGACATCAAGTTCTCTCCGAGGCACCTTGGTGGTGGCTTGATTACTCACTGCTTGGGTATCCATGGTTTTATTTAGGTGGTGGTGGTTGTATGGATTATGAGGAGTGCTTATTATTGTATCATTGGTGGTGGCTTGATTACTCACTGCTTGAGTATCCATGGTTTTATTTAGGTGGTGGTGGTTGTATGGATTATGAGGAGTGCTTGGTGGTGGCTTGATTACTCACTGCTTGGGTATCCATGGTTTTATTTAGGTGGTGGTGGTTGTATGGATTATGAGGAGTGCTTGGTGGTGGCTTGATTACTCACTGCTTGGGTATCCATGGTTTTATTTAGGTGGTGGTGGTTGTATGGATTATGAGGAGTGCTTATTATTGTATCATTGTATTGTATTAGATCATTGATAATATGAGAGAGGATGTTAGTTGTCTAGTCGGCTCGTGTGAGTTTGGGTTATGCCTATAATTACTAGGTATTTTATTTTGGTCATTATGATGATTATTTAGGCATTTATTGTTGCCAACCAGCATTAAATGCTGACCGACCTACTATATCACGGGAATGTGAAATTTTTGAGATGATTTGCTCTTGCTAATAGCATTTGATTAATTTAATAATCAAATGTGCAATGTTGTAAGGCACATGTGATGCACATGGCATTTATTTCATGGTAATGGTCTAGGAGCATTGAGGAAGCAATGGGTATCAAAGGTAAAATTTGTGACAAGTTATGCCAGCTGGTGTCATTTTGGCCTTAGGAGAGTTAATTGACCATTAAGTGTCAATGTGACACTAGGGACTAGGCATTAATTAATGAATTTGTACCTTTCCAAGGGCGAATTAAGGTTGGAAATCACTTGAGATTGCAAATGGCCTAGCCAATTGAATTGTGGACAGGCATGTTTAATTTTAGGTAGGGCCAAAAGGGCTGAAATAAATTTTCAGAATTAATTAATTTTGAAAATTAATTAACTAGCTGAAAATTGCTGGAAAATGGGATTAGAAGGCTGCCACTTTGCAAAAATGTCCATGCAAGGGGGGAGAAGGCTGTTTGGGGGCTAAGAGAGGTTGATTAAGTTCATTGGCTGGCTGTGAGAGGGAGGGGGTTGTTGCTGCTCAAATTTTGGAGCTGCGAGAGGCCATTGGAAGCAAGTGACAGCAATTTGGAGGTGCCAAGGATCAGGCAACAAGAGTTTTGTGGTGCCTAGGTGCTTGTGACAGTAATGGAAGGTTGGCAACAGTTGCATTAAATTGCCTCCATGCAGCAGGCAATTGCATTTATTGTAGGTTGGAGCAGGATGCAGGCAGTTTCAAAGCATTTTCTGCGAGGAAACTCTAATTTCTCTCTCATCTCAGCATTCTCTCACTCTTCCTAGCCTACCCTCAAAGTATCTCAGCATATCTCAGCCAATTGAAGGTATTCTCAGTTAGGTTTGGTGGACAATAGTCAGAATCAGCACTTGAAATTCGAGGAATTATCAGGGATTTTAGATGCCAGCTCATGCCATTTGATTTGGGGCAGCATTTGGCTTGTTTGTGGTCTAATTTGTATAAGTCTTGGGTGAAGATCAAGGGGCAATTTGTTCAAACGGCTTGTTGATTGGTTATTCGTAGCAAGGGGCTTTTAGATCAATAGAGGAGGTCAAGAAATTGTTAAGACTTCAAGCTCTGTCTATCTGCTTATGTGTGTGACCGACAGTCTAACTCTATGTCGAGCTGTACATAGCAAGTGTGGGACATTTAATAAGTCAGTGGTTTCTGACTTAACCACAATTAGTACATTGACTAGATGACCTAGTTGTAACTGTTCAGCTCTACTAGTTATGAGAGAAAATAATGAAAGAAACGGGATGAGTTGATTGCTCAGTCTCTGTTGCTCCAATCCTACTCTATCATCTAACATGGTATCAGAGCCATGAACCATGGAATCCTTGAGAGCTCGTAGCCTGGTATTGGCAGTGTAAAAGCTAGAACTTGAAGGGAAAAGTTTGAAGCTGCAGGGAATAGAAGCCATAGCCAACATTGGAGAAATATACATAAGATTTGGATCTCCTACACTTGTTAGAGCTTGTTGATGTATGCACGAGGGATCATTGGCAAGTGATAGAGCCTATCAGTGAGCTCATTTGTGGTTAGTATGAGCAGCAATATGTAGACGTGATGCAGCAAATTTGCGCCTAAAAAAAAAACATGAGCAGATCTTACCACTACTAATCATCCACTTGTTTGAGCAATCATATGGGACATCTGAGGCATACATCAGAGCCTCTAGTGAAGAAGCATTAGCTTGTGAGTGACCAGCAACTCATTGTTAGATAGTCATTTCTTGGACAGTCGTACAGCAAAGGACACGTCAGCAGAGGACACGTCAACAGTCAGACAATAGGCAGCGTATAGGTGCCACATGGCACAGCAGATACAAGTGCCACTTTTATGGGCAGTCGGATAGATTCTGCATTATTTTAGGTGCAGTCGGCTGCATTTAATGCAGCCGACCTGCTGCTGTGATTGCTATTTTTCCTGGCTATAAATAGCCAGCCCCTGGTGCACACTTGTTTTGTCATTATTCAGTGATTCAGATTCTGATCTTGAGGTCTATTGGCTGAGACAGATTGTACTCGGGCTGACGGAGATTGAGGTCATCAAGTCGGAGACACACGCAGATATTTCCTCTGCCCTCGTGTATTTCTGCACGCTTATATAGTATACTACACTGTAGATTTTCTGCGTTTACACTGTCTCCTTTTCTCTCTCTCTCTCTCTCTCTGTGTTCACTCTCTCTCAGTCTTTGTCCTATGCTTCCCCATCGCTGCACTCTGACATGGTATCAGAGCGGTGAAGATGGACTGATTGAGGGTTGAACCTATCTAAAGAGGAGATTTCAGCGTGACACAAGGCTGCGTTTCCAGGAAGGGCTGCGCATCGGATCAAGGCTGAAGCAAGCATGGGCTTGCGAGAAAGGAGTCCAATCTGTGAATTTGCTGCATGTTATTGCTGTTCGAAGGGGAGGAATGCTGCGTTTGAGGCCTTTGATTGTAGATTTTATCTTTTCATCGCCTGCGGCGGGTGAAAAAGGTTTGGACAGCGGAGGAACCAGCCCTAGAAGGCTGCGTTTTCACAGTTAGAGGGGGCTGATTTTGCGTTTGTGCAGGTATTTCAGGTTAACATATCTAGAGAGACTGATTTGGAGTTCCAAGCGATCGTGGACAGGAAGGTGCCTGTCCTACCGGCTCTTCCATTGGATCAAAAGCTTGATGGTGACAATTACCGCATCTAGCGGGTGATGATGTTGGCTATTTTGGAGTCTTATGATTTGGAGGAACTGGTGATGGAGGAGATTAACAGGCCCTCGGTGAGAGACGAGTCCAAACTCTCTTCCAATGCTCGTGCGGAGTCAACCAAGGCCCAGTCTCATTGGAACAAACTGAATGCAAAGATTCGATCTTTTCTGTTTCTATCTTGCACTACAGCTGTGATAGCTCACATTGAGCACTTGACGGTGGCTCGAGAGATATGGCTGGAGCTCGATTAGATGTACAATCGGATGACCTGATGAAGAGGGTTTCTTTGAAGGTGCAGATGCGGACCTTGTCCATGAATAAGTCTTCTTCGGTTCGGGAATACATCAACAAGCTTCGGCAGCTTCAGATGTAGGTTTAAAATGCAGGAAAGCCTATTTCCTTCGAAGACATGGCGATCACTGTACTATCCTAGTTGCCGCCACGATTCGGTACTTTTTATTCCGCTCTTATTGCATTAGGGCGGGAGTCGACTCTTCGATGGGAAGAGTCGGTTTCTATGGTCTTGGACCAGGAGGAACAATTGAAGGGAAATAATGCTTCCAAATCGAAGGTATTGGTTGGTCAAGCCTCTCAGAAGAAGGGGAAGGACCAAAAGAAGAAGAAGGACAACAAATCTAAGAAGGACAAGGAGAAGGAATCGACTTGCCATATTTGTGGAAAGACTAGTTATTGGAAGAAGGATTGCCCCAACAAAGATAAGGACACCAAGAAGAAGGACATGAAGGATTTTGGAGCGGTGGTTCACCCTCATCAGCTGCTTTTTTACACTTAGCAGTCATTGAGGACTCTACACCGAAGACTTCTGATGCTGTGATGACAGCTTCCCAGGCTTGAGAGTGGATCGTGGACAGTGGTGCCTCACGGCACATGACTTCTTTTTCCGTTGGTGTTGCCCATTTGCGACCTTTGCGTGGGTAGATTCTCATTGGAGACAGCTCGTTTGTGTCTATTGCTGCGTGGGGTGAGATGCAGCTTATTCCAGATGGACGTGGTGATACCCACACTTCTGAGATATTGTATGTGCCAGGTTTGGGGTATCATTTATTTTCGGTCTATAAGATTTGCGCTCTTGGTCTCTTTGTGGAGTTTGACAGTGATACTGTTCGAGTCCTTGATCGTGGATCGAGGAAGGTTCTCTTTGTAGGGTATGAGGACAGTGGCGTCTACAAATTGAAGTCTTCTTCAACTCTTACTTCTCTTCTTCTTACTTCTCAGACACAATCTGAGCTATGGCATGCTCGGTTTGGCCACCTGAACTACGAGTACCTTAGGAAGGTGTCGCGAGGATCGTTTGTCTGAGGATTGCCAGACATAGTGGTGAGCCATCAACCATGTGTCTCTTGCATTCGTGGGAAACTGCATCGGGATGCGATTCCCAACAAAGCTTCTAGGTGGTCTACTTTACTCATGGAGCTTGTCTCTACGGATCTTTGTGGCCCGATGAGGACCGAGTCCTTGAAAGGGAGCTTGTACTTCATGTTGATTGTAGATGACTATAATAGGATGACTTAGGCCTATTTCTTGACTTTGAAGTTGGAGGCTTTCTCTCACTTCAAGGATTGGCTTCTCTTTGAAGAGAACCCTTCTGGCCGGCGACTGAAGACCTTGCGTTCAGACAAGGGAGGTGAATTTATGTCTAATGAGTTGCTTGTTTTTGTGCAGATAGGGGCATTCACCAGGAGTTTGCTAACACCAACACTCTCCAAGAGAATGGGATTTTGGAGCGAAAGGACCGAAGTGTGATTGAGATGGTGCTCACCATGATGGAGCATCGATAGACACCTCAGTTTTTGTGGGCCAAGGTAGTGGCTATCGTAGTTCACATCCTCAATCGATCTCCCACTTCGGCCATTGACAGGATGACACCTTTTGAGTCTTACTTCGGGACTAAGCCTGATGTCTCTTATTTCAGTATCTTTGGGTGTGATGCTTATGTGCATATTCTGAAAGACGTAGTGTGATAAGTTCAAGGCAGCCTTCCAATGACAGGTTTTTGTTGGCTATAGCTCCCAGTCCCAAGGTTCGTTTGTTTGATCTCGTCAAGCGGGATGTCTACACGAGCCGAGATGTGCGGTTTGTGGAAGTTTCGGCCACAAAGAGGGGTGAGGAACTCCTCGTCCTTGGAGATCCAGGGGAGAGTTGGGCTCCCGCGACGGGGAGAGGTTCGTCCTCCTTCTCGTTGGGCCCGTGACACACTCCAAGATTCAGGGATCAAGGGGGTTTTTGAGGAGTGGGAACCGCAGGATGGACCGCGGAGGTCATGGCGGAACTAGGCACATTCTTCGGAGCTTGTTTGCTCCAACTATTGTTTGCTGACCTGTGTTATGCAGGATCGTGAGCCCACTTCAGTGAAGGAGGCTTTGCAGTGTGATCATTGGCGGAACACCATGGAAGCCGAGTTGGAGGCTATTGAGAGGAATGGCATTTGGTCTCTTGTGCCTCGTCCCTCTCATAAGAAGGTGATTGGTGTCAAGTGGGTCTTCAAGACCAAGTACCTTAGCGATGGTTCTTTGGACAAGCACAAGGCTCGCCTTGTTGCTAAAGGTTTTACTCAGTGCCCAGGCATTGATTTCCATGGTACTTTTGCCCCCATTGCTCGTATAGTGACTATTCAAGCTGTTTTTGCCTTGGCTAGCCATAGGAGATGGTCTGTCTATCAGTTGGATGTGAAGTCGGCCTTTCTGAATGGTGACTTGCAGGAGGAGATCTATGTTGAGCAGCCTCCTGGCTTTGGATCCTCAGATGGGAAAGTTTACAAGTTGAAGAAGGCCTTGTATGGCCTCAAGCAAGCTCCGTGTGCATGGAATGAGAAGATTGACTCGTTTCTTCAGTCGAAGTTGGGATATTGGCGCTCTAAGGCTGATCCGCAGCTTTACGTGCACACTTCCCAGGTTGGCCATGTGTTGTTTGTATTGTATGTTGATGATTTGATTCTGACAAGGGATCATGCACAGAAGGTCCGAGAGACCAAGATAGCTTTACATCAGGCATTCGAGATGACGGATTTGGGGCTTTTTCATTTCTTCTTGGGTCACGAGATTTATCAGTCTGAGAGGGGGATTTTCATCTCTCAACAGAGGTACATTCAGGAGCTCTTGGTGACTTTTGAGATGGAGACTTGTTGGCCCATTACTTCTCCTATGGATCCGAATTGGAAGGCTACTTCACACTCAGATTCTCCCTGATGGATGCTTCACACTACCGTCAGTTGATTGGATCTTTGATTTGGCTTCTCAACACTCGTGTTGATCTTTGTTTTGCTGTGGGTCTTTTGGCAGGGTTCATGACCGAACCCCAACAGGTGCATTGGCAGGCTGCCTTGAGGATTCTTCGGTATTTGAGGGGGACCTTTGACTTAGGGATTTCTTATCCCAGAGGTACAAATGCTTCAGATTTGGTTCTTGCAGGCTGGAGTGACTCGGATTGGGTTGGTGATGTGGACCACCGATGGTCTACTAGAGGCTACTGTTTTACCTTGGGTATAGGTGTTATCTCTTGGAGTAGCAAGAAGCAGCCCACGGTAGCCCTTTCTTCTACTGAGATGGAGTATTGGGCTGCGTCTTCCACCACATGTGAGGTTTTGTGGCTTCGGAGATTGTTGCAGGAGCTTAGCTGCCCCCAGACTTGTCCTACTCTTCTACAGTGCGACAATGAGAGTTGCATTGCCTTGGTACGGAATCCTGTATTCCATTCCTGGACGAAGCACATTGAGATCCAGTATCACTTCATTTGGGAGAAGCTTCTAGATGGGACTATTGATGTGGAGTATTGCAAGACGGAGGATAATCTTGCAGATTTGTTTACGAAGGCGCTTCCCCAAGCTCTTCTTCGGCAGCATTCCAGATCCCTCAGTCTTTTGACCCGTTCAGGATCGAGGGGGTGTTAGACAGTCATTTCCTGGATAGTCGTATGGCAGAGGTCACGTCAGCAGTCAGACAGCAGGCAGTGTATAGGTGCCACGTGGCACAGCAGGTACAGGCGCCACTTTTATGGGTAGTCGGACAGATTCTGCATTATTTTAGGTGCAATCAGCAGACCTGGTGCTGCTGTGATTGCTATTTATCTTGGCTATAAATAGCCAGCCCCTGGTGCACACTTGTTTTGTCATTATTCAGTGATTCAGATTCTGATCTTGAGATCTGTTGGTTGAGACAGACTGCGCTCGGGCTGATGGAGATCGAGGTTATCAAGTCGGAGACACACGCAAATATTTCCTCTGCCCCTGTGTATTTCTGCACTCTTATACAGCATACTACATTGCAGATTTTCTGCGGTTACACTGTCTCCGTTTCTCTCTCTCTCTCTCTCTCTGTGTTCACTCTCTCTGTCTTTGTCCTACATTTCCGCATCTCTGCACTCTGACACTCATGGACCAGCAGCAGGCCAGAAAATGTGGCTTGTAGAAGTTGCGCCTGCTGTTCCGACAGCTATACCTGGATAGATCTGAAGGCAGCCTTGATGAATAATGTATATGCATCCAATGTGACATATTACTTGCTAAATGGTTGAGCATTGGCATGAGCTCATGGAGCATTATGTATGCTGTAGCAAACTGATGTAAAGCAGACTGAATGCGACCAGCAGACTTGTGTAATGCAGGCTGAATACTCTTGTTGTGTATGGTAACTCATAGGCAACACTGAAGTCTCAATAGACAGTGATCATTGAAGAGCTTATGCTTGGTGGATGCTTGACAAAGCATATATGTTATCTCTTATGTTTTTGATCTTGGATTGGGAGTATCAAATGCTCAGTGTTTGAAGATAATGACATGTTGAAATCTGTCTTGGAATTTCCAGCACTAATACAGGGCAGATCCACCAATGCTTTGGAACGATGGATATGACTATCAAGAATGCTTAATAAATGTTTGTGCAATACCCATGTACACCTGGGCATGATTAAAAGCGATTAAAAATTCAGTTTTGGAATGTATTTACAGATCTGGAAATTACAGGCTGAAATCTGTAATTTGAATGTATGACAGCCATCACTCAAAGGTTGAAACATACTGACATCCATTTGGTACCTGAAAGGCTTGAGTCATGCCATTGAAGGTGTAGGTATTTTTGTGGGATATTGTGAGTATTAAATGCCCAAATTTGGACTGATTTACTGTATCTAGCCTTCCTTCCATGGATGGGTGGTAAATCTTTGATTACAACTTAATTACAGTAGCTAATAACAAATGTAAATCTGAAAATACAAATTTACCTACTGATCTTGGACAATGCACACCTGATTGGCCCCAAAATTGGCACCTCTTTCGGTATTTCTTTAGCTTTAATGAAGAAAAAATTGATTTACAATGGGATTCTCCCGATCCCTTTCGCAATCCCAACTCCCCCTGCTGTCCAAAGTGATCAGGAGGTCTTCAATGTGATTTGCCCCTTGATTCGGGCACTTAATTGGCCTTCATCCACTTCATAGATTATGTAAATGCTCCAAATTCAATGGCTGGCTAGTCCTCCACCTGAATTTAGCTGAAATTCACCTTCAGCCTCGAAAAATCCAAGTCTTGAAGCTTCCAATTTTTGGCACCCTTCTCAAGGTTGTTAGTAAACCCTAATTTTTGTTGTAAATTAGGGTTTACAGCAGAGAAATTTGCAATTTCTGAGCCCCCAAGGGTCCAAATGCTGAGATCTTCAGAGCAAGGTTGTGAAATGATTGGGAGATAGGAGAGAAAGCTGTAGAGAGAGAAAATTCAGAGTTTCTTCATGAAGAATTAAACAAAATCTGTTATTTACTATTGCTGCCCTGTCTCAACAGATTGTAGATGCAAAGAACTAAAGAAAATCAGTCATTTACTGCTGCTGCCCTATCTTAACAGCGTGTAGATGCTATCACTTGCTGTTGATTGGTCTTCTCCAGTCCCTAACTCCCTTAGAAGGTCCTCCAATGGTTGCAAATCAGACTAGCAGCATCTCCTTTCTCTCTCTTGCAGACTGAATACACTAAAAATGCCTCTCCAATTCTAAAGACGTTTTTAAATCTTGCATGGGCATTTTTGACAAGTGGGAATCTTTCCAAATGGTTTTTTCAGCATTATTCATAATTAAATATTAATTTTTAGTCTTTAAATATTGAAAATTAATCAATAATTATTTTGGTGTTTTGAAAAATAATCTAACTGGTCAATAATTAAATTGGCTAGGCAACTTTCATTCCCGAGTATCTATGTGTCATCTATTTGACCATGAGATTGACGTTAGGCACCATTAAATGTCACTTCTCTAATGTCACCAATTGACACTTATGGCCAAATGAATGACCTAGGCCAACAACTCGCACTAGATACCACGAAGTATCTGTGCGGCATAACTTATAGCAACTTTTGCCTTTGACATCCCGTGATTTTCTCAAGTCCCAGGCTTGCAAATTTACTCTAATCCCAATTATAGCTCATATGTGCAACATTTACTTAATCATGTGATTAAAAGTTAATCCACATGTTAAGTGAGTTTCAAAAATACATGTCCTCATTACTTTTACTGCTGGTTATAATAGGATATTAATTGTTTTTATTAGCTGGAAGAATATTTACTTTCATATATGATATACATCCACTGCAATGTGTCCAGATGGATACCTACATGCAGTGGCAATTGCTTGAGATGCTGTGGGCTATGTTGAGGCATAAATACCCTTGCTTTGGTTGAGAAAAGGTTGCTGGTTACACACGGGTTGCTGTTTATAGACTGCTTGTCTGTTCACTGCCAGTTAGTGTGTTTACATACAAAGTATGTAGTAAATGGAGTCTATACAAATAGGTTGTTATACGTAGATGTATTGCTACTTGACTTGGGATATGGTTGACATGTTTATGGACTGAAATACTTTGATTTGAATAGTGGGTTGCTGCTGGAAACTGTCATTGAATTGGAAGGTTGAAACTGATCAGTTAAGAAACCTTGGTTTGTAGGAAGTCAAGTAGTGCTTACAACATGGAAAATGCAGACAAAACAGATAACATAACCCAGATAGTGGGTGAGAAACTTAACAGCAACAACTATGCCATCTGGAAGTTTCGCATGGAGAATTTCTTGTTAGGAAAAGGAGATTGGGATTTGGTAATAGGAGGAGAGGATGAACCCAAATTGCCTACTGATAGGAATCCCACTCCAGATCAGCTGAGAGCTCATAGAGCTTGGACGGAAAGAGCATGCAGGGTTCTACATTGGCTGTCATTATGTATTTCGGATAAAATGATAGTGCAGCTCTCTAAAAGATGCATAGAATACCTTGATTAAATACTATGGCACTACCACAAGTAGCCAGGAAGATACAACTAAAGCAGAAATTCCGTAATATGGAGAGAAAGGGTAGGTCTATTCAAGACTATATCATTGAAATCAAGACCATTGCAGACCAGTTAGCGTCCATTGGCACATAGGTGAAGGATGAAGACATGGTTGTTGTTGCATTAAATGGCTTGGGTCTTGAATATAAATCTTTTGATACTTCTATATATGTGCGGGCTGAAATGCTAGATTTTAATGAGCTTGTGGCATTGCTCATTCATGAGGAAGTCAATTTGGGATTGGCTACTGGTTCTAGTAGCTCTAAGAGCATGGATGCTGTCTTTTACTTGAATCAATGTGGCCGTGGCAGCCGTGGTAGGGGATTTGCTCATGGTAGAGGAACACCATAGAGTATGTCTCATGGCAGTAATACCCAATAGGGTTCAAACGCACAAGGAGGTGGCAATTTTAGAGCTAGGGGGAGATCTAGCCCTAGGGGCAGAGGCTCTTGGCAGCCACAGTGTGTCTTTGACAATCCTAACAAGGATAAGGATTGTCATTACTATGGCAAGTAAGGACACATTGCTAAGGACTGTTGGAAGAAGGAGGGCAATCAGAAGGACAAGCAGCATGGACATTATGCTTTGTCTAGCCATACAGAGGATGATTCCACAGATTGGTTGTTTGCCATGACTTACGTGCAGAATAGGGCTGCTAAGAAGTCGAATGTAGATGATGTTTGGTATATTGATTCGGGAGCATCGAATCATATGACACCTCATGGTGACTAGTTCATATATATGGTGCCTGACAAGAATGGCTATGTATACACATGCGACAATACGCAGCATAGCATTGAGAACAAAGGCATAGTACCTCTAGTTTGTGGATGGGGTGTTATATGCAAGGGTACATGAAGGCTTTGAAATTCTCCGGGGAGGGGGGGGGGTAAGGGGTTGTTTTGACAATCCCTTACGAACCTCGGCTAGGAGGGAAAAGAAAAAAGGACATGAAAGTGTGGGAGCTTTCGCTCAACCGCCAAGACCGCTTATTGTTTCAAGCGTTCCAAGCGAGCTCTAATGGCTCTCTCTCACCTAGCTTACGCGCCGTCGATCCTACGAGTGTAGTGAGCTTACCTTGATGCCCGATCGAGTACCCTCCTCTCTCTTGCACTCCGATAGCTCCACGATTCTTGATGCTAGCTCAAGCATCCTCAAGTCTCCTCCATCTCCAAGCTCTATCCTCCATAGCCGCGCGTGCAAGAGAAGAGAAGAGAAGAAGAG
Organism: Lygodium microphyllum; assembly: GCF_053477565.2. Classification (NCBI taxonomy): domain Eukaryota; kingdom Viridiplantae; phylum Streptophyta; class Polypodiopsida; order Schizaeales; family Lygodiaceae; genus Lygodium; species Lygodium microphyllum. Next base: position 123,875,498 of record NC_141152.1, on the reverse strand, counting down.
GAGGAGATGGTGCAAGTCCACTGTAGGTTGAGAGAGAGAGAGAGAGAGAGAGAGAGAGAGAGAGAGAGAGGAGGTTGGGTAGGCTGAAACTGGCTGATTACTGTTGCAATGTGGTGGTCCACCTAGTTGAATTGTAGGCGATTGTTTGCTAGGACTTGCTCAATTGTTTGCTATTGCCCGCATTGCCCATTGATTGCATGTGTTACTTCTCATTGCTTGGAGGTTGACTACTTTCTTGTCACCCTTGCTCAAAGGCTTGAAGGCCCTCTAGTTGGCTGTTGTTCATTTAGAGGATGTATTTCTAACACCCTTCTTAGATTCTAGAAGGGTTATAAGACTAAAGAATCTAGAGTGTTGATGTAAAGCGGCCCTTTTGGTGGAGATTCGCAAGGTGTCCGTTGTCTTTTAGTAACCCATAGTGATTGTGCCATCCAATATCTTCACTCAGATGTAATGAAGCATAACATCAGATCTTGATGTGCTTGGTTGATGCGTGAAATGCTAGGTTTCAAACAATGGTTGTGCAACTTTGGTGGTTGTATAAGATAGGAGTGGCTTGGCTTTGAGGACAACAAAGTCTCCTAATAATATCCAATGCCACATAGCCTCTTGTGTGGTAGATGTTCTATATTTAGTCTTTGTAGAAGAAAGGGTTACTTCGATTGCTTCTTGTGGCTCCATGAAACATCACTTGTACCAAGTAAGAAGCAATAGTTGGTAGTTGATTGCCAATGATTTAACATTTCTAGCCTAGTCATAATCGGTCCATCCATGCAACACTAAGGGTGGTGTTTTTTTGAACCTTGATAGAATAGTTCATGATTAGGTGTGCACCTGAGGATTTGCAAAATCTTGATAGCAATCTACCAATGAGTTTTCTTGGGGTCACTCATAAATGTCGCAAGCAGATTGACAAAAAAGTGAAGACCAAGATTGATGTTAATGATTGGGTGTGCTTATCCTGATAGCAACCTACCAATGAGTTTTCTTGGGGTCACTCACCAATGTTGCAAGTAGATTGACTAAAAAGTGAAGACCAAGATCGATGTTAAGCAACTAAATCAATGATCCAAGTAGCCCTTGATAGGTGGAAACATAAAACACCTTTGAATCTCCATGAGTGGAAATCATTTAGTTGGGATGGGTTAGAGTAGAGATGGGATGACGAGTTGTCCTCTCAAAGGTAGCCAAGAGCCCTTAAATATAATGTTCTTAAGAGAGAGAGAGAGATTCCTTTCTCACTCCATTGTATCTTATGGCCAAGGAAGAAATGAAGTAATTCCATGTGGATCATCCCAAACTCTCGATTGAGGATATCCTTAGTTTGCAGTACCATCTAGGTGTGATCACCTATCATTATGGAATTATCGTTGTGAGAGTGCACAACAGAAAGGAACGGAAACACAGAGGCAAAGGAACAGAGAGAGATTGCAAGAAAAGAAGAATGAAATCTGCACTGAATAAGAAAGAATGCTGATACAAATAGGAAAGCGGAAGGAGACTGAGCAATCCCTGCATGCAGCCCACAGTGTCAATGAGGGCATCGGATCAGGCTGATGATGACGGCAATATCGAAGACGGAGGAAGATGATGGAGTCGGAGTATGCACCTACCAGGGAAGGAGGAAGATGAATGAATGATGGCAGGGGTAGGCTATATGTAGCCAAAAATGCCCAAATATGGTAGACGTGCATTAGGGAAGGCCATAAATGTTGGTTGACCAGCAATAAATGGGAGTTGATGACGAATAAAATGCTGAAAAATAAGGGGTAACCTTGGAAAAATCCTAGATGACAATGACAATGTTTGGCAAGTGTAGACAGACTATGGAAAGTAGTAATTGCTTGGGAAATGCACACAAAATCGGACTAGAGGAGAAAATGCATTGAAAGGCAATAAACTGAGTGCTCTAGAATGAGCTTTCTCCTCTATCAAAACAAGTAAAAGATAGATTAGAGCTCCTAAAGTCCTCATCTAACCTAGAGTGAGGCTCATAGGTAGGAGATGACAAGGCATGACAAACATGACTACTAACACCACCTCTCAGATCTTGAATGTGGTAGAAGGCCAAAGAAAAAACGGATCTTGGGGTGGCAAGAGAAATGCCAATGTCGGTGTAGGCCGTCGATGTAGACTGCCGATGAAGAAGCTCCTCACGATCTTAGGAAACCCCTTTTGAAACACTAGGAGCTAGGGAATCCACACCCGCATCACCAAGATCGTCCCTCTCCAAAAGGGATGTGGGGGGTACAAGGGAACTATTGGAGGAGGGGGTGGAGGATAGAAAGGAACTTGTGGACTAGGTGGTGCACAAGTGGGAACAAGTGTAGTAACAAACCATTGCCTTGGAGGATCCTGCATAAGAGATGGGAAATGGAGCTTCTAAAGCCCGCTCTCGTCAACCTGTCGCGATAACAACCCCTATAGAAGCATCCTCAATACAAATGGCTTGTTTGGTGAAGATAACCGGAGTACCAAGCCTAGTAAGGCCATAAATTGAGAGGAGTGGAAAGTCCAAGTCCGGAATATAAAGGGCTTGTGAAAAGGAGCATGAAGTGCGGTTGGGAAACAAAGGTAGAGTACCAATACCACAAATAGGCACTGATACAATGTCACCAATAGTGATTGGACCCTTAGAAGGGCAGAGATCTTGCAACAAGTCACCTCGTGGAGTCATATGACGAGAAGCTCCACAATCAATCGGCCAAGGTCTCTTAGACGACGAGGCAACACTGAAGGAGGCCCCTCCAACTCAACAATATGAAGAAGCATTGACTCATGGGTACCCACTAGAGTAGAGGTAGAAGGGTTGGATGTTTTAGCTCCATCCTTCGCTCTTGGATGAATATGAGGGTATTTCTTTCAACATTTCTCCTCTAGATGTGTTTCGTTCCCACAATATGGGCATTTAGGCTTCTCCGAATTAGAGTGAGAGCTTGAAGAACTATGCTGTCTCTTAGCCTTTGATTTCTGTTTCTTTTTCTTTCCCCCTCTTGAACTTGCAACAAAAGCTTTGGTGGAGGTTGATCCACTAGCAACCTCTTTGGCGCGCTTGCCATGCTCCAAAACAAGCAGGGCAAGCTCCTACCATAGAAGCTTCTCATGGGTCCTCGATGTAATAAGGTTGGTGTAGAAGACATCAAAGTAGGAAGATGGTAGCTGAGTCAAAAGAAGCATAGTCATGTCCTCTAAAGAAATCATCTTGCTAAGGGATGCAAGCTCATCCCTCATATCCTCCAACTTATCAATATGATTCTTCATGGAAGGAGAATCATCAACAACGAGCATTCGTAATTTCTTCTCGAGATTAATCCGATGGGCAAATGTCTTCTGATGGTACAAAGAGGCAAGCTTTGTCCACATGTCCGTTGCTGTTTGTAACTTGTACACATGCACTAGGACAAAATTTTGTAAGCTCGTAAAGAGGAAAGATTGGGCTTTAGAGTTGAGTTGATTCCATAAGGCCGCACAATCCATTGATGATCCAATGGTGGGATCCTCCACTGGACGGGGAATAGGGTGGCTAACAAACTCCCAAAGATCGAAGGTATCAAGGATACACTCCGCCTTACACGACCAAAGCGAGTAGTTTGAACCATCAAGCCAGTTCTCTTTGGGTAAAGAAGGGAGTATGGGCACATGTATAGAGGGTGCCATGGATGGCATATGGAGGCCAGTAGAACAGGCCTTTTGTGAGACATGGAGAGAACTAGGAGGAGAGGGTTTCAGAACAAATAGACTAGGTGACCTCCTTTCTTCACAATTTGTGCGATAATCTTGCTGCCATTCGGAGTGTTGAGAAAGCTTCTCATCTGTATCATCAAAGCTGCAAAACTGGTGGTAAGACATCTTCAAATTCTTGCAAGACACCCACAAGAAATCTATTTTTTGGCGGTAGATAGCCTTGAAACAAGAGGAAACGACTACATGATCACAAGGAAGTTGATGGAGAGGGTTCGCTTTGGGGGAAAGTATTGTTGCCTACACAAAGAAGCTATTGCCTTCAAGAAGAAAGCTACATTTTCAGCAAAACACTGATGTGGCAAGGCCGTCAGGCAGTTTGGATGGTCTCCTCCACGAGAAATTGGCTTAGTGTCTCTCTCAGGCAATGATACCATGTGAGAGTGCACAATGGAAACTAATGGAAACACAGAGACAAAGTAATAGAGAGAGACTCCAAGAAAAAAAGAATGAAATTTGCATTGAACAAGAAAGAATGCTGATGCAAACAAGAAAGTGAAAGGAGACTGATCAGTTCGTGCACTTAGCCCACTGTGTCAGTGAGGGTGCTGGATGAAGCTGACGATGACAATAGCACTGGGGATGGAGGAGGATGATAGAGTTGGAGTGTGCACGTACTAGGGAAGGAGGAAGATGAATGAATGAATGATGGGAGGGGCAGGCTATGTACAGCCAAAAATGCCCAAATATGGACGACTTGCGTTAGGGGAGGCCAGAAATGCTGGCCCACCAGCAATAAATGCTGGTCAATGATGAATTAAATGCCAAAAAAGTAGGGGTGACCATGGAAAAATCCTAGATGACAATGATAATGTCTTGCAGGTGTAGGCAAACTGTGGAAAGTAGTAATTGCTCGGGAAATGCACACAATATCTTGTCTGGAGGAGAAAATGCACTGAATGGCAATAAATTGAGTGCTCTAGAATGAGCTACCTCCATCAAAACAAGTAAAAGATAGGTTAGAGCTCTTAAAGTCCGCATTTGATTCAGAGTGAGGCTCATAGGCAGGAGATGACAAGGCATAACAAACATGATGGCTAACAATTGTTAAGCTAAAATAGATAGCTCATTAAACAACCCAAAACTCAAATTCACTCAACATGTTTCAATATCCTGTAAGCAAAGTCCCAGTGTTTTGGTTGGTTCCTTGTCTATAAATAGACATTGTGCCAGGTCATTTGCATCCTAGCCTACCCTAGTTCATCTTAGTCTCCATTTGGTCTTCGTCACCACATGGTTGTCTTGCCCCAATTGGTGCCACTCCTCTACCGCTTGGCATGGTCACCAATAGCTGCCACCTACCCATCAAAAGGTTGCTACTTGTTGCATTTGCTATCTAGCTGCTATGGTCATCATATAGCCCCCTTAGTGATGCTCTAGTGCATCATGTTGAAGAACTTCTAGAAGACGAGGAGTACACAAACCCCTATGTCTCCTTGTCTCTCCCCAGACTCTCTCAAAGACGTACAAAAGCCACCATGAATCTACCCAAACACTTTCAAAGATATGCAAAAGCTAAACCAGCCTTTCTTCCAACTTGATTAACTAGCAATTGCAGCAACAACAAACTTATAAAACTGAAATAATTACTTGATTGCTTAATTTGGAGATGATTGACACTTGTTTGGTCTCAAAATTGGCATCCCTTGTGGTATTTCTTCAACTTGTATTCCATGAAACTAGTAGTACCTCGTTATTGCCCAATGCTCAATCGACCAATCTCCCTATAAATTTGGGAACAATGGGCTGTCACAAATGACCAAGAGCATCAAGATGCAAGACTCAACTTGCCCCTTGATCCCGTGTGCAATTGGTCACCAATTGGATTGAGAACTCTGCCTCCATTGAAGATAAAGCCTATGTAGGCTGCTTCTTGTTGCTTCAAGAAAGAGCTCCAAGGAGAAAGTAAATCTTGTAGTGGAGCATCAAGTATCAATATCTCCAACCCAATCAAAGTCACTCCAATTTGCAAGAGTAGCTCCCTCTCTATACATGATCTCATAGGATTGAGTCCCTTGTAGATAGCACAAAACGCATAGTGCAGCTCTCTAGTGAGATTGTAATAGGCTCTCCATGAAAGAAGACAACAGTGCCACCATATGAGAGATATTCGGCTTCGTATGAATGAGCCATACGAGGGAGTTGACAAGGCATCTATAATGGATAGCATCTGGGAGGGGATCATGTACAATAGATAACTTGGACTTAGGGTATATGGAGCATGAAATGGGCTTATAGAAGCCATACCCAACTTTGAGAGAAGATCGGAGATATACTTGTGTTGAAAAGCAAAAATAGCATACGTATATTTATAGATTTGCATTCCAAGGAAGAAATGGAGGATGCCCAAGTTTGCCATTATCAAACTCTTGGCAATATGTTTCGTGTATAGTCCTCCTTTTGTATGTAGCTATATGTCACAATCAAATCATCCAATTGTTGGTCCACCCTTTGTATGCAGCTACATGTCACAATTAGATGATCCACAAAATGGATGACTAAGATGCACTTTGGACCATCCAATAGATACTAGAGGTCGGAGTTGTGGCTTGATTACTAAAAATCACTTTAAAGAAATAACTTGTCAATACCCTGGTACCAAGCCCAAGGAGCTTGCTTCAAGCCATTTAGAGTCTTCCTCAAGTGATAGACATGGTCCTCCTTTCTAGGCACACAGAAGCTTAGAGAATGATCAATATAAATCTTCTCTCACAAGATACTATTCAGGAAGGCGGACTTCATGTCCATTTGATCAGCGGGCCAATGATTGTGGGCTGCAAGAGTTAAAACAACCTAGAGTAGATAATGGACCGTTGGAGCAAAAGTCTTTTAATAATCTAACCCTACTCTTTGACCAAATCCCTTAGTAATAAGCCTTGCCTAGTACTTGTCCAAGGTGCTATCAGTTAAGTGTTTGGTCTTATAGACCCACTTTACACTTTTAGTTGTCTAGATGCAGAACCAACTTTCAAGTCTCATTCTACCCGATAAAATCGAGCTCATCTTGCATAGCATGGCACCAAATATTGTGTGCTATTGCCTCCTCCATGGTAGCAAGTGCTCGATCCTCTTAGATTCGACTCATGATGGTAGGATGCCACTTTTGAATCTTCTATAAGCTTTTGGAACCATTGTGGAATCATGTGGGGTCCCTCCTATGAGGGAAGCCTTGAGCTCATCTTGCATAGCATGGCACCGAATAATGTGTGCTATTGCCTCCTCCATGGTAGCAAGTGCTTGATCCTCTTAGATTCGACTCATGATGGTAGGATGCCACTTTTGAATCTTGTATAAGCTTTTGGAACCACTGTGGAATCATGTGGGGTCCCTCCTATGAGGGAAGCCTTGGGGCCTTTGGAATGTGCGATGCACATGTTTGGGAACCCTCGAAGACATGAGGGGTCAGAGCAGTAGTACAACAAGAAGCAGCAGTTAAGTGTGTTGGGGGGGGGGGTAAGGAAGACTGAGAGGGAGTTGTTGAAGATGGTGAAGGGTTTCAGGAGGTATCTTGGAAGGTAAAGGTAGTGTGGAAGTTTGGGGAGGTGGTGGAGTCGAATAAGATCCACTTGAAGAAAAAGCACCATGAAACTAGCCTTCCTTTTTGGAAAGGGTAGTTATTCCTTGATCAAGCACTTAATTACAACAATTCAACAAATAAACATAAATTAAAATGCACAATTTACCTTAATAATCTTGGATAGTAGACACCTTATAGGCTCCAAAACTCGTGCCCATTTCGGTATTTCTTTCACTTCAATTGCCAATGGATGTATTACGAACCAAGATTCCATGATCTCCTTGGCTAATCTAAAATCCCCTTGCTGGTCCAACAATCAACAAACAAATTGGGGGAAATGCTCCGTGAATTTCCCCTAGAACTTGCTCTAAATTGGACCCTAACTAGCCAAATACTACTCCAAATTTACAATGGATGGCTAGGCGTTTGAAATCCTAGACAATTCACTAATTTCAAGTGCTGATTTTAGTGTACGATGCATTTTTCTAATGGCACAAGTCCCGAGGTGGTTGCTAAATCCTAAATTTTGCAAATCTTCAAGGTTTACATGAAAAATCCCTCTGTTGTCTACCAAATATGGCTGAGTTCTTTTGAGAATGGCTAGGAAATGCTAAGATCTCTTGAGAATGGGTTGGAGAAGGTGAGAGAAAGCCAAGATGAGAGAGAAATTTGATATTCTTCATGAGAAAACCCTAAAATTTGCTTGTTGCTTGCTCTGGCCTGCATTTAATGTTGTCAAGTACCTCCAAAATGCTGTCACTTGATCAGCAATGTTGTTGCCAGCCCTTGGAAGGTGTCTCCTTGTGGTCCCCTACCTGTTGAGACTGTCTTTTGGAGGCAATTGCTGTTCTTCGATCGGAAAATGGACCAACAGCTCCCTTGCTCTCTCTCTCTCCTAGGCTGTAAATTGACTGAGTGGTTGAGATCCAGCCCCCAAAAACGTTTTCGAAATTCGCATGGGCTTTTTTGCCAAGTGGCAGCCTTCTAAACCCATCTTTTTTTAGCGTTATCCAGCCATTTAATTAATTTTCAAAATTAAATAATCTCAAAAATTAATTTTAACCCTTTTGACCTTTCCCAAAATTAAATATGTCCATCCATAATTAAATTGGCTAGGCCATTTGTAACCTGGAGTAATTGCCAACCTTTATTGACCCTCTGATTGACATTAATTAATTAATACTAGTCCCTAGTGTCACCACTGACACTTATTGACCAAACAATTATCCTAGGGTCAAAACTAACACCAACTGACCACCAAAATCCAATTGGCATAACTTATCACAACTTTTGCCCTTTGACACTCACTGCATCCTTGGGATCCTTGGCCTACTACCTTGAAATAATGTGCATCACATGTGCTAAACAACCTTGCACATTTGATTAGTAACTTAATCAAATGTTATCAACAAGATTAAAGCATCTCAAAGTTTTACGTCCCTGTGACATACCATCATAGGGAGAGTTAGAAGGCATAGCCTCATCAAGCACTATATCTCGACTCACCACCACTTTGTCAGTTTGGGGGTCATAAAGCTTGTAGCCTTTGGTTATCTAACTATAACCTACGAATGTGCTTCTTGGTTTTGGTTTCAAGTTTGCCCTTGTGTTTTTTTAAAGATTAGATGGGCAGCAATGGAAGTAAAGAAATATTGCTGTAACAAATTGAAATAACACAATGAATAGAGAAGAATACCACAAAGAATGTGCTAACTCAAAGAGAATACGATTGAGAAATGGAATCCATGTACCAAGGCACAAGAAATGGATTCCTCACCTTTGGAACAATTCAAGTGTCCCCTTATGTGAGCTTAGATTGGGAGCAAAGATCGCTCTATGTCGAGCAAAACGACTCAGCATGACCTTGGATGTCAATCCTAGCTTTTGGATTTCAAAATCTGCAAGACTTACGCAATGTACAAAGTCACAATTTGGATCCATTGCATTTACATATTGACAAGGCTAGGATGCCCGACCACCACCCTCTTATGCTTTCTTTTTGGCATTGGAGAATCGTGAGGGATTCCAACACTACTAGGTCTAGAAGGTGCAAGAGGAGACCTTTATGGCCTTCACCTTTGTTGCGGGGTTTGAGTGAGTCTAAGTCGGAATTTGAAGATGATGATGACTCGTTTGAGGATGTTGAGATGTCAAGCTCACCATGAGCTGGCATCCACTATGGCCTGAGTGACGGTGGAGCATTTCATCATTGGCATGTTTGGTAGCTGACACGAGTATCCACGCCAGTGATTCTACAGCTGGACTACACTGACTAGTCCACACCTATCATCTCCATTATGTGTGTTCACATTATGGACCACATGTATATGCTCACTACTAGTATGCTTACGTAGTCGTCTTTAGTTGGCCTCTTTTGTGAAGAAGAAGAAGAACAGGTTTTGCCTCTTATCTTGTGTGTGTGTATTTGCAAGAGTTCTAGCTCCCTTCCCCCTTGCATCTTTTCAGCTTCCGCATATGCCTGCCATGCTCTAGATTTGGAATCGTTATCATGGTATCAGAGCCTGGTTCAGGCTAGAGAGCTGAGCGCCAAGCACAGGAAGCAAAGGAAGCAGTACGGGGGCAAGAGGTTTTCATCTCTTTCCCTTAACTCAAAGAGCTCCCTACTGCACAATGCAAATCGCCAGGCACGATTAACAGCTCGCATGTACAGATGGCTAGTGAGTGGCACCCGTGCTATACATTGCAATGCAACTGCATCAGGTAATCCCTCAATCAGAGAGTCCAATTGTCTCTACTTTCCCCTGGCTGGCATACAAGCTTTGAGATACCACTACATGTATTGGAGCAGTATTGAACAGCCTGTATAGCCTAGCAATGCGTATACATCACACCCAAAGTCTTGGACCATTTGTCCACCCTGAAGATGGCTACTGCAATCGGGAGGTGTTGCAATTCAGACCATCTGTCTTAAAGCTATTCAGAATTAGGCCAGGGTAGGAGATATTGATGGTCCGATGCAATCAGCGAAAGACCTGCTGCCAGAGTAGGAGACATTGATGGTTCGATGCAATCAGCGAAAGGCCAGAGGAGCTAGAAGTCACTAGTGGTACCGCTGCAAAGATTTGCGCAGTTTGTGCAGGTTACAGAAAAGTTTTGCTGTAAGCATATTGCAGGTTGTTCAAGATGTCAAATGATGGCTTTAACTAGATTGTTGCAGAGAAGTTAGACAAAAACAACTTCCATGCATGGAGGTTTCGGTTGACCAATTTCCTAATGGGAAAAGGGTACTGGGAGTACATTGATGGTGAACATAGAGAGGCACCAGATTTGCCTGAGAACCCAACTGCTGCGCAAGTGAAGGAGTTCAAAGAATGGAACCAAGGATCAAGGAAGGTCATGTATTGGCTTTCCATAAGTATACAAGACATTATGATTGGGCATATACAAGATGCCAAGTCTCCCAAGGATGCATGGGACACCTTGGTCAAGTTATATGAAATGAACACCAAGGCAAGGAAGATACAGTTGAAGAATGACTTGCACACCGTTGAGAAGAAGAACCTGTCTATCAACGAGTATGCATTAAAGATCAAGAGCATCTGTGAATCTCTTGCATCTATCAATGTGCAGGTAGATGATGATGATAAGGTGGAAGTATGTTTGCGTGGTCTAGGACCACAGTATAAGGCGTTCAAGATGTCTATTCAGACTCGGGAAAATATTCCCAACTTTGCAGATTTAGTGTCCATGCTGATTATTGAAGAAAAGAGCTTAGGTGAAGATCAGTCTGCACAATCTAAGAACAGTTCTGAGCAGCAACAGGTCTTCTGTTCCAATGCTGGTAGAGGACGTGGCAGAGGCCGAGGTCGAGGCCAAACAGGTGGCCAAACAGGAAATCAGAGTTCTGGACAGCAGCAATTGCAACAGTCTTATGACTCACAACAACAACACACAGGTGGAAGAGGTCAGTATAGAGGCAGGGGGAGCCAAAGAGGTCGTGGAAATTGGCAAAGGTAGTCACAACAACAGATTTCATGTTATTATTGTGGAAAGTTTGGGCATCTGTAATCTGAATGTTATAAGAAGCAAAACGACATAAAGAATAGGAAGCTCCAACAAAACAGCTATGCATCAACTAGCAGGAATAATGAGGACAATGAGAGATTGTTTGTTATGCAGCATGTGCTCAATTCAGTTTTTGCAGATAATGTATCGAAATGCAGAGATGATGTATGATATGTAGATTCAGGTGCTTCGAATCACATGACAAGTCATGCTGAGTGGTTCAAAGTGTTGAGAAGTCTTGAAAAGCCTGGTTATGTTGAGACAGGGGATGACACAGCTCATCCAATTAAGCATGTTGGAAATGTTCCATTGTCAATGAATGATGGGAAAGTGAAGTATCTTGCAGATGTACTTCATCTGCCAAAGATAATGAAGAATTTGGTTTCTGTTGGCCAGATGGTTGAGTATGGTTTACAAGTGCGGTTTAACCAAGATGGAGTCTTTGTTGAAGACTTCAATGACAGGTGCAGGTTAATTACAAAAGGCAATAGATGTGGTCGGATGTTTACATTGGAGGTAAACATGTCAGAGATAAAAGCTACAATGTTTGCACATGGTGCAGGAGTGGTTGCAGACATAGACATTTGGCACAAAAGAGTTGGACATGCTAATGTACAAAGGTTGAGGTCTATGCAGACTAAAGATCTTGTGACAGGGCTGCCAAAGTTTAAAGTTGATGGTATGCAGAAAATTTGTGAAGCATGCCAATTTGGTAAACAGACAAAGCCAAGCATGCATTTCCACATGATAAGAATGTGAGCAGAAATGTACTTGACATTGTGCATTCAGATGTATGGGGTCCTTCAAAGACTATGTCTATGGGAGGCTATAGATATTATGTGACTTTTATTGATGACCACACAAGGAAAGTGTGGGTGTACTTTATGAAGGAGAAAGGTGAGGTGTTTGCTCACTTTCAAAATTTCAGAATGCTTGCTGAAAAGCAAACTGGTATGCATGTGAAATGCTTGAGATCTGATGGTGGAGGAGAGTACTTCTCAAATGAGTTCTTTGAAGACTACGCAAAAATGAAATTCAGAGACATTTTACATGCAGGTATACTCCACAGCAGAATGGAGTTGCTGAAAGGAAGAATAGGCACATTGTAGAAATTGCACGTGCGTTGATGTCAGAGAAGAATATGGCACATATGTATTGGGCTGAGGTTGTTTTTACAGTTGTGTATATTATGAATAGGACCCCTACAGCAGTCATACATGATGTAACTCCTGAGGAGAAGTTTACTGGCAAAAAGCTTGATTTGTCACATTTGAAAGTGTTTGGATGCATTGCATATGTACATGTACCAGATGAATTGCGTATGAAATTGGATCCCAAAGCTGAAAAGTGTGTGTTTATTGGGTATTCCCTTGAGCAAAAGGGATACAGATGCTATAACCCTGCTACACGTGAATTGAGGACAAGCAAGGATGTTGTATTTGATGAGCTTAGTAGTTGGTATGTTGCTAAGAAAGATGCTTCTATGCATGATGAGGATGATAATGTGATTGCAGAAAATGTAAGTCAGCAATCACAGACTTTGAGTGGACCTGGAGAGTCCTTGGGTAGTAAGTCTATTGATAGACCATGGAGTGGCAGGCTGTGTGCACAGATCAGTCCTGCAAGTTCAGAAAATGTAAGTCAAAAAGGCAAAGAGAAAGTGGGTGAGCCTGCTGTTCCGCCTGACAATTTTGATGGAAATTCCAGTGGATCAGACATGAGTCTTGATGAGGAGTTTGGGATTCTAGCGATGAGGACACCTGGTGTTAAGAAAGCTATGGAAGCTATGCATTCAAAGTTACGCAGGTTTGAACGTATAAGAAATCCTGTTGACAGGTTGACTTATGATGGTTATGTTGCACGACACTACGCATATATGGCCAAAGTTGTGCAAGATGTTGAGCCTACATGTTTTGATGAGGCCATTGGCAATATGAATTGGGAGAAAGCTATGCATGAAGAGATGGATGCCCTCTATGAAAATGAAACTTGGGATATAGTGCCATTGCCTAAGGACAAAAAAGCTATTGGATGTAAGTGGGTGTTTAAGATAAAGCATAACAGTGATGGAAGTATAAACAGGTACAAGGCTCGATTGGTAGCCAAAGGTTATGCACAAACACATGGCATTGACTATGAAGAGACGTTTCCTCTTGTTGCAAAGATGGCAACGGTGAGAGGTGTAATTGCGGTGGCAGCAGCCAAGGGCTGGTATTTGCATCAGATGGATGCAAAGAATGCATTCTTGCATGGTGATTTGCAAGAAGTGTATATGGATCAGCCATTGGGTTTTGAGGATACAGGTCATCCCGAGTATGTATGAAGACTTTGTAAGGCCTTGTATGGGCTGAAGCAGGCACCACGTGCATGGCATGATAAGATTGCTGAATATCTTGTCACTATTGGTTTTGAGATGGCCTATGCAGATGACTCTTTGTATGTGTGTAAGAGTGATAAGGGTATTGTGGTCATCACCATTTATGTAGATGATCTTATTGTTGGGGGTGACAGTTTGACAGAGATTGAGAATGTCAAAAGTCTTCTTAAGCAGAAATTTGACATGAAAGATTTGGGAGATTTGCGCCACTTCTTGGGGATTGAAGTCATTCGCACAGATGAGGGCATTTGGTTGTCACAGAGGCAATATGGATTGGATATGTGGTCAAAATATGGTATGGCCGATTGTAAGCCAATATCAGTGCCATTAGATCCCAATGGCAAGATGAGCATGGATGCAGTTTTTGCTTTGGAGGACCCTACTATGTATAGAAAGATAGTGGGGAGTTTGATCTACATCACGATCACCAAGCCAGATTTGAGCTATTCTGTTGGCTTAGAAAGCCAATTCATGCAGGTTCCGCGTAAACCACATCTTGATGGAGTGCATTGAGCACTCAGGTATTTGAGCGCCATTGTTGATTATGCATTGTTTTATGAGGCAGGTGTACCAGTGGATGTGTATGGATACACAGATCCATATTGGGCTGGTAGCATTTTTGACAGACGATCTACTAGTGGTTTTATGTTTTCATTTGGGAGTGCTGCTATGACATGGAGCAGCAAGAAGTAGCCCACAGTTGCCTTGTCGAGCACAGAGGCAGAGTACAGAGGTGCTGTTGTGGCAGCATGTGAGGTAGCTTGGCTGTACAAGCTACTCGATGACTTGGGTTTGCATGAGACGCATAAGGTTGTCATATATTGTGACAATCTTAGTAGTATCTAGTTGGCCCGGAACCCAGTGTTCCATGCACGGACCAAACACATTGAGGTCCATTATCACTTCATCAGGGAGAGAGTCATTGCAGGTGACATTGATTTGGTTTATGTCAGCACAGAGGATCAGGTGGTTGACATCTTCACGAAGGCGCTGGGAGTAGAGAAGCTTCGCAGGTTTCGGACCATGCTCGGAGTTTATGACATGGTGTTGAGCTTGAGGGGGAGTGTTGAGATGTCAAGCTCACCATGAGCTGGCATCCACTATGGCCTGAGTGACAGTGGAGCATTTCATCACTGGCACGTTTGGTAGCTGACACGAGTATCCTCGCCAGTGATTCTATAGCTGGACTACACTGACTAGTCCACACCTATCATCTCCATTATGTGTGTTCATATTATGGACCACATGTATATACTCACTACTAGTATGCTTACGTAGTCGTCTTTAGTTGGCCTCTTTTGTGAAGAAGAAGAAGAACAGGTTTTGCCTCTTATCTTGTATGTGTGTATTTGCAAGAGTTCTACCTCCCTTCCACCCTTGCATCTTTTCAGCTTCCGCATATGCCCGCCATGCTCTAGATTCGGAATCGTTATCAGAGGAGTCCCCACCCTTTTTCTTTTTCTTCTCATTGTCCGTTTCCAATGTTGCTAGTTTCTTGCATTCCTTTCAAAGATGCTCCTTTTTGTTACAATGATAACACGATTCTTCCTTCGTTGTTTGCACGTCACTCCACTTTGAAGTTGCAAATGCTTCAATGGGACCACCATATTGAGATGATAGCCTTGTAAAGAAATGCTTGATTGCATAATACAAACACAATTGTATGACAAACACAAAGTGATAAAGAAACATAGTTAGAGTTAGGGTAACATAAAGACAATGAACACAGAAGATGAAATTATTTGGATAATGTGTAAATACAATGCTCAATGCAGCAATTACTCTATGTAGGGTGAATACTGGACCTTGAACTCCCATGTCTTAAGGACCAAGGTATAGAGTATGAGTTAAAGAGTGTGTCATACTTTGATGGATCTTGAAGCGTAGCATGCAGCTTTTGAACTTGTTTGTTGAAGGCCAGATTAGTGTTAGATGGGTAGACGGAGTGCAGAATCAGCAAACATCAATCAATTGGTAATGTGTTAGGCAAGTGTTGGCTGTGAACTGCAAAATGCAGCAGCTGATGATGTGGCAAAGGTACATGGTAGGTTGATCAATGAAAACACATGTAGATGATGACACGGTCAAGCTGGTGTTAGCTAGATAGGTATAGACCGCAACAATAGTAGCAAAGACCAGGTTGCCAGTTGATTAGGATGGGTTGGACACCAACAAATAATAGTTGCCAATAGCTAGGGAGTGTTTGGAGATTGGTGCCAACGTCAAGCGATAGCAGGAAGTAACTCCAATTGAGATGTCCTCTGTGAGGTTTGTGGACATCAGAGTTTCAGCACAATCTGCAAAAACAAGATTAAGGCTATGGTAGGCAGTCTGTCTATTTATAGATAAATGTGTCCTTTCAAGTCAGGGTTTGACTTATGGGACATAGCTCCCTCTAGCAACTCATTATTTGAATGAAAGTTTGGTAATTTGATTTAATTAAGCATGTTTTGGGGTTATATAAAATTATTAGTTAACTTATAATACATTTCTAGTGCAACTCTCTCTCTCAAGCCCAAAAGTGAAACCAGAAAGGGATTGTACTAACCCAAGCACATGTCCATGATTTTTTCTCTTATCCCAAGACATTGTCAGAGTGCAGCGGTGCGGAAGCGTAAGACTGAAAGAGAGAGAACGCAGAGAGAGGAGAGAGAAAGAGACAGTGGAAGATGAAGATCTGCTGTATAAGTGTGCTGTATACAAAGATATGCAGATATATACACAGGCGCAGTGCGCTGGACTGCGTGTCTCCATCTTGACGATGCAACCTGCTGTTCACCTCGAAGCCCGCTACAGTCTGCACGATCTCCTGTCTAAAATCTGCGAACAGAGACGGAATCTGCACGTATCTCCAGGTTGGAACTTGCGTACAGAAGTGTGGGGTAGACTGCCGAAGTATCGGCTATAAATAGCCAAAAAACTGGGCGCCAAAATATGCAGGTCGGCTGCATTTAATGCAGCCGATTGTCTGAAACAGGTCGGACTGCCACGTGGCAGTCCGACTGTACAGTCCGATTGGCTGCCCAACTAGGTGCTCTGATTGCTAACACCCCCTCTCAGAGCCTGGGCGGGGAAGAAGCCTGAGGGATCTGGCATGTCTCCGAAGTAGAGCTTGGGGAAGGGCCTTCGTAAACAAATCTGCAAGATTGTCCTTCGTCTTGTAGCACTCCACAGCGATGGTCTCATCCAGAAGCTTCTCTCTGATGAAGTGGTACTGGATTTCGATGTGCTTCGTCTGGGCATGGAAAATAGGATTCCTTGCCAAGGCAAGATTGTCCTTCGTCTTGCAGTACTCCACAGCGATGGTCTCATCCAGAAGCTTCTCTCTGATGAAGTGGTACTGGATTTCCATGTGCTTCGTCCAGGCATGGAAAACAGGATTCCTTGCCAAGGCAATGCAACTCTCATTGTCGCATTGCAGCAAAGTACGACGAGTCTGGGGGCAGCCAAGCTCCTCCAACAATCTCCGAAGCCACATAGCCTCACATGTGGTGGAAGACACGGCCCGATACTCCGCCTCAGTAGACGAAAGGGCTACCGTGGGCTGCTTCTTGCTACTCCATGAGATAACACCTGTACCCAAGGCAAAACAGTAACCTGTTGTAGACCGCCTGTGGTCCACATCACCAGCCCAATCCGAGTCGCTCCAACCTGCAAGTACAAGATCTGAACCACCTGTGCCTGCGGGATAATGAATCCCTAAATCAGATGTCCCCCTCAAATACCGAAGTATCCTTTGGGCAGCCTGCCAATGCACCGTCTGAGGTTAAGTCATGAACCCCGCCAAGAGCCCAATAGCAAAACAAAGATCAACACGAGTGTTGAGGAGCCAAATCAACGATTCAATCAACTGATGATAGCGGGAAGCATCCGCCATGGGAGAAGTTGAATGTGAAGTGGCCTTCCAGTTTGGATCCATAGGAGTAGAAATGGTCCAATAATCCTCCATCGGAAAAGAAACCAAGAGCTCTTGTACATATCTCTGTTGAGAGATGAAAATCCCCCTCTGAGATTGATAAATCTCATGGCCCAAGAAGAAATGGAGTAGACCCAAATCCGTCATCTCGAACGTCTAATGTAAAGCTGCCTTCGTCTCTTTGACCTTCTGTGCATGATTACTTGTGACAATCAAATCATCAACATACAACACAAAAAGCACACAACCAGCCTCGGAAGTGTGTATATAAAACTGCGGATCGGCCTTGGAACGCCGATATCCCAACTGTGACTGAAGGAACGAATCAATCTTCTCGTTCCATGCACGCGGAGCCTGCTTGAGGCCATAGAAGGCCTTCTTTAACCTGTAGACTTTTCCATCTGAAGATCCAAAGCTAGGAGGTTACTCTACATAGATCTTCTTCTTCAAATGACCATTGAGAAAGGCCGACTTCACATCCAATTGGTAGACAGGCCATCTCCTATGGCCAGCCAAGGCAAGAACAACTCGAATAGTCGTCATACGAGCAGTGGGGGCAAAAGTATCATGACAATCAATCCCTGGGCGCTGTGCAAAACCTTTAGCAACAAGGCGAGCGTTGTGCTTGTCCAAAGAACCATCACTAAGATACTTGGTCTTGAAGACCCATTTGACGCCAATCACCTTTTTGTTCGGGGGGCGAGGCATGAGATACCAAGTGCCATTCCTCTCAATAGCCTCCAACTCGGCTTCCATAGCTTTCTTCCATGGTGCGGATTGTAAAGCCTCCTTCACGGAGGTGGGCTCTCGATCTTGCATAACACGGGTCATCAAACAATAGTTAGAGCAAACAAGCTCCGTAGAATGTGCCTGGTGCCTCCGTGACCGCCACGGACCATCCTGTGGTCTCTACTCCTCAGGGACCCTCTCGATCCTGGAATCACGGAGTGTGTCACGGGCCCAACGAGGAGAAGGCCGGACCTCTCCTCGTCTCTCTCCATCAACTGAAGACTCTGGGATTTCCTTCGGTGGTAACTCCTCGGGGTTGACCGGTGGAATAGTAGACTCTGTATCGGAAACAGAATCGGAATCAAAAGGCGCGGGCTCCAAAGGAACTGTCTCGGGAGTCCAACTCTCCCCTGGATCTCCAAGAACGGGATGCTCCTCACCTTCTTCTATTGTCGGAACTGCCACGAACCGCACATCTCGACTGGTGTACACATCCCGCTTGATATCATACAAACGATAGCCTTGGGACTGAGAGCTGTAGCCAACAAACACGTCTTCGGGAAGCTGCTTCAAATTTATCACGATGAGTCTTGGGAATGTGAACATAGGCATCACACTGAAAACCCCTAAAATAAGAAACATCGGGCTTAGTCCCAAAGTAGGACTCAAAAGGTGTCATCCCATCAACGGCCGAAGTGGGGGATCGGTTAAGGATGTGGACTGCAGTAGCCACAGCCTCGGCCCACTGAAATTGAGGTGTCTGTCGGTGCTCCATCATGGTGCGCACAATCTCGAACACACTTCGGTTCTTCCATTCAAGAATGGCATTTTCTTGAGGAGTGGTGGTGTTAGCAAACTCCTGGTGAATACCTTTATTTGCACAAAAACAAGCAAACTCATTAGAGACAAATTCACCACCCTTGTCGGATTGCAAGGTCTTCAATCTCTGGCCCGATCTGTTCTCCTCAAAGTGAAGCCAATCCTTGAAGTGGGAGAAGGCCTCCGACTTCAACGCCAAGAAATAGGCCCATGTCATCCTACTGTAGTCATCTACAATCATTATGAAGTACGAGCTTCCTCTCTCGTTCCTCATAGGGCCACAAAGATCTGTAGATACAAGCTCCATCGGTGAAGTAGACCGCCGCGAAGCTTTGTTGGGAATCACATCCCTATGCTGTTTCCCACGAATGCAGGAGACGCATGGTTGCTGGCTCACCACTATGTCCGGCAACCCTCGAACAAGCTGTCCACGTGACGCCCTCTGTAGATAATCACAGCTGAGGTGACCAAACCGAGCATGCCATAGCGCTGTTTGTGTCTGAGAGGTAAGAAGAAGAGTAGGGAGGGTGGTAGAAGACGTCAGTTTGTAGATGCTATTCTCCTCATATCCTGATGAGAGAACCTTCCTCGATCCACGATTAAGGGATCGCATGGAATCACTGTCAAATTCCACCAAAAGTCCAAGGGAACAAATCTTATGAACCGAAAGTAGATGATACCCTGAACCTGGCACATGCAAGACCTCTGAGGTATGTGTACCACCACGTCCATCTGGAATAAGCTGCATCTCACCCTGTCGTGCAACAGACACCGAAGAGCTATCTTCAATGAGAATCTGCCCACGCGAAGGTCGCAACTGGGCAACACCAACTGATGAAGGAGTCATGTGCCGGGAGGCACCACTGTCAACGATCCACTCTCGAGCCTGGGGAGTTGTCATCGCAGCATCAGAAGCATTCGGTGTAGAGTCCTCAATGACAGCTAGATGAAGAAACACAACTGATGAGGGTGCAGCCACCGGTCCAGAATCCTTCGTGTCCTTCTTGTTGGTGTCCTTCTTGTCTTTGTCAGGGCAATCCTTCTTCCAATGGCCAGTCTTTCCACAAATATGGCATGTGGAGTCTTTGTCCTTGTCTTTCTTTGACTTGTTGTCCTCCTTATTCTTCTTTTGGTCCTTCCCCTTCTTCTGAGAGGCTTGACCTATCAAGGCTTCCGACTTGGAAGCATGCTGTCCCTTCAGTTGTTCCTCTTGGTCCAAGACCATAGAAACTAGCTCTTCCCACCGAAGAGTAGACTCTTGCCCCTGCATTCTGAACCTGCATCTGAAGCTGTCTAATCTTGTTGATGTGCTCCCGCAACGAGGAAGACTTGTTCACGGACAAGGTCCGCATTTGCACCTCCAAAGAAACCTGCTTCATAAGGGTCATCCAGTTATACATCTGATCAAGCTCCAGCCATATCTCCCGAGCCATCGTCAAGTGCTCGATTGGGCTATCACGGTTGTAGTACAAGACAGAAAAAGAAAAGAACAAATCTGGGCATTCAATTTGTCCCAGTGAGACTGTGCCTTGGCCAACTCTGCACAAGCATCGGAAGAGAGTTTGGACTCATCTCTCATTGAGGGCCGGTCGATCTCCTCGTGTACAAGCTCCGCCAAATCGTAGGACTTAAGGATGGCCAACATCATCACACGCCAGATGCGGTAGTTGTCGCCATCGAGCTTTTGATCTGCGGGAAGAGCCAGTAAGACAGGTCCATGATCGTCTGGAACTCCAAGTCAATCTTTGTAGACATCTTCACCTGTAATGCCTTCACAAACGCAGAAGCAGCCCCCTCTGACTGTGAAAACGCAGCTTGCTAGGGCTCTTTCTTCCGCGTCCTGAACCTTCTTCACCCGCCGGAGGCGATGAAAAAGCAAAACCTGCACTTGAAGACTGAAAACTCAGCCTTCCTTCTCTTCAAACAGCAGCAAACAGCAGCAAATCCACCAACTGGACTCCTTTGCCGCGCGCCCACGCTCGCTTCAGCCTTGTTCCGAGGCGCAGCCCTCCCGCTCGCCCTCAAACGCTGGAAACGCAGCCTTGTGTCGCGATGGAAACTCCTCTTCATGTTGGTTCTTCACTCGGCCAGCCCTTCTACACTGCTCTGATACCATGCCAGAGTGTAGTGGTGCGGAAGCGTAAGACTAAAAGAGAGAGAACGCAGAGAGAGGAGAGAGAGATAGTGGAAGATGAAGATCTGCTGTATAAGTGTGCTGTATACAAAGATATGCAGATATATACACGGGCGCAGTGCGCTGGACTACGTGTCTCCACCTCGACGATGCAACCTACTGTTCACCTCGAAGCCCGTTGTAGTCTGCACGATCTCTTGTCTGAAATCTGTGAACAGAGACAGAATCTACACGTATCTCTAGCCTGGAACTTGCGTACATAAGTGTGGGATAGACTGCTGAAGTATCGGCTATAAATAGCCAAAAAACTAGGGGCCAAAATATGCAGGTCGGTTGCATTAAATGCAGCTGACTGTTTGAAATAGGTCGGACTGCCACGTAGCAGTCCGGCTGTATAGTCCGACTGGCTGCCCAACTAGGTGCTCTGATCGCTAACAGATATTCCACCCCAAAGCAACTAGGGTATCATACAAAGTGTACATGTTGGTTGCCCAATGGCTTACCAAGACTACAGAGGTGATGATTATCTTACCAAGGGAGCCCAAGTGATTACCCTGAAGAGGCCAAGGTATCGGATAGAGGTGATGATTATCTTACTAAGGGAGCCCAAGTGATCACCCTGAAGAGGCCAAGGCATCGGATAGAGGGTGCTTATTGGCTACATAGTGGCCTACCATGTGAAGATATGTGATGGCTTGGGTAGAGAAAATACAGAATGTATGACCATGACTGAAATACAATAACTCAGACAGTAATGCAATAAATGCATGCCCTAAACGCAAAACTCAAAACACACAGAGAGAGAGAGAGAGAGAGAGAGAGAGAGAGAGAGAGAGAGAGAGAGAGCTAAGCGCATGGGTGGTGGAGCTATTTTGGATGCAGAAACTCATATGCTGGCTCTTCGTTGGTCTCTTTTTCGTGCCATGTGTGTGGATCATCACCCGTGGACCATCATAGCCCGTTATTTTCTTGAGGATAGCGGGCTCGGCCAGGGCAATACACGGCTTCGGGCCTCATGGTGGCATGTCCTTAATGCTGACTCTCGATTTTCCAGTCCCTCTTCCTCTTTGTTACTGCACTTGGTCGGATCTTGGAAAGTGGTGCTCCAAAAGACCCGTTGGCATCCTGTAGGGGATCGCTTGCAGACTAATTCTTTCCAGCTGGAATTGTTGGCAGTATCCAGATTGCTTTCATGGGAAGATAAACATCAGCTCAGACAAAGATTTAATCGCATGGCCCGTTTGGGTGTGACTTCGATTGCGGATGCTACCCTTGCTACTCGCAATGTCCTCGCATCGTTTCGGACTGCTAGGAGACTTTTCAGGATCCCGCGCGGATACCGTGATTTATGGGAGAAGCTTTCGTCGGAACTTCAGGGTAGGCAACCCTTTCCTGCCCTAGCTATGGATCGCCCTTGGCAGGATTGGGACCTTGCAGGCCGGTTGACTCTGGAAAAGGCCTCTACTAATCAGGTGTATCATCTTCTTATTAAAGATCACCAATGGCTGGGTGTGAAAGCTAATACTGTTTGGGGCCTGCGGAAATCCCTGTCATGGTGGCAGGCAACGCTGATGGAGGGGTGGCAGAATAGGGCACCTTTCAAATGCAAGGTCTTTCTGTGGCGGGTAATGATTGGTGGTCTTCCTCTTGCCTCGGCCCTTTCCAAGCGTCGAATCTCGAATGGCAATTGTTTCTTCTGTACCACTACGGCGGAATCGGCCCGACATCGTTTTCTTTCTTGCCTGCTCGCCAAGAATATTTGGTCTCTCTTGTCCCAAATCTGGCGCACAGTGGTGGGGTCCTCACTGACTCCTTTTGATTGGGTTTTTGTGTGCCCAAAGTATCCCACGCCGCCACAGTTACATATGAAGATCTTATTTCCCTTTTTCAGATACTGGGGATGCTGGCACATTTGGACCACCCGAAATGCTTTTCTCTTTGATTCGGCCTCTAATGTACCGCGACATATTGCAAGGCTTAAAGGGCTCTTGCATTGGCAGCTAGATCTCATCAGGCACTCTGACTTGCTCCCTTGGGAGGATTTGCATTCCTGGCATTTGGCAATTGCCTCTGGGTCCTTGCCATGATTGGTGTAGCTTTTCTAGTATACTAGTCTGGGGATTTCCCACACGTTGGCCTACGGCCCTCGTGTCTCTTGTACTCGTGTAATCACGTAATCTTGTACTTTTTCGTAATTAATACAATTACCTTTTACGAAGAGAGAGAGAGAGAGAGAGAGAGAGAGAGAGAGAGAGAGAGAGAGAGAGAGAGAGAGAGAGAGAGAGAGAGAGAGAGAGAGAGAGAGAACTTTGAAGTGAATAAATCAATTTTGTAGATGAATGAAATAGTGTATAAAATGCCCAAGGAACGAGCACCGTTTAGTGGAACTTTGGTAATGTGCATATTTTAGCATTTTTTTGAAGAACTAATGAGTTTGTAATGAATATTTTAGCTCAATATCCCCTCTCAAGTCCAAAATTGAAACCAATAAGGGACTCTAAGAAAAGCTTAAGTCCATTTCAACCCCAAGGTATCCCACCGCAAAGTAGCCAAGGCATTGAACAAAGGGTGCACATTGGCTACCCAATGGTCTACCAAGACTTAATAGAGGCAATGGTTATCTTACCAAGTGGGGTTGAGTGATCACCCTAGAGAGGCCAAGGCATTGGACAAAGGGTGCTCGTCGTCAGCTGCCCAACGGCTTACCAAGACTTATAAAGGCGGATGGAACCATATTGAATCTTTTAAAAAAGCGAGAAATTTCCAATATCTCCATTTCAAATAACTTATGATTGGATTTTGCTAAGATAACTTGATAGATGGCTGTAGGATTAGAGAGAATGGTGTAGAGAGAAATTTTAGAGTTTCATTGTGAGATTGGCTAAAGAACTGCTATTGTCTTACTCAAATAGCTATAGAAGTTGTCACCTATAGCTTAGGGCCTTACTCAAATAGCTATAGAAGTTGTCACCTATAGCTTAGGACTACGAGAAAGGTTGCTACCTCGACTTATATGCTGTCACTTGCACTAGAAGAATGTTAGGCTGGTGTCACGTGTACTTGGAGGGCTCCAAATTGGTGTTTTCTATTGTAGGATTGCTCCTTAGTGTGGTTGGAAATCACATCAGCAAGATCTCCTTTCTCTCTAATAGGCTCCTCTCTCACAATGGTTGGAATAGACTTCCACCAGTCCCCGGAAATGTTTTTTTCCCTTGCATGGGCAAGTTTTGCCAAGTGGCAGCCATTATCCAACTTATCAAATTAATTTTTAGAATATTAATTATTCTAGTGTCCAAAAAATAATTCCACCAACCAATCATTAAATTGGCAACTTCAATTTGTCTTCTAAGTATCCTCGAGCAGCTATTAGTCAGATTGACATTGACTAAATGATTAATTAATGCCTAGTTTTTAATGTCAATGTTGACATTAGTGGCCAATAAATTGATCCATATCAAAATTTGACAATGGGTACCACTTGTTAGATATAACTTATTGTAACTTTTGTCTTTGGCATCTAGTGATGTTTCGGGGTCATGGGTCCCACACTATGAAATAATTAACTTGCACCTCACATGTGCAACATTGCTTAACTTTTAATTAAATGCTAAACAAAGCAATAAAATTTCACATCCTCGTGACGCAAGAATTGACATTCGAACTCATAGAAGGTTGGCAATCAAGGCAATGAGATGATGTGCTAGATGAAGTGGAAATACTTTTTAGGAATCTTGGAAAAAAAGAATGTAACTAGATCATTTGACTTCAATGAACCGATAGTGATAAATTCGGCAAGTAACCACGTGTATTTAGCTAACTTAAATTTTAGAGCATCCCCTTTCTTAATGAAAAACTCTTGAAGCTTCAAGTTGAGATTGAAGCGTTGTCAGTCAAAAGGTTGTATCCATTGGGGATTATGGAGAGAAGGAAGTATAGAATAAGAGATAGAAGAGAAGAAAAAGAATAGGCAAGGGATTCAGATCTGCCAAGGCCTTTATACAATATAAAGACAAAGCTCAACGATTCAAAGCACTATGTATTGATAGAACCTGAGATGATAAACAAAATCCTTGTGTGGGACTACTCAAAAGGAATCTCCAAGCATTAGATCTCTTGGAGTTCCCTGGGAGACAAAAAATGCGCACCGAACTCGAGCTTCTTCTTTGCTACATAGATGGCAAATTTGATGGTTCTGTCGTCTCCGAAAGAAGGGGGGGGGAACCTAGGAGGCCTAGCTAGGATTCTCACAGATTGCTCATTCTTCTCTCTTCCTGTCCGGAGTGCAGTTTGTTGCTTGAAAACTACGATTGCATGCTGCGTGAATTCGGAAGCCCCTTCTTTTTGCATGAGATCTCCCAAAACTGGTTGAAAAGCCACTTGCTTTTTTTACATGTCACCCTATTTTAGAAGTTTTCTACACATTTTTAGGATATTTACAAGAAATAATATCCAAACTATCATAATAGTCTAAAATTGTTAAAAAATCCTATATTTTGGAAATAATATCCAAACTATCATTTTTAGGATATTTACAAGAAATAATATCCAAACTATCATAATAGTCTAAAATTGTCAAAAAATCCTATATTTTGGAACTAACTATACTGTGGACACTAACACTAATGACTAAGATGACATTGACTCTCTAGATTCATAAGAAAGCCGGATGACGATGCAGTTCAGGTTTTTTCACATTGCGTTTGTGTAGCGGGACGACAACGTGGAGTGTGATCTTGTGTTACATAGCTCCAATCCTGAGATGGAGGGGAAAATTTGCAACTAAGAGTGGAACTCACGAAGCAAAGCTTGCATTAGCTCAACAGTGGTAGAGGATGGAAATCATTGTGTTTGGGAGGTCAAGGGAAGTGAGTGTTCAGGGTAGTGAGGGGGATATCCATTATAGCTGTTGCAAGGTAAAAGGATGTGTTTACTTGCAGGAATGTGAAAGGCATAGTGTTAAAGGGTGGCATGCTTGCTAACAATATACTAGGGTGCAAAGTGGCATTCACCCCTGAGGATAGGTAACATGGAGTGTAGAGAAAGAGAAGGAACTAGAAGCAAGGATGAAAGACCTAACTCCCAATATATTGGATGTAGAAGTGGAGTGCAATCCTAAATTATTGAATGTAAAAGAAAGCGATTTGGGAGATGAGGGTGGGATGGGAGAGAAGCATAAAATAGAAGCGCCAACTCCATACTCAAAAGAAACAAAAGATAGAGTTCTAGATACATGTGTAGAAGTATATGTGTGTTTAGAGTCTCCTCCATTAAAATTGACATATTGAAAATTATCCAAATCTTGGACACCAAAAGGAGAAACATGGGAGAGTTTTGATTCAAATGACTCAAAGGAGTTATACCAACTTCACACTGGGCTTGACAGAGATAAATAAGATGGTTTGCTAATTGTCCCAAATGCCATGTCCTCCTTGATCGGAGAGGTGGCTAGCCTCACCAACTGGTCTAGATGTCATAGAAAAGCTGCTAGGAGGGATGTAGTTGGAACCATACTTGATGTGCATGAATTTTTCAAACTTTTCATTTATCATGAAGCTTGGAGAAGGAGAAGAAAGTGAAGGTGAAGCGTCATTTTTCTCGTCGAGTCCATAATGCCTTTTCAAGGTCTCTGGTGATGGAGAAGCCAATTAAGACACCATGGGATTCCTAAGAGTTTGAGATATTGTGAATCGCTTACGTAACATAGGATACTCTTTAAAGGAGCATTGGCCATGGCCCATGATATCACATGGAGATATGCTAGGTTTTGAGTAGAGAAAACACACAATGTATGAATATGACTAAAACACAATAACTCAGATAGTAATGCAATAAATGCAAACCTTAAATGCAAAACTCAAAACTCAAACTCAGAAAACGACCCAAATACAAAGAGAGAGAGAGAGAGAGAGAGAGAGAGAGAGAGAGAGAGAGAGAGAGAGCTCTGAATTGAATGATCAATGCTGTAGATGAATAGAAGAGTGTAAAGAGTGCTCAAGGGCAGAGTAGTAAATGATGTTGAAGGGTGAGGTCCATTGGAGCTTTGAATTGAATGAATCAATGCTGTAGATGAGTAGAAGAGTGTAAAGAATGCTCAAGGGCAGAGTAGTAAATGATGCTAAAGGGTGAGGTCCAGTGGAGATGGATCTCAAGTGCTGTAACTACTAATTGGAGTTTGGGGAGTGCTGAATAATGAATGGCAACAAGTCACCAAAATAATAATTTAGGGGCCGAAATTTGGCAAATGCAGTAGTGTACTGGCCGAGCAGGTTGAGAATTGATCACTTGAGGTAGAGAACTGCCAAGCGATAACAAGAGAGGTGTGTGCTGATGTAGGCAGTTTGCAAGATAGCAAAAACGTAGGTATTGCAGCAGTCGCACGTTGGGTGAGATGGCGGCAGCTTGTTGCTTGGCAGTAGATGCTGAAAACGCAAGGTTATTAGGTGCTATGATGAGGTAGCAGACAGAGACCTCTTGACAACAAGGTGATGACTATGATGAGGTAGCAGACAGAGACCTCTTGACAACAAGGTGATGGTTGGAAACAAGCCGCTTGGGGCTGGATGGTGATGGGCTATAGTAGTTGTTGATGGCTAGATAGACAACAGTTGGCAAATGGTTGATGGCTGAAATCTGCACAATTGAGTGAGAAACCTACACAAAAGGATGGGCTGAACAGTGGGCAGCTTGTCTATTTATAGATGCAGAAGGATCCTTTGAAATTATGGTTTTGCTTAACCAAATCCTCAGACTTGTATGATAGATGGTTGGAGACATTGGGCATGTAGGAGGAGGCAACTTCGAACACCATAGGGGAACTTTGGAGAGTGGGTGCAGAGAGATCCATTTGCAAAGACACCTCATGAAGAGTAAGGATGTGCCCTTCTTTTGATATACCACTAGGTTAGGGAGGAGAATACGGATGAGCATGCTCAAAGTAATACTAGTTGGAGCTCAGTATTGGGCTCTCCAAGGTATATCACGATTCGTAGCGTTTTCTTGTAGACTTTTGGAGGAGATTCGAGGATAGTTTTAGACCATGAAACTTCACATTTTCTTTGCTTTCTAGCATAGAGGAGAGTAGCAATTAGCATGAAGAAACACAGAGACATTGCTTATGGGATATGCCAAAGGGCTAAGGAGGTTTGGGGGAGAGCCCTTAGGATGGTATTTCATGGCACTACTCTATGACTATTATGTGGGGGATGTTTGCTTGAGTCACGCATAGAGGTCTAGCTTGTGGATATGATGAGGATGTATAGGGGTGTCTTGCCTATCTTGTCTTGAGGTAGCTTCTGAGCAGGATTGTCATGCTAGGTTTCTCATAGATAATGTGGATTTGGGGGCATTGTCACAGATGGGAGCTCATGGGTAGCATCATTGCCTGAGACATATGGATTTGTAGATGTAGCAAGGCTATTGATTTTCTAGACATATCTATTGTAGAGACTCTCTCTTGGATTTGGATAGAGATTATTGCTCTCTAGGGGAGATAGGAGAGGACAGGGCAGTTTGGATTGTCAATTGGGGGGGCATTCTTGGTCGAGCAAGCATGGGGGCCTGCTTGGAGACAATAGGAGAGAGTGAAAGAAAGAAGGTAAGATATATTAATGTCTAATAGAGGCTGAATCATTGCATGAGAGAGATCAATATACAATTCCATATCTTGAGTAACATGTATTCAGCAAGTTATTTTCTCTCTCCACTTTGCTTGTTTTCAGTTTTGTGTTTATATAGTTCCTTACTTGTTACATGTCACAACACTTCAACTAGACATCTTTCTATGACCTTGTTGCTTAAAGATAGTAATTTGTAAAACATTCACTGATTTGAATCTCCATTTTTGATAAATTTTGTGGTGCTTGGAATCAGGTTC
Source organism: Lygodium microphyllum (assembly GCF_053477565.2). Lineage (NCBI taxonomy): Eukaryota > Viridiplantae > Streptophyta > Polypodiopsida > Schizaeales > Lygodiaceae > Lygodium > Lygodium microphyllum. The sequence continues at coordinate 123,846,366 of NC_141152.1, read as the reverse complement.
TAAAAGCGTTGGTTTTAGAAAGAATGGGCAAGCCAGATGAAGCACTCCCACTATGTGAACAAGCAAGTGAATCCGAGCATGTTGATGATCTCACACTAAGTACTTTGCAAATCGTGTTTCAGAGACTGAATTGCTGTAAGTTATCTGCCATGCCATGTGCTGATTTTTGTCCCCACGGTCAGATTTCAAGTATGAGACATGGCAGAGAAAGAAGGACAAGGATATTATTTATTGGGAGTAGGATGTGGTACATAGTTGAGACTGACTATGTTGTGGACTGTTTCTTTTGTTTCATCATTCTAGTGAATAAAGCTACCCTCTGCTATGAGCGCGCTTGCAGCAAGAATGTGAACAATATGGAACTGATGTTGGGATTGTTCAATTGTTATGTGCGGGAATATTCTTATTTGAAGCAACAACAGGTGGGTATGGTCTTTTTTGGAATGTTGATGTCTATCTGAAACATCATGCTGCCTTAAGTTTCAAAAAGAAAAAAGGGTCAACCTTATTTGTTTACTTCTCAACAGTTAGCTATGAAGATGTATAAACTTTTTGGCGAGGAACGTTTCCTGCTTTGGGCAGTTTGCAGTATCCAGTTGCAGGTATTTGCGAATAAGTTAGAATAGATTGTTCTGAACTTGATATCTGCTATTGAAGAGATTGTATGTGGTAGCTTGTTCTTGGACTTGGAGAAGGAATAGAAGATGTTTGCTGACAATTTCTGTCTTTTGTTGCTTATCTCTCATCACAAGTGATTGCAAGGTCCATCACTTGTCTCTAGCATAGCTGATCTTTGTGCTTTAGGCACATCGCTTAAAAATAGTAGTTTGGAGGCTGTTTGTATTCATATACATTTTTAGTTTGAGAGGGGGAAAGGGTACATGAGTAGGAACTTCATAAACATTTTGAGGAACGTTTCTACTAGGAGCGTGCAATAGGATAACAATATGAACACAGAGAGAAGAGGGAGAGACAAAGTGAATTCAAGAGGTATCTGGGTCTGATACAATGCTGGTACAATCAGCCTTGCATGCTGCAAGGATGCGTGAGTGAGGATGATGGACTGGGCCAGGGAAGTGACAATGTAGGAAAAGAGAGGAAACTGGAGGTGACAATAAATTGGCCGTGGAGGCATGAAATAGGCAGCCTATATATAGGCGAAGATGCTGAAATCTGGCTGACTGCTGCTGCGAGTGAGTGTAACCAACCTTTTGTATATCAATTATTATCAAGATGTATTGGTTCAATGATTCAAATTAATTTCATGCTCATACACATTGTCAAGTGATTTGTATTCTTTGAATGTTTCAAAATACAGTTAAATATTTATATTTCATTCAAGGGTGGCCTCATGATCAAAGAAACAAACCATGAACTAGTAAACCTATTCAATTAAGCTCTCTAGAATCCAAATTTGGCAACTCCTAAAATTTAAGAGATTATTATTTTTGGAAGTTACTTAAATGATAATTTTGTTCAAGACAAAGGCTTCATAATTTTGCAAGGAACAAAATTTTCTTCAACAACTATCTTAAATTTTTAACTATTTGAGAGATTTTTATGTGGAGAATCAGAGTTGCAATTGGAAAAAGTGTGCACAAGAGGGAGATAGGAGCTCAAAGTATAAGAACAAGATCTTGTTTACTAAGTTGCTCAAGGTACAACTTGGGTACACTCTATCTCTAGCTTGATAGTGATCCATAGGTTATTTATATAGCCTCTGCCTAGCTAGGGTTAGGATTTCCCTTGCCCTTAAGGCTATTCACACCTATCTGCCCTCATATACCCTTGCTTACATTGGGTTCCTATGCCTATCTTCTAACACCCCCCCTCAATGCCAGGGTGGCATTGGATTACAAGGCATGTAAGATGTCCCCCCTCTCTTAAACAAACGGGATGCTTTTATAAATCAAGCTACAAGAGTGTTTTTAGGTAGATGGTTTAAAGACTCAAAAAAGTCAATCTTCAGATGGATTGAAGGCATAATTGGCTACGTGTTCTTTGGGTACATCAGGAATGTTGGGGCATTTACTAGTGATATGCCCTGTCTTCTTGCATTTGTTGCATTTTATTTTTTTTGGGATACTTCTTTCACAATTGTTTACAATATGTCCTTTTGTCTTATAGAAAGAATATCTAGTGAGAACTGTATGTACCGATACTTGATCACGAGAAGCTGAAGATGCTTGACTGGTGTTGCCTTCTTTATGGTTCCTCTTTTCTTCATCCAAACAGGATTGGATGGTACTTGTCAATGTAGGATTTTGAATGTTGGTAAAAGTGGTTATAAGGGTAGGAAATACATTTTTTACAGCTTTTAGAGAATAGCAATAGCATCTTCTTCATGTATTGGAGTTTGTACTGAGGCAAGATGTGCCATAAGTCCCTTCATGTGAGAAATGAAGTTTTCCAAGTCTTCTTCTGATCTATATTCCAAGCTAAAGAATTCAATTTTAATGAAGATTTTAGTATTTTTACCAGTGGTTCCATAGAGCTTTTCAATCTCATCCCATTTTTCTTTAGCAGTATTCAGTTGATCAACATGATGAATCAAGGACTCATCTAAGTGTAACATGATGATTGCCTGGGCACGTTGGTCATCCTCTACATCAACCAGATTTGCAGAGTTTACAGCTCTAGTGCCTTGAATGAGAGGCCAATACCTCCTCTCCATCATCTTGTACTTGATAAGTACCTGGCGTGGGTGAAAATCTTTGCCATTAAATTTTCGAATTTGAGGACGGATATCAGCATATGTTGTGGCTATTGGGAAGGTCTTATCACTTGCTAGAACGAGGCAGTGTCTAGTCCCTTACAAACTTGCCACTGAATGCGGAAGCAAATCAAACACTTGATATCAAAGTTGTGATGCGGAGAAAGGCTTAAAATCATACATATGTAATATTTCAAAATATGACTTTGATGGTCATTTCTTATGTGCAATCTTCTTCCAAGGTTTAATGGTCTTTTTAAGCTTTAATGATCTGAACCTAGATTGGACTTCGGGCTCCTCCTTGTAGTATGGCTCAGTGGATGAACCTTGTGTTAGACAAGGATGGTCTATGATTTTAATGCTTGTTGCTGATGATTCCGAGGAGAGTACAATGACACTCATCCTTCTGATTTCATTGCCCAGTGTACTTGAAAAAAATCACTCAAGATATGCAATACTATTCTAGTGTATGATGGTCTATGTGTTTATAATTGTACACATAGCCTTACAACTTGAAGCAAAGCACTCAGTTGTTTTAATTTCTTGATAAAACCATTCAGATTATGTAAGTATTAGCAGCAATGATGATTAAACAATGTGCCTTAGTGCTTACAAGCACTCATCTGTAGCTCATAATGCTAGAGATGGTAAATGTCGGTCTTGATAAGCTTTGATGATGACTTTCCAAGTGCACTAACCTGTGAGATAAGGTTTCCAGATTAGTAACTAACTCAAAAGGAGTTAACTCAGTGATTAAAATCACTGTTAATGACCAAACATTGAGAAATCTAAAAGTTGAAGAAGCTTGAAGCTCCTTGGCTATGGCTGCCAGGAAACTGACAGGTAGGGTTTGGCTTCTAGCAACCAGTAGAGGTGAAATTTCCTCAAGCCCTCTTAGGGGGAGATGGCCCAGTAGGGGGGCTATGAAAGCCCTATGGTGGCCCCAGTGATTGCGCCGCTTGCTGCCCACGCCAAGCCTGGAGATGTCACGATGTTAGAAACAACGCGGATTCTGTGTTTCAACCAATGCCGTCCACCCCATTGACTAATCCCAAGCTTTGTTGTGCCAGGCTGAATCGCCCAGAGCTAAGGAGAAGATCTCTAGAAGAAACCAGAGGCTGAAACTGCTTCTATTGCCTACACCAGCTCCTCCAAGGTCAAGGGGTCTGGCTGGCTATGGAGTTTGAAGGTCCAAAATGAGAGAGATGGAGATTGTCTTGTACACTTAGTGGAGCTGAGGTTTGAGGAAGTTGAAGAGATCAAAGGAGGCTCTGATACCATGTGGAGAATCAGAGTTGTAGCTGGAAAAAGTACAAGAACGAGCTCAAAGTACAAGAGGGAGATAGGAGCTCAAAGTACAAGAACGAAATCTTGTTTACTAAGTTGCTCAAGGTACAACTTGGGTACACTCAATCTCTAGTTTGATAATGACCCCATAGGCTGTTTATATAGCCTCTGCCTAGCTAGGGTTAGGGTTTCCCTTGCCCTTTGGGCTATTCACACCTATCTGCCCTCATACACCCTTGCTTACAGTGGGTTCCTATGCCTATCTTCTAACATTTTAGAGTAGAAGGTTTAGAAGCTTCTTTTTGTAGAAAATTAACATGTGGCATCTAGAATAGGACATGTGTCATTTTGAAAGCGGTAAGCTTTCCTACACTTGTCATTTTACTTGATTCTTGCCATTTTTAACAAATACTTGTTATCTATAGCCTCTATTTTTCACTTTTAAGCACCCAAGCCCCACACCTATGTATTGAAGGTCTCTTCTCTTCATTTCAAACAAGCTCTAATGTTGAAATTTCGGCCACATGCTATGTATATGCTTATCTAGCACTCATGTAAGAAGCTCTTTCTACTCGGCTTGAATACATCAAAGCACAAGGGAAGGAAATCAACTTGCTATCTGGTATATATAGAAATTAGGGATCTCAAAAATTCTATAAAGAGATAGGGGCTAGTTACTCTCTCATCATGGTGTTATCTCTCTCTTTCTTTTTCTTTATACCTATCTCTTGCTCCCTTTTTCTTCTAATTTTCATGGTGATAATTGATCAAGTTGGTGAAGTTTTTAGCATTGTCATTTCTCACCCTCTTTCTAGCACATACATTGGTATTAGAGCAAGGACTTTTTCCTTGTAAGAACTTTTTTGGGATGGTCAAGAGGCGAAGAGAGTTTTGACCAACGATTGGAAGCCTCTTGACACTTGATATTTGTATGCTTTTCTCATTATAAAAAGATATAAAGAGACAAGGAGGTGAAAGTCGATTAAAAAATTCAAGTCTTAATGGAGATAAGGGCAAGTGTGGGCTATAGCAAAGGTCTTTGAAGGCTTCCTTATCGAGCAGGCTCTAGAGACTGATAGTATTATCGCTACAAAGGCTTGCTTTTGCATGAAAGTTATTAATGTTATTGATGCAACAAAGTCTATGAAGACAAATATATCACCTATCATTTGAGAATCTACCCAAGCTGCGACTTCAACGTCTCATCATGCACAAGCTGTCTCATCTTGTCCCACAAATCTCTTCATGGAGAAGGGCAAGGAGAAAGTCAAAAGAACTGGCTATTTTCATGGTAGCTAAATTTGTAAAGATGTTTTAGTGCAGAAAGATGATGCTAAGAGAGATTTCAAGCCAAGAGAGAATATAGGCAGTGCATTTTGATTTTATGTTGCCTTTGGTGTGTTCATATGTGTTCTAGGTTGGCAATTAGATCTAGACATTACGGCTGCATTTAAATCAACCGTGCAGACACTTTATGCAGCCGCCTAACTATTTGCTGTAGAGAGCCATCATAAATGTTGATTGATCCATTTTTGGACATCCTTTTGTAGTACTAGATCAGATTTGGGGTTGCTCCACTAGTTTAACAGCTTGCTCACACTTGGTAGCATTTACTATTTTTAGGTTTAGCACTCTCTTTGTCATTGGATGGATTCTTCGTTCTTAGCCTAATATGGTGCTCTCATTGATACTTTGAGCTGCATATAGGGAGGATTGATTAGTGTACATTGATAATCCATCTACTAAGTCTCCCGAGACTGTAAATTGAGAGGAGATAAAGCCTAGGTTTGGAACATATAGGATTTCCAATATGGAGCTTGAAGATGGATTGTTAGAAACTTAGTTGCTCAAAATGTGCGTGTAGTTTTCATCTATTCTCCTTTGCTTTTTATTGCTCACCCTCTTTAGCTATTGTTTTCTTTTCCTATTGTAGTTATGCTGTTGCCTATAGCCCCTAAACCCTAAATTCCTCATCCTTTATCTACCTAATCTTTTTCCTTGTGTCTCGCACTATTTATAGCTGCTTTCGCTCAGATTTGGACCTATTTTTCATTGTTTCTAGCAAGCAAATCTTCTTTTCTCTTCATCTTTACTGTCCATTTATTAGAGTTGGTAATCTCTTCTAATGTTACATATATACTGTAGTTTTCTGAGAACTTTTAAGTGTTTTGATGTAGAGATTCAAGTTACAAATGGTATCACCCTTTCATACATGTCTAATATTAAAATATTTGTAGAAATAGGCATAAATTCCATTTCTCTGTTTTGTTGTTTAGGCCTTGGGTTGAAACTCTGTTTCATGACTTAGAAATGCGTTTTCGTTTCTCCATTTTCAAAACTCTAGGCAACTATGGTTAGAAAACAGATTCAAGTTGCCAGCACTACAAATAGGCATATTGATGTAATGTCATCAATAGTGAATGTACCTTGATGAGTATAGAGATCTTGGAGCCAATGCCCTCGAGGAGCATAGAAACATGAAACGGGGAATAGGAACGGAGAACGGGGACATGAATGCCAAACCTAGGAAACGGGGACGTGGCAATGGGAATGGATTCATGAAAAAAAATATTTCACTCATAATCCATGTGGACTTTGGAGTGTTAAAACTTAAAACCAAGGTATATAATCCACAAGGACAAATCATTTTAAGTTTTAACTTTAAGATATCATGCATGATTCTAAAATTACTCATTAGAAATTAAATTGCAACTTACAAGGCTTAAGAGGTAAGCTATTCAATTATAAAAAAATAAAATGCATAATACATATGTCATAAACGATAAAACAATGAACAATGAACTAAACTTTAAAGTCTAAGCTGAAAGAACATACCTATGGTCCCATTGCAAAAAAACTTAAAAGATTACAAATATGAAATTGAAGCCTAATCTTTGAAAGAACATGCTCATTGCTCCAAAAAAGACTATAAATATAAAGTCTAATCTCTAGACTGAAGCAAAATGCGGCATGTCAAAATAGCCCAAAGGGCAACTGCAAGACTGCAAGACTCAAGTACAAATATAATATCGGCATGGCACAATTGTCAACAGCCCAAGTGTCACACTATCATCAATGATCATAATATCATATACAATGTACATGTGTCATGCACATAGAAACAAGGGACGGGGGATGAGAACGGGGTCGGGGACGGGGGTTGCGGACACGGGTCGGCCAAAACCAGGGAACGGGGACAGGGGGGGATGACATATTAAAAAAATGCATTTTCACATATAAAACAATTTTCAGCTCATCACATTGGACTCTACTGTAATGAAATGTATAAACAAGCATAGTTTGAGCTTTAAAAACATCATTTTTCATTGAATTTTATCAACATATCGCATAACGAACATGAGATGAGCAAATGACAAATACAAACCGTATGGATAAACTTTAATAATTAATAAATTACAAAAGAGTTCAAACTTCAAACTTCAAAGATAGGAACTAAAAACAAATGTTCAAGGAGAACAAATCTAAAGGAAATTATCATCATCTGCAACCAAATGAGCATCTACAAGCTGTGCCATGTGGCAATAGGTCATGACATCATATAGGCAGCTGGCAACTAGATACCAAGCTATAACCAGTCATAAATCTGGAACCAACATAGAAAATGAACTCTAGCAAGGAATAAGGCCAAATCTAGAGAGAATCATCATCATCTCCAACAAAATGTGCATCTGCAACTCTTGAAGTGCTAGCCTCATGATCATGGGTGCCATGCATAGTCTCCATAAAATGAGTATGCTCCTCCTCCTGCTCCATCTCCCACTGGGTAAATGGATCGGCTGGTGATGTAACACTTTTGCAAAGCATTCTCAAGTTGGCACTAACAAAGACCAAATCATTTGCTTTTTCTACTCCAAGGCGATTCCTCTTCTTGTGATGTAACACTTTTGCAAAGCATTCTCAAGTTGGCACTAACAAAGACCAAATCATTTGCTTTTTCTACTTCAAGGCGATTCCTCTTCTTTGAAGCAATATGACTATAGGTGCTCCATAATTGCTCCAAGCAAGAGGAGCTCACTGCTTGACTTAAGATATGAACAGCCAACTTCTGCAACTCTGGCCCATTTGATCCAAAATCCTCCCACCACAAAGGTGCCCCAACCTTGCATCAGTCATGTAGAGCATCCGCACAGCCATAAGAGTTTTTTGCTCTCCTATAGAGAGCAAGTTGATCTCTAATTTTGCGCCTAGTGTCAACATTAGGCACCATGGGCTCAAGAATTTGCCTCCAATGGAGATTGACCTCAGCAGGCGACAATCCATGCGTGACAGTACGCGACGGGGCAAGGTCAACGGATCCCCCCCGTTAGTTCCGTCGTTTTTTTTTATAAACAAATCAATTTTCTTTAATCTCCTCATTAGCCTTGGCGGGCATTCACACACTAGAGGCACAGCTTCAAAATCTGTGCAAATTGGGCCATAGAATTTGGGGCTTTTCCCAGATTTGGCATCATTCATGCTTGTCAGTGACTTTTGAGTCAGAAATTGCAGACATCGCAAGCGGTGACCTCAATTAAATTGGGGATTTTGCAAATTTTGTTGAAATTTTGCCTTTCTTGGGTTAAATTTCTGACATTGGACCCTAGAAATTTGGGGCTTTTCATGTATTGGTAAAGCCTTACTCAGCTGGGTCAGATTGACTGACATTCATGCAATTTTGGACTTGAAATTTTGGGGATTTGCGCAGAATTTAGTAAATCTCTGCATTTTTTGCCCATGCAGTGGCTGGTTAATGTATAAACAGAAGAGATTCATTTCTGGTTGAGGAAAAACAGCAGGGCATTTTGCTGGTTCAGCTTGTGCTTCCGCAGATTAGTGCATTTACTCTTGTGTTCGTGTTAAAATGGCTGCAACTTCTTCCAGTTCAAACATCAAGAGTTTGATGGAGATTAAACGGTTTGATGGTCATGGATTTGACCTTTGGAAAGACCGTATGCAGGCATTTTGTTCCTGAAGGATTGTGAAGATGCTTTGCAAGAAGATAAACCTGCACTAATGTCTGATGCAGATTGGGCCAGAGTGAATAAAAAGACTGTGGCTTACATAAAGATGGGTGTCACTGATGCCATTCTGACAGACATTAAGGGTTTAGACACAGGTTATGCAATATGGGAGAAGTTGAAAACTACTTATGAGATCACCACACCTGTTAATCAGGTGCATTTAATGCGCAAGTTGGTGAATATGCGACTAGATGGGTCAAAGCTTGCAGCTGAGCACTTGAGTACATTTATAGGGATTCTAAATCAGCTCAAAGATGCAAACTTGGACTTTGATGATAATTTGAGGGCGATCTTTTTGATCATGACACTGTCGGACTCGTGGGAAACCTTGGTGGTTTCACTCAGCAATAACCCCAATCTCTCATATGATGGGGTGAGGGGTTCTATCCTGAATGAAGAAATTATCCTGAATGAAGAAAGTAGACGTATGTCTAGTGGAGAAGGCAGCAACTCAGCTTATAATGTATGAGGCAGGGCTGAAAAGAAAAATGCATATGCAAGGTAGAGAAACAGGAGCAAGAGCAAAGGAAAGGACAAGAGTGACATCACTTGCTATCATTGTGTGGTCGGAAGGGCCACAAGAAACATGACTGCAAGTACTACAAGAAGGAACAAGAGAGAAAGAAGAATGCAGGAGATAAAAAGAAGGAAGAAAAGACAGATGCATTGGAGACATCCAAAGGCAAAGAAAAGGCCAATGTGGCCTCCAGTGTGGTCATAGAGGAGCTTTCAGATACAGAGGCTCATGTATTATGTGTAGTTGATTGTGATGCCCTTGTATGTCACATGTAGGATATGTAGATTACCAAGGCTGATGTGATTGATGCACTCTTGTCAATTGATGATGGTGCCACTCAGACTTGGATTGTAAACTCTGGTGCCTCTTTCCATGTAACTCCTTGCTAGGAGTGTTTTGCTATGTTTAATGCAGGCAGTTATGGAAAGGTGTACCTTGGAAATAACCATGCTTGTAGCATTGATGGGATTGGCACCGTACACTTGTCTTTAGACAGTGGTCAATAACTTGTGTTGAAAGATGTCAGATATGTGTCTGGCATTAAAAAGAGTTTACCATCTGTCAGTCAGCTTGACTTGCATGGCTACACCACACTGTTTGGTGGTGGTTTGTGGAAAGTAAAAAAGGGTTCCATGCTGATTGCAAAAGGAATTAAGAAGGGCACATTGTATTGTTTGCATTCTAAAGCCTTGAATGGCAAGTTTCTTGCAGTTGCTGAAATTTGCAGCCACTTGGAGTTATGGCATAAGAGATTAGGTCATATGAGCCAAAAAGGACTTGATGTTCTTACCTCTCTGAGGAGGGTTGATGGAAAAGGCTCTAAACTTGATTTTTGTAATGAGTGTCAGTTTGGAAAGCAAATAAAAAATTCCTTTGACTCTGGTGTCTCTCATAAGTCCAATGTCTTGGGCTTAGTGCATTCTGATGTATGTATTATGCCCGTGAAATCATTGGGTGGTGCTGCATATTTCGTCTCCTTTATTGATGATTGTTGCAAGAAGATTTGGGTGTACTTGCTGAAAAAGAAAAGTGAAGTGTTTGCTGTTTTTAAAAAATTTCATGCATTTGTGACCACTTAGATAGATAGAAAGCTGAAATGCTTGAGAACTGATAATGGGGTGAGTTCACATCGACTGAATTTAAGTCATTTTGTGACTTACATGGTATTAAGAGGGAGCTTATAGCCCCTTACAGTCCTTCTTCAAATGGGGTGGCTGAAAGATATAACAGGACTTTATGTGAAAGAGTGCGGTGCATGCTGTCCACTACCAATCTCCTTCATGCATTTTGGGGAGAGGCACTCAAAACTGCAGTTCACATTTGCAACCGCTCTCCAAATAGGTCCTTAAATAATGGCGTCCCTGAGGAGGTTTGGTCTGGCAAATCGGCCTCATATGACCATCTACGTATATTTGGTTGTGATGCTTTTGTACATGTTAGGGATGAACTGAGGAACAAACTTGACCCAAAATCCACCAAAGGCATTTTCATGGGTTATGGTGATGAGGGTGAATTTGGCTACAGAGTGTGGTTACCTCAGTCCAAGAAAATTATTCGCAGCCGTAATGTTGTGTTTAATGAGACAAAATTGCTGAACGGCTCTTTAGCCTCTAGTGAAGATCTGAAAAAGGTGAAATTTCAGAGTTTACAGCCACCCATAACTTCAGAAAATGACCCTCAAGGTGTTGTACCACAGGCTGAAACTGATGATCAGCCGGTTACTTTTTAGCCAGATGATGATGGACAGCAAATAGAAGCACAAGGAGGTCATGGACAGCAAGATAGGCTTATTGATTATGAAAATGCAGGTGCTGGAAATGAAAATGAAGGTGCTGTACAGCATGAACAGCATGCTGAAAATGGTTTACAGCAGCAAATGAATGCTGAAAATAATATACCTCCTAATGTAGACCCAATTCCTGACAATGTTGATCATTGGGTACGCGGGTCTACACGCGTAAGAAGGCAACCGCATAGGTTTGACCCCTCCTTGCATTATGTGATGCTTACAGATGAGGGTGAGCCTCTTACATACAAAGAGGCTAAGTCATGTGAGTTCAGTAGTAAGTGGGAGCTAGCTATGTAGGAAGAGATTAAATCTCTATATGCACATGATACTTGGGATCTTGTGTCATTACCAAATGGAAGGAAGCCACTTCCAAACAAATGGGTGTACAAAGTCGAGACAGTTGATGGGAAACCCAAGTACAAGGCAAGGCTTGTTGCCAAAGGTTATGCACAAAAGGAAGGAGTTGAATTCCAAGAGGTCTTCTCACCCGTTGTGAAGATGACCACTTTACGTGTGCTTTTTACTCTTACTGTTGTTTTGGATTTAGAGCTGTATCAAATGGATGTAAAAACAACTTTTTTGCATGGTGACATTGATGAGGAAATCTACATGAAACAATCTGAGGGCTTTGTAGTTCCTGGAAAAGAACAGATGGTGTGTAAGCTAAAACACGGCCTATATGGGCTGAAGCAAGCATCACGACAGTGGTACAAAAAGTTTGATACTTTTATGCTATCTCATGAGTTTACATGCAGCCATGCAGATCATTGCTTGTACATGAAAAAGCATACAGATGGCATCCCCATAATACTTGTTTTGTATGTGGATGATATGTTACTAGCTGGGAAAAGAAAGATTAGCTTGGATACTCTCAAAAATCAGCTGAAATCAGCTGCATGAAAGTTTTGGGGAATGCAGAGCATATTTTGGGCATGAGGATTCGTAGAGATAGAATGCAGAAATTGCTGTTTTTATCTCAAGAAAAGTACATTGGAAAGGTATTGGACAGATTTAACATGGCTGAAGCTAAGCCTTTTGGGGTACCCTTACCTCCTTATCTCAAGCTTTAGCAAAGCCAACAGCCCGAAAGATGACGTGGAAGCAAATGCTATGAAGGGAGTTCCTTATGCATCAGCTTGTGGCTCTCTTATGTATGCTATGGTTGCTACTCATCGAGACATTGCTCATGTAGTGGGAGTTGTTAGCAGGTTTATGTCAAATCGTGGCAAAGCACATTGGGAGGTTGTCAAGTGTATTCTTCGATACCTTAAGGGTACACAAAGAAAAAGTATTTGCTATGGGCAGGGTGCACTTAGTTTGTAGGGTTATTGTGATGCAGACATGGCAGGTGACTTGGACACTCGTAGGTTCACTAACGGTTATGTCTTTACAGTTGCTGGTGGGGCTCTTTCTTGGTGTTCCAGGTTGCAAAACATTGTTGCACTGAGTACCACTGAAGCTGAATACATATCAGTTACTGAAGCTTCTAAGGAAGCTATATGGTTGAGTAGACTTGCAGATGATCTCGGCATGTCTATGGGTACTACAGTTTTGGGATGTGATAGCCAGAGTGCAATGTATTTGGCTAAGAATACCATGTATCATTCACGCACAAAGCATATAGATGTGCGATATCACTTCATGAGACAGATTCTGGAAGATGGTCAAATCACATTGACGAAGATTAAAACACAAGATAACCGTGTAGATGTTCTCACTAAAAGTCTAAGTAGAGCTCAACACGAGCATTGCATTCGACTACTGGGAGTTGGTTAGCTAGAGGTTCATATCGGATCTTTAAGTGGGAGGTTGTTGGAATATAAAGGCCCATGTAACCTCCGTGTATATAGTTCACGCACATTGTACATGTGAACGCACCCTTTACGTGTCCTAAGTATAAATACATTTTATTCTTTATGTACCAACACATTGTTGGTACACTCTTATCTTCTCGTACTTTCACTCTGCTCACACTCTCTCCAACCGTCACACTCCTACGCTCCTGTTCGATCGCAAGCTCTCTAAGTTGTGGCCCGTCAGTCCAACAAGGGTCCAAAACAAATGCAGCTGAATGCAGAGGTGAGCTATAGGCATTCCACCTCTCAATACACAAATCATGTATCTCCTCATATTGCTCAGTATCAAGCACTAAATCTTTTTACTTTTCAATCATCCTATCCATTGCCTCGTACACTTTGCCAATATATGGCTGCATATCATCAACGAGTCTCAACAACTGTACAATAGGCACAATCATTGCATCAAATTTTTTTACATTATCCCAAAATTCATTGCTCTTTGCATTTTCTCTGCATGTTATGCCCACGGGAGTGACTGCCAATGAAGAAATACTAAACTCATCACTAACAAACAACTGTCTCACTGCACCCATACATTCTCTGAGGCGTCCCAACATCAAAAAGTTGTAGGCAAACCATGTGTTTGAATACTTCAACAACATCTTTTTTGACATTTTTGTAAACTCATAGTGAAGGTATTGGCGATTTAAAATAAAAGTAACCATTTGATTTGCATTATGTATCACATGATGGACCCCATGATAACTCACCAATATCCTTCAAAAGGTTATTCAAGCAATGCGCCATGCAATAAGAAAATGTGATATGCTTATACACTCCTTGAACAATGGCACGTGCTGCCCTATTTGTGGGTTAACCATTAGCTACAAAACCAACCACCAAATGTGGCCCAACAATCTCAATGGCAGAGATCCATTCTGTTGTAAGCTGATCTGCAGACTTCCCAGTCCCTGAAGCATCATGGGATGACATAAAATACATCTCCCCTCAAGAATAAGCTACAATGCCATGGATAGACCTCTTTCTTGTTTCACTCCACCCACAGCGATAAGTGTGACACCATTTTTCTTCCAATCTCTCTTTATGTTTGCTGTAGCTTGCTCCACAACACGCTTTTCCTTATCGAGCAAGGTAGTGCGTAAAGTCTCAGAAGAGGGGGGCACATAGTTAGGCCCATACTCTCTCCAACCTTCTTCAACATGGCTCTAAAGTACTCCGACCTGGGGACATAAAATAATAAATACTATAATTATCATGATGACATGATTTTAGAACAAGTTATGAGTTTATATTATATAAGTTATAACCAAGTTATAAATTTAAAAATTATATTATTTAAGGGAAAAAAATGTAAATAGTAAAGATTTGAGCATATCAATTTGTCAAGAGTCAAGACTCAAAACTTGTCTGTATGAAAGGCAATATGGTCGTGGTAGAAGAAACGAGCCATTGTTGAATCTGTCTCCTCTTTTTTATTGGGTCCCAACTTCTCTCGAGAGTAGTCTGGCGTCTAATGGTTGAGGACGAAGGCACTGATGGTGAATACGGACTCAATCCAGGGACTCCATGTGGTGTGGATGCCACACTCGCTACTGTAGATGAAGCCCTAGGCCTATCAGCTGCTGCTGTTGTCGTTGCCGCAAGTGTAGCTGGATCGACCGTCACTTGTGCACGCCTCGATGCAAATAGAGCCTCTTGTCCAGCCACACGATCTAGAAGCTCCCTTCTCTTCTCCAGTGTGACATTGGGATAAAATTGCACTTCCAATCTTGGCTCATGCAATAAATGGGTCCTTACTTTATTTGCGCCACTCGTACGTCGGTATGGATACAGCTTGTATGACCAAGGGTGTGATCCGCCTCTACTTGATAGGCGTTCAACATTTACCTCATCCCACCACGACCATGTGTTGGAGCGTCTGTCTCTCCGTCTGACCCGATGAGCCGGTTGTGAAGAAGCCATGCTGGTTGCTTAATTGCTCTAAGCTCATTGCGGGACCCAGGTGCCCGATGTAGGGAGGGCCGAGGCTAGCTTGGCTAGGAGCCCAAACTGCAAGGAGCAAGAAGTAAGAGAAGATGATGATGATGATAATGAAGAAGAGGAGATGGAGGAGGAGACGAGAGAAAGAAGATGATGATGATGCAGGGCGGGCAGTAAGGACATGCAAGGCGGGCAATAAGGCGGCGGACTGCAGGGCGGGTTGTACGGCAGGCAGTAAGGCGGGCTGCGGGGGAAGCTGGAGTAGGTGTCGAAGCCTGAAGGAGCAGGTGTCGGAGTGAGATGCACGAATGCGAGTCAGGCGGGCGGGAGTTGGGCGAGGAGCGGAAAACAATGACTGTCCGTCTCCCGATAGTCTTGTCCATGACAGGTAAGACGACTCAGGGACGCGGTGATGGCCGTTCCGTTGTGACCAAACTGAATAGGGACGTCCCCTATTCCGCATCCGCGTCCCGCACAGGCATCTCGTTTCGGGACGGTGTTCTAGCGTCCTGGGGGCCCGAGATGGGCGTCCCTTTGTTACTATGGTCATGTATCATGAGACTCATGATAAGTATACTAAATCAAAGATCATGATCATGATCTGAGGCTGCTCTAGCTACTCCTGAAGTGCCAGCCTCATTATCATGTGTACCACGAATCGTTGCATCTCCTTCAACATCAGCACGTGTCTCCCCTTCTTGTTGCATCTTCCACTTTGTGAATGGATCGGGCTTTGTTGTCATACTGTTACATAACATCCTCAAATTAGCACTAACGAATACTAGATTGTTTGCCCTCTCCACACCAAGACGGTTCCTCTTCTTTGAAGCAATGTGAGCGTATGTACTCCACAATTGCTCCAAACAAGAGGAGCTAATTTACTGACTCAAAATATGGATGGCTAGTCGCTGCAACTCAAGACTATCCGAGCCACAGTCCTCCCACCACAAAGTTGCCCCAATCTTATAGCGATCGTCCTATGCATCCCCACAACCAAAAGAACCATGAAAGGTGCTATAACATGAAAGCTGATCTCTAATCTTTCGTCTAGTACCATGATTAGGCACTAGACGAGACAATATAAGTCTCCATGTATCCATAACCTCAGTGTCATTCTCTTGACCCTTGCCTTGGAACTCAGGATCCACAACAAATGCAATTGTATGCATAGGTGAGATATAGGAGTTCCACCTCGTCACAACTAAATGGTGTATCTCCTCATACGCCTCATCATTTGGTGCCAACTCCTGCAACTTTTCATTCAGCCTATCCATAGCCTAATATACCTTGCCAATGCAAGGTTGCATAGCATCCATAACCCTCAATAAATGTACAATAGGTGATACCATAGCATCTATCCTCTTTTTAATCATCCCAAAAAGTGGAGTTATTTGCTTTCTCCAAGCATAAGATACGTGTAGGAGTATCTGCCAATGTTGATGAGGTAAACTCATCACTAAGAAATAACTGCCTCAAGGCACCACTGCATTCTCTTAACGCGCCTAGCATCAAGAAGTTAAAGGTAAATCTGGTATCACAGTATTTTAAAAGTGTCTTCTTCGACAGCAAAGAGAAGTGATGGCGAAGAAACTGGTGATTCAAAACAAAGCTAACTATTTGAGCTCCTTGCTCTATGACAAGTGCAATCCATGATAGGTTACCAATTTTCTTTAGTAGGTTGTTCAAGCAATGAGCCATACAATATAAAACTATGATATGCGGATGATATCCCTGGATAATAGCACCTGCTGTCCTATTTGCAGGCTCTCCATCTGCAACAAATCCCACAACATGCTCTAGGCCAATAAGCTGAACATGTGTAACCTACTCTGTTGCAAGTACATCTGCTGACTTTCCTGTCCCTGATGCATCATGTGAAGATATGAAATACATTTTCCCACGAGAATAAGCAACCATACCATGAATGGATCGCTTGCATGTATCAGTCCAACCATCAACAATCAAGGAAACTCCATTTTTAGCCCACATGCTTGCTCTTTCTAGTCATTGCTGCTTGCTCAACAAGGCTCTTTTCCTTGAGCAAAGTGGTGTGTAAAGTCTCTGATGATGGAGGTACATACGAAGGGCCATACTCACCAATCTTCTTGCACATCAATTTAAAATACTCCGACCTGGCTGTACGAAATTGAATGTGGTCATGATAAAAAAAGCGTGCCACTGATGTATCCATCTTTTTCTTCTTCTTGGGATTCCAATTAGCATCAAGTATGCTCTGTCTACGTGCAACATGTGGTGTGTTGATGCCATGGCCGATGTAATGCTTGCAGTAAGTGTGGAGGTAGCACTTCCTGATACTGACCCTGCTCTAGATACATCTGATGGGGATGGTGTCACAAAAGTTGCAGGGTCAACTGCAATACGTCGTGGTCTAGATGCAAGATAAGCTTGTTGACTTGCTACATGGTTGCTTCTCTAAGGTCACATTTGGACAAAGCTGTACCTCTGAATTTGGCTCATGTAGGAGATGAGCTCGGACTTGATTATGCATAAATATTAAAATGGAACAAGTGGCAATTGGTATTCCATATTCTAATATTTAAGTAACTTTGAAAAAGTAAAATCAATAAAAATTCGAAATACAAGTGCTCCGCTCAAAGGATTACCTTGTTTCCTCCACTAGTTTGCTTGTATGGGCAAAGCTTGCAAGCCCATGGTCGAGATCCTCCACCATTTAATGGGCGGTCAACATTTACTTCTTCCCACCTTGACCAATCATCGGACCTTCTTCCTCGACCACCAACCTGACGAGCGGGGCGGGAAGATGAAGCCATTTTAGGCTGAAAATTGAAGGCTCAAGAGTCGAGAAAAGGAAAAATTGAAGGCTCAAGATGAAGCCATTTCAGGCTGAAAATTGAAGGATCGAGAGAAGGGAGAAGGCTCAAGAGTCAAGACTCACTCAAGAGTCGAGAGAGAAGGGAAAAGGAGAGAAGGGAGAAGAAGAAGAGAAGTGGAGAACTTAGAAGAATGGAGAACTTGGAACGTGGAGAAGAAGGAAGACTCAAGAGAAGAGGAGAAGAAGGAAGAGAAGGGGGAAGGTCCAAGGAAGAAGGAAGAAGAGAAGGGAGAAGTGAAGAGAAGGAAGAAGGAAGAAGAGAAGGAAGAGAAAGAATAAGAAAGAAGAGAGCCTAGAGGTTGGAGGTGGGAGGAGACGGGGGCAGGAACAACGGGTAGAGCTGCAAGCAGCAAATGATCTCGAGCGGGAGCAGCACGTAGTCGCAAATGATCTGGGCGGGAGCAGCGGGCGGCCGGCCGGCCGAAGGTAAATGGTGCCACGTGGCGTTCCCTGTCCTGTTTCAGACAGCTGCTTTTCCTGTCTGAAACGGGACAGGAAATGTTCCACCAATTCAGAATGCCTCCCACGACGGCTTTGTGTCGGGGACGGCGATTCCACATGCTGGGGGGCCATTCCGGCCGTTTCTTGTCACTATGTCGAGGAGTCATATGACTTGATGCTTCATTGTTGATGCATAGTAACTTGAAATGGCTTTTGGACCTATAACACCGTTTTCAGAATGTTCTCAAAACTTGGAAGATGAAAGAGCCGAAGAAGGCTCCTCGAAGTGATGGATGTGATGGAACTATGACTCTCTAGTAATAGTGGGTGTAGAGGTAGAGGTAGCGGAAGGCTCTTACATAGCTCTTGCTTTCCCTCCTGGATGAAGATGATAGGTATTTTTTCTAGTACTTTTTCTTGGGTACGAGCTCTTTCCATAGTATAGACACTTGGGATGTTCTTTGCGCTTCGCCTCCCCTCCCTTCTTGAATTTGTATTAGAGTCTAAAGACGACTATGCTTTGTTAGACTTTGTCTTCCCTTTCTTCTAAAGATGGCTCTTGCAGTAGTCAATGCAACTAGAAAGTGCTTAATAGTGTGAATAGGTTGGAGAAGGTGGCAAGCAGCCATATGCAACTAGCTTGAACTTGCAAACAAGATGATCCGCAATCACCAGCAGTAGGAGGATGTCAAGAAGCAGGCACAAGTTATAGAACAACAACGTTGAACTAAGATATTCGCTAGAGGGGAGCCGATAATAGAAAATGGGTGCGAACAATCTCCAAAAACAAGATGGACTTGAGTGGTGGGTGGGCAATTTTGAGAAACAACTTTTTCAGATTTCTTGCTTTAGTTAGGGTTTCACACTGACAACCCCAAAAAGGATTGGTGCTCTCATTCTAGTCATTTTGTCAGTGGATACCCACTTAGTAGTGCGTCACCCTAGACAGCACAAGCCTATAAATAGACAATCACTTCATTCATTCTTCACCAATTCACTCATTCTTCACCCCTTTCTTTCGGCACTTTGGCACTCTTTCCTCTCCACGACTACAGCCAATACCCCTATTAGAGGACGTCGCAGTTTTGGTGAGCCCTCTCTCTCCTCCTTAAAGCGCCTTGTTCCCTTCACCCTTTAGGTTGCGTTTGAAAGCCCCATCCCTGTTGGTGTCATCATGAAACTACTTGGCAACACTCTCTCCCATCTAGCGGCATTAGATTGCTTTCGTTTGGGTCTTTTCCACTTATTATCACTCCTAGAGGCTATTGGCATTATCACCCCTGACATTTGTGTTTTCAGCCTAGATCCTCTCTCTCTTACCTGGTATTAGCTTCCTCATCCTTGATGTTAGCTCCATTAGGCCATGGTATTCGCGTTTGTTGCATGGGGACATTCTCTATACTAGGCGTCATCATCCATCCACTGGTGTTAGTATCTAGGCTGCTCTCCTTGCGTTTGACATTTGTTGCTTAGGCCATCTTCTTGGCGTTTGAGGATTGCGCTTTACTTCCTCGACAGCTGGTGATCATCTTCCTCTATCTTTGATGACATGTGAGTACTGTGTTTGCTCCATTGATAGTTGTCCTTCACCTTCGAGTTATTACTTTGATAGCCCACTACTCGGAGGATTGTGTTTCACTTTCTTCACTGAGTAGATTTTCACAGGTGCTGCTATTTGAGTTAGACAATTTTTTTTTTTTTTTTTTTTTTTTGGAGCTTCGACTCCATCCTATGAGCTTTTCTTATCATAGAATGATTTAGTGAATCATCGTCATGTTTTTGTGTTTTTAAGTTTCCCTTCAGTCTGTGTTTGCTATACATACTTTGTTTTTCTCCTCGCAAACCCTATTGTCTTTTTGCATTGTGGCATCACAATGCACGAGCTCAGAGAGCTAAAGACCGTGTTCATCAGAGAAGGCAAAGAGAGGTTGTGAGTTCAGCATGATATATTGATTTTCCCCCTTTGCTCCACCATTGGAAGCTAGAGGTATCCTTCTATTCCTCTCCCTTCCACCCTCCTTGTTACAGATTGACACTCCGGTGCTATGACTTTTCCATAGGTAAATGGACAAACCACTTCCTGCTGCTCTTGTGGCATCATGGGACCTCCCATTGATGCTTGCCGACATGGATCTTTGCTCTCTACAGAGCCAGAGTATATGCATCTCCCTTGTGACACTTGTGGTGCCACTTCTCCCTTCTGGACTACATAATTTATTTTGCATCAGCTTTCAGATTTTTATGCTCAAGGCAATAAGACGCATCGTGTCGTGAGGATATGTATTTTTGAAACCTCACTTAACATGTGGATTAATTTTTAATCACATGGTTAAGTAAATATTGCACGTGAGACGTAACTAGGGTTAGAGTAAATTCACGAGCTCGGGACTCTAGGAAATCACGGGATGTCAAAGGCAAAAGTTGCTATAAGTTATTTTGCACAGGAAGTTGGTGGTATCT
This sequence comes from Lygodium microphyllum, assembly GCF_053477565.2. Classification (NCBI taxonomy): domain Eukaryota; kingdom Viridiplantae; phylum Streptophyta; class Polypodiopsida; order Schizaeales; family Lygodiaceae; genus Lygodium; species Lygodium microphyllum. The sequence goes on along the minus strand of NC_141152.1, from coordinate 123,825,484 downwards.
AGTGCTAGTTGTTGGCCTAGATCATTCATTTGGCCATAAGTGTCAGTTGGTGACGCTAGAGAAGTGGCGCTTAATGGTACCTAATGCCAATTTGATGGTCAAAGATGACGCAGAGACACTTGGGAATGGAAGTTGGCTAGCCAATTTAATTATTGGCCAGTCAAATTATTTTTCAGGTCATTGACATAATTATTAGATTAATTTTCAGTATTGAAAGACTGAAAAATAATATTTAATCATGGTATAATGTTGGAAAAACCATTTGGGAAGATTGCTACTTGTAAAAAATGCTCATGTAAGATTGAAAAACGTCTTTAGAGGTTGGAGAGAGACATTGTTAGTATATTCAGTCTGCAAGAGAGAGAGAGAGAGAGAGAGAGAGAGAGAGAGAGAGAGAGGAGATGTTGCTGGTTTGATTTGTAGCCATTGGAGGACCAGGCAGGAGAAGACCAATCAACAGCAGATGACAACATCTACAAGCTGTTGAGATAGGGCAGCAATAGTAAATGATTGATTTTCTTTAGTTCTTTGCATCCACAAGCTGTTGAGATAGGGTAGCAGCAATAAATGCTAGATTTTCTTCAGTTCTTTGCGAAGAAAGTCTAAATTTTCTCTCTCCTTAGCATTCTCTCTCATCTCCCAGCCTTTCTACAACCTTACTTCGAAAATTACAGCATTGAGATCACCAAAGGTCGAGAAATTTCAGTTTTCTCTGCTGTAAACCCTAATCTGCAGCAAAAAATAGGGTTTAGCAACAGCCTCGAGAAGCGTGCCAAAAATTGGAAGCTCTAGGACTTGAATTCAACAGGGTTGATGCTATCTTTAGTCAAATTCAAGTGAAGGGACTAGCAAATCGATGAATTTGGGGCATTTTTCATCTCCATTAAAGTGGGTGAAGGCCACTTGATTGCTCAAATGACAGGGCAAATCAGATTAAAGACTTGTTGGTCATTTTGGGCAGCAAGGGGAGTTATAATACCGAAAGGGATTTGGAGAATCCCATTGTACATCAACTTTTTATTCAATTAAGTTAAATAAAGACTGAAAGGGGTGCTAATTTTGGGCCAATAGGGTGTCCATTGTCCAAGATTGTAAGTTAATTTATATTTCTCAATTTTGTAATAAATGTTAATGTTGTAACTAAGTTGTAATTAGGGAACCACCACCCATCCACGGAAGGAAGGTTGGTTTCAAATACCTTCTTTGGCATGATCGGCGGCACTTCTTTTGTCATAAGATGATTCAAAGTCCGTGATCCATGAGATTTTAGATTTCGTCTCGCTTGCAGAGGGGGCTTTAGAGGGGGATGTACTCTCTTTGCGCCACTTCTTCTTCGTCTTTAGAGGGGGCCTTTGCATCTCCACCCTCAGAGGGGGCACCTACTCATCATGAATTTTCTTCCCTTCCTTCACTCTTTGGGGATGAACGTCTTCGTACAGTCATTTCTCCTATTGATACCTAGGATCTTTAGGTACCGCCTAGATTGGGGCCTTAGATGTTCAACCATGACTTGACAAGGCCTTCGAATTCCTTTCAGCATGGAGCGTATTTGCGTTTGCTGCTTGGGAACATTCTGTACATGTGGCGTCATATCCATCCCCTGGTGTTAGCATCTAGGTTGCTCTCCCTACGTTTGATACTTGATACACTTTGGGATTTGCATTTGCTGTCCAAGCCATCTCCGTGGTGTTTGAGGACTGTGCTTCACTCCCTCGACAATTGGTGATCCTTCCTCATCTCCAATGGCATTTGAGGACTGCAGTTTGTTCCCTCCACAATTGTCCTTTACCTTCCAATGATTGCTTTGATAGCCCATTGCTCAAAGGATTGCGTTTTTCTCCCTTCACTGAGTAGATTCCCACAGGTGCTGCCTCCTGAGTCAAACAAGATAGTGTAGTCATCTTTTGAGCTTCGGCTTCACTATATCAACTTTTCTTCTCACAGCATGATTCAGTGCATCATGATCACGATCTTGTGTTTTTGAGTTTCTCTTCTCTCTCAGTGTTTGCCGTACACACATTGTGTTTCTCTCTACAAATCCTACAGTCTTTTTGCACCATCGCATATCTTGACAGCCATTCTATTTGTAGATGGATGGGTCCTCTCAAATTAGGGTTTGGCTTATGGGAAAATACACACTCTAGAGTCGTGTTCCTTTTTTAAAGAAGTCTGGTAATTTGAGTTTTGGGGCTGTAAATTAAGATCCAATCAGTTTATAATGCATTTTAAGCTCCACAAATCATCCATTGCATTTAACAAGTGTGTGGTTATTTGAGACTTCATGATGTGGAAATTTATTTTCAGAAATATTTTGTAGGTTTCATGTGGTAGTGGAGACAAATCTTTACTGCTACTCGCTGAAGCTTTACTTAAAAAGCGGCTAGACACAAATGGATTTGAAGAGCTGGAAGGTACATCCACATTGGAATAAGCGAGCCTGTACTATTGAATAAAAACATGTCCATGGAACCAAGTTTCTGCTTGTCAAATTGCATGTCATCCTTTATTATATCTGGTCTGTTTGTGCATTATGTTTTACATATATATCTAGTTTAGCTTTATGAGTTTGGTGTGAATGGGAAATCAATCCATATTCTTTCTGTATATACCGCATGGTTACATTCTAGGTCCTGGAATGGTATGGGCAAAAGCTAGTTCAAACCCCTAATTATCGGCCCTTTTTTTGGTGGCTTTACTTAAAACAGAATGTCTTTGATCTCTGGATATTCTTGCTTAGAGCAGAACATAAGGATGTGTTATTCTTTTTGTAATAAGAAAACCAATCTTGATGCTACTGCTTGCCAGTTCTGTTTTGATTCCAAAATAAATTGGTTACTCCTTCTGTCTTGTGCAACTTCAGGGGATTTGAATGCTTTAATATCCTGCCTCTCACCATTCTGCATGTTATTTTTTTGATTCATAATGTAGCCTATTGCATCAAATTTGAGTGGTATGGTACTTTTAATGTTGGACCGAGTGCATAAAGTTTCTAAGGTCCTGTCTCCCATTTCTCTTTCTACTGAGCAAGGGCTGTGAAAAGTATTCATGTTTTAATTAAAGGTGTCGCGATGTGATGATGTACTGCAAGTGATTGGTCTTCTCACATCCCGAATGTGTAAATCCAATGGTGTTTTAAAAGCTGCATTTTTGTTTTGGTTAGCCTGTTTATACTCAAATCCATATTGAAGGCCACTTTCCACAGAATTCTTGCAACCTTGAGTTATTTGTAAGTGGCTTTGAGGTTTCAGTAAGTGGAAGATAAAAGTTCTATTTCAACTTGATTGTGCTTAAACACATTTGGACATTTCATGCATATTTCTTTTGTATTATGAAGTTGCAAGAGGGATTTCCTGCCTTGGAAGCAAGGATTTATATCTGAAATGGTCGTATGGGGCAGCCCTTCTTGTCTATCTGTTCTTGCTGCAAAGCAATCAAAAGTTTGAAGGTGCACTTGATGTGCTCTCCAGCAAATCTGGTGGACTTTTCAGTATATTGACGGATAAACGTAAATTGGAGGTGAGTTCGTTGCATAGAAATTTGAGGTTCTGAAGCATTGCTTGATTTCCTTCAAGTAGAAACTTTGTTTCTAAGTTTATGGTGGGCAATTTTGGCTCTGTAAATTTGTCCATAAGCTGCCAGGGTAAGCTGCTACTTCAGTCACACCAATATGCACGAGCAGCAGAGGTTTTTCAGGAGGTCTTGAAAGAAAGGTGAGACATTGATCTCCTAAAAAATCCACTTGAATGATTAAAATGTTGCTAATCTTACTTTTTATCATGCTCTTGCTCTTGGCCATGGAAATGTTTGGCAAATCTGAAGAATTATAAGCTTAAAAACATTTTGCTTTCCCAAGGCCTTAAGTAATGTCATGCCTTTCGAGAGGAGACATTTGCCTAGCCTTCTAGCCTTTTGACCTAGGTGCTGTACTTCCTGATGTATGAAATGAAGAATGCTTAAACTGTTTAATAATGCCGTCCAGATCTAGGGCAATGTAATGTTTCAGCCCGAGGCAGCCACAAAACATACGTCCAGACTCCTATGCATATGTGTCACTTTGCCTATGTTGACAACTATGGCACTAGAAATACATTTGTTGAACATGAAGCATTTTTAAAAGTGCTTGGTATATATTAGAGTAGCAATTCAGCATGAGAGAAAAATTAATAACTCTTGCCTAGGTGGACTTGCCAGCTGCGCTGCACTGCTCTGTAGAGAATTCACATTATCTGTCTGTACCAAGCCACCATATACTCCTGCCCCCAAAGCCTGCTCCCCCCTTTAGACAAAGCATGTGCACATTGCACGCAAACACACAGATTAATCTTTGTTTGATGAAGCAAGAAACACACAACCAACATGTTTATATGACAAACAATGTATGAGTTCAACACTAGCTAAAAGATCGTGGGAATGTGTAAATGAAATAGGTACAATGCTAGCTCCCAACCTGCAATTGTTTTAGTGTTGATGGTTCTGTGAATAAAGATGAAAGCCATATCAATCTGTATGTTATTGTCACAGTTCAGATGATTGGGCAGTGTTGTTACTTTTTCTGGATGCTATCCTGGAGGTTCCAGAGTTTGCTTTCCTTACAAGCAGCACAGAAGGATCTGTTGGAATGGTGTCCTTGCCAAAAGAAGAGGTACGCCCAGAGGTGGCTTGTACATGTCTACTGCCAGCTGAATTGAACAGTATATCATCTACTGCTGGCTGGATTGAATAATACATATTTGTTTACTTGCCCATATTTTCGAAGTTTGTCATCGCTGTAATATGTTTTGTTCTTTTCTTATATTATGTTTATTGCCATTTGCATACTAGGTTGAGCAAAGGTTACTAAAGGCCAGTGAATTAATGCAAGAATTACAAAGCCAGAATCACTCAGAGTTGAGGAGAGGCCCTTTTCTTGGAACTGTTGAAATAGAAAGGAGACGGTTTCTTCTTCAACTTGGTGAGGAGAGTGATATTGGACATGAACCGATCAGATTGAGACATTCTATTCTGCAATACTTCAAAAGGTGTGTTATGTGCAGGCATAATCTGCACCAGTGTTAGAGCTTCAAGTAATCTTGTTGTTAAGTAGGCACAGGCTATGTTGTGGATTTTAGGTTTGTACCAAACTAAAAGTTTTTTCGAGTGACATATGAAGCAGAAAGCTTTCCTTTGTCTTCATATCATAAAGCCCAAGACTGAAGCATTCCTTGTGTATATTTGACTAATTGTTTGGTCAAAAAGATTTCTTGATTGATTGGCAATTCTGAAGTGAAGTAAAACAAGGAGCTTCCTTACAGATGTCCATAAACATTACAGATTTGGACATATGGTCAGCTTTGCCTCTGATATTCAAGAGTATCTAGAGCTCATTCAGAAGTATGGTTGTGGAAATTTGGTTGAACTTCTATATGATGGTTTCAACGAAGTCAGAACCGAGGCTCCTCTGAGGACATTGAGGCAAAGAATTAGCTTATACCAAGTAGAATTGCAGCTTGGAGTACGAGCAAAAGCTTCTGACAATGGTGTGTACAATTTGATGGCTTTTTCATTCTTTGTACGTTCCATTAATGCGCTGTTAAATGAAATGGCAGCCTTAAGCATTTAAATATTTGGAAGGATTATGAACAGTTTCAGATCTGTTAAAGATTGAAGTTTTACAGTAAACATGAATGTGATCAACTCAATAAGTTTTACAGTAAATGTGAATGTGATCTATTGTAGCTTTGCTTACACGTGTGATTGAAAGTGTGCATCCGTAGGGCTGTTATATACTAAAATGGTTTTGGCAAATCTTTTAACTGTGTCAACTCTCTTAACCATTGTACAAGGTGAATGCAATGCAAGGTGAATATACACTGACTGAATGATTTACAAATGTGACATTGATGCTAAGTCGAGGTGGAATCCGGTAGTGGTTGACAATAAAACTTTCATATATAATATGGCTTCTTTCAAAATAATTGTTTTTGGTTGCATGTGTTCATGATGCATGCCACATGTCAACATCACTATGGGTAGATGTACACAACACCTGCAAGCTGTGAATCCCTTTTGTCATGACATGTCATTAACTCTCTTAACATCATCAATCATCAATTTACATTTATATCTGGCAATTCCCTTATTTGTGCACATATGGGTGCAAGCAAGTGGACATGCTGACATGAAAACTCCCAACTTAAAGAAACAGAAAGAGCCAATAATTATGTCTATTTGCGGATGCATAAATTGTTATTCATTTGTTTGTGTATGAATGCCACATGCATGTATGTGCACACCTACATTTACACACACCAGCATAATCCAATTTCTGTTGGTGTATGTCCCGTTTGCATACTTTGTTCTAATATGTGCTTTAGGGATCTCATAGTTTGTTATATTATGTGCTTTTATACAGGGTGACTCCCTGGTGTGTCATACTTACGTTATCTATATAGAGTATCCACTTTGTCGTTTACTTGTTTAAATGTTGTATTTGCAATTGTTACATTGCATTATTGAGTTACTTTCCTTGCCCTCATTCTTTTGTATCTTCTTGTGTACTAGACTGTGCACTCGTTTTTGTGATGTTGCCAGAACATACACTCTCTTTCTAACACATTCCAACACGGTATGAGAGCAGCTACTGGAGTTCATGTTGTGAAGGCTCCTTGTCTTCACCAGCAATGCTTGTCTGTGTTTTGGATAGGCAAGGTGGCATGCTGACTTCAAGGCGTTTGCCAGCTGGTTGCAATACTTTGTGTCGTCTTTTCCAACTTTGTCAGCTTGGTCCTGGGCTGCCAATCAAAGCATCTACTTAAGATGCATTGACCTCTGAAAAGACCTTGATAGATAGCTAGATTGACCTTTCAGTCTCTGCTACTTTGATACATGGCTTGCCATTTTTCTTGGTTTTTTATTGCTTGGTGAAGAGGTCTTAGGATCATTGACCAGGGTTGGGTCCTATGAACCTAGGTGCCTGCTTGGCTTTAGGTACTATGAAATGGAAAGCATACTCTTTGTCATCCTTTTCACACAGAGTGACTAATTTTGTCTTTGTATCTGCATAATGTTTCTTGTTAACTAAATTGTTTCCATTGTCACAGATGGGTGGGGAACACGTTATAATGGGGCATGATAAATTACATGTATCTAGTCATCCTTTTATATGCTCTAGTGGTTTGGTGAAACCCCTTGCAGCCTGTAAGTTGGGGATGGACAGGAAAACTTTGTAGAGAAAATCCCTCATTATCATATTGTTTCAAATAAATATCAAGACATTGTGTTGTAGGTTTTTGTAGATTAGCTATCTCGGTTTCATTCATGGTTTAGCCTGGTTTATTGAACAGATCTGGCAGTCTGTGCAGTGGATGTTGTGAGGCTATACATAGATTGCTTGAGTTTATCCAAAGATTTAGACCCTCAAGAAAATGTGCACGGGGAAGAGCTGATTACAATTGCAACGACATTTTTGATGGAGGTGAGTCAAGTGCAAGACATGTTACTAGTGCTTATGTTTCATTTTCGAGTAGAAAATGGCTAGTGTAGTTAGAAACTTTCTTGATCTTTTGTTAGTTGTTACGTGGTTGGCTGATTATTGCTCACTTAAATAGCCATCCAGTTCTCCTTGGGTCAACTTAGCAATAGCAAATCAGAAAAGGCAATGTTTGTCAATATATCACACCCAGATTTTCAATATCTTCTTTTTCAGGAGTAACAAGAATGAATTTGGTGATTGACCTGTAGTGCAAAGTCACATGGTTTATGCGCTCATGATGTGATTTGCCTTTTTAACTTGCATATTTATCTTGGTTGCAATTGCAGCACAAAAGACACAGACACAGGCTAGCTAGAATTAGGGGAGAAGAGAATGACTATTAACTCCTTTATTGGATGTGCCATTGGAATCTTTTCCTGTCAGTATCAGCATTATTTGAATCCAAGTTAAGATGTATGTTCAAATGTTGCTGAATGGCTCCCTCTCAGCGGGTAGGTAATGACAATATGTCAAGTGCCCAAGTTTTAAGGCTCTCACTATGAAGAGGAGCCTTGGTTGATACATGACACTTTGAAGGCAACTGGATAATAAGGAGACATCTTGTCTAGGCCCTTATGCTAACATTTCAGGATAGACTTTGTTGATGTGCAAGTACTCATGGTATTTGTTTTAGGACCTGCTCATCTCATGTGCTTGCATGAATTGTGAGTCATGATGGAATATGGTTCACAACTTGGTAGGCTGGTAAGCATGTAACATCTTCGGTTGGCTTGCTTGCATGTTTTTGAGTGTGTATCTAGAAGCTTAATAGTTTGCTACTGATAAATCTTGTCTTGCTGTCTCCATAGTTATAAGTGGAAATTCTTAATACTGAAGTGCAATACTGTGATTTCTATTTCCAATGGATATGATTAGCACACAAGATTAAATATATCTTGAAAACTTTTCTATCATCATTTGGTCCACTGTCTTGATTTGCCCTTCCTTTGAATACTGGTTAATGTTTGTCTTGAAACAACTATTTGAACAGTACACCTAAGCCAGAGTCATTAGTAGAAATTTTGTTGGCAAGTCCATTTGCCAGTGCTGCTGTTATTCACTGTTTTCAGGTCTCATATGTTTGGCTGCTTTGGGGCCTGTTGCATGTTGGGCGATGTGTTCCTCCGTTGGGTTTCCTGATCTACTGAAAAATGTGTTTTTCCCTACTGCACCATCTTGTACCCTGCGTTTTTGCTTCTCAGCCCTTCCACACCAGGCAACCTGTTTGGCACAGGGCGACATCACATCTGATGCAGACAGCCTGATTTCTGTCCTTGGAACAGGCTGCACCTTGCGTTTTGTGCTGCTGCACTCTTGTTGAAGGTTGGAATTGCTATGCTAAGGTTGGACTACCTGTTGCCTGCTGTCCTTGACCTTCCAGGATCTTGCATTTGCTGGTTGACTACTCTAGATTGTGGTAAACTTTGCATTTTGGATGATCTGATTATTCTCACACCTGCATTTTTTGCACTCACTTCACCACTGCCCCAAGCTGTTTACCTTTCTACTACTTGTGTGTGTGAACTGTGTTACTGAACTGTTGAACCTTTTGATTGCTCATACTAGTTCACCAGAAGAACCCTAGGTATTTCATACTCCCTCTAGTCTCCATCGTCGTCTTCCATATCACTGATTTCATTATGACTTTTGTACATGAAGAAACATCGAAAAGAATTAACAATGAAAGAGAGCACAAGAACTCAAACAATGAATGAATGGATATTGGAATCCATAACATGTGTTCTTATACAGCGAGTGGAGAAAGAGTGGAGTATGTAGGCTCCAAAGGGACACCTGAGACAAATCAGCTGGCCCTAATTGGGGTGCCCAACTACCCATAAAGGCACCCAATAACACCCATGAAATGTACAGTGCTATCACTCTCTCCCAAGTCATGGGTGGTCAACAAAATAAAATATACAAGATAAGAAGCAACAAGCCCCTACAAACTGAAACCGGTCTATGACTCACATAAAGTGGTAGTTCCTTCAATTAACACCCGGTCTTTTCACACACACACAAACAGAGACCTCACTCCCTCGCTCAACACCAGATTGGCCCTGAAGACCAGCGACCCTCTTGGTATTTCTTTATCAATTAAGAAATGGAAAGTTACAAAAATGAAATGTTCCAAAATACATAACATGTGAACAGTTGGTTTTCAGCATGACCAGATCAACATCCTTTTAGAAAAAGCATTTTCTGTAACCGTAACTCAAAAATTTATGTGTAGAATTGCAGTCTGCAGATCTCTGAATTCATTGTCCTTACTGTCCAGCATGTCCAGAATAACATCACTTTTAGGAAAGCATTTTTTGTGACCAAAACTCAATGATTCGTGTGCAGAATTACAGTCTGCAGATCTCTGAATTCATTGTTCTTACTGTCCAGCATGTCCAGAACAACATCCCTTTTAGGAAAGATATCTGAATTCACTGTTCTTAATGCTGTCCAGCATGTCTAGAACAATATCCCTTTTAGGAAATCTTTTTTTGTGACCAAAACTCAATGATTCGTGTGCAGAATTACAATTTGCAGATCTCTGAAATCACTGTTCTTATTGTCATGTCCAGAACAACATCCCTTTTAGGAAAGCATCATTCCAGCATTAAAATAGTCCTACAAACAACACTAAATTAGAGCCAAGAAAACCCTTTGGTGGAACCAGCCCATCATGCAGAGCATTTCCTCTGAGAATAGAGAGAGAGTTGACCAAAGGGAGCAAGCTCTACCTCTGCACATGAGTCAGAGTCGAAGAAATACTCTCCAAAGCTGATATTGTTGGAGCCATCTGCTCTCAGCTCCTCAAAACTTCATTCTCACATCTGCCCCTTATGTCTATTACGTTTTTTTTAATGCTCTCTCTCTCTCTCTCTCTCTTTTGGGAATTTGTGCCACATGGCACACATGTAACAATTTTCCTGTTTAAACTTTCCGGTCTAAAATTCTCCATGTTCGGTGCAAAATTTTACCTCGGCATAGACCAAAGAATCAATCCTCATGCAAAAACGAAGATAATGACACAAATAGATTCTAGGTCCAAAATAGTAACTCCCTAAATTTTAGGGATGGTGACCCTTGGGTTCCTCAAGTTGTTCTGAGCAATTCTTATCATTCTGAGCAACTTTTTTCTTTGCAACCACATCAAAAAGTATAATGTGACTCAATTATAGAGACTTTTATTCCGTGGGCATTCTTACATGTGCATCTTGTGTCTTGGCCAAAGGCTCATTGTCCTGCATCGTCTCCGGTGGCTAAGCACATAGTCCCAAACCACTGGCATTCCATTCTTCAGTGTCCATTCAATATGGAACCGGTTCTAAGGCTCAGACTAACCATTAGTCCAATTTGTCTCAATGCCTACCTCTTCAGGCCATGCAAAGATCTCGGCTTAATCCAAGAGACCTCTGGGGGTAATAAGCAACAACAACTAAAGAAAAGAAAAATAAAATATTTATATAAGTAAATAAGGAAAGCAACAGTAAAAAGTATCACTATCTGGTGACATACCCTCCCTCTTGAAAGAAGTAAGCGACCTCGATTGCATGCCACACATGCTAATGGATGATATAGGATGATAATAAGATTCTCCATGTTATTAGTGCCATTGCATATATCACTTGCTAACAGATGACACGAGGCAATGGTAGGAGTTTTCCCACTATCATTTGTATCATTGCAAGTTTAAGTCTCATCTAGGTGGAGGATTACATCTTATATCCAACTATGATTACTAGGAGCCTTTCTAATATACATGTTTCCGGATGCAATATAGGGCGATAGCTCGTATCCCCAAACTATTAGTGTCACAACATGTATATTCATTCAACTGAAGTGTAACAAATACAATTTCAAAGCATTGAGATTTCATTCAATGATATACATGTTAATGCTAAGTGTAAACCATACATTGTGCATTGTTCAATGAGATGCACTATTGAATTGTATAATAGAAAATGTACATTGCTTCAAAAAGCATTCTAAGTCACTGTAGATTCTAGTAAGAAAGCTTCTCGGTAAAGTTGCAATAATTGAGGCAAATGTGCCAATTCAGCCTCTTCCATCCATCTGGCATCCATTGGTGAATAGTTCTTGGACTTCACAAATTTTTTTCTTATAACTCTACCTTTCACTTTCCTATCCTTATGTGCCAAGATCTGCTCAGGAACTAGAATCTCATCTAATTCCTCTACTTTAGGCTGTTCCTCTTGAACCATAGCTTTTGGCACTTCACCAACAAAAGGCCTCCATAGGTTCACATGGAACGCATTATGAATTTTTCAATTCTCTGGCAATTTCAGCATATATGCCATGTCATTAATCTTCTCTGAGACTTGAAAAGGGCCATAGTAACGCATACTCAGCTTTGGAAACAAACGTTCCTTGCCCAACGTGCCTTTTCAAAATGCAATAAGACCCAATCATCCTTTTTGAACAAGAGTCCCCGATGATGACTATCAGCAGCTCTTTTCTATTTAGCTTGTGACTTTTCTAATGCATACTTGACCTTTTTATATGCTTATTCCCAATCTTTTACATAATGATTTGCTTTAAAAAAGTTATGTTTTTTTCGCAAAATGGGAGGCAGTTTTTTTCCACCTTCCACAATCTCAAAAGGTGCTTTGCCAGTAGATGAGTGCACTGTATGATTGTATGCATACTCAACCAATGGCAAGTAGTATTCCCAAGAAGTCTTATGGTCTGAAACATCACTTCAGTAGGTCTAAAACAATCAAATTTGCTTCTTCAGACTATCCATTAGTTTGTGGATGGAAAGAAGATGAAAATTTCAGCATAGTGCCCATGTTTTCAAACAATGCTTTCCAAAACAAGCTAGTCATTCTTGGGTCTCTATCACTGACAATTGACCATGGTATTTCATGGTACTTGAAGATATTATGCATAAATATCTTTACCATGTGTTCTAACTTAATCTTTTTCCTTACAGGAATGAAATGTGCCTATTTACTGAATTTACAAATGATAGTCCAGACTTCGTCATTCCCTGAAGGAGTTCTTGGAAGATGAAAAATGAAATCCATGGCAATACTTTCGCATGGACTTTTTGGAATAGGCAGCGGTTGCAATAACCCTGGCGCCTTCTGTCTATCAAATTTGACCCTTTGGCATACAAGGCAAGATCTGACATATGCATCAACATTAGATATCAAGGCTGGCCAATAGAATAAAGTCTCTATCACTTTGACTGTAGCATCAATACCATGATGTCCTGTATACGGTGGAGCATGAATTTCTAATAAAACTTTTGGCCTTAGCTGTTTTGTAACGCATAGTCTTCCATGCATCGTGATAAAGCCTTCTTTGAACACATAATGGCCATCATGTTGGCCATTGATCAACTGTTCATAGATTTCAGAGAAATCTTCGTCATTAGCATACTGCTCTTTCAACATACTGCTCTTTCATATTATCCAATTCATGTTGGCCATTGATCAACTGTTCATAGATTTCAGAGAAATCTTCGTCATCAGCATACTGCTCTTTCATATTATCCAATTCATGGTGATAAGAAATTGAAACAGCTAACATCTGTGGTTTGTGAGATAAAGCATCTGCAACTACATTCTTTTTGCCTTCCACATGCACTATTTAATAATGAAACATAGTTAGGAAATTTGCCCAATGCATGTGTTTCTCTGATAATTTAGCTTGTGTGAGAAAGTATCTAAGTGTTTGATGATCCGTTTGCACTACAAAATCAATACTAACCAAATAGTGCTTCCAACTAGAAAGTGCATGGATCACAACTAATAACTCTTTCTCATAAATTTGGTAAGTCCTTTCAACGACAGAGAGTACTCTACTCTCATATGCCACAACTCGGCCATTCTACATTAATACAACACCAGTGCTGTTTCCACATGCATCACACTGCACTATGAATGGCTTAGACGGATTTGACAAAGTAAGTACTGGATCAGTAATCATTTTTCCCTTCAAACATCTAAATGTTGAATTCTCTTTGTTAGTCCATTGCCATTTGACATCCTTCTTTTCAAGCGCATGTAAAGGAGAAGGAATCTCTGCAAAGTGTCTTACAAATCTTCTATAGTAAGAGCATAGACCAAGGAAACTGCGGACATCATGAACGGTTTTCAAGTCTGGCAGGATCCATCTTCACACCATCTTTAGAAACTATGTACCCAAGGAAGTGAATCTCTTCCAAAAAGAATTCACTCTTCTTGCCATTAATGAGTAGTTTGTTAAGCTCATTAAAGACTGTAACTAAGTGTTTTCTATGCTCCTCTTCATTCTTTGAAAAGATAATCATATCATCAAAGAATGTGCTAACGAAACTTCGATAAGGGCGGAAAATTCTATCCATCATCCTGTTAAACGTAGCACGAGCATTGGTCAATCCAAACGGCATGACTAGAAATTCATAGAGACCAAATGTCGTTCTAAAAGCAGTCTTATGGATATCCTCTGGCCTGATTCTGATTTGATGGTACCCACTTTTCAAATCTATCCTGCTAAACATTCTTGCTCCCCGTAATTGATCAAGAATGTCATCTATCCTCGGAATCGGAAAACTATTCTTGATCGTATTCTTGTTCAAGGCTCTTTAGTCAATACACATTCGCTAAGAGCCGTCCTTTTTCTGAACTAGCAACACAGGTGAACACAACGGAGAACTACTGGGATGAATTAGCCCCTTCTCTAAAAGCTCATTAACCTGTGTCATAATCTCTTTCTGCTGCGCTGCACTAACCCTGTATGGTGGCCTATTAGGTGGACTAGTCCCTGGAGATATATGGTATGATCTTCAGGCCTTTGAGGAGGTAACTCTCTTGGTAACGAATTTGAGAAACAGTCAGTGAATTTATCTAAGAAAGCCCTTCTACTTTCATCTAGTACAGACACATTACTGTAAACTTTATTAACTTGCTTTGTAAAAACCAAATAAGCAGAAATATGATTTTTCATTACAGAAGTAACTGCTGCAGAAGCAGAAACAATTGGGACAAACTCTCCTTTAAGCTTCACATCTAACACATGAGTCTTGCCCTTATGTATAAGAGTAATCGTTCTATTGTAAGTATCCAAGATAGCATGCTTCCAATGGCACAATGAAATATCCAACAGAACATCACAGCCCTCTAAAGGCTCAATATGGAACTCCTCTGTGCCCACATAGCTATGAATGTGCATACGGAGTTTGCCAAGAATGGGGGTGACAAGTTTAGCATGTCCGGGGCATGCCAAATCAGCCTGTTGAATTGGTCCCATTTCCTCGGGATGTATACCTAGCTTAGTTGCCAATGCGGGTGAGATAAAGTTTGCACGAGCTCCAAGATCAAAGAAAATAAGCACTGTGGAATCTCTGATCTTTCCCTAAGCTCTACACAATTCTGTAGCATCATCAGCTAATTGATCTCCCACCATATCAAGCACTAAGCCAATGTTGGGCTTCTTTTTACTTGGCACATGTTTATCCTCTGCATCTTTAGAAGATTGCTGTGGGCACTTAGAAGCAATATGGCCTTTTTGTTCACATATAAAGCATTTCCGAGCCATCATTAAAGCCTTTCTTTCTCAAATGATTTGCCAAAAATTGGCCTCTTCTGTCTTTTACCCTGTTTAAAAGAAGTTTGAGGTTGTTGCTGAATCTTTTCTTCCAAAAAGACTTCTTTGTAAAGTTGGTCTTTTCTAGAAATTGCTTCTTCTTCTTGCTAGGATATTACTTAAATTGAGAATCCTTCTTTTCAGTGCCTTTAAAGCTATTAGCTTTTCCTTTCAACAATGCATTTGCCACATCAACATTTTCAATTAACCGTACCATATTTGTAACCTTGGTCTTGGTACAATAATCCCTGATGGCTTCGGGCAAACCACAACAATACTTTTCAATTTGTTCTGACAGGGGCACTGTCCTGTAAGAACTCACGGGCAAAAGTGCTTCCCAAAATTTCTTATTGTACTCTTCTAAATCCACACAATTTGTTGCGTCCAATTTATGCCATGCAGTCATGACATCTACTTCAAACATGTTAGTTAACCATGAGGCTGCAAACAACTGTTTAAAATGGACCCAAGTGGCAGGTGCATATAATTGCATCAACAATATGTTCCACCACTGGAAAGCATTATCTTTCAAAAAAGTTGCAGCCTTCCACACCTTATAAGTCTCAGTAAAATCTCCTTCAGTGTAAGCTGTATCAAACTGTTGTATAAATGTCAAAACTTTCAGCTTATCTTGTATACCACTGAAGGTTTCAAACTTTAATGCTTGACCATCCTCTTTATAGTCTTTAGACTTTGCACTTTTTGGTGTCACGTTGTCATAGATAGGTGGCTGTAAAAAGGGAGTCCCTTAGGCGCATTATCGGCATTTATTTCACCTGTCTTAGTTGCCATATGTCCACTAGGCTGAAAAAAACCAGGCACTGCATTTTGTACTCTAGGCATCATATAAGGACTCTGTAAAGTCTATTAACCGAGCTGTAGACCAATATTAGCATAATGTGGATTCATTGCCTCAATAGGCATCATTCCTGGTGGCCCTCTAGGCGAGTATCCCTGATAACCCGTGGGTAATGCAGCCATTGCTTAAAAAACTGACCCACCACCAAAGTAACTAGGATAAGTAGCAAACTGAGGAGAAATAGTCTGCTATGCCACTTGTGCATAGCTTCCTTGACCTTTCACTCCCTGATCCTGTGCTTGTGCTTCTTGTTGCACTGGACCTGTCTCCATGTTTGGTGTCTTTTCCACATGCTCACGCACATTAGAGGTTTGCCTTTTTGAGCACTCCATGGTATGATGTGATGACTCAGCTTGAGAATCCTCATTATGTGACTTCAATTTTTTTTGCATTCAAGGATTCTTTACAAGTTGTTGGAAAGAGCCAACCATACTGAGGAGTTGTGCCATAAACAAGTCCTCCTGTTCTTGCTCCTCATTTTGTGGTTCAACGTCGGTTCTAGATGGTGCTGACACTTGTGCACCAATACTCTCTCTTTGGTGTCTATAAGTAGAATAAGAACTCTCTTCTTCATGAGGGAGTTTTCCTTTGCCTTTGTCCATGTCTGCCATCTCTCTAGTCGTGTAATCTTTGTAAAATCTGTGTGTATGGCCTTCTCACCTAAAACTGTCCGAGCTTAAATTCTTACAAAAAAGAATTCAAAACCCGGGGATGGAACCTTGAAACCGGTCTATGACTCACATAAAGTGGTAGTTCCTTCTATTAAGACTTGGTCTTTTCACAAACAGAGACCTCACTCCCTCTCTCAACACCAGATTGGCCTCGAAGACCGGCACCCGTCTCGGTATTTCTTTATCAATTAAAAGATGGAAAGTTACAAAAATGAAATGCTCCAAAATACATAACTTGTGAACAGTTGGTTTTCATCTTTTTTGAGTAAATCCCAACTGCATAAGAATAGTTCAACATGACCAGATCAACATCCCTTTTAGCAAAAGCATTTTTTGTAACCATAACTCAATGATTCATGTGTAGAATTGCAGTTTGCAGATCTTTGAATTCACTGTTCTTACTGTCCGACATGTCCAGAACAACATCACTTTTAAGACAGCATTTTCTGTGACAAAAACTCAATGATTCGTGTGCAAAATTACAGTTGGCAGATCTCTGAATTTACTGTTCTCATTGTCCAGCATGTCCAGAACAACATTCCTTTAAGAACAATCCAACATGTCCAGAACATCCCTTTTAGGAAAGCATTTTCTGTGACCAACACTCAATGATTCGTGTGCAGAAATACAGTTTGCAGATCTTTGAATTCACTGTTTTTACTGTCCAGCATGTCCAGAACAACATGCCTTTTAGGAAAGCATCATTCCAGCATTAAAACAGTCCCACAAATAGCACTAAATCAGAGTTGAAAAACCCTTCGATGGAATCAGCCCATCATGGAAAGCATTTCCTCTGAGAATAGAGAGAGAGAGTTGACCAGCGGGAGCAAGCTCTACCTTCGTACATGAGTCAGAGTCAAAGTACTCTCCATAGCTGATGTTTTTGCAGCCATGTGCCCTCAACTCCTCAAAACTTCATTCTCAGATTTGTCCCTTATGCCTATTACGTTTTTTTTTAAAATGCTCTCTCTCTCTCTCTTTTGGGAATTTGTGCCACATGGCATACATGTAACAATTTTCCCATTTAAACCTTCTGGACTAAAATTCTCCGTGTTTGGTGTAAAATTTTACCTTGGCACAGACCAGAGAATTAATCCTCGTGCAAAAACGAAGATAATGACGCGAACAGATTCTAGGGTCCAAAAATAGTAACTCCCTAAATTTTAGGGATGGTGACCCTTGGATTCCTCAAGTTGTTATAACTTTTTTCATTGCAACCACATCAAAAAGTATAATGTGGCTCAATTACGGTGACTTTTATTCCGTGAGTATTCTTACATGTGCATCTTTTGTCTTGGCTAGAGGCTCATTGTCCTGCACCGTCTCCGGTGGCTAAGCACACAGTCCCAAACTACTGGCATTCTATTCTTTGGTGCCCATTCAATATGGAACCGAGACAAACCATTAGTGCAATTTGTCCCAATGGCTGCCTCTTCAGGCCATGCAAAGATCTCACCTTAATCCAAGAGACCTCTAGGGGTAAAAAGCAACATCAACTAAAGAAAAGAAAAATAAAATATTTATATAAGTAAATAAGGAAAGCAACAATAAAAGGTATCACCACCTGGTGATACAAACCATCACGATGTCCCATACAAAAGTAATGATCTGCCATAAACTTGTACCATCAGAGTGCATACAGCAATGATAATTGATGCATCAAGAGTTGATGAGGCATACTAAAAACCACCTTCCCCACAGAAGACTTCAGGAGCACGAGAGATGTGGAGTGAATCCGCAAATCTCTCGATATGGTTGAAGTAAAAGACAAAGAACTTGTAGTTATGAATCAAAGATAGCCAGAACATAGTGTTGTTGTTGAAGCTGATTGTGAGGGGCCTCCTTTTAGGCTAAGAGCAGTGAAAGAAGTTACAACTGTAGAGATTGGAGACTGTTGTTCCTGATGATGGAGGACCTTGGCAGCCTAGCATTCATTGGATTTTTCAGTAGATCTGTGCTAGAGGATTTGGGAGGAGTTTTGAGGTTAGATGTGGTGCTGATATTATCTGGGCTTGGAGATTAGTATCTGTCAGAGTGCAGCGGTGCGGAAGCGTAGGACTGAGAGAGAGAGAACGCAGAGAGAAGAGAGAGAAAGAGACAGTGGAAGATGAAGATGTGCTGTATAAAGTGTGTTGTATACAAAGATATGTAGATATGTACACAGGCGCAGTGCGCTGGACTGCATATCTCCACCTTGACGATGCAACCTGCTGTTCACCTCGAAGTCCGCTGCACTCTGCACGATCTCCTGTTTGAAATCTGCGAACAGAGACGGAATCTGCGCGGGCCTCCAGCCTGTAATCTGCGAGCAGAAGAGTATGGGAGACTGGTGGAAATCCCGGCTATAAATAGCCAAGAACTGGGCGCCAAATAACTGCATGTCAGCTGCATTAAATGCAGCCGACTGTACTGTACCAGGTCGGACTGCCACGTGGCAGTCCGACTGTACAGCCTGGCTACAATCCGACTGGATTGCCTGGCTCTGATCGCTAACACCCCCTCTCAGAGCCTGGGCGATGCAGAAGCCTGACGGATCTGGCATGTCTCCGAAGTAGAGCGTGGGGAAGCGCCTTCGTAAACAAATCTGCAAGATTGTCCTCCGTCTTGCAGTACTCCATGGTGATGGTCTCATCCATAAGCTTTTCTCTGATGAAGTGGTACTGGATCTCTATGTGCTTTGTTCGGGCATGAAAAACAGGATTCCGTGCCAAGGCAATGCAACTCTCATTGTCGCATTGCAGCAAAGTAGGACGAGTCTGGGGGCAGCCAAGCTCCTCCAACAATCTCCGAAGCCACACAGCCTCACATGTGGTGGAAGACGCGGCCCGATACTCCGCCTCAGTAGACAAAAGGGCTACCGTGGGCTGCTTCTTACTACTCCATGAGATAATACCTGCACCCAAGGTAAAACAGTAACCTGTAGTAGATCGCCTGTGGTCCACATCACCGACCCAATCCGAGTCGCTCCAACCTGCAAGTACAAGATCTGAACCACCTGTGCCTGCTGGATAATAAATCCCTAAATCAGATGTCCCCCTCAAATACCGAAGTATCCTTTGGGCAGCCTGCCAATGCACCGTCTGAGGTTCAGTCATGAACCCCGCCAAGAGCCCAACAGCAAAACAAAGATCAACACGAGTGTTAAGGAGCCAAATCAACGATCCAATCAACTGACGATAGCGGGAAGCATCCGCCATCGGAGAAGCTGAATGTGAAGTGGCCTTCCAGTTTGGATCCATAGGAGTAGAAATGGTCCGACAATCCTCCATCGCAAAAGAAACCAAGAGCTCTTGTACGTATCTCTGTTGAGAGATGAAAATCCCCCTCTGAGATTGATAAATCTCATGGCCCAAGAAGAAATGGAGTAGACCCAAATCCGTCATCTCGAACGTCTAATGTAAAGCTGCCTTCGTCTCTTTGACCTTCTGTGCATGATCACTTGTGACAATCAAATCGTCAACATACAACACAAAAAGCACACAACCAGCCTCGGAAGTGTGTATATAAAGCTGCGGATCGGCCTTGGAACGCCGATATCCCAACTGTGACTGAAGGAACGAATCAATCTTCTCGTTCCATGCACGCGGAGCCTGCTTGAGGCCAAAGAAGGCCTTCTCTAACCTGTAGACTTTCCCATCTGAAGATCCAAAGCCAGGAGGTTACTCTACATAGATCTCCTTCTTCAAATGACCATTGAGGAAGGCCGACTTCACATCCAAATGGTAGACAGGCCATCTCCTATGGCCAACCAAGGCAAGAACAGCTCGAATAGTCGCCATACGAGCAGTGGGGGCAAAAGTATCATGACAATCAATCCCTGGGCGCTGTGCAAAACCTTTAGCAACAAGGTGAGCGTTGTGCTTGTCCAAAGAACCATCGCTAAGGTACTTGGTCTTGAAGACCCATTTGACGCCAATCACCTTCTTGTTCGGGGGGCGAGGCATGAGATACCAAGTGCCAATCCTCTCAATAGCCTCCAACTCGGCTTCCATAGCTTTCTTCCATGGTGCGGATTGTAAAGCCTCCTTCACGGAGGTGGGCTCTTGATCCTGCATAACACGGGTCATTAAACAATAGTTAGAGCAAATAAGCTCCGTAGAATGTGCCTGGTGTCTTCGTGACTGCTGCGGATCATCTTGCGGTCCCCACTCCTCAGGGACCGCCTCGATCCCTGAATCACGGAGTGTGTCACGGGCCCAATGAGAAGGAGGCCGGACCTCTCCTCGTCTCTCTCCATCAGCTGAAGACTCTGGGATATACATCGGTGGTAACTCCTCGGGGGTGACCGGTGGAAGAATAGACTCTGTATTAGAAACAGAATCCGAATCAAATGGCGCGGGCTCCAAAGGAACTGTCGCGGGAGCCCAACTCTCCCCTGGATCTCCAAGAATGGGATGCTCCTCACCCACTGCTATGGCCGGAACCTCCACAAACTGCACATCTCGACTGGTGTACACATCCCGCTTGACGGGATCATACAATCGATAACCTTGGGACTGAGAGCTGTAGCCAACAAACACCTGTCTTCGGGAAGCTGCTTCAAATTTATCACGATGAGCCTTGGGAATGTGAACATAGGCATCACACCCAAAAACCCTAAAATAAGAAACATCGGGCTTAGTCCCAAAGTAAGCCTCAAAAGGTGTCATCCCATCAACGACCGAAGTGGAGGATCAGTTAAGGATGTGGACTACTGTAGCCACAGCCTCGGCCCACAGAAACTGAGGTGTCTGTCGGTGCTCCATCATGGTGCGTGCCATCTCGATCACACTTCGGTTCTTCTGTTCAAGATTGCCATTTTCTTGAGGAATGTTGGTATTAGCAAACTCCTGGTGAATACCTTTATCTGCCCAAAAACGAGCAAACTCATTAGAAACAAATTCACCACCCTTGTCGGATCGCAAGGTCTTCAATCTCCGGCCTGATCGGTTCTCCTCAAAGAGAAGCCAATCCTTGAAGTGGGAGAAAGCTTCTGACTTCAATGCCAAGAAATAGGCCCATGTCATCCTGCTGTAGTCATCTACGATCAACATGAAGTAGGAGCTCCCTCTCAAGGACTCGTTCCTCATAGGGCCACAAAGATCTGTAGATACAAGCTCCATCGGTGAAGTAGACCGCCGCAAAGCTTTGTTGGGAATCGCATCCCTATGCTGTTTTCCACGGATGCAGGAGACACATGGCTGCTGGCTCACCACTATGTCCGGCAACCCTCAAACAAGCTGTCCACAGGATGCCCTCCGAAGATAATCATAGTTGAGGTGACCAAACCAAGCATGCCATAGCTCTGACTGTATCTGAGAGGTAAGAAGAAGAGTAGAGAGGGCGGTGGAAGACTTCAATTTGTAGATGCCGTTCTCCTCATAGTTGAGGTGACCAAACCGAGCATGCCATAGCTCTGACTGTATCTGAGAGGTAAGAAGAAGAGTAGAGAGGGCGGTGGAAGACTTCAATTTGTAGATGCCGTTCTCCTCATATCCAGATGAGAGAACCTTCCTTGACCCACGATCAAGGACTCGCACTGAATCACTGTCAAACTCCACCAAAAGTCCAAGGGAACAAATCTTATGAAGTGACCGTAGATGATACCCTAAACCTGGTACATGCAAGACCTCTGAGGTATGGGAACCACCAAGTCCATCTGGAATAAGCTTCATCTCATCCTGTCCTGCAATAGACACCGAAGAGCTATCTCCAATGAGAATCTGCCCACGCAAAGGTCGCAACTGGGCAATACCGTCTGATGAAGGAGTCATGTGCCGGGAGGCACCACTGTCAATGATCCACTCTCGAGCGTGGGGAGCTGTCATCGCAGCATCAGAAGCATTCGGTGTAGAGTCCTCAATGACAACTAGATGAAGAAACACAGTTGATGAGGGTGCAGCCACCGCTCCAGAATCTTTCGTGTCCTTGTTGGTGTCCTTCTTGTCTTTGTTAGGGCAATCCTTCTTCCAATGGCTAGTCTTTCCACAAATATGGCATGTGGATTCTTTGTCCTTCTTTGACTTGTTATCCCCCTTTTTCTTCTTTTGGTCCTTCCTCTTCTTCTGAGAGGCTTGACCTATCAATGCCTTCGAATTGGAAGCATTCTGTCCCTTCAGTTGTTCCTCTTGGTCCAAGACCATAGGAACCAACTCTTCCCACTGAAGAGTGGACTCTCGTCCTGAAGCAATAAGGGCGGAGTAGAAAGCACCGAATCGTGGCGGCAACTGGGACAAGAGTGTGATCGCCATGTCTTCGGAGGAAATTGGCTTCCCCGCATTCTGAACCTGCATCTGAAGCTGTCTAAGCTTGTTGATGTGCTTCCGCAACGAAGAAGACTTGTTCACGGACAAGGTCCTTATCTGTACCTCCAAAGAAACCCGCTTCATAAGGGTCATCCGGTTATACATCTGATCAAGCTCCAGGCATATCTCCTGAGCCACCGTCAAGTGCTCGATGTGAGCTATCACGGCTGTAGTGCAAGACAGAAAAAGAAAGGAATGCATCCGAGCATTCAGTTTGTCCCAGTGAGACTGGGCCTTGGCCAACCCCGCACGAGCATCGGAAGAGAGTTTGGACTCATCTCTCATCGAGGGCCGGTCGATCTCCTCTTGTACAAGCTCCGCCAAATCGTAGGACTCAAGGATGGCCAACATCATCACGCGCCAAATGCAGTAATTGTCGCCATCGAGCTTCTGATCTGCGGGAAGAGCTGGTAAGACAGGCACCTTCCGGTCCATGATCGTCTGGAACTCCAAGTCAATCTCTGTAGACATCGTCACCTGTAATGCCTTCACAAACGCAAAAGTAGCCCCCTCTGACTGTGAAAACGCAGCCTGTTAGGGCTATTCCGCGTCCCGAAACTTCTTCACCCGCCGAAGGCGATGAAAAAGCAAAACCTGCACTTGAAAGCTGAAAACTCAAACTTCCTCCTCGTCAAATAGCAGAAAACAGCAGCAAATCCACCACTTGGACTCTTTTCCCGCGCGTCCACGCCCACTTCAGCCTTGTTTCGAGGCGCAGCCCTCCTGCTTGCCCTCAAACGCTGTAAACGCAGCCTTGTGTCGCGATGGAAACTCTTCTTCAGGTTAGTTCTGCACTCAGTCAGCCCTTCTACACTGCTTTGATACCATGTCAGAGTGCAGCGGTGCGGAAGCGTAGGACTGAGAGAGAGAGAACGCAGAGAGAAGAGAGAGAAAGAGACAGTGGAAGATGAAGATCTGCTGTATAAAGTGTGCTGTATACAAAGATATGCAGATATGCACACGGGCGCAGTGCGTTGGACTGCGTGTCTCCACCTCGACGATGCAACCTGCTGTTCACCTCGAAGTCCGCTGCAGTCTGCACGATCTCCTGTCTGAAATCTGCGAACAGAGACAGAATCTGCGCGAGCCTCCAGCCTGTAATCTGCGAGCAGAAGAGTATGGGAGACTGCTGGAAATCCCGGCTATAAATAGCCGAGAACTGGGTGCCAAATAACTGCATGTGGGCTGCATTAAATGCAGCCAACTGTACTGTACCAGGTCGGGCTGCCAAGTGGCAGTCCGATTGTACAGCCTGGCTACAGTCCGACTGGACTGCCTGGCTTACCTAGCTATTCAGGATTAGAGTGAGGTCAGTGGTGCACAGTTAATTGCACAGAGTATGCTTGCCACCTTTGCTTGCTAACTTCTTGAGGAAATCAAATCTTACTCTTTCTGCTGTTATAAACATGCATGTCGTGGTAGTTGGGCGTTGGCTTGGATATGGAGAGATTCAATCACCTATGTTAGATCTTGGTAGCTAGAGAAGAGATAGAGACATTGTATATAGGAGTGTCGTAGGGCTTTGGAGATACAGAGGAGAGTCCTTAGGATTGTGCCTCATGGCACACCAAAGTCTATGGGAGCTCATAGCTAGCGTGATTGCTTGGTGTATTTGGACTGTTAGATACAACCGTGCTATGTATTTATTGGACTTATCCATTGTAAAGACCCTTTAGGAAGGGACTCATGTTCCAACAACACAGATATCATATGCTAGAAGCTCATGGGATCCAACGAATTTTGAGATCTTAAAGCATTGGCAACCTCATAGTTAGGTTAGGATTCAATAGCACGCACACACACAATGAGTAGGTGCTTTCAACGGAGGAGATCAAGCTCCATATTATTGCTTCTTAGGCGCACACATACAATGAGTAGGTGCTTTCAACGGAGGAGATCAAGCACCATATTATTGCTTCTTAGGCGAAGCAAACTACCGTAATTAAGATGACCAAACCGAGCATGCTATAACTTAGTATCATCAACAATGGTGGCATCAACCTATAATGCATCCTCTATGCTCTCTCTCATATAAATAAGCTGATAAAGGCCATTGGACAATGTACCAATGACAATGAGGATATCCCTTTCACTACTATCATAGACATTGCATCGATCCATGTGGAATTTAACCACAAAAGCAGTGCATGAAGTGGCTGAAACTGAAAGCAAATTTCTTTATACCATGCACATACAATGCCTTTTCAAGCATGATAGTTTTCCCATCTAGTGTAGTAATGGGAATCTATCCAATGCCTTGAATTGCATATGAAGAATTATTTGCATGTACAATGGATCCCCCTTTTGTGCATTTGCATATGATACAAACAAGTCATGAAAGGATGTTATGTGTGTGGAAGCTCTGCTGTCAAAATACCATGTGCCGCTATTTTCAGCCACTGATAGTGTCACAGGGACGCGAAATTTTGTGCACTCACAAGACCTCTCTTTGATTTCTGTAAACAGGCTAACACCAAACATAATTGTGCATAGACTGACTGGCCAATACATTTGCTTTGACATTGCTCTGCAGTGATAATTGCTGCTTGAAATATATATGCCATAAGGTTGATCTCGTTTCCTCTTAGTGACTTGGAGTGTTCACCAAAAAAGGTTTACTTAAACAGGTTAGGTGCTATTCCCCAGTTACAATTTTCTCTGGGGCAGGTCTGCATGTTTGAATTCCAGTGTCATGGTTCCTTATGTCGACACAACAGATGCTTAGATGATGCGAGATATTTTTGCACTAGTGAAAAAAGTTGACACTGACAAGTGTGTTACAGCTTTTTCTGCGGACCAAGCATCCTGGATATGTGATTGAAGCAATTTTACTGTTGGAAGTGGCCCTAACTGTTAGAAGGTATGCTAGTATCAGTTCCTGATGATTTCTATTATGGGCAGAATATCTGAAGAGTTGTTTGAACAAATGTGATTGGTTTGGCAGGCATTCTTTCCATTTTAAAATTCTGCTTACAAATTTATACTCAACTATTGGCTGTGTTTCAACTGCGTTAGAATGGTGAGTCATGATTTCTTTGCGATCTTTGTAGCTTCCTTACAATTTGAAATTTTGATTCTAGTCATGGTGTGTGTGGCTGAAGTGCTGATGCTATTCTGTTGTCATATTTAGATCTCTGCTATTTCACCTGACAAAGTGTAGAAGTTTTATGTCCTTGGTGGCAGGTTCAAAAAAATGGATGTTAAGAACATTCTGCTTGAAACAATGATGCATCATATTTTGCCAAGCTTGACCAAGGGTAGCACACTCTGGTTGGAATTAGAAGCTTTGTTGAAGGACACAACTAAGTTTTATGATGATTACTTTAAAGAAGCAGCTGATTTGGTAATTCTAGCATATCGGCATCGCAATTATACAAAAGTAAGTGTGCTTGGGAACTTTCTTTCAGCTTGGCATTTATTTAATTTGTGGTTGTCTAAGCATGGTAAATTGTTTCTTTGCACCTGACTTCATGTAGAAGTGGATTTCTCTTGTTGTGATGTAACTTGTCTAGTTGCCTTGGAGGCACTTCATGTGTCTCAATATGCTTTTCTTTTTCTGTAGTGTGTGTGCGCATGCATGCATGTGTTTGTGCATATGTGCATGCGTGTGTGCACGTTTTTGTTACTCGTAGGCTGCACTATTTTATAGTGTTCAGCCTCTTTGTCCATTGAATATTATTGGACATTAGGATATGTGGACATACATCCATAGTGTGGGATCAGATGTGCCATAGGCTGGATGTGAACCCAGCTTCGTGTTGAGACAGGGAGATACCGTAGAGGTGCACATCAAAATGTGATAATCTAAGAGGTCTTAGACAGAGGTGATGGAGACAAAAGAGTCCTACATATGTACAGTATGACTGTCTTTTCTAACATGGATTTGGTCCTGTACATCAAGTTATTACATTCCTTGACTGGTACCATGGGTGCACAAGACATAAGACGGTAGGCACAAATAGATTTTTGATGTTTGTAGATCCTCCAACACAGGCTAGATCACTAGAACTTGATCCACCCAATAGAAGACTATCCAGTGTAATTATAGAGAGAGCTAGAGCTAGGAAGCTGTTGGTCTAGGAGACCTTGCTTTTGAGTGAAAGCGGTGTTCATGAGATCATTGGAGGATCTTGGCTATCATATCTCACTAATACCAAACATTCAAGTAAATTCACTTCAGCAGACTGTCGTAGAGGATTCGAGATGCATCCATGGAACAGCATGATGGATCTTGTAGAATGGTGGGAGAGCCAAGAACTCTTGCATACAATGATGGCAATATCTATTGTTTTTTTATTGTTTTTCTATCATGCTGCCTACGGTATACCTTGGGTCTGGTGTTCTAAGCAAGTAGATATTAATATGATTTTCTTTCTTGCTTGCTCTTGCTGTTACTCTCTCTCTCTCTCTCTCTCTCTCTCTCTCTGTGGCTTCTCTATAGAATACATGTGCTTGGGATACCATCAAAGATGATATGGGAGATCATTGCACTGTATGAAAGTTGTGGGACAATTTAGATGCCCATGTGTTTTGTCAGATGAAGTACAGAGCACTATGGGGGTGAAGTTGGGCTGCCCATCATCCTTGACATACTTTGGCCTATACACTGATGAGATTGCTGAGTTTATAGATAGAGGAGTTGGTAGTGGTGGTGCATCACTAGTTGGATTACCAGTCACTCTACTCCTTTATGCTGATGATGTCATCATGATATCTGACTCACTGGTGTGACTACAATGCAACATGGATTTCATTAGGTGATTTTTGCACAGAGGGGGACTCTCAATGAATTTTGGAAAATCCAAAGTCATAGTCTTTCACACTTCTAGATGGGTTATGAAAGAGATGTTACTTACAAAGGCAACCAGATAGAGGTGATAGATGGGGAATGTACCTATAGAAAAACATCCATATCATGTGCTCAAAGATTATTGAAAACCCTCTTTACTCACACAGGCAATAAAATGACCTCTTCTTCTTAAGAAACCTATGGGTTTTTCTCAAATTGCAATTAAAAAATCCCTTTCTTAGATGTCATCCTATAAATTCATCCAAATATTGTGAAATAAAATGACCCTTTTGTTGATTGCATGTGGTACACTCAGTTTTTGAGGTACTCCTCTTGATGAGACTCAAAGGTGTACTCGGTTATCACCTTCAATCGCACAGGGAGTTGTTTTTCCATGAGAGAATAAGCCCATGATATGCTTACAACATGAGGGTATGTTGCACCTGCAGAAATGTAGTGACATTGTCATCATGCCCATTTTCAAGAACCCTGTGCAAAAGGATGGCTTTTTCATATATTAGTCATCCCAGCTATGATGTATTTAGTGCATGTTTGGGCTCCTAGCATCTGCACTTAATGACTGACGATGGTTGGAGAGACTTCCAAGGTAATTCATTGTAAACTCCTAGTGCCGCATGAGATCATCAAAGCAAAGCCTGTAGTACCCTCCATGGTATTGGAGGCTCTATTTCAGACCATGACTTATATCAGACATGTCAGATCCATGAGCCTGGACAGGCTACAATGCCAAGCCCTGCATAGGGTCATCACCTGTCATGGCATGATGCAGTGCTCCATTGGTTTCAGATCTGGGATTGGACATCAACAAGTTGCCACCCTTTCAGTAAGATGAGAACACTCTATACTCTTAACTCTTTCAAGATGAGAGAAACATAGTTTTGAGACGTGGGATCTGATACAGCTGCATACTCTATACTCTTGGGTGGGTCCCCTACCCCCAAGGCATGTCATTATCAGGTGACCATGTTACATGGATGTGCATATGCCCCTGCTATGAAGACTGATATTGTCCAGATCAGAGTATCATCACATGTCCTTGAGATTAAGGTAAGTAGAGCAGCATGGGTAGCTACAGGTTATGCAAGCTCTGCCATGAGAGAGAGAGAGAGAGAGAGTCAGGCGAGCAGGTTATGGTCCATGTGTGAAAGAACTACAGCTAAGGGCTTCCGACAATGCCGCCTCTTGAATCTGCTCCCAGTGGGCGATTGACTATCCTGATAGAGATGCCTTGGTCTTTCCCTCAGGGGGCTACAGAGGTACAAGAGGGGCTTCTACACATGCAAAGCCAGAGATCTCAGCCACAGATCACCAGCATAAGCTCTGCCATTGAGAGAGAGAGAGTCAGGCGAGCAGGCTATGGCCCAAGTGTGAAAAAACTACAGCTAAGGGCTTCCAACAATGCTGCCTCTTGAAGCTGCTCCCAGTGGGTGATTGACTATCCTGATAGAGATGCCTTAGCCTTTCCCTCAGGGAGCTACAGAGGCACAAGAGGGGCTTCTACACATGCAAAGCCAGAGACCTCAGCCACAGATCATCACCTTATTTGCACCTTTCTGGATGTATGATATATTACACCTTGCCATGCCCACTCCATGGAGCTAGTAACAAGTTACTCATTACTCATGAGTCACCATGATTGTACTCTTTTAGCATTCTAGGATGCATTCGACTAGACTTAGCTTCATTTCAAATTTTACATCATGTGAAGAGAGACAGATTCTTGTTGTATATTGATTTGTCTTACAGGCTGATTTTGGCATTGAGTAAATGATAGTAAATCTTCCTTCCTTCCTTCCTTGTGTGTGTGGGGGTGATGCATCCTTCAAAATCTTTGTTGCTTTCTGTCAGTGTATTTGAGCATGCTTTTTCTCTTGGTGAAGGTCAAGTTTATTTACTTTTAGTGGACTTCCGTTTTGTATGTAAAATCTATAAAGAAAGTTTATTATACCTGATTGGTAATTCAGTCGGGCCTTGTAATAGACTTCCCTTTGTTGCAATGTTTTTTGTTTTGGACATCCTGTACAGGGCTATTTTTGCACTTTGCCTCGGAATACTTTGTCCCAAAAGGATTCATAGACTTACCTTTCTTATTGTTGTTGTTGTTGTTATTGTTATTATTATTATTAGGTTTTTGGTTTTTTTCTTTTTCTTTTTTGGGGGTGTTTTCAAGATGGTTCTTCATAGATCTGTTTTCTGCATCCAGGTGCTAGAGTTTGTTCAGTTTAAAGAGAAATTACAGCATTCACATAATCTGCTGGTTGTGAAAGCTGAGAATAGAATCTTACAACTCAAGAGAAAGGCGGACGATTTAGATGGGTTTTTGGTGAGGATGAAACGTGTGCTTTATGCTTATGACAGGTTTACTTATGACATTTGAGAAGGCTTACTTTGTTGTTGTCTGAGGTTGTTAGAGGATGTCGGAGGAATTAGGTTATGGGTTGGATGGCTTGAGCTGGGCAGCAGATGAAAACTTAGGAGCTGTGTCTTTCAATGAAGCCTTGGAAACTCGCCCCTGGTGGTCCCCATTACCTGGTGAAAGTTTCCTATTAGGTTAGTGCATTGTTGTGAAAGATAATTTCAATTTTAACTTCTTAAATGCAGGATTGATTTTGATTGTATCAACTTGGGAGATTTGTTGTTGTTGATTTTTTGTTTTTGGGCAGGGTTAAAGGGTGCGGTGGGATCTTAAGTTCTTAAATATAGAATTGATGTTGTATCAACTTTGAGAGAAGTGAAAAAAAAGACTGGATTATTGTCAAATCCATCTTATTCCTCTACCTATTTTTCCAACATCTAGATCTGAGTTTCTGTAACATGACTTCTGGCATTACAGGTCGTTTCCTGAAGGCTGAAGCCCATGACAAAAATTGGGTGTTTCATATTCTCAAAATGTAAATGTTTCACCTAAGAGAAATACTTGGAGTTGATGCCGTAGGAGACTGGAGCAAGATTGAAAGTTACAAAGGTGTAATGAAGTTGTTGATGGCCCAATTGACGTGTTCTGAGACATTGCCTTTTGAGATGCATCTTCATTTGTGTGGGGCAGGTGTTGAGTCCATGATTGCTGCCTTCAAACAATCTAACTTTTCGATAAACAGATTGGCTGTGGCCCTAGTATAGGTTGAGCAATGGATGTGTTAATACATCAAGCTTCCAGATAAGAGTACTGATTTTGGCATAGCTCCAGATTGGTATTGCTTTTGGTTTACTGCTGGATCTGAACCATTAGAACTTGTTTCATCCTCACGAATAAGATAAGGATATGTTTTTATGTAGGATTAGAATCAATGAAAATCCCTTGTTGATCTCCTTTGGAAGCTGTCATATCTGTGCATAGGATCAATGCCAGTGTGGTTCGTACCTACTCTCTTGGCTAATATTTGGAGAGGAGTGGCCCTCAATTGGAGATTAAAAAAATAATCAATCAAGCCAGTTGTTTTGAAATGATGTAAACGTATCTTTGCAGTTTGAATTGCGGTTGGGGAATTCACTGTTTTTAAGTTGTTCAAGCTTGTGAAACTGTAACTAGTCAGACTAATTATCAATTTGATAAACTGTAGTTGATGTAGACAAGAGTAAGGAAAAAATTTAATAAAGTGTAATTGATCAGGACAAGGAAAATCATGTTTTCAAGTTGACAAGGCCCTCAGAGTAAATGGAGGGAAAACTGCACAACACCATGATGTATTAAATTAGAAAGTGAGCTGTTTCACTGTTGATTTCTTGGCTAAGAAGTGCACATTTGAAGTTGGGTTATAAATCTTGTGCAAACTTCTCCAAATCTTGTACAGGAAGGACCAATAAGCCTGTGACATGGCAATATGTGGAGACAGAGGTAGGAAATTCAAACTTATGCTTAGCAATAAGCATTAAATGTAGGATGTGTAATCTTGCTTCTTTTCTGTTATTCAAACTTGGCAGACACAACGTTTACATAGGCAGAAGGTTTGGCGCTCAACTCTTGAAAGGAGGTGTTTATTACCCCGATTGGTAATTTTAAGCATGGGAGCAGTTAGAATTCTTAAAGATGGAGAAACGGGTATTCAAAGCAATCCTGAGGAACTCAGATCCCTTGCTGAAAGGTTTGGAAAGACCCTTGGTCTTTCCTGGGAGGGAATGGACGATGTGCTGATTGCTGTCTTGTCTTCAAAGTCACAAGTGAAGGTATGTGTATTTGCTTATTTATATTATGCAGTACCAGTCAGCTTTGGCTCATATTTTGATGTTTCATTTGTCAGGATTTGGAGGTGGAAGCCACAGATTTCTTCTCTTTAGCACTCTTTTGGACTGCCTACCAGATGGCATCACATCCTTTTGACATGGCGCTGCTTAAAGATCCTTCGCTGAAATGCCCAGATTTGATGAACAGTTTAGCAAAAATGTTTATTGATGAGTTGATAAACACTTTTAAAAGTTTAGACACAAGCAGAGCATCATTCTCCTACTGTAACACGGTTTATTCCTGGTCCTCACTTCCTTCATTGTTTTGCCTGATAACGGAAGCATTCACATGGTATAGCTTATGTCTCCAAATGTGGCATAGAGCTCTGCAGCCAAGTGCAAAATTGGGGAAGAAGAAAAAGAAAGGTTCGGTCTTGATAGCTAAGGCCGACAGTGCTGTGGATAGCGATCACAGTGGACTTACTGAATCCATCAAATCTTCTACAGACATGTTCTGTGCTCATTTGGAAGCACTGATCTCATTGCTTACTTCAATGTTACAAATCCCAGAAGCAAATGAGGTGGAGCTTCAGCTGGAATTATTAGAAAAGGGCAGGCATTCCGATTTGGAAGCCGCCACAGGTATTGTTGCTAGGCCAGGTATGGTGATTAATTTGGTAGAGTCTTGCTATAACATGAGTGATGAGTTAGGTCAGGGAACAGGTTTCACTCCAAGAAGTTGGAAGGCTGACAATTTTCTTAGAAATATAGTGAGTAGCCAACGTGCTATGCTATATGCCATCAAGGATCTGTTGGTTGTAAGAGTGCAAGCCCTTAGAGGTACAAGCCAGGTGTCTACTACAAAGACTCTGTAAAATTTCATTGCAATAATGCATGGGGTTTTCATGTCTATTTGCATGAATATTCATGACAACACTTTCAACTCTTTATATCCTTTGTTTGGTTGCAAATGATGTGAGTCACTGGACAATTCTTCTTGTTTGTTTGCCATGTGATTAAATTCTACTGTTATGCCATTTCAGGCAACCAGCTTTGAAAGGAAAAACCATGCACCCAACTTGATTAATGGTTTACAAAAAAAGATGACCTTGTGCAACCATGCATGCATGCAGCGATTGAAATAATTCCTGAAATTTCTGTGAAGCCATTGGCTGACAAAAAATTCAGAGGTGTGAGAGACACCCATAGATAATATCAAAGCAATTTTGTAGTGAAGGCGAAGGCCGAGATCTGGAGGACTTCTTGGCGGTGCTGCTTCACTGTGAAGAGCACCAGGGCTATGAGGAAGTGTAGAATGCGAAAAGGCACTTCACCTCCACCTGTGTCATTGTGCACACTCCAGGGCTCAGTCAGGGCTGTTTCTCTGTGAATAGAACCTGGGCTGGGTGATCATCTTCCAGAGTGTCGTCTCATTAAATGGCATTCCTGTGCTCTCATAGAATTTGTCAGATCAAATGGCTCTCCGATGTTGTTATTGTTGTCCATCTCGTCCTTTCTGGCTGATATTTCATTAATAATGAGATTTCAGAGTTCAGATTATAACAGTTGGTGCTGCAAATTCCTCATTCGAGCAGTGGGAGAATAAAATTGTTTGGCTATATCTAAGGCCCAGAATGCCGTCGATAGCTTGTCAATGGGCGAATATGCTGAGGAATTAGGAGTGTCCCTCCCAAGAATGACTCGGAAGGTTAATGGCATGCAGGTGGTAGTGGCCAGGCAAGAGTGTTTGTATCACTACTCCTGGAAGACCTTTCTTCCAACCCGTAAAGTCATTGGCAAAAGTTCCAAACACGACTGGTTTTGCTACTCAAAATCTATACGGAATTTCTGGTTTTACCATAATACATAATCGAAAAATTCACTACGTCAAAATTCCAGCCTGTATATATAAAGTTCCGATGTTACCAAAATTCTACATTAAAGAAATTGATTGTAGCATTTGAGTTAACCTTGGACATCGTGAGTGCATATATTGTCATTTTGACAAGTTATGAGCTACTCTTTCCTAGTATTTGAAGCTACGCTAAGTACATAATTTTACATTAAAATTTAAGTACCATGAGGTTGGTGAATATATAGTGTATGGGTATCCTTGATTTATAGCACATAAATCTTTAGAGCATGAATAGATACTTGAGTTTGATACACACTTGTCCATGCTTCTCCTATACATGTTAATACCTTGAATTCCATAACTAGTGAAATGAACTTAGTGTATCTTGAATTAAAATACCAAGAAAATAAAGAAACAACATGAGGCAATTAGCCATAGCCATGCCATAGTTGAACCTTGTATTAAACTAGATCACAATGTAGCCATAGCTAAATTGAATCAATATACAATGAGAATCATGATGAAGGTTGCTCCAAAAAATCCGTCTCTTTCAATGGTGGGCATTGAGTATCCACCCTCAATGTTGGTGAGGAAGATAAGAAATCCTCAAGATCCAAGAAATGGAGAAGTTTACAAATGTGCAAAAAGATAATTTACATTTGCACGCTCTTGCCTTTTATACTCTAGCCTAAAGTAAGCTAGATCCCTAAACGAAGGGTATGAAATTTATATTATTACAATCCATCCCTACTCAAAAGTTTTATCTACAAAATTTTGAAGAATGAAATGGTAAATGGATGGTAAAAAAGAAGAAATGAGAGGCCAATGTGGAAGTAGCCTTGTAGAAGCATCACCAAGGTTCAAAAATTGGAAATTTGGTGTGCTGTCCTAAGTAGGATAGTTGTAGAAAATGGCCTATAACTTTGGATATAAATATTGGATTAATGCCTATGGATACAAAAATGAAGTATATTTCATAAGGTATCAATCTTATAATCAAAAGTCAAATTTGATGATGATAGGCCAATTATTTTCGACATAGAAATTTAAAACAGCAAGTTGTCCATTGCTCAGTGAAGTATCTCTTAAAGAAGCCATTAAAATTATTCCAAATATGAAGCATATTACCAAGAAGACTCATCCATAGGCAAACCCTTCCACTTGACAAAATATTCCATCATAATATGGTTCCTTATAACCTTCTCTTGCTTGGCAACAATCCTTTCGGGCTCAAAAAACGATCAACCCATCCTCATAAAGGGGAGGTAGTTCTTCAAGGACTTGATTGACAGGGCCGTATACTTTTTGAGTTGAGGGACATGAAAAAAAATGTGAATGCGTGTGGTTGAAGGTAAAACAAGTTGGTCAGCAAGATCTCTAACTTTCCTTGTGATTTGATATGGACTATAATAGCCATGACCAAGCTTATTATGTCCCCCCTGAAAGAGATGCATAACAAGATTTAGGTACCTTCAAGAATACCCATTCTCCGTCATCAAAATCCGTAGGCTTTCATTTATCATCCGCATAAGATTTCATAGTCTCTTGTATCTTTCTAATATTTTCCTTGCATTACTTCATTAAGGCTTCCATCTTTTCTAACTCTTCTCAAGCAAGAGGATTTACTTCATCGTGAAACAATGTTGAAGGTACTTGGCCCTTGTATCCATACAAAATCCCAAAATGGTGACATGCCTACACTCATGTGATATATACTCTTGTAACAAAACTCTACGAGATGAATCCAATGATCCATGCATTTTGTGTCATAAAAGAAGTGTCTCAAATATACTTTTAGCCATTTATTGACCCGCTCGGTTTGTCCGTCTATTTGTGGATGATAGGTGGTACTTGGAGTTAATTTGGTTCCCATGGAAATGAAGAAACTTTTTCAAAAATTTCAATGAATTTTGTATTCCTATTTTAAAAAAATCTTCATAGATAAACCATGAAGTCTAAAAATTCTTTTCATGAGTTGTCTCACTTGTTTGGTTGAATACTAGACTTTGGTAGATATGAAATGAATTGATTTGGTAAGATGATCAACCACAAAAAAAATACTATTGCAACCTTGCTTAGTGGTAGGTAATCTTGTAATAAAATCCATGCTTATGTCAGTCCATGTACGATGTGGAATGGGTAATGGTTGAAGTAGATCATTAGGCAACACATTTGAATTTCTATTCTGTTGACATGGTAAGCATTGCATCACATAATCTTTGATATATTTCCACATCCTTTCCAATAAAAGCATTTATGGATCTTATCAAAGGTCTTGAACAATCTAGTATGCTGCCTTGCCAAAGGAGAAGAATGCATCTCCTGTATTGCTTAAATAATGTTTGAGGAGTCATATATTGGTGCACAGATCGGATGCTGTATGCGTGCGTAGCGAGCGCTCGGAAGGTCCCCAAGAACAAAAGAACTCTACTTTAGCACAAAAAACAAGAGAGAAGACTTGCACGACATGAAGCAAAAGACTAATTGGGTACAATCTCTCCCCATGCCTTATGTGAGCGCTTCACAAAGCATGTATTCGATATATTATTCATCTCCAAGCTAAAAAAAAATAGTCCAATTTACAATTAGCACGCTTTAGCTTTTGTGTTTGCTTTTGTTCCACTAAAGATTTAAAGCTATTGGACGTCCAAAGAGTCAGACTGTGCCCAAATACAATGTCCAATAACAAATATTTAAATCACATCTAAGATGCACGCCCATCAAAAATGATAATTTCTTCTAAATAACTTGAATACACATTATCACCCAGTACTTCCCAATGCCACCGTTGCCTGCTTTACACATCAATTGAAGCATTCACAATTGTTAGAAAATAATAAAATTAAACCGATAAAAGTGAATACCTAGCAGTCTTCAGCTACAAAATAAATAAATTGGTTAGAACTTAATTCTAACCTTAATTTATTACGAGTGCACACTCTAAACTCATAAACGTCAATTAATTTAAATATGTATTTTATGGAATCACCTGCTATGGAATCACCCACTTACACATTAAATTAGCAAGATACTCGAAAAGGACAGGCGTCCCCATCGAATTTTTGCACAAGGAATCCACCTTGTGTATGAGCCCCAACAACAAATATAATTTTACGGAATCCACCATAAAACCTCACGGAATCCACTGTGGAATATGCCTTATGGTATCATACCCCCGGGGTGGGATAGCAATTGTTCTTAATTGCTATTAGGTCAATGTGGAGCCAGCAGTGAGGGGTAAGCACTTAGCCTCGAGCGTGCACCTATTGAGCCTCTTCAACAGGATGATTTTTAAACTTATCCAAATATCTAGAATATCTATGGCCAATTCTAGTTGTCATAAAGTCAATATCTAGAATAGTTTCAGGTTCAAGGATCTCAGTTTCTTCTTTTAGCAAAGGAGGGTTTTCATAGACAAGATATACTGGTAATTGGCCTCTAAAAGGTTGTAACAAACTAATGGAAAAGTGTTGTGGATTTTCCAGTGTTGTAGTAATTCTAGTTTAAATGCATTGTCATTGATTTTGTGAATGATCTTGAAAGTTCCATAAAATCTAGGAGCTAACTTTACAATAGGGTGCTTGTCAACACTTTGTAATCTTTGCTTTTCAATAGGTAACCAAACATAATCATCAACTTTGAAACTCGTAGCTTTTCTTTTCTTGTTGGCTTGTTTTGTATATGATTGTTGGGCTTTCGCAATCATATCTTTAACTTCATAAAAAATAGTAGCATGCATGTTAGCAATATCATCAACAACTTAAACTTTGTTTGACAATGATATAACAGGTGTAGGTAATCTATATCCATAAATAATTTCAAATGGTGCTTTCTGTGTAGCTGTATGTGGTGTGTTATTGTATGCAAACTGAAGTAAATGTAAATGTGCATCCCATGTTTGTGGTTTTGAAATTGTGTATGCACGCAAAAGATCTAAAATGGTACAGATAGTAGCTTCTGTTTGCCCATTTGTTTCAGGATGAAATGCAAATGAAAAATCAATCTTTGTTTCTAAATTAGCAAACAAAGTAATCCAAAAATTATTGCAGAATCTAGAATTACGGTTAGAAATAATAACTTTTGGCAAACCATGATTAGTGAAAACAGTTTTCAAGAACAATTGAGCAGCTTGAGATGCAATTAACGTTTTCTTGCATGGAATGAAATATGCTTGTTTGCTAAACCTATTGACAATAGTCCAAATCATGTCATGATTAGCTTTAGTATTAGAAAAACCTATGATAAAATCCATTGAGATCTGTTTCCATGGTCGTTCTAGAATTGGTAAAGGCATTAATAAACCATATTGTTTACCATGGTGTCTTTTAACTCTTTGGCAAATTAAGCATTCAAATACAAAGTTAGATATATAAGATTCCATGTGTGGCCAATAAACATCTTCAATCAGTGTACGCAAAGTAGAAATAATTCCTCTATGGCCTTGGTATGGGGGACAATGAATTTCATGCAAAACAAATGATCGAAATGGAACAATTACACACAATTTTTTTTCATAAAACATAAATCCATCAATGTAAGACAATGAATCAATGGGAATCCAGTTATTTGCAACTAATTTATTCCAATCAGCTTGAAAACTAGGGTCTTGGTCGTAGGTATCTTTCATAGGGAGAAGAGAGTCAAAAGATATCACAGAGATATTATGAATAGTGGGTTTTCTACTTAAAGCATCGGCAACAACATTCTCTTTTCCGGGTTGATATTATATGAGTGGATGAAAACTTTGAATAAAAGCAGCCCATTTAATGTGTCGGTCAAATATTTGTGGTTGACTAAGGAGATGTTTAATGCTTTGTTGATCAGTTTTGATCATCAATTCAGATCCCATTAAATAGTGTTTCCATTGACGTAAAGCTTGTACTACAGCTAGCAATTCCTTATGATAGGTAGAATACTTAAGTTCAGAGGGTTTAAGTTTGTAGCTAGAGTAGGCTATGGGATGAGAATCTTGCATAAGGACTGCTCCTATTCCAGATTCACTAGCATCAATGACTACTAGGAAAAATGGTCTATTTGAAGTTAGGTAGTCGCAATACAGGAGCATGAGTTAAACCATGTTTCAGTAAATCAAAGGACTTTTGTTGATTGTCGGACCAATGATACAAAATGCCTTTCTTTAATAATTTTGTCAAAGGTAATGCAAGGAGTGAAAAATTTCTCACAAAATTTCTGTAAAAGCTGGCAAGATCTAAGAAAGAACGTAATTCGTGCATATTTTTAGGTATCGCCCACTTCAAAATTGCTTCTATATTTTTAGAGTCAACTTTAATACCTTCAAATGAAACAATATGTCCTAGGTATTCAATTTGTGTTTGGAAAAATGTACTCTTTTCAAGATTAGCATATAATTGATTCTCTTTTAATAAATTGAAAACCAAGGATAAATGTTCCTAATGCTCGTTCTCATTCTTACTGAAAACCAATATGTCATCAAAGAAAACAATGACACAATGCTGATACTTCAAAAATATGCGATTCATCATACGACTGAATGTGGCTGGTGCATCAGTTAAACCAAAAGACATAACAAGGAATTCATAATGTCCAAATTGTGTTCTAAATGTAGTTTTGAATATATTAGATGTGTCCAATCTTACTTGATGGTATCCAGATTTAAGATCTATCTTGCTAAATATTGCAGATCCTTGTAGTTTGTCCATAATATCATCTACCCTAGGAATCAGATATCTATTCTTAACAGTGATCTTATTTAGGGCACGATACTCAATGCACATGCGATAGGTGTTATTTTTCTTATTCACTAATAGAATAGGTGCATCAAATGGAGAACTACTAGGTCTAATGAGTCCTCGGGTTAACAATTCTTCAACTTGGGCTTGAATTTCTTTCTGTTCAATTTGGTTATGTCTATATGGTGCTTTACATGGTGGTTCTGATCAAAGAATTAGGTCTATTTTGTGATATTCGGGACGTATAGGTGGTAAGCCAGGTGGTAAGTCAGCAGCAAAACAATCTTGAAATTGTGAAAGAAATTGTGTGTGCTTAGGATGCATCTAATTTTCTTTAGCTTCAATTTCATTCACCCATATTAAATAGGATTTGCCACCTTTTTGTAATGCACATTTAGCCTATGTATGACTAAGCAATGGAAAATTATCGAAAGTGTGTATACCATGCAATGTGATTTGTTTCCCATTAGAATGAATCTTCATTGAATGCGTGAAATAATCTATATCAGGATTGTACTGATGATGCCAAGGCATTCCTAAGTTAATGTCACTAGATTGCAAAGGCACAACTAAGAAATTTCTACGTTCAACATAATCACCAATTTTAATTTCTAAGTCATGCACTTCTTGTGTTCCATTGTATCTAGTGCCTAAGAATACAGCCTTGATGCGGTAATGAGTAGAAACAATATGTAAATTCAATTCTTTGACCAATTTTGCAGAAATAAAGTCGTGTGTGCTCCCATCATCATGTAAAATAGTCTTTTCTTTACCGTACACAAAACATTTCATCGTTAATAAAGAATGGGGATTTGGCATACCTGGTAAAGTATCTAAAGTAGTGCTGATATCGTCATCGTCTTCCGTGAAATTTGGCATTTCTTCATGTTCTTCATATTCTGTCACTCCCAAATAATTGATGTGCACAGTTGGCTTTTTGGATTGACAATTCGCCGCTAGATGTCCAGGTTGACGACATTTGTAACAAACTATGGGTTTGGCTTTAGATACATTATTGGTAGTAGCGGGAAGTTTAGGAATGTTGGGATTTGGCTGGAAAGATGGCTTAGGGTTTGGATTTGTGTTTGATGGTAAAGCAGGTGGTTGTGTCCAAGATTTACGGAATGAAGATGGAAGGAAATGGTTTTGATTGAATCTTCAAAAATTTGAACCAAAGTTACCATTAGTTTGAAATTGTTGTGGTCGCTTCTCTTGTCCTCGAATTTTGTCTTTAGTGTCATGGGCCAAGGAAGTTGCATCTTCGAGAGTCGTTGGCTTGAACATATTCACCTCCGCATAAAAATGTCCAAGTAAGCCAGACATAAACTTGCGTTTATGGGTTGCCTCAGGTACATCTTCGAGCATTCGAAGTTGCAATAAAGCATTCCAAAAATGCTCGGTATATTGTGAAATAGGCTCACGATCCCTATGTTGTAGAAGATCCCACTGTTTGATTGCTTTTTCGTGGAATTGGGGTGGAAGGAAATTCTGCAAAAATTTCTTTTGAAATGTCTCCCAAGTAGTAGTACAATCAATGCTCTTGCGGACAACAATCCACCATAGAGATGCTCTGTCCACTAGATGATTAGTGACACACTTAATTTTGTCTTTCTCAGCATATTGTTCTTCATGAAAATATCATCAAATTGATTGATAAAAGCAAGTACAATCTTTCCATCGCGTGACCCATTGAAAGTACAAAATTTGAAATTTCTTTTACTTATCTTTGTTTATTTTCGAATAGATTACGCTTCAAGTGTTGCATCGATTGTATGCCATATAAGATCTTCAGATTGCGGTCCAGCTTGGTTGGCCGTAGATTGTTGCAAATTGGCCAATTGAGCTTGCAAAGTTTGACGTGCTCTTCGTTCCTCTTGAAGCTGCATCATAATCAAATCCAGTTTTTGCTCCATCGTTGGTTCGGGTAGGTCACCTTTAGCCATAAAATCTTCCATGGTTTGATCAAACATCCTTCAAAATTTCAAAAGACCTCACACACTCGAAATTGGTTAGCGGGATGAGCGTAGCTCAAAGTCGGGTTTATAAGGTTTATTTCTTGTTTTTTTAAAAATGGCTTTTTGTAGTATTTCTTCTTTGCGGAAGCGGAATTTGATGTCACGGTCTTCTTCCAAGAGGATATTTGTGCGTGCAGATTGCGTATAGCAATTTGTTTTGTTGGAATTTGGCTTTGTCAGTCCACAAGTGTGAACAAGGGCTTGTCGGAAAGCTGAAAATCCATTTGAGACTAGCTGCGTATGAACAGCCACTATGGGAGGGGCTGAAAATTGAATCAAAGCCTTTGTGTAAAGCTTAGAAGCTTTAGACTTTAGGAAATAGTAATTTTAAAGAATCGTTGGCTTTTCGTGATACAAAAGGATGTCGTGGACTGATTTGGCGCCGTTGAAAATCTCATTTCGCCACGAACGATTGAATTCGTTGAGTTTTAATCTTTTTAGAAAGCTTATTAAGCTTTCTAATTAACTTGGTAAAAGTTATTTGCTTCTCTCTGAGAAAAACGTTTTTGCAAAGGAACTTCCCAAGTGATC
Source organism: Lygodium microphyllum (assembly GCF_053477565.2). Classification (NCBI taxonomy): domain Eukaryota; kingdom Viridiplantae; phylum Streptophyta; class Polypodiopsida; order Schizaeales; family Lygodiaceae; genus Lygodium; species Lygodium microphyllum. The sequence continues at coordinate 123,783,490 of NC_141152.1, read as the reverse complement.
CTCTGCATGTAGAGGCCGGTCCTTCACGGGTCCTTCACGATCCAACAACGTAATAGGGGGTTCTTCACTGCCAAGAACTTGCTGGTATTGACGGATTGCCACGAGACTGACTGTAGAGCTCGATCGTTCCAAGAGCTCCGCCTTTGCACGAGATGGTAAGTGATTGAAAGCCCTCGATCTCAGCTTCGCTCTGATACCACTGGTGCACAGATCGGATGCTGCATGCGTGCGTAGCGAGCGTCGGAAGGCCCCCAAGAACAAAAGAACTCTACTTGTGCACAAAAAACAAGAGAGAAGACTTGCATGACATGAAGCAAAAGACTAATTGGGTACAATCTCCCTCCATGCCTTGTGTGAGTGCTCCACAAAGTATGTATTTGATATATTATTCATCTCCAAGCTAAAAAAAATAGCCCAATTTACAATTAGTATGCTTTAGCTTTTGTATTTGCTTTTGTCCCACTAAAGATTTAAAGCTATTGGGCGCCCAAAGAGTCGGGTTGTGCCCAAATATGATGTCCAATAACAAATATTTAAATCGTGCATCCATGCGCATACAAAATAATAAATAAATATCAGGCACTTGAATAAATAAGCGCATCAAAATAAATATTGGCACCACGCCTATGATGCGCGTCCATAAAAAATCAAATTTTTTTTCTAAATAACTTGAATACACGCTATCACACAATACTTCCAAACGCCACCGCTGCCTCCTCTACACATCAACTGAAGCATTCACAATTGTTAGAAAATAATAAAATTAAACTAACAAAAGTGAATACCTAGCAATCTTCAGCTACGAAATAAATAAATTGGTTAGAACTCAATCATAACCTTAATTTATTACGAGTACATACTCTAAACTCATAAACGTCCATTAATTTAAATATGTATTTTGCGGAATCACCCACTTGCACATTAAATTAACAAGACACCCGAAAAGGACATGCGTCCCCATCGACTTTTCGCACAAGGAATCCACCTTGTTGTATGAGCCCCGACAACAAATATAATTTTACGGAATCCACCGCAAAACCTCACGGAATCCACCGTGGAATATGCCTCCTGGCATCACATATACTCTCCCTTTGAACTAAAGATGTTCATTTCGCTACTTGACATTGAGAAATTCAAATTCATTGCCTTGCTGTAATTTCTTCATTATGTTGGCAGTGTGCTCATCCAACAAATATTACTCCTAAATATCATGGATCCAATCTTTATGAAGGGTAGTAATAGTAGAAACTGAACATGCCCACATACTAGATAATGTATATGCCACTACATTATTCTTGCATGCCATATTGGAAATCTCAAAGTCATAGCCTTGTAGTGTAGCCAACCATTGTCTTTTTAGGAGAAATATTAGGCCCTGAAAGTCAACCCTTGGTGATCACTCGACTTTGAAATTGCTACCATAAATGTAATGATACCACTTCTTAATGGCATGAAGTATGGCTAACATCTCTTGCTCATAGATGTGGAGTTCTTTCTTTAGCATCCAACTTCCTACTTTCATAAGCAATAACACCATGATCCTAGCATAAAGTAGCCCCAATACCATAACCATAACCACTAGCATGAGATATAGATAAACTCCCTAGAAATTTTTGGGCATGATAAAATAGATGCGAAAATAGGAAGACTTTTCAGTTCATTAAAGCTGTTTGTGGCAGTGGTGTCTCAAAAGAATGCTTCTTTATTCAATCTATTAGTGATGAGAGGAGCTGTTATATTTGGCATAATTCTTGATAAATCTCTTATAGAAAGAGGATAGTCTTAGAAATCCTTGCAATGAAGTAGAATTTTGTGGTATGGATCAATCCTTGATGCATTTTGTACCTTCTTTGGATCCACCATGGTCCCTTTATCACCCACAATGTGACCCAAATATTCTACCTCACTAGCTATAAAAGTACACTTGCTTTCTTTTACAAAAAGCCTATGTCTTCTCAATGCGAGTAGGACTTCGTGGACATGTATATAAGGATATCATTGAATAATATCAAGACAAATCTATAGAGGATTGGCCAGAAGACCTTGTTTATGAGAGCCTGGAAAGTAGTAGGTATATTGGAAAACCCAAATGGCAAACCAAGAAGTGATAGAGAACCCTTTCTATCCTAAAATCCATTTTATATTCATCACCTTCATTTTGATTTGATGGTATCATGATCTCAAGTCAATCTTAATGAACACCTTTGCATTCTTGAATTCATCTAGCAAATCATTAATGCGAGGGATTGGGTATTTGTTCTTTATGAGCTCTTGTTACAGCCTTTATAATCAATGAACATCCTATAGGAGCCATCTTTCTTTTGATAAGTAGTATGGGAAAAGCAAAAGGTAATTGGCTACATTGACTTTAACCTGTCTAATTGGCTACGCTGACTTTAACCTATCTCTCCACTTCTTCTCTTTTATACTTTAACAACTTGTAAGGAGTTTGTTGATTAATTTAGTATCAGGTGATGATTCAATAGGATGGTTTACTTCTCTCCCAGGAGGTAATGATGCAAGAGGTTGAAATATGCTCTTAAACTCTTCCAGAAGTTTACATAGACATGGATCACACTCCTTGGGTGAAGAAGATTGTCGATATTCATCCGCCTTCAAAAGGTGAAGTGTGAAAATACAAGACATTGCATTGATTTCCTTCTTTATATTCTTTTTGTTGATTATTTTCACGTGAAGAACATGCCAAATTTTCATTCACATTCGAAAGAAGAAGCGTAAAAATACATGGCGTTGCATTTATTTATTTCTTCATTTTCTTTTTATTGATTATTTTCACTTATTTTCTCTCTATACCATGAAGTGTTACTTGTTGCCCACTCCAAGTGAACTCCATAAGCATATGATGGAGATCCAAAGAAAAATTGCCAAGCTTTTTGAGCCAATTATAGCAAATAAGGATATTAATGGGATCCATATCTAGGACAATCAAGTCTGTCATAATAGTACAAGAATGGGATAACTCAATAGGAGTTTGGAGGTATATCTCTTTACTCAACTCTTGAGTTTGACTTGCAACTTGTACCTTTAGTGGAGAGTCCTTTTCTTGATGCAATAACTTTAGCTCATATAATGATTTGGCATTGACAAAGCTATGTGTGCTACCCATATCTATGAGAACATGAGAAACCTTAGAATTGATAGTGCCCTTGAGCCGAAGTGTATTCTCCCCTTTGCAATCCATCCAAGCATCTTGGGATATGGAACATAGCATGGGTGAATATGCAATAGTTGAAGAATCATCCATGTTTAATCCACTTGGTTCAAATGAACCACCTAGATAAAATGGAAACTTATTGATTGGCTCTAAATACTCTTGAGTGCATTGATCATCATGGGAATGCGTCTCATCACAAGTAGGAACTTCCTCTACACTTGTAATAGATTCTCCTCATGTACCTCATCTTTATCAGAGTCTTCTATGATCACCATGTTAAACTTGGCATTGTTGGCTTTGCATTTCTATATATGATAGGATGACCATTTCTCACCACACTTGAAATATAATCTTTTCAACTTATCACTAGAAAAAGCATTGTTGCTGATGTTATTAGGTGAGTGTTTAGTTTCATCTTCAGCTCTCTTGAAATTCCCTTTTGGTTTAGTATTATACCTAAAGTTGTTGCCTTATTTAGAAGTATATGCTATAGAATAAGCTGGAATCTTAAAGTATTTGGAGCCATGTTCTCTTTTTTATAACCCTATCTTTGTTGGCTAAACCAGTATTCAATTGTCATTGGCTAATTTGAATGATAAGTCACTCTTGTTTTGGGTTGAAAAGAGCTCAATTCTCTTCTATATTTTTGACTATAGCGTTTAGCATATTGTATGACTGATATACATTTGTAGGCTTTACTACCCCAACCTTTGCTAAAAGATTTGGATTAAGAAAAAAAATACTTATTCAATTATGCTAAATCGGATATATCTTCAATATACATAGAAAGATTTGAAAACTGGCTAGAATACTCTCTAACTGTAGAGCCTCTTTGCCTAAGGTCATACCATTTTCTTTCTAGTCTCTCTTTTTCCATTAGAGACATGAATACTTGAGTCACGTTTGATTTGAAGTATTCCCATGTTTGAAAAATTTGTCCAATTTTTCTTATGTATCTCCACCATGTGTGCACATAACCCTCTAGGTGTAGGGCTGCATAACAGGTCTTTCCTTTATCATTGCATGGGTAGAGGGTTATGTACATTTCAAACTTGTTGATCCATTCTTCTAAATCTATTGGTGAGGGATAATCCCCTTTGAATTGAGGCATGCTAATCTTCTCCTTGTATTATTTTTCATAGTGCTAATGCTATCCATTATTGTAGGATATATCAATCAATTATTATTTATGAGAGAAATTTCAAAATGTTTGCTATCTACGATTATTGTTAATAGAATGCTCTCCATTTTCCTTGTTGTTAAATGAACAATGACCAAGTGAATTAGTTCAATGTGGTTGATGATTTTGGTTGGGTTGACCATATGGCATCATGTCATCGAGGTCTTCATCATGCAAAAATTTGTAATCTCTTCTTGGTTCTTCATGAATGTGTTGATCTTGCCCATTCCTTACATTAGGCACTTTAGTATTTTGTGGATAAAACTGTTTGTAGAAGGAATCACATCCATGAATGTCATCATCTCTATCAACATGCTAAAAATTCACTTGCTATCTATGATTCTTTGGGTTTTCCTCTATTCCATAAATTGGAAGGAATTTGAATTGTTCCTTTGACTCTTGAAGGGACATCGTGCTCATAAGTTGAGTGCACAAATTTATTGGCTGATTTAGACTATACATTATCACTTGGGAGTGGCATAGCCTTGTTATTAGAAGGTTGATTTCCTTGCCATTTACTACCCAAGTTGCTGAGAATGGCAATCATTCGAGCAAACTTTGCATCCGACATATGATGTCCAAACTTCTCAAAGTGGATAATCATTTGACCAAAATTGTCATCAATCATATGGTTTAGTTGGATGATGTCTTCATTCATGCTATCAATCTGTTGTGAGAATTGTTGATACTCATTTGAATCATGTGAGAAATTTGCTTTGGCCAATAGGTTCCATGGCCAACGCGACTTGTCATTTGTGTTGCTATTGCCCATAACATTTCTCCCTTGATTTTTTGCCCCCATGGATGAGTTAATCTTTGCATGGTAATAAGCTAAAACCTCATTTATACACTCAAGAACTTGCTCATTCTTCTTGTTTCTTACCATGGGAATAGGTGTAGTAGAAAAGGATTGTCTATCAGTAAATGAGTAATATCTTAAGTTATACTTCTCCAATCCTTTTGATTATTAGCTCTAAATGATTCTTATTATTGGGAGGGGGGGGGGGGGGGGGGGTAAGGTAGATTTATTGAAATGCCAAGTTGAAAACAAATAGGAGGTAGATCTAGGTTCAAATAGTAAAATGTGTCTTAGTGTCCAGAGGCATTCTGTAGTGTGACCACTTGAAAGTAAAATGGCCATATCTTTTGATCCACAACTCTCTTTTGCCAAAAAATTTGACTAGGATTGAAGCTAACTTCTTTTTTTTCAAATAGAGTACAAGAAACCTTTGTTTATATCTATAATCAATTCCTTGTGACTATCTAGAATTAGATAGCAACTTGTATATACTTGTAAATAGCATTATTTAGGCCCTGTTTTGGCAAATATGACCATGCAATGTGACTTGTTTTCCATTAAACTGAATCTTCATTGAATGCGTGGAGTAATCTATGTCAAGATTATATTGATGATGCCAAGGCATTCCTAAGATAATGTCACTAGATTGCAAAGGCACAACTAAGAAATTTCTGCGCTCGACATAATCACCAATTTTAATTTTTAAGTCATGTACTTCTTGTGTTCCATTATATCTAGTGCCTAAGAATACAGCCTTGATACGATAATGAGTCGAAACAGTATGTAAATTCAATTCTTTGACCAATTTTATAGAAATAAAATCGTGTGTGCTCCTGTCATCATGTAAAACAATCTTTTCTCTACCATGCACAAAACATTTCATCGTTAATAAAGAATAGGGATTTGGCCTGGTAAAGTATCTGAAGTAGTATCGATATTGTCATCGTCTTCTGTGAAATCTCACATTTCTTCATGGTCTTCATCTTCAGTCGCTCCCAAGTAGTTGATGTGAACAGTTGGCTTTTTGGATTGAAAATTCATCGCTAGATGTCCAGGTTGATGGCACTTATAGCAAACTATGGATTGGACTTTAGAAACATTATTGGCAATAGCAGGAAGTTTAGGAATGTTGGGATTTGGCTGGAAATATGGCTTAGGATTTGGATTTGTGTTTGTTGGTAAAGCAGGGGGTCGTGTCCAAGATTTACGGAATGAAGATGGAACAAAGCGGTTTTGATTGAATTTTTTGAAAGTTAGAATTGAATTGCTTTGTACCGAAGTTACCGTTATCTGAGAATTGTTGGGGTCGCTTCTCTCGTCCTCGGATTTTATCTTCAATATCATGGGCCAAGGAAATCACATGTTTGAGAGTCATTGGCTTGAACATGTTCACTTTCGCATAGAAGTGACCAAGCAAACTAGACATAAACTTGTGCTTATGGGTCGCCTAAGGTATATCTTCGAGCATTCGAAGTTGCAATAAGGCATTCCAGAAATGCTCGGTATATTGTGAAATAGGCTCACGATCTCTTTGTTGCACAAGATCCCACTGTTTGATTGCTTTTTCGTGGAATTGAGGTGGAAGAAAATTCTACAAAAAATTCTTTTGAAAGGTTTCCCAGGTAGTAGGACAATCAATGCTTTTGCGGACAAAAGTCCATCATAGCGATGCTCTATCCACTAAGTGATTAGTGACACACTTGAGTTTGTCTTTTTCGGCATACTGTTCTTCATGGAAATAATCATCAAACTAATTGATAAAAGCGAGAACAGTCTTTCTATCGCGTAACCCATTAAAAGTACGGAATTTGAAATTTCTTTTACTTATCTTGGCTTATTTCCAGATAGATTGTGCTTTAAGTGTCGCATCGATCGTACGTCGTATAATATCTTCAGGTTGCGGTCCATCTTGATCAGCAATAGATCATTGAAGAGTGGCCAATTGAGCTTGTAAAAGTTTGATATGCTATTCGTTCCTCCTGAAGCTGCATCATAATTAGACCCAATTTTTGCTCCATCGTTGGTTCTGGTAAATCACCTTCGACCATAAAATCTTCCATATTTTGATCCGTTATCCTGCAAAATTTCAAGCAACCTCACACTCAAAATCTTGTTAGTGGGATGAGCGTAGCTCAAAGTTGGGTTTATAGGGCTTGCTCTCTCTTTTTTTAAAAATGGCTTTTAGCGATCTTTCTTCTTTGTGGATACAAAAGTTGCTGAAATCCTTCTTTGACGAATTCTTTGCCTATGAAGCCTATGTATAGCAATCTACTCGCTAGAAATTATCTTTGCCATAGCACGGGTGTGAACAGAGGCTTGCAGGGAGGTTGAAACGAATCTAAGATTGATTTATTGAGGAACTCCATGTGAATAACCACTAGAGAGAAGATTTGACATTAAAGCTTTAGAAAGCTTAAAGTTTTAAGCTTTATTAAAAAGATTGATAATTGAAATGTATGGAATTAGGACGTCAGGATGGCGTCAACGGATTTGATGCCATCAAGAAGATGCTGACGCTGCCGTTGCCACTGCCGAACTTTTTAAGAGAATAATCTTTACTATAAAGTTTGTTAATATTTTAAGCTTAAATTTTACTTATCTTTCTTCTTTGCTCTGATAATAAAAACATATTGATGAAGAAGTTTCCCAAGTGGTCCTCCGCACAGACACTGGTCCTTCGCGATCCAACAGTGCAACTGGGGGTTCTTCACTGCCAGGAACACACTGGTATTGATGGGTTATCGTGAGATTGATTGTAGAGCCCATTCGTTCCACGAGCTTTGCCTTCACGCAAGATGGTAAGCGGTTGGAAGCCCTTGATCTCAGCTTCGCTCTTATACCATTGGTGCATAAATTGGATGCTATATGAGTACGTAGCGAGCGTGGAAGGTCCCCAAGAACAAAGAACTCTACTTTAAGCTCAAAATTCAGAAGAATAGACTTGCACGACATGAGGCAAAAAGACCAATTGGGTACAACCTCCCCCCATGCCTTGTGTGAGCACTCCACAAAGAATGTATTTATTAATTTATTCATCTCCAAGCTAAAAATTAACCCAATTTTACAATTAGCATGCTTTAGCTTTTTTGTTAGCTTTTGTCCAAATAAAGAATAAAGCGGTTGGGCATCCCAAAAGTTAGGTAGTGTCCAAATACAATGTCCAATAATGAATATTTAAACCGTGCGCCCATACACATACAAAAAATAGATATATGTCAAGCACTTCAATAAATAAGCGTGCCAAAATAAATATTAGCGCCATGCCTAAGACGTGTGCCCATTAAAATGATAATTTCTTCTAAATAACTTGAATACACGCTATCGCCCATTGCTTTCCATCGCCACCGCCGCCTGCTCTACACCTCAACTGAAGCATTCACAATTATTAGAAAATAATTAAACCGACAAAAGTGAATACCTAATAGTCTTCAGCAACAAAATAAATAAATAGGTTGAAACTCTGTCCTAACCTTAATTCAATATGAGTGCGCACTCTAAACTCATAAACGTCCATTAATTTAAATATGTATTTTATGGAATCACCCGCTATGGGATCACCCACTTGCACATTAAATTATTGTGACACCCGAAAGGACAAGCGTCCCCGTAAACTTTTCACACAAAGAATTCACTTTGTGTATGAGCCCCGACAAATAAATATAATTTTACGGAATCCACCGCAAAACCTCACGGAATCCACCGTGGTCTTACGAAATCCATCGTGGAATATGCCTCCTAGCATCAATAAAATACTTCATAATCCTCATGATTTGAACTTAGATTAACCAAAGATTTAAAGAAATTCATGGTTGCCATGTTTTTCCTCAAATTGAAAGACAAGAGTACTATAAATCTTACTAAAATGCTTCAATGTTGGATGTATCTTGCATATAGAAGCTTGCCTTCACCTTGTTGAAGCTAAAGATACAAAATCCCTCTCAAATCTTCAAGAAATTGTTGAAATTTCCTTGTTGTCTTGAAACTACCATTGCTAGGGTTTTCAAAAATCTCCAAGGACTCAAGAGAAGGGAAGAAGCTTGAATGTAGCAACCATGAGCTCTTTATGAGAGAATAATGAGCTTGACTTAAGCTCTATAGGAGCTATAGGTAAATTTCTTGTAAATGATGAGGCAATATACTATCATTTAGCATGAATCACATTGAATATATTCATGTCCACTATGATCTCATGCCTTGCAATCAAGGCAAAATGATACTCCATAGATGGTAATCAAGGCAAGGAAGAAGCCTATGCCATTCTTGAAGTTCAAAATAGAAGGGAAAGAAAGATTGCAACATTTATCTCCATGGAAGCTTGTAGGAAAGCTTGAGAGAAAGAGAGAAAACTCTTGATTAGCAAAAAAAAGACTATTGGAGCTTTCCCTAAGAATCTCCAAAATGGGCCTCATATTGACCATGAGTTGGTTAAATGTCTAAGAAACCACAATTTCTTCTTTAGATATTTTCCAAGAATCCCATAAATAGTCAAGAATTATTGTAGAGAACCTTAACTAGTCGCGGTTTGAATTGTACCAAGTCATGTGACCTATTCTTGCACTCTAGTCGCCTTGTATGGTGCTAGTAATCAAATCTAAGCTTGAAAACAACCTTGCCAATGAATCAAAAGAAAGGCTCTGATACCATTGTAATAAACTTAGCCTATCTTGAATCAAAATACTATGAAAAGCAAGAAACAACATATGAGATAATTAGCCATAGCCATGCCAAACCTTGTAGTAAACTACATTATAATGTAGCCATAGCTGAATTGAATCAAAGATACAATGAGAATCATGAGATGAAGGTTGTTGTAACAAATCCACCTCTTGCAATGGCGAACATTGAGTATCCACCCTTAATGTTGGTGGAGAAGGCAAGAAATCCTCAAGCTCCAAGAAATGGAGAAGTTTACAAATGTGCAAAAAGATCCTTTACATTAGCACCCTCTTGCCTTTTATACTCCATCCTAAAGTAAGCTAATTCCCTAAGCTAAGGGTATGAAAATTATTTTAATACAACTAGCATTTGTATGTAATATGCTAACCTAAGGATTGCCACTAGAGAATACATTTTGTGACTATTGGTAGAAAAAAATAGATCACTATACATGATCATTAGGAGGTTTTTCCAACCTTAAAAACATCCTTTGCCTTACACAAGACTTGGATTTTTCCTTTTGTGATGATGCATGCTTATGGTGTTGATGAACATGAATATATCTACAAAGGAGTTTCTCAATTAAGGACAAGAATATTTCCATAATCAAAGGCATCATCGTGGATTTTTTAATAGCACAACCTTCCCTTGATAATTGAATCTTTCGCACTCCCTTGATAATTGAATCCTCAAAACTCCATAAGCTCTCTTTGTAGCCTCAAGAAACAACTATGGTACTATGGCAGCTCAAATAGCAAGGCGTCTTGACAATACAATCAGCAAGTAGTCGCACATCCTTAAACGTGATGGTTGTTGAAGCAATGGTAGCATATGATAATGCTCAATGACATACTCTACATTTACATGTCATAATGTAATACAAATTGATTAGATAAACATATTTTAGTGTATGCTTTTGATAATATAATCCAAATCAATTAAATAAATGCATCCTATTTGTTTATGTGATAACATTCTTCGAATTCATATTTGTATATACATGTGATACACATACCTATGATCATTCAAAATACATATACATATGGGAATATGCAATGTTATGTGCTCTACATATATAGAAGTTAATAGTGTATCATTGAAGAGATTAAGTATCAATTTGCTATTGTTTGTAGGGTTTATGTACTGCTAGTTGTTCTCACAACAATAGCCTTCTAGAGTGGTGAGTGGCAAAATATTTCAATATTGGTGAGTGGTAGGATTCACAAAACGTCACAACAATATACTTCTAAGAGAAAGCTCTAGGACAAATAAATCATACCTTTGCTATATGTGCCTCATCTCACTTAGAGACACAATGCCCAGTTGCCATCTTCTCTTCATTTATGGTCATCTCTCTTGGTTAAGGGAGGATATTTCAACTTTGAGGAGGCCCCACCTTGTACTCTAGGTAGTATCGGATGATCTTTTTTTGGCGATGAGTAGTAGAGTTAGTATACACCATGCAAGAAGCTTGGGAAGAGTAGGATGGGGAAATGAAAGCTGAGGATACTAGAATGGAGAAAAGAATTAAAAGTAACAAGTGAAAAATGACAAGGATGATAACCTACCGACCCTTTAACACCTTGAAAAAATTAATTACAATTTCACATGTAAGATTGACCATTTTATTGGAAATCCCTCATTCTTTATTGGAACGTGACAAAAATGTACACATGAACTTGTGATATGATCATGAGCTCACCTATTTTGTTGCATTAAAAAATGTTAGGGGTTTCTTGGGCCTAAGTAAGGCATGTGGAGCCATTTTCGTTTGACTTTAAAGCCCTCATGCTTTTTTGGAATGTTGCGGGACTTTGCATGTGCATCCATGAGATGACTAGTAGCTCACTACTTACTTTCATCAAAAAATGATGTTGTGAAGGGCTTGGTTCTAAGTTTGCCATATGGAGCCATTTTCCTACCCCTTCCCTTAAGCCATCAAAATAAAGCTTCCCCTTAGCTCTCTTTATCTCTCTATTCTATATCAAATATTCTCCTCACTCTTTCTTTTACTCAACCATTATATTCTCGTATACCACCATAACATTATCCTCTCCCTATAAATCTCTCTCTCTCTCTCTCTCTCTCTCTCTCTCTCTCTCTCTCTCTCTCTCTCTCTCTCTCTCTCTCTCTCTCTCTCTCTCTCTCTCTCTCTCTCTCTCTCTCTCTCTCTCTCTCTCTCTCTCTCTCTCTCTCTCTCTCTCTCTCTCTCTCTCTGTGCATGTCACACACACACACAGAGTATAGAAAAAGAAGCTCATGACACCTTGTTTAGCATAGATCTCTCTGCCTACTCAAACACCCATACACCTATATGCTTATGTGGTTACACACTCACATGCACACACACATACACACATATACTTACATAATCACATTCCTACTATCTTGCTCTTCTTATACACATTTGTATGATTGAATTTTCTTTTTAACTATTTACATATGTGGGCACCCACAAGCTATCAACAACCACTCTCTATTAGCATGCTCGTTAGACCTTGGGGATGACACACATACTAAAAATAGAGGAGGTTGGAAATGAAGAAGGGAATATAAGTTGTTCATGATCCTCTTTTCACACATTTACTCACTTAGTGATACACATGTAGGTACATACACTAATGCTCACTTACATACATATATTGACACATGCATATTGAATTTAAGCAGATCCCATTGAATTTAAGCATAAGACTCATAGGCTGGTCCAAGATAATAGCTCTTTTGCTAGAATTTGAGGGAATACACCAAAACTAAAATGTGAACATCTTGTAGCCCAAGGTATAATATTCTAGAGTATGGTATATCTAAGACCATGAACCCCCTCATATACACATTACTATTGGCCCCTTTTTTGTGAAATACACACATATATATACATTAATATGTGTGTATTTATTGCTAATGCTCACATAAATGCATGCAAACTTACACACACATACACACACACACGCACGCACGCACACACGCACGCACACACGCATGCATCACTTCCCTTTATGTGTCACACACATATCACTTATAATAGTCATGGTATGGAAACTACTACACACACACATACAATGAATGCACTTGGATTAGCCTTATTCGCATACACGCTATTTTTTTTATATTGCTTGGCCTTTTGAAGCACATATGTACAACCAATCACATACATTGGCGTTCACAATCAAAGACGCACTACTTTTTCACTTAAGAATAGTGATTACACTCAATGTCCTTGATTATTATTATTATTATATAAATATGTATAGTCAAACAACACTAGTCAAGGATACCTTTATTTTTGCCCAATTGGTGGGTCCCCCTCTTTTTCAGTGTGATGTGCTAGACTCACAATCAATGAATTTCCAACCAATCCAATACTACGAACACCATAGTAATATGATGATCTAGGGGATACCTCTCATTCACATGAATACTGCATGTGAATTATGGAAGTCATGTTAAATAATGAGTGTATGGTTAATGATGGACTTTGGCATCTTAGTACACATCAAGTCTGTGCAAGTCCATGCAAGTATGTATCTAGCTACTCATAAATTGTTGTACTCCATATAATGACTGCATCTTCCTTGGAGCACATGATATCTCTCTCTTATCCCTCTACTACTAAAAATGATGTTGAAAGGTTGTCTCGGTAACAATATATGCATTATGTTTCAACGATCTCTTTCATCATATGATCATCACTTGTATATAATCATAATCTAACACCCTTCCCTACTTAAGTATGTTAATTGATGGTTGCTAGCTGTAAAATTTGGGACAAAATATGATGCCATGCTCTAAACTCTCATTATATGATAGGTAATGATTATCTCAAAGTATATACAATAACTCTAATATGTACGGTGAGAAAATGAAACACTTGAATATTGTTCATTCATCCGTGTTGTTTTATGACACTAAAAGATAAATTATGTACCCCGAAATTGCTCACTCATTCCTCTACACTACTTAGAAGAATGCATAGGTGTCTTGGAGCATATATCTCCTTGATGGTTTAAAGGCTTGGTTTCCTCTTATTAAAACTATCTCTAACAAAGAAGTCCTCCTATATTTTTTGTAAGGGCTTTTAGGCACTATGACTAATTAAGAAGTAGACCCATTCTTAGTGGTGTCTAGATTTTTTCTCTAACCCTCTTTCATACTATAAAAAAGGACTACCCATGAATATGGTCTCCATGAGCATGGGGCTCATAGCCACTTCCTATATGTGCTAAGTATATTCAAATGTATGTTAATGACTAACTCTTATTTGTTTCGATAACTTGACTTTATCATTACAAAGGTAGTAACATTTCTCATAGCTTTTTTTAAAACTGTTATGTTTGGCATCTATAATCTAAAACCACATGAATGAGAGAGTCTGTAGTTTTCTATATGAATTTCTGACACTAGATTCATCAATTTTATGTATCTCTTGATGTTTTAAGAGAGTGTGCATAGTTTTCTATATGAATTTCTGACACTAGATTCATCAATTTTATGTATCTCTTGATGTCTTGACTTTGAGCAATGACCATTAAGATGTGATAAGTAGTCCTAGATACCTTCATAATTTGTTAAGTAACAAAAGCTTGCAAGACGTGGTTTGTATAAATAATATAAAGGTAGATCTCTTTACAAGGTATTGTTGTTGTGGATAAGGTATTATTATTGTTATCAATTACCATATGCCATGGTGGACTAATATTGTAGTACTAAAAAGCTAAAGCCTATGGAATTTTAAATCTCTATAGATGCCTCTGCTTGGACTTGACACAAGATGGTGCTATAAGGCTGAAGATATCCTTGGTTTCTTTATAAGGAAACCTGATTTTGTAAGATAATTGCTTATTATTTCAAGTAACTTAGAGTTAGCTATTAGTGCTCTATTTTCTTAGCCCCTTTATAAAAGAAGTTGATTTTATAGAATGACTTTATATCACTTTTTAGGTATTACCTCTTAGCACTAGAACACTTTTAAACATGTACTTTAAAATATTTTTTTCTAATAGTACTCACCTTCATTTGCATAGACCTTCTACCTTTATGATCCTTGTCTAGATTTACCTCACTCCAATTTCATGTGTAATCCTTGTTAGAAGTTGATCAATGAAGATTGTGAATGATCAAACATATATATTTGTACTTTTGAAATTGAATGTTTTGTTTTCATAACAAAATTGACATAGGTCCTTTGGGCTTAGTTTCTCTAGCATCTTTGTAGGTGTGAAGGGGATGACAACCGAGTTCGATGATGATGCCTACAATATACATTAGGTGTAAATGTTCTTACCTTGATCTTTTGTATAGATGTAGGTAACAGCTGGACCCTTCACCCACTCAGCCATGGAAAAGCTACTCTGAGGTACTACCTTCAACAAATTACAATAATTTTGTGTAGTTATAGTTGTGTGTCAATGTCAATTTATACTTTAGGAGCTTTGTGAAATTATAGCTTCCAAATAATTTTTAGCTTCATTGTTTACTTTTATCCTTTTTGTTTGTTTTTAGATACTTAATTATAAATTATAAATTTTATGTGTTTTTATTTTTAAGCATATTTTAGTGTAATAAAACTAATCATTACTTAATTGTATAATTGTTTAATTTTTTAAAATATGTGGGGGTATTTTTCTCATAACAATGTATATATGTTATTTAATTTATTATATGCTTTCTCTTGGATTGATTATTTAATTTAATGTGATTTATTAAATTTCTTATTTAAGAAATCTATTAATCTTTCAATAATCTATATGATTCAAGTTTTTGTCGAAGGGAAATGTTACACACACACTCACTCATGCATATGTTTGAGAGAGAGAGAGAGAGAGAGAGAGAGAGAGAGAGAGAGAGAGAGAGAGAGAGAGAGAGAGAGAGAGAGAGAGAGAGAGAGAGAGAGAGAGAGAGAGAGAGAGAGAGAGAGAGAGAGAGAGAGAGAGGATAATTTTATGGTGGCATAAGAGAATAAAATGGTTGAGTAAATGAAAGAGGAAGGAGAATACTTAGCCCATAAGAGAGAGAGGAAGAGAGAGACAGGGGAAACATTCATTTTGATGGCTTAAGAGTAAGGGCACTAGAGAGTTGAAATTATAGACCTTCTGTGAGGATTTAATGGAGTGAAGAATTCATTGATTACATTATCTCCATCATCATTTGATGAAGAGATAGAATAGTATATCTAGTTTCTAACTAGTTCATCTCAAATATACCATTTGGCATTTGATCATCATTAATAAGAACTCTAGAAATTTAGCTATGGTAATTATTGTCAATCTACCTTTCAATATATCGTCTTTATTTTCATCCTCTAGTGCTATCTTCAGAGGCATTTGCCAAATAATTTTATCTTCTTTTTCTTGTTATATCTTCTGCACATATTGATCAATCTTTGCAATAGCTTTGTTAGTCCACTAATCATCATCTTGATCTAGATAGTCTTCTACTTGTTGCATTGCAAGCACTTGATCTTGGAAAAACATGACATGTCTAGCTTGGCCTATGCAATCTCTCTCTTGGTTAGATGTAGAGGGACTTGGTCAATCATTTGTATGTGAAGGTCTTGCTACAAAATCATTCCTTGTAAGATGATGCCAAAGTATATCTTATTTGCTAGAGGAAGAAAGAGAGATTTGTTTCCATAATATGTGTTGATTTGGTTCTTTCTTTTTGGTATCCATTAGTGGGAAATAGGTGTTGGACGTCATACTAAAAATTTTCTATTTCATCAAGGTTAGGAGTGTTTGTAGAATGGATATTGAGAGCATCTTTAATAGGAGTTGAGAAATGAGACCAACCCTTTTGTGTCATTTGTTTGCAAAAGATGACCAATCTATAGGTAGATTGCTATTTAAGAGAGGAGGATGAATTTCATAATGTTCACTTATTTACAAATGAGAGGGTTGGACTTTTATAGATACAATTAAGTGGGATGAATGATGAATATTTACATCAAGGTGCTGGGACATGGATCTAGTACATCAAGATAGTCGGAAGAGAAGAGTAGAGTGCAGGAAAGAAAAGAATCATAGGGAAGAGTAGAGTAAATAGGAATGCAAGGAAAATAAGTGTATTGCTTCATGTTTTCTTGTTTACAAGATGAGAGGATTGAGCCCTTATATAGATACAATTGAGCGGGATGAATGATGAATGGTCACATTAAGATATTGTGAAGAGAAAGTAGTACATTAGGTGTGTTTGCCTTTCCAAAGCGTGTCGATAAGAATGAATATTTTTATAGGTAGAAAGATAAAAAGGTGTATATGGGCTACATCAATCTTTTGAAGTGTTCGGTTTTTGAGAGAGTAAGTCTAGTAGGACATTATTTAAGCCTTTGATATGCTCTTAGGTGACAACCAGCTCATAAAAAAAGAGGGAATAGGTGTTTATTCCCTATCTTTGTAGGGGCCTTTTTAGTGAGGTATCATTGTACATATTGGAGGTCTATTTTGATTGTGAAAGGAAAAACTTCCACAAAAGTTCCAAAGGATTTGCACATTTAATAACAACAAAGATTTCCCATTGGTAAAAAGGTACTTCTTTTGGGTAGAATTGAATATTAGTGAGCATATCTACAAAGCTAAAGTTATTTCTTTACATATTTTCCAAGAATTTTCTCACATAACACTCATTGTTGGCATTTTTCTTTGAATTGCAAGGGATCTTAACTACCATGTATTTTGCATTTGAATCCTTATCTATTGGATCTTGCATGTATGCTTGTGAATTTGTTGTTTTAGCCATTGCTCAATTGTTTAATACTTCATCTTGTAGTTGAGAGATGGTGAATATGGTTCTAATGATTTTGGGTAAGTAGAGCCATGCCAATCTACTGGCCTTTGTAAGAAAATGCAATGCATTTTGTCTAGAATGTGTAAGGAACTAGATATTGCAAGATATTACTTACAATGATGAGATCATACTTAAGGCCTTTCATTAATTGTATCCTAATAGGAAGCATGAATCGTCCAAGTAATAAATATGCCTTGACAATTGTTGTGAATGTAATTCTCTTATTTTTAGAGATCTCTACAATGATAGGACTCCTTTTTTTGGTGGTATTATGGGGAAATAGCTCATATAGAGGATTTTGTGAGATTGGAATTGGTATCTACCATACACAATGAGGAAACATATTGAATTTACCTAAAGATTTGATTTTAACACAGATGGCAGGAATATGACCTTTGCCTTCTATTACACCGATTCAAAGATGATACATTTCATGCATTTTTGCCTTGATCTAATTGAGAGGTTTCACTTCTAGCTAGTTGGCTTCTTGATTTTTTGGAGGGTGTCCAATTAAAGTGAAGATAGAAGTAGAAGTCTAAAAAATCTCTTTTTGGACTTGGGGATTTTTGGTAAAAACTTTGCATAGTCCTTAACTGTGTTTGCATAGTAGTCATTGCCTCATTTAGATAATTGAATTCTTTCCAAACTTTGCCTATGTCTTTGGCTGTTTTTATTCAAAAAATTCATTGAGTGAGCTATGATGATGGATTTATTCAAGTTTATGGGGAGCAAAAAATTAGCCTTTTTTAGTGCCACCAATAAGAAAACCTATTTTAGAAAAGTCATTTGGGTTGGAGAATGATTATTGTTTCACTCTTTTTGGTGCTTTTCTCTTTTGGGATGTGGTCTTTTTCGGAGTGATTGTGTTGAAATAATATCATCTTTTTGCTTGTTAGAGATGGATGTTGATGATGTGTCTTCAACATGCTATTTTCCTTTGTATTTGAACCTATGTGAGATGCTATCAGATTCATCAAAGTGATATTCAAAGATGTTGTCTTGCATGTATTCATTAGAGGAAGTATAAGTAGCTTAAGAAAAGTCACTAGATATTTTTGATGTATCATTTGACCAACCACATGAATAGTAGAAACCATGATCAATTTCAAATTCTACATCATCTAAGAATTCTAAATAATTAAAATCCTATGATTTATCAGACTTCCATGATCCTACACTTCCATTATATGAAGGCTCATAGGGTGAATCATATTCCTCATCAAAAGAGTCATATTTAGTGCTTTTATAAGCAAGATTAGGATAGAAATGATGATTGTTTATGTGTGTTTTTTTAAAATGAGAATGTTGTTTTGGATTTGTCTTCCCCTTTTTAGGACATTTGTTGGCAAGGTGTGTAGGGCTTCCACAAATTCAACAATTTGGTTGTTTATTCCTTTTGTTTTTCTTTGACCTTTGTGCTTGTTTTAGTAGATTTGGAGTTTAAGATTGTATCTTTCATCATTGTGATATCTATCATATCTTCCTCTATGATTCGTTCCTTGTCTTCTTGGCTAGTAGTTATACCATGGTTGACATTGGTGTTGTGGAGAAGAAGAACCAAAATCTTTGTATTACTTAAGTTTGTGCTTAGTGTGGTTTATGAAGCGCATATGACAAGAAGGGGAGGGGTGAGACATGCGGTGTTTGTTGTAGGGGAATGGTCCCCATGCTGATGTTCGCGTTGCCTCCAGTCATTAGCGGATGTTAGTTTATGCTAAGTCACGTGGACTGGTTGTCGTGGAGTGGGACAGGGTACTTCCTCGGGAGGATAGACCAAAAGGGAAGGTGTATGGGAAGGGACTACACCCTGTCTACACCGTCAGAGTTGTTGGTCAAGGTCTCCTATGGTGGCAATATGGGTTGCATGCCCTTCACTTGGAGGTGGGGCTGGTCACACGATTTTTAAAAGTGTGATGTGAGGAGGACCTGAGGAGCTTAGCCTGTCAAACCCGACTCTTCTCCCAGCGCTTGACTATCATTGCTTGTGTGTGCTGATATTGTTTATACATGGTGACACAAAAATCAGTGTTTATTTATATACATGTCTATGAATCCATGTCACATCACGAGGATAAGAACCAAGCGTAGAACTCGGGGTTGTACCGGAGCATGGCACACGCATCTAGTATTCGTGGCAGCTGACTTAATACTGATAGATATTTTGCCATGTCGAGTAGCATGGAACCTTGACCGAGTCTACTGGCAATATGTAACTCCTCTTCGGTGAGAACCTTATCAATCAAAGGGCCCTGTAGCCTAGTCCCAGCCAAGTCCGCACCCCGAATGTCAGTGAGCACTCGAAGGGAAGTTGGTGCCACATAGGTTGGGTCTCTTTGAGACCGCCATTTGGCCAATCGCTCTTCTGAGACCATCATGATCTGAGCCCCTAGTTCGGCCATTACGACGCGGCTTTCGCACCAACGCCGCTCAAATTGACTCTGGCCTGCTGACAGTCGCTTTAGTAGCTCTGTATCTACAAGATTCGGTCGACAGAGCACTTCATTGAACGTGACGGTTAAGCGTAGTTCGTCAGCCTCCTCGTTAGGGATGAGTCGCATCTGTTCATACAGGAGCCTGTCGTAGTGCCCGTTAAGATGTTCTTGTTCTTCCCATGATAGAGGAAAGGTCAAGTACTCTCCAAGCTGCTCCTTGGGGATCGTGCCCACGTCCTCAAGGACGTAGACACGTGCGACCACTTTGAGCTTAGCCTCCAACTCAGTTAAGCATTCTGTGACATTTCTATGTTCAATGAGGGCTTGCTCGGTTGCTATCTCATGCAAAGTTCTAAGAGTTTCCTTAGGCTTTAGCATGGCTGGGGGCTCAGGCCTAGATGAGCAAGATTGGTCAACGCTAGGATTTCTTATGCTCTTGGGGTTCTCACGTTTCTCCTGAGGTTTTGCTACCATTTTGTCATGGTTTTTCTCGGATGTGACTGGTATAGATTAGTCACCCTATTGTGACAGCGTTGCATCCACTCTTGATTGATCAATGTGAGTTCTATTGTCAGTGGATAGAGTGTTGCAAGCAACTGTTGCTTTGGTTTGTCAGAGCACACAGGTGTGTCTGAGGTTTCACCGCTATTAAGAGAGGCATCAGTGGGTCCATTGGTGGATGGACTCGATGCTTTATTCATCTGCTCTTCGGCGCTCTTCATCTCAATGTTCTTGGGGTCCACAACCACCTGCAACTGTTGTTGTTTTCTCTACTTTCTCCTCTTTTTCTTGGTCAATGAAGGTGCCTCTCTTGACGACTCAGGACCCTGGGCTATATCGACCGTTGATGTGCTTGGTCGGGCCTCAGCATTTCCCTTCTCTAGTGTGTCCTTATGGGACATAGCCGCGGTTTGCTGAATAGCCTTGCCCGGTTGTGAGGGCACAACTGCCTTCCTTTTCGGAGAGTCTAGCCCTTCAGCCAACTCCCTTGCATTTAACTCCTCCAGCCTAGGCTTTAGGCACTTTGAAAGTGCTGGAGTTGTTGAGGGATTTGGTTGCGACACCTCCTCCACAGGTAAACTACTAAGGACACGTTCCACATAGGGTATTGTCACGGCCAAGGGCTTTGACTGCTGTGATCCCTGATTGGAAGTAGTAGCAGCTAGTTTAGTGGGCTGGCTACCCTTGGTGGATTGCGGTGTCAGGTCCCTAGGGCGATCAGAAGTGGGTGTGTCTTTTGTTGGCCTTTGAGCACTCATTTGTGTAGATCGAACATGAGCTGATCTAGTCGCATTAGGTGGCTCAGGCATATCCTTGGGTCGAGAGCTACAGATGGCATCATGTCCCACCTCCTTGACGATTGGAAGCTTAGATGGAGATAGAGATTGGAATTGAGCAGTCGCCCTTGACAACTGCTGTGGTGCTTCCTGTGTCTGTTTGGGAGAAGAGGGCGTAGGAGATCTAGGACTCTTGGGTGGACTTGGCACTCACTGAATGATCTGCTCGAGGTTACTAGACGATTGTGCCATTTGCTTTGTTGAGCGATCAGCCTTGCCTTGAGCAATGTTGTGCCCATGATGCTTGTCCTCCCCTTGGGGAATCAAAGGCTCATTGGGCACTAATGGCTTTTGTGCACGCTCAATGGTTACATATGACATCTGCTTATTAAGCATGCTAGGTTGAGGCTCTTTCTTTTGAACACTCATGTCTGGTTTCTTACCTCGAGACCTAGAGTTTCTCTTAGATTTCCTCCTGTGCTTCGTTGCTTTTGATGCACTCTGGCCTTCAGTCGACCAGGGAGGTTTGGCAAGGGGTTTTGGCACCCAAATCCATCGGTTGCCTGCATAATACCCTTGAGCCCGAAGCAACGCCTTGGATATCCATCGTGGCGTTGTGCTGGCTCTCCATCGACGCCTCCGTCTATAAGGCTTGGGCTTCTTTTGGGGTCTTCTACGATATTTGTAAGTCCAAAGCCCGTCCTTGGCGTTGTCTCTTGACCTTCTTATTTCAGGCCTGGCCTCACTCACTGGTTCTCGTTGTTCGACCTGTGCTTGTATCAGTTTTTCCAACAAGTCCTTGCCCTCGTTTGTAGGCTTGACTGTTATGTCATCACCTTCCTTGCCTTTCCCTTGAGGTTCGATGAGGTCACCCTTGCTAAAGGTTGTGACTATCCTCACACCCGATAGTGTCAGGTGTATCCTCTGTGCTACATAGTCAGCCTTACACTTGATCGCCCTTTTGAAGGGTCTTCCTAGGAGGGTTTCTTTCCCGCAGCTAGCATTGTTTGGAGGAACATGAAATAGGATAGGCAAGCTTTCTGTTTCAATTGTTGCAAGGATTTTGCACTTCCCTATGAGTGCTTGTGGGTGTCCCCCATAAGGGCTGAGAGTTGCACTAGTCGATGTGAGCTCTGGTTGGCCTAGTAGGGTCCATGATTCATAGGTCAAGATGTTAAAATCTGCTCCTTCATCAATCAAAGCATCGATAGTATGCTCTCTTTTCGCGGTGAGTTTGACCCTAAGATAAGCAGGTGGTACTATGTCTTCATCTTCCGGGTCCTGGCTTGTAAATTTAAGCCTTCTGACAGATGCCCTTGAGTTCTTGACTGCACGACCAAATGTGGATTCTCCAGTGCTGTCTTGGATCGTCAGTGCAGCGCTATTCAAGGTACATCTCTCGTCAAGAGTGTCATGTTTAGTCATCTTCGCATTTGTAGCTTGCAGAAGTTGCATTTTGCTTTGACTAGACACGGGTTGAACACAATGTACATGTGTTCTTGTGGTGTGGCCTTTTTGCCCTTGATGGCTAGATTGGCCCATTGATGTTTTAGGTTCTCTGTTTCTCTCTATTCGGGCATGGGATTTTGGTTGCTCTATTGCAAATGAGAATCCATGCTCGTGTAGAGCCATTACTACTCTAGGGTCCAATTTGGAGGTCCTGTCACGGCGCGCGTTTTCTGTCCAACCTACTCGGGGGAGGTGCGGAGGGGGGCAGAGCCCCCTCTGCAGGGGTCCGGGGGGGGGGGGGGGGCAATCCCCCCTGGCCCACAGGGCCGTTACGGTAGACGCCATATGCAATTTGGAGGACCGTTTATAGCCAAATTTTGAACTACGTGCTCTAAATTTTAGCCGGGTTATGGATCTGTGATGTGCCTTCAGCTCTACGTAGCCTTAGAGGTCAATCTCGGGGTTTAGATGTATCAAAATGTGTGTTCTAGACACGTGTCCGATTTTGACAGTTTTCTGTCCGATTCTCAGATGTCCGATTTTCAAGAGTCCGATTATCAGAATCAAACGTCCGATTTTGGGTTGGTTCGATCGGACCAGTGGTCCGATTTTGCTCACGTCCGATTCTGGGAATCAGATAAAAAAAGTGGTCCGATTCTGGGAATTGGATCGGACAGGGTGGTCCGATTCTGGCTGTCCGATTCTGAGCTGGTCCGATTTTGAGTGGTCCGATTATGGACTCGTCCGAGTGGTCCGAGCGTCCGATTCTCAAAATCGGACGGGTTGGTCCGAGGGCCATATGGCAGGTCCTATCGGGCTGGTCCGATTCTAGGAATTGGACGGTCCAAATCCCGAACTCGAGTGTTCCGATTCTGGGAGTCGGATGGCCTGGTCCGACTACGCGGACGATGGCCCGCGAGTTGCACGTGCGATGCCTCTAGACTGACATCTACTACACCAAATCGTCCAGCACCTTCTAGATAGGTGCAAGACACTACAAGGGAATGCTAGACATGCTTGGAACCACTGCGGTGCTCGAATCGAACGGCTCTCCAAGGATCTGTGCCCCTATTTCCCTATTTTAGCATGTTATACAACAATAGAGAACCCTACTGTTTGTTTCTTTTTCTTTGTTTTTTCCTATCCTAAATGCATCCAAATCAGAAAGTAAATACCTACACTACTTCATTCCACAACATACATCTCAAGAAAGCAAAAAACGTACTTGCCAAGGAGATCGAATACCATCTTCGACCCCCTCGCTTCCTACCTATCTACCTCAAGCACTGTTTCGGGGAAAACCCTACTCCAATGCTCGATTCGAAGCACGCAAGCGCTCAAGGCTTGAATCCGTTGGTCCCGGCAACGGAACCAAAATGTGGGAGCTTTCACTCAACCGCCAAGACCCACGAACCGCTTATTGATTCAAGCGTTCCAAGCCGAGCACTAATGGCTACCTCTCACATAGCCGACGCACCATCCATATCTACGGGTGTAGTGAGCTTACCTTGATGCCGTTCGAGTTACCTCCTCTCCCGCGCACTCCGGTAGCTCCACGATCCAAGTGCAAGCTTCAAGCAAGCTCCATCCTCAAGCTCCACGCTCCAAGCTCCATTGCCGCGAGCAAGACAAGAGAAGAGAAGAGAAGAGAAGAAGAGAGGAGAAGATGGAGAGCTTCTCCTCCTCGGTCCCTCACCCTCACACACTCACTCCCTCACACTCTCACACTCTCTCTCTCAAGCACAAGCTCAAGCAAGCAAGAAGAAGAAGAAGAAGAAGAAGAGGAGAGCTACTTTTGGCCACACACAAGAATGAGCTTCTCATTCACTTTTCAACTTTATATACAAAACCCTAAATCCCTTTTGGGCGGTCATCCCCTTTTTACATGGCCGACCATAGCCTAGGCTCTTTTTCCCATTGTCCTTCTATCTTCCTAGCTTCCTTTCCACCGCCCGTCTACATTTACAAATTGCACAGGTGAGAGCCTGGCGCTCTTTTACAAGATTTCAAGGTGCGCCTTTTTATTTTAAAATGCACATTTCCCCTTTTGCCTTTGCCTTGGACTTTTAAGGTTGCCCTTGCGCTTTTGGCCTTTTCTCCTTTTCTTTCTTCAGTCGGGCTACCTTTTTCCGCCTTTGCCCTGTGTCTTTTCCACTTCCTTTTGCTTTCTTCGTGTTGGGGTTAACACCAATACATTATGTAGAGGAGACAAATGAGGATGAACCATACATAAACCCTTACATCTCATATGATGAAGAGGGTAACTCCATCTTGATGGATTTTATAGCAATGTCAGTGATGGCATTAGGGAGGGGAAGAGGTAGAGGTCTAGGAGGATAGAACCAAGAACCCATCGCATATGGTCACCCCGAGTATATCTCATCTCGCTGCCTCGAAAGAGAGCAAGCCAATTGAGATAGGGCTAACTTGAGATGTCCAAAGTGTGGGATCACACACTTGTATGCCAAGTGCCCTAGGTGAAAAACCTCCACTAGTTTGGCAATCATGCCATCTGTACCATTGGGGTTGTTCGGAGTTGGGACACTTGATAGTGAGGCTACACTTATTCTATTGAATGTCAAGACCCGAGCACAAACTAAGTAGGTTGATGTTTCATTACTTGGATCTAGAAACCTGACACAGCTTCAATAGGGAAGAAGAGTCATGGGAGAAGGAGAAAAAGGGTTGAGGTGAAGGTTATACTCAAGACAAAGAGTGCCACCACATTACCCAAGGAGAAGCAAGTCATGAACGTAGAAGCAGAAACATTTGCTTCTAAGACAGTAGAAAACGGGAGTGCCA
Source organism: Lygodium microphyllum (assembly GCF_053477565.2). NCBI lineage: Eukaryota > Viridiplantae > Streptophyta > Polypodiopsida > Schizaeales > Lygodiaceae > Lygodium > Lygodium microphyllum. The sequence goes on along the minus strand of NC_141152.1, from coordinate 123,757,938 downwards.
GGAGTATCCTGACCCAAGGCACCAATTGGAGGTAGTAGATAAGGTCAAAGGAGTGGGTGAGAGAAGCCCAAGAGCACCTAAAGGATGTTGAACCCATAATTGAGGACAAGATTGATGAGCTCTCTAGCACAAGTACACCAATCTCGCCTACACCGATAAGATCAAGAGATGCATCCGTACCCAAGTAGCACTATATAGACAAATTCGAGATGCCACAGGCAGGCAAACCACCTGAAATCATTAGCAAAAGAGCATAGAGCTTGATGAAAAGCAAGTAGTTGGCAATCTGCTCATGACATTGATATCGTCCCTATGACTCTACTTTGGGAGAGTTGCTTAGGTAGAAACTGACACTATGGCAAGTGTTGAAGTAGTGGGTAGAAGGGCCTAATGAGCTTGGACTGACTGGCTTGCCTAACCACGATGCAACAATGCAATTACCGAGCTTAACCCTAAACTAAGTGCCTAAGTCCTTGCATGTAAACACTTTTTGATAAGGCGCAAAAATTCACGCAATCTTACCTATTGTAGCATTAGGAGATGCCATGAGAAAGGGAATCATAGATCCGGGAGCATGAGTCATTGTGCTTAGCCATACAATCTTGCAAGTTTGGGATAACCCACATGTGGAGGTTGCAAGGTTTGATGTCATGCTGGCTAATGGAATGAAGGTTAGACAATTTGGAGTACTGAAAGGTTGGCTCTTGAAGATAGTAGAAGCTCAGTTCTCGGTGAACTTCATAGTCATAAAGGGAGTGGACTACAACATCCCACTAGACCGAGCCTGGATGTGAAACACATGAGTGATAGAAGATTGGGATAACAGTCTAATATTCTTAGGCAAAAAATCAAAAGTTGTCAATGTCAAGATGAACACCTAGAAGATCATGCCAATTGACCTAGATGCGATCTCTACCATCTTGAAAGGAGACTCACAAGTTAGAAATTCCTACATGCCACTAACAAAGTATATCCCTTGCCTTGAGGATGAGGGGGACTGGATGCATGTGCTAGCCACCATCAATATGCCATTCTTAGGTGATAACGAGGATTACAAGCAGAAGGCAAGGACATCCAATGAGTCCCACAAAGCCACACCATATCAACTGCCAAAGATTAGGACCACACCATCAATACCACTTTGCATGATGACCAAGAGCTCTAGTAGTAATCAGCCTACACCTGTCCATTTCCAGGTTCCATCTAACAAATTGGAACTCCCAGGGACTCTTAAACACTTGACGAGAGCTCGCTAGTAACCCGGCTGCATGCACTTGAACCTATTGTACAATTGGACACTAATCACATGAATGAAGAGAAGGTTGAGAGTGGAACCTAGGAAATGACGAGCAGTCAGAATATGAGGACTCAAACAACGAGTTACAAAGACTGCTACTCTACTAATGAGAAAAGTAAGGAAGAGCTTAAGAAAATAGAGTATGATATAGACGGCTGAGTGATTAAATAAATATGAGTAGACTCTAGGCCTACATGAAGCCAACATCTTTAGGATCAAAAGAGGAGTCATCAAGACGAAATGTGACCATACTTGGTTACACCACCTAGGTGTAATAGACTATGAGCGAGCCCCAGATTAGTTGCACCACTCTTTAGAATTGAATCGGCCTCAAAGCTGTGACACTAGGGGAAACTCCTTCTTGTAGCAAAGGTTGTGAGTTTAACTATGAGTTGAAAGTGAGCTCTGAAAGTGATGTGGAAATACCTTGACCACCTAAGACCAAATGCACCAAATGGGACCTCCTAGTCCACTTAAGTTGCAGGTGGTTGAAGGAGGAAAAGAGGAGATAGTCAAGGGGGTCAGAAGCCAAAAAGTAGAGGAACCCCTAGGATCTACCAAAGCTCTTCACAAAGTTCAAAAAGGCCTACAAGGTAGTGACCTTGTTGGAAGCTAAGAGGCAAGGACATGCAAGCAAACCAGTAGAAGGGCATGCTAAGGTCAATGAAGTACAATAGGCGACACTTAGTCCATGTGCTCGATTTCGTAGATGAATCTGGCCTTCAACAGGTTATCTATCTCTTCCTTAATAGCATTGCATGCTTTGGATTCACTAGGTATGGTCGTTGCTTAATTAGTATTGCATTGGGAGTCATAGAGATATTATGAGTCATGACCCTCGAATGCACTCCTTTTAGCTCAGCTAAGGACCAAGAAAACGCATCCATGTACTCTCACAGGAAAGCGATGAGATTAGTCTCCTCTTTCTCAGTCAGGTCATCTGCTCCGAATATGAGAGCAAGTGTGTGTGAACTATAAAAAGGTCAATGTTGTTACTATGAGAGACAACTACCCACTACCCTACACGGAGCACATGCTCGAAAGAGTAGTGGAAAAAGAAGCCTATAGTTTCCTAGATGGCTTATCACGCTATAACCAAGTGTAGGTGCATCTTGATGATAGACATAAGACAACATTTGCGACCAAATGGGGTGTATTTGCCTAGATGGCCATACCATTTGGGTTTACGAATGCACTAGCTACCTTTTAGTGCATTCGTATAGCTATGGTGTTCGTTGTAAATAAGTTTTGTCATTATCTTTTGGCTACGCCCTTCACCTTCTTTGTTGACCCCCATCAAGCTTTGCTTTATTTGGTGAACAAACCTTGCACTACATGACACACAGTTAGATGGTTACTTCTACTTTTATAATTTTACTTCTTCATGGTCATATGCATGGGTAAGTAGCATTATATGGTAGACCATATGTCCCACATACCCATAGGAGATGCTAGATAGTCCAAATCCTAGAGCATGGATTGCCTGAAAGACCTATAGAGAAGGCTAGGCTAAAGCACATTAGCCTCAAGATTCAGTCCTATTAGTTAATATTTAGCCAACTCTATAGGCTAGGATAGGATGGGTTATTGTGAAGATACATGTGTGAGTATGAGATGCATAATGCACTTGCTAAAGCACATGGTGGAATTACTAGAGGACACTTCAATCATGAAGACACTACAGCACGCAAGGTGCTGCAATCTCAATTGTAGTGGCCCACCCTCTTCTACAATGCAACTAAGTTCGTGAAGCATTTTGACAAGTGGCAAAGGATCAAAATCCCCATCTGTAAGGACAAGGTGGAGTCACACCATTGCAACAAGCATTGAGATTCAAATGAGTTGACCCCTATAATAGCATGATAACCCTTTGAAAAATGGGGATTCAACTTCATTGAGCCAATCAACCCCATAGTGTTGCAATACTCACGAGTGAAGTACATAATTGTAGTGATGGATTATCTCATGAAATAGGTGGAAGCTCGGGCCACTAGAAAGTGACATTAGGACCATGGCTATGGGATGGAAAGGAAGCGTGGTAGAGTTAGAACATCTATTTGATGAGACATGTGAACCATGCACTAATCTGTAAGAAGGAAAGACACAAGAGCTAGTTTGACAAACATGTTAAACAGCGTGACTTCAAGCAAGGCAACCTAGTGCCGCTCTACTCTATAAAGGGCCATAAGTAGAAGATGAAGTTTAGAGGATTGGGACCTTTCAAGGTTTGCAACATTAGTCAAATTGGCAATGTAGAGCTCGAGACTCTAGAGGGAGAGGGCATAAGCTTCTTTAATGGTAGTGGCCTCAAGAAGTACTACCCTCCAACACATCCATTGCACAAGCCTCCAATGCTGGAACCATCAACGAATGTAGGAGTTGCCACCATCATAGAGATAGAGGACAAGAATGAGGAAGTAGTAGCACTTGCCTACCTGCACATATTGGTCGCTGCCAAGAAGATGCATGGCTTTGATGCACTCATTAACGGGGGAGTTGACTTTAATATTCTTACACATGACCATTGGACCCTCATTGGTTAGCCTTAGATGTAGCCTACTAATGCCAAACTCAGCTCTTTGGGGGGCAATCTTACTCACTATTGAGAAAGTGCAAGGTAGCGGCCTCTATCGAGACTAAAAGCCTACCAATGATCTTCTATGTATTGCCTAACACTAAGGCTGCTGGTAAGGAAACACTACTAGGGTGTGCATTCAAGAAACAAGCACACTGCAATGTCGATTCACAATGTATTCACCTTGCCATTGATAGTGTTCGAATAGTGACGGCTTTCAACAAGGGCATCATGGCTCCATCTAAGCTTGTTGTGGCACCGATAGAAGAACCTAGTGCCAAGCCTAATGAGGGGGTTGTGGCTTGTCCCACCCTACCAAAGCAAACTGTAGTTTTGGTTGATAAAGCCACCATGAATACGAGAGACAACTTGGATGCCTACATCAGACGCTTGGATGCCACCTTCACCATGTTTGCTAAAAGCTATAAATGGTTGGATTTAGGCCTCCTAGATGAGCCATTTGCAATGGATGTACGCTCCTTGCCATGCACCTGGAAAGAATATGAATTTACATTTTTCAATATTCCCATGGTAGCTGAGGAATTGATCACCAACAAGATTTCTCAAGAACAAACTCTCAAACAATGATTGATCACCTCCTATAGCGAGAGCAAAGTCTCTACAACAAACTAGGTGCTTGAAGAGTTGAATAACCTAGCCGACTTTGACTCTTCCTTCCTATGAAAATGGTATTCTCTCCGTCTCCAATGGGAATAAGAGGGTTGTCACACTGAGCAGAGATGTGCAATTGAAACCTCTGAGTATGACCCAACCTATGTGGCCCCTACCTCGTTCAGGGTCTTGGCCATCACTCACAATGGATTGTTAGAAGATCATGTTATGGCCCCTATTTGGACCAAATCTTGATCGAGGAAGAACTACACATTGCTATCAAAATGAACTCTGCTAACTTCTCAATTGATATCATGACCTACATTACACGAGTAGGCATTAGGCCGTATGACATGGACTATCATGCCCACTTAGAATATAACCCACAATTCTATGATTGTCTCATGAAGAAATAAAGCCCAACCAATTGGCGCTGTTAATGCCCTTAAGCCTTCATCCTCCCATCCTAGGAAGAATCTTCATCATTCCCAAGGGGGGAGAGGGAGAAAGGTGGACAAGAAAACATGACTTGAACCTCAAACCGCATTTCAAAAGCATAAAAGGACGGTTAAAGTAAATGTGTACTCAAGTAAAATTTTCATGAAATTCTCATTGTGGATTGCTTGAAGCAAAAATTTTCATTCTACACTTGAATGTTTCAGAGTTCCATAACATACATTTGTGATCCTCTTATCTTTTTGCAAGAAGTCATTGCAAGTGAACGAAAAGTGAGTTGTCGCATCATGATAGGAACTCGAGATGACAAGGCACCATGACAAAGGTAGCAAGCTTCCATTCTTGGAAGAGGAGTAGGCCAAATAGCTATTGAAATGAGATGCTTCAACCAACTCAAATATAGAAGCATTCAGAACCTAGAAGGTAGGGTGATAGAGAAGCAGGCTGTGAAACATATCATCAACCAGTGCAACCTTAGCAAGTACCTAGAGAAGGTCAACCAAGCCATCGATTATAGCAAGTACATAGAGTTCATGTGATCCTTTGATGCCACCAAGAACCATAGTATAGTGACGGTGAGGTAGGGAGAGGAGACCTAAAGAGTAGAAGTCGAGAGCTGAGTCGAAAAGGGATCTAGGGCTTGTCAACAAGCTTGAGAAGCAACCAAAAAGAGACATCTACATCATGTTAGGGATGCATAGGGGCCATGTGTACACAAATGATCGGATCAATTTAGCTGACATCCCTAACCCCGACATCAGACTACATGCAAAAATGGTCCATGTGTTGTTCTCCAACTAGAGGTACAATGCTTTGATGAGCAAGATCAGAGTACCACTGCCCAAGAGCTTTACAGCTAGATCCTTGGATGAAGTCAACTCGAACAGCTATGTACGTAAGACCATCAAGTCTTCAGCAAAAGCACTAATCACGTGCCCTAGAGCATAGGTGGGGAGTCTTCAACTTCCATAATAGCAGAGACTGCAAGGAAGAAACCAGGGCCAACATAGGGTTTGGGGGTGTGCTAACCACTGCCATAATCCAGGGGAAGTTGTGGGAGATGTAGAGAGGGAACAAGTGGTGGGAGAAACACTTGATCTCTCACTAGCCCATGGGTCGTCAGTGCATTATCCATAAGGAAGAAGTAGAGCGAGCTACAAAGAAGAAGGAAGCTCACCTCCAAGCCCAACAACAATAGGAGGGATTGAGCAAAAGAACTATTAGTGAGCAAGATGAGGAGGGATTTGTCCCATCAAGCCAGGGAGGAAGGGAAAAAATTATGTTGAGAATTCTAGGCAAAAAGAAGGAAAATACAGTAGAAGGGGACAAGACTTAGAAGCCGCACAGAGAAAGAATTAAGGAAGCTAGAAGAGGAGCAAAGGAGGAAGTAAAAAGAGGAGGAGAAAAGGCTAAAAAGAGTAGATGATGAGCAGACGGCTCTCACTCTCAGATTGTCAGTCGAGAAAACCTCCCCAGAAGAGTATGGATGAGCCTAGGCACTAGCTCTTTAGCAGTAGTTAGCAGAAGTAGCTCAAGGATCTGTAATGGGCAAGCAAGGGAAAGGCTCCATTACATCCACCACTGCCTATCATGGTTGCCATGCCTACCACCACATAGGAAATCGCAAAAGCCACAATGAACCAAAGCAATGTGATGGCTTGGGTGTTGTAGTACCTACTCAACATAGTGTAGCAACTTGACCTAGCACCAAGTGGAGGAGTCCTAGTGCCAGAGAAAAAGACACCAGGCTGCTCTAGATGCAGAGTCCAGAAAGGACCCAAAGAAGCATAGAATAGAAGCCTCAATGATATCCATAACCTTGGCTATGTCAATGTCCAAAAATTATGACAAATACATATAAGAGCTGCTAGGCCAACTGGAAAATGTGAAGGAAGAGAGGAAGGAAATGTTGGTAGAGCTAGAGGTGTAAAGAGAGGTATTCTCACCAAGGAGTTGGAAAGAGTAAAGACCCAGGCTTATGTAGAGTTCCATAAGGCGAAACATCAAAAGGAACGACTTCCCAAAGTACTACACAATGCCAAGGCGGCACAGAAAGACAAGGTGTTACCTAAAAGGATGGCAGAGGTAGAAAGCCGACTCCATGTGACCATCTTAGAGCAAAAATGATTGGAAGGGTTTAAAGCCTAGCATATGCCTAGCTACCTAAATTTACTTCGTAAATAGTGCCCACACACTTGACGAGTAGCATTTTGACTAGAACTTGTAGAACCCATGGAGATATGGGGCTATAAGAGGAATAACAAATAGTTAGATGCTACCAATACTAGTCATTTAACACATAGATCAAACACTATATGTGGTAAAAGAGGAGGACATGGTAAAGGGGTTGATTATAGGATGGCTAACTTATGACACATTCCTTATGCAATTTGAAGTTTAGAATGTAGATGAAGACACATAAGAAGGTTCATCTAGATGAGACAATGCTTTCAAATAAACTAGCATAGTTGGTAATGACATGTGGTCATTAGTAAAGATGGAGGTGATTTTTTTGCAACCTGTGAACACTTTTTGGGTGCCAGTATGTCACAGTTGTGAGCGTGCAAAACGTATGCTCTCATGCTAGCAATAGAGTAAACTTGAACCTTGTCATGTCAAATGGGAAAATGTGCTCATTAGATGAGATAAACAAGCATTGACCTTACTTGTCACATTACTAGGTTTATGAAGTTAAATTTAAAAGTCCCATCAATATCTTAAATGTGTTGTACTACTAGGGCAATCATGCAATTGGTCCCCTAACCCTATAGTGAAGTTTGTTGGGCAAGAACAAGGTTCGTATTTTTGAAGCCTCAAAATGGAACTAGAATAAGTCCATAGAATGAATGCCACCACAAAGAGGGTGGAGATCATGCTTGGGAGGACAAGGAAACCAAGAGGATGCATATTAGTCATCACAAAGGGCAGTAGTACATGGCCAAAAGAGGATGGGAAAACTCCTTATAAAGGAGATGCATATACTCGATGGTTCTCTTGTGTTGAGGCATAGTGCATTGGCAAGTGGATGAGTTGATGTCTAATGCCACATAGAACAAGAAAATGTGCCACACGTAGATGGAAAGAATGGAGCTCTTATGGTGTTGGTGTTATATAAGCCCCAAAAGAAATTAGGGGTGGACATCGGGGAGTTGTCCATGTTAGGGGGGGCTTCGGTTTTTGGTTTCCACCTTTTGTCATAGAAAGCTAGGAACTAGTCCAAGTCACATGAAGCGGGTCTTGGATTTCAACTAGAGATTGATTTTCGATTTGGAACAAACAGAGGCTCAATGGTGTTTGAATTAAAAACCCCATTGAAAAAAGGTTCCATTGATATCAAAGACACATTGAATCTAGCAAAGGCAAGGGGATGAAGATATTTTCTCTTCAACAAGACACTCATCTAAGAAACAAAGATATTGTTATTTGAAAAAGTCGTGGTTTTTTGAAACCTCTTGTGATGCAATTACCGTGAACGACACGTGTGGGTCGGTGTGAAGAACAAGGATTTGGAAAGACATTTGGAAACAAGGATGGAGGTTTCATGTATTATTAGTTGAAGGGAAGCGAGTATAGAGGTTTTTTTAAATTGAAAGAGGAATCTCCGAGGTGAGCACATGGGAGAGGCAAGGCATAAAGATTAGGTTGAGGTGGGTGGGTAGCGGCAGGATTAATGTAATAATTTGGGTATTTTAGCACAATCAGAACAACAAAGCAAATTTTCTATTTTTCTTACAAAAAATAATGGAGGGGTATTTTTAACGGTCAAAACTGCGAATGACGCAAAAGACTCACGCAGTCGAGAAAAGAAATATTCGTGCCTGCTGGGAGGCTCTCTCTCTCTCGCTCGCGGGTCATTCATAGATCCCCCATCCCGTTTCATGCTTTTACGCCAGCTAGCTAGCTAGCTCACTGGTACAGTTCATCATCCCATGCATGCCTTTATATAAGCCTTCCTTTCTTTCTATTATCCTAGCCATAATCCCATTCCCCACAGTTGTTTATGTAGACCCCCTAGCCCCATATCATGCTCAACTGCAAGCCTTTAACGTACCTCTAAAGATTGGCAGTTGGTTCTTAGGGCATCTCTTGCCCCTAAAAAGATTTTTAGTTCGTTCTAAGGCCATCTCTTGTCCTTGCTCCATCTTTAGCATCTCCAAAGGTAACTCCCCTTGACAAATGACTAGATCTATTCATTTTGCTACTAAACAATTGTCACAATTGCTCGATCCAAAGTACCTACTAACGTTTAGTTCATAGCTCTTTCCATAGCTACCACTACATAGCCAATATACAAACTTCACCTTCTTGAGTGCAACATTTTTGGCAGGTCACATCAACTTTACACCGCGCAAGCTTGCTTTTTGTTTATATAGAAAGGGGCAAGCTTTGCCATGGTACACTAAAAGGTTGCTTGCTTGGTTGTAACCTTTATTGGTGACTAGTAGATTGGAAACAAGTGAATCAATCACTAGATGTGCCCATTTATAACAAGCAACATAGCCATCATCCTTCAATGAAAAGTTAGAAGAAGGTACCGCAAATATATAATGCATGTATTCCTAGGATTATGGTAATCTTACAATCATAGACTTCTTTTGGATTTCATTCACAAATGGCAAACTTCAAATATCAAGAGTTAAAAATAATTTTACTAATTTAATGTCCAAGCATCGCATATATCCCACACACCTGCATGCAAAGTGTGCACACACATGCATACACACACAAACACACATAGGCACATGTGTGATTACACTCCCATGGATGTTCCTTAGACTCAACCCACATGTTGGAGCTTGATCTAGACCTTATGATGAGCAGCCTCTTAAGGGCATTCATATATCTAGGTGACTATTGAGCAACCACTAATGCTTCCAATTGGTACGTTGTAATTAGGTATAAAGCACAATCAAAGAGGTAGCCATCTTGTTGGTTGTTAAAAATATGTTTATACAAATTTTTATTGTCATCAATGATACATCTTAGACATGAGAACAATCCTCAACATCTCTCACAATAGGGTCATTAACTTGCGTCAAATTGTGCCTTACTTATCTTAAGAACTCAAATGTACACATTATAAGGTTTTCACATGAACATTGCCTTAACTCCAAGAAAGTTGGCCATTCCAATTTCTATATAATATTCAAAAAAGTTGGTGTGTCATTATTACCGATAGATAACTCAATCAAGTCACTTTCTTGTTGTGAAGGCCTACGAGTGTGCTAATGTGAATGTTAAAGGGGTGTGAAATTATGAACATTGTGATCAAAAGGTGTGCCAAAGTTCAACATGTGCATTGCTCATGAGCAATGTACCTTAAAAGTTTCAATCACATCTCTCTCATAAGTTAAAATTCAAGGGAGTAATGTGTCTAAAGGTTAAAGTGGTCAAGACCAATCTTGAACAGTTCACATTGCCCAAGTACCATAAGTATTCAGGCCTTGCTCACACTTTTGTGGGCGGCTTAATTGGCGAGTCAAAATCCCATTAATGTTGTATCCACCACCAATATTTGCAACTACAAATTTCACATTGGAGTTTCCGAACACATGGACATGCGTAGCCATTTCATCAAAGTTGCCTTCACATGGTTGTTGCTAATGCCACATGTGGGATGACAAATACCAAGTGTGTGGTTCTACCTACTCATATATTTACCTTGTGTAGAAAAATTGCTACTCGTTTGCTCAGCACAAAAGTAATAAGGTTTCATGACATTTATGGTTGAATAAGAGAGTAGATCACATTTATTAATTTGGTCTTTGAAAAGGCTTCCTTTTCTTATATTGAGCTTTGTCAACTCTGTAGGCCCGCAGCTTGCGTTTTTAAGAGAAAAGATGGGAGTAGAAGTGGCTTTGGACAAGTATGCATGTCCTAATGTGGGCCATGTAACAAGGCTTGGTCCATGAGTGCCATGGCTTAAAAAAACCCTAAAGGACATTCCACATGGGGTGGTAGGCTCTAGCTGTATGCACTTTTGAAACGTTGACATAAACATTTGAGAATCAAGGTAGATGTGTTTGATGAGCATGCCTGGTAGACTTGGAAATGTTCAAGGGAGAACAGTTCCATCAAAGTGAGCAAAATGAGTAACTAGAAAGAATCCTTTATGCATGTCTAGTCTACTTGAATATATGTATCTAGGTTGTGCATGACTAAGTTGTCCTTCTCAATTACTAGTACTTCCCATGATATAAAATTGCATCCTCTACCTATTCACTATTCAAATTATGGAATTTGTTGATTCACAACATGTACAAGTCTAAGATGGCTACTTGTGTGAAATGAAGAATCTTTGTTGTTTTATTCTTGTTTTTAGTAGTGTCTCAACATACAAAAGTGTTACAAAATAGTGTCCCTAGTCTAGGTAAAGCTCCAATCCACTGTATGTATATGCGCATGATGGAATCGAGTTGCCCTTAAGTCACTCTCTACATACCAAGCTTCAGCTCCATTGTTTGTAGGCATAAACATGGAATCATCTAGTATTGTACTTGCTTTGCACGAGTAATCACTTTGTTTCAAAGTTTTGTTCAACAGCCGTGTAACTTGTACCATTGTGCAATATTCATTGCTAGGAGACTGGTTAGATTTTCTTAGAGGCTATTTGTTGGGTACATTCCATGCTGTTTGTATGATAGTGTACGATTGTGGGGATTAGAAGCTAGTTGGATTTCTTCCTGGCTACTTATTGGGCACATTCCGTGGAGTCTATATATAGAGGTCGGTCCATCCATCCAATTACTCTTGGGAGGGTACCTACTGTTTGCTTCCTTTTTCTTTTTTGAGAAGACTTGAACTTTGAAAGATGCCTTAAGGATGTATCTAAGGTTTGAACTCATGGTGCATGCACCCATATACAATCCCACATGCTCATTCCATTAGGGCTACAACCCCATATACCAGCACACATGCTCAAGCCACTAGGGCTACACATCCACTGTCAATTGTTGTTTACTTTTCACACACAGACACACTCACTCACTCACACCACATGCACACACACGACACGCACATGCATGCGACCAGCAAATGTATATACCCGCACACGAGGGTGGAAGCGTGAGAGGGGGGGTGGAGCAATAAAACATTGAGCCAAGGCACATGGATGGGGGATTGGGTACAGCCAGAAAGCTGGTTTGTTTTTTGGAAGCCAGGGCCAAACACACACACACACACACACAAAAACAGTTGGGATCCACGAGCTGGAAAGGCTGGGGCTACTTTCAAAATTCACATTAACAAAAAAGCCACCAAAATTCACATCAACAAAAAATCGGAAATTGACCCAACCTTACAAGCCCCCATCTCCATCCTCTCATTTCCCTCCACCTCCACCGAGAGACACACTCTCTCTCTCTCTCATCAGCCAGCCTCTCCTTTTCTCTCTTTCTGTGAATCTTGTCTGTCCTCCCCTCTCTTCTTCTTCCCTCCTGTCAGACACACTCAAGGAAAGAGAGCGCTTTAAGGTGTACTCCACAGCAATACCACTTTGTCTCCCCACACACCCTCTCTCTCTCTCTCTGTCTCTCTCTCTCTCGGGTCTCTTGAAGCCTTCCCATCATCCTGCTCATAGCCCACTGTGTGTTTCCTTTCCCTTGTTCTCCTTTTGAATTACATGAAAGCACCCCCCTCGACACATTCCTAGTCAAGAAGAAGTAGACACTCCTGGTCAAGAAGTAGCCTCCTGCCTTCTCCCCTCCCCCCCCCCCCCCCCCCACCTCTCCCCCTTAAATGCACTAAGGCTTAAGCAGGAGCCAGCATCAGATCTCTACCAAAATGATGCTCTTTTCTTCTGCCTTCTTCACTAGAGCTCATCTCATGCCCTCCATTTCCTCAGATTTCCTCTCTGGGAGCAAGCCTATCTTATAGCACTTGCTGCCTTCTCTTTCTTAGTTTTACCCTTCTCTCTGCTCTTCTACCCGCTTCTCTCTCTCTCTCTCTCTCTCCTAGTGCCATCATTTTACCCCAATTGGAAGCCACAATGCAGAACCTTGTCACATGCCTGTATGAAGCCAGGCTCTTTGGGCTTTGCAGGCGTGTGACCATCACATGGGTCAAGAACTCCAAGGGGCATGGCCTGTGTGTCACCATAGATGACCCTTCGTGCCAGTACACGTGCAAGATCAAGATGAACCCCTGGTCCTTCTGGAAGAAACAAGGGGTCAAGACCTTTGATCTGTGTGGCAGCAACAAGGTGGACATCTTCTGGGACCTGTCATCGGCCAAGTACGTGTGTGGTCCCGAGCCACAGGAGGCGTTCTATGTGGCTGTGGTGTGCAATGAAGAGATGGTGCTGCTCTTGGGAGACAGAGACAAGGAGGCTTACAAGAAGAGCAAGGCAAGGAAGCCATCATCCAGCATGAAAGCCACATTGTTGTCAAGGACAGAGCATGTGTTTGGGAAGAAGCACTTCTGCACAAAGGCACAATTCGGCGAGTCAGGCAAGGCGCATGATATCGACATCGAATGCCAGGTAAAGGTGCCAGCAAAGGAGCCTTACTTGTGCATAAGGGTCGACAGGCAGATGGTCGTACAAGTGAAGAATCTAGAGTGGAAATTCAGGGGCAACCAAACAGTCCTGATTGATGGGCTGCCAGTGGAAGTCTTCTGGGATGTGCACAATTGGGTGTTCAGTGCAGGTGTCAGCAATGCCACCTTCATATTCCAGGCATCATTGAGCAAGGTACCCCAGAAGGCGCACTCAGCCAAGGAGATTGAGAATGTCATCAAATGGTCTGGGGACTTGAATGGCAGCATTTCATTGATGAAACTGGCCAGCGCGAGGAGCTTGAAGTCTGCACATGAGTTGGTCAGCACAACTGGTTCCTCTTTGATGTTGCAGGCATGGAAGAGTGAGTGAAGTGTCCTTGCCTGCAATGCAAGCTCTTCTATTATATGCCCTCTTTGTGGACCTTGTATATATGATGGGCCTGGCTTCAATTTCAATTCCCCCCCTCCCATACATCGGCACACTGTCTTCATTAATTTGGAGGCCCCCTCCCTTCACATGTGGGACTCCCCCCCCATCAATAATGCCAAAGCCCAGTATCAGCTGTCAAGGTGTGCTTTCGGCACAGGACGATGGAATCGATAAGCTTGCTCAAGGAGTGTCTGTTGGAGAGTGCAAGGTGCATTATTCACATCATGGGCTGCCTGGATGCCGTCTGTAACACGCCCTTATAGAATTGGAATCTGTTGCAAAGCATCAGATTTGTGGTCTTATATGAATGCAAAATTAGAAGCTAGAGACTATAAATCTTGAAAGGTTTGGTCTAATTTTGGATTTGTCAAAATCAACACAGCCTATCATCGGAAACTAGCTAGCATAAAACTGAGTTGTTTATGATCTGCTCTTGTTGAACTTAACAAGGCATCTGAAGGCAATCCATTTAAGATTATATTTATTGATGTTTAAGGCACCTGAAGGCAATCCATTTAAGATTATATTTATTGATGTTTATTCTTTGTGGTTCTTTAAGTAATGCTAGACAATTAACTGCAGCTGTCAAATGAAAGAGAGCTAACTGAAACTTGACTGTTGGGAATATTGCTACATATTTGATGCCTTGCTTGTCACACATATTTGTCCATCAACTTGGGCTCTATTTCGCCAATGTCATAATGTTCTTATTAACGAATAAAAGGTCTTTGCTCTGCACATGGGTATCACGAGACAAGATGGAAATTGGCAAGAATCCCCCAACTACTACAAGGATAGACACGATTGGTTCTGTTTAAGTAAGGCTACAACAACTTCCAATGATGTCACTCACCGTAATCTACACATGGGCATTGAGACAATCTAACACTTGAACTTTCCAAGTGCAAGGATATGCTGCTCCGAGTAACATAGAAAAGGGTTAGGACTTGAGTAGACCCAAAAGTGGAATGCTAAATGTTAGAGGGCCAAGATTTTGAGACTCATATTACATGATTTCTTAGGCTCATCACTATTAAGAAAGTCATCATTATCAATATATGAGTCTTGTGTTGTCTCATCCAAATCACAACCACTTAGGATGTTGCCATCATCATCATCACCGTGTAGCTCTCTAATAGGAATATCCTCGTGAGCAGCATGAGTTGTGGTAGATGAGCTTCTAGAGCCACACTCTACATTAGTCCTATTGACACATTTGTGTTGCTAACAAAAACGAACCTTGAGTAGTGGATCCTCACTCTTCATGAGTCCATGTGACCCAATAGTTAGTTTGCTACAACCATCACTTAGCGCATTACTATCATCATCATGCTTTTGCTGTCTAGTAGGAGCATCCTTATGAGCATGAGTTGTTGCAGTAGATGAGAGCCACACTCTACGCAAGGCACCTTTGCCACTTTTGTGTTGCCATCAATAGTTGCAACACCTCGGGCAATGGATCATCACCCTCTACAAGTACATGAGACTTGGTGGTCAACATGCTCCCAGTCCATGTAGAGGTTTTTGAAGACCACCTCTTGCTCAATATCATGTGCTTTGTATGCAATTTGAGGAGCAAATGGAGAGATGATAGATTGAATTTTATCCATGAATTGTAAAAGCTTAAGATTAGCTCAAGTTTTCCAAATCAAGTACTAAATGACTTGTCTAGCCATAAGCATTTTATGCATGCTACAAAATGTATGCAAGTTAGAATTATGATAGATTAGTCGTTGCAATTGTCTCATGCTAAGCCTATTGCGTATATTGGTGAATTAAGAGAATAGACTACCCAATTCTCTCACACACTCTGGAAAAACAATCTTGAATAGAAGTAGATGTTTCACATGTCAAGCATCTATCTTATTGTAGAAGTTTATCTAGATTCTATAGATGTAAAGATAAAAGGTTCAACATTGCTACTGATTACATACCTATGCAATACCTTAAGAGCCACCTTTTGCACATTTGGCAATTGGTACCCAAAAAACTCCCAACAAAAATGTGGTTCGACTAAAGATGCTCTTTTGAATAGAAGCACCACGGTATTCTTCATGTAATGCCTTGGGAGATAAAAATCTCTATCTAGGCTCTTGCAACAAGTAGGATGCAAGAGGGGCACAAAACGTTTGCATATGCTTCTTCATTCACTTCCACCTATATAATGTGTAGAGACTTCAAGATGGACATATGTGTACAAAGTTGAGTGCCATTCACGAAATGTACTACCTATTATGGAGTTGGATTATTAAGAATATTTCAAGCCTTCATGCCTCAATGGCTTCTCTCATGAAATGTGTTAGAAGCCCTAATCTAGACCCTTCATAGTCATATAACATGTGTAGAATCCTATGTAATGGAGTAATTGAACATGTGTAGAATCCTATGTAATTGAGCAATTGAAATGACCAAGGTTCACACCTGACTCCAAAACGAGCTTCTCAAGCAAACCTATTGCTCACTTTCATACTTGCCATAGTTGGCTCCCAACCCATCCATACCACGAATTATTCGGATACCATTGTCCATTGAATATTGCTTTGCATGCCATAGAGTTGCTCAAGTGGCAAATTACATGATGGTGAATGAGACTTCATATCACTATATGTGGAATCTAACAGTCACTTTTTCCTTCTTGGTGATGAAGTTTACAATCATCAATGCATTTGTTATCTTCTGCGGCCACTTTAGCTTGATCACGTCCTCCATGAGAGTAGTACATGCAAGTTCAATCACAAGCAATTACCTAATTTTCAACATAACTAGAAACATTATCAGTGATGCCTTGGATCACATTGGTAATGCCAACCTACATATTACATATATGCCTTAGAACTTAACAACACAAAGACTAGGAATTGATTTGAAGACCTCTTTATACATCTCTAAATTCTAAAATGACCTCAATTAGTGTCTGTCTAAATGTATTGTAGTACATGTCCTTGGTTGTTTTTCTCCCTTCAAACCCACATCCACAATTCATAAAAAGTATATTTCAAAATGGCTAGTGACATGAATATTGATGATGCTCCACTTCTTCTAGCCACTCCACGCATCAATTGGATGGGGGATCCATCCATTCACCAAGTTGGCACATCGATGGTAAAGAGAACTTTTTATTCTCTCTCCAGTTCATCTATCTATTTAGTGTGTATATTATTGTAGGTTATACCTCTTCTCATATGGTCCCATTGTGACTATGGCTCTCACCATCCTTTGCCATTTATTAGCGTTAAGAAATGGATGGGGAGATTGTAGGCATTATTATGTTTGCAAAATTTTAGTTTCGTGATTCATTTGTAGCTCCTTAAGGAACGATAATGAGTTGAACATCTCCCATGGACTTGACAAGAGTGGATAGTCTCTTGGGCCTCTTGGATCCAATGGTTGTAGATACTAGGGCAATTGATGCAGAGGTGAACATGTTGATAGTTGGATCCATAGTATCTTTAGGGATGGGTGTCATGAGGTGATCTCCACTTAAGCCTTAGTAATGATTGAGGTGACTTTGAGTTTGCATGGAAAACTTCTTAATGATTTCATTGGCAAGTGCTTGAGGGATATTAGTATGTGGGTTGCATTCTCCACCCAAATATGACAAGTGGATGAAGAGCTTTGACATACAACTTCTTTAGGACTTGCCATGATATTTGCTAGTCCATTAGGTAGTAATTCAGCATCATGTTAGTAGAGGTTGGGAAGAAAGAAGAGGAGGTAGAGGAAGAGGAGGAGGTAGAGTGGAGCTAGATGAAGGGGAGGAGGAGATAGAACGAGCAGTAGAGAAAGAGGAGATAAGAGGTAGGTGTAGAGTAGGTGAAGAGAAGAGGAAGAGGGGAGTGCTTGAATGTTGCAATAAAAGGTAGAGACTCAAGGTGAGAACTTGAGTGCTTGAGGGGTGAGAGGTAAAATGTTGAATTTCAAAATTTCCATAGTTCAAATTGCAAATGGTTGAAAAATGGTAGAAATTCTTAATTTTGAACCAACAATGACTAGAAACAAACTTTTTCTCAAACATTGTTGATTATATAGATCCCTAAGAGACCATATGGAACGATGGTTCCTATCAAGCAAGATTACAAATACCGTGGAAACATTATCTATCATGCTTTGTTGGTTAGAGGAGAAAATAAGGGCTTGATATGTGTAAATGGAACAAATTGATGGTATACTCATTATATTTAGGTAAACAATTGGTAGTATGCTCATTTTACTCCTGTAACAATGTGTGATATTTAATATGTCACATTTATTATCCTATATCACTTAACTTCTATGAGTTGAAAAGGCACAATGATATAATTGCTTTGTGAAAGGTAGCTCTTAATGGATTTCTAGCCATGCAATGCAAATAACATATCGTAAATCCATGATAAGCTAAGGGTTGCAACATTATGCCTTGAATTGGAAGAGCTTTCTAGCATTATTTCCTCCTTGATGTCATGGTGAACATTGACAAGCACTCCAAGTTTACCATTTTGTTGAAATTGCTTATACTAACATATATGCATTGGGCAATGTTTTTAACTTAGTAGAACTTAACTCAAGATAACTAAGACATGTGGTAGTAGTTTCCTCATATTTTGAGGTATCTTTCTTAATATTAGTTAGCTAGGCTTAATAGGGGGTGGCAAAAATGGACAATTTAATATTTGTAAATTATTGTGACTGAAGCAAATTTTTCTTAATACTAGTTGGTCAAGCTACGCATTAGTGTGCAAAGCTCATGAGCCTTCACCTTTCTCCATTCCCTCTTTTGCAAGCAAAGGGAAGTAGTCATGCTATTGCACGGTTGCTTTAAAAAAAAAAAAAAACTCACAAAAGATTTGAAAAGGCATAGACATCCATAGTTGTCTAAGAAATGAATGAGCTAAATAGCTCTGCTTTGAAGTTCCCAAAAGCTCAAATGCATTATGAAATATATCCTTTTGAATGGCAAATATCACATCATTTAAAACTAAATGTCAAAATAAAGTGCTATAATGTAAAACAAGCTCAAGTAAAGTGTAATCAAAGTAACATGACAAAAGTATAACAAGCTCAAGTAAAAGTGCTATAATGGTTGTGAGAGGTGTTAGAAGTGGAGCAACAATGGAAGTGTAAACATATGTTGTAATAAATTGCTAAAACACAAGACAAAAGAGAGAGGGAAAGAAAGAACACAATATAGATGAGAACTCATATGTATGCTCAGGAAATGGAATCCATATATCAGACACGAGATTGTCACATACAATAGTGAGTCATTGGCTGTGTGGGCACTAGCACCAGCTCCTCTCTCCACAGGACCTCCAAGTGGTGAACTGACAGAATGAGGAGGAGGAGCCTAGAATATATAGGCATGTATAATGCCATAAAATGTGTTAGGTCAGCCATCATTTAATGCTGGCTGACTGCCACCAATAATTGCCACAAAGCATAAAATGCTACATAATAAAAATGCCTAGAATATCTACATAATTTGCCTAGCCATAATACATGCTCAAACTCACACATGAGTTGACATACTCTTCTAACACCCTCTCTTAGATCATGGGGGATTTGATACAATACAATGATACAATGATACAATGATAAATAACTTCATCATAGTCCATACAATAGAAAACCACTGAGTAGAACCATGGATACCTAGGCAGTGGGTGATCAAGCCACCACCAAGGTGCCTCGGAGAGAACCTGATGTCGATGTTGATTGTACCTACTCCTAAAAATAGAGAATATCATACCAACTCTCAATGTCTGTCAACAATGCATTTGATGTAGCACACATGACCATCCTATCACCAATGCCGCAGCACATAAATGACCATGGATCCCCCTCCTTGGACCAGACTGCCAAAGTGTCCCCTCATGTGAGCTCCAAACAAAAGCCACCCGCTCTCTGTCAAGTAACCAGCCCATCATGAACTTGGATGGCAATCCTAGCTCCATGATTTGAACCTGCTAGACTTCGATCAATGCATTGGGGACGTCCCTCTCTGGATCATGTGCATTTGTATAGAAATATAGATGAGGCACGACTGCCCCATCTCACCACCCTCCCACACTCCCTCTCTAGCACTAGAGAATCATGAGGGATGGCCTCATCACCACCACTATTGAGGAAGGGACCACCAAGCCCTTCTCACAATCCAAAGAAATGGATCCCTTCCATGCCTTGGACTTCACCTTGGTTGGAGGATTGGAGTTGGAATTTAAGGCAGATGGTGACTCGTTGGAGGAGTTCGTATCCTGCTTTGTCTTTTGCTCCTTTTGCTTCCTGGAAGCCGCTAACTCTTTGTAGTCTTTCTGCAAATGGCCCTTCTTGCCACAATGGTAACTTTGGGCCTTTCACTTCTTCATCCTCAAACCCCTCTCTAAAGCTACAAGAGCCTCACTTGAACCTCCATAATGTGACGGAAGCCACCCTTGTAGTTGCCAAGTCTCCTCATGCTCAAGTAGCATTGAGGATATATGAAGAAAATTGATAGGAGTTGTAGATGTCTATGCCCGTAGTAAAGAATTTTCCAATCTATCAAACTCTCGAGGAAGCTTGTAGAGTACCGTACCAACAAGATGTGCCTCTGATAGGGTAGATTGCATAGTACGAAGCTAGTCCTAGATCTCAGTAACTTGAAGAAGGAATGATTGTATTGTATCTTTGATTTCAAACTTCAGTTGCTAGAGCTAGCCATAGAGAGTAATGGTCCTCATGGTGGAAGGAGCCTTGTACATCAAGTGCAACTTCGACCATACATCTCAAGCTGTCCTACAAGAGTTGAATGGTTAAGTAGTTGTCAAGATAGTTGTAATTCACTAGGCTTGAGGAACAAATCAACATCTACACATGGCTAAGAGTAGAAGTAGCACAAAAGATAAAATACATGAATGATATGTAACTACAATGAGGAACTAATCAACCTCATACACATGACTAAGATTTAAACTAATGCAAAAGGTAAATACATAAATGATATGTAACTACTCTATTAGCTCTAAAATCATGAAATCCTGAGATAAATGACCTTTAGAGCAAGCATGAGTATTGCAAGAGTGGTCATTTCCAGTAAATCCCCAAAGTTAGTGGTAATTGGATAGGCTATCATGCTCCTTCATGTTATAGAACGAAGTATGGTAGAAAATAAAAGTTGTTTGAAGGCTAGGGGATTCATGTACATAGTGATGATGACTAGTGTGACTACCATCTAGTCTCAATCTATGAATGCAATGGGGACCTCATCTTGGAAAGGAGAGGACTTATTTCTCATAGTAAACTATTTATTCTTGATTTTGACGATCTTACTCAGAGATATAAATCCGAGTTGTCTTGATATGCTGGTAGGCATGGTGAATACACATATAAGCTATTTTGTCAAATATGCTATAACTTGGAAATTCCAAAAACTATGCAAGTTTTGAAGAAGTTTCGTGGGACTCGATCTTTGGTAACTAAGGTAAGTAGATGCTCATGATCCACATGTCGAATACTACTGGATGTTAGGACTAGGCATTTCATGAGTTTTATTGGTTTTTATTTGGCATTTGAGAGGGCACTCTAAGTGGGTGGTTGGGTGGCATGATTTCAACATGATCTCATAGGCCTTGTTTCTCGCCTATATATGCAAGCCTCCTCTGTTGGGGGTAAAGGCGCCTCTGCCTAGCCGCCCGTGTATTACTACACTGACAGTCATTGCCACTGCACACTGCAGGTGGCGAGCGCCCGTCACCATCACTTTATTCTTTATTCTTTTAGTGACAGTTTGAATAAAGGAAGGCCCGGTCACACATTGTGACTGTTGGAGTTCCCATTTCTTCTCTCTCTCTCTCTCTCTCTCTCTCTCTCTCTCTCTCTCTCTCTCTCTCTCTCTCTCTCTCTCTCTCTCTCTCTCTTGCTCTTGCTCTCCCGCCATAGCTCTCGAGTCCAAGCTTCGGGTCTTCTCTCCCTTTCAATTGGTATCAGAGCTTTGCTTTCCGACTCTTGAGCTTGGTTCGTGGCATTCTCAGCATCCCATCGACTCCCTACTTGCATTGGGTCTCCTTCCCGGCAGCCATATCCGACTCCTTCGAGCTCATGTCACTCCCCGGCTTCTCGAGCACCTTCCCGGCATTGTTGGGCACCTTCAAGGCATTACATCAGAAGTATTCGATCATTTTCTTTAGGGTTTACTTCAGTTCTTAGGTCTCACAAGCTGTAAATAAGTTGTGGGCAGCCATAGCTCACACCTCTTGGAGCTTCCTTCACCTGGATCTTGCTTCCAACCTATCAAGGCTTGCTGAGGCTTGGTGTAGGCCTTCTTTGGTCCTCATTTGTGCCCCCTTTGGGCCCCATTTTTGACACGTGGGACAACAGACCCTCCCAGCCAGCTCATGTTTTTGTTGTGCTAGTTTCAAAATCTGGCAAAAAAATCACTCTTTTTGTCATATCTCGGGCATTCGGAACCCGATTCAAGCAAGGTAAGAGTCTAACTTGGGGTTTTGGCATGCTCTGAATGTGATGGTGATGTTGGATTTGCCAAATTCTGATGACAGAATATTATGCAACAGATTTCAGGTTTGAGACAGCATGTATTTGTATGCCTATGCTTGTTTGGGCATGACTACATAACCGGTTTGATGCCTATTGCATCTTGATTGATTGGGGGATTGAAGCTACATGTAATGCTATGATTTTGGCCTGATTTTGGGGCTAGAAATACACAGTTTATAACAGTAAATGCATGCTAAATACTCTTGGGCTGAATCTATCTTTCATGCTTTGACATATGCCTATTGGTTTCGGATGTATGTCTTGGGTTATGCTATGATGTATTGATCATCGAGGGACGACTTTGAGCTTGTCATTGAATCCAGATGCTTTTGGAAGCTTGGGCTTATTTAAGCCCGCAATTATTGACATTGGTATATGCTTTGACAGTGATCGTTCTTGGGTTTATGCATACCCGTTGCCTACGGCTTGATGCTCATGTCACGGTTGATTACCCTATGCATACGTTGAGCTTGAGTGCTCATTGAAGCTCCACCTTGGATGCATTTTGGATTATATGGAGTAGTCTTGGATGTTACTTGGCTTTTCAGAGTTTGGATTGGGATGTATTTGATGTCTTACATGCTTATGGATGCTACATACGGATGCTCTACCGCCTATATGTTCCGGATGTACTATATGTTCCGGATATCTTACATGCTTATGGATGCTACATACGGATGCTCTACCACCTATATGTTTGGAATGTACTATTGATGTATTGTCTTGGAATTATGCCATTAGCACTATGTCTTGCCTTGGCTTGAGCTCTTGAGCTCATACATACGGATTTTGTGCCAGTGGGAGTATTCTTGAATGCTTATCAGACATTGAGTAGGTGGTATTTTTATGCATTGAGCCGTTACATACTATTGAGCAGTTACAAACACTTGAGACTTTGGGACTTCTCACCCTTTGGGATGATACATCATATGTTTTAGTTCACTGTATGCTTATGAGCTATGTCTCAGTTTTGGATCTGTATCTTTGTGAATTGACACCTACTTGTGTCAAGTTTTGGTAATGGTAGGAATACTTTGCCCCGTTAATTGGGGGTGTGCCTACTCACTGGCAGATGTTTGTATGACATTCTTGGGTGTTGGATTCATGCTTATCAACCGTCATATGCTTATGCTATGCCCGCATGATGGCTTTCTTTGGTATTGGCAGTATCTGATTGCCTTGGGATCCGGTTTTGGCACTGTTAGCTCTCTTTTATTACTGAAATCTGAAATTTATTATAGCAAGCATATATGTATGGACTGTCATGGATTTTTCATGCTGAAACACTTTGAAATGATGTGCTTTCACTAGTACTTGGTGGGCAACAGCATTGGTTCCACTTTCCTTGCCATTTTACCTCGATTTTGGTGATTTTTTGGTCATTTTCTACAGTAAACAGCAAGCAGTTTTGAACTCTCTACAGTCTTCCAGCCTGCATTATGGCGAGTTCGTCCACTAATCATGCTATTTTCACCATCACTAAGCTTGATGGTACGAATTACTCTTATTGGAAGAGCCAGATTTGGCAGGTGTTGGTGCAAAAATCGCAGATCAAACCTTTGAGGTTAAGCGGGCATTTGCCTGCAACTATGCCAGATGAGGAATGGCTTGAGCTTGATGAGTTATGCAAGTCCACCATTGCATTGTCTCTCACAAAACATGTTCACTACAATGTATTTGAGGAAGAACAGAGTGTATGGCAGTTGTGGGATAAAATCAAGAATCTCTATGACAAGAAAAGTCCAGCGAGTCAAATGTATTGGCTGAAGCAGCTTATGGATCTGCGCATGAAGGAGAATGTGACTATGTCTGCTCACTTAAGCCAGTTCCATGCTATACTCAAGAACTTGAGTTCGCAGGACATTACTTTTGTAGAGGATGTCACTCCTCTTTTCTTGCTTGGTACTCTTAATGAGTCATGGGATGTATTCCGCACTGCATTATGTGCCTCTAATACTACCTTGAAATTATTTGATGTTGAGAGTGCTCTTCTGCAAGAAGAGGTTAACCATAAGAATTTGGATGCCTCTCGTGTGTCGCATGCTATGACAGTTAGAGGCAGGAATAATGGATATGGAAAGCATGGTAGTGGCAGTGGCCGTGGATGGGATTCTCAAAAATCTCAGTTCAAGTCGCGTGGAAAGTCACGTAGCAAATCCCGTGGCAGGAATGCATATGTTACTTGTCACCATTGTGGGAAAAATAGCCATATTAGGCCACAATGCCATGAATTGCGCAATGAAAGGCGTAAAGATAAGGGGAAAGACAAAGTGCAGGATAAGTCTTCTGATCACAGCATAGTGCCTGCAAAGTCCAGTGTTAAAATTGAAGAGATCAATGTTATGCAACCTGAGGATGTTGATGATGATGATTATATCCTTGTAGCTTCTTCTAGTGCTTCGCAAATGACAGAGATACACTCTATGTATGCACAGTGTTGGCTCTTGGACTCAAGTGCATCCTTTCATGTGACACCTTGCCGAGAGTGGTTTCATTCATACCGTACTGTTTCGGGTACTGTGCGCTTGGGTGCTGACAGCTCTCTTGATATTGTGGGCATTGGTGATATTAGGCTGCAGTTTACTTCTGACATCAGTTTTGTTATGCAAGATGTATGTCATGCACCTGCTTTGACATGCAGTCTCATGTCACCTTGACAGCTTAATGATGCAGGATATCATGTATGTTTTGGAGACTCTGCATGGAAGATCACTCATAGCAGACTTGTGATTGCGAGAGGTGCCAAGGCTAGCAGTCTCTACCCCTTGATTGTATCAACTTCTTCCCTTGATCATGTTTTCTCTGTGGGTTCTATCCCACATGTATCTCTTTGGCATGCCCGTTTGGGCCATATGTCTTTGAAGGGAATGAAAATGCTTTCTAGTTTGCAGTACTTACCGCCCCTTGATTATGCATGTTTTGATTCATGTGAGCATTGTGTTTATGGCAGGCAGACTAGGTCTACGCATAAGAAGTCTGCTAGGCCACGCATAAGTGAGCCCTTGGCATTGGTACATTCAGATGTCTGTGGGCCCATGCCTTGTCAGTCTATGGGTGGTGCAAAGTATTTTGTTACGTTCATAGATGATTTTTCACGGCAAGTTTGGGCTTATCCCATTAAGCTGAAATTTGATGTCTTGGCTGTGTTTCAGAGATGGTTTGCATTGGTTGAGAACCAGTCTGGGTATAGGCTAAAATGCCTAAGGAGAGATAATGGAGGTGAGTATGTCTCACGTGCTTTTGAGCAGTTATGTGATGAGAGGGGTATTAAGCGTCAGTTGACCGCTCCCTATCCCCCCCCCTCCCAAGAATGGTTTGGCTGAGCGGATGAATAGAACCATCCAGGAGCGTGTATGCACTGTGCTTAGCCATGCATGCCTACCACATAGTTGTTGGGCTGAGGCAGTTAGTATAGCTGTGCATGTCGTAAACAGATCACCTTCTAGTTGTTTGGATTTCCAGGTTGCAGAGGAGGTATGGACTGGAAAACCCCCCTCTTATGAGCATCTCCGTGTCTTTGGATGTGAGGCATTTTGCCATGTGCCCAGGGACAAGAGAAGTAAGCTGGATCCCAAGAGTGTCAAATGTATTTTCCTTGGTTATGGGGATGCTGGCGAGATGGGTTACCGTCTCTGGGATCCGCAGGCGCGGAAAGTCATCCGTAGTCATGATGTAGTCTTCCATGAAGACAAGATGCATAGGTAGCCTGAGAGAGTTGTTGAGATCCGCAAGGTCATATTTTAGGAGGAGCTGAGAGCTCCCGCACAGCCAGTTGGACAACCTACAACTGCAGTAGATGCTCATGGTCAGGGCATTGGACATGCAGCTAGGCAGGCAACAAAGCTTGCCGTGAGATGGTCTACTAGAGACATATGTCCACCAGATCGATTTCAGCCCTCGATGCATTACGTCTTGGTTACAGATGCAGGAGAGCCTTTCACTTATGATGAGGCTATGCACAGGGGTGACAGTCACTCCTGGGAGAGGGCTATGCAGTCTGAGATAGACTCCCTGCATAAGAATGACACTTGGGATTTGGTTTCCTTGCCTATGGGCAAGAAGGCTTTGCCATGCAAGTGGGTGTACAAGCTAAAAAGTACCCCTAGACACCCCAAGCTGGCATACAAGGCTGGATTAGTAGTAAAGGGTTTTAAGTAGGAGCATGGTGTGGACTTTGATGAGGCCTTTTCTCATGTGGTTAAGATGACCACCCTGTGCTTAGTCTTGGCTTTGGTTGCTTAGCTTGACTTGGATTTATACTAGATGGATGTCAAGACGGCTTTCTTACACGGGGACTTGCATGATGAGATTAATATGGAGTAGCCTAAGGGCTTTGCAGAACCTGGCAGGCAACACCTAGTGTGCAAATTGAAGAAAAGTCTTTATGGCTTGAAACAAGCATGTAGGGAGTGGTATCATAAGTTTCATGCCTTTATGAAGTCATAGGTCTACAGCTGGAGTGCTATGGATTTATGTCCTTACACGAAGAAAGCCCGTGATGGTTCTTTATTGATTTTGGTACTCTATGTGGATGATATGCTAATAGCATGGAAAGCTCATGATGAGCTGGATGCTCTTAAGGCTCAGCTCAAAAAGAGCTTTGAGATGAAAGATCTGGGACAGGCCGCTCACATACTTGGTATGCGCATTAGACGCGATAGGCATCAGGGATCCTCTACTTGTCATAGAGGGAGTACATTCATCAAGCCCTTAAGCGCTTTCGCATGCAGGATGTAAAGCCTATTGGCTGTCCATTGCCTTCTTATGTGAAGGTATCACAGGCTGATTATCCGCAGATAGATAAGCAGAGGACCGAGATGTCCAAGATTCCCTATGCATCCGCAGTGGGGCCAGTCTTATGTATGCCATGATAACCACTTGTCCAGATATTGCCTTTGCAGTTGGTGTTGTGGCACACTATATGGCTACACCTGGCAAGAAGCATTGGGATGTCGTGAAGGGTATCATGAGGTACCTGAAGGGCATTGCAGATATGTGCATATGCTATGGCAGCCAGGATACAAGAGTCATGGGGTACACTGACTTTGATTATGTAGGACATGCAGATAGTAGGAAGTCCACTTCTGGCTATGTATTCACCTACGCTAGAGGTGCTATTTCTTGGATGTCCAGGGTGCAGAAATGCACGGCCCTTTCTACTACAGAGGCTGAGTATGTTGCAGCTACTGAGGCTTGCAAGGAGGCCATTTGGTTGGGTCGTTTAGTTGCTGACCTTGGTATTGATGCTATCCCTACACTGCATTCGGATTCTATGAGTGCTATTCAGTTAGCCAAGAATCCGGTCTTTCATGTGAAGACGAAACACATTGAGGTGAGGTATCACTTCATACGTGGGGTCGTTGAGGACAAGTCTGTTGATCTTGTCAAGATCTCGACTGACCAGAATCCTGCAGATCTGCTCACGAAAAGCCTCTCTACAGAGCGATTTGCCTTCCTCAGGAGGTTGATGGGCGTGGGATGAGATGACATCTTTCCTCATCCTGTTGTACATGTGTACATGTTGTACTGTCTTTTTTTTCTTTTTCTTTTCACTCCTCACTGGGGCAGATTCACCTTTAGGTGGGAGGTTGTTGGGGGTAAAGGCACCTCTATCTAGTCACCCATGTATTACTACACTGACAGTCACCGCCACCACTGCACACTACAGGTGGCGGGCACCCGTCACCGTCACTTTATTCTTTATTCTTTTAGTGATAGTTTGAATAAAGGAAGGCCCGGTCACACTTTGTGACTGTTGGAGTTCCCATTTCTTGTCTATCTCTCTCTTGCTCTTGCTCTCCCGCCATAGCTCTCGAGTCCAAGCTTCGGTCCTTCTCTCCCTTTCATCCTCATCACTCTTCATCATCATATTCATTATCTACATCCTATGGAGAGAGGAAGATTGAAAATACTTTGGTGGCCAACCACTGCCCCTATGGTTTGTCTACATCATTTGATGCTCTGATATATGGATTCCATGGCCAATTTCTTCATTATATGAGTTATGTATTCTTGCGTGTCTTGTCATTTCATTCAATGTTCAATAATTGTTTTCTTTTGCTTCCATTCCATATGTCATTCTCACATGTTATCAAACAATCAAGTTCTTGGTCTTTGTGTATTTTGTGATGTGACAAATATACTACATGTTGCTTTTACTACTATGCTAATGCTTATGTTTTGGTGATGTACCTTGTTGGAAGCTCACGCTCAACCGCCAAGGTCCACAGACCACTTATTGTTCAAGCGTTTCAAGCCGAGCACTGATGGCTACCTCTCATATAGCCAATGCACTATCTCTCTCTACGAGTGTAGTGAGCTTATCTCCATGCCCGATCAAGTTGACTCCTCTCCCGAGCACTACGATAGCTCCATGATCCAAGTGCAAGCTTCAAGCGATCTTGATCCTCAAGCTCCATGCTCCAGGCTCCATTGCTGCGAGCAAGAGAAGATAAGAGAAGAGAAGAGACGAGAAGAGAAGAGAAAAAGAGAGGAGAAAATGGAGAGCTTCTCCATCGAGGTCCCTCACCCTCACACACTCACTCCCTCATACTCTCACAATCCCTCTCTCAAGTATAAGCTCAAGCAAGCAAGAACAAGAAGGAGAAGAAGAAGAGGAGAGCTACTTTTGGCCACACACAAGAATGAGCTTCTCATTCAGTTTTCAACTTTATATACAAAACCCTAAATCCTTTTTGGGTGGTCATCCCCTTATCCCATTTTTTACATGGGCAGCGTGACCTAGGCCCTTTTTCCCACTGTCCTCCTATCTTCCTAGCTTCTTTCCTACCACCCATCTACCTTTACAATTTGTATAGGTGAGAGCCCGCGACACTCTTAAAATAAATTATAATGCACCTTGCACTCTTTTAAAAAAGTATTGACTTGTGCTTTTTCTTATGTGTCTTTCTCTTTGATTTAGGACTTTTCTACACTTCTTGTGTTTTCATATTTTTCTTTGCGTGCCTTCGTCTTCTGTTTCACTTTTGCCTTGGTCTTGTTTTCTGCTTTAGATTTTCTAGATTTTCCACCTTGTTCATCTGAGGGTTAACATTACCCTCCTAGACGAGTGCCAGCACTGAAGACGTGGGTGGAAGGGACTGTTGTGATTTTCCTTGGAGGAGTTTTGGTGGTGGTGTGGATGAAGGTCATTGGTTGGGGCCATGTTGTTGGCATGGTTGGTTGGTGATAGGGTTGTTGGAGTTGGTGATAGGATTGTTCTTTGTTGGGAATTTCACTCATGGCTGGCACATGCGTTGGTTTTTGGGGATTCTACATGTGATGATTCTTTGGTGGGCTTGCATGATGATAAAGGACAAGAGTTCAAAGTTGAGTGTTGATGAAGAGCTGACTGTACTTTCATTGGAGTCTTCAATACTTGCAATTGAAAACCTCTCACATGGTATCTCCAGTCTTTTTATCATGCACAAGACGTAGTTTGATGAGTTTGGGAGACATGTCGAACTCTAAGCAAGCTGAGAGTATTGTCCTGCACTTGAGGATCCAAACTGTGTATAGATTGTGGTGCAGATATTATGTGAGTGCATGTGCATACTCAGATAGTATGTAGTTAGAAGACTATTGGTCACATTCCTCGTAGCAATGTGTGGATGATGCGAGGGTTCAATGGGGTGGAAAAAATTATCGATGTTGAGGAGAAGTATACTCGAAGGCTTCTTGAGACATTAATTGTGCTTTTGACAACACAATGTAGCATAATTGAGCTCATTGATGCCGAGATTAGATTGCGAAGGCCGAGATTAGATTTGATAAGGTAGTGGGAGCCTTCAATGTCAGTGGTAGTTGATCACCATTGTTGAGTATAATTGAAAAAAGAAAAAGGAAGTGTACTACCTAGGGGTGCATCTACTTCACTGTGCAGTGTTGCATGGTGTTCGTATAGTAAAACTGGGAGTTGGGTCACCTTAGGGAAGCCTATGGTGTTGTCATACACTTGAGGACCCAGCTTGTGTACAGGGGAGGTGTTGTGGATGTCACTTGGGGAGATTTAACTAACCATAGGTGAGCACAAACTCCCTAGGTATGTCCTGTCCTTGATGTGCCCTAAGTGTGAAGTGGGGGGATAGGAAAGACTAGGGGGTTAGGCACAGAGCCAGCTGGCCAAGGCCACCACTGTACATGCCTATCCTTAGGACCCCTAGGTGCAGTGTTTGTGGCACTCTGATATACATAGAAAAGCTCATTGTTTGTTTGCTCTTTCTCTTTTTTTTTTTCCCTTTTTCTTTATCTCTTTCTTTTGTTTTGTTTTGGAGATACATTGGGAGGGGGGCATGCTAGACATCATCCTAATGCTCTACAATAGTTATATTTCGAGGGGGCTAAGAGATTTACCAAGGAATGCATGGCTTGGCATGGAGCCCCTTTCTCTTCTAACTAAACTTGTTGTGGCCACGGAGGGGGCTTGGTTTCTACACTCGTTCTTTCTTTTGTTGATCTAATTTAGAGTCACACCCTTCTTTGTGGAAGACCAGCTCTAGTGGCTCCTATTGAGGATGGCTGCATTTGTTGTTTTGGCTCCCCAATCCCCTAGCAAGGAGAGTTCCTGTGAGGTTCAGCTAGTTGAGATTAGGGGAGCACATTGCTCCTCTACTCCTAAGCTAGTGTTAGGCTTAAGTGTCATGGCATGGAGTCCATGTTGCAATGATGTGCCAGCTTGTAGGCTAAATCTTTGATTCCATCTTCATTAGAGTAATCTCTTACTCCCTTTTTGCCTTAGTCGTTCTTCCTCCTCTTCTGGTGTTTTCTTGCACACTTCTTCTAATCTCTTCGATTCCTCCTCTACCATTTGCAGCTCTCTATTTTATTTGGAGGTGGATCGAGTTCTTCTTATGGGGATTTTGAGAGTGTGATCTTTCCTTTTTGCTTGACTTGAAAAATTTTAGCCTTGCTTCTCACGGATTGTTCTCTTGCTCTCTTGTTGTTGAGATGGTTGGTCATTCTTCTTTTTATTAGTAACTCTCTCCATGATGTTGTCCTATTGTTCATTGTGGACTTTTTCTCCCTCTTGTTCTTGGATTGGTGACGCCGACTCATCCCCCCGCATATTATACACATCCCTCCTTGGACGTTTCTCAGTCCTGCTACTAGCTAATAAACCCAAGACCTTCTCCACCATCGCAGAGCTCAACTCTACCTCTACTTGACGAGATCTGCTTCTCCTCTTCTTATCGTCACCACCATACCACAGTTTCTTTTGGCATTGAAGCTCCTCAAATATTTTGTGCACTTGCTGTAATCGATAGCCTACTAGACCTTTTCTACATACTTCTGTAGACTGCACTGGTCCAAGAGTTGTGTGATGGCTGGCTCCTCCATGATGGTGTCTTTTAGGTTTAGGGTAAGCTTGAATGTAAACTAGCTGAAACCCCTCGTTTCCACCATTAAGCCATACTTTTCTTGCTCTTCCACCGTGAATGGAAGCTTGCCACCTTAATCTTGCCTCGGATGTAGAGTTTGGCCAAGAAAGAGAGAGTAGCCAATGACTAGGCTTTGGGCCATGCTCAAATGCAATGTGTGATTTCTGTAGGGGTGAATTTCTCTTCTAGCAGTGTGGCTTCCATCATGGCTCTTTGTTCTTAGTATTTATGTCACTTTCTCCATAATGGTTCTTTGCAGGGTTGGTGGTCTTGTGGTGACTTGGACATTGAACACTTTCATACAGAGACCTATGTCGT
Source organism: Lygodium microphyllum (assembly GCF_053477565.2). Lineage (NCBI taxonomy): Eukaryota > Viridiplantae > Streptophyta > Polypodiopsida > Schizaeales > Lygodiaceae > Lygodium > Lygodium microphyllum. Next base: position 123,725,872 of record NC_141152.1, on the reverse strand, counting down.
CCTGCATTCACTTGGCAACTCATGAGAGTACATGCAAGTCATATGCTTCAACCATAATGAATAGGTGCATGCATTCAGATACTTGAGACTGGGATCTTCACCTAGATGTTGCATGGTTGATATACCGTGGTTCTCACAGATGTATTTGGGCTGATTTGGGCTTTGCACTTCTTGAGCATACACCTATTTATGTCAGGTCTTGCCAGTGTTGTGTACATTTTGCCCTATTACACATATGGTGTGCCGTCTTATTGACGGATTCATTTGATATGCTTGGGTGTTTGCTCGATTTCCATATGACTATCACTTCTTGATTTATGTCCGCTTGATGCTGGTTATGCTTTGATAGTCAGTGGTTGACTTGGTGCATTCATTTTGCCTACAGCTTTGGTCTCATTGTACCTTGGGTGTAATTTATTATAGCAAGCAATTATGTATGGATTAATGTGAAATTTTCATGTTGAATCATCCTAATTTTATGTATTTTTTATGGTACTTAGTGGACAACATCATTAGCTATCAGTTCGTGGTCATTTTGCCTTGGTTTTGATGGTGCTTTGGCTATTTACAGCAGAAAACAACAAGCAATTTCGAATTGTCTGCACCGTTTTGGACTAAGTATGGCATCTTCTTCCACTGATAGTGCTATCTTCAACATCATTAAGCTTCATGGTATGAATTATGTCTATTTGAAGAGCCAAGTTTGGTAGGTATTGGTGCAAAAATCTCAGATCAATCCACTAAGGATGTATGGTGAGCATCTTGAAACTATGACTGATGACAAATGGGATGAGCTTGATGAGTTATGCAAGTGCACCCTTATCTTGTCTCTCATTGAATAGGTGCATTACAATGTGGTTGAGGAAGTACAGAGTGCTTGGCAGCTTTGGGATAAAATTAAAAACCTCTATGACAAGAAAAGTCCAGCAACAAGTCAGATGTATTGGCTGAAGCAACTTATGGACATGCGCATGAAGGAGAATATGACGATGTCTGCTCATTTGAGCCAATTCCATGCTATTCTCAAGAACTTGACTTCATAGTGCATTACTTTCAATGATGAGATTACTCCATCGTTTTTTCTTGGGACTCTGAGTGAGTCATGGGATGTATTCTGCACTACCTTTTATGTGCTCCTGCTACTATTTTGAACTTGCCTGATGTAGAGAGTACTCTTCTGCAGGAAGAGATCAACTGTAAGAACTTGGATGCCTCTCATGTGTCGCATGCTTTGACTGTTAGAGGCAAAGATGGTAATGGATAGAATGATCATGGAAATGACCATGGTAAAGACTCACAGAAGTCTAGGTCTAAGTCGCGTGGTAAGTTGTGCAACAAGTCTCTTGGGAGAAATGATAATGTGACATATCATCATTGCGGCAAGAAGGGTCATATATGCCCACAGTGTCATGAGTTGCACAATGAAAAATGCAAAGAGAAGGGAAAAGACAAAGTATAGGAAAAGTCCTTTGATTGCAGCATGGTACCTACGAAATCTAGTGTGAAAATCAAGGATATAAATGTCATGCAGATTGAGGACTCCGATGGGGAGTACATACTTGCAACTAGTTCTTGTGATACTACGCCGTTGATTGAGGTTGACTGAGGTTCACTCTATGTATACGTAGTGTTGGCTTTTGGATTCTGGTGCTTCATTTCATATTACACCATGATGTGAGGGGTTCCACTCCTATTGCACTATTTCATGTTACACCATGCCGTGAGTGGTTCCAGACCTACTGCACTATCTTTGGTTCAGTTTGCTTGGGTGATGACATGTCACTTGTTATTGTTGGCATAGGAGATGTATAGCTAAAGTTCTCTATTGGCAGTATTTTTCTGTTACAAGATGTACGTCATGTAGGTGCACTTACACACAGTCTTATGTCTGCAGGGCAGCTTGATGATGCTAGGTTTCATGTCTCTTTTGGGGATTCTACTTGGAAGATCACACGTGGCAGACTTGTGCTTGCTAGAGGTGCCAAGTCTGGCAGCCTCTATCCTCTTGTAGTTGATGGGTCCTCTATTGACCATGTTTTGTCAGTGGGTTCCATCCCACATGTATCTCTTTGGCATGCCCGTTTGGGTCATATGTCTCTTAAGGGAATGAAAATGTTTTTTGGTTTTTGCAATACTTACCGCCCCTTGACTATGCATGTTTTGATTCATGTGAGCATTGTCTTTATGGCAGACAGACTAGGAATATGCATAAGAAGTCTGGTAGGACATACATGAGTGAGCCCTTCTGGCATTGGTACATTCAGATGTCTGTGGGCCCATGCCTTGTCAGTCTATGGGTGGTGCAAAGTATTTTGTGACATTCATTGGTAATTTTAGCTATAAAGTTAGGGCTTACCCCATTAAGCTTAAGTAAGATGTCTTGGCTGTCTTTCAGAGATGGCTTGCATTGGTTGAAAACTAGATTGGGCATAGGTTGAAATGCCTTAGGACTGGCAATGGGGGAGAATATGTGTCTCATGCCTTTGAGCAGCTATGTGACGAGAGGGGTATTAAGCGTCAGTTGGATGTGAGGCCTTCTACCATGTGCCCAAGGACAAGCATACTAGGCTAGATCTTAAGAGTGTCAAATGCATTGTCCTTGGCTATGGAGATGCAAGAGAGATGGGCTACCACCTTTGGGATCCGCAAGCACACAAAGTCATCCATATCCATGATGTAGAATTCCATGAATATAAGATGCATCGGCAACACGAGAAGGTGGTAGAGATATGCAGGGTTATATTCTAGGAGGAGCCTCATGCTCCAGTACAGCCTGCACAACAAGATGGTCAGCTTGCAGCAGCAGTTAGTATATATGGCCAAGGTGTTGGACATGTAGCAAAGCTTGCAGTGAGGCTATCTACTAGAGCTAGACGTCCCCGTGATAGATTTGAGCCCTTAATGCATTATGTCTTGATTACAAATGTAGAAGAGCCTCTCACCTATGATGAGGCTATGTGCAGGGGTGACAGTCACTCCTGGGAGAGGGCTATGCAGTTTGAGATGGACTCCCTGCATAAGAATATGACTTGGGATTTGCTTGCATTGCCTCAGGGCAAGAAGGCTTTGTTGTGCAAATGGGTGTACAAGTTGAAAGGTAGCCCTGGAAACCCCAAGCCGGCTTATAAGGCAAGACTTATTGCTAAGGGTTTTAAACAGGAGCATAGAGTTGACTTTGATGAAGTCTTTTCTCTTATGGTCAAAATGTCCACCCTATGCTTGGTTTTGGCCTTAGTCACGCATCTTGACTTAGACATGCATCAAATGGATGTCAAGACTGCATTCTTGCATGGGGATTTGTGTGATGAGATTTACATTGAGCAACCCAAGGGCTTTGTAGAACCTGGCATGGAGCACCTAGTGTGCAAGTTGAAGAAAAGTCTTTATGGCTTGAAGCATGCACCAAGGGAGTGGTATCATAAGTTTGATGCCTTTATTCACAAGGCTACAACAGGAGTGCTATGGATCCGTGTCTTTACATGACAAAGGCCCGTGATGGCTCATTGCTTATTTTGGTACTTTATGTGGATGATATGCTAATATTAGCAAGGAAAGCTCATGATGAGCTAGATGCTCTTAAATCTCAGTTGAAGAAGAGCTTTGAGATGAAGGATTTGGAACAAGCCTCTCACATTCTTGGTATGCGTATTAAGTGCGACATGCATTTGGAGACTACTCTACCTCTCGCAAAGGGAGTACATTCATAAAGTCCTTGAGCGTTTCCACATGCAGGACGTGAAGCCTATTGGATGTCCATTACCTTGTTATGTGAAGGTCTCATAGGCTGATTATTCATAGACGTCTATAGACAGAGATGAGCAGAGGGCTGAGATAGCTTATGCATCAGCCGTGGGCAGTTTGATGTATGCCATGATAGCCACTTGTCTAGATATTGCCTTTGTAGTTGGTGTTGTGGCATGCTATATGGATATACCTGGCAAGAAACATTGGGATGCTGTGAAGGGTATCATGAGATATGTAGAAGGCATAGCAGATATGTGTATTTTCTATGGCAGCCAAGATACAAGAGTTGTGGGGTACACAGACTTCGATTATGCAGAACATGCAGATAGTAGGAAGTCCACTTTTGGCTATGTATTCACCTATGTTGGAAGTGCTATCTCTTGGATGTCCAGGGTTCAAAAGCGTATGGATCTCTCTACCATTGAGGCCGAGTATGTTGTAGCCACTGAGGCTCGCAAGGAAGCCATATGGTTGGGCCATTTGGTTCATGATCTTGGGATTGATTCTATACCTATGCTGCATTCGGATTCTATGAGTGCTATTCAGCTAGCCAAGAACCGGTCTTCTATGCAAAGAGGAAACACCTTGAGGTGGGGTATCACTTCATATGTGGGGTCGTGGAGGACAAGTCTATCGACCTTGTCAAGATTTCCATGGACCAAAATCTTGTAGATCTGCTCACAAAAAGCCTCACTACTGAGCGCTTTGCCTTCCTCAGGAGATTGATGGGCGTTGGATAAGATGACGTTTTTCCTCATCCTGTTGTACATGTGAACATTGTATTGTCTTTTCTTTTTCTTTTCACTCCTCACTGGGGCAGATTTTCCTTTAAATGGGAGGTTATTGGCGGTAAAGGTGCCTTTGCCTAACCTCCCGTGTATTACTACATTGATTGTACCCGTCGCCACTACACACTATAGGCGGCGGGTGCCTGTCACTATCACTTTATTCTTTATTCTTTTAGTGACAGTTTGAATAAAGGAAGGCCCACTTACACATTGTGACTGTTGGAGTTCCCATTTGGTCTCTCTCTCTCTTTCTTGCTCTTGCTTTCCCGCCATAGCTCTTCCAAGCAAGCTTCGATCCTTCTCACCTTTCACTTCTCACATTCCCCTTCTATACCTCTCTCTCTCTCTCTCTATCTTCTTACTCTTTTCACACTAAATTTTCTCTTTCTCAACACCTCTCCCACTATACTTTTACTCTCTCTTCAACACACACACACACACACACACACACACACACACACACACACACACACACACACACACACACACACACACACACACACACACACACACACACACACACACACACACATCGCTCTCTCTCCCCTATCTCTTTATACTATCTCACTTCACACACACACACACACTCTCTCTCTCTCTCTCTCTCTCTCTCTCTCTCTCTCTCTCTCTCTGTGACACACCCACATGCACATGGAATATTAGTGATGAATAGCAAAAAATGAAAATTGAAAAGCCCCTAAGCTATATGGGCTAAGGCTTTTATCACCTTTGGTTGGTTTGCTTATGGTGTGCTCTTTATTAAGCTATGGCCTAGCTTTACTATTGTTTGACTATGATCACATTGCTTTCAAGATGCTTTGTGACAATTTATCTTGTGCTCATTCAAGATTTTCTCTTGTTGATCAATCTTGAGGATGATTGTGCCTTGACTTTCAATCTTTTTGATAATTTGATTTGAGACTAGTGATGGAGATCATGATGACATTTGTATCAGGGAATGAGATGACGATGATGATAATGTATGTGAAGATGAATATATGGTTTGATTAATAAAAAAGAACCTATTGATCATTGATCTTACTAAGGTTAGCCTACTAAGGTTATTACAAACTCTTCCCCTTAGAGGAATTGAGATGTCCTCATCTCAAGAGAAATTGGGAATATTGTTTACATGGGCTTCCTCATCAATCTAAGCGACATCCTCTTCGAGATAGTCATTCCAATAGATGAGATATTTTCTTAAAGTTTTTACTTCTAAGGATTATGTCCTTTATATCAAGTAGTCTCTTAAGTTGTAGCTCAAGGACTCCTTGTCTTAGCATTACAATATGTTGATCATCTAGCATATAATCAGGATTGGGTACATAAGCCTTTAGTAGACCAACATGGAAGACATTATGGATGTCTATTGAAGAAGTTGTAACTTGTATGCATTGTCCCCTAGGCCCTTGAGGATCTTCTAAGGTCCAAAATATCTTGGGCTTAGTGTCTTAACTTCACCCAATGATAGCAAGCTCTTCGTTGGATGAACATGGAGAAACACAACGTCTCCTTCTTTGAAGATCCACTCTTGTCTTCCAAGATCCATGTAGGATTTTTTAAGATTGTTGGAAACTTGGATATCTTGTCTTATGGCCCATGAAGTCTAAAGATATCCTTGATGAATATCTTGCAATGTTTGAAGCCTTTAGCTTGTCTTGACTAGAATAGGATGAGCAACTGTTGTTAACATGTCTACAATCACCATGATAGAGTTGTATCCTCCTTGGATTCAAAGTAACCCTCCCATGAAATCCATGCTAATGGTGAATTCCCGCTTGATTTGAGGAATATCAAGAGGTTGTGGTCTTTTAACATGCTCTACTTTCACCCTTTGGTAGCTTAGGTATTTAGTGATATGCTTAATTAAGTACATCCTTTTGAGCTTTTTCCAATGATAGCTCATCGTAACTACATTGAGTATCTTAGCATGGGAAGGATTTCTTGAAAATGAAGAATGTGTGAGAGTGCATAATAAAAAAAGGAAAGCGAACATGGAGAGAAGAAGGAGAACAAGAGAACGTAGGAGAGAGAAGGAATAATGTGACTGCAATTTCGTAAGGTACAAGGTTGCAATAGTCAGCCCTAATACATAGCTCTACGCATTAGTGTGGGCATTAGACTATTCAAGGTGATGAGAGAATGAGGAGGGTTAGCTAATCACAAAGGATCAATGATGGATAATGGATAATGAAAGTGGGCGGATAGGTTGCCTATATATAGGTGAAAAGAGAGAAAGCCCTAAATGTGGTGAAACCCCTAAAAAATAGCCAAAAGTTCATAAAAAGAAATGCACTCATGTGCTCTCCATGTAAAGTACCTAAAACATGTAAAATGATAGATAAATACAATGTTAGAGCTCCTAATGCCCTCATTTGACTAAGATTGAGGTTCACATGTAAGAAATAACTACATAAGACACACATGATTGCTAACACCCCCTCTCAGATCTTGGATGTGGAAAAAGGCTAAAGGAGATGCAGATGTGAGGATGGTAGGATACAATTTGTTGATGAAGAAAGCCAACCAAGGAGCAAGACCCCTCTCCATATAGATATTTGATCAAAGAGAAGACCATCAAAGAGTAATGGAAATGGAGAGGCATTGAATGAATCATCACAGAAAACTCTATTTTGGGATGGATGAGCCAAGTCTCTAACCCAACTATGAGACAATAGTGATGAGGAACTATTGAAGGCACCCATAAGTTGCATAGAAATATTAGGGACCAAGGGCCAAGTGGCAGGGAATGGTGGCTTGATGATGAAAAAAGGGGTAGCCACATTCAAGAAAGGCCCAAAGTAGACTAGAAACCTTGAAGCGACTCTGCATGATCTTGGGAAGGGCCCTTTGAACACAGAGGGCTAGGAAATCCATAGCCACATCACCCATATTGTCTCCCTTTGAAAGGGATGGTAGGTACAAGGGAACCATTAGAGGAGATGGTGGGGGATGGGATGGAACATGTGGAATAGATGGTGCACAATTAGGAATGGGTATAGCTACAGAAAGATGCCTTGGAGGGCCTCACACAAAGGAAGGGGAATGTATCATAGATATGAAAACAAACAAGAGGGGAGAGAGATGAAGCACCCAAGCATGCACACACAAAATAACAATGGAGACTTGAGAACACAAAGAGATAGGGCTGAAATCTTCTTCTTCTTCTTTCTTCTTCTTCCACACAAAACAACATAGCCTACAATATGATAAAAGACTAACATGAAAGTAAACAAGAGAAGAAGAAGAAGAAGCTTTGGCCACACACAAGAATGAGCTTCTCATTCACTTTTCAACTTTATATACAAAACTCTAAATCCTTTTTTGGGCAGCCATCCCCTTATCCCCTTTTTTACATGGCCGTTCGTGGCCTAGGCCCTTTTTTCCATTGTCCTTCTATCTTCCTAGCTTCCTTTCCACCGCCCATCTACATGTACAAAGTGCACGGGTGAGAGCCTAGCACTCCTTAAATTAAATCATGATGCGCTTGCACTCTTTTACAAAAGTATTGACTTGCGCTTTTCCTTGTGCACCTTTTCCCTTTATTCGGGACTTTTCTGTGCTTCTTGTGTTTCTAGATTTTTCATGGCGTGCCTTTGTCTTCCATTTCACTTTGCCTTGGCCTTTGTCTTCTACTTTAGCTTTTTCAGATTTTCCACCTTGTTCATCTAACGGTTAACAAAGTACAAGATCAAAAAGAGCAAACTAGACTACATCGACGAGAAGAGCTACAATGAATTGAAGATCTATGTAAAAAGAAATGTTGAAAACTGCAAGGACCTCATGGTCCTTGACCCAATTTTTTACTAGATTGTTTCTAGCCTTGTATTTCCTAGCCCTAAGATATAAGTTTTTAAAGTCCTCATGTAGCCTTGTACTACAGCCTCTGTACAGTTTGTGAGGCCCCTGTTATAGCCTCTAGATGTCCATCCTGTTTGTGATACCCACACTTAGCCTTTTCTGCGATAGCCTCTAGTGTTTTGCCATGTTTATGGTGTGCCCACACTTTGCAGGTATTGCTTTCATTAAAGCCTCAACACACTTTGTACTTTCTAGTTGTGATTGAGAAGGGGTGTTGAGATATTTGCAATCACACCTATTGTAGAATATGATGCAGTTTTGGGCTTAGGACATGCAGGCATGACTAAATCCCATATGCACAGAAAGGAAAACTGCTACCCATCCAACAACTATAAAGCATTGTACTTGACTACCACTTTAACATATGATGAATGCAATATCATGATTCTTTCCCATTTCAGTTAGTGTCTTGGTCATTGTCAGTCTTATACACAAGATTGTGTTTATGAGTCCAAGTCTCAATCTTGGAACCTGATTCACTTGTGTAATAGGTCAAGTTGTGTCTATGTCATCATGAGCTTAATCTTCCTCTTCAATCCACCATAGCCACTGCCATGCTCTAGATCTCGCATATTTTCACAGTTAGATCCTTTTCCAAAGGGAAATAATGGTTTGCCAAGTAAGTGGGTTTATAAATTGAAGGTTACACCTAATAATGTAAGCCAAAGTATAAGGCACATTTGGTATTCAAAGGCTTTAAGCAAGAGAAAGGTGTCGACTTTGATGAGATATTTTCACCTTGTAAGGTACTTGAGTGGTACAAGGAATATATGCATGTGCTTGGCAAGAGTGGTGTACTTGGATACACAGATGCATACTATATAGGGAATATTAACAATATTCAACCATATGATATGTCTTAACCTTGTGTGGTGGTGAAATCTCATGGATGTCTCATTTGCAAAAATTTGTGGCCGTATCTACCACTAAGGCAAAGTATGTAGTAGCCACCATAAAGGCATGCAAAGAAGCTATATGGCTTACTCATCTAGTGGGTGATTAGGGCCTCGAAGAAGACATGCCATTTTTCATAGTGATAGCCAAAGTGCCATTATGTTAGCAAAGAATCCTATGTTTCATGGGAAGACCAAGCACATTAATTGCTTGAGGTGAGGACAAGCACATTGAAATGATCAAAGTTCATACCAAGATGATGATAACCCTCTAGACTTTCTCACTAAGAGTATGCCCTCTGCACAATGTGCTTATTGAAGAGATTTGATGGGCATTGGGTGAGGATATCTCACATGTATTTACCTCATATGTTATTCTATTATTTTGTCTCCTTGAAAGGCACATCGGCCTTTGAGTGGGAGATGGTTGGGGTAAAGTACTCACTAATTCTTACTTTACATGTACACACTCATTAATTATTCTTTGAGTGATAAGAAACTAAGGTGTTGCTCACAAGAGAGATATTGAGGCACCAAGAAAGAAGCAACTTTTCTATGTGTGTGTGTGTGTGTGTCTGAAAGACTGAAAAATTTAAAGCAAGTGTTGGAAGAAAAAAAGAGCACTTATAAAATAAAATTGAAGAGAAACAAAGCTATGTAGAGGAGGTAAATTAGAGAGGGCTCAGTTTCTAAAGACAACTTAGGGCAAACAATCAAAAATAGATATTGAAGGTGCTTGGATCTCACATTATAGCACTCTATGATGAGTGAGCTATGTATAGTGATGATATAGTGCAATCATATGATTTTATAAATGCCTTGGCAAATAATTTTGTAAAAACTCTAGATGGATGCACACACATTCATTGCATCTAGGGGTCCTCAATCACCTCCTATTTCCTTAATAATCCTCCATGATATTATTACCACAAGCTCTTCCATCATCTCCATACATACTACCACTCTGTACAATATCTACCAATAACAAATTTGATATCACTCGCGACATTTTTCCTCAACATCAATGATAAACAACATGCCTCCAATACGACCACATCATCATTGACCACCCTAGCATTTCACATCTTTAGTGCAAGGTATAGCAACTATCTTTGACATGAGTGTCATGGGGCTTGCACTCATCTAGGAGGTGGTAATGTTCATTAACTCACAAAGGATATAAGAAATGTGACAATGTATTCTATTCATTATCAACCTTGACTGTGTACAAATAGTTATAGGGAGAAGCATACATCAAGGGGTGGATTGATCATGAGCCCACAAAAGTGGATAGGATGCCAAAAAAGTAGTGGAAATCCTAATTTGCAAGGGCCTAAACCTAACCCTAGTTTTCATTTATATAAGACTTGAAAATTAATGGAACAAGTTATTCATGTATGTGCAAACTTGAGCTACTACTTTTTTTTGCTACTTTTCTTCTTGTGTAACTAATCTTTTAGAGTGAGGAAGAGAGAGAGAGGGTGGAAGTGTGTGCAAGAGAGAGGGACTTGATGAGGTGAAGCTCTTCTCCATTTCTTTCTTTCATTTTCTCCAACCCATCTTGGTAAGATGTTGAGTTGAGAATACACGTGAGGATTGAGTTATCAGAGAGTGAGGGACTTGGTGAGCCAAATGTTTTTCTTTCTTCTTCCTCCTAAACTTCTTCTCTCAACCATGGCATGCTTGTGGTGAATGTGAAGGACTTGTCATGGATTTTGGAGAGAATACTTGGATCATGGTGCCACTATTAAGCCTTAAAGATTTGAACTACAACATAGAAAGGTAAGTCAATAAGTAAATTTACAACATTCTCCATTAGAGTATTGTATTCTTTGCTTTTATAGATAGGAAGAAAGGATATGTGGTTAGTTTGGAGCGAAATGTAAGAAGAGTATGTGAGAGGTTTACCAAGGAGGTTGAAGGTTTTGAAAGAATATAAGTTCTATCCAATATCTCAACCTTTGTGCATTTAGGCAAACAATAGAGATATATACTATGCAAGAAAGCAATGAGATGAACTTGATATGAATTAAAAAATGTAAGCTTTCTATCCAACTATCTGAGTTAGAGAACTACAGGGAGGCCCTTTCGAGGGTAGGAAAAAATTCCCACATGTACAAGTCTTCAATTCAAGGTTTATGCTTTATTTGGAATGATGATTTGATTTATTCTATTCATATGTGGTTATAGATTGTATTTTGTACTCTGTGTGTGTGCGTGTGTGCGCACGCGCGCATGCATGCGTGCATATATTACTATTCTCTCAAAATGAGTGTTCATGTAATCGAGGCTCTTGCCCCTTGAACACTCTAGTGAACCCTCCTCATTGTCCATCAAGGAGAAGGATCCCAATTGTAATGAAGCTCCATTGTTGGCTTAGTTAGTGGATTATCCTAGGTATCCATATGAGATGACTATGTTGCAAAACCACCCCCCCCCCCCCCCCTCCTTCTTAAAGAATGTTGGACTACTACACAATTATGATGGCTTAATGCACACAAGGGTATGATATTTTAGTAAAATACCTCATCTGTGATCAACTATTTTAGATATTACCAACCATAAGATGTGAAACCATTTGATGGAAAAGCTATTTGAGACCTTGATGAAATTTCTTAACATGTAGCTAAGTATGTCATCATACAAGAGGTTTAATAAGAAAAAAATATACTTATTTCAATTGTTACTTGCTTTTCTATAGCTAAATAAATAAATAATTTGTTTGAGAAACTTTGTATCATACTCACGTAAGACAACTATGCATTGGCTCTAATCTTATCTTCCATCATGCCATACTTGCAATTTAGTCAATCATACTAGTTAAACCTCCTTTGAGGATTATTCCTAATCTCTAATTAATGATTGTGTTTGAATGGTTAGCAAAAGATTCCATGAATATTCCTATATGTGTACCCCATATAGACATTCATTTGAGTCCTATTATATGCATAGAAACGCATGGATGCATACATGTGCATGTGTGTGTGTGCGAGAGCGCGCACGCGCGCGTGCGTGTGTGTGTGTGAGTGATTTACTATGCCCATCATTAAGACTATGAATTATGAAAGAAAATGGGACCATTTTGTATAGAAGATAATGTTGGTTTGTAAAACCTTGAGTTTCTCAAACTTCGAATGAATCCAAGTTTCTCCCTTTTCTTCTTATCAAAGGATTTTATCATATATGGGACAAAGAAAATGGATGAGTTCAATGAGTGATGAATGTGATAACTGTTTGGCTACATGTTAGTTGTTAAAGATTTTGCATGAGAAAATTGTAATGAAGAGAAGCAAAGCAATAGGATGGCAAACATGCACCACAATTGTAGCATTCTGATGCATTCAATTGAACCAATTTGATAAATAACAGAAAAGCACAATCATTTATTGGGTGCTTATCAAAGTGCTACTAACGACTATAGTTTAATATCTTGTTTTCATACCTCACCACTTACAGAATGAAAAAATTGATGGGTCATTATTTATGGAGAATGCCAAGCCACATGTTTTATTGAGACTCAACCTAAATTGCATACGTCTACATGCATAAGTTGGAGGCATTGCATGTGCCAAAGTGTATCCATCTCAAATAGAAAGGGAAAGGATGCAATGAAATCAATTTGGAGCCTTCAAAATATCACATATTTTTCGATGGATTGTCCATAGTTTCTTTTGGCAAGCCTTTCCACAATACCTATACAATCCAAAAAACAAGCACTTGTTATGCTAGGTTTGATAGTGAATGTTGATCATGAGTTTAGAAATGTGATATTTACATAGTATATCACTAATTTTAAAAGTAATAATTAAAAATTATTTTAACTAAATAATACTTTATTTAGAGTTTTGTTTTGTCGTGCTGAGAGAGAGAGAGAGAGAGAGAGAGAGAGAGAGAGAGAGAGAGAGAGAGAGAGAGAGAGAGAGAGAGAGAGAGAGAGAGAGAGAGAGAGAGAGAGAGAGAGAGAGAGAGAGAGAGAGAGAGAGAGAGATTATGGCCAACAACTTGCAAACATGTTTAGTTTTGCAAGTTTCTATAAGTGGATATATCAAACTCCAAGGGTCACTACTTTATGACCTTGCTAGATGAGCACGATCACAATTGCTCTACTAGCATGCCGAAGTGCATGAGCTTTGTTATTCATCCTCCCTATTAATCTTATATATACTTGCTTCCATCGAATACCATCCACAAAAATAACACACTTACATGCACTACAAAGTCACTAGTCATCATCTACTGATAGCTCGATTTAGGTAGATTTTTAAAAATATGCTAGCATAGTCTTAATACATAGCCAAACTCTTTTAATGTGACCATTTTGAACTATGTGCAATTTGGGCTACATCCCAATCTCTACATATTAAGAGTAAGCCATCATAGAGCTACTCAATCATACGTTTTGAATTCTTGATCTCCCATTAGTCACACACATATCCTATTGATTGAGCTACCAATTCTTAGTATAGTTGAATAGCCTCCATCCCAGCCCCTTCATCTAGATGGGTAGTTTTGACCCAAAGGTCAAATTCACATTTTTTCACCTCAAAGGATACCATGCCAAGATATCCTAGTTGATTGTGGGATTCAAATCAAGAACGTCTTGAAACTCATCCACTAGGCTAATGTTGTTGGTTAAAGTAGCTACTAATGATTCTATGCCCATTATAGGGGGTCTTCCTTTTGCATGCTCACTCATTTTTTGAATCAGCATGACAAGAAGTGGTTAAAATATTTAAAGGTTTTATGTGAACAAGGGAAGATTAGTCTCAAAGGGATTCGATTAGCTAACCAAAAAGCACATTCCCTTAAGATACTTGGAGGGTTAGGATTCACCAATGTAGGTATTAGAGCACTTCTTTTATTGTTGACTATTCTTATGACATGCCTCCACTTTGTCTATGCAAATTAGAGGTAGGCATACATAGCTTTAGAACCTTGCTTTTGTTAAGAATGACAACAAGATGGCAATGTAGGAATGCAAGTGATGATAGAGAAGAGGAAGATCACAACTCTAATATGCAAGATAATAAGAAAGAAGAAGATACAAAGACAAGTAGACAACTCTAAAATGGATTGGGGTAACATGCATTCCAACTTGAGGAAAAGAAACCTATTGAGGAGGGAAAAACCCTAGGTGTTCCTAAAATGGTCACACATCACTACCATAATATATGGTATTAGCCTTTTCACTTGGAGGTCACCAAGAGGAAGTATTGTCGAGACATAAAAAGCCTAATACTTCAAGAATTTTTTCTCTGCCAAACAACTTTACCAACACTATCAATAATTTTTGAGCTTGTCAATGTGAATTTCAAGACCAATTTGAAGCAATTGATGACAAATTCTCTTACTATTTGGAGCATTCAACACATTTGAAAGATTTTTGTTGTCACCAATTAAGGCAACAAAGGAAAGAGTACATGTCCCCTTGCTAGGAATTTTGCATTGTTTTGTCATAGTGATGGTTTCTATAGATGCTATAAAGAACCATAAAGACTTCTCTTATTTCTCATAAGATGAGAGCTACCACTATACAATACCCATGAGTGAGTGGCCAATGCTTCTTGAGCTGAGAGCATTCTCAACGATTTCTATTAGTAACTCGAGCTATTCTTTGGCCATTCTAGCTCCCTCCTTCCCTTACTTTTTAGCACACCATTCCTCTCATCTATCTTCTTGACATGAAACTCTACAATTGCATGTCTCTTCTTCTTACAATAGTAGAACTCTCCTTGAAACTTATTCACACCACCTTTCTTCCTTTTGTCACCATTGCTTTTGGTGGAAGAACCATCTTTACCTTTTGGAGTGGTAGAGAATACAACATCTCCATTGTTGCTTTGTTCTCAGGCTTTAAGCCATGACTTCTTCTCCATTAATAGTGCATATAATTCTTTAAACATAAGTGATTTGAGGTTGCACATAAAAGTTTTAACTTCCACATAGTGTAGTCTGTACCATCTAACTTGCCTTCCATGAAAGTTGGTGGAATAATACTTGTATTTGAATTTTTGATACAATAATATCGCTTCCTAATGCACTAGAACCATTACTTAGAGGTCATTATGAGGAGGGAGGTATCATAGAGAGGTGAAAGCTTGATATTTTAGAAATACCACATGATTTGGATTTGATAATATTAGTCTTCACTTTGGTGTACTCTAATTCTATATAAGATCATAGTCAAAGAATATCAATGTTTGGGAAGTAGTTACAAGCAAAGGAAATCTTACCATTCGCCTTTACATCTTGAACATCGTTGAGTAGATGGTGCCCCACATGCAGCACAATTTGGTGCCTCCATGGATTCCTATACAACATAACAAGTAAGTATTATGAGAGTATTGAAATTTGGAAAGCTCAAACCTTGCATATTTATGGTTTTCTTGTTTTTCCTGTTAGTTGTTTTTGTATATGAAGAAACTCTTTTGGAAATTCTTATTACATTTTACCCTCAGTTCAAGCGTATAAATTTTATATTGAGTTAGTGAACTCCAAAATATCATTATTTATGAGAATTGGCACATATCTAAGATATTTCAATAAGAGCTAAATGTTCATAATAATCCTATTACTTATAGGAAATCAAAGAGTAAAGAATATCATATGGACAAGGGCACTAATATGTGATCTCAAGTAGTACAATCAATTAGAACTAGAAAGTAAAAGAGGAAAAAATATTAAAAAGCATTTGAATGAATAAAAAGGAAAAATAAGACCTTACATGCAAGAGCACAAAATGATTATGATCATGTAAGAGCAATGAGTGCAAACATTCTATTAGATGGTTAGCAAAATGAGAGCCAAAGATTGGTTACAAAGGGTACTATATGAAGGGAGATAAAAGCAAAGAGTAAATCCTAATATGAACAAACACAATATTTCTTCTAAAGTCTAGAAATAAAAGGTAATATCAAAGTACACATAAAATGAAAAAATTCATTGAATAAGAAAGGTTGTACACAAGAAGATATAGTAAAATCTCTACATCTAAGAGCTTATTAAATAGTAGACTTGATATGTGACAATAGTGATTACAAGTATATTTAATATTTATATAAATAACAAAAAATTTCAAGCAATAATGACAAATGAATGATAAAAAAATCTTAATAAAGATTAATTTTTACTGTAAGACCACCCAAATATGCCATATAAGTGTTTAAATACATATCTTTTTTCACATTAAGAACTTTGCCACACTAAAGGGCATGTTGTGCTTATGGACTAATAAAAACCAAGAAATTTCCTCAAAATAAGAGAAATGTTGCTCTCAAAGGTCTTTAAAAATATTAGTATCACCTCAAATTCAAACAAGACTAAGGGCATAGCCAAAAAGCTCCTAATAATACTCATCCTTAATGATTTTGGTTCAATAAGGGAATTTCGGTACTTATATCCTACCTTTAACAAGACAGAAAAAACAAGGCATGAAGACAAGGGCATGCTTAAAACATTATGGGGAAGGAGTGAGATGAAAGTGTGTTCATTATAAGACTAGGAGGGATATTCAAGGCTGTAATGGTGGCAACTCATTTGAAAACTTGAACTGGGAGATTATGCTTATGCACAAATTTGATATGTTAATAAGAATCTACGATTAAGAATATAATTAGGGAGTGTGTGGAATAAATGAAGCCTCGCCATTTGGAAGGATTGACAATATTGGAGTCTCTCTTGAGTGGAATCAACAAAGATGGCAAACTTGAGTAAAAAGGGTAGAAAACATATTAGACACACATATTAATTTACATGTACTATTTGCACATACAATGCAAGAAGGTTGTGGAAGTGAACATGGAAGATTATGCTCATGCACATATTTGATATGTTAATAAGAATCTAGGATTAAGAACGTAATCAAGGAGTGTGTTGAATAAATGAAGCCTCCTCATTTGGAAGGATTGGCAATATTGGAGTCTCTCTTTAGTGGCATTGACAAAGATGGGAAACTTGAGTCAAAGAGTAGAAAACATATTAAACACATTGCTGGATTAGTCTACTTGTGCATGTACTACTTGTGCATGCAATGCAAGAGGGTTGTGTAAGTGACCATTGATATGACAAGTTTTGTACTAGAGTTGTAAAAACCTATAAATGAGACGTTGATGACTTTGGATTTGTATGCATCTTAGCTACAAAAACTAGCACTTTATGTAGAAGACGAATCTTTGATGGAGCTTCAACGATGTGTTGATGGAGATGCAAGTTGAGAGAGGAGATACACATACATTCATTTGTGGGTATTAGAATGTGTACTGCTTATTCGATTTTTAGATAGGTATATTGTACATTGTATAATGTCCCATAAAGGGACATTCACACCCAGTGTGGATGAGAGCACATTGGCCCTTTATTCCCAACAACCTCCCACCTAAAGGTAATGTGCCTAAAGGTAGTGAAAGAATTAGCTAAGTCTAAGTATGTACAAAACTGAAAACCTATACCTATCCAACTCCCATCATCTAGCGACAATGGAGCAAACCGCTCTACTAGAAGACCCTTTGTGAGAAGGTTTGCAAGGTTATCATCTCTATGTACCTTGACAAGCTCAATGCTCTTACTGTCAAGTATCTCTGTGATGAAATGATACTTCACATGTATGTGTTTTATCTTTGTATGAAAGATAGGATTTCCTACTAACATGATAGCACTCTGACTATCACAATGGAGAACAAGAACCTCTGTAATGTCAAGCTCTCCCACTTGACATGAGAGCCATAAAGCCTCCTTGCATGCCTAAGTGGAAGCCGCATACTTTGGCTTTGTAGTAGACAATGCAACACACTTCTATAGCCTGGATATCCACGAGATTGCTCCCCTTGTGAAGATGAATACATATCCTAAAGTAGACTTCCTGTAGCCTAAATGATCAACATATTCTGCATCTGTAAAGCTAACCACATATGCCTTCTTCTTCCCAAAGTAGATGCACAAATCCTTTGTGCCATCAAGGTATCTCATGATACCCTTCACTTCTTCCCAATACTTCTTGCCAAGGCGTGCCATGTACTTGCTAACCACTCCCATCGCAAATGTAATGTCAAGATGTGTAGCAACCATAACATGCATCAAGCTACCAACAACTGAAGCATACAAAATCTTGGCCATTTCAGCCTTTTCATTCATCAGATGTAGGGATGTCCTTTGCACCGAGTTTCACATATGCAACCAATGGAACACCAATCACTTTTCCCCTCCATATTGAAATGCTGCAAAATCTTGGATACATACTCTTGGTGTGGCAAATAGAGAAGACCCTTTGACCTGTCATGATTGAGTATCCGCACTCCAAGAATACGATTTGCCTCGCCAAGATACTTCATGTTAAAACTACTATGTAGGCTTTCCTTCAGGGTATCCAAGGCATGAATATCTCTCCTTGCAATCAGGATGCCATCCACTTTCACCTTATAAACCCATTTGCATGGCAGTATCTTTTTCCCTTTAGGCAAATGCACTAAGTTCCAAGTACCATTCTTTTCAAGAGATTCCAACTCTAATAGCATAGCCTTATGCCATTTCTTGTTGCCCTTTATGTCCATTGCTTCCTTGAAGCATGATGGTTCACCACAATCAATCAACATGACATAATCTACAACATACTGAGTAAAATGAATAAACCTATCTAGTTGCCTTGAAGGTCAGGTCGACCTATAGAGCAAAGGCTCCACCTTTGCTGGGTGCTGGGGCGGCATGCAAATCTGCATTTATAGCTTGCTGCCTTGAACTTTAAACATGTTGTCTTGCCAATTTCAGCTATCCTAATTGGATGTTATCCTGTTGAGACTACGGGACATCATGGGAAACTGCTTATTACTGATCATTTTTAGCATTATTCCCTACATTTTCAGAGCCATTTACACCAAGTATTTTCCAACTGGTATAGCTTCCCAAAATACAACCCTTCTGACCTCCTTTGTCTTTTATTCCAGGAATATAACATCATTGCTATGCGTACCACTTTCCTTTTCTCGAGATCCCATAATCGATATGCCATTTCACCCTTATCACCATATCCTAGAAAAATGCATTTAGAGGACTTTGGCTCAAGTTTGTTGTGCTCTTTCTTATGGATATGCACAAATGTTTCGTAGCCAAACACTTTGAGATGGGCATATGAAGATGGCTTTCCCAACCACACTTCTTGAGGGACTCCCCCCCCCCCCCCCCCCCCCCCACCCCAAAAGACCTATTCAGTGTGACAAATTAATCAAATGAATGATTGTCATAACATCCTCTACTTAAAAACCATGGGGTAATGCAACATCACACATCATAGTGCGCACCTTATCTTGAATGGTCTGATTCATATGCTCTGCGACTCCATTTTGGGGTAGATTAGGAGGGGCAATGAGCTTCCTCTTTATCCCTTTACTGTCACAAAAGTCTTGAAAGACTTTAGATACATATTCCCCACCATTGTTAAGAGTGAAGACACTTGAGTGTCTTACTTATCATATTTTGCGCCAATGCCATGAATTTCTTGAATTTATCCAAAGCCTCGTCCTTATGATGGATAGGATATACCCAGACTTTGTGTGTAGCATCATCAACAAAAGTGATCCCCCTAGAGACAACCCTGGAATTTGACATACATCTGAATGTACCAACTCTAAAGAAGAAGATATCAATAAAAGAGACTTCTTATGTGATGTTTGAGCATGTTTATCAGAGACACAATGATCACAATGGTCAAAAGCAACATACCTCAAGCACGGTAAATAACACTAACGAGAAAGTGCTTTCATTCCAATTTGACTCATGTGTCACAATCGGTCATGCCATAAGGAAACACTCGGCTACTCAATAATGTCAACAACATGGTCACACACACTAGGTACATGTAATGGATAGAGGGTATCACTCTTAGAACCATGAGAAACTATCCTAGATCCATTATATATCTTCCATTTGCCATCTCCAAAAGTAGTGCGATAGTGTTTGTAATCTAGATGCCATGTGCTTATCAGGCTTTTCTTGAGCCACTGTATATGCCTCACATAATGGAGGGCAAACACTGAACCATGCTGAGGTTTTAGCCGCACACCGTTAATGCCTGCAATATCACATGCATAGTTGTCCCCTAAGTAGACAACACCATGTCTGGCATCACTGTAGTCAAAGAACCACCCATGATGGTGTGTCACATGAAAAGAAGGACTTGAATCCAAGATCCAAGTATGCATGTCATCACTCAAATTTGTTACCAATGAGTGTGCACTAAAGCAAGAAGAGACAAAGGGTACATCACTACCACTGTCACTCTCATGACTGACCACATTGACTTCCTCTATCTTGACATTACTCTTCTTTGTAGGTTGGCTATCCTTCTTCTCATCCTTGTTATCATCAGTCTTCTTACCCTTGCCTTTCTCTTTCTTCCACTTATAGCATTTCCATTTAAAGTGTCCTTTCTTGCCACAATGATGGTACTCAACATCTTTCCCATGAGATTTACTACGTCACATTTCCCCTTTTGGTGAGACCTACCTCTAGTATGCAACGCATTGAATGACTTGTTTGTTGCATTATTTTGTCGATTCGCCTCTTCCATAAGCAAAGAGCTTTCCACATCAAAGTGCATAAGCATTGCATTTGAGTTGCTCATAGTTATCATGTATGTATCCCAACTTTCAAGCAAAGTGCATAGCAACAAAGTGGCCTTGAACTCATCGTCAATATTACACTTCAAAGCGATCAGCTAGTTGAAAATCGAGTTGAAGTCATTGAGATGTACAGAAACGACTATATCTTCCTTCATGTGAAGATCCATCAACCTCTTTAACCAATAAACCTTGTTAGCAGCATTCTTTTGAGCATACAACTTCTCAAGTCTAGTCCACATAGCATAAGTAGAGTCCAACTTCTCTATGTTGAACAACAAAGAGCCTGCAAGTGATAGTTCAATAGTGAAGCATGCAAGCTCATCAAGCTCATCCCAATCCTCTTTCTGAATGTCTACTAGTCGTATCTTCTTTGTCTTGATAGGCTTCACCTATTTCTTTTGCACCAAGACATTGTGGCACTGCTTCTGCCATATGACAAAGCTATGTGCCCTCAAGCTTCTTGATATGCAATAAGTTGTTACTATTAGCCCAAAATGATAGGAAATGTCACCAAAGACAAGCCCAAATTGTCCACAACTAACCAAGATGCAAAATCCAACCAACAAGATGTTTCCAAGTTCTTGTGTTCAATACTGATTAGTGATCATATTCTAGCATAGCCAATATATTTCGGATCAATGGCATACATGAAAGCATCACACCAAATAGTGATTGGTAGCTCTAGGCGTAAACTATATGTAGATGATACTTGTTGTTCCTAGTATACATCATCAAAAAATATTTGCATAAACTAATCTATATAGCATTACTTGCTCTTGTTCCCGGTATACAACATTAAAAAATGTCAACATAAACTAATCTATTTTCAACTCAAAAGAGAGGCACAAAGCATGTGCAATCACTACTCAATTGTATGCTATTATGTTAGTACCAAAATAGTATTAGAGACCTTCACTAAAAGCATACAACCCAACCAAAATCACTTACAGATATGGTACTTGTTGCCTACAATTTTCCATAGCCAAGATAATGTTTCCTAGCTCCAAATCAAGCTCAAAATATACCCAAAGTCACCTCCAAATGATTGGCATTTATGGTGTACATATACACTACATTACTAGCACCCAAGAGATAGCCCAAAAGTAATAGGTATGGCATAAATCTCTACCAAGTGCATTCAGCCTTGCTATTATAGCAACCAAAACTTGGTGTAAATTGAGTAAAATCCATGCTAAAATTAGGCCAAAAGCACCTTAGATGCAAGGCATATCATCTCCCAATGTGTTTACATCATATGAGCATGTGTTGGCATCCAATAGGCATAATCATTGATCAATGTCAATTCAAAACAAGGGTTGCATGTATATTATAGCCAATATCTACAATTGGAGGACTCTAAACACCAATGCCAAGGCTTGATATCAGTGTTAGAAGTGTGTAGCCAATGTCCAAGCCAATGGGTCCCAAAAGAGAAATTGTAGCCTATGTATAGGCGTCAAGAAGCCAAGAAAAAGAGCTTGCAAATAGGCACAACCAGGGTGATGTTGCACTACTCGCCTACAGGGTGCCAATGCTACAAAAGAGATATTTTAGAGCTATACTAGACCACCAAGAATCTCCTTAGGAAGCCTTGAAGTAAGGCATTGAGCATAGAGTTGCCAATCTCTAATGATGAGAGGTATGCAACAACTGCCCTATTATGTGTGCTCAAATGCCCTTCAAAATGAGCTCAAGACTAGCTAAAAAAATGCTCTAATGAAGCTCCAGTGCTTCCCTGATGAGTGCCAAGAAAGGAGAGATCAAGACAAACCTCTAAGAATGAGACATGGCTGCCAAGAGTTGGATTTCTAGGCTTGACTATTGCCGAGTCAAAATGTCAAGAGCTCCTTCACCAAGAACCATGCTCTGATACCAATTTGTAGAAGATGGATCCATGATGGAGATTCAAAGATGTGTCAATGGAGATGCAGGTTGAGAGAGAGACACACACATACACACTCATTTGTAGGTACTAGAATGTGTACAGCTTATTCGATTTTTGGATAGGTGTATTGTATATTGTATAATGTCCCGTAAAAGGGCATCCACACCTAGTGTGAGTGCGGGCATGGTAGCCCTTTATTCCCAACACTTTAACCCATACGTTTTTCTTCAAACATTGCTTATATATATGTATGTAAGAACTTACTGATTCTAAAGGAGGTGTGTGTTGGGGATAGAGGCGCCTCCGCCTACCCGCCCGTGTATTACTACATTGACAGTCACCGCCACTGCACACTGTAGGTGGCGGGCGCCCGTCACCATCACTTTATTCTTTATTCTTTTAGTGATAGTTTGAATAAAGGAAGGCCCGGTCACACATTGTGACTGTTGAAGTTCCCATTTCTTGTCTCTCTCTTTCTTGTTCTTGCTCTCCCACCATAGCTCTCAAGCCCAAGCTTCGATCCTTCTCTCCCTTTCAACTAGTATCAAATCTCAGCTTTCCGACTCTTGAGCTTGGTTTGTGGCATTCTCAGCTTCCCATCGACTCCCCACTTGCATTGGGTCTCCTTCCCGACAGCCATATCCGACTCCTTTGAGCTCCCGTCACTCCATGGCTTCCCGAGCACCTTGCCGGTCCCTTTGGGCACCCCCAAGGCATTCACACATATGTATTGCTTCACTCTTTACAAGGTTTACCTCATTTTTCAGCCCTCTTGAAACAGGGCAACCATTACACTCCCAGCTCTCATTTCATATGTGGGCTGCTCTCCTCTTGCTGGAGCTTGTTTGACGCCTTCCTTGGCTTTAACCGGACCCCTCCAAAGCTTGGCCACCATTTTTTGTAGCCCCAGGACTAGCATTTACAATTGGTGGAATCACGCAGCCCTCCCATATGTGTCTTCAGCATTGACAGTCACAATAGCAACTCTCCGCCTCCATTGGCACTTGGAAAGGCTCTATTTCGGGCATATGAACATGCTTTGATGCTTGGTTTTGATGGTTGAAGTGCTGGCATAGCATTTGGACTGATTTAACACTATTTTGGGATTGTCATAACAATCCACAGGCAGTTTATGACAGTGTTACACTGACATTTGATGCTACAGCTTGTTTGGTATTGTCATTTGATGCCGGGTTGGTTCCGTTTGATGCCCGGATGTTAGGGGAATGTATGTCTATTGTTTGGCAGCCATTTGGAGCTGATTTTAGTGCTGAAATTATCAGTTTTGAATAGTAAATCACTACTGTACACAGTTGGATTGAAGTCATTTTACTCATGTATGCTTATGCCTATGCTTTTTAGGCTATGTTTCGAGCATATATGGTGATGTATTGACACTTGGGGCTCGACATAGAGCTTGGTTTTGATTCGGGATCATTGGTTGAGCTTGAGCTTGCTTTGCAAAGCATTTGGATACTCCGTCTTGGATGTACTTATGGCATGTATGTTGCTTATGTCTGACCAGTCTTGACATGCTTAGCCTATGCCATTACTACATGCTAGTTACATTGTTTGGAGCCTATTGCTACTGGAGCTCCGTCTTGGCTTGACCTTGGATTCCCGAAGCTTACTTGAGCTATTTATTGGCTTGCCAGAGTTGTATCTTGGGATGTACTTGATGTCTTACATGCTTATGGATGTTACATACGGATGCTCTACCACCTACATGTTCGAGATGTACTATTGATGTATTGTCCTGGACTTATATCATTGGCACTGTGTCTTGCCTTGGTTTGAGCTCTTGAGCTCATACATATGGATTTTGTGCTAGTAGGAGCATTCTTGAATGCTTATCAGACATTGAGCAAGCGGTGCTTTTATGCATTGAGCAGTTACATGCTATTGAGCAGTTTTACAGACACTTGAGACTTTGGGATTTCTTACCCTTTGGGATGATACATTATATATCTTAGTTCAATGTATGCTTATGAGCTAAGTCTCAGATTTGGATCCGTATCTTTGTGAGCTGACACCTACTTGTGTCAAGTTTTGGTAGTGGCAGGAACACTTTGCCCCGTTGACTGGGGGGTATGCCTACTCACTGGCAGATGTTTGTATGACATACTTGGGTGTTGGATTCATGCTTATCGACCGTCATATGCTTATGTTACGCCCGCATGATGCTGGCTTTGGTCTTGGCACTATCTGAATGTCTTGGGATTCGATTTTGGCACTGTTAGCTCTCATTTACTAAAATCTGTAATTTATTATAGCAAGCATATATGTATGGATTGACATGGATTTTTCATGCTGAAATGTTCTAAAATGATGTATTTTCACTAGTACTTGGTGGGCAGCAGCTTTGATTCCACTTTTCTCGCCATTTTCCCTCGATTTTGGTGATTTTTTGGTCATTTTCTGCAGTAAACAACAAGCAGTTTTGAATCTACAGTCTTCCAGCCTGCATTATGGTGAGTTCATCCACTGATCATGCTATTTTCAACATTACTAAGCTTGATGGTACGAATTACTCTTATTGGAAGAGACAAATT
Organism: Lygodium microphyllum; assembly: GCF_053477565.2. Lineage (NCBI taxonomy): Eukaryota > Viridiplantae > Streptophyta > Polypodiopsida > Schizaeales > Lygodiaceae > Lygodium > Lygodium microphyllum. The sequence goes on along the minus strand of NC_141152.1, from coordinate 123,700,540 downwards.
TGGTAGGTGTTGGTGTAGAAATCGCAGATCAAACCTTTGAGGTTAAGCGGGCATCTGCTTGCAACTATGCCAGATGAGAAATGGCTTGAGCTTGATGAGTTATGCAAGTCCACTATTGTATTGTCTCTCACAGAACGTGTTCATTACAATGTCTTTGAGGAAGAACAAAGTGCATGGCCGTTGTGGGATAAAATTAAGAATCTCTATGATAAGAAAAGTCCAGCGAGTCAGATGTATTGGTTGAAGCAGCTTATGGATCTACGCATGAAGGAGAATGTGACCATGTCTGCTCACTTGAGCTAGTTCCATGCTATGCTCAAGAACTTGACTTCGCAGGATATCACTTTTGCAGAGGATGTCACTCCTCTTTTCTTGCTTGGTACTCTTAATGAGTCATGGGATGTATTCCACACTGCATTATGTACCTCTACTGCTACCTTGAAATTATTTGATGTTGAGAGTGCTCTTCTTCAGGAAGAGGTTAATCGTAAGAATTTAGATGCCTCTGTGTGTCGCATGCTATGACAGTTAGAGGCAGGAATGATGGATATGGAAAGCATGGCAGTGGCAGTGGCCGTGGACGGGATTCTCAGAAATCTCGATCCAAGTCTCGTGGGAAGTAACATACTAAATCCCGTGGCAGGAATGCAGATGCTACTTATCACCATTGTGGGAAAAAAGTCCATATTACGCCACAATGCCATGAACTGCACAATGAAAGGCGCAAAGATAAGGGGAAAGACAAAGTGCAGGATAAGTCTTCTGATCGCAGCATAGTGCCTGCAAAGTCCAGTGTTAAAATTAAAGAGATCAATGTTATGCAACCTGAGGAAGTTGATGATGATGATTATATCCTTGTAGCTTCTTCTAGTGCTTCGCAGATGACAGAGATACACTCTATGTATGCACAGCGTTGGCTCTTGGACTTAGGTGCATCCTTTCATGTGACACCTTGCCGAGAGTGGTTTCATTCATACCGTACTATTTCGGGTACTGTGTGCTTGGGTGCTGATAGCTCTCTTGATATCGTGGGCATTGGTGATATTAGGCTGCAGTTTCCTTCTGACAACAATTTTGTTATACAAGATGTATGTCATGTACCTGCTTTGACATGCAGTCTCATGTCACCTTGACAGCTTAATGATGCAAGATATCATGTATGTTTTGGAGACTCTGCATGGAAGATCACTCATAGCAGACTTGTGATTGCGAGAGGTGCCAAGGCTAGCAGTCTCTACCCCTTGATTGTATCAGCTTCTTCCCTTGATCATGTTTTCTCTGTGGGTCCTATCCCACATGTATCTCTTTGGCATGCCCATTTGGGCCATATGTCTTTGAAGGGAATGAAAATGCTTTCTGGTTTGCAGTACTTACCGCCCCTTGATTATGCATGTTTTGATTCATGTGAGCATTGTCTTTATGGCAGGCAGACTAGGTCTACGCATAAGAAGTTTGCTAAGCCACGCATAAGTGAGCCCTTGGCATTGGTACATTCAGATGTCTGTAGGCCCATGCCTTGTCAGTCTATGGGTGGTGCAAAGTATTTTGTTACATTCATAGATGATTTTTCACGGAAAGTTTGGGCTTATCTCATTAAGCTGAAATCCGATGTCTTGGTTGTGTTTCAGAGATGGCTTGCATTGGTTGAGAACCAGTCTGGGTATAGGCTAAAAGGCCTAAGGACAGATAATGGGGTGAGTATGTCTCACGTGCTTTTGAGCAATTATGTGATGAGAGGGTTATTAAGCGTCAGTTGACCGTCCCCTACACCCCCCTCCCCAAGAATGGTTTGACTGCGGATGAATAGAACCATCTAGGAGCGTGTACGCAGTATGCTTAGGCATGCAGGCCTACCATAGAGCTTTTCGGTTGAGGCAATTAGTACAGCTGTGCATGTCATAAACAGATCACCTTCTAGTGGTTTGGATTTACAAGTTGCAGAGGAGGTATGGACTGGAAAACCTCCCTCTTATGCACATCTCCGTGTCTTTGGATGTGAGGCATTTTGCCATGTGCCAAGGGACAAGAGAAGTAAGCTGGATCCTAAGAGTGTCAAATGCATTTTCCTTGGTTATGGGGACGCAGGCGAGATGGGTTACTTTCTTTGGGATCCGCATGAGCGGAAAGTCATTCGTAGTCATGATGTAGTCTTCCATGAAGACAAGATGCATCGGCAGCTTGAGAGAGTTGTTGAGATCCACAGGGTCATATTTCAGAAGGAGTTAAGAGCTCCTGCATAGCCAGTTGGACAGCCTACAGCTACAGTAGATGCTCATGGTCAGGGTGTTGGACAGGCAGCTGGGCAAGAAGCAAAGCCTCTTGTGAGATGGTCTATTAGAGATAGACATCCATCTGATAGATTTCAGCCCTCAATGCATCATGTCTTGGTTACCGATGTAGGAGGGCCTGTCACTTATGATGAGGCTATGCGCAGGGGTGACAGTCACTCCTCGGAGAGGGCTATGCAGTCTGAGATAGACTCCTTGCATAAGAATGAGACTTGGGATTTGGTTTCCTTGCCTATGGGCAAGAAGGCTTTGCCATGCAAGTGGGTGTACAAGGTAAAAAGTACCCTTGGACACCCCAAGCCAGCATACAAGGCTAGATTGGTAGCAAAGGGTTTTAAGCAGGAGCATGGTGTGGACTTTGATGATTCTTTTCTCCTATGGTTAAGATGGCCACCCTACGCTTAGTCTTGGATTTGGTTGCTCAACTTGAGTTGGATTTATACCAAATGGATTTCAAGACGACTTTCTTACATGGGGACTTGCATGATGAGATTTATATGGAGCAGCCTAAGGGCTTTGCAGAACCTGGCAGGGAGCACCTAGTGTACAAATTGAAGAAAAGTCTTTATGGCTTGAAACATGCACCTAAGGAGTGGTATCATAAGTTTGATGCCTTTATGCAGCCACAGGGCTATAGCAGGAGTGCTATCGATTTGTGTCTTTACACAAAGAAAGCCCGTGATGGTTCTTTATTGATTTTGGTACTCTCTGTGGATGATATGCTGATAGCAGGGAAAGCTCATGATGAGCTAGATGCTCTTAAGGCTTAGCTCAAGAAAAGCTTTGAGATGAAAGATCTAGGACAAGCTGCTCACATACTTGGTATGCGCATTAGACGCGACAGGCATCAGGGACTCCTCTACTTGTCACATAGGTAGTATATTCATAAAGTCCTTGAACGCTTTCGCATGTAGGACGTAAAGCCTATTGGCTGTCCATTGCCTTCTTATGTGAAGGTATCACAAGCTGATTGTCCACAGACAGATGAGCAGAGGGCCGAGATGGCCAAGATTCCCTATGCATCCACAGTGGGCAATCTTATGTATGCCATGATAGCCACTCATCCAGATATTGCCTTTACAGTGTGTGGCACGCTATGTGGCTACAGCTGGCAAGAAGCATTGGGATGCCGTGAAGGGTATCATGAGGTACATGAAGGGCACTGCAAATATGTGCATATGCTATGGCAGCCAAGATACAGGAGTCGTGGAGTACACTGACTCTGATTATGCAAGACATGCAAACATTAGGAAGTCCACTTGCGGCTATGTATTCACATATGCTGGAGGTGCTGTTTCTTGGATGTCCAGTGTGCAGAAATGCATGGCCCTTTCTTCTACAGAGGCCGAGTATGTTGTAGCCACCACTGAGGCTTGCAAGGAGACCATTTGGTTGGGTCGTTTGGTTGCTGATCTTGGTATTGATGCTATCCCTACTCTGCATTCGAATTCTATGAGTGCTATTCAGTTAGCCAAGAATCCGGTCTTCCATGCGAAGACAAAACACATTGAGGTCAGGTATCACTTCATATGTGGGGTCATTGAGGACAAGTCTATTGATCTTGTCAAGATCTCGACTGACCAGAATCCTGCAAATCTGCTCAGAAAAGCCTCTCTACAGAGCGCTTTCCCTTCCTCAGGAGATTGATGGGTGAGGGATGAGATGACGTCTTTCCTCATCCTGTTGTACATGTGTACATGTTGTACTGTCTTTTTTCTTTTTCTTTTCACTCCTCACTAGGGCAGATTCGCCTTTAAGTGGGAGGTTGTTGGGGGTAAACATGCCTCCACCTAGCCTCCTATGTATTACTACACTGACAGTCACCACCACTGCACACTGTAGGTGGTGGGCACCCATCACCGTCACTTTATTATTTATTCTTTTAGTGACAATTTGAATAAAGGAAGGCCCGGTCACACATTGTGACTGTTGGAGTTCCCATTTCTTGTCTCTCTCTTTCTTGCTCTTGCTCTCCCGCCATAGCTCTTGAGCCCAAGCTTCGATCCTTCTCTCCCTTTCAGTGTGCTCCTTGCAAAAGACAAAAAAAGTTCACAAGACCTCACCACTGAAAAGCTTCTACATGAGACATTATGAAGTCCCTAGTAGTTTGTTTATGTATTTCTTGAAGTGAATACCCTTTGAGGAGTTTCCCATATGGTTTGCTTTTGCCTTTTAAAAAAACCTTGTTGTTAAACTTTAAGTTTGTCAGAATAGGATTCCTCCAAGTGGTTGTGGGGTCCCAATAGAAATGCAACTAGAGGTTTGCTCTATGGTTTCAAAGGGAGTATGATTCATACTGCCCTAGATAGCTAGGTTTTCTCCAAATGATATGTTGCTTTTTGAGTGCCTAGTTGGATTTCCTTTCCAAACCTACACTAGTTTTTTGACTTTTGAACTTAGAAATTGTTGGCGTATTGAGTAGGGTGTTTTGTGTGGCTGCATTGCTAATGTATCCTAGAGGTGCTCTATGTGGCTTAATTGCTAGTGAATCCTAGAGGTGACTTGAAAGAATGCATTTTGTGGGACGAGCAAGTGATCCCCCAAATGTCCTAATTTTGAATGTTAGGGGCTTCAAGCTTTTGCATGAGGTAAAATTCTCCTCATTTCTAAATGCATACTATGCGTGCAAGGAATTTGACCATTTTGCCAGGGAATGCTCAAAGAAGCTATCAAAGGAGAAAGATGGGAGTAGCTTTGAAAACTTTGTGCAAAAGATGCAAAAGAGAAAATGTCGACTTGTGTGGATATATGTGTGGTCGTTGTGAAAGAAAATAATCCTACTAAAGAGCCTTTTGGAGAAGAGCAATCTAAGTTTAGTAAACCAAGGTGTCCTCCTCTACAACCAAAGGATTCCAACAAATTGCTTTTGGATAGGCATGTAGAAAAAGAAAATTCAACTCTAACAATTGAATCTGTCGTATATGGAAAACATAAACAAAAGGCATAGTTGGGCAAGCAATCCCGTAAGAAATTAACAATAAAAGGCCATAATTTAGTAGCTTGTATGCTGCCTTGGCCTCAATATGCTTATTTTGGTATGGAGAATACATAGAAATATCAAAGGGATTCAGTCAGGTCATCTGAAGGATTATTGAAGCAAGTCCTTAGATAGTATAATCTTCATGAGTTGTGTTTGTAAGAGATTAAATGAGGTGCAAATTTTGATGCACCCTTTTGTTACAACATTGATGCCCAATAAGGGAGAGTAAGTGTTTTTTGATTTTATGTGGTGGGACTATTTGGATTGTTATAATCTTTGTGTATGTTGGCTTGGACTATAGGTTGCAATGATAAGTATGACTAGAGAATTTATTGGGGTCTCAATCATCTTATTTGAAGTATAGAGATCTAATATGATTTTTTATTATGCCTCTAACCTATCATCTAATAGGAATATTTTATGGAGTCATTTAGCTTAGATAGAATTAAAAGATGACAATTTCTTTTTTGATGCCTAGAGTGTGATGCTAGATGAAAGTGCTAGGTCAAACATGGGTGATATCATCCCTACATGTGATAAGCATGCATGGAATTCTTTTTGTTGTTCTTATGATCTACTAACGTAGATATTTTAAATAGAGGTATTGTGCTAAGTCAATTCAATGGGCACAATAAACATTCTTATTGTTTTTGGGAGAGTAGCTCAACTAGATCTAATGTATAAGTTTGGCACGGGATGCATTAGTCCTACAATCTCTATAGAAATTTTATATATTGTGTGTGCTTCAAATCATTTTCTTGTCATTCTTCACTTTGCATGCTTGTCTAATTATAAAATAATGAAGGACTCCCTCCCTTCAAATTATGTATTCCTTTCTTAGTCATGCTACTCTAAAATATAAGGTGGTGGAGGCATGGAAGAAAGTAGATATTGTTGGTGGTTCAATAGTGGTCTGCGATTCCAAGATTCATGATGTAGCTAATGCATGTGTCTTATGGTAGAGAGCAAGCTAAGAAAAAGAGAGAGGTGGTCCCATCATAACTCAATTTAGGGTGGGTAATAAACTAGCTATAATATAATAAACCTACTATAAGGGTATTCTCTAATAAATCTACTATAATACAATAAGCAAGTGCCATTATCTTGGTTGATCCATCTATAAAAATAAACAAATATGATTATATTCCAAATCTTATTGCTCACTATAATCCCTTGAAGAAACTTATAATCCTTTCTTGATTGGTCTAAGGCAAACAAATAACCCTAAGAATTCGTCATGTTATGGTGTTGTCATTATTGCATATGTGTTCCTATCCTATTGCAAAGGTCAAGTTAAATGTGTATATGGACTCAGCTTAAGACCATTTGGATTGATGCTAATAAGGAACGACATAGTAAAAGATATATTTGGTTGTTCTAAGAGTTTCTTTGGTATTTTATTCCATAACTTGAAATGATTAGGGTTTTAAAGGGAAGCCTTTAGTATTGGATGATTACTTGGTGCATGTGGTGATGTGACACATTTTTATGACAACTTGAAATATAGGCTAAATAACTCTGTTTGACTCAAATTGAGATATGTATGGTATGAGTCAACCTTATCAAATGTGCACATGGGATGCAGAAGAATATTGGAAAATGAAAAATAGGGATATATTTCTCAAATTATATGCATGTATATCAAGATTGAGATGCAAGGGATCATGGTTTGTGCAAGCTTTCATGTTTAGACATGATTGAAGCACTAGCATAGTATGTGGGGCAGCCCTTTGGAGGGGGCAAGGAGATGAGATATATTGCAAAAAAGATGGACTTTCAGAGGATATGAAAGTATAATTTTATTCATAATACCAAGAATATCTAAAGGATAATACATATTGCACATAGGATACCCTTTCAAGGGTTTGGAAAAGCAAGTTAGCATAGCTAGAGAACATAGCTACTATTGTTGAATTCAAAGAGCAAGGTCATACCTATCAAGAAGAGGAGACAAATCACCGTACTAGAGTTAGAGGTAGGGATTTTTGCAAGGTGTGAGGGAAGGAAAAGAATTGGTTATGTCAATAGCAAGGAGGCATTGCTTCATAACCAAAAAGATAGAGAATGACTATAATAAACATGCTAAGATAGTGCGTGCATGGCTTGGGGAGAGATAGAAGAAGGGTGGTGAGAGAGAGAGGAAAAAGTGACAAGGTGCATTGTACAAGTGTATGAGGTAGGGACTATAGATACATCAAAATTACAATGGCTAAGTGAAGCACTAGTCTCAAAGCTATAGTGCTAGATCATATGCAAGTCAAAGTGGAAGAAGGTGATAAAGTCCCAAGTGTGACTAAAAGCATATGTCCTCATACACTCATAGTCACTTTGAAGTATCTCCCATCTCTCTCTACAATAGAGATGTCCTACAAATCAATGGTTTAATTGCAACCTGCAAGCCAAAATGCATATAGCAATAAATCAATCGACTTCTATTTGTGGCAATGACTCTTAGTTTAGTCTTTTTGTGACAACATTGGTATGGAAATCATGTCAAGGCCAATAATGATGAAGGAATGATTCTCCTAAAGATCCTTGTATCCACAATTAGTACTTTGTGATGCCAATATTGCCCCTATGTCATTATCTTACTCTCAATTAAGAAAAGGAAGACATTTTGAGGCTTTTCTCCACACTCCTAAGCACTCAAACCATCCCATAGAAAGTAGCTTTGAGTTTCATCTAGCTCTCCACATATGATGCACACCTATCATAACCAACCATATGCCAATTGCGCTATACCAAGCTCGTTGCACATGAAGAACAAAAACTATCTAGGTCTAAATTTATCATCCAATCTCCTGCAAAAGGTAGTAAAAAAAAGGTACAAAGATACCACGTACATACCAACATTGATTTTTAGTAGCAATTGGCATTGCTCTAGTGTTGCTCATCTTTGTCCTCCTCCCTATAGTAAGTTGGTGCTCTAGTCAAAGAAGTCACATTGCAATGTTTACAAGGAATGAATGAATCTATGCTAACCCACTCCTGTAGGTCACATTGGAATCCCTACAATGCCTCCTCTAATGAATCTACGATGATACAATAAGCAAGTGCCATTATCTTGGTTGATTCATATCTAGAAATAAAGGATTATGAATGTACTCAGAATCTTATTTCCTAGTATAATGCCCTTCTTGATTTGTCTAAGGTAAACAAATAGCCCTGTGAATTTGTCATGTAATGGTGTTGTTAATATTGAATTTGTGTTCCCATCCTATTGCAAAGGTTAGCCTTCCATGGCCAGGCGTATATGGACTTAGCTTAAGACTATTTGGACTTATGCTTGTGAGGAACAAGACATAGTAAAATATATATTAGTTTGTTCTAAGAGTTTGTTTGGGATTTTATAATGAAACTTGAAATAATTAGGGTTTTAAAAGGAAACCTTTTGTTAAATGGTTATTTGCTACATGTGCTAACGTGGCACATTTTCATCACAACATATGCTAAATAACTTTATTCAACTTCTTTAGAATATGTATGGTATGATAGGAGAGATAACTAAATATGAGTCAACCTTGTTACATGCATACATGGGATATGAAAAGATCTTTGAAAAGAAATCATATGGATGTATTTCTCAAATGATATGCATGTATGTTAGGATTGAGATGCAAGGGATCACGGTTTATGCAAGCCTCCGTGTTTGGACATGATTGGAGCACAAGCCTAGTATGTGGGGCAACCCTTTAGAGGGTGTGGAGAGATGAGATATATTGCACGAAGGATGACCTTTAAGAGGATATGAAAGTATAAGGTTATTTATAATATCAAGAATATGCAAATGATCATATATATTGTACAGAGGGTGCCCTTTGAAGGGTTTGGAAAAGCAGTTTGGCATAGCCAGTGAACACAATTGCTACTATTGATTTCAAAGTGTAGGCCATGGTCATACCTAGCAAGAAGAGGACACAGTAGAATCATGCCAATGCCCTTGGTGTACAATAGAATCACGCCAATTGCTACTATTGCTAGCTCACCCTTTAGGCAATTGCACCTAAGGATGGAGGTTTTCCCCTTGAATGCTCACAAGGCCCTTAGCTCATGTAGTGTCAAAGGGTTCAGGCAATACAACTCAATTTTTTGGATTATTTTGATCCCCTTGGCTACATCATTGGTGCCAATTGTGGACATGACAATTTGTTTTTCTGTCTTTGGTGCTTGTGCTTTCTTAACTCCTTGGTCTTGGTTGTCTCCTTTTTAGATCTTCATATCCTCGGCTTTGGCTCCATGGTATTTGATGATTTTTTTGGCATTACAATGGCTTTGGATAAACTTGGGCACTTATGCATGATGGAAATAGAACATTGTTTATCTCGCGACATTGTTTTTGCAAGATACTGGAATTCAATGGTAGTGCCTAATCTTGGTTACAAAAGAGAAGGAGTTTCCAACTTCTAGACATGTGTGAATATGCTCTTCAGTTTGTGATGAAAATGAATTAATTCAATACAATTGCATTGTATATGTAATTTACAAATTATTAATTCAAATCGGTTTGGAATAGCAAGGAATGTGAATAGGATTTTAAGACAAATTGGTTTGTTGAGGAAGCAGAATAGTGTGAATAGGGGCTGAGGATAAACATGGGTCAAAACACAATCAATTTGAATGTCAAAAGGGTTTCGGTGAAGGAGCTTTTTGAAAATCTTAGTGATAAGGTTTAGAGAGGACTGAATGAAGAAAAATGTAGGGGTGGCATGAAATTCTTGAACTATGCCAGGTCCATAGCACACATCTATGGGACACCAATTTTAGCTGAGGCGTATTTGAGCAGTAGCAGACAACTAATCTTTGAACTCCAATTGCAACAAAACACAATATTTTTCATTTCTTTCTCTCCACTTATTTGTCACAGACACACAAGAAAGCCCTAAGATCGTGGGACAAGCTACCCCCAACTTCTTCGGTAAGTAGACCCTTAGCTTGCCAAAAGTAGAGGTCCCTTAACAAGTCTCTTCTTTAAGTATAGGGTTCAAGTAGCCCCTTTTCTTGGCAATAGACACCAAGAAATACCATTAGATTTGGGCTTGAAACCAACCCTCGAATGACTATAACTTTCTTCTTCTCTCTTCCACACTTCAATGCACTTGACACTTTTGAGAGCCTTTAGTCTCCATGCTTTGAGTCTCTTGGATAGTAGCAACACCACTACTTGGACAACATGCTAGTGATTAAGAGACAATGCAAGGACCATGTCATCACAACATGCTCTTTCTTTGGTGCAAAATTAGGAAAGGAGAGTGGTGGAATCAAGTGTGTTAGCTATTGATTATCACAGATTATCGATGATAGGAAAGGGGATGGATGATCATTAAGAGGGTGGACTAATCAATGATGGGCTCATGAGATGGGTAACCAAATAATTATAATAGGGGAGATGACTAGTACCAAAGGCAAGAGGTAGACTACTTGGATGATAGGTGGCAACAAGGGTGGCATCCAAAGGCATGAACATCAGCAACACCTTGGTGAGCTTCTTGGAGGTTGGTCCACACTCAATAAGTAGCCATTCCTTATGATTTTGCTACATGATTATATATCCAAGTGATTTCTCCATATGAAAGAAACATGTTGTTTCATAAGTAGTGCACATATCATCAATTATAAATGTCCAAAGTTTCTCTAGGAAAAGTGAATAGAAGTCTATTTTCTAGCCAAAATAGGAAATTTGAATATTCAAATCCTTTGTTCCGCCATGTTTTGTTAGAGAAAATATGTGCTCATCTTTATAGGATGAAGGATATTAAGATAATGTTTAGTTTTCAATAAGATCTCCACTTGTTTGACTTGAAAGAGGGCAAACAAAAGTGAATATAGGCCATATGAATAAAGCAAGTTTGTACAACTATTCCATTGACATGCATTTTGGAAATGGTGATGTTTGATAAGGATGCTACATCGTGACTACAATCAATTAAGCTAAAATCAGTAGCTACAATATAGTTATATATGTTATATTTGATGATAACACTTGTAATGTTCAAAATTTGGCATGTGGTAAGCTCTTGAAAACAACCAAGGTTGAGCAAGTATAATGAGTATCAAGTGTCAAGATGCAAAGCCTCCAAAGCAACAACTATAGTAAATACAAACATTAGGGTAGAACTTTTATTATTATGTTAATATGACTTTAAACTCAAGATGTTCATTTTTCTAATGCAACAAAGTGGAAATTGGTTAATTTACATTGTTAAGCTTACCGCAAACTCAAACATACGTAGCAATTCTTTGACATGACCTTCTGAGAGTTGTGATCTTGAAAATGTTGTTAGAAGTTGACACTTGGCAATGTGATCTATTTCCAAGTCAAGATGTTACTATCATTCAAAAAACATATTTTACTAGAAGCGATTCAATATACAGACCTTTTGGCCAACATACAAAAATTTGTTATATTAAATGCAACTAGTTGTACAAACCTTTTGCCCAGCTTGCAAATATTAATGCACACCATATATAAAACCCAAAAAATGATATGAAAAGCCACTTGACTCTAGAAATGAAATCTAAATTCTTGAAACCCAAACCTAAAGGAAAAAAAATTTCTAATGTCAGTTGCAACTTTAGGCCTTCCTAAAATGTATAAATAAAACAACGAGTGCTTTTTGTAACATGCCTTCAAAGTATAAAATTATAAATCTTGATGAAAGACATGATATTGGATCAAAAGAAAGAAAGAATGGATAGAGGGAAAAGAGATGAAGCAATATTCTTGTGTATTAACATTGAGCTAGAAACTTCACTATAGAGGAGAATTTTGAAATTGGGGTAATCCAACATTGCTAAAATTATTCTAGTGTGCGTAAAACACCTCACAATATTTTATAATCCCTTGTATAGTCTTACTCTATCTAGAACCAAAATCATTGATGAGCATTTCCTACCCCTTGGGAAGGTTTTCATCCTCTAAATCTTGCTTTAATCTTCATAAAACTTCTTTTTATTAGTAATTCCCCTTGAGATTGTGTCCTAAGCCAAATTATAGAAATAATATTGTGCAAGTTTTTCAAAAATAATAATAATAATAATAGTGTGGAATTCTCTTAGAATGGCTAAGTGAGTAACTACATAGGAGATCTGTAGTACCAAAACATGTACATTTGTAATGGAAGAAAGTGCCAAAATCATTGGTCCTTTAAAATCATAGCTCCTCCTCAGTTGAGAGCCATATCATAGAAGCATCTTGAAGACAATTTAAAGATTTTTGAAGAAATTTCAATATTTTTAGAAGCATCCACATCATTTTTCAAAGGTGAGATTGCCAAAAATAGGCTTGTTGATTTGATGCATCCATTTGGGATTATTTTCATGCAAAAAGTGTAGAATCTTCATCCACATGCCTAGATCTACTTGTGTATACCCTATCATGATATAATGAAGATCCATATTAGTCCTTCTCTCATTTATCACTCCTTCTCCTCTCCCATAGCACTTGTTTTTGCAATTCTATTCCATCATCGATTATGAGTGTGTAGGAGGTGAGGAAAAAAAGGGAAAATGATAGAGCATGTGAAATAAAGAGGGGAGACATGTCTGTAGCCATGGGACCATTAGCATGCCTTCCTCCTCCTCCTCTTCCTCCTCATAATTCACGAGCACAAAAATTATCAGAATAGTAGGATTTACATGTAAGTAAATGTTCTTGGTATTATATGTGTTTGTTTCTATTTCCTATTGGGGAAAAATGATTGATTTGTTGAAAATCTATTGATGCTATGAAAACGGAAATAATAGCATAATTTTTAGAATTATGGAGCAAGAAAATATAAGGAAAATCAAGAAAAGTGCATTAAAATATTTATTTACTCAAAATACACAGTGGAAAAAGTGGAAAACATGTGGATAGTTGCTCCACTTCACATTTAAGCTCATCTACATTTCAATTTCTCAATGTTCACCCTTATTCATACAATTGTAAGTTGGTTGGTGGCGTGATGTTAGCCTCAATGCCATTCCTTTAATGCACATTTACTCTTATTTTTCTACGTCATTTAAGAAAGAGCCGTGTAAGTGGGTAAACGAGTGAATTGGGATTGTTTTCTCATAGAAATTTCGTCATCAACAATGTTGTATTTACATAAAATCTGCCAAGATTTATAAGCACCTTACACATACATCTATGCACATGCAACATAGGAACCACCAATTACCTTAATAGAGTTTATAGGCTATTCACTACTTGCATAGGGAGTTCTACCTTGATTAAGATGCAATCTATTAGTCTTGATTGTCCCATTAGAGACATATTGTTGATAGATTTGAGGTTTCCTATTGCATTGTCGTAGAGGAATCAAAATGGGGATTTTGGGTTGACAAAAGAGTCCTTTGGAAGATTCAAGACATGAAATTTTATTATATGCGGGTTGTTTTGAATCTAGACTATTCTATTCATGTTTGGGACCTAATTTTGGGACATAGATACATTGTTTCGTACTTGAACACTTATATAGCAACCAGTGAATCTTTTGGGCTGAATGAATTCGGGATTTGTCTGAGCCATAGCCTTAGGACTATTTTCTATAACTGGATGTATATAATGTACAAGATTTGAGTCAAAGATCTATCACGATAAATAGAATATTTAGTTGAGTTTCTTTTATTGTTTGTGTTTGTATTTAATCTTGTATCCATCTTCTATAGAATTTCTTATCTCTCTACTATAATCTGTTCTTGCAAGAACCTTAGTGGTTTTAGGCCAAACGCAACTAATCTCTCAAGGGAGGCAAAATTTTGTGCTTCACGAGTGCAACATGTAGGAGTTAAGCCATACACTTATTATTTTTAAGAGCTTCAAGCTACTACCATCATGTGGCCACCTTTCACATGACCACATCAAACAATTGCCTATAAATCAATCTATCATGTATCATTCCCATGTAAGAAATGATAGACAAAACCAATATTTGAGTTGTAGTAGACAATAACTTATCTTTTTGTTGTAGTCATGCCCAAGGCTCGTTGCTTACTCCATGATTTACGCAATGCTACTTGGTTCAATCACGTCCTTGCCTCCAACTTTGAATGCAATATGGAGAGGAGAAGATGGAGAATAAGGGGAGAAGAAGAGCTTCACAACAACCTGCTCCTCACACTCTCAACTCCTCATGTACACATCCCCAACTTTACCTCTTACCATGAAGGAATGGATAGGAAGAAAGTAGAATGGTAAGAGATCCTCACCTAGTTCCTCACACTCACACTCACTCTTCTTCACTCTCACTTAGGCATAAGGAAAAACAAGGAATCCCAAATTTGCATGCACATGAATAGCATGTTGTACTCCTTTTTATCCCTTTTATACATGAACTTTAAAGTTTCCAACCCTTTTGGAGATCTAGCCTAATTTATGGCCTCATGATCAGTCTTCCTCCATTTTCATACTTTCTTTAAGGTTCATAGATAAACGTAAATAAAGCATCTTTCTTTATCATTGGGAGTCTACCGATACTAATCCAATTTGCATGGGAGTGAGCTTGACTTTGGAATTTATATCATATTATAAGTGATGCAACCACTTTGTTGTACATTGTAGGCGATGATAATAATTATAGTAGTACAATGCAAAAAATATAATCCATTCCAGTTGAATGCTGACATATTGTACTCTTGCTTGACTTGCATACTTGTTGCTATTTAAGATTAACAATCACTCCTATTTCATTTTTTGTTAGCTCTTGAGTAGGATATCGTTAGCCAATACCATTGCTTGATCTATTTGATCATTGGATGTACTCGCTTATAGATTTCCTAGATATATCCATTGTGTAAGTACTCTCCCAAATATCTAGGATTTAGATAGAGATTCTCCATAGTCAAATGGGAGAGGCTGCAAGGTGACTTGGAAGTTACATCGAAGAGAGAATGCAGTTTTCTCAAAATCTAGGATTTTGGCACTCATTTTTGCATTTTGAGCTATACATGATTTGGTGTTACAAACCCCAAATTGATTATTCCTTCAGGCCTTATTCTCAAGTTTGAGATAATTTACATAGAATTCACCAAGAATTCTAAGAATGGTCATCTTCATAGGATATCTAAAGGTAGATTATCAAATCTATACTATATTATTATTCACAAATGTGGCTAAGGTAATGCGCAAACCACCAAAATTAATCCAAGATAACATGGTCAATGTACAAAGGTATGTTGATATGATGGCTCGAGATATTCATTGACGACCTTTGCATCCACTCTAGCTAGGAGAAACACCTTGAGAAACTTTGCTTGGTCTTTGAGAGGTATCGAGAGTATCAATGCTCCTTGAACCCTTTGAAATGCGAATTCTGAATTAAGCACTATATCATTTTAAACCATGTCATATCCAAGAATGGCATTGCAATTGACATTGTGACAAGGGTAGAGTGATAATGGTCTTCCACCATCCACTAATTAAGTGGCATTCAAGGCTTCTAGGGATATATTGGGTAATGATGATGCTTCATACTTCATTATGCTTTGATAGTAAGGAAACATTACAAGCTTTTGGTTATCTTAGACAAATATCAAGCATCCTAAAAAGCACTTAAAAAGACTCTAATGGTTGCATCTATCATATGAGCCCCAAGTTAAATAGTGACTTTCCATGCACATATTGATGTGAAGGGGATGCAATGGCAGTGGAGAAGGAGAAGAGGAAGATGCGGGAGAGAAGAGCACACACAATGTAGGTGCTGTCCAATTGAACTGATAGCCTTATTGCACTATCATATTATATATGAATAAAGAATGGGCAGTCACAGTATACACGGGTAGGCCCAGAGGCCTTATACCCCAACAACCTCCCACTAAAAGGCCAATGTGGCTAGGGAGTCAAAACAAAGAAAAGAAAAGAAAATACAACGTGAGGAATCATAACATCTCACCCAATGCCCAATCGGAAAGCGAGCTGTGCAAGAAGTGTCGGGAACCTCTGTAGAAGAAGAGTCAAGCATCCCGAGTCCATGACATCCAGGAGATAAGCGATCCCACAGCTCCAAACAACGAAGCAATCCAACAATGCTTCTCATGAAGCAAGCACAACTCATCAATGCACTGGTGTAAAGCATCAGAGTCGCACATAGCATCAGCATGGCGCATATAAGACAGCGGAGAGCAGTCAAACTCTCCAAAGTCAATCACTGAAAGAGGGCCAACATCCCAGACACTCGTCCAACGGGTCTCAAGACTACATGTGGCCTTAGCGAAGCGGAAGACTGACATATGGCTGGCTATCTAGCCTGCAAAACTACAAGAAAACGGCTCTCATGAGCCTGTAAGGGGTCTAGCAACTGACCACCAACATCCTGACCCTGACTACTATGCATAGCTACATCATCTAGGCCAATAAGTGCCTCATTTTCAGCATAAACAACTTGCTATAATGGCATTGTAACTGTTGTAAAATCAACCATAAAGCGTACCAAACGCTCATCAAGAGGGCTAAGAGGTGTCTGCGTCTCATTGAAGACAGCATGATGGCTACGTATGACCTGCTGGGCATCCAAATCCCAAATCTGTAGGCCTTAAAGTCACCATCTCCATAACCAAGGAGGATACATCTACGTGACATAGGCTCATGTGGCATATGTACAGATGCTTGGCAGCTAAACATCCTCAAGTAATCATATGAGGGTTGCATGCTAATCCATGCCTCATGGGGTGTAATACCATCCAAGGTCAAGCACGACATCGTGTTAACCAAATAGAGTGCTGTCATAAGGGCCTCAGCCCAAAAGCCATAAGACAACCTAGCTGTGGTAAGCATAGAAGCAACCTTTGCCTGTAAGGTCAAACACATGCCATGAGCAATCCCATAATACCGTGTGCACAAGAAATCAATGTCATACTGCTGACAAGAGGTCCGAAAGCTGAGAGAGAGAGCATGACTCTTATAATCCATCTGCAAGCACCTAGGCCTACTACCAATAGAATCCATAAACTTGTCAAGCATAACTGCAGCATCCTCAATCTGCACCAAGGGAAAAGCCCAAACACGATGGGTAGCATGATCAACAAAGGTCACAAAGTATGATGCTCCACCAAGTGACTGGGAAGGCATAGGTCCATATATTGCACAATCGGCAAGATCTAGAGGAGCATGCCTCATACGATCACCATAAGCCAAGGGGGCTCTGCAAGGACCAAGAGTACAATCAGGGCAAGCATCAAGATTTGTAAGTGACATAGGAGGCATCAATGATTCTGAACGAGACAAGATCTCCATCTCTCTGTGGTGCATATGGCCTAGGCGATAATGCCATAACAATGCATCTGGTATCCAGATAGCTACAACCATAGAATCTCCCACATGAGAGACATGCACTGGGTAATGAGAACCAACTCGAAAACCTCTGGCCAAAACCAAGCAACCATTGACAGATCTTCCATGACCTATCCTGAAGAGAAACAGAGTAACCTGCATCATGCAACTGACAGACAGAAATTAGGCTCTTACTGAGCATGGGAACATGTAGAACATCCTTGAGTATAAGAGAAGTCCCATTAGGCAAAGCTAGGTGTATGTTCCCTGTACCAACAATAGCATAAGTCTTCTCAAGGCCTAGATCAATACATCCATCAACCTCCCTATAAGAAGAGAACCATGCTCCATGAGGGGTAACATGACAAGATGCCATAGAGTCGAAAAGCCAATCAAAGGCATGGGCCGGATCATTGAGCAAGTAAGATGTAGGGAAACTAGATGACAGGAGGACATGCTCAACTGCATCATCATGGGTAACTGCATGTATCTCACAACTAGAAAGAGTGGTTATACCTACTGCATCACTGACTCTCTGCTCATGTCGAGTCTGTCTCTGTCTCTACTACTCTTTAATCCGTCTAAAGCATTTTCTTTGAACATGCCCAAGCTTCCCACGATGGAAGCAAACATCTGAAGTAGAAGAACCTGTAGAAGATGACAAGGAATCCAAATCATCATGAATAGGACTATCCATAGCATCCACGGAGCTCAAGCAGTCGAGGGCTGTCCCAACATAGGGAACTTGCTCATAAAGACAATCATCTGCTAGTACATCAGTGGTAGAAGCATGCTGCAAATGTTCATGAAACCTCAATGGATGGGAGGACATAAAGGCATCAATCAAGGATGCAAAATCTCCCACATGAAGAAGAGTCATAGCCAACTGCATGACATAACCAACCACAGTATAGTAAAGCATAAGACATCTGTCATAAGAGCATATGATATTCAGCCATGAAATTAGCCCATAACCATATGCATACGCATAGCTCTACAGTACATCATGCCACCAAGGAACATCCAAGTCAAGTAAAGACCGACAAGGGGCAAAGCATCCTGCAAGAATCAAGCTCCAGGTGAAGCCCAAACATCTATACAACAACATCCAAATAAGTGGCTCTGTAAGGTATACAATAGTAGACCATGTGTATAGACGTGTAAGCATACATAGCATCTGCTCTCTAACATGGACGGGCAACAGGAGCCCAACTAGCATAGAAGCTAGACAACAGAGGAGCAAGAAAGCCATAACTGTAAATCCCAAGCACTATCCAAGTCCATTAATCAGTAAGTATCCCGCATATCAAATGCAAACGAGCAATCACAGCTCAATAGGCAAGTGCCAAAACAAGGGAGCAGTTCACTGCTCAATACCTGTAAGTGCATCCAAGTAATAGCCAAGACCCATAATCGGAGCATCAAATCCCATATAGCATCCAGAGTCATAACGGAAAAAGCCAAGTCAATGTCCAATTGCTCAAGGGAATACTCAAATGAATGTCGAGACGAGCTCAAACAACTGCCATCCACAGCCAAAGCATAAAGCATTCACCAAGACATCATAACCCGTACTAGGTAGCCTAAGCATAAACCATGGCATAGATGAAATGCCAGCTACAGAGAAGTGACAATCAAACCCAAATTGAGCTCTAATCTCAGCTCAAAAGCATTCCAGAGCATAAACAAGACATGTTCATAGTCCAAATACATCATGACATCATACCGAGTAGCCGGGAGCACTCCGTGACCAATAGGCATAACCCAACTGTAGCATAAATAGCTTCAGCCCTGAAGTTTCCAACATCATATAATCTCTATAAAGTGAGCAAATCAGTGCTCAATCCAAGCTCAAATCCATAGGCAGACCATAGGCATACATTCCCGTATGTATAGGCACCAACTGGGCATAATCGGGCATCAAATGCCAAGACCTGTAAGCATAAAATTGAAGTAACAGGTGGCTGCCCTGTTTTGGACAGATCTGGGATTATTCAAAACAGTCAATGGCTGAGCTAAGTCAGCTCCAAATGCGTCTCACATAAGAGGCATAACATCCACAAGTGATCCGGTATCAATAGACATCAGAAGAAGCATCACATAAGTCATAGGCATACAAATACATGCTGTCTCGGACTTGAAATCTGTTGCATAATATTCTATCATCATAATTTGGCAAATCAGACATCACGATCACGTCCAAAGCATGCCCAAACCCCAACTTAGACTCTTACCTTGCCTGAATCGGGTTTCGAATGCCCGAGATATGACAAAAAGAGTGATTTTTGGGCCAGATTTTGAAACAGGCACAAAAAAAACGTGAGCTGGCTGGGGGGGTTCAGATACAGTTGCATGGATACATTGATGCTGATTGGGCTGGTAGTATTTCTGATAGACCATCTACCAGTGGATATGTGTTCTCTTTTGGGAGTGTTGCAGTCACTTGGAGCAGCAAGAAACAACTTGCAGTTGCCTTGTCGAGCACAGAGGCTGAGTACATGGGTGTAGCAATGGCTGCATGTGAAGTAGGTTGGTTGCATAAGCTACTTTATGATATGCATCAGCATTTATTGTGACAACATGAGTAGTATACACTTGGCAAATAACCCAGTCTATCATGCTAGAACAAAGCACATTGAGGTGCATTATCACTATGTGCAGGAGAGGGTTTTACTAGGTCTTATTAATCTAGTTTATGTCAGCACAGAAGATCAAGTAGCTGACATATTCACGAAGGCATTGGGCGCAGAGAAGCTGTGCAAGTTCAGAGACCTGCTTGGTGTGCAAGAATTGGGATTGAGCTCGAGGGGGAGTGTTGAGATATCGAGCTCCACTCGTGATATGCCAGGGTGACCGTTGTGCATTTATGTCACCGACTTGTCAGTTGCAGATGCAGTTGGTACACCGCCTATGAATAATAGCTAGATGACAGCTATCCTTATCTACTCTAGTTTGTGGCTCAGTTAGTATGCCATCTTAGTTAGTTGAGCTTGGTTTGAGACCCATATATAGGGTTCTTCTATTTCTATGAACTTGAGTTCTTTTGGCTTACACAACTAAGAAGAGAAAAACTGTTTTCAGCCTCCACCTCTGTGTGTATTCCCCCATTGTGCAAGCAACAAAGCTACAAGTGAGACTTCTTCCTTCTCTCCCACAATCTTGACATTGACACGCACCCTTTGTCCGATGCCATGGTTGCTTTGGGATGGGACGCCTTGGGTTTTTTTTTTTAAGGGCTTGATTGGCCTTTATTCTTGCGGCACCATTGTTGGGCATGAGAGAGGGTGTTGAGCTAAAAATGCATTAGCTTCACTTAAATAGCCCCAAAACATGCTTAGCCTTGTTTATTTAAAAGAAACGTGATCCTAGAGAGTGTCTGTATCCCATAAGCACAAATCCACTTGGGAGGGCCCAAAATTTCTATAAATAGGTATGCTACCATCCATTCAATCTAAATCTCATTTTCACAGATTTTAGGTGTTTTCAGCTTGCTGCCCATACCCCTTTCACGAAGGACATCGTAGTCTCAACTATCCCTTGTCATCTATGGTCTGGCACCTGTTTCTAGCCTTCCACCCATAGTTTGCAGCTATTCACAGTAGAGCAATTGTTGCTGATCACTCTCCAGCTGCCGCTTGCTCAGTTTTCTCTCCTCGATGTTGCTGTCATTTTTCTCTCTCCTCAACCTATCGCAGTAGATTTTCTCTCCTTAGCCTTTCACAATAGATTTTCTCTCTACTATATGTGTTTGTTGTTTTCTCTCTCAAGTAGTCTACATTTTTAGTCTTTCTCTCTCTAGGCTACCATCTGCATCAAATCCAACTATCCACTTCTACGTTTGCTACTGTTCAACATCTAGAGGCTACCTTACTGCGTTCGAGATCCATTTGGAGTACAACACACTCTCCAACTCATTACCTTTGCCCCGATCCTTGAGATACATGAATTCGAGATTCAGTATTCATTCACCACATAGTGTGTTTGCTGCATGAGCATTGTATATTCAGTAATCATATCATTTCATTTTTCATTGTGTTCATTGTCTCTGAGTTACCCTAACTCTAACTGTGTTCTTTTATTAGTTTGTGGTTTGTCATACAATTGTTATTTGTGTTTTTGTGTTAGGGTATTTCTTTACAGGTGGTTGCGGGGGGGGGGGGGGGGGGGGGGGGGGGGGAGGGCGGGATAAGCTGCGACCCCCCTCATTAGGCTTGGTACTAAGTTGCTCTACTAGTGGCATTGTGGTCTTACATGGAGCCGCGCTTCTCTTGTTAAAAGCGTCACTATCCGAACATTGCCAATGGCAAGGTGAATGTGCTATGAGTCGTAGTTGACATTGCAGTGTGCTTGTTTCTTGAATGCAAATCCTGACAGTGATTCCTTACTAGCAGCTTTGGTGTTAGGTATCACGTAGAAGATCATTGGTATGCTTTTAGTCTTGATAGAGACCGTTACCTTGCACTTTTCCAATAATGAATAAGATTGCCCCCCAAACAGGCTAAGTTTTTCATTAGTAGGTTGCAACTGGGGCTAGCCAATGAGGGTCCACTGATCATGTGTAAGAATATTACAGTCAACTCCCTCGTCAAAGAGTACATCAAAGGCATATGTCTTGTGGCTAGTGATCAATATGCACAGATATGCGGATGCCATTGCTTCCTCTTCTTAGTCCTCTATCTCAATGATGGTGGCTACTCTTATGTTTACAGGCAGGTCCAACAAATTGGAGGCTCATGTGGTGAGTGCACTAGAGGGTAGTACTTCTTGAAACAAGTGACATTAAAGAAGTGTGTGCTCTCCTCCTCTTTTTCAGTTAGGTCCTCGGCTATGAATACGGGTTGAGGCTTTTCATCTTCCCTCGCTAAGTTGACCTCCTAGACCTTAGCAACCCCTTCTACAGTTTTCTTATCTATCCTTACCTCTTAGCTCATGGTAAAATAACTACCCTATTGCCCTTTCTGAACTTCATAAAACACTTCACTAGATCCAAGGGCTTCCTTTGCTCTTTGGCTTCAAACCCCTTTGATTGCCTTCTCTTTTCCTCCTTCAATCGCCTACACCTTAGGCGGCAGACCGGTAGGTCCCCTTTGGTACGTTTGGTCTTAGGTGGCCAAGGTATATTTGGATCATTCTCGAAGATCACTTCCAATTCAGAGTCAAACACACAACCCTCACTAGAGGAAGGCGTTTCCCCTAGTGATTTGCAGCTCTGAAGTCGATTCAGTTTTAAAGAGTGGTGCAGCACTTTGGTTGAACTAATCCAACTTGTTCATAGTTCATTACACCTAGGTGGTCCATCACATTTTGTCCTATGGACTCCTTCAATCCCTAAGACTTTGGATTTCTGTGGCTTGGTGTCTACTCCTATTCGTTTGATCACTCAACCATCCATAGTATACTCTATTATATTGGCCTCTTTCTCACTTTCCTCATTCGTAGAGTAGCAATCTTTGCACTCATCATTCGAATCATCACATTCTAACTGCTCATCATCTCCTAGGCTTTTGCTCTCTCAGACCCCGATTAGTGCTCAATTGTACATGTTTAAGTCATGCACTTGGGTCCATTGCTACTTCAGCTTGTCCATGAGGTCCTTGAGAGGTTTGAGATTGACAGCTAGGTTACTAGCCAACTCTCTAGTCAAGTATTCAAGAATCCCTTGGATTTTGAGTTTGTTAGATGGGACATGGAAGGGGACATGTGTTGGTCGACTACTAGAGCTCCTAGCTATCATGCAGAGTGGTACTGATGGTGGGGCCCTACTCTGTGGCAGTTGAGATGGTGTGACTTTGTGGGATTCACCGACTACCCTAATAGCTTTCTTATAATCCTCCTCTTTATGTGAGAATAGCATATCAATGGTGGCTAGCACATGCATCCAATCTTGCTTGTCCCTTGAGGCAAGGGATATACTTGGTTAGTGGCCTGTAGGAGTTATTAACTCGTGAATCTCCTTTCAAAATAGTGGAGATGACATCTAGGTCGACCGGCATGGTCTTCTAAGTGTCCATCTCGATTCTCATAGTTTCTGATCTGTTGCCTAAGCATATCAGACCGTTGCCCTAGTCTTCTATCACTCGAATGTTTCGCATCCAGGGTCGGCCTAGCAAGATGTCATAGTCCACTCCCTTCATGACTGTCAAGTTTACTAAGAATTATACCCCCGTTATCTTCAGGGGCTACTTTTTTAGCACTCCAAACGGTTAGACCTTCGTTCTGTTAGCCAACGTGACATTAAATCTAGCAGTCTCCATAAGAGGATCCCCAAGCTTGTAGGAATGTTTGGCTTAGCACAATGATTCCCACTCCTATATCTGCAATTCCCTTCCTTATGATATCTCCTAATGCATTGACAGGCAAGATTGTGTGCATCTCGGTGCTTACCAAAAGGTATTTACATGTAAAGACTTAGGCACCGAGTTCAAGATTAAGTTCGGTATATGCGTTATTGCATCATGGTCAGGTAAGTTGGTTGCTCCAAGTTCGTTAGGTCTTTCTATCCATTGCTTCAACCATTGCCACAATATTAAGTTCTGCCTAAGTAGCTCTCCCAGAGGTAGGGTCACAGGGGCTGATATCAATGTCGTGAGAAGGTTGCCAATTGCTTGCTTTTCATTAGGCTCTACACCCCTTTGCTAGTGATCTCACCTGACGGTCTACTTCCCTATGGTGTCTAGGCTTTGTCCATGTGGTGTGGATGCATCTCTCGATTTTAGCCGCGTGGGTGAGATTGGTATGCTCATACTAAAGAGCTTATCAATCTTGTTTTCCATGATGGGTTTTCCATCCTTGTTAAGGTGCTCTTGGGCTTCTCTCACCCACTTCTTAACCTTATCCACTACTTCCAATTGGTGCCTTGGGTCAAGATACTCTCCAATCTTGACACTCCCCTTTTTTGTCTCCTTAGAAGTAGATGTATCCACTTCCCCATGGGTAGTGTGGTGGCACTGTCTTCCTTGAGCATTACCTTCATCTCGGTCCTCTTTTGCCTCCTCCTACGGTTCCTCTTCCCTATTAAAGCTGTGTCAAGATTTATAGGTCCATGTAATAAGATACCGTCCTGTTTCGTTTGTGCTTGAGTCATGACGTTCAACGGTATCAGGGTGGCCTCACCATCAAGTGTCTCGACTCTAAATAGCCCCAAGGGTACGGATGACATGATTGTTAAACTAGTGGAAGGTTTTCACCTAGGACATTCAACATATAAGTGTGTGATCTTGCACTCTGGACATCTCAAGTAAGCTTTGTCTCGATTGGCTTGCTCGCTTTCAGAGCAATGCGATGAGATATGCCCTGGGTGACTGCAAGTCTAGCACATAATGGGGTCTTGGTACTATTCTCCTAGACCTCGACCTCTTCCCCTACCTAACACCATCACCGGCACTAGTCTGAAATCCGTCAGAACGGGGTTCCTCTCTTCATCATATGAGATGTAAAGGTTTATGTATGCTTCATTCTCATTCGGCTCCTCTACGTAATGTATTGGAGCATTGCTCAGTGGATGGGTCACAATAGGTCTAGGTGGTCTAGATATCCTTATAGGATTGATGTCCCTCCTAGGGACGACTAGCTTTGAGTCATTGGGTATTAGGAGAGCTAATGGAGCTCCTCTCCCAAAGTTCAGCAGCATATTCCTTGGGTAGTATGGCTGATTAGTGCATGGTCTTGACCTAAGATCCAAGCACTCGATTGGGAGGTGATTGCCTCTGCAATGCACATACTACACATGAGGTCGAGTGGGATTTCTCATCATCTCTTGAAGCTTAGCCAAATCTAGCTTCATATCTGCCAACTCTTGGCTTTGGTCGACGCCCTTTCCCTAGTCTTGTACGGTCTGACTGGATCTCTCATTGATGGTCATAACTCTCTTTGAGGTTCTAGTGGTAGTACCATCTCTCGGGCCGTGGTTCTAGAGCTTCTCTCCTTGAGCAACTCATCCACTCGTATGGCTTCTTCAAAGACCCTAGCTAGCACATCCCTTTGTAGGTTCAAGTTTCCCACCAAGGCCTTGTAGAGATCTTTGCTTCAGATGAGTGGTGGAGTGGACTTGTGCCAAATCATGCTTTCTATCTTTCCTTGTGCACTTCAAGTGTTTATGTGACAAAGTATGTAAGTGCAATCATAATCAATGAAAATCACACTTCCTTTAATCAGTTTTAGCTAGTGCTAGCTCTTTCGTGCAAGTAGCAGTCACCCGTGGTGGTCCACTCTAGGTCCCTGCTATACGTTTGAAGTGTGGTCCCGACAATGGAACCAAAATGTGAGAGCTTCTCACTCGACTGCTAAGACCCACATTCCACTTATTGCTTCAAGCATTTCAAGCTAAGTGCAATGGCTACTTTTCACATAACTGTACGCACTCTCACACCTATGAGTGTAGTGAACTTACCTTCATGCCCGATTGAGTTGCCTCCTCTCTCAAGCTCTCTGGTAGCTCCATAATCCAAGGTACAAGCTCAAGCAAGCTCGATCCTCAAGCTCCAAGCTCCATTGTGGTATGCAAGGCAAGAGAAGAGAAGAGAATAGAAGAGGAGAAGAAGAAGAGAGGTGAAGATGGTGAGCTTCTCCACCATGGTCCCTCACCTCACCCTCACACACACACTCCCTCACTCTCTCACACTCCCTCTCTCTCAAGCACATGCACAAGTAAAAGAAAGAATAAGAAGAAGAGAGCTAGTTTTGGTCACACACAAGAATGATCTTCATCATTCACTTTTTTCCTTCATTAGGGCCAAAAACGCTTCAAAAATGGCACTTGTAAGAAAGTGATTAAGTTGCTAATTAGTTGAGGTTTAGGAAGAATAAAACCTCTAAATTTGGTTGTCCAGATGTGATTAATGAGAGAATATTTGGTTCATTGAAGAGGTCGGCCATTAATTGCCCTCATCTTTTAATCCAAGTCAGGGGTCACCTTTTCGGCCGTTTTTGTCTTGGAACTCAAGAGATTTTGTATTTTCGAGATTTTTGTACGAACTTCGCATTTGTTTGCTCCCGCGTTTTCTTTCTACACACTATTCTCTTTTACCATTCCTTTTGTTGCACTTACTTCCTATCACTATGAGATTCTTGCTCGGTTCATTTGCTAGAATGTCTAGCAATACTACTTCAAATAACACAGGCGCAAGCACACGTAAATACAAGCTATCTATTCAGCTAGATCCGATTTACACATCTTGGAGAAGTATACATCGTCGAGTATTGATAGATGAGATTGAAGCCAACAAGTTGCGAACACAAGGAATGAAGCATATAGATTTGTGGGTGGACGGAAATATTTATCCCAGGGATCCTTCTACAGGTAAACCACCTCCTTTTTTCAATGTCCATGTCTATATAAGATATGCTGGAGAAGGTTACAATGGAATGCTTGGCTATTGTATGAGGTTATACTCTGCGTCTTACACATATATAGCTCAAATGCATGAAATGAAAAAAGCACTAGAAACTACACAAACAAATATTTTAGAGTTGACAAGTCAGATTGATATTTTGAAAAATGTTAACAAGTCATTGCAGGATAAGCTAACACACTTGAGAGAAACTCCAGTAGGATTTAGAGAGAGGAAGAGACCATTAAAAAATATAACCAGCTTGTGTGAGAGAGCAAAGAAAAGGAGACTAAATCTTGCAAAGAAATATGTCTCTAACATATTAGGCATAAATATCCGAGAGAATGAGGAAAGAATCAAACTTTTGAAGGAAACCATGAATAAGAAAGATATTTTGAGGATTCTAAGTCACCCGAAAACGCGGATTTGAGAGGTCCAACTCTCAAAGAGTTAGTGAAGGATTTAAAAGGCACGGTGAAAGCAAATGAAATCGTAGAGACATGTGATACTGTGGGTATAAGTTGAAAAGGTTATCGTGCTATCTCTGGATTATGGTTTAAAATTCTTAAACGCAATAGGCTAACTATATTTGGATTGCCCCGAGCCCTTGCAGTTTCGACTGCAAGAATTGCCATGAATCGCAAGATTCCACATGTTTTTGGAGATTACATTCACATCAAAAGGTCTATGTCCTATGAAAAACAAAAAAAACAGGCAATTTTTTATTACAATGCGTTTAACAATATATGGGTTGATCTAAAAAAGGTGCAAATTGCAATGGTTCACATGTATAAAATCACAGTAGAAGAAAGTTATGGTGTTCTAAAGTTTGCCTTGAAGTTGGATGAAGCATAGATTCAAAAGGGACAGAAGATGGAAAGAATTAGCATTTGCCTCATGAACATGGCATTGGACCATAGCAATGGTGAGGGCCAAGCTCCATTGCATAAGATCCAATCCGAGATGGAGATTTGGTGGATTGGTGCAGCCAAGGTACCAATTGAAAATCATCAAATGTTGAAATGGTTGTTCAACCATACAGGTATTCCAAATATCATTAAGTCTCAAAGTGAAGGCGAAATGTTGGTAGTTGATGGGGTTGGTAAATTTAATGTGGAATGGCATATGAATGCTGATTTGAAAACTATCAAATGTATGCTTGGAATATGTAATGGTACAAATGCAAAATATCCTTGCATTTATTGTATGGAAAGTATTGGATCCAAAGATTGGAGTAGTTTGCGACCAGTAAGAAGAGCCCCAAATAGAGACTATAGATTTGAGTAAATTTAAAAACATAGAAGACATCTGGGATCCCATTCTTTCCATCTCTCTTAAGAATGTTCATATTTGTACTTTGTATGCAGAGATTAGAATAATCGATAAGCTTCTCAAGTTGCATCTTGACTACGCATATTCCATTAAGCCATTATCTTTATCAAATGAATGTATTGATAAATGCGAGGCATTACTATCAAAAATGGGATTTCATGGGGGCCAAGTTCACTTGAGAAAGGATCCAATACTTTCAGGAAAAACAAGAGATATCTTGGCCGATGTCTCTATGGGAGGCTCAAAAGCTAGACGATTCTTAGGAAACCATTCAGGAAAGCAAGTGAATGCGGCTTGGGAGTGTTGGAGAGAGCTATGTGAGATCACAACAAATGTTGCAAGCACGCCGAGGCTTGCGTTTCTTAGAATGGAGGTCTGGATACACCTTGATGTTTTTCTGAAACTCCTCAGGCAACATAAGACAACATATACATATGCGGAAGAGTTCAAAAGATCAATCATGAAGCTTGTTTAGGCAATAAAAGAGGCATGGGGAGAAAAAGATATCACTTTTTATCTAGTAAAGTAATAATTATTTAATATGGGCTTATTTTGACAGGTTTTTCAATTGGTATAAAGCTAGTGTTACTTTGTATTGCAGCATATTCTTCATATTCATGGACCTTACTTTGTGGAGGAGCATCGCCCCTTAGCAACTTATAGTAACCAAGGCATGGAAAAATCCCACTATCAAGCACGCACAAGTTATTTTCGAAGCACAAGGCATGGGGGAGGAGTTACAAAAAGCAATGCTTTGGAGGAGCTATTCAATTGGTTTTTTCGACGACAACTTCAAAGAATGCAGATAAAAGACGGCAATGACACATGAGCAATCACACTTTTATATATAAGAAAGAATATATACAAAGCTAGTTTTCCAAAACTCTCACATTCTCTTCCTCCTCATGAATCTTTCCTCTATAACGTAGAATTTTTTTTCTCTTGTAGCCAACTATAGATTTTACATCAGTTCGGTTTGCAGCCAAGGCGTAGGATGTGAACGCCAAAAAGTATCCTGCTCTAGAAGCAGAGTAACCTGGGCCGTAGCCAAAAATCCTAATTGCTGCAGTCTTTTCCAAAAACATTACTTTGTGGGAATTATATTGTAATCGTGAGAAACCTAGAAGCCTTGTAAGAGCCTTAATACAAAGTATGGGCTATGCTGCATCCTCTGAGAAACTACTATGAAGTACTAAAAAGGAATCAGGGCCAATCCTAGCCAAGTAGTGGCCGAGTGCAATGCCTTTGAATGTACTACCACCAACTCTCGATCCTTTGCCATGTCCCAAGAAGTTATCTGTATCAGCAATCTCCAACTGCAAATAAAACCCATACTGAATGAGCATGAAATGTAAACCTACAAATGTGTAAGCAAATTCAAAATTATCTTACCACTTGATTTTCATCGTACTTCAATTTAACTGGATTCCATAAATTTATTGATGATGATGTCTCATTGGTGTTAATCAATTCTTTAACATATTCAGACTCCTCTCTTCCAAAATTGGAAATCCCAAGTTAGCTTTGAATGCGATCGAAGTCCTCATCAGTAATACTCAACTCTTTCTCAGCTTCTTTGGCCTTTTCAAAACAAAGAGAAAGGGCCTCACCAACATCAATAAACTTATCGTCTAGAGTTTCTTTATCAAGTTTGAGTATCTCTTCCTTTGATTCATTCTTTGTGTCAATTATCCCATTTGCAGCATCAGAAGCCTCTGCAATAATTGCTAGACAATAATCTTTCCTGAGATTAAAAAGTTTTTGAATATCTGACAGTAAAATGTACTCCTTATCCTTGAAAGGTATAGATGGTAGAGAAGGAACAATATGGTGAGAACTCTCATCAGTTGGAGGGTTTGTATCTCATTGGCTCTCCTCAATGATAGTCTCAGCTTTGAAGTGAGGAACATCCAAATTCTCAGCAATAGAAGCCTCAAAATCTGCATCTACAACCTCCTCTGTTTCCTTTTCATCTACCAGATGATCAAACATGCAAAAGCTGGCAGACTTTGCTCCTTCCAACTGTTGCTCATCAGCTTTCACAGGATATTTGACAAGGGTGAAAACAATAAAAGCAACAGATTTTCTCATCATCTTGTAGTTTTTGGAATGAGTGGAGCACAATATGTCTCTTGAATAAAACCTCTCCAGAGAGTGGGCACCACACTTCTTAGTAAACACTGACTTTTCATTTCCCGTTGACCCAATGGGAACATGGACATATTCAATTGTGCCAACTTCAATAGAAGGACATGCAAGATTTTCAAACTCCAAAAAGTCCTCCAAAATATATTTTTTACAAGATTTCAAAACACTATCAAGGTCCCAATCAGGATTAAAGACATTCTTCACAACTCCATAGAATGAGAGATCCATTCCATTCTGAAGGATAAAATCAAGAAGCCTCTCTGATGGAGTGATATTAGTAAGCTCTGATACTCGACCTCTCATTACCGACATTCGCTTCCCTGGAGATGTACTTGGCATTCTCACACTGGTGGCAGAGCATGGAGAAGAAACAGAATGCACAGGCTCATCACACGTTGATGCCCTTGAGCCTTTTGAAAGCCTTCTTCTTTTACCAATTCCTGGAAAAACCTTGGAGCCTAAGAATTCTGTGGGTTCAGACATGTTTCCAACTTGTGCCGATACGGCGCGATAAGACTGAAACGCTTCAGACGGATGTGCCTCCTCGGCCGTATCGGTGATTCCAGCAAGAACCTCAACGAAAGAGCCGCAACCGTAAGTAAGGACGGGAGAAGAGAGAGCTAGAATCAGTGATCACCCGACCTCGGGCACTATGAGCTTAGGAGGCAAGCCAAAGGAAGACTCTGCAGAACACCCAAAACGACGCGAACAGACGAAAGCCCAGAAGACAAACACTCGCTCTCGTGCCGTATTAGGAGAAGAGATAGAGGTCCATAAAGAAACCGAAAAAAGCCGTACGGATTAGGGACACACTCTTATGTAGGCGCGCAATAATGCCACCTGGCACTATCCGTTGGGCTTCAACAAGTGGCAGTAGCCGTTGGCCAACACATGGCCGATAAATACGTGGCAAATACGTGGACCGGTCGTTAGTCCACACGTAGCATATGCACGATATGCGCAGACACGTGGCACAATCAGTGTCAGACACGTGTCAGACACGTGTCAGACACGTGTCATGATTGACGTGGGTATATAAGGGGTTATTTTTCCTACGTGTACACTTTACATTTCTCAAGCTCTTCCGCCTTGCTTGCCGATACGGTGCGATCCAAGTCTTGCATCTTCTGCGTTTCTAATCTCTCGCGTTGTATCTGTGGTCTTTTTGCTGATTCCTTTGCTTCACTGGTCAAAACAAGGAGTGCCTATACGGAACGAGGGCGTTCGTCCGAGGCTTTCATAACCTCCCCCTCGCGTCATATCGGCCAATACGGAGCGAGGGCTTCTTTACGTAGTCTTCGTTTTCTCCATATCGCTTCATATCGGCATTTCAACATTTCCTCCTATCGCGCCATTTCGGCATTTCTCTTCTTTGCTTTTCTCCTCTTGTAATCTCCAATACGAAGCGAGGGCGCGCTTTCATACTGTTCATATTCTTCATATTGCGCCGTATCGGCATTTCTCTTTTCGTCCCTTCTCGCGCCGTATAAGGCCTGTTGCGTTTACAGATTTTTGCTATTTTAATTTTTGTCCTTCTGGTTCTTGTATTTGCTTCTCTGGATGGCAAGGACAAAGCAAACTGCAAGAAGAGTGTATCTGGATAGGAATGATAATGGGGGTAGAAGAAAGTTACAATTTGATGAATCTGAGGAGCCCTCTTCAAATTTTGCTGAAGCTGGGCCATCACAGGCCCCAAAGCATTTTACCACAGAAATCCCCCCTACACCAGGTGTTGGCCTAACATCTTCCATGGAGTTAAAGAATTTCAGTGCAGTGAATGTTTCTTCTCCTGAAGTTGAGGAAGCAAAGGGTGAGACTTGCCATGTGAAAGATTCATCCCCTACAATTGCACCCGAGCCTACATCTGCCTGAAGCCACTGAACCTCCCAAGCCACAAAAGAGAAAGAGGAAGTCCCGGTTTTTCTATATGCAGAGATGTTTCAGTGAGATCAAGAAAGCCCAGAGAGCTACACAGCATGTCATTCCAAAGGCTGCTTTTATAAGAGTCGTTAAAGAGATCTCTGATAGATTGTCTCAAGTAGCAACTGTCTTTGGTCTAAATAAGAAGTGGCAACTCTCAGCCATTCTTGCCCTACAAGAGGCCGCAGAGGATTTTGTTATTGATTTCATGAACGATGCTTACATTGCTGCCGCCCATACTCATAGAATCACCCTTATGAATAAGGATTTTAGCATTATCAGCAGAATCAGGTATAGGTTCGATAAAGTGCTGAGGCCCTTGCCTTCCAACGATCAAAAATCCCTTGAAATCCTTATCATTCCCCCGAAATTGTCCAGGAAAGGGAAAAAGCTTAAGGTTGAGGATGTAACTCACCTTTACTCTACAAGGGGTGCCACCCAGCAGGAGTCTTTCTTGAGTGAAAAAAATCAGGAGGTGTTGGAAACTGAAGACGAAGTTTACAAGAGGAAAACCGCATCACTTGCTCCCGTCAACAGTGAGAGGATGGGCAAAGTGTATAGGCAGATACTTGTGAATGTTTCTGCGAAACCTGAGAAGGAATATCTTAGTATATCTCCCGAGGACAAGCTCATGTTGGAAAAAAGGGATGTCCAACTATCTGACTCCGTTGTTTTTTGTTGCATAAGGTAAGGCTTATTTTTTTTTTTTTTTTTGCGTAAGGAAAGTCTTATAGGTTCAAGTATGTTTTGGATGTAATTTGTATTGAATAGCTTTTGCTATTGACTGCAGGTCATTGGTCTCCTCTCTCACTCTCGATATCCGTAGAACCATATATATTGTTGATCCACTTCTCTCTGTGGAGCTATTTGCAAAATCTGGGTCTAATATTTCACCATTTTTTCATAGCTTCGATAGTGTGACAAATTACCACATCTTTTTTCCTTATGTAGAAAGGCATTTTTCTTTTTCTGTAGAGGAAAATTTATATTCATTTGCTTTCACCCTTCTACTCACCTCTATTATGAATTTACAGAGGGCATTGGAGTCTCATCTACATTAATTGTCTTACAAGAGAAATTATCTTTATGAACTCTCTCAGCAGTGTTCATGGCCAAGCACGAATGTATGTTGAAAGAAAATTACTTACTTTGATTTTATTTACAAAAAATATTTTGAACTTACAAAGCTTCCTTTTGCAGTGCTGGTAGACTTGTTTTTACATTTTTGGATACTACATATGAGGATCTTGCTGATCCTCAAAGGCCTTATACGTTTCTTCTACAAGAAGTTCCATTGCAAAGTGATGTGCATTCTTGTGGATGGAGAGTTATCTCAAATATTTGCAGAATAGTGGATTCAAAGTTGTTACAAATAGAAGGAGTGAATGTAAGTTAATTTCATTTGATGTTTGTGTAACCCGTATCATGATTTCTTTTCACTAACTTATAACATTTATTCTTACAGTGTAGAGACTATCCTGATTCATATGTTTGGTGGATAAGGGAGAGATGCATTGAGCTGATTCTGGACAAGGCAATCACACCATATGATCTTGACTCCCCTCTTCCTCCCAAAACTTCAATGGCCAAGGGTACAAGCAAGGGAAAGGGCAAGGGAAAGGGTAAGGATAATGGCAATGGTAAGGGCAAGGACAAGGTCAAGGGCAAAGGCAATGGGACCACTGCTGTAGAGTCTAAAAAAAAAGGAATGCCAATGCTTTCTCCTCTGAAATTTGATCCATCCCCTCTTAAGCCCCAAGAAAAGAGACTACTTGTAAATGTGAAATTCTTTCAACAATCAAAGAAAGGCCCTGTGAGAAAAAACATCTTTGAAAAAATCGATAAAGAATCAAAATAGCAAACATAAGCATACATGAACCTTATTATTTTGTCTTTGTACATTTATATGAAATTTTTGTACCTCATGGTGTAATGAAAATTTTCACTTATAAATCTAATGTAATGTACATTTTATTTATATACATTCGAAAGGCAACTTGCTTCATGATAGCTTATGAGTTCCCACTAAAAAATATCTTAAGGACAATCTATTAAGATAAATTCCTGCAAAGTTTTCATTCTCAAGGCTCAAAAATCACAATTGTGGGAGACAAACAACTCGTACAAGAGAAAGAGCGCTCGACTCTTTTACCAATTGTTACGCCATTCACTTTGAACTTATATCTAGGGTATGCATTGTCTAGCAATTCCAAGGTATCCCTCACATATTTCAGACTCCAATTGGAAGTAACATTCACATTCTTTACTTCTTTATGTGGCAAAATGTGCACCGCAAGTTTATATGGTGTGCAATCTGTATCGAAATCCAAGGGAACCCAAATACCCAATCTTAGTTTGTATCTCCTCTAATCAAAGCCCAAAGCAAGAGTTTGACGAGGGATATTGTAAGCCAAAGCCAAGGATTGAGGGCATGCACTGCACCTCAAGATATCACCCTTATGGTCGCACTCTCTAGATTTCCAAAGCGTCCCTATAGTGTTGTCCAAATCCTCTTCCGAAAAGTTTCTACTTAGCCAGGATACCTTCGTTCTTTGTAAATTTGTTGTTTTGAAGCAAGCCACGAAGATATGGAGAGGTACAAACCATGATAAACGTATTCTTCTTGAGATCCTTCCAGCTGTCATGGACTTTTTAATATCCTGAGATATTTTGAATTTGAAACTCTGCACCGTTACCTTGTCAGGAATCTCCCAGTTTAGAGATGAAAGACTTGGCAATGGAAAATCTTCGATATTCCCATACCTATCCGCTTTAGAGGGAACCACATACTGTGCATAATATATAAAAACCTTGCATTCACTAAAAAAAGACACAGTTTGATCGGCATAAATAATGTCTGCCAATACCTTATGAATGGCATGA
Source organism: Lygodium microphyllum (assembly GCF_053477565.2). Lineage (NCBI taxonomy): Eukaryota > Viridiplantae > Streptophyta > Polypodiopsida > Schizaeales > Lygodiaceae > Lygodium > Lygodium microphyllum. Next base: position 123,665,413 of record NC_141152.1, on the reverse strand, counting down.
AAAGTCCCACTTAGGCTTTTTACAGGTTGTCATTCTATACTTGTTGACGGAAAGATATCTACAATGACGAACCGTTTGTTAGAACTTGCATAAATGGAAAAGAATTATATACGTTATTCAACTAATAACTTACAATGTGTTTGTTGGGGAACACGTTCGTTTGGAGGCAAGTGCATATCCTTGGCCATGTAAACATGTTGCACCTTGACAAACCAGCCTTCGGGCATAATTTTGAAGGCAATGATACGCCCCTTCCAGTGATGTTTTATATCATCTCGTTTTCTTCTTTTCACCTTATGAAAGCCCTTGCAAGATGGCAGCATGGTAACCCAATCGTTTACAGCAAAGGTTTTGGGCTCAAAATTTCCATCTGCTCCCTGGCTATAGACTGTGCAAGAGTGTATTAAACGAGAAGGGCGCATAGAGGAAGCCATGAAAAGAATGAAAGCGTAGAGAAAGAAGCTCAAAGAGGGGTGAATGAACTAAAAAGTAGCGCCAAGAACACAAATGAGTATGTATTGGGCGCCAAAAACAATATTGAAAGATCTCTCGACTTTCAAAATCTCATTATTAATTTCATCACATCTCTGTCATGTATTTTGTCAGATTTGTAAGTAAATAACGTCTTTGGGACTCCAAAACATGTCAACCTTTAGGGGTTTTGGCTAAAAAAGAAGAGAGAATTACGAAATGGACTCCACTATCTCTAAAAAAGAGGAGACAAGAATACCATATTCTTGCACACGTGGCGAACTCTCTTTGTCCATTTCCTTAATCCCGTGATTAACAAAAGTGCATTTTTTGAAGCGTTTTTGGCCCTAATGTTTTATACATACCCTACTTCTCTTGGCCGCCCATCCCTTTTTACATGAACGACCATTTCAGCTTAGGTTCTCTTTCCCTATTCCCTTATTATTTACATTGTTCCTTCACCCATACCCATCTACATTTACAAATTGCACAAGAGGGAGCCTAGCGCTCTTTTACAGGGGTTTAGGGTGCACTTTTATATTTAAAATGCATCTTTTCCATTTTGCGCTTGCCTTGGACTTTCGAGTTTGCTTATTGTGCTTTTGGCTCTTTTCCTTTTGTTTTTTCATTGGGCCGCCTTTTTTCGCTTTGTCCTACGTCTTTTTAATTTTCTTTACTTTCTTTGCATCAGGGTTAACACATTCTCTTTCTTTCTCTCTTATATCTTGTTCCAACTTTTCTCTCCTTGATTTTTGTAATATAAAGAGATAGACCAATCTACACATTTTCTTTGTTATTTAGTGTACCTATCATTATTGAGGTGTTGCAGCTTCAATCAAACAACGAGGATAGGCTATTGTTTAGCACAAGATACAAACATTGATCCCACCCTCTCTGTGTAGTCATATCATCATTATATCGCTATACTCGCCATACTTGGATTGGTAAGCCCTAACAAATCACGAGTAAGCCACTTGAATATCATGAGGCAACAATGTGATGATTGACTTCCAATTGGCAATACCTCTTGCATGTCAACCAATCAAAGTGTATATTAAGGTGTTCAGCATCCACTCTCCTTTACACACTAAAGAGAACATGACTTATTGTGTGCCCTCTAAAATGGTAAACTCACTATAAATGTCAACCAATCAAAGTGTGTATTAAGGTGTTGAGCATTCACTTTCCTTTACACACTAAAGAGGACGTGACTTATTGTGTGCCCTCTAAAATGGTAAACTCACTAGAAACTTTTAAACATGGAATCTCCCTCTCCCACTTTATAAAGTGATGAACAAGGGTGCACTTTTTGCATCTACAATCAATTAAAATATTTATATACTTACTATTTTCACTTTTCTCCAAAATATATCCTTTTGGTATGTGAAGGTATTGCATCCATGTTTGATGTACTTTCAAAAAGTGCATGCTCACATTGTAGGCAAGGGCAAAGAATCTATGACTCTATTTGTAACTACCATGATAACTTAACTTAGATACAAAGTGCAAAAGTGTGCAAGACTCCATATGGGCTCTGACTACAATGTGGATTCATTGCTAGAAGCTTTTTTCCCCATGTATGTATCATTTCTACTTGGAATGTACAAGAAGGATAATTCTTGTGTTCTTTTTGAGAAAATAGAAACCCTATTAGTGGCATCTTGGAGAAATCCCTTGAAGGTAAAAATACAAAGCAAAAGAAACTTATAAAGATTAGTTGAGTGTGCCATATCTATGATAATTATGTGCATACTCAATATGGTGGGCTATAATACTAGACCATACAAGGAGCTAGGTGAATGAAGGTGCTAGGATCCCAAGTCCATACCTCTTCCTTCTCATCCCCTCACAGTCACCTTATAGCCTCACCCATCTCTTGTGGAGACTATAGATGATTCCTATCCAAACCTTTGAAAGAATCTCTACAATGGAATATTTTCTTGACCTAAAGCTATCATCAAACCTCCTCCAAAAGTTTTATAGATATGATATGAGACGTAAAGCCTATTGGATGTCCATTACCTTCTTATGTGAAGGTATCACAGGCCGATTGTCCGCAGATAGATGAGCAGAGGGCTGAGATGGCCAAGATCCCTTATGCTTCAGCTGTGGGCAGTTTGATGTATGCCATGATAGCCACTCGTCCAGATATTGCGCATCAGTTGGTGTTGTGGCACGCTATATGGCTACACTTGGTAGCAGACATTGGGATGCCGTAAAGGGTATCATGAGGTACCTGAAGGGCACAGCAGATATGTGTATTTGCTATGGCAGCCAGGATACAGGGGTTATGGGGTACACTGACTCCGATTATGCAGGATATGCAGATAGTAGGAAGTCCACTTCTGGCTATGTATTCACCTATGCTGGAGGGGCTATCTCTTGGATGTCCAGGGTTCAGAAGTGTATGGCTTTGTCTACCACTGAGGCCGAGTATGTTGCAGCCACTGAGGCTTGCAAGGAGGCCATATGGTTAGGCCGTCTAGTTGCTGACCTTGGGATTGATGCTACACCTACACTACATTCAGATTCTATGAGTGCCATTCAGTTGGCTAAGAATCCGGTCTTCCATGCGAAGACGAAACACATTGAGGTGAGGTATCACTTCATACGTGGTGTCATGGAGGACAGGTCTATTGACCTTGTCAAGATCTCCACTGACGACAATCCTGCAGATGTGCTCACGAAGAGCCTCACTACTGAGCGCTTTGCCTTCCTCAGGAGGTTGATGGGCGTTGGATGAGATGTCGCCTTTCCTCATCCCTTGTACCTATGTACATTTGTACTGTCTTTTCTTTTTTCTTTTCTCTCACTAGGGCAGATTCGCCTTTAAGTGGGAGGTTGTTGGGGGTAAAGGCGCCTCCGCCGTGCCGCCCCGTGTATTACTACACTAACAGTACCCGCCACTACACACTGCAGGTGGCGGGCGCCCGTCACGTCACTTTATTCTTTATTCATTTAGTGACAGTTTGAATAAAGGAAGGCCCAGTCACACATTGTGACCGTTGGAGTTCCCATTTCTTGTCACTCTCTTTTTTGCTCTTGCTCTCCCGCCATAGCTCGCGTGCAAGCTTCGATCCTTCTCACCTTTCAAGCAGGAGACAAGGTCACCCTACATATCTAGAAATCTAGCATACTTTTTGAATCAAGGACTCCAATGTGGCATTGCATTAGAGCCAACTAAACTTAGCACCCTTGTATTGGGCAAATCCCTCATGCACCATATGGTTTCTTCCCCTTTCTTATTATGGGAGTTTGTGCCCATTTGTCTTAGTGATTATTATTAGCTAAAGTGCTCATGATACAGCTTTATTTCCCAACTTGGACAATGGTAGAGCTTAGAGATGCTCATCCACCACTCCTCTTTCACCTTAACAAGATATGCTCTTGATATTGAGTATTGTAGCACAAAAGAAACATGTAGCATGGATGATTAGTAGGGATATTTGAAAGGATATCATTCACACTAGGTTAGCTCCATTTCTACATGTAGTAAACAAATAGGTATTGTAAATTTTCAAATCGTTGAACCTATAGGTGTATTGCTTAGCCTTATAGTTGCTTGGACACCCTTTATTAATGTATTTTCATAAAATTTCTCATACTTCAAAAAGGTTGTGTTTAATAGAAAAAGGAAAAAAATATTTTGTCTTCACATGTTATATAGAAAATGCACACAAGAGTCTCACGTGTGAATAGGTGTGATTTTACTTACCCCAATTCCTTTGTACCAACACTTTCTCTCTCAAGAGAGGCACCTGTGACATTAGACAAACTTCTTGCTCGCTCTCTCTCTCTCTCTCTCTCTCTCTCTCTTCCTTTTGTGTATACATTATAGGTACAATGATTGAGCGAACATCATAAGTACAATGGTTGATGAACAAACAAACTTGTGAGTGGTAGACCATATGAGGATCTAGGTGAGAAAAGGCATCGGAGTCCCATGTCTGCATTTAAGCATCTCTTCTTTTCATCATCCATTCAGGGAATGTGAATGGTCTCTGCCCGAAATTCGAATCCTAGGGAGAATCTTTACATAAAAAACATCCGAAAGGTCAATAGCATGACTACACCTTGTAGCATAAATGAACCAAGCAATAATCAGCTCATATCTATGATAGCGTCCCGAAGTCCACCATGCCTCCGACGAATCTAGATTGCCTCCTCAAATGCTGGCCCTCATATCCACATCCTGGGCTTCTGATTGCGATGCAAGCTACTCCCTCCCAAGTTGCCACCACAGTCTCTGTTGCGCCTTCAAAAGGAATGGAGGCACACTGGAGGGAGATTGCCTTCTTGTCCACAAACATCAGCGACCCAATGAAGGATGAAGCCGTGTGATGAACATCGGCGATGGATATGGTTGTGAATCATAGAGGTCAAATAATGCTTCTACTCCATGTTTAGTAGTAAGGGGCTTCACTTCACCGCTAGAGTCACGAAAATACAGCGAGTAGTGTAGGAAGCAATACAGTGCCACCACCTCCTCGGAAGACTTTTGGGAATCCAAAGACATGAACGGAAGTAGCTTTTGACGAGGAAGTACTCGGTCTGTGTATGACTTGTTTGGTCGGAGATGTTTTAGGAGGCAAATCAAGGACGGAAGAAATGAGGAAGTGACGACAGGGAACTGGAGTGTGGATGGGGGAGGCACAAGGTATGGTTGATGGGAGGCCAACAGTTTCATGGAAACGCTATTAGTAGGTGATGCTACTGGCCCATCAGTCTCAGCAGGTAAAGACTCAAGTGGTCGAAACGAAGAGCAGAACAAGCCGCAGCTAAAGCCGAGAACAAGGCGGCAGTGGGAGATTAGATGGTGAGATAGGCAAGATGGAGGAGAAGGTGGAGAGTTGAGAAAGCAGAATAGTGAAGCTTCTCACAGAAAATAGCTAAGGGAAGTTCTCTCCCTGCTCAAGATCATTAAGAGCTGTGACACGCGCAACTTGTGAGCGTGTAGTGCTACGTCCTCGCACAAGCAGCAAATTTGGAGAGGCGCATAGTCAGCTGCCTTGAAGAGAGAGATCTACAAGTAGCCATGCACCGCTTCCTCAAGTTCATCATGGGGTATCTCCAATCTTACAGATACCCCATGAACCACACCAAGTTCCTACTTTTCTCAATTGAAGTTAAACTCCATGGTCACACACACATAATTTGGACTCTGTCAACTCACCTCAATCATTTTCACTTGCGCGTGACTTGGCTCTAAGTTGGCCCTTTCTTAGAGATAATATGGATTTTGACAATGCATCTAATATAGTGGTTGGTGTAGTTTTGATACAAAGATGAGGTTCAAGACCAATATTGGTGAGTCTTCTATGCTAGCAAATGACTATGTTGCCAAAATTAATTATTAGTAATAATAGTGCGAGAAGTATTAGGCATAGTTTTTGCATTACAAAAGTATAGAAATTATTTGCTAGCCACCAACAGATTGATCTTTCATATGCACCATCTGGCTCTTTTGTGTCAGTCATTTGGCATCTAGATGCTATTATTGCAAGATTTTGATTACTCTTAGAAGTCCATATACTAGGGAAGCACACAATAGTGGATTTCTTAAGCATACTGGATGGATTGGAGTAGGATGGGAGTAAGGACTAGTTATCTGATGTAAACTTATTTGATGTAAAGGTGCTAGAGTCACACTCTTATTATGACTATCTCCTAAAGATGTTACTTTTAGGTAGTATACTAGTAACTATGTATCAAAAGTACTTGTAGAAATTGCTTGCAGTTAAAAATCCTAGGATGATGGGGAGGAAGAAAATCATCACCACTTCAACCATTGATGTGTGTTTTCTCCACTCTTTTTTTCTCCAACACTTCAATTTGAAGGCCCTTTCTTTAGAGATGAAAAATGTGAACTACCATTGTGGGAGAGGAAGAGAGGGAGCAGGGAGAAAGACAAATGAAATAAAGATTGAAGTCACAAAATAACAATTATATTATTAGAGATTACATCAATGATCTATCCTTGGCCTTGGGATCAAGATTCCACAATTAGATTAGAGAGTTTCTCATGATGATCGACAAATGGATGGAGAGAAGGGAGGAGGCACCATCTTCATTCTCACATTGCTATTGTGAAAATCATGCCTCTTGCCTCCCTCTTTTTGTTATTTCAATTTCATTTGCAAGTTCTTGTTTACATTTCATATAACTTATTAAGTGGTCTCTCCCATGCTCCTTGATTTCTAAGGTCAAATTGCAATGCTTTTTTTCATGGAAATGTAAAAAAGTGAAACACATCATGAAATCTTATCTAGCTCTTGTCTTGCAACTCCACCTTCTTCGGCTCTTTCATATTTGAAAACTGATTGAAATACCTTTTAAGTGTTCAAGCTTCAAATTAACCCCAAAAGACATTCAAAAACTTTGAGACATTGCCAAAATCCACTAAGGATTATAATAATGTTATTGACAAACTAATAAGTGTATTAACATCAACCTTATAGAGTGGGTCCTAAGTAGATCTTGCAAAGGAACAAGGAAATCCTTGAAGAGGTACCCAACAGATTTAGCTTTGTAGAAGCACTCCTAGTCAATATCAATCCCCTTGATGACATACTAATCATTATAAGGGGTCAAAAAGAAAAAGAAGGTCAAGAAAACTAACCCTAGTACGAGTATACCTAGAAGGTTGAAATCTCATTTGAGTTTCTACAAGGCATTATATAAATCAAACTCCTAGAAATTAGTCATACCTTTTTTTCTTACCACACAGTTCTCTCTTAGGCTTTTTTAGGACTCTCGCATCATATTAAGACCAACATCTAAACAAAAATGAATTGTGTTTCACTTTTCTTCACATTTTCATACAAAAAAGCCTTGCAATTGGACGAATAAACGACATGAAATGTAAATAAAAGCTTGAAAATTATATTTAAATGACAAAATGAGGAGGATAATGGCATGATTTTCAAGACAGTAGCATCAATATAAATATTATTCCTTCTCCCTTCTCTCCCTTTGCTCCATTTATTTGTTAATCATCATGAGCAACTCTCTAATCTAATTGTAGAATGTTCTTTCCAAGGCCAAGGGCAAGACATTGATGTAATCTTTGACCAATATCATGGTTGTTTGTCAATTTTATATATATATATATATATATATATATATCTCTCTCTCTCTCTCTCTCTCTCTCTCTCTCTCTCTCTCTCCCCCCTTTCTTCCTTTATCATAATGGCAAATCACATGTTTCATCTCTACTATGAGAGAGGAGGGCACTAAAGGAAAGGGGGCCAGAGGGGGGGGGGGGGGGGATAGGGCTAGGGATCGAGGAAGGTCCTTTAAATAGAATTGCTATAATAAAAATAAATAGAGAAGAAACATGTTAGTAGTTGAAGTAAGCATCAACAAGGTCTTCTTCCTCCCTATCATCTTAGGATTTCTCACAATGGCGATTTCTACAAGTAAGGAAGTGGTTTCAGTACATAGTTGGCTAATGTGAGAATATGGATTCTTTTTTGTTATGTTCTTTATTTAATAAGAAAATTAGTTGGAACTACCTTTCTTTATTTTCAAAATGCTTAATTTTACCTTTGGATGTGAGAAAATTAGGAAAAATTAAGGGATACATCAAAGACATTACCAGTATTCATTTTGATATAATTATCTTTGATGTCAAGGAATAAAAATGCCAAATGTTACATCAACTAGGATTAATGGGGAGGGTAGAGGTTGCTCGAAAGAGTCTTGCCAAAGTCGGGGGAGTGAGTTCATTGGGGTTGGTGGGTAGCAATAAGACTGGCTAGCATGCAAGGAAGGTGGGCAAATCAGGCTAGTAGAGCAAGCAAGTTGACAAGGTAGGATGCAAGAGTAGGAGGAAGAGAGATGGCTGGTGCTCTAGAAAGGGGCAGAAGGTGGGAGAAGATGAAGCTGATGGGCGTGGTTGTGGACTTGCTGACGATCTAGAAAAAGTGCAACAATTCAACCCGCACTACACAAGACACATTAACAATTCTCTTGTAATTAAACTACCTTACTCTTTCTTTCTTTAATTTTCTAAAATAAACTCTTCTTTATCGAAAAGCAAGATATTGGCATATTTCAAGACTAAGTGGATCACTTAACTAAAGCTAACAATGGGTTTTTTTTTTGTGACATGCACCACCTTGTCACCACACCAATGCATAAGCATATGCCCTAAATAGCAATGCTAACAAACAAAAAATGTGCACAAAAAAACAATAACTTTTTGGGTCTATATAATATACTATGTTGTAAGTACTTGCACTTGGCAAATGCAGACCGGGTATGTGAACGATACCATCCACAAGGAGCATATATGAATAGTTGTTAAGGGGATAAAAATATGCCTTTGTTGCACCATGAGAACCTTGAAGTTCTAAGTGTTCATCCATATTTAGAGTGTTGGTAGATCCTATCACTCTATGTCCATTTGAATAAGATTGGGTTTGTCTCTCATGCTTATATTGGATATTCATTTACCAATAGCTTTTCTAGACTTGATTATTAATATTGGTACTTGTTATTCATATACAAAATATGTGCCCATTAAAATAACCAAAACTAGAAGTTCTTTGTTTAGTTCAAACCTGCTCTAAAATAAAAGGGTTGGATTTCAAGCCTTCAAACTTAGGCTTCACATGAAGGGAGATCTCTTCCAAAACCTACAAAGGAAAAGTAAGCACGTAAAACATGCACACACACCACAAAGAAACAAAGGATGAACAAGAATATTACATTTCAAAGACACAATTTGAAAAGTTGTAGAGTAATTCACTCACCCACTGTAGTTCTTTCAAAATAGGGATTTGATCATGAAGAATCTCATTGAGGTGTTTCCGAAGCTGAAAGTTCAAATCAATTAAACTTGTGTTTTGAATGAACATTTGATGTGCACAGATAGACATAGTAAACAACATTGTAGTACAAGAAATATGCTTTAATAATGTCTAATAACTAATCATGTTAAATTGGTTAACCTTGACTTGAGATATGGCACTCATGCACAACATACTCTCAACATGGGGAGAAATGTAAAATATTAGAAATCAATACACGTAAATCTACAAAAAAAGTTCGATGTGGAGGCACATGAGTGAGGTAGTGAGCACAAGATAGTGCACACAAGAGTGGGTAATAGTCCCACACCAAAAGTTATGAGTATTGGAATGAACAAATGAAAGTACAATAGGTCTAAGATAAGTTAGGGACCTAACTCAACTAGAGCCATATTGACTCTAGATATAGTTACACAACTTACTTAGTTGTGTCCACATCACACACTTAGATGGGCTTAGATGGTAGTGGTAAGAAGCGTCCTCTCTACCTCTTCCACCTCTTGCGAATTCACTAGAGATAACAAGAGGCAAGAAGGTTCAGGTTTATCGATGAGTGTCCATAGTTGATTATGGCAACATCAATGAAGCTCCACATGTGATACTATTGCTGAAAGGAGAGTAATAGAGGTTAGACTTTCCATGGGAGGAAATTGCCAAAGCAAAAGTATATGGAATCAATTACGGCGATATCAATGGAGCTCCACGTTCGCCTCTAGTGCTCAAAAGAGAGCAATCATAGTTGACTTGTGGGGGGAAGGGGGTTGCAAAGTAGGAGTGGGTTTGGAAGAGAAGGCAAAAATCTTTCACTAATCACAAGTAGCCATGTGAGTAACATGCCCTTGGAAGCTCAATCTGCCTTTGCTCATCTGAACTTGGCCTTAGTTGTGCCCACATTACACACTTGTACATTCGGTGTTGGTAAGAATTGGTATATTCTAACATTCCCTTGTAATGACAATGTGTACAATGAGTGAATCGATCACTAAAGGTATTAAGTACAAAGTTTTTCAAAAATCCTCAAACTTTTCACCTGATACTACCTTGGTGAAAATATCTATAACATTCTCATGTGTGGGAATGTAGATCATGGTAGTCTTTCCTACATGTGATCTCTCTTTGACATAGTGATAATGTATGTCACTGTGTTTTGTACAAGCATCAACATTGTATTTCGTGCTACAATAGTAACATTTAGATTATTCAAAAGAATAGGAGGGTCCCTTCAAATGAACATGAAGACTAGCCAATAAATGATATAACCAAACACATTGAATCATCACTATGAAAGCTCCTCTATACTTAGCTTCACAAGATGAGATAGCAAGATATAGCCCTAATAGACTATATCTTACTTAGCTAAGAAACGCATGATTGGCCTAGAAAGAAATAATATTCACTAGTAGACTACCTTGTGTTGTGAGATCAACAACCTAATTAGAATCACTATAAACATGCATTTGCAAGTCTCCCCCTTTGGAAAATACCAAACCATATACTTGTTTTTTTTGCAAATAATGAAAATGCACTTAACAACTTGCCAATGTAGTGTCCTTGGATTGTGCATGCATTTGCTCACTTGTTATACTGCATAATACCATACGTTAGAATAAGTGTTACAAATAGATATACCCAACCACCTTGCTATAATGGCAACATCTCATAGATCATTATATCACCATGCACTAAAAGTTTTAGCCATGTTTCCATAGGTGTGCTTATAGGTTTACGATCTTGCGTGTTAAACCATACTAGTAACTTTCAAATGTATTGTGACCAAGATATAAGAATTTCATGCTCATTTTCAGTAAACTGAATACCTAGAAAGTAGTGAAGTAGTCCCATGTTTGAGATATCAAAGGTAGAGTTCAATTCAATCTTGAAATCTGTAATTTTTTTGTCATTTGGTTCATTGAGTAGCACACCATCTACGTAAAGAATAATGGCTATAAATCCCCCCTTCCTTCTTGACGTAGAGGGTGGGCTGAGTTAGGCTATTTTGGAAATCTTGTGTAGTCAACAATATATCTACTTTGAAGTACTAAGAACGTGGAGCCTATTTTAAGACATACAAGGCTTTATTTAGCTTGATACCTTGTGCTCTTAGCCTTGCATAATAAAGCTTGGAGGTTGTGCAACATCCCTTTCCTCTTCCAACTCTCCATTCAAAACTATTGTCTTTATGTCTAATTGATATGCATCCCAACTAAAATGTGTAGCCATAGCAATCACACATCTACTAGTGGTCATCCTGGATGTAGGAGAAAATGTCTTCTCATAGTCAATGCCCTTTTTCTGAGCATACTTGAAATATATGTAGATAAAAGAGGCACAAACCTACTTGGTAAAAAACTTGTTGTCCATGCTATTATTGCAGTGAAAATCCTGTCAAAACTGAGCTAATGAGAGCTCAAATATGTCCCCAAAGCACCTTAATATATCCATAAGCGATCTAGCAACAAGACATGAGCATATGAGCATCAATGAAGCTCAAACAATTAGGACAATGGATATCCCAAATCTCTATACAACATGTTTGATATGTATTGCAACAAATAACTAAGATTGTAACACTTCAAATGGGAGCCAATGATGTCGGTACAATGTTTAATGTCTAGGAGCTGAAGTAGAAGCCAATAGGCATGAGAGAGAGTAGCTTGCATGTCTAATAAAGAAGCCTCAAAATAGGTGCAATTCACATTGTTGATGCTAGTACTACTACTGAAGGTGATGGATGTGAAGAAACTCTTACCACTCATAATGTGTTCCCCAAAAGGTCTCAAACAAGGCCAGAAGACATTGAATTAAACTAAAGATCAATGGCGTTGATGCATACCTCAAGGTGTGGCTACCATGAAAGCTTAAGCCGAAGCTTCTTCATGAGCTGAAGTAAATGATGGATGAAGCTCCTCCTCAAATGCCTAATGCTAGTTGAAAGGTGAGCGAAAGGTGGAAGCACGAGCAAAAGTAAGAAGAGAGCAAGAGCTATTGAGGTTCAAGCAAGAAAAGAAAGACTGATATATAGAAACTTCAATAGTCACAATATGTGATATGCCTTTCCCTTATTCTATTTATCACTAAAAGAATAAAAAATAAAGTGACAACGATGGGTACCTACCACATGTAGTGTACATGTGTGTGGGTCTGTATACAAGTAAATATAGGTGGTTGGGCATAGATGGTCTTTAACCCCCAACATTCCCATGACTTGGATTGGGATCATTTGCTAGAGTTTGCTAACTCTTTGTTGAACATATAGCAATATCCTGAGTTGTCATAAAGAGGGCATTGTGGATGCTCATGTTGACACATAAAAGATGCTCCTCCTCCACCTTTTTATGAGTGAAGTTCTCATTTTCTTCATGGCCAAGATTTTGGTGCTGCCTTAGATATGTTCATGTTGACTTCTATTTTATGATGTGATTGTGTAGAAGAGATTTCTGTGGGCTCCAAGGGCTTTCATAAGGTTGTGCTTACATCATTTAAGAATCATAGAGAGAGAGAGAGAGAGAGAGAGAGAGAGAGAGATTTTAAAATCCATGTTTATTAAAGTTTGGGGCAAGTTGTAGGCTTACGAAGCATTTCGAAGTTTGGGACCTCCCTTTAGCCACAAATAAATTATATACAACACACATGCACAAATGGGATATTCTTCAAAGAAGGATCATTCAAAAAATGGTAGAATTGTAGTAATACATTAGTATGCCAAAGGTAATGTGAACATAAAAGCTATCATATTATGGGCTTTCATACCAAGTATGTTTGCAATACTATTCAGATGATGATGGGTAGCATAGGGAGATTTTGAACAAACCTTAAAGAGAACATTATGATGAGATCATTGCACATCTATTTGTTGTCAATATTTTTGTATCAATCAAACCAATCTAAGACTATGAGCAACTCACAATACTCGGAAAGCTTGCAAACAGCTCTTCAAAATGTCAAATCATGTCTTTAGATGGACAAAACAAGAAACTTTAAAAATGCACAATTTCCTTTTCTATCCATGCAAATAATCTATTTTTATTTTCCTTCCTCGATTTCCTATTAAAACAATAACAATAGTGTTATTGCCAACTTTCAAAAAGAGAAATATATGTTACTATCATGTTGGACATTTCAAATATCATTCTTCTTATTCTCCCTAATGAATTCAAGAATGAGTCGTCACAATTCAATTCCACATATGTAAAAGACTCCACTAACATATGAGCTTCACCTATGTCTATAGTTGTAGTATAAAAAAAGAGCAACACGCCCTGTCTTTACCCTTTCTAGGGACAACCTAATCTTTGCCAAATCCATTGAGACTACCCTTCTTGTCTATGTGTTTGCTGTCTGGGTCTTTCCTTTATTGCATATGCCACTTGCCCCATGTTATTCAATATGTTTTAGGAGCAAGTTGTCACAATCTCCCCATGCATGGTTCTATAGAATAGTTCAACAACCATCTTCCACGTGATCAATTACATTATTTTTTTGGAAAAGACAAGGATAATCTGAGTGCAAAGAAGACAATGAAGGTATCTTGCCTAAGATCCAAGAACAGATGGGCATCTGCTTCTATCGAGCCATTGAGACCCACACATGGGAAAAATGAAGCTCCAAATTTGTCTCGCCAAAGGGCAAGAGATGAAGAGGTGAATCAGTGTCTCATCGCAAGTAGTGCAAAAGATGCAATGGCTTTGCGAGATCTTGCGAGCATGTAGATCTTGTGGACACGTAGGACATCCCCAGTAGTAGGGAGACTATCAATAAGCAACCTCCACAAAAAAAAATGTCCCCTAATAAAAAATCTTGGATCTCCATAATTGAAGAAATCTATCCCATCACTTCTCCTTGCTACGTCGAGCACGCTAGACTTTATTTGCTTCCTTTGTGACCCATTCTTCTAAGTTTTTCTTTGCAATGTCTTTCTATAGTCTTTCTTCTTTCTTTGGATGAGGACTCCAAGGGGGATAGTAGTAGTGATGAGGAATTTGAGGAGAAAGAAGGAAAGAAAGAAGGACAAGGGCCGTAAATCCTTAGAAGGCACTTGCCAGTTTGCAACAAAACCCTTTGGTGTACCAAGTGTAACAATTTGGGTCACTTTGTGGTTGATTGTGGCTTAAAGGGATGGTGCAATATTTTCTATCCATACTATGGAGGTTTGGCAATATAAGTTTGATGGCATGGATAGAGGGATGGCAAGGCATTGGAGGAATCAGCTTGCCAACTGGAGTGCCCAGGGACCATTGGCATCATAAAATACCAGCACTGTCTTACATCTAGCAATATTGTCTTGTTAGAAGTAGATGCAATAATGGAAGCATGAAAGAATGCTGAAATAAAACTGAACAAAAGATAGAAGAGAGAGAAAAGAGAAAACACAAGAACACTCCAAGGGAGAAATCAGAGATATCCTCGAGAAATGGAATCCATATAGCAAACACAAGATAGTCATGTACAAATAGTGAGCCACTAGTTGCATGGGCACTGGCACTAGCTTCCCCTCTCCAACAAGGCATGCATTGAGATTTACAAGTAATGAATGAATGAATGTAGAGAAGCCTCAGTATATAGGATAAGGTAATGCTAAGAAAGCAATCAAGTTGGCCATAATAAAATGCTAAAAGACCACCAAAATGACAAAAAAAAACTTAAAAAATGCCTGGCACATCCTAGACTCACTCATGAGCTAACTATATTGCTAACATCATCTCTCAGATCATGGGTGAGCTAATAATGCTACAATGATAATGACTCATCATAGTCCATATAACAGAGATCACCAGAATAGGACCAATACCCAAGTAATGGGTGATCAAGCCACCACCAAGGTGCTGCCATGAAAACTTGATTGTCGATGTCAATTGTACCAAAACTTTAAAATAGAGAAGAATCATAGCATCCTCTGTGTTTGTCATCAATGCCTCGCAATAGCATACGTGATCATCTTGTCAAAAGTGCCTTTGAGCATAAGTGAACATGGATTCCCCACTTTAAGCCAAGACCACCAAAGTGTTTGCTCATGTGAGCTTGGACTAGGAGGCAATCCCACTCTCTATCAAGTAACAGCCCATCATGAACCTAGAAGTCCCAAGATTTTTATGCATTAGCGAAGTCCCTCTTTGGAACCTATATACTTGTATAGATGAGGCCCCCTTTTCCCCTCCTCACCACCCTCTTACACTTCCTCTGTGGCCCTAGAGAGTTATGAGGGATGATTGCACCAATGGCACTAGAAAGTAGCAGGAGGGACTGCCAAGCCCTTTCCGCGATTTGAAGAAGACCAAAAGTTGAAAACCACTAGGGAGAGAGAAACCAAAAATCTCCCCATCATCAGCCATCCTCTCCAACAAAGGGAGCATCGGGTGAGTGTCCAATATAAACAATAAAGGACTGAGAGGGCATTCTTGACGAAAAGAACGAGATAAGGCAATCTCATTAGTGACTCCCTCGTTAAGTGCAATATGTGCCAATGCATCCTAGTTGATAGTGTCAGTAAGAGAGCTCATGTGGGAAGTAAAGCCCATGGTAGACATCAATTGCTGCAATCAGTTGACATGATCAAAAGCCTTTTCAACATCTAACTAGATCATAACAACTTGATGGCTAGAGGCTTTAGCATAATCAATCCCCATTTGAACATTCAAAATATGATGCAAGATGTTCTGTACCTTGATAAAACCATACTAATGTGGATGAATTAGTTGTGGAAACACTTTTTGCAATTTGTTGGCAATGACTTTGGAAAAGATTTTATATAAGGAACATAACAGAAATGGGTCTCCACTTTTTTAAAATACATGGGGAAGAAACCTTGGGTAGCAACTAAATTAGTTCAATCTTTCAATCTGAAGGCATCAATAAAGATCTTCACATACATTGACAAAAGGCAAGTTAATGGGTCTCAAGCTATTGCACATTGACTAAAAATACCTCATTAGGAAGGCCATCCCAACCTGGGCTTTTCTTGTGTGGTAAATGGGGTAGCACTTCGTCCACTTCTTTCTCTGTATTATCTGCTTCCATCAAGTCCACCCATTCAAGGTTAACCTGATTTTGAACCAAGTCACAAATGTATCGACGAATAGAATGAACAACATCAGAAAGAACTTCTTGCGGGTCCAACAAAGATCTATAGTATTTGAGGCATATCTAAATAATACATATCAGCTCAATGACCACATCACCCTGCTCGTTCATCAATCTCACAATATTCTCCCAGGCATATTTCTAGTATAGACGAGCAAAGAAGTGATACCTGTCTCTCTCTCTCTCTCTCTCTCTCTCTCGTAGGTAATTGTATTAATCACGAAAAAAGTACAAGATTACAAGATTAGAAGATGCAAGATGGTTCTAGGCGATGCATTGTACCTAAACTATTATGAGGACATGTATTTTTGAAACCTCACTTAACATGTTTTAAGTTTTAATCACATGATTAAGTAAATGTTACACATGTGAGGTGCAATTGGGGTTAGAGTAAATTTACGAGCTCGGGACTCGAGAAAATCACGGGATGTCAAAGACAAAAGTTGCTATGAGTTATGCCACACAGGTACTTGGTAGTATCTGGTGCTAGTTGTTGGCCTAGGTCATTCATTTGGCCATAAGTGTTAGTTGGTAATACTAGAGAAGTGGTATTTAATTGTATCTAACGCCAATCTGATGGTCAAAGATGACACAGAGACACTCGGGAATGGAAGTTGCCTAGTCAATTTAATTATTGGCTAGTCATATTATTTTTTAGGGCACCGAAATAATTATTAGATTAATTTTTAATATTTAAAGATTAAAAATTAATATTTAATTATGGATAATATTGAAAAAACCATTTGGGAAGGTCGCCACTTGTCAAAAACGCCCATGAAAGATTGAAAAACGTCTTTAGAGACTGAGAGAGGCATTTTTAGTGTATTCAGCTTGCAAAAGAGAGAGAGAAGATACTGCTAGTTTGATTTGCAGCCATTGGAGATCCTTCTAAGGCAGCCAAGGGCAAGAGAAGACCAATCAATAGCAGGTGACAACATCTATAGGCTGTTGAGATAGGGTAGTAGCAATTCTTTGCATCTACAAGCTGTTGTGGCATAGCAGCAAACTGCATTTGACCGATTTTCAGTCATTCTTCGTGACAAAATTCTGAATTCTCTCTCTCTACAGCTTTCTCTCTCATCTCCCAGTCATTTCACAGCCTTGCTCCGAAGATCGCAGTATTTGGACCCTTGGAGGTTGAGAAATTGAAAATTTCTCTGTTGTAAACCCTAATTTAGAGCAGAAATTAGGGTTTAGTAGCAACCTCGAGAAGCATGCTAGAAATTGGAAGCTCCAAGACTTAGATTTTTCAGGGCTCAAGGTGAATTTCAGCAAAATTTAGGTGGAGGACTGGCCAGCCATTGAATTTGGGGCATTTCCATCGTCTATGAAGTGGGTGAAGGCCAATTATGTGCTCGAATCAAGGGGCAAATTAGATTGACACTTTGGACAGCAAGGGGAGTTTGGATTGTGAAGGGGATTGGGAGAATCCCATTGTAAATCAACTTTTTCTTCAATAAAGCTAAAGAAATATCAAAAGGGGAGCCAATTTTGGGGCCAATCGGGTGTGCATTATCCAAGATCAATAGGCAAATTTGTATTTTCAGATTTGCATTAATTATTTGCTGTTGTAATTAAGTTGTAATCAGGGATTTACCACCCATCCACGGAAGGAAGGTTTGTTTCATGGTTCCATTGCCAGGATACCATCAAATCCTTTGAATTGGTGGGCTTGTGGTACTTGATTGCAACTTGGGACTATTGCATTATTGCTGAAATTGTTCTCAATGTAGTCAATTACAGCAAGCATGTCTTCACATGGTAATATGGGATCAAGGGGAGAGGATGTATCACTCCTTGGTCAATCACGTGGTGAAGAAGAAAAATGCAATGACTGTTGTTGGGCATGGTTCTCAGCATGGACAACATGCTGAAAATGTGGGAAATGACCCAAATGTTGGCACTTTAATGCATAAAGAGGCTCATGACCAGCAAGGGGCTGAAGAATTTGATGATAGCTTCAAGGATTGAATGCATACAGCAAGGGGCTAAAGAATTTGATGATAGCTTCAAGGATCGAATGCATACATCAGCAAATCTTTTTGCTGAATTGGCAAAGGATCCCCAGTTTACTCGATTCTTGAATGCCCCAAAGAAGGGTAGTAAAGGCAAAGAGAAGAAGACACCTTCTACAGCTTCGGGACAGCCACAAGAACCGAAGGAAATGCCTAAGCCTTCTTTAGAAGAGCCCAGAATGCATGATGAGCACAAACAACTGGTATTCGTGGGGCAACAAGCGCAAATGCATGGCCAACTTGGTAGTGCCAAAACATTGGGAACATGGGCAGCAAGGCAGTTATGCACATGCAAGCATGGGACAACAAGGATACTTTGGTGGCTGTACCATTTTTCATGCTATGATTGGACAGGCACCGCATACGGGAATGTATGGCACAAATTCCTATGGTATGCAGCAGCCAATGCATGGCTCACAACACCCAATGTATCCGGGTAATGCAAGTGGAATGCCTAATCCCATGTATGACAGCATAAGCATGATGCTTGGGACACAAAGCAAGCAATATGGATATGTATCGGCATCCCCAGGGACTGTTGGAGCACAAGGATTTGGTGTTGGTCATGTAGGTGCTTCAGATATTGTTGGTTTTTATGTAAATACAGCCAATGCACCCTTTTTGCAGCAGCCCATTTATGATAACTTGACTCCCACAAGTCCATTGAAGGACTATGATGAAGGTGGCAAAAGTGTGAAGTTTGAGCCTTTCAGTGGTGCACAAGATAGGCTGAAACCACTTGTTTTTATTCAGCAGTTAGATGCAACCTATTCTGGAGGCAACTTCACAGAGGCATCTTAGATATGCAAGGCAACCACATTTTTGAAGGGAAATGCATTGCAGTGGTGGACTACACTTCTTATTCAAGGGAAGTCACCTACACTTGGGTCCAATTCAAGCAAATGTTTGCTTTAAATTGGTTGACAAGTACCGAAGTAGACATCATGATAGCTTGAAATTAGTTGAATTCCAAAGATTGCAAGAACTTGGATCAGTACAATAAGAAGTTTTGGGATGCATTGTTGCCAGCTACTTCTTATCGCATAGTACCCCTCCATAAGCAGGTGGAGAAGTATATTTGTGGTTTGGATATTCGGGATTTTTGCAGTAAGTCCACTGTTTCCATCATGTCTCAGCTTATAGAAACTACTACTACAACTGACATATTGGTGCATGGATGATGCCAAGTCACATGTCAAAGGAGCAAAGGCTGAGAAAAAGGGTAAATCTGAAAATAAAGTTGAAAATTAGAGCAGATTTTGGCACACAAAGAGAGGAAGATCAAGGGTAAGGTTTCCAGAAGGTACTTGGTGAAGTTTCAGAATTATTCACCAATGGATGCCAAATGGATGGAGGAGGATGACTTGGCAGACCATCCTCAGTTATTTTAACTTTACCTTGATGCTTTCCAGTTTGAGCCGGCTTAATCAGGTTCAGCAAAGCAAAGGTCCACAGTATTACCTGATGCTTGTGAGGGAGCTAGCACCTCTGCTCCTTCAGTAATGGACAACTCTAGAAGTAGTGGATCTCGAATGTATTCAACATACATTCAGGGTACTATAGCTGAACAGTATGTTTGCTAGGAGATCACTATTCAGCGTACTAGTCACTATGTTTGGTATGCGGATCGGTATGGTTTTCACTGCAGCTTTGAAACTATACATTTGCATCCGTTATGCTCGGTGTGTAATTAGTTATGCTTGGTATGGCATTGGTTATGCTTGGTGTAGTATCAATTAATGATCATCAGGGGTTGATTATCAAATGTTGGTTTTCAGTGTATGATCATTAATATTGAGTGGTATTCAGCTCAATTTTTGATAAGCTTGAGAACCATTTATGGTTACTTTTTGGATTAGTTTTGCATCAGTTTTTGCATTGGTTGTTGGTTAGTTTTTGCAATGAGTTTGTGATCAATTCTCAGATCAGCAAGTGATCAGTTTATGATCAGATTATGCTCAATTTTCAATGGTTTACATCTAGTTCCATGGACAACAGCATATGTTATGATGCCATTGATGTTTTAGCCATGGTTTATGCTTGGTTATACTATGCTATGGTTTCCAGATGAGTTAAGCTCATGAGAAATGGATATGTCACATGATAATCTCGCAATGATTTTGAGATTCTTTGTGAGTCTTATGTTATGTTATGTTGGTTGGTAATTTTCAGCAAATGTTGGGCATATGGAATGGTTGAACAACATTGCGCAATGTTGTGTTGACTATGATGCCCTATGGAAAATACCAGTGTAGTACTTTGCTTTTGATGCATTTGGCAGTTCAATCGAGGACGATTGCAAGAATTTCAAGGGGGAGGGTTGTCATGAGGACATGTATTTTTGAAACCTCACTTAACATGTAGATTAATTTTTAATCACATGATTAAGTAAATGTTGCACATGTGAGGGTGCAACTGGGATTAGAGTGAATTTATGAGCCCGAGACCCAAGAAAATCATAGGATGTCAAAGATAAAAGTTGCTATAAGTTATGCCGCTTAGGTACTTGGTGGTATCTGGTGCTAGTTGTTGGCCTAGGTCATTCATTTGGCCATAAGTGCCAGTTGGTGACACTAGAGAAGTGGCATTTAATGGTACCTAACGTCAATCTGATAGTCAAAGATGTTGTAGAGACACTCGGGAATGGAAGTTGCCTAACCAATTTAAATATTGGCTAGTTAGATTATTTTTTAGGGTATCAAAATAATTAATATTTTTAGTATTTAAAGATTAATTTATTAGATTAATTTTCAGTATTTAAAGATTGAAAATTAATATTTGATTACGAATAATGCTAGAAAAACCATTTGGGAAGACTGTCACTTGTAAAAAATGCCCATGCAAGGCTAAAAAACGTCTTTAGAGACTGGAGAGAGGCATTTTTAGTGTATTCAGCTTGCAAGAGAGAGAGAGGAAATGATGTTGGTCTGATTTGCAGCCATTGGAGGACCTTCTGAGGCAACCAAGGGCAAGAGAAGACCAATTAACAGCAGGTGACAGCATCTACAGGCTGTTGAGACAGAGCAGCATAGCAGTTCTTTGCATCTACAAGATGTGGCGGTAGGGTAGCAATTGCATTTGACAGATTTTCGGTCATTCTTCGCGACAAAATTCTGAATTCTCTCTCTCTACAGCTCTCTCTCCTCTCCCAACCATTTCACAGCCTTGCTCCAAAGATCTCAGTATTTGGACCCTTGGAGTCTGAGAATTAGAAATTTCTCTGTTGTAAATTAGGATTTAGCAGCAACCTCGGGAAGCATGTCAGAAATTGAAAGCTCCAAGACTTGGATTTTTCAGGGTTCAAGGTGAATTTCAGCTAAATTCAAGTGGAGGACTAGCTAGCCATTGAATTTGGGGCATTTCCATCATCTATGAACTCGATGAAGGCCAATTAAGTGCCCAAATCAAGGGGCAACTCAGAATGAAGACTTGGTGGTCACTTTGGACAGCAAGGGGAGTTTGGATTGCGAAGGGGATCAAGAGAATCCCATTGTAAATCAACTTTTCTTTAATAAAGCTAAAGAAATACCGAAAGAGGTGCCAATTTTGGGGCCAATCGGGTGTGCATTGTCCAAGATCAGTAGGTAAATTTGTATTTTCAGATTTGCATTTATTGTTTGCTGCTGTAATTAAGTTGTAATCAGGGATTTACCACCCATCTACAGAAGGAAGGTTGGTTTCATAAACTCAGCTCTCTTTTACAAAAGGTTAGATGGCCAAAAGAGCTCTCTTTTTTTTTTCGTAAAAGGTAATTGTATTAATTACGAAAAGTTTTCATGATTACAAAAGAGCTCTCTCTCTCTCTCTCTCTCATGGCAATGAAACAGAGAAGATTGTTCTATGCGAAGGAACTAAATCCTCCGTAGTGAGAAGATCATCATCCTAGAAAAAATCCAATTGCTAGTGTAGGAGACCCTTTTTGGCAATATGTCCTTGGATGCCTACAGTAGAATCGAAACAAAAGCATCTCAGGTGACCCAATTGTGCCAACAATCCCATAATTTCAAAAAATGAAACACAATCTTTATACTTTGCTGCACTAGGATGGGACAACTCAAGAGTTCCCTCATCCAAGAAATCTGCCAATACTATAAATGAGTTTAGACATTGACTTATCGATTTAGAGGTGGAGGGATTACTCCCATTCTTTGGAGTAGACCTGGGATAACGACGATTCCATGCAGTGATCACCTTTCCACGTGTGTCAAAAGCAAGTGTGGCTGGAGGATCTTTGAAATGATCCACAAGATTTTTCACTGCAGAAGCATTCTGTGGGGCACAAGAGACCATGTTAGCAGATGTACACATCATGGGCTACTAATCGTTACATCACACATAAGTATGCAAGGAGTCCCTGAGCAGCCAATATATCCACATTTATCTTTTTGTTTAACCTTGTTTCAGTTGATCTTGAGAATGCAAAGGTTTTTCCCCTTGTCTATATTGATGGATGCTAGAGCCTTGCAAGAGTTACCTTTTTATCCCACCAGGTCTTCCTCAGCCACTGGTGGGATCCCAACTCTCGAGCTACCTTTTTATCCTGCCACTCAGCCATAAAATGCCCCAGTTGTCCACAAGAGAAACAATGACCGACATAGGTGTCCCGTTTCAAATGGAAATGCTTTCTCTTAGTCAGATTAGAGCCGGGAAAATGTGGCCTATGATTGAGGGGCTCATGCTATAGTCAAATTAGGTCATCATTACAAGACACATGAGACTCACCCCTCTATACATTAGTAGGGTGGCCCTGGATTACATCATGATTGGGATCATATGTTGATCTTGACATTTAGAGAGGAGCTACTGTGAGAGCTGAGGATCAAGGTACAACAGAGATTCAGTAGACAGTGTGAGAGTGTGAGAGACAGAGTTGAAGCACGACACCCAAGAGAATAGACTGAATGAGTGTAATCTGAAAGTACAAAGTACAACCCTTAAACCTTAGGGTTGGAGGGGGGGTGTTCACACCCGACACACACTAAGTGCCTAAATGTGTGTAACATAAGCACATAAGTACATATGATAATAAGACCATAAGTCTGGGGGAAAAAACCTCTCCTACCGAGAGTAAAAAGTGCCCCAGTGTCCTATTGATCACCGACACTCCCATATGAGCGTAGGCGTAAGTAAGGCATGAGTAAAATACC
This sequence comes from Lygodium microphyllum, assembly GCF_053477565.2. Taxonomy (NCBI): domain Eukaryota; kingdom Viridiplantae; phylum Streptophyta; class Polypodiopsida; order Schizaeales; family Lygodiaceae; genus Lygodium; species Lygodium microphyllum. The sequence goes on along the minus strand of NC_141152.1, from coordinate 123,641,890 downwards.
CAACAAACCCCCCTGGAGTGAAGAGTGATCAAGAGTACAAGGATCATCCGCCACCAAAGGATATCAAATTTAAAGTATCGCGAAATGCTTCAAATTTGTCACAAGGAAGAGCTTTGGTGAAGATGTCTACCACATTACTGGTGGTAGGACAATAGACAAGGCTGATATCACCTGCATGTAGCCTCTCTCTGACAAAGTGATAGTGAATCTCAATGTGTTTCGTGCGAGCATGAAACACTGGGTTCCCTGCCACTGCAATGGCACTCTGACTGTCAGTGAACAAAGGAGTAGGCTCAGTAACAGATACATCCAAATCAGCTAGCAAGCGTCTAAGCCATACGCATTCAACTGTGGTGGTGAAAGCTGCCTTGTATTTAGCTTCACATGACGATGTGGCAACAGTGGATTGTTTCTTGCTAAGCCAAGAAATGCAAGAAGTGCTAAGAAAGAAACAATTGCCACTAGTAGAGTGACGTGCATCAAAATCACCAGCCCAATCAGAATCACTGTAAGCATGTAAATGCAGTGGTCCCCCCTTGGCATAAAGCAACCCAAGAGAACGAGTACCTTGCAAGTAGCCGAAAACACGCTTGACAGCTTGCCAATGTGACATACGTGGCTGATGCATATACCTGCTCAAGGCTGAAACTGCAAACTGTATGTCCGGCCTAGTATTGCATAGATAGATAAGGCATCCAACTGCAGGAGCATATGTATGTATATCAAACAAATCACTGTCATCATGTAATGATAGTTTCAGTCCAGGTTCCATGGGAGTACAAACTGGCTTGCAATCCTGTAAGCCAAATTTCTCAAGAAGCTGCCCAATATACGTTGACTGTGATAACCCAATACCTCGAGCAGTATGTATGAACTAGATGCCCAAGTAGTAGTGAAAAACTCCCAAGTCAGACATGTCAAAAGTTTGCTGCAAATTTTGTTTGAATGCTGAAATCTGATCAGCATGTGTTCCAGTGAGCAAAAGATCATCAACATAAAGACATAAAATCAGCATAGATCCCCCTCCTTTACATACGTAAAGGGTAGACTCAGATGAACTGTTTAGAAAACCCTGACCAAGCAAGAAAGCATCTATCTTTTCATACCAAGCTCTAGGAGCTTGTTTTAAACCATATAGTGCCTTTTTTAGCTTGCATACCAAATGTTCTGAGCCTTCAACTGCAAAACCAATGGGTTGCTGTACATAAACTTCCTCTTGAAGTTCCCCATGCAAAAATGCAGTCTTGATATCTAGCTGATGAACTGTCCAACCATAATGTGCAGCCAAAGCAATCATAGACCTGATGGTCGTCATATGGGAAGTAGGAGCAAATGTCTCCTCATAATCAATGCCCTTTTTCTGTGCGTAGCCTTTAGCTACCAGCCGTGCCTTGTATTTATCTATGGATCCATCTGCTTTTCTTTTCAATTTGTAGACCCATTTTGTTCCAATGGCTTTCTTCCCAAATGGCAAGGACACCAAATCCCAAGTGTGATTCTTAGTAATAGAATCTAATTCAGCTTGCATGGCTGCCTTCCAATGCACACTGTGTTGTGCATCCTCATAACATTCAGGCTCTTCATTATCAAAAGTACTTGCTGCCATAATAAACTCCATAGTATGTGCTGAATCATGCAAACGAGTTTGCCTTCTAGTACGACCAGCCATGGGTGCATCCAAAGGACTATCTTGCATGGTCTGCAAATACCATCTAGGTAGCTGTCTAGCATCTTGGCTGTGTGCAAGCTCTTGCTGAATTTCTGTCTCAGCATTATGCTGAGTATTCTGATCAGCCAATGGCTGAATTTCTGCACTTTCCATAGGAGCAGCTGGCTGAACATTAGGTTCATTTTGTGAACCTCCAGCTGAGTCACCAAAAGTAATGGGCAGCAGCCCTTCAAAAACATCACGGGCAGCCTGATATGTGTCCAAACCAGCCAAGGATAATTCTGATTTTTCATCAAAAACAACATCCCTGCTGACGAAAACCTTCTTAGTAACGGGATCATAGAGTCTGTAGCCTTTGCTCTCATTGCTATATCCCATAAAAATGCACTTAACAGCCTTGTTGTCCAATTTTCTTCTAAGTACCTGTGGAATATGGGCATAGGCAAGACACCCAAAGGTACGAAAGTGACCAACAGAAGGTTTGCGGCTGTTCCAAGCCTCAAATGGTGTGATGGTCTTCAAGGCTTTGGTAGGGCATCTGTTCAAAATATGGCAAGCACACATGACTGCTTCCATCCAAAAACTATGAGGCAAGCTCTTTGCCTTCAGCATACATCTGGCCATCTCCATGAGTGACCGATTTTTCCTCTCTGCTACCCCATTCTGCTGTGGAGTATAAGCTGTAGTATACTGATGTACTATGCCCTTCTGCTGCAAAAAAGAATTCAGCATAGAGGACATGTATTCCCCCCCTCGGTCCGAACGGAGAGTCTTAATGTGGCATCCAGATTGGTTTTCAACAAGTGCACTGAAAGCCAAAAATGCATCATACACTTCTGACTTCTTTTTCAAACAATAGACCCAACAAAAACATGTGAAGTCATCAATGAATGTCACAAAATAATAACAACCACCCAATGACATGGTCTGCATAGGCCCACAAACATTTGAATGCACCAACTCCAATCTGGTTGTTGCCCTGAAAGCAACATTACGAGGAAATGAGAAACGATGCATTTTCCCCAAAATGCATCCCTCGCATAAGTGCTCAGGAGGTCTCTCCAAGAGAGGTAAGCCATCCAACATCTGAGTACATTGTAAAAGCATCAAGCTGCCAAAGTTTACATGCCCTAAACGAGCATGCCATAACTCCGCCTGTATCATAGCAGGAGTAAGAGTGGATGTCAAGTATGCTGATTGATCTACTGAAAGAGCATCCAACTCATATAAACCATGACACAAAGATCCTGTCAAGACCAATGTCATGCATTCTTTTTCTCGAACCATGCAACGGTCATCATCAAAAGTGACCTGCATACCACAACGTGCCAAAAAAGAAATAGAAAGCAAATTCTTCTTTATTCCAGGCACAAACAAAGCATCCTGCAGGCGGAGAATAGAGCCATCAATGGCTGTGAGCTGAATCTCCCCAATACCACGAACAAGGTATGATGCATTATTGGCACACTGTACCGTTTTCCCAACGGGAGGTGCATTAACTGAAGCAAACAAATCTCTGCGAGATGTGATATGTCTAGAAGCACCACTGTCAAAGAACCAAGTGTCAGCATCCTCTGTAGAGCTAAGTGCTCTATCGGCCCAAGAGATATCATAACTGCAAGTGTAAAAACAATAGTCCCGGTCCACAACAAAGGACGCGGACTCACTAGCAGTGGAAGGAGTAGAAGAAACAGACATTCATGACTCCTTTTTCTTCTCTTTGGCAATGTGCTTTCTGCACTCAGTGATATAGTGGCCGGGCTTCTTACAATAATGACATTTTCCTTTCTTTGCTTGCATCCCCCCTTGTGACTGAGTCTGCGATGTGCCCGAAGTGCCAAAACTCTGTGGAGCATTTTTCACCTTGCTGTTCTTGCCTTTTTGTCTTGCCACAAAAGCCTGCTCAGAGACTATAGCATCCACACCACTATTTTTCCGTGTTTGCTCCTCCTCTAGAAGCAAGCTAACCAGCTGAATAAAAGTGAGTGGGTGCTCAGCAATCCTCATTGTGAGGTTCAATGCAGTATGAAAAGACAAGTACGAAGGAGGTAGGGAATTCAAGGTGGTGGATATCAACTGTGCATCCGAAAAATACTCATCTACATTCATGAGCTGCTCCCTCAAGTCCTGAATCTTGTTTAAGTGATCCTACATAGAATCACCTTCATGCATCTTCAGAGTTTCCAACTCTTTCTTCAAGAAAGAGATCCGTGTCTCATTTTTTCCTGCAAACATATGCTCCAAAGTCAACCATGCATCTCGTGAAGAAGATGCCGAACGGATATGAGGTATGATGGACCGCTGAACTGCCAAAGCAATCAGCGACAAGGCCTGTGCATCACGGGTATCCCAAGCTTTTTGAGCTGCAGTTCTTGGAGGAAGTGGCTGAGGTGGAGCGGGCTGAGGTCCCCGTTGTCCACGTGCGCCATGGGGAGGAGGAGTAGCGGGAGCTACAACTCCCGGCCGAGTTTCCTCTCCACTGACATAATCCCATAAATTCTTGGCCACTAATACATTTTTCATCATAAATGACCAAAGGGAATAGTTGTTTCCGTCCAGTTTGTCCTCTTTGGATACATACGTAAAAACATCACCTCCCTGATTTGCCATGATGACAAATTTCCAAAGACAATATGAGCAATGTCAAAGCAGTTTGAACTGGAAATTTGCAAATTTCCAGAAATTGCAGCAAATACTTTTCTGCAATTAATGTGCAAGGGCGTACTCTGTCAGAAAACTGTCCTTTACTGCACGCTTCCCAAGGTGCAAGCAGTGCAGTGCAACACTGTTATGAATAAATCCCCAAAATTTTTGCCAAAATCTCTGTCAAAAACAGTCGTTCTATGACTGTATCAGCAGTTTAAATGTATCTGTCCTCCAAATACACAAAAGCCCCAAAATTTCTGACCATTCAGTCCAGAAATTTGCATGAAATTTACTTTTCCAGTAGATCTGTGCCAACAGCGTGTGAACCGCCGCTTCCAGAATTTTATTCTGGGCTGGAATAACAATAATTTTGAAAATTTTACCTGGGCGTGAAGCACGTCGCGAGCTGCTGACGTGACAAAGGCAGGCAGGCAGGCGGGAGCAGGTCGTCAGACGGGCTGACCAGTCGCGATGGGCAGGCGGGCTGCACGTGGTCAAAAACGGCGGGCAGGACTGTCGAAAACTGCGCTGTCGAACAGCGCGCGTGCTGACGTGACGTGTCGCTGGTCGCTGGTCGTCAGGCGGGCTGCGACTCTGACGCAGGTCGGAGAGCAGTTCGTGGTCACGAGCGCAGGGCAAACTCGTTTGCAGGAAACGGGCCTTGGCGGATTGAGGCGGATTGCTGGTGCTGCTCGCGAGCTGCTGACGGACGACTACGACTGCTGACGTGGATGATTGTTGACGTGGACGACTGTTGACGGGCAGGGTACTGGTGGAGGCTGGCGACGAGCTGTACTGTGCTGAGGCAGCTCTGTGGAACAGCGCCTGACTGCTGAAAGAACTGACGACAGGTTGTACCTGTGCTGTCGTGACGTCTGACGCTGGAGTACGACTAGCGTGTGCTGCAGAAGTTGAGTTCAGAGCTGAGCTCTGATACCAAATGTGAGAGCTGAGGATCAAGGTACAACAGAGATTCAGTAGACAGTGTGAGAGTGTGAGAGACAGAGTTGAAGCACGACACCCAAGAGAATAGACTGAATGAGTGTAATCTGAAAGTACAAAGTACAACCCTTAAACCTTAGGGTTGTAGGGGGGTGTTCACACCCGACACACACTAAGTGCCTAAATGTGTGTAACATAAGCACATAAGTACATACGATAATAAGACCATAAGTCTGGGGGAAAAAACCTCTCCTACCGAGAGTAAAAAGTGCCCCAGTGTCCTATTGATCACCAACACTCCCATATGAGTGTAGGCGTAAGTAAGGCGTGAGTAAAATACCCAACAGCTACTATAGCTAGACACTTTATAAATTTAGTTTTTTAGACATAGAGATCTTTATATGTTAGCCTAATACTAGGATACATTTTTCTTCCACTTTCCTGATGAGATGACATTGGATAGAGATGTTTTTTGGTTTTGTCTCATAGGCCACATTGGCCTTTTGTAGACATTAATATATCTTTCTTTCTCTCTCTTTTTGTAATTTCTTTTTTTCTTTTTTTCCATAATGGTCTCTCCCTCCCTATCTTTCACACTCATTGATCAGACTAGAGCAAAGAGGGATTACTATGATGGTTGAGAAAGCATGGAAAGGCCATTGATCATGATGATGGCATGTATGATTGGGAATAAGCCCTCCACCCCACATCCTATTGTCATTGCAAGAGCTAGGGGCAGCACCTATAGTTACGAAGGCACTCTTCAGGGTAGTGATCTTTTGGCATATATTATGGGAGCTTCCACATCATAGATACTCCAAATTGGTACTAACTTCATCTAGATAACTAGCAGCAAGAGGCAAGAAGAATTGTAGGTTTTCATAGATGACTATTTGGATGAGTCTACATGGTTTGGATATTGACCACCTTCCACCTTTTGATTATAGCCTTGACTGCCCTACACTTGCTCTCGACCGATCAGAGCTGAACCAGGTGATCAAAGTTGATATCTCGAGGATTGAGATAGCAAGGACATGGATTCCCCCACCACTCCCTCTAGGATCAAGGATGGAGTTCTATAGGAGTCATTTCTTCTCTCTCTTATGATGGTTTCGCTATTCAGTCAGCATATATGGACATCCATCTCTCCCATAGTATACAGGCTGCTATTGGACAGATTCGCACCTCCTCACATAGGCTTCAAATGGAGATAGGCAGATGGACAGATACCCTAGTAGAGGATAGGATTTGCCAACTTTGTGGTTGAGAGCCTGAGACGGAGGAGCACTACATATGTAGATGTACAATATACTATGACATACAAGGACAGTACCATTGTCTCTTCCGTGATGGTTTTGGACCCCTTCGCCACATCATGGAGTATGAGGACCAGAGATGCCTAGGTCTTTTCCTCTTGGAGCTCCACAGGCGCCGCACAGCACTATTGTGAGACAGGAGGCCAACTCATCCAGAGGGATCCACTTAGAGAGTAGTGATAGACTTTTTTCGGGGGCCTGACCCTACTAACCCTACCAACCTAGCAGAGACAGAGCCATCCTGCCAGACACCTTACATGCCACGTTGTAGAGTCACATTGGATAGAGCCATTTCCCTTCGTCGAGCACGATGACCCCGTCTACTAGGACCACGTCCAAGGAGGCTGCACTACAATCGGATCAGAGCCATTATCACAAGACATCAAAGACTCACCACCAAGCATATCGGTGAAGCAACTAGGGATCACATCATAGCAAAGATCACGTGGAGATCTTCATGAGCCATAGCCTATAGTCTTCACTATATTTTTGTACATGGCTTTGTTAGATATGGTTCTCCTTTTCTTTCTTTTCTACCAATGGGACAACACTACACATGGTTCAACCCTAGTATAGTCCCATTGCATAGTTATTCTCAGCATGGTTTCATAGGCCACCCACTTATTTTTAATGTTATCTTTACCTTATTGATAAGATGCCATTAGATATGGATATACTCTAGATTTTGTCTCATAATGGCAATAGTTACATTAGACCATCAGGTCAGCTAAGAAAAATAGAACAAACATAAATCAACCTAAAAGGCCTCTAAGACCATAACACACAAATATCACACAGAAAGGACAGCTGGAGTGGAGCGAATAAGATCCAACCAAGGAGCAGCAAAGTAAGGAAGAACCAAGTTAGCTGAAACCATAGAGGAGATCTTTCTCTCTCTCTCTTTCTTTCTTTCTTATACATTGTACGAGACAATGACATGTAGAGTATGAGTGCCTGGAGGCATAACAGACTCAGTGTCTAGTGCGGTTGGTGTAAAGCAAGGCTGTCCGCTCTCTCCTTTGTTGTTTGGATTGTACATTGAAGAGATTTCAGATTACATAGAAAGATGGGGTGGTATGGGAGCTAGCTCGGCTGGGGTATTGATACCAATTTTGTTATATGTAGACGATATTGTGCTCATCTCCAATTCACCCGAGGGGCTACAACGACATCTGGATGCATTGCATGTGTTTTGTAAAGAGAAAGGCCTCAAGGTTAATGTTGTAAAGACTAAAATTATGGTCTTTAACACCTCAGCAGCTTGGATGACATGCTCAGAGCATCACTTTATGTATGATGGTTAGTTTGTCGAAGTGGTTAGACAATATGTATAACTTGGGTCACTTTCAAAGGGCCATAGTTTTCATGAAAGGAGACGTCAGAGGCTAGGCTTGCATGGGCATATGTAGCTTTGGGCACTCTAGAGCGACACTGTGCACACATACAATTTTAGGAGCCCCGTACCAAATTGTGGTTCTTTGACACTTCAGTTATGTCCACACTACTCTATGGAGCAGCCATTTAGGGCCCAAGCCTTTATCATACTAGACGAGCGCCTCTCATGGGATATAATGGACCTGAAGCACAACATCATAATGGCTGGGAACATATGGAGAGACTGCTGGTCATGATGATAGCATGTATGATAGCACGACATCATAATGGCTGGGAACATATGGAGAGACTGCTGGTCATGATGATAGCACGTATGATAAGGGCAAAAGCCTCAGTACCACAAGAGATCATCCAAGCAGAATTGGGTGCAACACCCATGGTAGCAGAGGCACTATTCCAAGCCATCACCTTCCTCCAAAGGATACGGCAGCTCCCTAAAGACCGATACCCTAGGCTAGCCCTAGAGTCTTCAAGATAGCTTGTAGCAAAGGGAGATAGATGCACACATGAGCACGTGGCTGAACTTGCATGGCATGAATGTAGACAGATTGCCACTGTTCGATTACAGTCTTAATTGTCCCACTTTGAGTCCTTTTTTTTGCAAATAAAGTGTGGCTAATTATATTACTTCAGAAAAAACCTGAATACAAAGAAGTGCTCATGCTCAACAAACTAGTTGGAGCTGATGCAGAGTCACAGATATATCAAGTATACAAGCCTCTCAAGGCGGTCTAGGGGGGAATGGGGGCAAGAAGCCACGGAGGGGGGGTGTATCGCCATCTGGAGCTGCCTGCTTGCATAATGAAGAACAGGTCTTGGCTGCCCCAGGTGCGTAAGAAGTGAAAACGGAGCTCCTGACGAGCACGAGACTCGCTCTGCACCTGTTCCCACCGGCCGTGGAGGGAGTGGATGATGGAAGTCCAGAGCTCTACCAAAGTTGCATGTACTGAGAGGTTTTCCCTGCCAAAAACCTCTTGATAGCATGCCTTCCAAATGTGCCATCCAGTAAGATTCCCTACAATCTCCCATACCTCCGAGCGGTCTGCTATGGGCTCCAGTACTTGCCGGTTGGGTAAAGCTTCCAGGCCGATCACTGTGCAAGACCCAACCTCAATGATGAGGATCGTATTTTGCATCGCGGTCTCATACAGAAGGTGATGGCCCTAGCTGACTGCTTGCCAGTAGAAAGCTCCCCACGAGATACATCCAAGGCTAGGTGCTAGAAGTGAAAATGCGGCATACTCCTCTCCACATGAGCTGTGCTGCCTTGCATGACCAATGGCAATGCTTTGGAGTTTCCAAAGGCTAATGTGGGCAGCATTTACACCCTCCATCCTGCTGCATCTAGGCTAGCCAACTCCCCACCGCCTGTCCTCCATGTGCCAAAAGCCATAGGAAATATGATACCCTTCTGGGCCTCCACCTGTCCCATAGGCAGTGCTAGAAAGTCCGCTGGAAGGCATCCGTGATGCTCTGCTCTGCCCAGTATCTGCTACGTGAAGGCGCTCGGACCATGTTCTCATGCATCAGTACATGTTTGCCAATCCAGGCTATGTACTCCAAGAACCTCAGTGGCTTCTTGGCAACCGCAATGGCCGGCCATAGCCACTCTCCAAGGTCCCACTCTAGCTCATCAAGTGGCCTGCTCTCCCATATCCAGAGACGCCACTTCCAAAACTCCTTCTAGAATACATAAGGGTCTAGATGCCAGGTCTTTCCCTGAAGACCGACCACACGAATCCTCCTTCAAGGAAGGACAATGATCTCCTCATCTTGCTCCCCTCTATCAAAGACCAAACGCGCCCCCTCCCCCCCAACCTATATGGTGAAGAAAATCCTGTAGGGAGTGCCATCTACTCTGCCTGTTACTTATAGGGGGACACTTGCCGGTGAAAATCTAGCAGCCCATACCTCGCCAGGCTCTATCGGTTCTCAGATCAGGGGGTCAACCCACTCCTGAGGTATTGCTGCGTCAATCTCCCTTCTCCTCAGCTCCCCTCCTCTCTAACACCTTGATGCCTGGTGTAGCACGTCCTGGTCCACATCCTGTACACCTTCGGCTATGTCCTGATAGTGCAAGTGGGACCGGCCTCCTAGCCAACCCACTGGATGTGGGGGCGCTTGCCAACAATCTGTATCCCGTCTCTATCTCTGACTTGGGGGTTCTAGACCCCTAGCTGGCGGTCTATCTCCTCTTGGCATCCTCGAGGGCTCTGAATTAGGGCCTTATGGAGGCCCTGCCACACATGAAGTAGGCTGCGGAGAAAGGAGGATTTAGGGGGTGTGATGGGCCGTCGTGAATATCCATTTCAAGGATGGCCTCCAATCACTACCAAGCCTCGATTTGCATTCTTGGAGACCCTCATGTAGTAGGACCTTCCAGGTCTGCCCTCCTGGCATGAGCCCATGGATAGCTTGCCCAACAGGGCCAGGCTCTGGAACTCTAGGTCTGATCCCAAGCCCTCCCTCAGACCGATGCCGAATGACGGTCGCCCATGCCACCTTGGCTTAGAGATGAGCTACACAAGATGAGAAAAAACACCAGCCTAGAGAAAATTCTGCACTAGGTGGCAAAGATGAGCTACACAAGATGAGAAAAAACACCAGCACGAGGCGATGTACCATGCCGTTGCTAGGAGGACTTGGTTGACCACTAGGGCTCAGCCTGCTAAGCAAAGGTGGGTAGTACTCCAATAGGTCAGCTAATAGAGTCGAGTACGAGAAGAAACTGTTGGGTAAGAGTGATGTGGAGTCCCACTTGAAACCCCTGGTATCGGACGGTTTGCCCTCTTCACACCCATTTGAATCCCAAGTGGACGTCCCACTCTTTGCTAGAGTCCGGGTCCGTAAGAAAACCAACTGACTTTCGCCAGTTGATTTTTGCTCCCGCTGCAGTGTAAAACACCTACAGTGCTAGTTTCACACTCTCCAGCATTAGCACATCGTCCTCTATGTATAGTTCGGTATCATGTGTATACTCTAAATCTAACAACTCCGTCTCCCCCCCACCAGAAGTTGAAGGCCACGTAGCCCGCTCACACGTGACCAGAGGAAGTAGGACATCGCCTCTGCAAAGAGTAGGAATAGATAGGGGCTAGACGACAGCCTTGCCGGATCGATCTCTCCAACTGAAACTCCTCCCCTCTCTTGCCACCTATGAGAACCCTGTTGGTAGCCAATCTGTAAGGTGCAGAGACCCCACGGATCCATGCTTGGGGGAAGATCAACCTCACCATGGTGCCCTCTAAGAAATCCCAATCAACCTTGTTGTAGGCTTTCTCGAAGTCTAGGAGAAGTACAGCCAATCCTTGACCATTGTGTTGCGCCCACTCAGTCGCCTCGAAGAAGGTGAAGACATTGTCTAGGATGCTCCAATCCTGGACAAAACCTGTATGTGTGTCGTGAATGATGTTTGGAAGCATGGGGCGGAGTTGCCTACCGATCATCTTAGCCAGTGCCTTATAGGCTACTGACAGCAGGGTGATCGGTCTCCACTAGGAAAGCTCTAATTGGTCTCTCCCTTTGGGGAGGAGATTGATAAGACCTACAAATAGACTCCCTGGCATCCATCCTGAGCTGAGAATATCCTGAAGGGCCAGCAGTAGGGGGTTCTTCACTACCTCCCAGTAGGTAGCGAAGAAGGCCCTAGTGAGACCATCTTGTGCATGGAAAGCCTCCTCTAATTCCTTCTCTGTGAAGGGGTCTAGGAGGGAGCGATCCATCTCCTCTATGACGAGGGATGGGATGTGGTCCCAAACTTGTTGTCTATCCTTTGGCTGAGATTGCCTCCTATTGGAAAAGGTGCCTATAGTAGTTTGTGGCTATCTCCATCACCTCATCTGGGTTAGAGCGACCTCCCATACTGATCTCAGAGGCTGCGAATTTGATCTCCTGAAGTGCAAGGCTGATGCACCTAGAAAAACTCCTTGCACATTGTGTCCCTCTTTCATGCCCAAAAAGTTGCTGAGGTATGGAAGGAAAACTCTGAGCGCTTGTCCTCGATACCGACGATGGCTGCCCGTGCGTGCACCTCTTATGCATGGAGAGTGGGGTCCCCTGGTGCCTCCTGGAGAGGTCTCTGCGTGGCTGCTGGGTCTTGTCGGAGTGCTCTTTCCTCCTCCAAGCTCTGTATCTGGCCTGTAGGGCTGCCTCCTAGTAGATCCTACTCGTTGACTCGGCTAGGATCCTGCAACATCCTCTACGATCCTGTCCCTCCTGTCCCACTTCCTAGTCCAGAACTGCTCAATTTGCCTCTTCACCTCCTCCTCCTATAGATCGAGTCAGAGATCCGACAGGATCGTGCATCTAGGGCTGAAACTGGGAGATTTGTCAGGAGGACCGGGTAGTGATTAGACAAAGTGGTGCGGGCCAACTACCCTACCTGGCCTTTGGGAGAGCACCCCCATTCTCCCACATAGAACCTATCCAGCCGCTCCATTGCCCAGTCGCCTGTATCCTCAATGACATCTCCCTCCTGTGGAAAGCTGGGTCCCTCTAGGCATCGAGTGCTCCTACTGCGAGAAGAAAGACCTCCCATGTCTCCTGCTTCTCCCTTGCCATACCCTGGTAGTTTTTGTCTCTGCCCTGCTGGTCCTCTAGGGCTTCCAGGTTGTTGAAGTCTCCTCCAACAATCCAGGAGTCCACCTCTGGGAGTCCTGTTGTGTGCCCTAACCTCCGTAGGGGCATAGACATTGAGGACTTCGAGCACGAGTCCCCAATATCCAACATGATCCATAGAACCCTCCCTGTCACAATCGCCCCGTGATCTTGTACACAGGCAGTAAGGCTCGCGCCAATAGAGGTGCATACGCCTCCACTCCTGCTGTGGGCACCGATGGTGTACTCCTAGTAAGTGTGTGAACTACCTGGGAGTATCTTCCCTACCCGATGGGCCTGGGCAGTAGGGGTGAGCTTGTGCTCCTGCAAAAGTAGGATGTTGATCCATCTAGCAAGGGCCGGCTGCAACTCCTGCCGAACAATCAAATTCCTGGAGACACAAGCCCCATTGTAGTGGAGACTATTTACATTCCAAGATGCAAGATGTAAGCTCATAGGGAAACTTGTGATTGACTGAACAGACATCTGTTTCGTGTGGAAGCTGCTGATGAAGAGGAAGAGCTATGGGACATGCGAATATGCTTTTCTGCAGGCCTCGACGGTGAACTCCAATCCCCCATGGTGGCCCTCGAGTGACGGACCATAGGGGTGAAAGATGCTCTAGGTGGTACCACCAGGGTATCTATCGGCCAGGCTGAGAGTCATGACTCTATACATTGGTAGAAAAGGGCAACCTGTACCAGGGGCCACTCGATCACATCCATCGGTGCTCTCCACTGTGGAGGGGCTAGAAAGATAATGCTCAAGTGTGGGACCTCGATACCAGCCCACTAGATAATATCCATCATGCAACGTGGGCATTGTTGTGAAAATAGTGCTAGTCCTCCTTCCATCCACTAGGAGATGTGGTCTGCCACTTGACTCTTCATCTCCTCCTGTATCAGTCATCGTCCAGTCCCTTGAGTGAGAGGTCTGAAGAAAGAAGGTATAGTTTGGTCCATCCGATGGTGCTAGTAGATGGAACTTGCCACTCCTTGACTTGCGTACAACGAAGATCCCTACCTCCAAAGGTAGTGGGAACTCTCCATGCTCCGCAACTCTCAGGTAGGATCACGGACCACTACGAAAAAATTCCTGTGGTAACAGTTGCACTTGTCTCGGGAAAGTGTGATAGGTGGTAAGGACAGATGAGCTAGTGGATGTGTGGGGAGGGGGGGGGGGGGCAAGGCTGCTGGTGAGTGGAGGATGTAGGCGTATGTGGCTCATCACCTCTTGTGGGAAGAGGGGGGATGGGCAGGGGGGGGATCACCTGTACTGGGTGCGGATTAGGGGGGACTAATCATCAGCAGGGGAGATGGTGGGGGGGATGAAGATCGAGGACGGTGGGGTGGTCGGAGATATGTGGTGGGTGTAGGGGGGAGACTGGTGGCCTTGGAAGGGGGGTTTGTGGGCTAGGATTGGTGGGGGATCCATGTGAAGAGGGGTGGGTGGATGCGGGGATTGTGAGATCTTGGGTGAGGTAGCCTGTGGCACGGGTGGTGGATGTGGGGGATTGTGGTCTTGCCAGGTGGGGCGGGCGAGGGGGGGCTATGGGGTGCTCTGCTGGGGGGGTTGTCGATCACCCTCTTGCTCCGTGTTGTCGTGGTTGTGTCTGAGGGGCTGCTGACTACAGCCCCCCCTTTCGTCTCCCTCTCTGTTATCTTTGGATCCGTGTAAAATTGTCAGCGTCTGCTTGCAGCCCTGTTAGCGGAGCTGCCTTGGCTCCGAAGCACATGCAATCTGTTGCTTGATGCCCAAAGTCATGGCAGCGCAGGCACTGCCCTAGTTGCCCAGTCACAATGACCTACTGCCTAAAGGAGTGACCTTCTATCTCAATCTTTGGGAACTTTGGTATACTCTTTGTATCTTTCACAGCCACCCATATCTTTGGGACTTCTACAACTGTCATTGCATCTGTGAAGGAGGCAAGAAGAACTATGCCGAAGAGCCGTCCAAAGTCCTCCATTAGTTGGCGGTACTCTACTGCTAATTTGGGAAAAATTTAAGTGACCGGATGTCTAAGGAACCTGTTATGGAGTGCAAATGTCTCCACTGTGAAGCCGCTGTACCAGGGAACCATGTAGATGACCCCCTTCGTGGAGGCATAGGGTGAGCTATCCACCATGAGTTGCGTCTGCAGAGGTGAGTCGAACCATGAAGATCCCTTGACCCATGAGGATTGCCTCTGCGATCTGTGATGTGCCAATGCCCAGCGTGGAGTGAAGCCAATCTTGAAGTTGGTGGGTCCTCGATGGGAAGTGTCCTACGACCTGACCAAAGATCACTGTTTTTTTCAACTCCAACTCTGTGGCGCAGACGGCTAAGAGCTATTCCTTAGAGAGGACGATGTGCAAGGTGTTTGACTGGGCGGCACTCGTCGTAGAATGCACCGGTGTCTAACCAGAGGTTTCCATTGCGCGTCCATGCTAAGAACCTACCTATCACGCTGCTTTGCTTTTGGTGGGGGGAAAATTGTTGCAGAGGGAGGGAGCAACTAGGGGAGGGAGCAACTAGGAGGGGGGAAGCACGGGTTGTGGGTCTACTAGATGGGGCCATGGGTTGCAGGGCAGAGGAGGCGGGGGCAGCACGGGGGGGTTAGGGAGTCCGCGGGGGGGGGGTTTTGGTTGGTAGGGTAGGCGCGCCACTAAGCCGTAGGCAGGGGCGACGGGCAGGGCGGGTGCGACAGGCCATGGGTAGGGGCTTAGGCGGAGGCGATGGAAAGGGCAGGTGCCATTGGGCCGTAGGCAAGGGGGGACTGTTGGCGATGGTGACAGGTGGGAACAGGCGGGGCGAGTGTGAGGGATCAGGCAGGGGTGGTGCGATGGATTAGTGAAGTGCAAGGTAGCTTAGGCGATGCGACGAGCCAATTCTTCACAGCTTGCTATGCACTAGATTTTCCCCACTTTGAGTCTTAGCCGTTCAATAGAATTGAATAGAGTGATCAGCTTTCCCATGAAACCAGACCGAGATATATGGATGCTCAACTCTCACAAGTTTCGAGTTGCTATTAGACAGATTCGCATCTCATCACATCACCTGATCATTGAGACATGTCGATGGAGCAGTGTTGCAGCAAATGAGAGGATGTGCAAACTTTGTGGATAGGAGGCAAAGATGGAGGAACACTAAATTTGTACATGCACTATATACTATGATATCCAAGGCCACTACGATTGTCTCTTAAGGAGGGCTTCAGACCATTGAGACGGGTGATGGACTATGAGGATCAGAGATGTCTCGGCCTTTTCTTATTGGAGTTTCAATGGCATAGAGTAGCATTGTTATGGGATCGGAGGCAACCTCAGTCACATCCACCCATCCAGAGCAGTTACAGACTTTTTCAATATAGCTCACCCCCCGGCCACTGCCACCTTAGACACTACATCTCCTACTGATGGGCGCCATCGAGGGACATCATCAAGTGGCATCACAGTAGACAGAGCTATAGCGTTATGCAGAGCACGATGCCCCAAGGTTTCTGCTTGGCAACGTAGACATGCTCATATGTGACACATTCGTGTCATGATTGCTTGTATAATAGATGAAGATTATCATGCCAAGTCAATCGGGGGGTAGCTTGCAAAGTCTTGGTGGATTCCATACACTAAGAGGGAGATATTCTATACTCTTTTAAGTTTCTCAGTTCTCCATATTCTTCGTTTTCCATTTCAATTTATCATGTAGATCTAGACATAATTCTATGAGAGATGATGATGCCAGTTGTATTAGTTATGGTCTCATAGGCCATTCTGGCCTTCTATAGACGTTAATAAATCTTTCTTTCTTTCTTTCTATCATGATTGGTCATACTTTGGCCAAGATATATGGATCTATATTGGAGCATGAACTCAGTGAGTGGGCTGAAATGCAAGGCAAGAGAGCACAAGAACATGCAGGTTTCAGACGAGGATATACCACGCTAGACCATATTCTCACACTTAGAGCCATTATTGAGGAGGGTCAAGCCCGAGACAAGAGGATCTATTGTTGCTTTGTAGACTTTCGCAAAGCTTTTGATACAGTACCTCGTACACGCATCATGCAGAGATTGTAGGACATTGGAGTACCAAGGTATACAATGGGGTGTCTATGCATTATATGAGGCAGTGAGAGGTCATGTAAAAGCACCTGGGGGGCTATCAGAGAGGATATATAGTACCATAGGAGTGAAACAAGGATGCCCACTTTCACCCACATTGTTTGGTCTATACATAGATGAAGTGTTTGATTATATAAACCGAGGAGGAGCTGGAGCCAGCCTGCTGGTAGGGGTGCTGATACCGATATTACTGTATGCAGATGATATTGTTCTCATTTCAAATTCACTGGAGGGATTGCAATGCCATCTAGATGCTTTGCACATCTTTTGTAGAGATAAAGACCTCACAGTGAACGTTGGGAAGACCAAAACCATGGTTTTCAATACTTTAACAGCATGGCTGACTAGATCTATGTACTAGTTCACATTTGGGGGAGACATATTGGAGCATGTGAGGGAATATGTCTATTTGGGAGTCACCTTCTTTGGCCCACGTTTTTCATTGAGAGGGGTATCAGAGGCACGTCTGGCACATTGATACGCAACACTGGGGGCACTCGATAGTCAATGTGCTCACATACAGTTCCAGGAGCCCCGCACCAAACTCTGATTTTTTGACACCCTAGTCACACCTACATTACTATATGGAGCAGAGGTATGGGGTTGCAGCTTGTACCACAGGCGTCTTAGCCCACTCACTGATCAAATTGGAGTAGAGAGGGATTATTGTGATGGTTGGGATAGCATGGAAAGGCCATTGATCATGATGATAGCATGCATGATTAGGAGTAAGCCCTCCACCCCACATCCCATTGTGAGAGCAAAGCTAGGGGCAACACCTATAGTTACAGAGGCACTCTTCAAGGCAGTGACCTTTTGGCACAGACTATGGGAACTTCCACGCCGTAGATACTCTAGATTGGCAATAACCTCATCTAGACAACTAGTAGCAGGAGGCGAGAATAACTGTTGGTTTTCACAGATGGCTATTTGGATGAGCCTACATGGTTTGGATATTGACCGGTCTTCCACCTTTGGATTATAGCCTTGACTGCCCTACACTTTCTCTCAGCCAATCAGAGCTGAACCAGGTGATTAGAGCTGATATCTTGAGGTTTGAGACAGCAAGGACATGGATCCATCCACCACTTTCTCTAGGATCCAGGATGGAGCTCTACAGGATTCATTTCTTCCGTCTCTTTAATGATGGTTTCACTATTTGGCCAACATATATGGACACCCATCTCTCCCATAGCGTACGGGTTGCTATCGGATAGATTCGCACCTCCTCACATAGACTTTAGATGGAGATAGGCAGATGGACAAATACCCTAGTAGAGGATAGGACTTGCCAGCTTTGTGGTCGAGAGCCTGAGATGAGGGAGCACTACATATGCAGATGCATAGTATACTATGACATACAGGGACGGTACCATTGCCTCTTCCGTGATGAATTTGGACCCCTTCATCGCATCATGGAGTACGAGGACTAGAGATGCCTAGGTCTTTTCCTCCTGGAGCTCGAGAGGCACCGAACTGCACTACTGCGAGGTAGGAGGCTAGCTCATCTAGAGTGACACACACAGAGAGCAGTGATAGACTTCTTCTATAGAGCCGACCCTATTGACACTTCTAGTCTAGCAGAGATAGAGCCACCCTGCCAGACACCTTACAGGCCACACCATGGAGTCACATTGGATAAAGCCATTTTCCTTTGTTGAGTATGACGACCCTGTCTACCAGGACCACATCCGAGGAGGCCACACCACAGTTGGATTAGAGCCATTATCACGAGACACCGCAGACTCACCATCAAGCATATCAGTGAAGCAGCTAGGGACCGCATCATAGCTGAGATCATGTGCAGATCTTGAGATCAGCTAGCCCATAGTCTCCACCACAGTTTTGTACATGGTTCTATTAGACCTAGTTCTCCTTTCCTTTCCTTTTCTTTTCTATCCATGGAACAACACTACACTATTGGGTATTTCACTTACGCCTCACTTACGTCTATGCTCACATCGGAGTGTCGGTGATCAGTAGGACACTCGGGCACTTTTTACTCTCGAGAGGAGAGGTTTTTTCCCCCTGACTTATGGTATTATTTCGTATGTGCTTATGACACACTTACGGGCACTTACCGTGTTCGGGTGTGAACACCCCCTATAACCCTAAGGTTTAAGGGTTCTACTTTGTACTTTCAGTCTATTGCATTGGGTGTCATGCTTCACTCTCTACTGTCTACTGTTTTGTGTGCTGAGCTTCGATCCTGACCTCCACTCTCACATACACATGGTTCAACCCTGGTATAGTCCCATCATATAGTTATTCTCAGTATTGTTTCATAAGCCATCCACTTATTTATAATGTTATCTTTACCTTACTGATGAGATGACATTAGACATGGATGTACTTAGGATTTTGTCTCATAGGCCACATTGGCCTTATGTAGACGTTAATATATCTTTCTTTCTTTCTTTTTTTCTCTCAGCCGATCAGAGTTGAGAACTAGGTGATCAGAGCTGATATTTTGAGGATTGAGACAGCAAGGACATGGATCCATCCACCACTCCCTCTAGGATCGAGGATGGAGTTCTATAGGAGTCATTTCTTGTGTCTCTCTGATGATGGTTTCACTATTTGGCCAGCATATATGGACACCCATCTCTCCCATAGCGTACGGGTTGCTATCATACAGACTCGCACCTCCTTACATAGGCTTCAGATGGAGACTGACAGATGGACAAGTACCCTTGCAAAGGATAGGACTAGCTAGCTTTGTAGTCGAGAGCCTGAGACGGAGGAGCACTACATATGCAGATGCACAATATACTATGACATACGAGGACGGTACCACTGCCTCTTCCGTGATGGATTTGGACCCCTTCGTTGCGTCATGGAGTATGAGGACTAGAGATGCCTAGGTCTTTTCCTCCTGGAGCTCGAGAGGTGCCAAACTGCACTACTACGAGACAGGAGACCAGCTCGCCCAAAGGGACACACACAGAGAGCAGTGATAGACTTCTTCTATAGAGCCGACCCTACTGACACTACCAGCCTAGCAGAGACAGAGCCACCTCGCCAGACACCTTACAGGCCACACCGTGGAGTCACATTGGATAAAGCCATTTCCCTTTGTCGAGCACAACGACCCCGTCTACCAGGACCACGTTCGAGGAGGCCACACCACAGTCGGATTAGAGCCATTATCACGAGACACCGCAGATTCACCACCAGGCATATCAGTGAAGCAGCTAGGGACCGCATCATAGCTGAGATCATGTGCAGATCTTGAGATTAGCTATAGCCCATAGTCTCCACCACACTTTTGTACATGGTTCTATTAGATCTGGTTCTCCTTTCCTTTTCTTTTCTTTTCTATCGATGGAACAACACTAAACATGGTTCAACCCTAGTATAGTCCCATTGTATAGTTATTTTCAGTAATGTTTCATAGGCCACCCACTTATTTGTAATGTTATCTTTACCTTATTGATGAGATGACATTAGACATGGATGTACTCGGGATTTTGTCTCATAGGCCACATTGGCCTTATGTAGACGTTAATATATATTTATTTATTTCTTTCTTTCTCTGCCTCCACCAAGCTAGAATGAATCTCCAACAGCCTCTAACAGTCTTGCCTTCACTTGCATGGGAAAGGTTTCTAAGTCGCAGCTTTGCTAATGCACTTTTCAGCCATTTGATTGATTTTTATAATTAGTAATTCTCAAAATTAATTTCAGCACTTGTCATTGCCTAGAAAAATTACATGTACCCATCCACAATTAAATTGGCTAAGCCATTTTTACTCCCAAGTGGTCATAAATATTGATAAGCCCCTGAGCTGGGAGTAACTAAATAATTAGTGCTTAGTTCCTAGTGTCACCATCGACATTTAATGGCTAATTAAATACCTTAGGCCCAAATTGTCACCCAGCACCACCTAGTACCTGACCGGTATAACTTATTACAATGTTTGCCTTTGACACCCATTGACATCTCAGGATCTTGTGATTGTGACTTTAGTAACTTGCACAACAGATATGCAGCTCACATTTGTACATTCGATCAATAACTAAATCAAATGTGAAGCAGAGCATTGAAATTCATGTCCCCGTGTCAGAAAAATTGATTGCAAAATTGATAACATTGTGATCTTTGTTCATATTAATCCAAGCGCATATATATGGGTGAGCTTGGACATGTGGAAACTAAAGCACTTCCATCACCATCAATTGCAACATATTTGATACCTAATTTACAAATCATAAGCCTTTATAGGCTCTTGAATTGCAAGTGGTTTATTAAAGACCACACTCACAACATATAATTTCATGACATCTAGAGTTGCCCTCTAAACATGATACAAAACTCCCTTCCAAAACCAATTGAAAAACAGAAACCTGAGAAATTTTTCATTAAAAAGCTTAAGATAATTTTGTTTTCCAAACTAGGGAAAATGAGTTCAAAACCTCAGGCAAAACTGAAGTTAAACTACATAAACAAACCTGAAAGTGAAAACTAGAGAGTAGACCTTAATGTGGCCTTTCTTAGAGAGAAAGTCTAGTACAAGGGATCAACAAACAGCCAATCAAGTGGCCAATTGTCAATGAGGTGATCCAAGCTGAAAGAAAGATGAAAGTTAAGGGTAGCAAGAAAAGCTGGGAGGTAGGGCTCCATTGCTTGCACAAGGTGCGTGCAATAGAGGAGTCCAAAGCAACACACACATGTTAATCATATGTGATTGTAAGCTACAAAACAATTATGAAAACAAATAATTTGAAATCACCATTAAACTTAAAAATACTAGTTCATTAATATAGACATTGCCTTGCAATTAAAATTAACTCGAAGAAAGCATTGATCAAACATGAACCTTCAAGACTTGGTCACGGTGGAAATCAGTATACTTGAAACGAGACCGGCAACTAGGGTCCATTATCAAGTTGTATAGAGTCAGCCAAACCTGTAATACAAATAGTCTGAAAAGCATTCTTGTTTCCATGTGAAAATATCCCTCCCTTCATCCCTCTATCCCCTCTTTCTTTTTTGGTTTAAAACTTGTTGAACTTTATAGCCATCCAGCCAGCAAATAAAAACCAAATGCACGGCTAAGAAAACAACATTATATGCCATTTGGAAACTAGCATAAGAAGACACCTATGTTGGAGCATGATCTTGAATGACTAAGTATGCTAGATTGTGAATTTTTTCTCCAAGTAATTTGGAGTGTGGATCTTCCTGGGTTATTAACCAATGATGAGAAAGGAGCGGCTCCCTTGAAAGTCCTCATATCCACATATTGGATCTCTATCTATTATCCAAGCAATGACACCCCGAGTTGCAACCATGGTCTTTGTTGTGCCATGAAAAAGCATCCTAAGGGCTCTCCATACTGCCTAGGTTCTGGAAGAGTCCCATAGGCAATGTCTCTACGTCTCCTCTGCCTCGTTGGGCCTCGTCTTATCCAAGCCATGTGCCAACTATTAAGTTCTTATGAGCTATGAGCCATAGGAGAGGCCTAAAGCTATCATCTAGCCTCCTCAAAAAATCTTACACAAAATGACTTGAGATGCCATATCTATGTCAATGGGAAGTAGCTGTTGGTTGTACTTTGATCATGCTCATCTTAGTCCTCCTTCCCAGCATGATAGTGTAGTCAAAGAAGGCTACATTGCATTGGCTATCAAGGGATGGATCACTCCAAACCTGGTATACTGGATCCCAGTGTAATCTTTGAACATGCCTCCTATTTAAAGTTGAGTGTCTCCATCCATCTAACAAGTGGGTAGTTGGGTCTAGGTCGATGTACCATCTCCTCTCACAATGTGCCACTCCTATGATCCTCTATCTAGAACATCTTGTGAACTTTTCTTGGATCTATTTAGAACATCTTGTGAACTTTTCTTGATCCAAGTGTCCTCCCTAGGTGCGACCATCTTCTGCTACTAGGAATGTGAAAATCTTGTCTCTCTTGGTTGCAATGATCCCAATGAAGATGTCTCCTATAGAGAAGAGACCAATCCAGGCTTAAGAAATGGCTATGTCCGTCTTCCACTTTGGAGGTACTCCCTTTGGCATGGTCTCCATTCTAGCTCAGCCATGTATTCTTTGTCTTTGGATCCATTTTTGTGTGCCAAAAGTATTTTCTTTGTGGAAAAAGCACTTTCTAAAGGCATAGAAGCACTTTTTTGAATGCCAAAACAATTTGCGATAGGTCATAAGCACTTCGCTTGGTTCAGAACTAGTTTTTACAAGAAGAAGAGCACTTTATGCACCTTTAAAACATATTTTAATGGAAAATAAGCACTTCCTATTCAATATAAGAATTTTCTCTAAGAAGAAAACAACTAGTTGGGCTCCTTAGAGCTTTTCTATTGCCCAGAAACACTTTGGATAAGCAAAAACTCTTTCTACATCCATTACACCCATTTCTAAGTACAAACCCATAATAGAGATGCTATTGGCACTTTTGCATCTTTGGAACAAAATCTAGAGCAACCTCATAGAGTACCCCAATACAGTGAAGAAATCTGATTTCATTTAAGTGACCAATATCACCACCTACTCAATGCGTCCACTACTCCATTCTCTCTTTTTTGCAACCTTGATCGTGAAGTTGGAAATAGAAAAGAAAGTGCCACTATCAATGGAAAGTCAAAGTCATCTCCTACAATGAGTGAGTAGGTGGCATAAATTTTTCAAGCATATCAGGCCTAGGAAGATATTCCTCTTCCTATGGCTTATAGCTCATAGGAGCCTAGCAGTTGGCACGTGGCTTGGATATAGTAGGGACCCAGTAGCATGTGCAAGATGTAGCCGTCCAATGGAGACATAGAGACATTGTCTATGGGATTGCCCTAGGGCCCATAAGGTTTGGAGGAGAGCCCTCAAGATGGTATTTCACAGTACAACAAAGACCATGGTGCTACTTGGGGGGTTGTAGCATGGATCACAGATCAAGGTCCAGCATGTGGCTACGAGGATGTTTAAGGGAGCTACTCTTTTCTCATCATTGGATAGCTTCTGAGTAGGATTCTCACTCCAAATTACTCATAGGCATAGTGGACTCAAGGATACTGCCATAGATGGGAGTATCATAGCCTGGTATATTTGGACTACAAGATGAAACCATGTTATTGACCTTTTGGATGTATCCATGACGGATACCTTATCAAGAATATGGATAGAGATCATTCACACTCTCCACAGGAGATGGGAGAGAATCATGCTTGTTAGGTACGAAAAGTATCATACACTATGGTATGATAAAATAGGATACTAAATGGTACCTTAATACTTTTAAAGGTATGGTACAATAAAAATACATTTCTCTATCCTAAAGGCAACTTAAAACCTAGCTCTTTTTGACAAAATAAGGTAGGAAAATTGTTTGGATCTCAAATAACCTAATCTTATGAGAGAATCATATTAATATAAGGAGCATTTAACTCATCCCAAAGTGTGGTTTGAATGGGAAAAGAGGTGTCCATTAAGTTGGCACCTTATGGTACTAATAAGGTACGGTACCTAAAGTACGGTATAGTATGAACCCTTTCGTATGTGGTACTAGTGCAACTATGGAGAGAATGTAGTGCAGCTTTGAGAAGATGAGGAAGAGAAGAGAGGCTTTTTTGTGGACATGGGATTTAGGCACTTTCTTCCATACAGTCCCTCATATGGTTTGGCATTACAGCCCATTGGATTGGTTGTTCACACAACCATTGTATTTGTGATGCATGTAGTTACTCTTCACATAGTTCCTTGTACTTTGTATTTTACCTCAGGTTATTTGCCGAGGTATTATTAATAGAAATTTCTTTTCTTCGGAAAAATAAGAAGATCCTATCCGACTAGATAATCCTCCAATACCTCAATGTCATAGGTAAGGAAATTTAAGTCTTACCACATTGAGCTTCCAATACTCGTAAGCCACAACATGTCTGTGCTTCACTATAACACCATATCTCTACTATGACCACTAACATCACAATTTAATGTGGAGGGATAATTAGAAACCTCAATACACGTTGGGAATAATAGATATCCTTGAAAGCTTGCTCTAGCTGTCCATATCCATTGGATATTTGACTTTATGGCATTTGAAAATCTCAAATAATACATGCATATATCAAGAAGGTTATAATACCCATGAGATAATCTAGAAAATCAGCTAGTGCATTGGCTTGCCCAAATGGAAGCACCACAAAATTGAACTATCCAAAAGGTGTTTGAACAACATATTGTGAATGTCCTCTCGAGCAATCTTCATCTAGTGGGAGTTGAATTCATGTCCTACTTACACCAGTGTAGCTAGCTGATCCAATAGCTTATCATTGAATGGAAAATAAATGTTGGTTCTAATGGTAAGATTTTTGAGAATCAGTACAAGCTCTCCTTTTTGATGACATTGGAGCACCAAACAAGCTAGGGCTGACTTGAATTATCTCTCATTGTTGCATGTTTGGAGGTCCATAATATTTCTTTATGCTCATGTATTAGGGTGCCTTTGAAGGTGGTTATGCTGCTAGAACAAGCTTGGTAGGGTGCCTTTGATTGTGGTTCTACTACATTGAAACAAGCTTGATGGTGAAGTCTTCAAATCAAGATGGAGGCAACCCTTGAGGCAACTCATACAGGAAAAGAGGATCCAACTCTCAAAAAAATGCGAAGCTCCTCTCATCAAGATGTGCCCATGCGGAGAAGGGGTCAAAGAGGTCTTCTTGTTCACTTCAAGATAACAATCGTGGTGTGGAAGCCCTTTCAAACGACCCTCTATGAAGCTAAAATTAGATGCATTACACATTAAATCTTCATTAGCTCATTAAAATAATCCCAAAACTCAATGATTACCAAAGTTTCAGTGTCCCATAAGCAAACAACCAAACCTTGGGGGGATCCACATCTATGCATAGGAGGTTGTTCACTCCATTCAGTTTATCCCTTTGTTTGCACGTCATCATCCCTCTACCAATGGCTGCTGAGCCTCAAGCGATTGCTGCCATGTCATCTAGAGCTCCTTGTGCCTCTACCAATGGCTGTCGAGCCCCAAGCGATTGCTACCATGTCATCTACAATGCCTTGTGCCTCTCCACTGCTGTTGCCTAGCTTCCTACAGCTACCGATGATCAACTGCCATCATCTTCAAGGCATTACATTGTTGCATTCACCAATTGCAGCCTCAGAGACTGCTGTGTTTTGATTTCTAGCTTGTTGCCCTTCCACTTCTAGCCTCATCTCAGCTTTGACTAGTGGTTGCAACACTTAGGATTAGTCTCTGATGGATATCACTCTCCGACTACTCCCTTGGCCCACTCCCACAAAAGCCATTGGCTATTGGATAGCTTTGTCTTTGAGCATCTTGTTTGTTCTTTCATTCATTTACAACATTCATTCATTCACTTCACAATTCTTTTTCTTCTTTGTTTGTGTTTTTTCCATTTTTGCATTTGTGTTTGAGTTCTCTATGCCGATGATATTGTACTTATATCTGACTCACCTGAGGGACTAAATAGACACTTGGATGCATTATCAGCTTTTTGCAGAGATAGAGATCTTAAGGTGAACCTTGGGAAAACTAAAGTTATGGTATTTAACACTTCAGCTGCTTGGGTGACAAGAGCTGAGCACTAGTTTACTTTTGACGGAGAGCCAGTGGAGATGGTTAGGCAGTATGTTTATTTGGGGGTCACATTGAAGGGACCACAGTTCTCTTGGAGAGAGACATCAGAGGCTCGTTTGGCAAAAGCATATGCAGCCTTAGGTGCATTGGAGAGGCAATGTGCTCACATACAATTTCATGAGCCGCGCACCAAACTGTGGCTTTTTGACACCTTGGTTACACCCACACTCCTATATGGGGCAGCTATTTGGGGTTCGAGTCTGTTTCACACGAGGAGACAGCCTTTGGGAGACCAGGATGGACCAGAGAAGGAATACTATGATGGATGGGAGCATATGGAAAGACCACTGGTCATGATGATCTCACGCATGATACGAGCGAAGAGCTCGACCCCACATGAGATTATCAGAGCTGAGTTGGGGGCATCACCCATGGTGGCTGAAGCCGTGGTTCAGGCAGTGACTTTCATACATAGACTATGGGAGCTCCCCCAAGATAGATACCCACGGCTAGCCCTGGCCTCTTCTAGACAACTAGCAGCAGACAGTGACAGACACTGTTGGTATGCTCAGATGAGTACATGGATGCGTCTACATGGTCTGCAGATTGACAGACTACCCCCCTTTGACTATAGCCTGGATTGCCCTACACTTGACATAAGCCGATCAGAGCTAAACCATGTGATCAGAGTAGACATACTGAAGTTAGATACGGAGAAGACTTGGATCCGACCCCCCTCGCCCCATGGCACGAGGATGGCACACTACCAGACCCACTTCCTTCAGGTATCTGAGGATGGTTTCATCACCCGACCCAATTACATGGACACACAGCTGCCTCATGGACTACGCACAGTTATTGGTCAGATCCGCACCTCATCCCACCACCTGAGGATTGAGACAAGCAGATGGGAGGGTATACAGATAGAAGAATGCATATGCCCACTATGCGACAGAGAGCCAGAGACAGAGGAACACTACATCTGCCGATGCACTGTATATTATGACATACGAGGTAGATACCACTGTCTGTTTCGAGAGGGTTTTGGACCCTTGAGATGGATCATGCAGTTTGAGGATCAGAGATGCTTGGGATTTTTCCTCTTGGAGCTCCAGAGGCGCAGAGCAACAATTCTACGGAGTAGGAGGCCCCCACAGCTCGACTCACATAGACAGAGAGTAGTCACTAACTTTTTCACTGATACACGACAGAGTATGGCAGATACCACTACTACTGCCCCACAGCCTACAGGAGTACATCATTGGACCTCATCTTCTGTAGGTGTCCCTTTGGATAGAGTAGTGGCACTTAGCCGGTCTAGGCGCCCACGTCCACCCGGACGAAGGCCTAGACATCCACACCATAGACAAATTAAAGCCATCATTGAGCGCCACAGGAGACGGATACCGAGACGCCTCAGCCATGCAGAAATACACCTCCCTAGAGAACAGACATATCATTGATGGAGAGTTTTCCTTTCTCTACTCTCACTTTCAGATTACTGACATGTTTCCCTTTTATAGGACACTATTTCATTTCCTTTTCAGTCTTATAGGCATGTTTTTCATCTTTTTTCTCATTCCAGATGAGAAACACACCATCATTGTATGTACTGCTTTGGTCTCATAGGCCACATTGGCCTTTTAGAGATGTTAATATACTCTCTCTCTCTCTCTCTCTCTCTCTCTCTCTCTCTCTCTCTCTCTCCCTCTGTTTTAGTCGTGGTCATACACTTCATGTTTTCTTTTGCAAACGCTACAATATCTCCGTATGGTATTAGAGTTAGTGTTCTTCTAGAGTGTCTTCTTGAGGCTATTGTGGATTGCTTGGTTTGTTCTTGATTGCCCTAAATGTCATGGCTGATTCACAATGGCCTAGACCACTCCGTCTTTGGATCCTTTGATATTTTCTCAAACTACTTCTGTAGTAGCGGGTCCATTGAGGTATTATGGTCTTGATTTAAAGGATAATGCTCACATGCTAACCTTTGTTTAGGGATCAGCCCAACTCTTTTTTCTCTCATATTCCTTCACAAGGTGCATCTCAATTGGAGCACTCCATTGATGAGATTGATCACCTCTGAGTTGAGGAAAGACTATCCACTTGGGAAACAGCTGAAAGTTTCAATTCTTCACAATCAAGCCTAGCGGCAAGTTTGTACAATCCATTTTTGTGTGTCTAATTATGTCTATACTACTTCAGTTATACGAGGACTGACTCTAAGTCACTTAGGAGATCCATTTTGGTACCACTATGGATTAGAAGAAAGCTATATGAGGCGAGATGTTCCACAAGGTAATCGTTCATCCTTTGTTTCATTTGAATTTGAGTTTGGTGCTTTGCATTCACCTTCATGTTTCTTGTCCTTTCTTCCCACTTTCAATTTATATTCTACATTCAATCTAGATCATTGGTTAGTCGACATGCACCCTTTGCCCAATGCCTTGGCTTTGGGGTGAGATGCCTTGGGGTATTATGGGCTGGGCTATGCTTGCAATCCCTCTGTGCTTCTAGTTTTGGGCCCAAGAGGGGGTGTTAAGCTAAAAAAGATGCATTACACATTAAATCTTCATTAGCTCATTAATACAGCCCCAAAACTCAAGATGACCAAAGTTTCTATGTCCCATAAGCAAACACCCTTTGTTTGCAGGTCATCAGCCTTCTTCCAATGGCTCTCCAGCCCCAAGTGACTTTTGCCACATCATCCAAAGCCCTTGGTGCTTGTCCATGGCTGTCAATTGCTGCTCCTTGCTACAAGCAGCAACGATCTTCTCTGCAATGCCATGAAAGACAATCTTGAGGGGTCCCTTTCATACATCTTGGGCTGTGGGACAGCCCCATAGTTTGTGTCTCTACTTCTCCTTTGGCTTGCCACATCTTGCACATGCCAGGACCCTACCATATCCAAGCCATGTATTGACTACTAACGTCTTGTGAGCTTAGAATTAGGAATATCTTTCCAAGCCTAAAGCTATCATTTAACCTCCTCCAAAAGTTTGATATAAAATAATCTTCGATGCCCCTTTTTGTGCCAATGGGAAGTGGCTGCTGGTGGTTATGCTCTAATGCTGCTCATTTGAATCTTCCTCTCTCTATCCTGGTCAACCATTCTCCTCTACCATCATAAAAGTGAATGAGGAAGATTCTTCCTGACATGTTATTAATAGAAATTCCTTTTCTTTGAAAAAACAAGTTCTCAAATGCACTTGTATCCACCAAGAAAAGTGTAGGAGTTGATTGCATGAGTGCAAGATAATGTTGTTCATCTTAGTTTCATACAATATTTCTGCAAGGACACAGATCTTGCAATGAACCTTGGCAAATCAAGGTAAAGGCATTTAATAAAATACCATTATCTCCCCACAATATATTGGCTGATCAAGAGTACACTTAACACATAGGCACAAACTAGTGGAGCATGTGACTTTCTATACATAATCTGGATGTTTTGCTGGTCCTAGATTGTCTATGTAGGGTGATAGAGGCCAGAATGTTACAATCATATGCAGCACTAGAGGATTTGCGAGAGTATGCTCATGCAGATTTTCATGAACTAAGCATAAAGATGTATGTTTGAGAAATTTGAAACTCCTACATTTCTATATAGAGCACCTATTTAAGGGTCTTGCCTCTACTACATGAGGAAAAGGTATAGAGACCACATACAAGGGAGAAGATTTATAATGCATGGGAGTCCATGAAGGCACCCCTTATGATGAATCATGGTGAGTTCTCACATGATGACCACTTGCATGATGTGGAATAAGGCCTCTATGCCACTCTAGACACTAGGTCTTGTCTTTACTACACGAGGAAAAGGAATAGACACCATACATAGAGGGGAGGAAATTTATAATGCATGGGAGCCAATGAGGGCACCTCTTATGATGAATCATTATGAGTTCTTACATGATGACCAATTGCATGATGTGGAGTAAGGCCTCTAATGCCACTCTAGACACCCATTTTATTGATAATCTCTTGCATAAGGCCTTTGTGCCACGCAGGACTATGAGAGAAGAAATTAATTGCCTAAGCAACCAGTTTAAATATAGCACCACTCTTTGATGTTTGAATATTGATAGCTGGCCAGCTGGAGGGTATAAAGGTTGGAAAGAGTGACTTCCACTAAAATGCAAATTTTTATTTTGTTAATAAGACCCCATGGAACAAAATATGTAACAAGAGGAAGTCTTATCACAAAGCTTGAATGAATAATCAGTCCAGAGGTCTATAATGCCAGACCATGTGGGTTTGGTAATGGAAGAAAGTGCCAAAATCCCATGTCCTAAAAAAAGCATCTCTCCTCATAGTCTTTGAACTGCGCTGCATCCTCTCCCATCTCCCATCTCCCATGGAGAGTATGCATAATCTCTGTAGTTTGCAATAGATATGCCCTTGGCATATATCAAATTGCCCACTGTGGATGCATAAGGGATCTTGGCCATCTCAGTCTTTTGTTCACTAGACTAGAAACAATCAGCCCAAGCAACCTTCACATGAGAAGGTAAATAATTACCAATACACTTAACATCCTGCATATGAAACCGCTTAAGGACCTTTTGGATATACTCCTTTTTGTTGAGCTAAAATATGCATTACTTGCTGATTAGTCTCTTAAACAGCCCCAAAACACACTAAAAATGGTCTTTTAGAGTAAAACCCTAAAAGGGGGAGTGGTTCGAGAGAGTTCAGTGGAAACCCTAAAACGGGGAGCGGTTAGAGAAAGTTTCGTGGAAACCCTAATTTTTGGGGCGCCCTTCCACATCTATAAATAGACAGGCTACCCCCATTCAGCCATCATCCTTGTTTTGCAGGTTACACCAGCCCACACACCCTCTGCTGCTATTGGCGCCTAGTTTCCAGCCTACAGCCCACCTCCATCTGCTGTCCAGCCATCATTGATTGCAACCACATCATCTTCAGCTTGTCCATTGCTGTAGGCGACAGCTCTCAACTGCTGGCAACTGCTCCAAACTGTCCCAGACCGCTGTACAGCCTGTTGTCCATCGTCTCCAGGGTCAGCCAGCCTGCGTTTTTAGCATGGCAGGTCCTAACACTCTTAGACATTGTTTTAGCTTGTTGTTTACAGCAGACTGTGCACAGTTTCCAGCCCCCAATCGGTGGTACACTGCTGCGTTTACCAGTTTCGAGCCTCCACACTACTGCGTTTTGGTGACCAGCCTGCTGCCATTCACTATTCAGTACTCTTACACTCCGACTGGTGGTCACAGACTTGGGATTTGTCTTCGGTGGATGTCACTCCGACATTGCTCTGCCCTTCAGCACACTGTACACTCTTACATTCATTTACAGCATTCATTCACTTTAGAGTTGTGTTCACTCTCTCCCTTCTTCTGTTTGTGTTTGAGTTTTGAGTTTTGCGTTTAGGGTTTGAATTTTGCCCTCTATGTCTGTGTCTGCGTCTTTGCGTTTCTGCCGTGATCGTACACTCTGTGTGTCCTCAGTGCAAACCCTAGCAGTCTTCTTGACATGGTATCAGAGCCGGTGCTCTTGTAAAGAGTATCTTGCGGATATTGTTGAGAGCTAGTCTTTGTGCAAGGCACACAATACGACTCGTAACCAAATCACAATGTCCCAGACACCTTCTCCAGTTCCTGTGATGTCTTATCAAGCTTCTCTATCATTGGAGGCCCTGAGACGGCATTATGGACTCAGTGAGGAGGACGACACTCCACCTTCACCAGATTTCACTAACATGATAGAGGAGGACTTTGAGGAGTACTATCGCAACAAGTACGGTGATGTTTACACCCCTCCTACTAGTTTTGCTACCACATCCGGACCGGTTGGTGAGGCTGGCTACCTCTCCGATCACGGAGGACATACGGCATTTGGAACGTTTGGCGATCCATCTTCATAATCTCAGCCAAGTCCAATGTCAGGTTTGTACAATTCTTTTGTGTCGCATGAATCAAAACTCTCGCCTGTTTTTTCTTTTGAGGTACAGGATTTGGATGGCTTTGCGTATGCGAACTTCAATAGAGGGGGCTCATGAAGCAGACGGAATTCAGGTACATCTACAACTTTTGTTTCATTTGAGCATATCACACACACTTCTCACTTTCCTACCATCCCACCCTCTTCTATATCACACCTTGATCATCTCTCATCATCTTTCCAAAATCTTGGATTATACTCCATATCTGCATCACACACCGTAGGGGTTGGATCTTCCATCTCCGCTCCTAGCACCTTTTCCTTCTCCATCCCATTCTCTACCTCTTTGCACCATGGTACTTCATTAGGGGGAATGCCACCCTTTAACACAGTGTCTCTCACCTTTCCGCAAATAAGCACACCCATAACTCCTGGGTCGATTGTGATGGGCATCCCCCTCACTATCCCCAGCTTCACATCTCTCATGACCACTCATATGCAGGGGTTTCCATCCTGAGCTTATGGTGCGTCTTCACACTCTCCTTGGGTTACACCTACACAGGGATTCCCATCTTCTGCTCCTAGTGTTCCCATCCTACCTCCTTGGGTTTCTCATGTGGCTACCATGCCCATGCCTAGTTAGCCCATCCCTACCTATGGATCCACCTTGTACACTACCCGCATGCCTAGTGGGCACTCTCGGGCCCATTCCCAAGTGTACTCCACTCCCCCATCCTACCCCCACTACACTTTTTCACACTATCCATCTCCAAGCACTACCACTCTTATTGCAACGGCCAAGAATGCCTTCACGGATAAGACACGTTTTAACGGGTCAAATTTCACTACTTGGTCGAATTTCATGCAACAAGTGCTCGAGTCTCAGGGTCTTTGGGACCTCGTCATTGGTCTAGAGCCTATGCCGAACCCTCGACTAGCTCACCCTAACTACATCCGTCAATGGAGAGTCCACAATGCTACAGCCAATGTTGAGCTGATGCAAGGATTGATCGTGAGTTTCACTCTCAGTTGCAGCACTTCCCGCTCACATCAGAGTATTGGAGTCACCTTCTCGACCGCTATGCGGCTCGTGATCGTACTCGGTGCATCAATCTCGACTTTGAGCTTCAAGAATTCTCTCTTAAGGAAGGGGATGATCTGAAAGTCAAGCTAGCTAACTACAGGCGGTTACTTGCCGAGTTCGCCACTACTGGCTCACCAAAGTCAGATGACGATCAGGTTATATTCTTCTTGAATAAGTTGCCTGCAAAATACTTCAATTTCATTCAACACATCATCTCCCAACCTCGATTGCCAATCTTCTACGAGTTTGAGTGCAAGTTCTTGCGTTACGCAAGGCTGCATGATCAAGTCCACAAGAAATCCTCATCACAGCCTTATTTAGAGTAGAGGGGGTTGGTTACTTCTTCTTCGGGAGGGAAAACCACCAGTGGCAAGAACTCGCTAGATGCGAAGGCAAGCCAATCAAAGGGCGACTCCTCTTCCTTCGATAGAACCAAAGAATCAAGACCTATTTGGCAGCAACTCCCTAAGAAAAACCGGTTTTGCACACACTGCCAGAGAGTAGGCCATGTGGACGAGGAATGTTGCTCCAAGGCCCAAGGTCTTCCACCTAAAAAGCCTCAGCAGACCGCTGCGACTTCACAGTCTAGTGGGGCTACGCCTTCCGTTGCTGCCCCATCTGCTCCTCCAGCCCCCACAACGACTGCTGGACATGTGGCACCCGCCCAAACTCAGTGGCCATTCTTCTCTACTCCTGAAGGATTGGTTGATTAGTCTATAGGTTCCAATCCCGTTGCACTTCATGCATCTATCTCACCTTCCTCCCTACCTCATCAGGCGTTCCCTTGGCAAAGCTCTGCTATTGGACGTATGCGATGGTGGCCACCTTGTTAGACTTGCATGTCTCTAGGTCCTTTCGGATACCCTAGGTCAGTCTAGCATTCATTTTTTGCACTCTTCGAGTCGGGCCCATAGGATTTTTGTCTCTACATTTTAAGTCTTTTGCTGCATTTACTCACACACACATATACATTTGCATCTTTGCACTTGTTCCTTCAGTTAGCTTTTCATTTTAGTTTAGTTTTGTTTTTGGAGCATCTCACTACTGACCTCTCTGATTGCAGACTTTGATCTCCTTTGTAGGTTTGGTTTTCAGTGTAGGGCTAACATGCAAGTTTGCCCAGTCCTACCTGGGTTGGCTGGAGACTTGGGATGTACACCGTTCCTTCATGGTTTCATCATCCTTGGAGTTTTGCTCTTCTACCAGCATGGAGGCTTTTCCTCCCAGGCGGATCGTGCAACATCTCTCTTGATGCTATCATGGCGGTGACTTCTACCTAGCTCTTCTAGCTAGGATGCTTTCTCCTCCTCTTCATTCCTTATGGTTCTCAGCACCACACGAAGACCGACATCAAGCTCCTCTTCCTTCTTCGGCATCTACATCCAGGTTGAGAGAGGGTTCCTACCCTTCTTGGTATTCTACAGGCTTCAGCACTATCTTCGACATCGGCTTCTCCCCCCTGTTGCACCTTACCCTTTGCATTGCATGATTTCATCATCTTTGTACTAGGGCGCTTGGGCAAGTGAACAATTTTCCCATGAGGGACACTTTCCAAGTGGCACCTGCTGCATGAGCATTCTTTAGCATGTAGCATACTTTGCATCTCATTGTGCAGAGCACCACTTGAGCGGATCCTAAGCTGTTACCACCAGGGGCTGTTGTTACCACACCACTATCCTTCTTCATCACATGGATACCTCATCACCTAATTTTCCTCGTCATTGACACCCTGAGTGGATGGGTTAGCTTCTACTGTTTTGTGATGTGTTGGGTGTATCCTCTCTACTTCTGTCTTCTGGGTCACTATTCGTCAATCGTCCGCATCCCATAAAATTTACCACACTTATTCAAAAAAAAAAAAAACACACACACACACACAAAAGTTCCATGTAGTTCCATCCGCCTTTGTAGAGCTTGGTAGACCACTGGGCAGCCGATGTGCACCCTTTGTCCGATGCCTTGTCCTCTCTGAGGTGACTACTTGGATTCCCTTGGTAAGATAACCATCGCCTCTGTAGTTTTGGTAGGCCACTGGACAGCCGACGCACATCCTTTGTCCGATGCCTTGGCTGCTTTGGGGTGGAACGCCTTGGGGTACATCAACATCACAATGGCTGGCCTAACCTTTTGGCTCAATTTTGGGCTTGAGAGGGGGTGTTGAGCTAAAATATGCATTACTTGCTGATTAGCCTCTTAAACAAACCCAAAACACACTAAAATTTCTCTTTTAGAGTAAAACCCTAAAATGGGGAGCAGCCCTGTCCTCTTTGGGGTGACTACTTGGATTCCCTTGGTAAGATAACCATCGCCTCTGTAGTCTTGGTAGGCCATTGGGCAGCCGACGTACATCCTTTGTCCGATGCCTTGGTTGCTTTGGGGTGGGGCGCCTTGGGGTACATCAACATCACAATGGCTGGCCTAACCTTTCGGCTCAATTTTGGGCTTGAGAGGGGGGTGTTGAGCTAAAATATGCATTAATTGCTGATTAGCCTCTTAAACAAACCCAAAACACACTAAAATTTCTCTTTTAGAGTAAAACCCTAAAATAGGGAGCAGTTCGAGAGAGTTGAGTGGAAATCTTAAAAAGAGGAGCAGTTCATGAAAATTTAGTGGAAACCCTAATTTTTGGGGCGCCCTTCCACATCTATAAATAGACAGGCTGCTCCCATTCAGCCATCATTCTTGTTTTGCAGGTTACACCAGCCCACACACCCTCTACTGCTGTTGGCGCCCAGTTTCCAGCCTGCAGCCCGCCTCCATCTACTGTCTAGCCATCATTGACTGCAGCCACATCATCTTCCGCCTGTCCATTGCTGTAGGCGACAGCTCTCAGCTGCTGGCGACTGCTTCAAACTGTCCCAAACTGCTGTTCAGTCTGCTGTCCATCATCTCCAGGGTCAGCCACCTGCGTTTTCAGCATTGCAGGCCCTAACACTCTCAGACACTGTTTCAGCCTGCTGTTTACAGCAGACTGTGCACAGTTTCCAGCCCCCGATCGGTGGTACACTGCTGCGTTTACCAGTTTCCAGCCTCCAGATTGCTACGTTTTGGTGATCAGCCTACTGCCATTCACTATTCAACACTCCTACACTCCGCCTGGTGGTCACAGACTTGGGATCCATCTTCGGTGGATGTCACTCCGACATTGCTCTGCCCTTGAGCACACTGTACACTCTTACATTCATTTACAGCATTCATTCACTTCAGAGTTGTGTTCTCTCTCTCCCTTCTTCTGTTTGTGTTTGAGTTTTGAGTGTTGCATTTAGGGTTTGGGTTTTGCCCTTTGTGTCTTTGTGTTTTTGTCGTGGTCGTACACTTTGTGTGTC
This sequence comes from Lygodium microphyllum, assembly GCF_053477565.2. Lineage (NCBI taxonomy): Eukaryota > Viridiplantae > Streptophyta > Polypodiopsida > Schizaeales > Lygodiaceae > Lygodium > Lygodium microphyllum. The sequence continues at coordinate 123,605,350 of NC_141152.1, read as the reverse complement.
CTCAATGCAAACCCTAGCAGTCTTCTTAGCACTTTTGTGATAAGTCAAGGAGCCCCATAGAGCGATCGCATGTGATGTACATCCCAAGAATGTGTGAGGCATGTCCCATGTCCTTTATCTCAAAGCTCTTCTTCAATTAACTTTTCAAGGTATCTAACTCATTATGAGCGCTCCCAATAATTAACATATCATCCACATAGAGTTCCAACAACCATATCCTGCCACAATGAGCTATAACTTCAACCTTGTGACAAGAATAAATCGTACACTCTTAACTGATCCAGACCCTTTCTCATGAACTTGCCATCCTTCTCCACTACAAAGATGAAGATCACCCCTTGCTACTTACAATCATCCAAAGTAGGATGTCTCCCCTAGAAAAGCAACCAATCCAGATCTGAAAGGTGTTTGTAGTAGCACCCCATTCTGGATACTCTCCATCTGCAACTGTCTCTGCCATGGTTCTTGCCTTTCTAAGGCCTCAATGCCTTTGTCCTTGAGTGTTATCTAGTGTATAAAAGTCTACTTGTGTGGAGAGCCTCCCCCAAGGAAGATGGCTCTTCTCCAAGCTGTGGCCAGAATGTGACCTCAAAAATGTTTGTTGAAGACAAGTGGCTGGCTCAACTTCCCTTCAACAATGGTCAGGGTTTGCTGGTGAAGCCCAGAAGAGGCTAATGTCTAAGCCCTAGTAATGACAGCAATTAATTTGATTTCAATCTGCTCCCCAGTTCATGTGACTGAGGAGCTGTCAAGAAGAAGAAAGTTGCTGTCCTACCAATGATGGCTGGTAGTTGTCCTCTTCATGTCACTATTCTCTCACCCGTACTACCACACATACCTGATTTTCTCTATTATGATTGTGTGACCTTGGGCTTGCTGCCCAGACCACACTGTGAGAATTGAATCCTGAAAGTTTCCAGGTGGTTATACTTGTATGTGTTAGGTGTACACACACTGTGTGGGCACATTTGGGGCACTGTACAGCTGTTCTCCTTTTGGTTTACCTTCATCATCACTGGCTGTTTATGAAGGAAACTTACAGGGTTACCCCCACATTGCACTTCCCTCTGTTAATTTGCGACTGAGAGTTGTTTACAGAGGAAACTTACTGGGTTACCCACACACCACACTTCCCTCGGTTAATTGGGGACTGAGAGTAGAAGAATTCTAGACAAGTAGCTGCTGAAGGGATTGTGTAATGCCATCCTTCATCTTCACTGGCTGTTTATGGAGGAAACTTACTGGTTTAACCCCACATCACACTTCCCTCTGTTAATTTGGGACTGAGAATTGAAAAATTCTAGACAAGTAGCTGCTGAAGGAATTGTGTAATGCCATCCTTGGATGGTGTGTGCTTCTGTGATCTTACTCTGACTTTAGGACATAAACATAATAACTCTTTCATAAGTATCCCACCGCATACGTTCTTCTCTGTGCATCCCTTGGCCATGACCTCTTTGTCCACTATAAGGCACTCCTTCGTAGCAATGTCAAAACAAAAATAGTTTACTCTTCTAATGTCCATCCAACGAAAGAAACTACCATTTTCTTTCCTATATGAGCAATAACTTGCCACTTAACAAATTTTCACCTAATTTGATTAGGGAAAAAAAATTGTTAGATAAACTTGGCTTTTCACAAAATGTGTCTTCTTAGCTTGCATTTACAAACAATACCTGAGCATCTGATTTTGTGACCTTAAAATGATCTTCTTTTGATATTCCCATCCACTTTCCCTCAACATACTTCTCCACCTACATTAATATATTGTATACATATCAAATGATGGAGCTTGGACTTCAAAAATGTTGTGCACCACCATCATTTACATAACTAAAAGAGGATACCACTATTTAAATTTTATTTTCATGATCATGTGTTAAAAACATTACAATCACATATGTTGGATTTAGGGTTGTAGGAATACAAATACACAGCTTGGGGCAGAAGCTTGTGAGAGCACAACTCAAAGTATATTGAGAGATATCAATAGAGAAGATTTACAAGACTAAGTATGCCCTAAAAGTGAATAGGCATATATACAAGTCTAGGGAAAAGAAAACTCCTAAGAGGGAAAAATATGCCATGGAAATCCTGAGTGTGTTACACACATCACTACCAAAATATGGCAACAAAAATTCCCCTTGGCAGTGGTGTGGTGAACAAGAGCTAGCACTCATGTATAGGGAAGTGCCATGCCTAGTGGACTAGATCAATCCACAAAGGGGAGTAAGTCCAAAGCTTTGTAGAAAGCTTCAAACTTCTCATAAGGCAAAGCCTTTGTAAAGAGATCTACAAGGTTGTTATGTGTTGGCACGTAGGCCTTTGCAAAAAGCTTCAAACTTCTCATGAGGCAAATCCTTTGTAGACAAATCTGCAAGGTTGTTCTGTGTTGGCACATAGGCCAAGATGATATCTCCTGTAGAGAGTCTCTCCTTGAGATAATGATAGTGCATCTTAATGCACTTAGCATGTGCATGGAACACTCAATTCCATGCAACTGCCAATGCTCTTTGATTGTTAGTAAAGATAGTAGTAGAAGATGATTGTTTAACACAAATCAGCCAAGATGCGTCTAAGCCAAACACAGTCAACCGTAGTAGTGAAAGCTACCATGTACTCAACTTCAACAATGATACTTCATTATCTACATACAAGAGTGAGATATGCAAAAGTAGACCTTTCTTTCAAATTCACTATGCATATGTGCAAGAAATTCCATAGGCTAATACCATCATTAAGAAGTTAATGAGTCAACGGTGGTCTAAATGAGAAGTGCAAGGGTGCATAGTGCAAGAAAAGTGGACTTAGCAAGAGTGAACTAATGAGAATAAACTCACAAGAGTAAATTTATGAGAGTGAACTATCAAGAATGAATTGGTGAGAGAACTACAAGAGTAAACTTGATATGAGTAAACTTGCAAGATGACTGAACCTAATGAGTGAACTTGATATGAGTGGACCTAATGAGTGAGTGTAATATGAGTGAACTATAACATATGGATACCAAAATAGCATCACCTTGTTTTATGTGAAAAAGAGAACTAAAAACTACACGAATCAACTCTACAAGTGTCTAAATATGTAGCTCTTGTTGTGCCCTTCCTTTCTAGCCATAGAATGCTTGAATCCAACATCGTATACAGAAGTTATAGCCAAAACATGTGTTGTTGTTTCCCCTTTAGAAAAAGAAAGGCTTCAAAGAAGATGATATGCATGTGCTCAAAGGGGGATGTCAATTAGAGACTACTCAAACACCTACTTCAATATCGCCATGTATGTTGAGGGCATTTCAGATTTTGCCAAGTTGAATAAATATATTTTTGATATTGACCCTGCCCTATCATCGGAGGTGGCAGCTCAACAACAAACAAAATATGACAGACACTAGCTTTTTAATAGATAATGAAGTTGCATTGCAAAAGACGATTGTGATTCATGCATGTTTAGGAGGCCTCCCTAATGTACGGTATGATGAAACACAATAGAAACTAAATAATAAAGATTGTCATTTAGTCTTTATGCAAGTCAAGGGCTAGATGAAAACATTTGCTATAGCGCTCAATCTTTTATGCCATCTAATTAGAATGGAAAACCCTTCCTTGAAGGATGCCTCTATTGCGACTTTAGTACCAACATCAAGTGTGTGTTGCCACTCTTACCCTTTCCACATGTCCAAGTAAGGCCTCTTATCTTTGCAATATCATTAACATTGTTACCGGTCTCATCAATGTAAATTTTTAAGACACATACACATGCTAGTGATAGCTAAGTAACACAGCTGTTGTGTCAAGGATAAGATAGTAGTAGATGAGCTTGACTCTCTCAACACTCCCCCTCAAGCTCAAGCAAGGTTATGTACTCCAAGTAGTCGAATGAAGTGACTGAACTTATCTTTACCTTTTTTTTTTTGCAAATAAAATGTGGCTAATTATATTACTCAAAGAAATTGATTACAACGTATGCTCGACAGACTAGCTAGAGCTGCAGCACAAATACATCATGATTACAAGCCTCTCAGGGTAGTCTGGGGGCAAGAAGCCATGGAGCCCGTATATCGCCATCTGGGGCTACCTGCCTGTATCATGAAAAACAGGTCCAAGCCACCCCAGGTATGCATAAAGTGGCCACAGAGCTCTTGACGAGCCATGGATTCGTCCTGCACCTGATCCCAACGGCCACGGAGGGAGTGGATGATGGAGATCCATAGCTCAACTGAGTCGCCTGTGCGGAAATTCTCTCTCCACCGAAAGTCTCCTGACACTGCGCCTTCCAGATATGCCATCCACTAAGACTCCCTATGATCTCCCATACCTCAGAGTGGTCTGCTGTGGGCTCTGGTATCTGGCGGATAGGTAGAGCCTCCAACCTGACCACTGCACACAATCCTGCCTCAATGATGAATATCGTGTCTTGCATCCTGACCTCATACAGAAGGTGATAGCCCTGGCTGACTGCTTGCCAATAGAAGGCGCCCCATGAGATGTATCCAAGGCTAGGTGTTGTATAGCGGAGGATGCGGCATGCTCCTCTCCACATGAGCTGCGCCTCCTCACATGACCAAAGGCAATGCTTTGGGGTTTCCAGAGGCTGCTGTGCGCAACGCTTACAACCTCCCTCCTTTTGCATCTGGGCAAGCCAGCTTTCCACCGCTAAGCCTCCATGTACCACCAGCCATAAGAAGTATGATACCCTCTTTGGTCTCCAGCTATCCCATAGGCAGCGCCAGAAGGTCCATCGGAACGGCTTCGTGATGCTATGTTCCGCCAAGTGCCTGCTATGTGACGGCGCCCAATCCATATCCTCCTGCATCAGTACGTGTTTGCCAATCCTGGCAGTGTATCCTACAAACCTTTGTGGATTCATGGCGACTGCAGTGGTTGGCCATAACCACTCTCCTGGATCCCACTCCAGCTCATCAAGTGGTCTGCCCTCCTAGATCCAAAGGCGCCACTCCCTGAGCTCCTTCTAGAAAACATAGGGGTCCAATCGCCATGTCTTCCCCTGAAGGCCCACCACCCGAATCCTCCTCCATGAAAGGGCAGCTATCCCCTCATCCTGCTGCCCTCTGTTAAGGGTGAGACGCCCCCTCCTGAACGGTGAAGAAAGTCCCTTGCGGGGCGCTACCCACTCTACCTGCTACCTGTAAGGGGATGCCTGCTGGTGAAAACTTGGCGGCCTATACCTCCCCAGGCTCTATCGGTACTCGTATCGGGGAAACAGGTCACTCCGGAGGTATTACTGCGTCTATCTCCCTTTGCCTTAACTCCACTCCTCTGTGGCAGCTTGAAACTTGTTGCAGCACCTCCTCGTCTGCCATCTTGTACACCTCCCGCCATGTCTTGATGTTAGCCGGGCCGGCCTCCCAACCAACCCAATGGATGTGGGGGCGCTCGCCAATCTGTGCTCTTTCCCGATCTTTGACTTGGGCGTTCTAGATCACTGGCTGACGGTCTATCTCCTCTTGGCAGCCTGGGGGGCTCTAAATTAGGGCCTTGCGGAGGCCCTGCCACACGTGGAGTAAGCTACGTAGGAAAGGTGATCTGGGGAGGATGATTTGGGCTGAAGCGAAGATCCATCTCAAGGACGGCCTCCACTCACCACCAAGCCTCGATCTACAATCTTGAAGACCCTCCTGCAATAGGACCTTCCAAGTTTGCCCGCCCGGTGTGAGGCCGTGGACAACTAGCTTACCCAAGAGGGCCTTGCTCTGAAACTCTGGGTCTATGGTCCCAAGCCCTTCCTCTGACCGATGCCATATGATGGTCGCCCACGCCACCTTGGCTCGGGAATCCTTGGAGCCGTTTGACCCGGACCAAAGGAAGTTCTGCACTAGACGGTGAAGCTGCACTACCGAAGATGAGAAAAAGCACCAACACGAGGCGATGTACCAGGCCATCACTAGGAGGACCTGGTTAACCACCAGTGCTCCACCGACTAGTGAGAGGCCAGCCGTGCTTTAGTAAGTCAGCTTCCTCTGAATAGAATCGAGGACTGGAAGAAACTGCTGGGCGGAAGTGATATCGGGGAACCCTAGGTACCGGACGGTCAGCCCTCTGCTCACCCATCTGAATCCTAGGTGGACACCCCACTCCGTGCTAGAGTCGAGGTCTGTGAGGAAACCAACAGACTTTCGCCAGTTGATTTTCGCTCCCACTACGGAACAGAACACCTCAAGAGCCAACCTCACTCTCTCCAACATCAACTCATCGTCCTCTATGTAGAGTGTTGTATCATTTGCATACTTTGAGTCTAGCAACTCAGTCTTCTCTCTCACGGGAAGTCGGAGGCCGCGTAATCTGCTCACACGGGACCTGAGGACGTGAGACATCGCCTCTGCAAAGAGTAGGAACAAGTACGGGGCCAAGGGGCAGCCCTGTCAGACCGATCTCTCTAGCCGAAACTTCTCCCCTCGCCTACCACCTATGAGAACCCTGCTGGTGGCCAATCTATAAAGTGCGGCAACCCCGCGAATCCAAGCCTCGCGGAAACCCAACCTTACCATGGTGCCCTCTAGGAAATCCCAGTCCACCTTATCATAAGCTTTCTCGAAATCCAAGAGTAGTACGGCCAGTCTCTGCCCACTGTGCTAAGCCCACTCAGTCGCCTCAACGAAGGTGAATACATTGTACAGGATAATCCTATCCTTGACAAAGCCTGTATGTGTATCATGGATAATGTCTGGTAGCACGGGGCGTAGTCGCCTACCAATCATCTTTGCCAGTGCCTTATAGGCCACTAACAGTAAGGTGATCGGTCTCCACTGGGAAAGCTCCAATCCGTCTCTCCCTTTTGGGAGAAGACTGATGAGGCCTGCTGAAAGGCTCCCTGGCATCTGTCCTGAAGTGAAGATCTCTTGGAAGGCCATCAGTAGAGGGTCCTTCACCACTTCCCAGTAGGTAGTAAAGAAGGCCTTAGAGAGGCCATCCTCTCCGGGGCATTTCTGCCCATCCTGTGTATGGAAAGCCTCCTCTAGTTCCTTCTCTGTGAAGGGGGCTAGGAGGGGGCGTTCCATCTCCTCTGTGACAAGGGATGGGATGTGATCCTAGACCTGTTGCCTACATCGCCATCCTCTAGCTGAGGCTGTCTCTGTTGGAAAAGGAACCTGTAGTAATCAGTGGCAATCTCCATCACCTCGTCTGGGCTTGAACGAGTCCTCGCATACTGATCTCGAAGGCTGCGTATCTGCACTCCTGAGGTGCGAGGCTGGTGCACTTGGAAAAACTTCTTACACATCGTGTCCCCCTTCCATGCCAAAAAAGCTACTGAGGTGCGGAAAGAGAACTCAGAGCGCTTGTCCTCTAGGCTAGTGATGGCTGCTCGTGCTCTCAGCTCCTGTGCGTGGAGGGTGCGGTCCCCTGTCACCTCCTGTAGTAATCTCTGTGTGGCTGCAAGGTCCCGCCAGAGCGCTCTCTCCTCCTCCCAGCTCTGCTGCCTGGCCTGTATGGCTATCTCTTGACAGATTCTGCTCGACTCGGCTAGGACCTCTACAACCTCCTCTGCGATCCGGTCCCTCCTGCCCCACTTCCTAGTCCAGAGTTGCTCTATCTGCCTCGTCACCTCCTCCCTCCTATAGATTGAGTCAGGGATCCGACAGGATCGAGTGTCTAGGGTAGATACTAGGGGATCTAGTGTCAGGAGAACTGGGCAGTGATCAAACAGCGTGGTGCCCACCAACTGCCCAATCTGGCCCCCACGAGAGCCTCACCACTCTCCCACATAAAACCTCTCCAACCGCTCCAGCACGACTTCACCTAGCCGCCTGTATCCCCAAGAGAAGTCCAACGACCTCTCCCTCCTATGGAAGGCAGGGTCTCTCTAGGCGTCATGTGCACCTACTGCCAGTAGAAATACCTCCTATGCCTTGTGCTCCTCCCCGGTCATGCCCTGATAGTTTCTGCCTCTGCCCTACTGGTCCTCCAAAGCCTCCAGGTTGTTGAAGTCTCCTCTAACGATCCAGGAGTCCACCTCTGGGAGTCCATCCACGATCTCCACCCAGAACCTGCTACGCGCCTAACCTCCGTAGGTGCATAGATGACACAAGTCCCCAATATCCAGTCTGATCCATAGAACCCTCCCTGCCACTATTCTCCTATGGTCTTGTATGCAAGCGGTGAGACTAGGGCCAATAGAGGTGCATACGCCTCCATTCCTACCGTAGGCCCCTATGGCGTGCTTTCGGTAAGTGTACGAGCTACCTGGGAGTACCTTCCCTACCCCCGCTGGGCCTGGGAGGGGGTGAGCTTGTGCTCCTGTAAAAGTAAAATGTCGATCCGTTCAGCAACAAGGACAGGCTGTAGCTTCTGCCGAACAATCAACTTCCTGGATCCACGTGTCCCATTGTAGTGGAGGCTATTCACATTTCAGGATGCAAGGTGTAAGCTCATGGGGAAACCTGCGATTGACTGAATAGACATCTGTTCGGTGTGGAAGTTGCTGATGAGGATGAGAAACTATGGGGCATGCAGGTACGCTTTGCCGTAGGTCTGGACAGCGAACTCTAGTCCCCTATAGTGGCCCTCGACCGAACCATAGGGGTGATGGATGCTCTAGGTGGTACAATCAGTGCATCATCTATCAGCCATGTTGAGAGTCATGACTCCAGGCACTGATAAAAACGGGCCGCCTGTGCAAGGGGCCACTCCATCACATCCCTCGCAGCCCTCCACTATGGAGGGGCTTGAAAGATAATGCTCAAGTGTGGGACCTCAGCACCAGCCCACTAGTTAATGTCCATCATGCTACCAGGCCATTGCTGTGCAAATAGTGCTTGTCCTTCTTTCCCCATCCACTCCGAGATGTGGTTCGCCACCTGCCTCTTCAACTCCTCCTCTATCTGTGTCGTCGTCCAATCCCCTGAGTGAGAGAATTGAAAGAAGAAGGAGTAGTTTGGTCCATCCGGTGGTGCTAATAGATGGACCTTGACCCTCCTTGACTTGCGAACCACGAAGATCCCTAACTCTAGAGGTAGTGGGAACACTCTGTGCTCCGCAACTCTCAAGTAGGACCATGGGCCACTGAGAAAAAACTCCTGTGGCAACAGCTGTGCCTGTCTTGGGAAGGTGTGATGGGCAATGGGGGCAGATGAGCTAGTGGCTGTGGGAGGGGGAAGACTGTTGGTGCAAGGAGGATGTAGGCGTGTGTGGTTCATCCCCTCCTATGGGATGAGTGGGCATGGGTCTGGGGGGGATCACCTGCAGCGGGTGCATATTAGGGGGGGTTGCTCGGGAGGGGAGATAGTGGGGGGGAAGAGGGTGGAGGGATGGTCAGAAGTATGTGGCGGGTGTGGAGGTTAGTGGCCTTGGAAGGGGGGGTTGTGGGCCAAGGTCAGTGGGGGGAGCCTGGGATGTGGTGGAGGGTGGGTGTGGGGACTGTGGGATCTCAGATGGGGTAGTCTGTGGCGCGAGTGGTGGCTGTGGGGGACTGCGATCCTGCCCGGTGGGACAGGCAGGGGGGGCTGCGGAGTGCTCTGCCGAGGGGGGTCGCTCGTCCTCCTACGCCCTGCTATCGAGGCGCTGGCGCAGGCCCCCCCTGCCGTCTTCCTCTCTGTCGTCTCTGGACCCATGTGAAACCGTCAGCATCGACCTGTGGGCTCGTCGCCGAAGCCGCCTTGGCCCCAAAACGCGTACAGTCTACTGCGTGATGTCCAAAGTAATGGCAACATAGGCACTGCCCTGGTTGCCCAGTCACAATGAGCTGCTACCTAAAGGAGTGACCTCCAGCCTCAATTTCCAAGAGCTTTGGTATACTTTTTGTGTCTTTCATGGCCACTCGTACCTTTGGGACTCCTGCAGCTGTCACTGCATCCACGAAGGAAGCAGGGAGAACTCTGCCAAAAATCCATCCAAAGTCCTCCACTAACTGGCGGTATTCTACTGCCAGTCCAAGAAACAGTAGGGTGACTGGATGTCTGAGAAAACTATTGTGGAGCGCAAATGACTCCACTGTGAAGCCGCTATATCAAGGAACCATGTAGATGACCCCCTTCGTGGAGGCATAGGGCGAGCTCTCCACCAACTCATGGGATGCGTGCGCAAAGGTGAGTCGAACCATGAAGATCCCTCGGCCCATAAGCACTGCCTCCAAGATCTGCGCTATACCAATGTGCAATGTGGAGTGGAGCCAATCCCGCAGCTGGGCTCTCGATGGGGAGTGTCCCACGACCTGACCAAAGATCGCTATATCTTTCAGCTCCAACTCTGTGGCCCGAATGGCCAAGAGTTGTTCCTCAGAGAGGATGATGCACAAGATGTTTGACTGGGGGGCACTCGTAGAATACACCGGTGTCTGACCAGAGATTTCCATTGCGCGTCCCAATTGAGGACCTACCACTCGCGTTGCTACGCTGTCAGAGAAGGGGGGGAGGTATGTTGCTGCAAAGGAAGGGAGCAACTGGAGGGGAGGCGAGACAATGGCCAGGAGGAAGGGGGGGGGGGTGGGGGTGGGGGAAGCTTGTTTACATGGTGGGTGTTGGACCCTGCTGTAGTCCAGCTCATATCGAGGGCGGGGCGGGGGGGGGGGGGGGGGAGAGAGCAGTGGAGCAGTGAAATGAACCTCAGGCGGAAGGGCGAAACAGGGCTACAAGGCGAGGGAGGCGGGGGCAGTGTGGGCGTGGGACAGTTATAGGCGTGGGGCAATTATAGGGCGGCGGAGGGGCAGTTATAGGGTGGGGGAGCAGGAGCTGACGGGAAGGGGCGCAACGTGTTAGGAGGGTGAAGGGAGCACTGCGCGAGAGGAGGGAGGGGGAAGGCACGGTGGCGGGCAAGCGGGAGGAGGGAGGTGCGATGGCGGGCAGGAGGGGGGAGGCGCGATGGTAGGCAGGAGGGGGAGAAGGCGTGATGATGCGACAAGAGGTAGGGGAAAAGCTAGTGCACGATAGCATGCGGGAGGTCTGGGCAGGGCGATCACGCAAGGGAGAGCTGGCGGGGGGGGGGGGGGAAGGGATAGCTGGCAGGGGCAACGCTCCACAAGGGGGGAGTAGGCGGAGGAACAGTGTGCCTTGGGGCAGTAGACGGGGGACGGGGGGGGGGGGGGGGGGGGGGGGGGGGGGCGGGGAGAGGAGAGTTGGTACAATGGCGGGGGCGGAGCAGCAGCGCACGCAAAGGCAGGGTATTGCCCGAACTTATCTTAGTGACTTGGTAAATATATTAGCTACTTAATCATTTGTCTTGACATGCATGAGATCTGCCTTTCTTGCAAGTACCATCTCACGTATGAAGTGATAGTGTACCTCTATATTTTTTGTTTTGGCATGGTAAATAGGGTTTGTAGCCAAAAGCACACTAGAACTATCCTCAACTAGTTGCAAAAAGAGGCTACTATGGTTGTTGAAGATGCCTCTCCAGCTAAGTTAGAATTCACAAACGCTGTAGATGATAAAGAGTGTGCATTTAGTATGCAATGCAATTATGATCCTTATTTACATGATTCTTGCTTATCTATTGTGGATTCAAATATCTGGTATGGTGCTACTAAGCATATTACTTCTCTATGCAGTCTATTAACTTCTCTCGTATTTTCTCCTAAGAAGAGTACTACCACATGTGCCCATAACTTCTCTTATCCAATTAAAGGAGTTGGCAAATTTTATGTTGATTGCTATTAATGGTAGTACTTTCACACTTACAGATCTTGTGTATGTTCTAGAGATCAATAAGAATTTGCCACCAATTTTTCCACTTGCCAAGGTTGGCATCATTGTGAAGTTTGTTGATATTGAGAGATGCACCATTCATGATCTCTCTTGTGGTGATATAATTATTGCATCTAGTTCACTATGTTTTGGGCGATACAACATGCTATAACACTCTCACACACTCTTCATTGTCAAACCGTCCCCCCCTACTCTTAGCTGAGCTTCGATTTGTCCTTCTCACATTTGGTATCAGAGCAGCTCTCTACTTAGCTCAGCTTGTGGCCACCGCTAGTTGACCCGCCACCTCTCCGCTATCCTCAGCTTCACAACTACAAGCTACATTTGGCACCACTAATAGCTTTAGAGGGTTATCATGCTAGCATGGAATCTTGTCTTTCATGCAAAGACAAAGTACATACATGTGAAGTAACATTTTATCAAGGATGTACTTGACAACAAGAGCATTGAGCTTGTCAAGGAACATACCGATGATAACCTTACAGACCTTCTCACAAAGGGTCTTCTAGTAGAGTGGTTTGTTCATTGCCGCTAGATGATGGCGGTTGGATAGGATATGTGTATTTCAGCTTTGTACATAAATAGACTTAGCTGATTTTTTCCCTACCTTCAGGCGCGTTGCCTTTAGGTGAAAGGTTGTTGGGAATAAAGGGTCACTGTGCCTTTTACAGTGTTCGGGTGTGCATGCACCCTTACTTTTTTTTGCAAGTAAAATGTGGCTAATTATATTACTCAGAAGGCTGATTACAACGAAGTGCACATGCTCAATAGACTAGTTGGAGCTGATGCAAATCACAAAACCATCATGTATACAAGCCTCTCAAGGCCGGTCTAGGGGGGATGGGGGCAAGAAGCCATGGAGGAGGGGTGTATCGCCATCTTGGGCTGCCCGCTTGCATCATGAAGAACAGGTCATGGCCGCCCCAAGTATGCAGAAAATGAAGATGGAGCTCCTGACGAGCTCGAGACTCGCCCTGCACTTGGTCCCACGAGCTGTGGAGGAAGTGGATGATGGAGGTCCAAAGCTCTGCCAAAGTTGCATATATTGAAAGGCACTCCCCGCCAAAAACCACTTGACAACGTGCCTTCCAAATGTGCCATCCTTTAAGACTTCCTACGATCTCCCATACCTATGAGCGCTTTGTTGTGGGCTCCAATACTTGGCAGCTGGGTAAAGTCTCCAAGCTGACCACTGCACAAGACCCAGCCTCGATGAGAAAAATCGTGTTCTACATCCCGGCCTCATACAAAAGGTGACGGCCTTGGCTGATTGCCTGCCAGCAAAAAGCCTCCCACGAGATACATCCAAGGATGGATGCCACACGACGGAGAATACAGTAGGCTCGTCTCCACACGAGCTGTGCTACCTCGCAAGACCAAAGCTTTGGAGTTTCCAAGTGCTGCTGTGGGCAGTAATTACAGCCTCCATCTTGCTTCATCTGAGCCAACCAACTCCCAACAACCAGACCCCTACGTGCCAAAAGCCAAAGGAAATACCTCCTCGGCCTCCAGCTGTCCCACACGCGATGTGAGAAAGTCCGACAGAAGGCATTCGTGATGCTATGCTCCGGCCAATATCTGCTACGTGAAGGCGCCCAATCCATGTCCTCCTGCATCAATACACGTCTACCAATCCTGGATGTGTACTCCAAGAATCTCAGTGGATTCTTGGCATCTGGTCCTCTAAGGCCTCCAGGTTGTTGAAGTCTCCCCCAACAATCCAAGAGTCCACCTCTAGAAGTCCTGCTGCAACCTCCATCTAGAACTTGCAGCGTGTCCTAACCTTAGTAGGAGCATAGACATTGAGGACTCCAAGGCATGAGTCCCCTAAATCCAGTCTGATCCATAGGACCCTCCTTGCCACAATCGTCCCGTAGTCTCGCACACAAGAGGCAGTAAGGCTCAGGCCAATAGAGGTGCATACGCCTCCATTGCTGCCATGGGCACGGGTTAAAACAATTAAATATTAAGGAAACTAATAATTTTAAGCATGTCTTGATTAAAACAATTAAATTTAAAATTTTATACCAAAAAGTAAACTTGGTCCCTTGAACACTTGACTCATTGTAAACAAAGATCGAGAAAAAAGTGTTACTTGTTAGCTTGCAATGTAGATCGTCTTGTAGATGAACCAACTTTTGAATGACAAATAATTTCTATAGATGCCATGCATAAATACATGGGCTTAGAAAAAGATTTTTGAGCTTAAAGAATAATGCTACCAGATACTTACATAAGAATAGGCTTCACAAAGAATAAGTGGGGAGCTAAATTCTATGTGTCAAAGGGAAGCTATGTCGAAAATGAGGTAATAAGTAATACTCCCCCAAAACAAAATAGCAACCACTACTAGATAGAAGAAAGAAAGAAGTTAAATCTTTTAAGCTTTATAGCTTTAGTAATGAAAGAGAAATAAAGACAACGATCAATGTCATGTAATGGCATTTTTTCCTCAACGTGGTGGCAAACATCACATATTTCAATGGATTGAAGGTTAGATTCGAGATTATGATGACAAATATGACAAATTTCAATGGATCGAAGGTCAAATTCGAGACTATGGTGATGGCATAAATAGATAGATGGCTTCAAATTTGAAATCTCCTACAAGCTGAATAAGACCAGTACTTTCTCTTCAATACCACTTATCCAAGTGGTTTTTCTTTGTGCCCATGTGGTTTTGGGGCTGTATACGTATGTATGTATAAAAGACAAAAATAGTGCCTGGACTTTTCCTTCGAGGCAAGTGAGATGGCACTTCTTCCACTTCATCTTTAGAAATATCAACCTCCATTAGATTCACCCATTCTTGTGTGACCTGATTACTAACCAGGTCACAAATATATGTTCAAGCAGAGAGAACAATATCAAATAGAATCTCTTGCGGACCCAACAAGGCCCTATAAAAGTCAATCGTCATCCAAATAATAGAGGTAGGATCGGTCACCATATCACCCTGCCCATCCTTTAAGCGCACAGTGAGCAAGTCATCATTGGAATCCTGAGTCTGACACAAAGACGAGGAATGAGCTAATAAGGATTGAGCATGCTGCAATTCAGCTCAAAATGAGGAAGCATGCTGAATACCATATTGTCAGGATAACGCTCATGCATTATCCCTAAAAACTGCCCATGCTTCCATCCCTATAGATAGGACCCTTGAGCTAAAAGAGGCTATCGGTTGCTGAACACCTTCCAAAAACTAATTTTGTTGCAAAAAAGATTGATTAAACCAAAGAGGCAAATGGGCAAGGAGAGCCTTAAATGCATGAATGGGTCTGTGGCTCATTTCCACGACCAAAGGGTAACGATCTGACAAAACATGCTGTTTTTCCATGCACATATCGATGACTGCAAGAAGAAAAGAGTCACTTTGGCAAATGTATATCCTATGGAGCATGGCCCAAGTGTTCGAATGTTGAAAGGAACGATAAGTGTATTCAGCTTGTGATGGATACATCTAGGACCACATGTCCTGTTTCAAAGATGCCGTTGCAGGAGCGTCCCAAGCCTGTCTCTCAGGACCATCCATAACCGAATGCGGAGAGGCCGTCTGATCAACAGAAACACAGGCATTAAAATCACAGAGAGTGAGAGAGACAGAGTATGCTGACCTGATGGTTTGATGTAATAGAAAGTAAGAGATACAGAGTGAATGTTGACCTGATGGTCAGATGTAAATATTCACTATCTAATTCAATTATCTTCACGAAAAAAAGAAAGAAGAAAGTTATATTAACGTCTACAAAAGGCCAAGTTGGCCTATGAGACCAAAAGGTTACATACAAAATGTCTGGGAAGTCTTGCAAGTCCTAGTAAAGCTACTATCTAGTGTTATGGTGAACTAGGTGAGTAGGTACAAAATGGTATACAAACTCGATACAATCTAGATGCACTTCAAGTGCACTGTGGAACTGCTCATGGAGCGTGGTCATCTTAAGATGTTCTGCATGGGCTTGTCTAGCATGGAGAAGCTAAAGCAGCGGAGTATGGCTCCCTGATGGTGCTGTAGTATCCATTGTATCTATAGGTGATGTCTCCTGCGGGGGCATGGGCCTACTGGGTGTGGGCGACGAGCTCTGCCTCTCTCTGTAGCTCTATCCAAGGTGACTCCTCAAGGTGGGACCATTGGTCGATTGGCTGCAGTCGTCGTTGTAGAGGCGGTGGCGAAGGGTCTGTAGAACTCTTGGAGGGTGCGTTGCTGTGTGTTCCTGGACCCGTAGAAGGTGGTCTTTATGTCGGCGTAGCTCTAGGAGGAAGAGCCCGAGGCATTTTTGGTCAAGGAAGTCAAGTGTTTGGGAGAGTGGCCCGAATCCCTCCTTGAAGAGACAGTGGAAGCAGCCTCTGATCTCATAGTACACTAGGCATCTACATATGTAATGTTCTTGTGTCTCTGGCTCCAGCCTTGATCGATGGCGGAATGTGATGGCATCGCGGACTTGCTCTGATTCACCTGCTGCATCGACCTGATTCACCTGCTCCCGCCCCGTCACGATGCACTGCTGTCCCTTGCCCCAACTATTCACGCCCCCCCCCCCCCCCCCCCCCCCCCCCCCCCGGGTCCCGTTTGATGCGCCCGCTCCGTTTGACATGCCACCACCGACTGCTCACCCCAGCCCCGTTTGGCAGCTGCCATCGTGCCCTTCTGCCCCGCCCGTCGTCCTAGGACACACCGCCCCCCTGCCATCATCCCCCCTCCCCAGTTGCTTCCTCCATCCACAGCAACTTTCCCCCTTGGGTAGCACCGCAACGTGATTTGTAGCTTTTCAAAAGGGACACGCAATGGAAACCTCTAGCCAGACACCAGCGCACTCAACGAGTGCCCTCTAGTCAAACACCTTGCGTGTCGTCCTCTTTGAGGAGCAGCTCTTAGCCATCCCGGGCTAAAGAGGTGGAGCTAAAGGAAACGACAACTTATGGTCAGGTAGTAGGACATTCCCCAACCAGGGCCTAGCTTCAGGAGTGGCTTCACTCCACGTCGCGCATCGGCACAACGCAGATTGTGGAGGCGGTTCTAATGGGTCAAGGGATCTTCATGGTTCGGCTCAGCTTGGCAAACGCAGCTCATGAGTTACTTGCCATCACACCCTATGCGTCCACGCAGGGGATCATATACATGGTCCCTTGGTACAGTGACTTCACTGTGAAGGCATTTGCACTCCACAACAGGTTTCTTTGGCACCTGGTCACCCTTCTCTTTCCCGGCCTGGCGATAGAGTATCGCCAGTTGGTGGAAGACTTTGGACGGCTCTTTGGCACGGTCCATTCCACGTCTTTTGCGGACG
Source organism: Lygodium microphyllum (assembly GCF_053477565.2). Taxonomy (NCBI): domain Eukaryota; kingdom Viridiplantae; phylum Streptophyta; class Polypodiopsida; order Schizaeales; family Lygodiaceae; genus Lygodium; species Lygodium microphyllum. The sequence goes on along the minus strand of NC_141152.1, from coordinate 123,588,412 downwards.
CAGTGGTAGTCGCAGGAGTCCCAAAGGTACGGGTGGCAGTGAAAGAGGTTAAGAATATCCCACATATCTTAGAGATTGAGGCATGTGGACACTCCTTTAGGCAATAGGTCATTGTGATTGGGCAGCTAGGGTAGTGCCTGCGTCGCCATGACTTTGGGCACCAGGCAACTGAGTGCACGTGCTTCGGTGCTAGGGTGGCTCCGTTGACAAGCCCACAGGTGGATGCGGACAGCTTCACACGAGTACAGAGATGACAGAGAGGGAGACAGTAGGGGGGAGCGATGCAGGGACCAGGTGGGCGAGCGACACCCCCTCGCAGAGCACTCCACAGCCCCCCCCCTGCCTATCCCACCCGGTAGGACTACAGCCCCCACATCCACCACCCACGCCACAGACTGCCTCGCCTAAGTTCCCACATCCCCCACACCTACCCCCCTCCACATCTCATGCCCCCCCCCCCATTGACCCTGGCCCACATCCCCCCTTTTCAAGGCCACTAGTACCCCCCCACACCCGCCATGCATCCCTGTCCATCCCACCATCCCTGAATCCTCTTTCCCCCCACCACCTCCCCTATCGAGCACCCCTCCTAATCCGCACCCGGTTCAAGTGGTCCCCCCTAGACCTAAACCCCCATCCTCCCACAGGAGGTGATGAGCCACACACACCTACTTCCTCCTCACACCAATAGTCCTCCCCCTCCCATATAGCCACTAGCTCATCTTCCCCTGCTGCTCATCACACCTTCACGAAACAACCATAGTTGTTGCCACAGGAGTTCTTCCGCAGTGGCCCATGGTCCTACCTAAGAGTTGCCTAGTGCAGAGAGTTTCCACTACCTCAAGAGGTGGGGATCTTCGTGGTTCGTAAGTCAAGGAGGGTCAAGGTCCATCTACTAGCACCACCGGATGGACCAAACTACGCCTTTTTTCTTCATTCGTCTCACTCAAGGGAGTGGACGACTACACAGATAGAGGAGGAGTTGAAGAGTCACGTGGCGGATCACATCTCCCAATGGATGGGAGATGAAGGATTAGCATTGTTCGTGCAATAGTGGCCGAGGTGCATGATGGACATTAACTGGTGGGTTGGTGCTAAGATCCCAAACTTGAGCATTATCTTTCGAGCCCCTCTAGAGTGGAGAGCTCCGAGGGACGTGATCGAGTGGCCCCTGGCACAAGCGACCCGTTTCTATCAATGTACCGAGTCATGACTCTCAGCATGGCTGATAGATACATTGATAGTACCACCTGGCGCATCTATCACCCCTATGGTCCGATCGACGGCCACCATGGGGTACTGGAGTTCACCATCCAGACTAGTGGCAAAGCGTACTTGCACGCCTCACAGTTTCTCCTCCTCATCAGCACCCTTCACACCGAACAGATGCCTACAAACAGATGTCTATTTGGTTAGCCCATGAGTTTACACCTAGCATCCTAGAATGTGAATATTCAAGCTCACTCCCACCCAGGCCTAGCGGATAGGGAAGGTGCTTTTGGGCAGCTCGCACACTTATTGGGAGCACGCCATAGGTGCCCACGGTAGGAGTGGAGGCGTATGCACCTCTATTAGCCCAAGTCTCACCGCTTTTGTACGAGACCACGTGAGGATAGTGGCAGGGAGGGTTCTATGGGTCAGATTGGATATTGGGGACTTGTGCCTTGGAGTTCTCAATGTCTATTCCCCTACAGAGGTTAGGGCACATAGCAGGTTTTGGGTGGAGATCGCGGATGGACTCCCAGAGGTGGACTCCTGGATCGTTGGAGGAGACTTCAACAACCTAGAGGTTTTGGAGGACCAACAAGGTAGAGGCAGAAACTACCAGGGCATGGATAGGGAGGAGCAGGTGGCATGGGAGGTTTTTTTGCTGGCAGTTGGAACACGCAATGCCTAGAGAGACCCTGCCTTCCATAGGAAAGAGAGGTTGTTGGACTTCTCTTGGGAATACAGGCAGCTAGGTGGAGTCCTGCTAGAGCGTTTGGACATGTTTTATGTGGGAGAGTGGGGAGGCTCTCGTGGAGGCTAGATTGAGCAGTTGGCAGGCACCACGTCCGATCATTGCCTGGCTAGGCATTTAATAAGTTTTTTTTGTTAACTAGGATTTATGTTTTCCTTCATCTATTGTTTTCAATGGGTTTTGATGATCATTATTTTGCAATCTAGTGTTGTTGAAGTAATCAATACATGGTTGAGCAAGAGTTTAGGGTGAGTAGGGAAAAGAAGAAAAACAAGTGGAGAAACATGATGACACCAAATATCTGACACTTGACGCCCTAGCATCCACCCTAGACACATGATCCTGTTGGATCCCTGACTTGATCTATAGGAGGGAGAAGGTGACGAGACAGATAGAGCAGATTTGGACCAGAGAGTGGGGCAGGATGGACCGGATAGTAGAGAAGGTTGCAGAGGATCTAGTAGAGTCAACCAGAATCTCCCAAGAGGCAGCCATACAGGCAAGGGAGCAGAGCACTCCAGCGGGACCTGGCAGCCATGCAATGATTATTTCAAGAGGCACCAAGGGATCCCACCCTCCATGCACAGGAGGTGCGTGTGAGAGCAGCCATTGCTGGCCTAGAGGACAGGCACTCAGAGTTCTCTTTCCAAACCTCAGTAGCCTTCTGGGCACAGAAGGGGGACACGATGTGCAAGGAGTTCTTCCCAGTGCACCATCCTCGCACCGCACGAGGAGAGAAGATACGCAGCCTTTGAGATCAGTATGGGAGGACTTGTTATACCCAGACGAGGTGATGGAGATTGCCACCGACTACTACACGTGTCTTTTCTAGCAAGAGACAGCTTCAGCTAGAGGACAGAGATATAGACAGCAGGTCTGGGATCACATCCCGTCCCTCGTCACAGAGGAGATGAGACGCTCCCTCCTAGCCCCCTTCACAGAGAAGGAACTAGAGGTGGCTTTCCATACACAGGATGGGCAGAAATGCCCGAGAGAGGATGGCCTCTCTAAGGCCTTCTTCCCTATCTATTGGGAAGTGGTGAAGGACCCCCTACTGATGGCCTTCCAAGAGATTTTCACTTCAAGACAGATGCCAGGGAGTCTTTGCACAAGCCTTATCAGCCTTCTCCCCAAAGGGGGAGACCGGTTGGAGCTTTCCTAGGGGAGACCGATCACCTTATTGTCAGTGGCCTATAAGGCACTGGCAAAGCTGATTGGTAGGCGACTACGCCCCGTGCTTCCAAACATCATCCATGACACACACAGACAGGCTTTGTCCAGGATAGGAGCATCCTAGACAATATATTTACCTCCTTTGAGACGACAGAGTGGGCTTAGCAGAGTGGGCAGAGACTGGCCATACTACTCTTGGATTTCGAGAAAGCTTATGACAAGGTGGAGTGGGACTTTCTAGAGGGCACCATGGTGAGGTTGAGATTCCCCAGGTGTGGATTCGCAGGGTCTTTGCCCATTATAGATTGGCCACCAATAGGGTTCTCATAGGCAGAAGGTGAGGGGAGGAGTTTCGACTGGAGAGATCGGTTCGATAGGGCGGCCTCCTGGCCCCATACCTGTTTCTACTCTTTGTAGAGGCGATGTCTCACTTCCTTAGGTCACGTGTGAGCACATTATGTGGCCTCCGACATCCAGTGAGAGAGGACACTGAGTTGTTAGGACTCAGAGTATACAGATGATATAGCCCTCTACATAGAGGATGATGAGTTGATGTTGGAGAGAGTGAGGCTGGCTCTTAACGTGTTTTGTTCTACAGCGGGGGCGAAAATCAACTGGGAAAAGTCAGTTGGTTTCCTCATAGACTGGGACTCTAGCACTGAGTGGGGCGTCCACCTGGGATTTAGATAGGTGAGTAGACGGCAGACCGTCCAGTACCTAGGGTTCCAGGTGGGACTCGACATCACTCCTGCCTAGCAGTTTCTTCCTGTCCTTGATTCTATTTGGAGGAAATTGACCTATTTGAGCATGGCTCACCTCTCACTAGCCAGACAAGCCCTGGTGGTTAACCAGGTCCTCCTAGCGATGGCTTGGTACATCGCCTCATGTTGGTGGTTCTCCTCATCTTGCATAGTGCAGCTTTGCCACCTAGTGCGGAATTTCCTTTGGTCAGGGTCTGATGGTTCTAGGGATTCCAGGGCCAAGGTGGTGGGGGCAACCATCATACGACATAGGTGAGAGGGAGGCTTGGGATCATAGATCCAGAGTGTCAAAGTATGGCCCTCTTGGGCAAGCTAGTTGTCATGGTCTAACACCAGGCGGGCAAGCCTGGAAGGTCTTATTGCAGGAGGGCCTTCAAGACTGTAGACCGAGGCTTGATAGTGAGTGGAGGCCATGCCTGAGATGGATCTTCACGTCAGCCCAGATCCCCCCAACCCAGATCACCTTTCCTTCGCAGCTTGCTCCACGTATGACAGGACCTTCGTAAGGCCCTATTCCAGAGCCCCCAACCTGCCAGGAGGAGATAGATGGTTAGCCGGTGATCTAGAACCCCCAAGTCAAAGATTGGGAAGGGCCACAGATAGGTGAGCATTCCCACATCCAGTGGGCTGGGCCGGCCTGGCTTGTACCATCAGGACATGGCGGGAGGTGTACACGATGGTGGATAAGGAGGTGTTGCAGTGAGTATCAAGATACCAGAGATGAGTGGAGTTGAGGAGAAGCGAGATAGATGCAGCAATACATCCGGAGTGTCTTGCTCCCCTGATACGAGAGCCGATAGAGGCCAGGGAGGTATGGGCAGCTAGATTTTCACCAACAGGCATCCCCCTTCAGGTGGCAGGTAGAGTGGGTGGCACCTTGCAAGGGACTTTTTTCGCCGTTCAGGAGGGGGGATGTTTGGCCCTTGACAGAGGGCAGTAGAATGAGGGGATTGCTGCCCTCTCATGGAGGAGGATTCGGGTGGTGGGCCTTCAGGAGAAGACATGGCGATTGGACCCCTATGTTTTATGAAAGGAGCTCAGGGAGTGGCGCCTTTGGATCTGGGAGGGCAAACCACTTGATGAGCTGGAGTGGCATCTAGGAGAGTGGCTATGACCGCCTCTGCGGTCGCCAAGAAGCCACTTAGGCGGCGTCACATAGCAGACACTAGGCGGAGCACAGCAACACGAAGCTCTTCCGACGGACCTTCTGGCGCCGCCTATGGGTTAGTTGGAGGCCGAGGAGGATGTCGTGTTTCTTATGGTTGGTAGGACATGGAGGCTTGGTGGTGGGAAGTTGGCTTGCCTAGATGCAGGAGGGAGGTTGTAAGCCTTGCACACAGCAACCTCTGGAAACCTCAAAGCACTGCCTTTGGTCATGTGAGGAGGTGCAACTCATGTGGAGAGGAGCATGCCGCATCCTGCGCGATATAACACCTAGCCTTGGATGTATCTCATGGGGAGCGTTCTGTTGGCAAGCAGTTAACTAGGGCCGTCACCTTCTGTATGAGGCCGGGATGCAGGACACGATATTCATTATTGAGGCAAAGTTGTGCCATAGTGGTCGGTTTGGAGGGTCTACCCATCCGCCAGGTACAAGAGCCCATAACAGACCGCTCGGAGGTATGGAGATCATAGGGAGTCTTACGGGATGGCAAATCTGGAAGGCGCGGTGTAAGGAGGCTTTCAGCGGAGAGAGACTTTTAGCACATGCGACCTTAGTAGAGCTTTGGATCTCCATCATCCACTCCCTCCGCGGCCGATGGGATCAGGTGCAGGGCGAGTCCACGGCTCATCTGGAGCTCCAATGTCACTTCATGCGCACTTGGGGTGGCCAGGGTCTGTTTTTCGTGATGCAAGCAGGCAGCCCCGTTTGGCGATCCCCCCCCCCCCCCCCCCCGGCCCCATGGCTCCAGCTAGTCTGTTGAGCTTGAGCACTCCATTGTAATCAGTTTTTTTGAGTAATATAATCAGCCACATTTTACTTGCAAAAAAAAGCCATCAACAGAAATAGAATGTGCATGCTTTGGGATATCTCTTGCAAGCATCCCACTTGGCTATGTGTGAATATTCTCGGTATGCATTCCCTACAATTCTGTCTTAAATGGGAAGCTTTCATGGGACATTGTTTCGATTGTGGCCAATGAGGCCACTTTATGGCAAAGTGTACTCAATGGAAATAAGTGACAAGACATGCAAATGATGTGCTTGCTGTACAAAAAGATGCTTCTACATCACAAATGCTTATAGATACCCAGCCCATGGAAGAAAATTTGGACACAGGAAAACAATAGCTCTCATCCTCCATTGATGATGTCCATGGTTGGCAAGAGGTTCATTCGAAGAAGGATGAAAATTCACATAAGGTTCAGCACATGCCACACAAAATGTTTTTCACACCTACGTGTGCCGTAAGGATAAATCTTTGTCCCACAGTACTCGTATAACCCCTTTGAGCACTAAGACAGCATATAATCTAAAGGCCCAACATGAGTCACCAATAAACATGGTAAAGCAATTACTCCATGGGACCGCAAATACCCACATTGCAGTTCGGTTGATGTGGATCAATCCTTGACTTCTAAAGTGCATGGGAACGGAACAAATGCTTTTACTATGTTGGGAGTTTTTTTTGGATGAGGATGTTCTTGCTATCCTAGAAAATAAAGCCATAGAGATGTAGTTGCAACCTCAAACTTGATTTCCTTTCTTTTCATCATGAAGTTGGCCACATGGAATGTTTGGGTTATATGTTTGCATAGCAAACAATACGCTATGTGGAAGACCTTGCACTCTAATGCTTTGGATGTTTTGTGTGTGACAGAGCATAAGAAACATAAAGAAGCAGGGAGAACCTTGCACTGTCATGACTTCAACTTTCTCTATGCTGGTGTTCCTACAAGAATCCATTTGGGTGTGTTACTAATTGTCCATGAGAAATTTCAGCTAGTTTTGATTAAAAGAGATGTATTGGGCAGATTCATAGTTGTTGACATTAATTATGATTGGGAAGTGCTATGGTTGGTGGGCTTGCATGCTCCCAATTATGTTTTTGGTTGTCATGAGTTATGGCGGTACTTGTGAGCGTGTATTACTCTTGAAAGACGTGGGCTTACCATGGGTGAATTTAATATGTGTGCCAATCCATCTCATTCGACTTCTTGGCATGGACTAATGGATGGGCCTGCTGACTGCTAGGATTAGAATGCTTTTGCATCAGTAGTGTTGAAACACGATTTGTGGTCTTGGTTATCTCCCCTCGACCATGGTTACACCTTCCATTCAAAGGAACACTTGGAGACTTGGAGCCATCTAAATCGGCTCTATGTTTTACATGATGATTCTTTCTTGTTGCCAAAGGTTTTGGAAATCCTGGTTTTGCATGGATATGTTCTCTTCAATTACTTTCTCTTTGTGCTTGAGATGCATAACCACCCCATCCATCCCTTTTGATGCCTTTTACAAGCTGCCTTTGTGCTTTAATTCCTATTTCCTCCAGCATGAGATATTCGATGATTATGTGCAACGGTTACTACATTTTTCATTGGATCTTTCATCTCAAGGGGTAGCCTCTCTTGACTTCTAGCTTTGGTGCATTCTCTTTTGATGGATTTGCCACAAGATTCCCTTTTTATTTCTATCTTTGCGAGATTGACACAGCTTGTTGATACTCTCAAAACGAGATGCTACCAGCAAGCTAAACTTGTTGTGTTATCTGAGGGGTACAAGATAATAATTGTCAGTCACATAAATTCTATTGGGGTTCGCATGCTTCCTTTCCTAGGGAAAATGTGGTCTGCCTGAGAATTTCTGAAGGTGAAATGGTCATAGATCATTAAGCAATTGTACATATGTGCAGGAACTGTTTTATGGACTTGCCTGGATCGCAATCCTCTGTTTCTCGTATAATCGTGGTGGCCCGCTCATTGTTTTGTGATCTAGTTAAAGATCAAGTCTTACCAAACGTCGTTGATATGTTGGATATGGACATAACACAAGATGAAGTGATGGAATTTCTATTGCTTTTGCCTGAAGATAAGAGCCCCTGGTAGCATGACATCACTAATGAGTTCTTTGAGACCCATGCAACTCAATTGGCTGCACCTTTCACACCATTATGTCAACAAGTTTGAATGATTAGAAACATGCCGCACTCTTGGAAGGAGGGTGTCATTCAACTGATTCCCAAAGTGCCATGCCCTTCAGCTTTAAGGCATTGGCAATTAATTTTCTTGATGAGCTTGGCGTACAGGATTTTTACCAAAGTCTTGGCTAATAGATTGCACGATTAACTTCCAAACCTTATTCCCCCTAAACAGTATGGATTCATCAAAGGCAGCAATTAGAAACATGCTGCACTCTTGGAAGGAGGGTGTCATTGATTCCCAAAGTGCCATGCCCTTCAACTTTGAGGCATTGGCGATCAAATTCCTTCATGGGTTTAGCGTACAGAAATTTTACCAAAGTCTTGGCTAATAGATTGCATGGATACCTTTCAGACCTTATTCACCCTACACTATGGATTCATCAAAGGCAAGAATATTCTACACATCTTGAAAGTCCAAATGGGGATAGACTATGCTAACTACATGAAGCATGAAATGGTGATAGTTTAGTTGGATCTGAAAAAAGCATTTGACCACTAATGGTCTTTCTTGGGCCATCTAATGTAGTGCATGGGATTTGGCCCTAGAATATCTAGCTTATAGCAACATAAGTTTGGATTCTTCCTCAATAGTTTTGCTGAATGGTGGCGTCATAAAACCCTTTCCTCTTTGTCGATCTGTCAAGTGAGGTTGTTTGTTGAGTCCTTTCTTCTTTGTTTTGGCTAGTAATCCCATTTTGATGATGTTGTCTAGCCTAGCAGCTAATGGCGAGGTGGTCATGGCTCTCTATCCCTTCACAAGAGTAGTTGGTTGGCCAAGCTTTGGCTGATGACACTTTCACATCTCTCAAAGTTGACTGTGATAATGTACAAAGAGTAATGGATGCATGGGACTCGGGGCTTCACATTAATGCCTCTAAATCAGCCCTTATCAGTAGCACTCAAAGTGATCTTCAAGCCTTTGGCTATTTCCAGATCCAATTGAACTATCACCATTTCCTTCTTTGTGTATTAAGCAATTTTGACTGAACGGCATTGTTTTCTAGCATTTGGACTATCCTTTGGGACTCCATTTCAACCTCATGCACCATGCAGTCTCTCCCCCCTTCTTTAGACCAAGATACTATTAGCAGATTAGTCAGCTCAGGTGTGAGACTGTGCTCTAGAGGTTGTGGCATTTCATGTAGTATTTTTCTGGTATTTTCTAGTGCCCTTTTTAGGGCTGGGGAGCATTTAATGCTGGCCGAATGCATTTATTGCTCCCCCCATTTTATGCCTATATATTGCTGGGCTCCTCCTCCTCTTTGTGTACTTCAGCCATCACTTGTGGATTCTTCAAGGGAGAAAGGAGCCAGTGCCAAGAAGCCCACACAACCAGTGATTCACTGTTGTATGTTGCTTTCTCATGTTCGATATGGATTCCATTTCCCGGGCATACATCTGAGTTCTCATTTGTATTTGTGTTCATTTATCCATTCTTTCTCGTCTTGTGTTTCAGCAGTTTATTTGAGCATGTTGTTTATGCTTCCATTGCTGCACCACTTCTGACATGGTATCACATTTGAGGATTTGTGTTTTTGCTGTGTTTTCTTGCTGATTTCAGTACTGTTTTCCCTCTTCCTGATTAGGCAGCTGCTGCTCCAATCAAGCGACCAGTTTTGCCTCCATTTTTTGCTGAGGTCAGCCTCCGTACCGCCTGCGCATCTGTTTCAGCCTGCATTTTGGTGTTTTTGCATCTCCTCCTGGCTGGGCGTTTTTGCTGTTTTTGACAGTTTTTGACTGATTTCTTGACTTTTTACCGCAGCTTTTGTCTTACTTTGATTAGATTTTGGGTTATACTGCATGTGAACTCTTGCTTTCTGTAGTCTGCGCTCGTGGTTTGGCTGTGTTCCCTCTCCCAATCCCTTATGTTCTCTACTTCTTTTCTAAATCCTCTCCAAACGGCTCCTCCATGCACATCCACTGATGACAAGCTCCATGCACCTAATTATTACATATGGAGTGCGGTGATGAAGGCTTGGTTTATTCACAAGCGGTTATGGTACGTGGTTGGTGGAGCTATGGCACGTCCTCAACAACCTTCTCCTGTTCCATCTGATTTTGATGAAGAAAACCATGAGGAGGTAGTGCTTACATGGGATTCAGATGATGCCTATGCTTATTCAGCATTACTTCGGTGTATTTCCAAAGAAGTCCTACTAGCAATCACCTCCTGTCCAACAATGTCAGACGTATGGTCGAAGTTACAGTTGATGTATGAGGCTCCTTCCACCATGAGGGCCATTACTCTCTAGATACGATTCAATCCTTCCTACTTCGTGTTACCCAACTCCAGGACCAACTTCGCACTGTGCAGTCTGCCCTATCAGAGGCACATCTTGTTGGTACGGTACTCTACAAGCTTCCTCGGGAGTTTTATGGAGTGGCAAACGCTTTACGGGCATAGATATCTACAACTTCTGTTAGTTTTCTTCACATGTCCTCCATGCTACTTGAGCATGAGGCTACTTTGCGACTACAGGGGAGGCTTTTGTTACACTATGGAGGTTCAGGTGAGGCTCTTGCAGCTTCTGAGAGGGGTTCGAAGATGAAGAAGTCGAAGGCCCAGTTTTACCACTGTGGCAAGAAGGGTCATTTAAGGAAGGACTGCAAAGAGTTAGTGGCTTCCAGGAAGAAAGAGGAGCAAAAGACGAAGTGGAATGTGGACTCCTCTGACGAGTCATCCTCTGCCTCAAATTCCGATTCCGATTCTCCTGCCAAGGCGAAGTCCAAGGCATGGAAGGCCTCCTCTTCTTCGGATCGTGGGAAGGGCTTGGTGGCCCCTTTCTTAGTTGCTTTCTAGTGGTGGTGATGAGGACATCTTTACGACTCTCTAGTTCCAGAGAGGGAGTGTGAGAGGGTGGTGAGATGGGGCAATCGCGCCTCATCTATATATCTATACAAATGCATAGGACCCAGAGAGGGACATCCTTGATGCATTGACTGAAGTTTGGTAGGGACAAATCCTAGAGCTAGGATGGACATCTAGGTTCATGATGGGCTGGTTACTTGAGAGAGAGCGGGAGGCTTTTGTTTGGAGCTCACATGAGGGGACACTTTGGCCATTTTGGCCGAAGGCGGGGATTCCAGGGTCACATGTTCAGAGACATGTTTGACAAATTGATCCCGTTGTAATCAGTTTTTTTGGAGTAATATAATCAGCCATATTTTACTTGCATATCTTTGTGCTCTTGGTCACTTTTGAGATTATGTTTTGGTAACATGTTATGGTTTCAGACCTTTTGCATGCATTGTGAGCATTGGTGGGGAAATCTTTCATATCATGATCTTGAATATCGATAGAATTGGCATGGGGAAGGGTATCTAAGAAAGAGTAAACTTGCTTTGATAATGATTTGGTAATTTTGTCAATTGAATAGCTTAACTAAAATGTTGATAGCCCTAAAAGATCACCTAAAGTCACGATATTCCCAAAAAGCTCACCTTTACATTTCCCCTACAAATATTTTTATGTTTGTGTTATCCAAAAGCTTGCTTTGAATTCTTACACATCAAATTTTGATAATTTAGGTGTCTCATACCACTAGTTTATCGCCTTTTCTTCTTTCACGCTTCCAAGGGGGATTCTCAACTAAAGGAACCAAAGACATGATCACATCATGCTTATCAATCAAGCGAGCCTGAAATCACAATCATCTTTTCATAGTAATCGCCACTATCCTAGGTATACTAGTTGTGGCAAGATTGGAGATGAAGAGCAATATTAGCATTACCATTATGCAAAGTGGTAGAGCATTAATGTAATCACTTAGATACCTGAAACAAAATAAAGAGTCCAAAGTTTGAGTTGCAACAAGATCGTAAAAAGTATTTGCAATCCATTTAACAAAGTTAACGTAATGATAGTGGTAAGGATCTTATAACAAGGGTTAAATTTGGAATTCCATAATCACTCGGAAATATGTCCCTATGTTGATGGTTAAAATTTGAACACAAGACACTGTAAATCTTAAAATCAACAAAAAGAAAAATAAGCTACATGGTGCCATTTGTGCTATGGTGATGCAATCTATGAAGAGAATTAGGAATTAATGTCGTTGTGGCATAACCTTCTATTTTATGATTTGTGAAGTCCAAAAACAAATAATTTTTGTAAGAACCCACCTCTAATATTAGACAATTTGTTTCATTTTAAAGGAGAAAATTAAGTTTGTGGAGTATTCTAACCACTTTTTAAACAACAATCTCTTAAACTTTACATATTTTATATGTTTGTTTTGTCCAAAAAACATTGAAGTCCGAAAAACTTTGAAAAGAGACTTGCCTTGCAAATTTTGTGAAACATAAGATAAGAAAATTTTATGAATAAGACCTCAAAAAAATCCCCAAAGATAAAAGACTATATACAAAATAATGCTAGACCATATGTCACTCAATCCAGTGAGTTGTAATGCTAGACCATATGTCGCTCAAAGTGGAAGAAGGTGCTAGTCTCCCATTTGCAAATAAATGTTTCTCTTCTCCTCTCCTTGTAGTTTCTCCCATCTACCAAGGAGTGTGGATAATCTCTATCAGCATCCTAGACATAGTCTTTGGAAGAGACATGCCCTAAAAGTCAATGACATGGCTGCACCTAGTGGTCCAAATGAGCCAAGTGATAATGTTGGCAATCAGCTTTCATTTGTGGCAATGTTAGCAATCCACACTATCGACAAGAAGTCTATTGGGTGGCAATCATCAAGTGCTAGCCAAAAATAAAACTAAAAATGTGAGGTGAGAGAATGCACAGAGATCGAAGCTCAGCTGAGAGTACACTTGATAGTGAAGAGTGTAAAAGAGAGTGAAGGCATGACTACCAATGCAATCATCAAAGAGTGTAAGATGCAAGTACAAAGTAGAACCCTTAAACCTTAGGGTTGCTAGAGTGTGTTCACACCCGAAAGGTGTAAAACACGATAAGTGTCCAAACTATGTAACATAGGCACATCAAATAAAATAGAATAAATTTGGGGGAAAAAGCCTCTCGTAAAGAGAGTAAAAAGTGCCCCAGTATCCTACAGAGGATCACTAACACTCCTCTGTGAGTGCAAGCATGAGTCACCCAACAAACCCCCCTGAAGTGAAGAGTGATCAATATATAAGGGTCATTCACTGAAGGAGATCAAATTTAAAGCGTTGCAGAATGCTTCAAATTTGTCAAGAGGAAGAGCTTTGGTGAAGATGTCTACCACATTATTGGTGGTAGGATAGTAGACAAGGTTGATATCTCTTGTATGTAGCCTCTCTTTGACAAAGTGATAGTGAACCTCTATGTGTTTTGTGCTTGCACGAAACACTGGGTTCCGTGCCATTGCAATGCCACTCTGACTCTCAATGAACAAAGGAGTAGGCTCCGTGACAAATACATCTAAATCAGCCAACAAGCGTCTAAGCCATATGCTTTCAATTGTGGTAGTGAAAACTGCCTTGTATTCAGCTTCGCATAACAATGTGGCAACACTAGATGGTATCTTGCTAAGCCAAGAGATGCAAGATGGGCCAAGAAAGAAACAATTACCACTAGTGGAGTGACGAGAATCAAAATCACCAAGCCAATCTGAATCATTGTAAGCATGCAGTTGTAGTGGTCCCCCCTTGGCAAAAAGCAATCCAAGAGTCCTAGTACCGTGCAAAGTAATGAAAAACATGCTTCACAGCTTGCCAATGTGACATGCGTGGTTGGTACAAATATCTACTCAAGGCTAAAACTGTAAACTGAATATCTGGCCTTATGTTGCATAAGTAAATGAGACATTTAACTGCTAGAGCATACGCATGGATATCAAACCAGTCATTGTGATCATGCAAGGACAGCTTGAGTCCAAGTTCCATTGGTGAAAAAACTAGCTTGCAATCCTGTAAGCCAAACCTCTCATAGACGTCTACCAATGTATCTAGAGTGTGATAATCTAATGCCTCTAGCATCATAAATGAACTGAATGCCCAAATAAAAGTGCAAAGGCCCTAAGCTTGACATCTCAAAGTTTGCTGCAAACTTTGTCTGAATGCTGAAATCTGATCAACATGTGTCCCTATAAGCAAAAGATCATCAGCGTAAAGACATATGACCAGCCCTCTTTATATACGTAAAGTGTAGACTCTGATGAGATTTTTTTAATTAAAAAAATGCAAATAAAGTGTGGCTAATTATATTACTTTAGAAAAACCTTGAATACAAAGAAGTACTCCTGCTCAACAAGCTAGATGGAGCTGATACAAAGTCACAGAAATATCAAATATACAGGCCTCTCAAGGCGGCCTAAAGGGAACAGGGGCAAGAAGGCATGGAGGGGGGGTGTATCGCCATTTGGGGCTGCCTGCCTGCAAGTGCGCATGAAGTGAAGACGGAGCTCCTGACGAGCTCGAGACTCGCCCTGCAGCTGCTCCCATCGACCGCAAAGGGAGTGGATGATGGGGGTCCAGAGCTCTGCCAAAGTCGCCTGTACAGAAAGTCTCTCTCCTCCAAAAACCTCTTGACACCGCGCCTTCCAGATATGCCATCTAGTGAGACTCCCTACAATCTCCCACACCTCAGAGCGGTTTGCTCTGGGCTCCAGTACCTGGCGGATGGGTAGAGCCTCCAAGCCGACTATTGCGCATGACCCAACCTCAATAAGGAAGATCGTATCCTACATCCCAACCTCATATAGAAGGTGACGGCCCTGGCTCACTGCCTGCAGCAGAAAGTTCCCCATGAGATACATCCAACCTCATATAGAAGGTAACGGCCTTGGCTCACTGCCCTCAGCAAAAAGCTCCCCATGAGATACATCCAAGCCTGGGTGCTATGCAACTCTCCACACTAGTTGCGCCGCCTCACACAACCAAAGGCAGTGCTTTGGAGTTTCCAGAAGCTGCTGTGTGCAGCGTTTACATCCTTCATCCTTCTACATCTGGGCTAACCAACTCCCTACCGCCAAGCCTCTATGTGCCACCAACCATACGACATACGATACCCTCCTTGGCCTCCAGCTGTCCCATAGGCGGTGCTAGAAAGTCCGTCGGAAAGCATCCGTAATGCTGTGCTCTGCCCACTACCTGCTATGTGATGGCACCCAGTCCATGTCCTTCTGCATCAGCACGTGTTTGCCAATCCTGGCTATGTACTCCAAGAACCTGGGTGGCTTCTTGGCGACTACAGTGGCCGGCCATAGCCACTCTTGGGGATCCCAGTCCAACTCGTCAAGTGGTCTCCCCTCCAGATCCAAAGGCGCCACTCCCTAAGCTCCTTCCAGAAAACATAGGGGTCGAGTCGCCATGACTCTCCCTAAAGGCCCACCATCAGAATCCTCCTCCATGAAAGGGCATCTATCCCCTCATCTTGTTGCCCACTGTCAAGGGCCAGACGCCCCCCTTCGTGAACGGTGAAGAAAGTTCCCTGCGGGGCACCGCCCACTCTGCCTGCCACCTGTAGGGGGATATCTGTCGGTGAAAACTTAGTGGCCCATACCTCTCCGAGCTCTATTGGCTCTTGTGCCAGGAAGAAAAGCCACTCTTGGGGTATTGCTGCGTCAATCTTCCCTCTCCTCAACTCCACTTGTCTCTGGCAACTTGATGCCCGCTACAACACCTCCTCATCCACCAACTTGTACACATCCCGCTAGGTCCTGATGGTGCGAGCCAAGCCGGCCTCCCAACTAGCCCACTGGGTGTGGGGGCGTTCGCCGATCTGTACCCCCTCCCGATCTTTGAACTGGGGGTTCTAGATCATCGCGTGTCAGTCTATCTCCTCTTGGCAACCTGGGGAGCTCTGAATTAGGGCCTTACAGAGGCCGTGCCACACACGAAGTAAGCTACGTAGGAAGGGGGATTTTGGGGGGTGGGGGGGATGATCTGGGCCGTCGTGAAGATCCATCTCAAGAATGGTCTCCAACTCCGCCAATCCTCGGTCTGCACTCTTGAAGGCCCTCCTGCAGTAGGAGGGCCTTCCAAGTCTGCCCTCCTGGTGTGAGACCACGAACTACAAGCTTACCCAAAAGGGCCATGCTTTGATACTATGGGTCAATGATCCCAAGCCCTCCCTCTGACCGATGCTGGATGATGGTCGCCCACACCACCTTGGCCTGAGAGTCCCTGGAACCATCCGACCCGGCCTAGAGGAAATTTTGCACTAGGTGACGAAGTTGAATAGCACAGGACGAGGAGAAGCACCAACATGAGGCGATGTACCAAGCCGTCACTAGGTGGACCTGGTTGACCACACTAGGGCTTAGCCCACAAGGGAGAGGTGAGCAATACTCCAATACGTCAGCTTCCTCCAAATAGAGTCGAGGACTAGGAGAAACTGTCGGGTGGGGGTGATGTCGAGTCCCACCTAGAACCCTAGGTAGCCGACAGTTTTCCCTCTTCACTCCCATCTAAATCCCCACTCCGTACTGGAGTCCCGGTCTTTAAGAAAACCAACCGACTTCTACCGGTTGATTTTCACTCCTGCTGCAGTATAGAACACCTTGAGAGATAGTCTCACCCTCTCCAGCATTCAACTCATCGTCCTCTATGTAAAGTGTTGTATCATCTGCATACTCTGAGTCTAACAGCTCCGTCTCCTCCCTCACTGGAAGTCGGAGACTGGGTAACCCACTCACACGTGATCTGAGGAAGTGAGACATCACCTCTTCAAAGGGTAGGAACAGATATAGGGCCAGTGGGCAGCCTTGCCGTACCAATCTCTCCAGCCAAAACTCCTCCCCTTTCCTGCCACCTATGAGAATCCTGCTAGTGGCCGATTTGTAGAGTGCGGAGACCCCATGGATCCATGTCTGGGGGAAGCCCAACCTCTCCATGGTGCCCTCCAAGAAGTCCTAGTCCACCTTGTCAAAGACCTCAAAATCCAGAAGTAGTATAGCCAATCCTTGGCCACTGTGCTAGGCCCACTCTATTGCCTCAAAGAAGGTAAAGACATTGTCTAGGATACTCCTATCTTGGACAAAGCTTGTCTGTGTATCATGAATGATGTCTTGAAGCACGGGACGGAGTCGCCTACCAATCATCTTTTCCAATGCCCTATAGTCAATTGGCAACACGGTGATCGGTCTCCACTAGGATAGCTCCAACCAATCTCCCCCTTTGGGGAGTAGACTGATAAGACATGCTGATAAACTCCTTGGCGTCGGAACTGAGCTGAAAACCTCCTGGAAAACCAGCAGTAAGGGGTCCTTCACTACTCCCAGAAGGTGGTGAAGAAGGCCTTAGAGAGGCCATCCTCTCCTGGGCATTCCTGCCTGTCGTGTGTGTGGAAGGCCTCCTCTAATTCCTTCTTTGTGAAGGGGGGTAGGAGGGAGCGTCCCATCTCCTCTATGACGAGGGACGGAATGTGATCCCAGACCTATTGTCTGCAACGCTGTCCTCTGGCTGAGACTGTCTCCTACTGGAAAAGGCGTCTGTAGTAATCAGTGGCACTCTCCATCACCTAGTCTGGGCTAGAGTGAATCCTCCCATACTGATCCTGAAGGCTACATATCTACTCTCCTGAGGTGCAAGGCTGGTGTGCTTGAAAGAACTCCCTTCACATCATGTCCCCCTTTCGTGCCCAGAAGATTGCTGAGGTGCAGAATGAGAACTCCGAGCGCTTGTCCTCTAGGCCGGCGATGGCTACTCGTGCACGCACCTCCTATGCGTGGAGGATGAGATCCCCTGGTGCCTCCTATAATAACCTTTGTGTGGCTACTAGGTCCCGCCAAAGTGCTCTCTCCTCCTCCCACAGCATTGTTGCATGGCCTGTAGGGCTACCTCCTGGCAGATACTACTCAACTCGGCTAGGACCTCTGCAACCTCCTCTGTGATCTGGTCCCTCTTGCTCCACTCCCTAGTTCAAATCAGCTCAATCTCTCTTTACCTCCTCTCTCCTATAGATCAAGTCATGGATCCGACAGGATCGTGTACCTAGGGAAGATGTTGGGGGATCAAGTGTCAGGTGGACTGGGCAGTGATTGGCGGCAGACAGAGTGGTACCACTGCCCTATTTGGCCTCTGTGAGAGCATCCCTACTCTTCCACGTAAATCCTATACAACTGCTCCATCCTAGCCGCCTATATTCCCATGACAAGTCCAAGGACCTTTCCTTCCTGTGGAAAGATAGGTCTCTCCAAGCATTGCGAGCTCCTACTGCCAGTAGGAAGATCTCCCATGCCTCTGCTCCTCCCCAACCATGCCCTGGTAGTTTCTACCTCTACCTTGCTGGTTCTCTAAGGCCTCCAGGTTGTTGAAGTCCCCTTCAACAATCCAGCAGTCTACCTCTGGGGGTCTTGCTGCAATCTCCACCCAGAACTTGTTGCATGCCCTAACCTCAGTGGGGGTGTAGACATTGAGGACTTCGAGGCACGAGTCCCCAATATCCAACCTAACCCATAGAACCCTCCCTGCCAGAATCGCCTCATGATCTCGTATGCAGGTAGTAAGGCTCGGGCCAATAGAGGTGCATCCGCCTCCACTCTTGCAGTGGGCACCAATGGCGTACTCCCAGTAGGTGTACAACTTGCCTGGGAGAACCTTCCCTACTCCATGGGCCTAGGTGGGGGTGAGCTTGTGCTCCTACAGAAGTAGGATGTCTATCAGTCCCACAAGGGCCGCCTGCAACTCCTGCTGAACAATCAACTTCCTGGAACCACCTGTCCCACTGTAGTGGAGACTATTCACATTCCAGGATGCAAGGTGTAAGCTCATCGGGAAACCTGTGACTGACCGAATAGGCAACTGTTCAGTGTGGAAGCTGCTGATGATGAGGAAGAACTATGGGGCATCCAAGTACGCTTTGCCCCAAGCCTGGACGGCAAGCTCTAGTCTCCCATGGTGGCCCTCGGGCGGACCAAAGGGGTGATAGATGCTTTAGGTGGTACTACCAGTGCATCTATCAACCATGCTAAGAGTCGTGACTTTGTACACTGGTAGAAACAGGCCACCTATACTAGGGGCTGCTCAATCACATCCACCGGAGCTCTCCATCGTGGAGGGGCTCGAAAGATAATGCTCAAGTGTGGGACCTCGGCACCAGCCCACCAGTTAATGTCCATCATGCAACTTGACCACTATTGTGAAAACAGTGCTAGTCCTTCTTCTCCCATCCATTGGGAGATGTGGTCCGCCACCTGACTCTTCACCTCCTCTATCTCTGTCGTCGTCCAATCCCTTGAGTGAGAGGACTAAAAGAAAAAAGCGTAGTTTGGTCCATCCAATTGTGCTAGTAGATGGACCTTGTCCCTCCTTGACTTACGAACCACGAAGATCCCCACCTCTAGAGGTAATGGAAACTCTCCACGCTCTGCAACTCTCAGGTAGAACCATAGGCGTCTGCGGAAGAACTCCTGTGGTAACAGTTGCGCCTATCTCGGGAAACGGTGGCAGGCCACAGAGGTAGATGAGCTGGTGGCTGCGTGGGGAGGGCAAGACTGCTGGTGCAAGGACATTGTAGGCATGTGTGGCTCATCACCTCCTATGGCAGGAGGGGGGGTGGGTCTAGGGGAAATCACCTGTACCGGGTGTGGATCAAGGGGGGTACTCGAAAGGGGAGGTGGCGGGGGGAAAAGAAGATCGATGGATGGTGGGGTGGTTGGTGGTACATGGCGGGTGTTTGGGGGGGTATGGGGGCTGTGGGATCTCCGGTGAGGTAGTCTGTGGCGCAGATGGTGGATGTGGGGGACTACAGTCCTGCTGAGTGGAGCGGAAAGGGGAGGGTTGCAGAGTACTCTGCGGGGGAGGGGGGGATTGCTCGCCCTCCTGCTCCTCGCCGTTGAGGTTGTGTCTTAAGGAGCTGGCTGTAGCTCCCCCTGCCGTCTCTCTCTTTGTCATCTCTGGACCCGTGTGAAGCCGTCAAGCGTCCACGTGCAGGCCTTTTGGCGGAGCCGCCTTGGCTCCAAAATGCATGCAATCTGCTGTGTGATGCCCAAAGTCATGGCAATGCAGGCACCCCTGGTTGCCCAATCATAATGACCTGCTGTCTAAAGGAGTGACCTCGTGCCTTAATCTTGAGGAACTTTGGTATAGACTTTGTGTCTTTCACGGCCACTCGTACCTCTGGGACTCTTGCAGTTGTCACTGTATCCACAAAGGAGGCAGGAAGAACTGTGCCAAAGGGCCGTCCAAAGTTCTCCACTAAATGGCAGTACTCTACCACCAGTTCGGGGAAAAGTAAAGTGACTGGATGTCTGAGAAATCTATTATAGAGCGCAAATGTCTCCATTGTAAAGCCGCTATACCAGGGAACCATGTGAATGACCTCCTTTGTGGAGGCATAGGGTGAGCTCTCCACTAACCCATGAGTTGCATCCACAGAGGTGAGTCAAACCATGAAGATCCCTTGGCCCATGAGGATTGCCTCCGCGATCTGCGTTGTGCCAATGCGCAATGTGGAGTGGAGTCAATCCTGAAGTTGGGCTCTCGATGGGGAGTGTCCAACGACCTGACCAAGGATCGTTGTTTCTTTCAACTCCAGATCTGTGGCACAGACAGCTAAGAGCTATTCCTCCGAGAGGATGATGCGCAAGGTGTTCGACTGCCGGGCACTCTTAGAATGCCCCGGCATCTAACCAAAGGTTTCCATTGCGCATCTATACTGAGAAATGTGCCGATCACACTACTGAAACTACCGGAAGGAGGGGAGGGAGGGTTGCTGCAAATGGAGGGAGCAACGCGGGGGGGGGGGGGGGGGGGGGGAGGGGGGAGGGGGGGGGGGTGGGGAGGGGGGGTTTTGATTCGGTTTTCTAATACTGATGGTAGCACTGGGCACCATGAGAGATGCTTCCAGATTGGAGTCGCGCGGGTGAGGGGCCTAGAGCTGCCGGTTGAATGGGACAGGGGATCGCGCGGGAGTGGGGGGGGACTAGGCATCAGATTGGGAAAGTGCCAAGGGAGGAGAATGGGGGTCAAACATCAAGTTCGGCATCAGGAGACAACGCAGGATTGGTGGAGGGCTGGGCATCAGAGCAAAGCTAGAGCGAAAGGAAGGGGGGTTTTGATGAGGAGTGGATTACTGATAGAGGAAGGGCGGAACCAAGGCGGCAAGGATTGATGGGCATGGGCAACCGGGGGAGGGGAGGGAGAAGTACAGTGCGTCACGGAAGGGGGACAGGCAGACGAAGCGTTGGGTAGCGGGAGGGAGGGGCGCTGCAACAAGTCGCTGGAAGAGGCGGGGGTAGCGGAGGATGCGGTGGTAGTCAGTGATGACGGGCGACGGAGTAACAAAAGATCATTATATTCTAGATATGAATTAACCATGTAAAGTAGTCGCATGTGAATTGATGATCTATTAATAAACCCTTGGTTGAGCAAAAAGGCATCAATTTTTGCATGCCAAGCTCAGGGAGCTTGCTTTAAACCATACAAAGCCTTTTTTCACTTACATACCAAGTGTTCAGATCCCACAACTGCAAAACCAATGGGCTATTGTACATACACTTCTTCTTGAAGTTCCCCATGTAAAAATGCAGTCTTTATATCAAGTTGGTGCACAGCCCAACCAAAATGGGCAGCCAAAGCAACCATAGATCGAATGGTAGTCATGGGGGATATAGGAGCGAATGTCTCCTCATAGTCAATGCCTTTCTTTTATGCGTAGCCCTTGGTCACAAGCCTGGCCTTACATTTGTCAATGGATCCATCTACATTCCTTTTCAGCTTATAGACCCACTTTGTATCAATGGCTTTCTTCCCAATAGGCAAGGACACTAAATCCCATGTTTGATTCTTTATGATAGAATCAAACTCATCTTGCATTGCTGCCATCCAATGCACAATACGTTGTGCATTCTCAAAACATTCAGGCTCCTCATCATCAAGTGTATCTATTGCCATAACAAACTCCATTGTATGTGTACCATCATGCATAGGAGCTTGACTTCTAGTACGACTAGCAATACCATCTAGGCATTTGCCTAGCTTCTTGACTATGTACAAGCTTCTACCGAACTTCAAATTCAGTATCTTGCTGAATATTCAAATCAACCATAGGCTGATTTTCTGCATTACCCAAAGGAGCAACTGGCTAAACATTAAGTTCACTTATTGAAGCTCTAGCTATATCACCAAAAGAAATGGGCAGCAACCCTTCAAATACATCATTGGCAACCTAATATGTATCAAAACCAGCAAGGGATAATTCTACTTTCTCATCAAAAACCACATCCCTACTAACAAATACTTTCTTAAAGACAATATCATATAATCTATATCCTTTGCTCTCACTGTCATACCCCACGAATTAGGCAATAGCTACAGAGTCAAGGCGAAGGTTAGAATTAGGCGCCAAATGGTAGCACATGGTTGGGGGAAGCTTTAATCACGATGTCCTCCGAGAATGGGGTGTGGACAACAAAGATGCAGCTCTTGAAACCTGCAAAAATGAGATTGAGGGAGAGTGGTGGGCTGTGTGCCTATTTATAGAAAGTTTAGGGCACCCAAATTAGGGTTTTGCAGGTGGGATATAGTACCTCTCTAAGATCACGTTTCTTTTTAAAATAAGAAGGTTTCTTCATTAATTGAGTGTGTTTTGGGGCTATTTTCGCTAGGCTAATGCATTTTTAGCTCAATACCCCCTTTCAAGTTCAAAATTGAGCCGTGAGAAATAAGCCCTTGATAATTATTTACTTTTACCCCACGGTGTCCCACCGCAAAGCAACCATGGCATCGGGGAAAGGGTACATGTTGGCTGCCCAATGACCTACCAAGATGATCGAAGCGATGGTTATCTTACCAAGGGAGCCCAAGTGATCACCCTAGAGAGGCCAAGGATATGTCTCAACTTCTCAGGGGACTACCAAGTTCTACAAAGGCGGATGGAATCAACAACACACTTGTTTTTTGTGCATCTTTTGGAGAGTTTAGGGTTAATTTGTTCACAAGATTTAGCATTAGATGAGATTTTCAAATCAATTTTCCTTCCATTGAATCATTGTACCCCAAAGTATGGGAAAATAAGGATGGATAGCCCTACTACCTTCATAAAACAAGCAAAACGATCCCACACACTATTATGGTAAGTGCCTGGGGATTTCCAAGTGTGTGTGCGTATGTGTCAATCTTATGGAGAATATGTGGAGAGAGAGACAATCTGACGGAAGCAAGCAAGAGAAGCAAACCTAGCATACAAGCTAGGAAAAAAATGCCTTTGGAGACTGCCATGTGTAATGCTACAAGTATGGTGGATCTGGAGTCGACCACTTTAAGGGTGACCAAAAAGTAATAAATGTGCAGAGATGTATGTTTACATGAACAAAATGTCTATGCATGGAAGAATGCAAAGAAAGATGCAAGTTTTCATGCTCATACAGAATACAATGCAACGGTGCCACTTGGACAGTGCCCTGGCAGGGAAATTGTTCACTTGTCCAAGCGCCCTTTTGCAATCTTATCATCTTGATAGTGTGGATAAAATTACAAATGTCCATATTGTATAATACAAAATAAATAAATGTTTGAGAGTAAATAACTATAAGCATCATCAGTGTCACTATTAAGAGAAGAAAATTGCCCTCTCTCAAACTAGAAGGAGAAGTAAGAGAAACCCAAGCCGATCCACGGTAGAAGATTGGTCAAAAGATCTACAAAATTATCACTAAATAGCACAAACTCTAAGCAAATGGTGCCTAGTTCAACCAGCTCTCTGGTGAAGTGGTAGTGAATTGTCATGTGCCGTATTCGAGGGGTGATAATAGGTTGCTCGCAAGGGCAATGGCACTCTGGTTGTCACAATAAACAACTGTAGGCAACTCACAAGGAAAATATAGAGCGGCCAACAAGTTCCTTAGATAGATGGCCTTTGTAGCACCATTGAAGAGAGCTCGACACTCAACTATGAAAGCTGCCACTATCTCTTGTTTACGGCTAGCCTAAGATATAGGTGTCATGCCTA
Source organism: Lygodium microphyllum (assembly GCF_053477565.2). Taxonomy (NCBI): domain Eukaryota; kingdom Viridiplantae; phylum Streptophyta; class Polypodiopsida; order Schizaeales; family Lygodiaceae; genus Lygodium; species Lygodium microphyllum. Next base: position 123,564,536 of record NC_141152.1, on the reverse strand, counting down.
AGGTGTAGAGGTGGCCTCCATGGAAATGCTGCGTATCACGATCTCTTGCCCAATCAAAATTATTATATCTCTACAAGCATAAACCATGGCCATAAGTTAGTCCATAATTATAGGTACACCTTAAATATCTTAACATATGAAGACCTGGCATCTGGACCCTTATGTGTGTAAGAGTTTCGAGAGTGGTGCCTATGGATATGGGAGAGCAGGCCACTTGATGAGCTAGAGTGGGACCTTGGAGAGTGGTTATGGCTGGCCACTGCGGTCGCTAAGAAGCCATTGAGGTTCTTGGAGTACACAGCTAGGATTAGTAGACATATACTGATGCAGGAGGATATCGATTGGGTACCTTCGCATAGCAGATACTGGGTGGAGCATAGGATCACGGATGCCTTCTGTCGGACTTTTTGGCGTCGCCTTTGGGACAATTGGAGACCAAGGAGGGTGTAGTTTTTCCTTTGGCTTTTGGCACATGGAGATCTAGCGGTTGGGAGTTGGCTAGCCCAAATGCAGCAGGATGGAGGGTGTAAGCATTGCCCACAACAGCACTTGGAAACCCCAAAGCACTGCCTTTGGTCCTGCGAGGCGGCACAGCTCGTATGGAGAGGAGCCTGCCGTATTCTCCGCCATGTGGCACCTAGCCTTGAATGTATCTAGTGGGGGGACCTTTTGCTGGCAGGCAATGAGCCAGGGCCATCACCTTTTGTATGGGACCAGGATGCAGGACATGATTTTCATCATTGAGGCTAGGTCTTGCGCAGTGGTCGACTTGGAGGCTTTACCCAGCCGCCAAGTACTGGAGCCCACAGTAGCAGACCGCTCAAAGGTATGGGAGATCATAGAAGGGATTCTTAGAGGATGGCACATCTAGAAGGCACGCTATCAGGAGGTTTTTTAAGAAGAGTGCCTTTCAGTACATGCGACTTTGGCAAAGCTTTGAACTTCCATCATCCACTCCCTCCGTGGCCGGTGGGACCAAGTGCAAGGCAAGTCTCTAGCTTGTCAGGAGCTCCGTTTTTACTTTTTACACGCTTGGGGCGGCCAGGACCTGTTTCTCTAATGCAGGCAGACAGCACTAGATGGCGATACACCCCCCCCCAACCCCCCTTTTTTTTGCAAGTAAAATGTGGCTGGCTATATTACTCAAAAAAACTAATTACAACGGGGTGCTCATGCTCAGCAGACTAGTTGGAGCTGATGCAAAGTCACAAATACATCATGTATACAAGCCACTCAAGGCGGTTTGGGGGGGATAGGGGCAAGAAGCCATGGAAAGGGGGTGTATCGCCATCTGGGGCTGCTTGCCTGCATCACGAAAAACAAGTTTTGGCCGCCCCAAGTGCGCATGAAATGACATTAGAGCTCCGTACGAACCCTGGACTCGTCTTGCACCTGATTCCATCCGCCGCGGAGGGAGTGGATGATGGAGGTCCAAAGCTCTGCTAAGGTCGCCTGTACTGAAAAATCTCTCTCCGCCGAAAGCCTTCTAATACTGCGTCTTCTAGCTATGCCATCTAGTAAGACTCCCTATGATCTCCCATACCTCCGAGTGGTCTGCTGTGGGCTCCCAGTACCTGGTGGATGGGAAGAGCCTCCAAACAGACCACTACACACGACCCAGCCTCGATAATGAATATCGTGTCCTGCATCCCCACCTCATGCAGAAGGTGATAGCCCTGGCTGACTGCCTGCTACCAGAAAGCTCCCCATGAGATACATCCCAAGCTGGTGGCTGCTATACAGCACAGGATGCGGCATGCTCCTCTCCACACGAGCTGCCCCTCCTTACATGACCAAAGGCAGTTCTTTAGGTTTTCCAGAGGCTGCTATGTGCAACACTTACAACCTCTCTCCTTTTACATCTGTGCAAGCCAACTTCCCACTGCCAAGCATCCATGTGCCACTAGCCATAAGAAATATGACACCCTCCTCGGCCTCCAGCTATGCCATAGGCAGCGCTAAAAGGTCCGTCGGAAAGGCTCCATGACACTGTGCTCCGCCCAATGCCTGCTACGTGACAACACCAAATCCACAACCTCCTACATCAGTATGTGTCTGTCAATCCTCACAGTGTACTCTAGGAATCTGGGTGGCTTCTTGGTGACTGCAGCAGCCAGCCATAGCCACCCTCCTGGATCCCACTCCAGCTCATCAAGTGGTCTGCCCTCCCATATCCAAAGGCGCCACTCCCTGATGTCCTTCCAAAAAACATAGGGGTCCACTCGCCATGTCTTCCCCTGAAGGCCCACCACCCGAATCCTCCTCCAAGAAAGGGCGGCTATCCCCTCATTCTGGTGCCCTCTATCAAGGACCAAACGCCCCCCTCCTGAACAGCGAAGAAAGTCCCCTGTGGGGCGCCACCCACTCTACTTGCTACCTGTATGGGAATGCTTGTTGGTGAAGACCTAGCTACCCATACCTCCCCGGCCTCTATCGGCTCTCGTATCAGGGGAGCAAGCCACTCCAGAGATTGTTGTGTCTATCTCTCTTCTCCTCAACTCCACTTCTCTCTAGCAGCCTGTTACTCGCTGCAGTACCCCCTCGTCCACCATCCTGTACACCTCCCGCCATGTCCTAATGGCATGAGCTGGCTCGGCCTCCCAAACAACCCACTAGATGTGGGCCGCTTGCCGATTTATGCCCCTTCCCGATCTTTGACTTGGGGGTTCCCGATCACCGGCTGATGATATATCTCCTCCTGGCAACTTGGGGGACTTTGGATTAGGGCCTTACGGAGGCCCTGCCATATGCAGAGTAAGTTGTGTACGAAAGGTGATCTAGGGGGTGTGATCTGGGCTGACGTGAAGATCCATCTCAGGGATGGCCTCCACTCATTGCCAAGCCTCGGTCTACAGTCCTGAACACCGAGCTGCAACAAGACCTTCTAGGTCCGCTCGCCTGATGTGAGGCCGCGGACAACTAGCTTGCCCAAGAGGGCCATACTCTGATACTCTGGGTCTATGATCCCAAGCCCTCCCTCTGACTGATGTCGCATGATGGTTGCCCACACCACCTTGGCCCTGGTATCCTTGAAGCCATATGACCCTGACCAAAGGAAGTTCTGCACTAGGTGGCGAAGTTGCACTATGCTGGATGAGAAGCAACCACATGAGGCGATATACCATGCCGTTGCTACGAGGACTTGGTTAACCACCAGAGCTCGGCCGGCTAGTGATAGGTGATCAGTAGGTCAGTTTTCTTCAAATAGAATCAAGGACAGGAAGAAACTGTTGGACAGGAGTGATGTCGAGTACCACCTGGAACCCTAGGTACCAGACAGTCTGCCCTCTGCTCGCCCATCTAAATCCCAGGTGGACGCCCCACTCCGAGCTAGAGTCCGAGTCTATGAGGAAACCAACCGACGTTTGCTAGTTGATTTTCGCTCCCGCTACAAAACAAAACATGTCAAGTGCCAGCCTCACTCTCTCCAGCATCAACTCATCGTCCTCTATGTAGAGTATTGTATCATCTGCATACTCTGAGTCTAACAACTCACTCTCCTCTCTCACTAGAAGTCGGAGGCCACGTAATCCACTCGCACGTGACCTGAGAAAGTGAGACATCGCCTCTGAAAAAAGTAGAAACAGGTATGGGGCAAGGGGGCAGCCCTGTCGAACCAATCTGTGACATTAATGTGACATTAAAAGTGATATTTAATGTCACGTTAAGGTCATAAATATGGGATGTGACATTAAAAGTGACATTTAATGTGACATTAAGGTAAATCTAGGGGAACATGCACGAGAATGACCGTCCGGGCTCTTGGGCGCCCGAACGGGGTTAAGGGGAGCCTAGAGAGTAAGAGAGTCTAGGAATAGTAGGACTCCAGGAAGTTGACGGCTGGCAAAGGAATCCGGGTGAAAGGGCCAGCACTGATCTAGGCGTGGTTGGGAGGAGAAAAAACACTCGTGCTCAGAAGTTTTCATGGATTTTTCCCTCTGTCTTTCCGAAGCCATCTATCACAATCTCTTGAGCCAAAACTCCCCTCACCTTCCACCTATGAGAACCCTGCTGATGGCCGATCTGTAAAGGGCGAAGACCCCGCGAATCCAAACATGGGGGAAACCCAACCTCACCATGGTGCCCTCTAGAAAATCCAACTCCACCCTATCATAAGCTTTCTCGAAATCCAAGAGTAGTACGGCCAGTCTCTGCCCATTATGCTGAGTCCACTCTGTCGCCTCAAAGAACATAAATACATTGTCTAGGATGCTCCTATCTTGGACAAAGCCTGTTTGTGTATCATGGATGATGTCTGGAAGCAGGGGGCGTAGTCGCCTACCAATCATCTTTGCAAGTGCCTTATAGGCCACTGACAATAAGGTGATTGGTCTCCACTTGGAAAGCTCCAACTGGTCTCCCCCATTGGGGAGAAGACTGATAAGGCCTACCAAAAGACTCCTTGGCATCTGTCCTGAAGTGAAAATCTCCTAGAAGGCCATGTGTAGGGGGTCCTTCACCACTTCCCAGTAGGTAGTGAAGAAGGCCTTAGAGAGACCATCCTCTCTCGGGCATTTGTGCCCATCCTACGTATGGAAAGCCTCCTCTAGTTCCTTCTTTGTGAAGGGGGCTAGGAGAGAGCGTCCCATCTCCTCTCTAACGAGGGACGCGATGTGATCCCAGACCTGCTGTCCATATCTCTGTCCTCTAACTGAGGCTCTCTCCTGTTGGAAAAGGCGCGTGTAATAGTCGGTGGTAGTCTCCATCACCTTGTCTGGGCAAGAACGAGTCCTCCCTTACTGATCTCAAAGGCTGCATATTTGCTCTCCTGCAATGCAAGGCTTATGCACCTAGAAGAAATCCATGCACATCATGTCCCCCTTCCGTGCCTAGAAGGCTGCTGAGGTAAGGAAAGAGAACTCCGAGTGCCTGTTCTTTAGGCTAGAAGTGGCTGCTCGCGCGTGCACCTACTATGCGTGGAGGGTGGGATCCTCTAGTACCTCCTGTAATAATCTCTCGTGGCTGCAAGGTCCCGTTGGAGTGCTCTTTCCTCCTTCAAGCTCTGCTGCCTGGCCTCTATGGCTGCCTCTTGGCAAATTCTGCTTGACTTGCCTAGGATCTCTACAACCTCCTCTGCTATCTGGTCCCTCCCGCCTCACTCTCTGGTCCAAATCTGCTCTATATGACTCATCACCTCCTCCCTCGTAAGATCGAGTCAGGGATCGGACAGGAGTGCATCTAGGGCGGATGCTGGGGGATAAAGTGTCAAGAGAAACGGGCAGACAACGTGGTGCCTGCCAACTACTCAATCTGGCATCCACAAGAGCCTCCCCACTCTCCCACATAAAACCTATCCAACCACTCCAACAAGACTCCACCTAGCCGCCTGTATTCCCAAGAGAAGTCCAACGGCCTCTCTCTCCTATGGAAGGCTGGGTCTATTCACGCATCGTGTGCTCCTACTGCCAACAGAAAGACCTCCCATGCCTCCTCCTCCTTGCCAACCATGCCCTAGTAGTTTTTGCCTTTGCCCTGCTGGTCCTCCAAAGCCTCCAGGTTGTTGAAGTCTCCTCCAACAGTCTAGGAGTCCACCTCTAGGAGTCCATCCGCAATCTCCACCTAGAACTTGCTACATGCCCTAACCTCCGTAGGGGCATAGACATTAAGGACTCCAAGGCACGAGTCCCCAATATCCAATCTGATCCATAGAACCCTCTCTACCACTATCGTCTCGTGGTCTCATACACAGGTGGTGAGACTCGAGCCAATAGAGGTGCTTACACCTTCACTCCTATTGTGGGCATCTATGGCGTGCTCCCAGTAAGAGTGAGAGCTGCCCACGAGTACCTTCCCTACCTGTTGGGCCTGGGTGGGGGTGAGCTTGTACTCCTATAGAAGTAAGATGTCGATCTGTCCGGCAAGGGCAGGCTGCAGCGCCTGCCGAACAATCAACTTCCTGGAACCACCTGCCCCACTGTAGTGGAGACTATTCACATTCTAGGATGCAAGGTGTAAGCTCATGGGGAAACCTATGACCAATTGAACAGGTATTTGTTTAGTGTGGAGGCTGCTGATGAGAAGGAAAAACTATGAGGCATGCAAGTATGCTTTGCCGCCAATCTGGACGACGAACTCTAGTCCCCCATGGTGGCCCTCGATCGGGACCATAGGGGTGATAGATACTCCAGGTGATACTATCAATGCATCTATTAGCCATGCTGAGAGTTGTGACTCTACACATTGGTAGAAACGGGCCGCATGTGCTAGGGGCCACTCAATCACATCCCTTGGAGCTCTCCACTGTGGAGGGGCTCGAAAGATAATGCTCAAGTATGGGACCTCGGCACCAGCCCACCAGTTAATGTCCATCATGCAACCAGGCGAGTGGTATGAAAACAGTGCTAGTCCTTCTCCCATCCAATGGGAGATGTAGTCCGCGACGTGACTCTTCAACTCCTCTATCTCTGTCGTCGTCCAATCCCTTGAATGATAGGACTGGATAAAAAGGCATAGTTTGGTCCATCCTGATGGTGCTAGTAGATGGACCTTGCCCCTCCTTGACTTAGGAACCACGAAGATTCCCACCTCTAGAGGTAGTGGAAACTCTCCGCGCTCTGCAACTCTAAAGTAGGACCATGGGCCACTACGGAAGAACTCTTGTGGCAACAGCTGTACTTGTCTCGGAAAAGTATGACGGGCAGCAGGGGTAGATGAGCTGGTGACTGTGTGGGAGGGGAAAGACTACTGGTGCTAGGAGGAAGTAGGCATGTGTGGCTCATCACCTCCTGTGGGAGGAGAGGAGGTTGGTCTAGGGGGGATTACCTAAATTGGGTGTGGATCAAGGGGGGTGCTTGGTGTGGGGGTGGTGGGGGGGAAGAGAATCGAGGGATGGTGGGATGGACGGAGGTGCATGGCAAGTGTGGGGGGGCTTACTGGCCCTAGAAAGGGGGGGCTGTGGGCCAGGGTCAGTGAGAGGGGGGGCATGGGATGTATGGGCGGGTGGGTGTGGAGGTTGTGGGATCTTAGGTGAGGTAGTCTGTGGCGTGGGTGGTGGATGTGGGGGGCTCCGGTCCTGCCGGGTGGGGCGGGCAGGGGGGGCTATGGAGTGCTCTGTCGAGGGGGTGTCGCTCGTCCACCTACTCCCTACTGTCGAGGCTTTGTCTGAGGAGCTAGCTGCGCCTCCCTCCCGTCTCCCTCTCTGTCGTCTCTGGACCCGTGTGAAGCCATCAGCGTCCACCTGCGGGCCTGTCATCAACAGAGCCACCTTGGCTCCGAAACACATACAAATTGTTGCATGATACCCAAAGTCATGGCAACGCAAGCACTGCCCTGATTGCCCAGTCACAATGACCTACTGCCTAAAGGAGTAACCTCCTCCCTCAATCTCTAGGAACTTTGGTATATACTCTTTGTGTCTTTTACGGCCACTCATACCTTTGGGACTTCTGCAAATGTCTCCACTGTGAAGCCACTATACCACGGAATCATGTGAATGACACCCTTTGTGGAGGCATAGGGTGCACTCTCCACTAGCTCACGAGCTGCATTCGCAGAGGTGAGTCGAACCATGACGATCCCTTGGCCCATGAGGGCTGCCTCTGCGATCTCTGCGGTATGCCAATGTGCAGCGTGGAGTGGAGCTAGTCCCATATTTGGGCCCTCCATGGGGAGTGTCCAACGACCTGACCAAAGATCGCGGTTTCTTTCAACTTCAGCTTTGTGGCATGGACAGCTAAGAGCTGTTCCTCACAAAGAATGATGTGCAAGGTGTTTGACTGGGGGACACTTGTAGAATGTGCCGTCATCTGACCAGAGGTTTCCATTGTGCATCCCTGCTGAGAACCTATCTATCACGCTGCAATGCTACCGGAGGGGGGGACTTGCTGCAGCAGAGGAAGCAACTGAGGGGGGGGGGATTGCTGTTTTTTTTTAAAAAAGGCAGAGGTGACGGGCAGGGGGCAAGGAAAGGGCACAAGCCGAGATGATGGCCAAGGGGCAAGGGCACAGGTAGATGCGGATTAGGGACAGGGGCGGAAGGCATAGGCGGGGGACAGGCAAGATGATGGCCAGGGGGCGGGGCGATAGGTAGGGCGAGCAACAAGCAAGGTGGGGTGGGGCGGGGCGACGGGCAAGGTGGGGTAGGGCAGGCGATGGGCAGGGTAGGGCGACGGGCCACAGGTGGGGGCCACAAGCAGGAAAGGGGACCAGAGAAGGCGCCGAGCAGGGCAGGCACGAGTGTGAGGGAGCAATCAAGGGGCAGGGGTAGGAGGCGACGTGATGACAGGGATTTTTTTTCCGATACACCCCCCCCCCCCCCCCCCCTCCATGGCTTCTTGCCCCCATCCCCCCACGACCGCCTTGAGAGGCTTGTGTACATGATGTATTTGTGATTTGCATCAGCTCTAGCTAGCATGTTGAGCATGAGCAGCCCATTGAAATTAGCCTTCTAAGTAATATATTTAGCCACATTTTACTTGCAAAAAAAAAAAGCTTCTTACCTACTTTTGAGTTCATAAAGAAATACCTATCTTTCTCATTACTCACAAACCAACCTTAATTTTGAAGAGTCCCTTCTTGACAAAAATCCAATAGAAAATACAAAATCAATTGGCATGAAATCTGAAATAATAGGGTATGTACCCAGCATTGGAGAAAAGAAGTATTGTAGAAGTGATGTGTAATCCGAGCTAGGTTCCACTTGCAGATGACCGGTTCGTAGTGGGAAGGTCCTGCAAGATCAATATTTGTGCACGGAATCTCAAGGAGAAAACTCAAGCTTACCTTCAACCTCCTATTGAGCCCTATGCATAAGAATGAGATCATACTCAATGGCTGAAATTTGATATGGTCTGTGGACTCCATGGTAGTCCGATGGTTCTCCGCCCATATCAAATCGGAAGGTAGGAGGCTAAGAGACTCACTCCTGCTCGTTTCTATCCATGTTTGGTTGTGGAGACTAGAGCATTGTTGTAAATGTGTTTGAAGTCATCTGACTCTTCTATTGTTCCTACTTTCACGAATGAGCTTTCCAACCAAAGGACAAGGTTTCTCAGAGAGTATTTCTCAAAGAGTATCTAGCTCTAATACCATGTGAAAAAAATGCTCTTAACGCAGTAAACACAAAACCAATCATATGATGACAAAGCACAGACTAATAAACATAGAGCACAGTCAGGTTTAGGGTTAGGGTGAGTCAGAGATAGTGAACAGAATGAATAATGAATATACAATGCTCATGTAGCAAACACACTATGCAATGAATACTAAACCTCGAACTCTGGTATCTTTGGGATCAAGGCAGAGGTTATGAGCTGTAGAGTGTATTGTACTTTGAATGGATCTCAAAACACAGCAAAGGTAGCTTCCGTTGTCGAACACTGGCAAATGCAACCAAGGAAGGTTAGATCTAATGCATATTGCAATGTAGGAGAGAGAGAGAAAGAAAGAAAGAAGAAAGAAAGTTATATTAACGTCTACAACAGGCCAAGTTGGCCTATGAGACCAAAATGTTACATACAAATGTCTGGGAGATTTCAAAAGTCCCAGTGAAGCTAACATTTATGCTATGTTGAACTAAATTGAGTAGATACAAAATGATATCTGGACTAGATACAATCTAGAGGTACTCCCAGTGCGGTGTGGAACTGCTCCTGGGGTGTTCATCCTAAGATGTCCCACATGGATCGGTCTAGCATGGAGAGGCTAAAGCGGCGGGGTAGGGCCCTCCGAAAGCTAGGGTTAGAGCCAAAAACTGTAAACGCAACTTGTTGAGGAGAGAATGTCAAGGCGGCAGCCCTAAACTAATGGGCAACAACATCAGATGATGAGATCAGCACCAAATGCAGTAAACAGACTGAGGGGGACAGCAACAGATGACTGCAGCATCAAATGCAGCAAAAAAATTGTAGGTGACAACTCCAGGGTACGATGCATCAACTGTTGAGTAAACTCTAGGGTACTGCATGGTAGTAGATGGTTGGGGGAAGCTCTGACCATGATATCCTCCACGAACGGGGTGTGGGTAGTAGAGATAAGACTCTTGAAATGTGCAAAAACAAGACTGAGGGAGAGTGGTGGGCTATGTGCCTATTTATAGAAAGTTTGGGGCACCCAAATTAGGGTTTTGCATGTTGGATACAATAACTCTCTAAAATTGTGTTTCTTTTTAAAATAAGAAGGTTTCTTCATTAATTAAGCGTGTTTTGGGGTTATTTAAGTTAGGCTAATACTTTTTTAGCTCAACATATAGTACCAGTCAAATTCTTCCCTTGAATGAAATGGTATCAGATTTGTATGTACTTCATCCATGCATGAAACACCATATTTTGAACAATGGCTACGCAACTCTCATTATCACATGGAAGAATGGTAGCATGGCTATGATTACAATCAAGGTCACCCAACAATCTCCAATCTGCGTGGTCTCGCATGTGATGGATGATGCCGCTCCGTCCTCGACCTCCATAGAAGACACGGCCATGATCGACTGCTTCCTGCTACTCTAAAAGATAGCACTTGCACCAAGAAGAAGCAGAACTGGGCTGTCGATCTTGAAAGATCGACATCACCAGCCCAATTGGAATCTATCCATTGATCTAACACCGAGGTGGTGTCTCCTATACCTATTGGATAGAGAATGCCAAGATTGGGAGTTCACTTGAGAAATCAAAGAATTCTCAAAGTAGCTTGTTAATGAGTTTTCTTGGGTTCACTTATACACCCTGCAAGCAAACTATTGGGATCAACTCACGCCTATGCTCACACAAGAGTGACAGTGATCTTCAATAGGACATTGGGGCACTTTTTACTCTTCGTATGAGAGGTTTTTTCCCCTAGATTTATTTCTTTTATTTTATGTGCCTATGTTACACAATTTTGGACACTTATCGTGCTTCACACTCTTTGGGTGTGAACACCCTCTTACAACCCTAAGGTTTAAGGGTTGTACTTTGTACTTGCATAACACACTTTAGATTATTGCATTGGGTGTCGTCCTCTAAAACTCCACACTGTCTTGGCTAAGCTTCGATCTCTTCCTCTTTCATTTGGTATCAAAGCTGAGCCTTAGCTCAGTTGACCTCAGAGCCATCATCTCTAGCTCCTTTGCCATTGTCAGTAGCTCCATCATCACTAGCAGAGCCACCAGCAAGCTGCCAGTTGCAATGCCTTGTTTGCCCTGTCATGACATGCCACCCTGCCTTGCTAGGCAAAGTTGACACCTGGCCTGTAGTACGACACTTGCCCCCTATTTGTTTCCAACAGGCGGCACTCAGCCTGCGCCAAGCTCTATCCCTGTGCCCTGTACAACGCTCTGTCCTCACACTCCAGTCCATCCCGCCTAGCAGAGTTGCCACCTTGCCTGACCTAGCTCACCCACCACACTCTCTAACTCAACCCCCAACTGCGCCCGCCACATCCAACTCGACCTTCATCCGTGCCCCCACCTCCAACTCGACCTCCAGCTACTACCTGCACTACCAAGTCCACCACCACAGCTTAGAATCGAAGGTAAAACATTTTTTAAAAAATCAATTTTTAATTCAGATTCACTTCTCGGGAAGGGGCTTGTTGCTGGGACATACATTCTTGGTTCCAGTAAGTGTTTGGGACACAATTATAGTAGAGATTTTGTGCATTTTGGGCCAGACATTTGGAGCTTTTGCAGTCAGCTCAGTGATTGACACATGTACACCTGTGACAATCTGAAACAAACTGATGTCGTGCATTTTGGGACAAGAAAATTTGGGGCTTTTGCATTTTAAGTGTTGCTGAGCATTTAATTGCACCTTGAACAGCGTGCATTTCAAACAGGTTTTGATAGAGTGTGCTTAAATTTGCTAATTACAGCAAAGTACTTGCTGTAATTTCTGGAAATTCTGAGATTTCCAAGTTGGTCCAACTTGAGACATTGCTCCTTTGCTCTCTGATTAGCATAATCTATCATGGCAAATCAGGGAGGTGATATATTTACTTATGTATCCAAGGAGGATAGGTTGGATAGTAACAACTATTCCCTCCAGTCCTTCATGATGAAGAATGTGCTAATTGTGAAGAATATTTGGAATTATGTTGGTGGTGAAGAAGTTAGGCCCGGAGTTGTGGCTCCTACTACTCTTCCAGGAGAACGTGGACAATGGGCAACTCAACCTATTCAGCCCGCTCCAACTTAGCCACTTCCCCAAAGATCACCATCACAAAAGGCATGGGATACACGGGATGCATAGGCTTTGTCGCTGATTGCATTGGCTGTTCACCGGTCTATCATCCCTCACATTCGGTTTGCAAGTTCTTAACGAGAAGCATGGCTAACCTTAGAGTAGATATTTGTTGGAAAGAATGAGATACATATCTCTTTCTTGAAAAAAGAGCTTGACACAGTAAAGACAGATGAGGGTGATTCTATGTAGAATAATCTAAATAAAATTTAGGACTTGCATGAGCAGCCTATGAATGTAGATGAGTGTTACTCAGATGCATAGTTGATATCTACCACCTTGAATTCATTGCCGCCCTTGTACTTGGCCTTTCATATGAAGGGAGGTGAGACCTGAAGTGGAAGCACGAATGGGAGCAAGAGCTATGGGGAAACGAGCAAGAGCAAGAGAGACACATAATGTGGGAACTCCAACAGTCACAATGTGTGACCAGCCTTTCCTTTATTTAAATGTTGCTAGAAGAATAAAGAATGATGTGACAGTGATGGGCGTCCGCTGCTTGCAGTGTGCAGGCGTGGGTACTATCAGTGTAATAATACACGGGCGGTTAGGGAAAGGCGTCTTTACCCGCAACAACCTCCCACTTAAAGGCGAATCTGCCCTAGTGAGGAGTGAAAAGAAAAAAGAAAAGACATTACAACATATACATACATACAACACGATGAGGAAAGATGCCATCTCATCCAACGCCCATCAACCTCCTAAGAAAGGCAAAGCGCTTTATAGAGAGGCTTTTCGTGAGCAAGTCTGCAGGATTCTTGTCAGTTGAGATCTTCACAAGGTCAACAGACCTGTCCTCAATGACTCATGAATGAAGTGATACCTCACCTCAATGTGTTTTATCTTCGCATGGAAGACCGGATTCTTGGCTAACTGGATAGCACTCATAGAATTTGAATGCATTATAGGGGTAGCATTCGCAATACCAAGGTCAACAACCAAACAACCCAACCAAATGGCCTCCTTGCAAGCCTCAATGGCTGCAACATACTATCCTACCACATTGAGATCCATTATCACTTTGTCAGAGAGAGGCTACATGCAAGTGATATCAGCTTTGTCTACTATCCTACCACCAGTAATGTGGTAGACATCTTCACGAAAGCTCTTCCTTGTGACAAAGTTGAAGCATTTCGCAATGCTTTAAATTCGATCTCCTTCGTTGGATGACCCTTGTATCTTGATCACTCTTCACTCCAAGGGGGTTTGAGATTGACTCATGGCTATGCTCACAGAGGAGTGATGATGATCTTCAATAGGACATTGGGACACTTTGTATTCTCTATAGTACGAGAGGTTTTTTCCCCAAATTTATTTCTTTTATTTTATGTGTCTATGTTACATAGTTTTAGGCACTTATTGTGTTTCACACTCTTTGGGTGTGAACACTCTCTTACAACCCTAAGATTATAGTCTAATGCTCAGCTGCAGCAGGCGTCACTCTGATCCTGTTCATCTATGTTCCTCCCTAACCTAGTGGTATAGTCAAAGAAGGGCACATCCTAAGGCGTCTCTACAAATTGATGTCTCCATAACCACTCCCTAGGATCCCACTAGTCTTTGTAGTGGCCGCCTCCTGTATGCCCAATGTCTTGTTCCATTTTGGGTCTAAGTACGAAGTCCTATAACAATGAACCACAACTCTAATCCTTTGTCGAGAGCATCCTGTGAACTCTCATATCCAGATCCTGTCACCTAAATCTGCCATCCATCTCTACAGAAAAAGTAAATACACTCTCTCCACTAATGGCTACCATTGCAAGAAATCCCTCTGGTTAAGAGCCCTATTCTTGTCTGATCTATCACTGTGTCATTCCTCCATTCCAGGGGCACCACCTCTCTGATGCTCTCCATTATGACTCTAGCTCCCCCGATACCTCGAAGTCTCTGTAACAACTGTATATGATCTGGTGTCTCTTCTTGAGCCGCCTCAGCCTCATCAACACCTGTCCTGGTATATAGTTTCATCATGCAGCCACTTCCTACAATGCTTCAGACCCATCACCACCCATCCTATCCAATTTGCTTGCCACCTGACTATATGCTATCCATTATGGTCACCCCAGACCTGCCTCTATCAGCTCCATCATTGGCTGCTGTCTTCAAAAGCAATCTTCACTTAGCCAAGTGCCCAGTCGACTGTCTTATCTCCAACACATGCCACCCTGCCAGTGGCTACAGTTAGTTCCAGCCATCTTCAAATTCTATTAAACCATCTCTTACTTCATCAAACTTATTCTTCCTAGATCTCCAAATTCTAGGACCTTATTCAGAAAAGCACATCATCGTTTTTTCTCCCTCTCCTTGGACAAGTGGGGTTAGATTCTTGATTTCCAATAGATATCAGGTATGTCGGCATCTTGCAATAGATTCATAGTACCCGATCAAGACAGACCTTAAAGGATACGTATGAGAACTCAACTAATTTTTTCAAAGGAATATCTTTCAAGAGATCCACAGTACCAAATCAAGGAAGACTTTGAATAGTACATATGATGTCTCGAACAATGAGGGGTAAGGGCCAACTGGTGAGAGAATCAGAGGTTAAAATCAAGAGGTGAACAATTCAAATCATCAAATAAGTCCCCTAAATGGTTGGTTAGTGGTGATGGAAGTAAAAGTGTAGAGACAACCAAGAGGTTTATGCAGAAGCAGCCACCCCTTGAAAGAGTGTGGTAGTCCACACACTCTTGCACCAAATGTGAAGAGGACTAAGCATTCTGATAAACCTATAGAATGTCAAAATACATAGGTAGAGGAAAGTAGTTCATAATTTAAGATGGAAGGTCATCCTAGCCTGTAAGGCACAATCACTATAGTTTAGAAAGGCTACATAGTGAGACAAGGTGTCTTGACATATGAAGCATTGTACAACCATGTAAGTAGCAGGCTATCTAGATATTATTCAATTTTGGATGCACAAGAGACTTGGTTACAGTCAGCTTTAGAGGGCCTTCAGACCTTAGCACTCAAAGTGTAACTAAGACATACTAGACATGGACCTGGAATAAGTGGCAGGTTACTTTTAAAGCCAGTACAGGTTGGAAGTTAAAAGGTGGTATGGATCCACACCAATGAATTGTTGGACTTCCAAAATCCCTTTCCCAAGTAAGATAATTCTGTAAAATGGTAGAAGCAGTTTCACTTGGGGATCAGTTGAAGATAAGTTTACTGACCAGATATATGATGAGCTCCTGCAATGCAACCTGCTCTCCTCCTCTAATGATCTCTGCGCATATATCTACCTTTCCGATCCTCCAAGGCCTCTCCCATATTGAAATTGTGAGAGACACAATAGGAGAACATGAACATGGAGAGAGAAAGGAAGACAGACTGAAACAAACACAGAGAATGGAAGGAAAAATATGCACTGATCTGAAAATGAAATGCTGAATTCAATGTGGAGTGATCAGTCCTTGCATGAAGCCTGAAGTATCAGTGAGGGCACTGGATCAGGCTGATGATAGAGGAATGTGCAGGATGATGGAGAGAGTGCTGAAACCTGCAAAACTGAATGTGTTGCCATGTGTGTGGGGGGGTGCTGTAAATAAATAATCAGCCCCAGCTCCAGCTGATTGCTGCTGAAAATGGGCCGAATCCATTGCAGCCACCTGCACAAAAAGCTGATCTGATATGAGAGAGACAGAGAGATGGTTAGGCAGATCATGAAGAGGATTATAGACAGGATGAGCAGACATCCATTTCACAGAGGAGCTGGAGGAGGCACTTTGGGCACTACCCTCCGGCAAGTGTTGAAGGGAAGGCGGACATGATAAGTCCTTGTGGGCTACAAGAATCTTATCAGTGTAGGCCTTCACTCAGCCGTTAAGGAGATTATGGCATCAGGGACTATGCCAGAGAAACTTTCCAAGGGGCTTATTCCTCGCATACCCAAAGGAACTAGAGATAGAAAAGAGATCACACAATGGAGACTGATCGTCTCGCTAAGAACTACCTACAAGATCCTTGCCAAGGTGATTAAGTTTAGGCTAGCACCATTCATGTCAGGCTTTATACACCCCACTCAGACAAGATTTGTCTCAAAGCACAACATCTTGGACAATACTTTCACCTTTTGGGAGACCAAAGCTCTGGCTAGATTGTGCTTCTTCCCGACTTCAAGTCTCGACTTCGAAAAGGCATATGATCTCATGGATTGGGAGTTTGTGGAGGGTACAATAATGAGAATGGGCTTTCCAAAGCAATAGGTCAGGGGAGTCGCATGTGAGAGTGGAGGTCAGAATCGAAGCTCAGCATAGAAAACAGTAGACAGTAGAGAGTGAAGCACGACACCCAATGCAATAGACTGAAAAGAGTGTAAACTGAAAGTACAAGGTACAACCCTTAAACCGTAGGGTTGTTGGGGGGTACAATAATGAGAATGGGCTTTCCAAAGCAATAGGTCAGGGAGTCGCATGTGAGAGTGGAGGTCAGAATCGAAGCTCACCATAGAAAACAGTAGACAGTAGAGAGTGAAGCACGACACCCAATGCAATAGACTGAAAAGAGTGTAAACTGAAAGTACAAGGTACAACCCTTAAACCGTAGGGTTGTTGGGGGGTGTTCACACCCGAACACGGTAAGTGCCCATAAGTGAGTGTCATAAGCACATACGAAATAATACCATAGGTCTGGGGGAAAAAACCTCTCCTACCAAGAGTAAAAAGTCCCCTAGTATCCTACTCATCACTGACACTCCAATGTGAGCGTAGGCGTAAGTGAGGCGTGAGTGAAATACCTAACAAACCCCCCTAGAGTGAAGCGTGATCAAGAGTACAAGGATCATCCGCCACCAAAGAAGATCAAATTTAAAGCATGGCAAAACGCTTCAAATTTCTCACGAGGAAGAGCTTTGGTGAAGATGTCTGCCACATTATTGGTGGTAGGACAATAGACAAGGCTGATATCACCTGCATGTAGCCTCTCTCTAACAAAGTGATAATGTATCTCAATGTGTTTCGTCCGTGTATGAAACACTAGGTTCCGTGCCACTGCAATGGCACTCTAACTGTTAGTGAACAAAGGAGTAGGCTCCATAACAGATACATCCAGATCAACAAGCAAGCATCTAATCCATATGCATTCAACTGTGGTAGTGAAAGCTGTCTTGTATTCAGCTTCACATGATGATGTGGCGACAGTGGATTGTTTCTTGCTAAGCCAAGATATGCAAGATGAGCCAAGAAAGAAACAATTGCCACTAGTGGAGTGACGTGAATCATAATCACCAGCCCAATCAGAATCACTGTAAGCATGTAACTGCAGTGGTCCCCCTTTGGCATAAAGCAATCCAATAGATCTAGTACCCTGCAAGTAATGGAAGACACGCTTAACAGCTTGCCAATGTGACATGAGTGGCTGATGCATATATCTGCTCAGGGCTGAAACTACAAACTATATGTCTGGCCTAGTGTTGCATAAGTAAATAAGACATCCAATTGCTAGAGCATATGTGTGTATATCAAACAAATCACTGTCATCATGTAATGACAATTTAAGTCCAGGTTCCATTGGTGTACAAACTGGCTTGCAATCCTCTAAGCCAAACTTCTCAAGAAGTTTATCAATGTATCTTGACTGTGATAACCCAATACCTCTAGCATCATGTATGAACTGAATGCCCAAGTAATAATACAAAGACCCCAAGTCTGACATGTCAAAAGTTTGTTGCAAATTTTGTTTAGATACTGAAATCTGATCAACGTGTGTCCCTGTAAGCAAGAGATCAACAACATAAAGACAAATGATCAGCATGGATCCCCTCTCTTTACATACGTAAAGGGTAGACTCAGATGAGCTGTTAATGAACCCTTGGCTAAGCAAGAAAGCATCTATCTTTGCATACCAAGCTCTAGGAGCTTGTTTCAAACCATACAAAGCTTTTTTCAGCTTGCATACCAAGTGTTCCAAACCCTCAACTGCAAAACCAATGGGCTGCTGTGCATATACTTCCTCATGAAGTTCCCTATGTAAAAATGCAGTTTTAATATCCAACTGATGCACAGTCCATCCATAATGAGCAGCCAAAGCAACCATAGACCTGATGGTCGTCATACGGGAGGTAGGAGCAAATGTCTCCTCATAGTCAATGCCTTTTTTCTGTGCATAGCCCTTGGCTACAAGCCTTGCCTTGTATTTGTCAATGGATCCATCTGCATTCCATTCCAGCTTGTAGACCCATTTTGTTCCAATAGCTTTCTTCCCAAATGGCAAAGACACCAAATCCCATGTTTGATTTTTAGTGATAGAATCCAATTCAGCTTTCATTGCTGCCATCCAATGCACACTCTGTTGTGCATCCTCAAAACATTCAGGCTCCTCTTCATCAAGGGTGCGTGCTGCCATAACAAACTCCATGGTATGTGCAGTATCATGCATACGAGCTTGCCTTCTAGTACGACCAGCCATGGGTGCATCCAGACTATCTTTCGTAGTCTGTAAATACCACTGTAAATACCATCTAGACATTTGTCTTGCCTCCTGACTGTGCATAAGCTCTTGCTGAATTTCAGTTTCAGCACTTTGCTGAATATTCAGATCAGCCAATGGCTGATTTTCTGCATTTTCAATAGGAGTAGCTGGCTGAATATTGAGTTCACTTGCTGAAACTCCAGCTGAATTACCAAATGTAATGGGCAACAGCCGTTCAAATACATCACGGGCAGCGTGATATGTATCTAAACCAGCCAGGGACAATTCTGATTTTTCATCAAATAGTATATCCCTACTGACAATCACCTTTTTAGAAACAGGATCATAGAGTCTGTAGCCTTTGCTCTCATTGCTATATCCCATAAAAATGCATTTAACAGCCCTGTTATCTAACTTTTTCCTAAGTACCTTTGGAATATATGCATATGCAAGGCACCCAAAGGTACGAAAGTGTCCAACAGAAGGTTTCCAGTTGTTCCAAGCCTCAAAAGGTGTAATTTTCTTCAATGCTTTGGTGGGGCATCTGTTCAAAACATAGCAAGCACACATGACGGCTTCCATCCAGAAACTATGAGGCAAGCTCTTTGCCTTCAGCATACATCTGGCCATCTCCATGAGTGACCGATTCTTTATCTCTGCAAACCCATTCTACTGTGGAGTATAAGCAGTAGTGTACTGATGGGCAATGCCCTTCTGCTTTAAAAAAGAATTCAGCATAGAGGACATGTATTCCCCCCCTCAGTCCGAACGGAGAGTCTTAATTTTACAACCAGACTGGTTTTCAACAAGTGCATGAAAAGCCAAGAATACATCATACACTTCTGACTTTTTGACCAAAGAGTAGACCCAGCAAAATCAAGTAAAGTCATCAATAAAAGTCAAAAAATAGTAACATTCTCCCAATGACTTTGTCTGCATAGATCCACATACATCTGAATGCACTAACTGCAACCTAGTTGTTGCTCTAAAAGGAACATCACGGGGAAATGATAAATGATGCATTTTTCCCAAAATACGTCCTTCGCGCAAGTGCTCAGGAGGTCTCTCCAACAGAGGTAATCCATCTAGCATTTGCATACGCTGTAAGAGCATCAAGCTGCCAAAGTTCACATGCCCCATCCTAGCATGCCATAACTCTACCTGTATTATAGCAGGAGTAAGAGTGGATGTCAAATACACTAACTGATCAACTGAAAGAGTATCCAACTCGTATAACCCATGACATAAAGTGCATGTCAAGACCAAAGTCATGTGTTCTTTGTCTCTCACCATGCATCGGTCATCATCAAATGTGACTTGTAATCCACAACGTGCCAAAGAAGAGATAGAGAGCAAATTCTTCTTTATGCCTGGCACAAATAAAGCATCATGTAGGCGGAGAATAGAGCCATCAATGGCTGTGAGCACAATCTCCCCAATACCTCTAACAAGGTATGATGCATTGTTGGCACACTGTACAGACTTGCCAACTGGAGCTGCATGAACAGATGCAAATAAATCTCTGCAAGATGTAATATGCCTAGAAGCACCACTATCAAAAAACCAAGTGCTTGCATCCTCAGTAGAGCTAAATGCTCGAGCTGCCCAAGAGGTGTCATAACTGCATGTGTAAAAACAATAGTCCACGTCTGCAACAAAGGACGCGGACTCAGTAGCGGTGGAAGAAGCATCAGAAACAAACATTCCTAACTCTTTTTTCTTCTCTTTGGCAATGTGCTTTCTGCACTCAGTTATGTAGTGACCTGGCTTCTTGCAATAATGGCATTTGCCCTTTTTGGCTTGTGTGCCCCCTTGTTTTTTGTTTGCCTGAGAGGTGCCTGAAGTCCCAGAACTCTGCAGAGCATTCTTCACTTAGCTGCTTTTGCCCTTGTATCTAGCCATAAAAGCCTACTCAAAGGCTATAGCATCCACACCACTATTCCTCAGTGTTTGCTCCTCCTCTAGAAGCAAACTGACTAACTAAAGAAAAGTGATTGGCTGCGTGGCAATCCTCATGGTGAGGTTTAAGGCTGTATGAAAAGCCAAGTACGGAGGTAATGAGTTCAAAGTGGTGGATATCATCTATGCATCCGAATAGTACTCATCAACATTCATGAGTTGCTCTCGCAAGTCCTGAATTTTATTCAAGTGATCCTGAATTTTGTTCAAGTGATCCTGAATAGAATCACCTTCATCCATTTTCAATGTCTCTAGCTCTTCCTTTAAGAAAGAGATGCGAGTCTCATTCTTGCCTGCAAACATCTGCTCCAAAGTTAGCCAAGCTTCTCGTGAAGAAGCTGCTGAACGAATGTGGGGGATGATTGACCGCTGAACTGCCAATGCAATCAGTGACAAAGCCTATGCATCGCATGTATCCCATGCTTTTTGAGCTGCTGTTCTTTGGGCAAGTGGTTGAAGTGGAGAATACTAAGGTGCCCATGGTGCACATCCTCCTAGAGGAGTAGTAGCTGGAGCCACAACTCCAGGTCGAGCTTCTTCTCCACTAACATAATCCCAAAGATTTTTTGCCACAAGTACATTCTTCATCATGAAGGACCAAAGTGAATAGTTATTTCCATCCAATCTGTCCTCCTTGGATACATAGGTGGAAATATCTCCTCCCTGATTTGCCATGATTTTCAATTACCAAAAATAAATGCAAAAGAGAAATGTTGAAGCAGAACTACAAAGGAAATCTGAAAATTTCCAAAAATTGCAGGAAATAACTTCATGCAATTAGTGTACAGAGATGCACTCTATCAAAACTGTCTGTTATGCACGCAGCCCAACGTGCAATCAGTGTTCAGCAACACTATACCAGCAAAATCCCCAAAATTTCTTGCCCCAGATTTGTTCAAAACAGTCTATCAATGACTGTAATTGTAGTACATACACCAATGTCCTCAGAAAACATAAAAGCCCCAAAATTTTTTATGAATGTGTCCAAAAATTTGCATCCAATTTGTCCCAGACATGTATCCTGTATGCTGTGCCTGTTGCGTAGCAACCCCCCTCTTCTAGAACTTTGTTCTGAAATAAAAGGAAAAAAATTAAAAAATAAAATACCTTAGTGATGACGGGTTGTCGCTGATGACAGGCAAGTGTCAGGGGGGGTGACGTGGCTGACGTGAAGACAGTCAAGTGGGCTGGACGTCGCAGGCGAGCGGGCGTCTGAGCTGCTGTGAGATGGCACAGTGGTGAACCGGTGGCACAAAGGACCAGTCTTTAGAGGCGTCGCTGTTGACGAGCAACTGTTGAGGGATGTGAAGACTGCAGGTAGGCGGCACTGGCGACTGAAGTTAACGGGCGACGAGATAGGTAGGCGTCGCTGGGACAAGCGCTTATCAGACGGGCGGTACCAGTAGGAGTCACTAGGATGTGTGGCGGGAAGGGTAGTCTGGCCAGGGGGCGGGCATTGCCAGAGGCAGCGTGACTGACGAGAGCTGGCGGGACGTTCTGCAGTCTGCTGACGTGGAGAGAATCAGATCGAGCTGCTGCAGGACAAGGCACTGCTGTGCAAAGCAGAGGAGCAGGGCGTCTCCTTCTGAAGGTTGAGGTTGGACCTGAGCAGAGAGTCCCGAACGCTGAATGGACCTAAGCTAAACAGAGCCAATGCTCTAATACCAAATGTGAGAGTGGAGGTCAGGATCGAAGCTCAGCACAGAAAACAGGAGACAGTAGAGAGTGAAGCACGACACCCAATGCAATAGACTGAAAAGAGTGTAAACTAAAAGTACAAGGTACAACCCTTAAACCTTAGGATTGTAGGGGGGTGTTCACACCCGAACACGGTAAGTGCCCGTAAGTATGTGTCATAAGCACATATGAAATAATACCATAAGTCTGGGGGAAAAAACCTCTCCTACCGAGAGTAAAAAGTGCCCCACTATCCTACTGATCATCGACACTCCAATGTGAGCGTAGTCATAAGTGAGGCGTGAGTGAAATACCCAACATCGCAGTTCTCTATTCTTGAGCACATAGCCGGGTCATCATTAGTGGGGTGAGTGGAGATAGCTTCAGCATTCAAAAATCAGTCAGATAGAGATGACCATTAGCTCCTTTCTTGTTTTTATTTGTAACTGATGTCATGAGTTCCTTTTTGAGATACAAATCTACAAGTATTAAATGGATCAAGCTACCCATCCTTGAGTTTGAGGAGCTTCTTGATGTGGAGCTTGCTGATGATACAGCAGTCTACCTGGATGAGGATGAGAGTAACTTTAGAGGCTTTGTAACAACCATGCAGACATTTTGCAAAGCATAGTGAGCCCTAAATAATTGTCAAAAATCCTATGGATCTTAGGTATGCAACACTAGACTACTGAAGTCGCAATCCAACAAGGATTTCGCGTGGGTTATTGAAAATCCTATGGATTTTGGGTATGCAACATTAGAGTGCTCAAGTGGTGACCACACAAGGATTTCACATGACTTCCCCGGGAGACCTCTATGAGATATCTTGAATGCCATTTGGACATTGACATTACCTTAGAGCAACGTTTAGCACCTCTCCTTTTGAGCATCATATAGAATCTCCTTATCTTGGAGCTTGGTGAGACTCTCATTAGTAGGGAGTGTAGTGCTCGCCAACCACGTTCTTTTGGCAACCATGTGGTACATCCCTTCCTGTTGGGCATTCTCTAGGTCATGCATAAGCCAAGTGAAACACTTGATCACGAACTTTAGTTGATTGGGAGGAGATGGGAGCTCAGCCAAAGTGAAGGTGGTTTGGGATGTCATCATACAACCTAGATCCAAAGGAGGATTAGGGATCATAGATCTAGATAGTTTGAGCAAAGCCTTATCGGTGAAGCTCATTGTCAAGGGTTTGCTTCCAAGCGATTAGCCTTCAAAGAAACTCCTAATGGGGAGGCTACAGGATATGACACCTACACATGGAGGACCATGATAGCCCCACATTCACTAGATCTTTCAAGAGATTAGTACGAGAGACTTAGGGAGGAGCTTTGAGGTCAGATTTGTGGCTACCATTATTAGAGCATGGAGATGTATATCTTTGCAATTCATCACCTCCCTCACTGATTACTATTGGAGAGAAGAGACGCAGCCGCTTCTCTTCAATCATTGTTTAAGATCAGATTTGCGCCACACTATTGGACAATGGACATACTTGTCATGGGGGAGATTCTCTAAATAGATCGCTATGTAAATGGGGGATTGGTTTGCATTTCATGAGTTACCACAGGAGACTCAAAGAATGAGACTATAGGGTCTTAGGGAAGCCAAAGCTATGAGATGTATGAGATGGAGGGGATTCCACTAGATTGGCATATAGATACAACTATCTTCCAGGCATGGATCAGTATCTTCTCTAGAGGGAGCATCCTACTAGTGTCATTGTGTCTAGTAAAGGCAAGAAATTCCCTTTCATGGTTGAGGAGAATCATTGATTCCAATGAGAAGATGTGGACCATATAGCATTCAATGGCTGCTCTAGGTAGAGGATCAAAGTAGTGGCATACTCTGAATAAAAGTGGCACATGCTAGATATGCTCAATGCCCACCCTTGTAAACATAGCAGCCAGAAAAGTTAGGGACATTTAGAAACCAGGAGGGGGTAAAATAAGAAACATGGGTTTTCTTATATAGGTATTTTTTATAGTTTGAACTAGGGAAAGAGGTTCTAGATCTCTATGGAAGTCTCACTTAAACAAAGAAAGGCCAATTGATTTTGAGTGATAATACATGAGAGTCAATTGAGAATAATACATTACATATCCATGATCCATTATTGACTTGTCACTTACGTCAAAGTTAGAGTCTTTGGACAAGGTATAATACGGTTTAGAACTCAAAACATTAAGACTCGTATATATCACACAGAAAATTTAAATAAACATGTAACTAGCCCATGTACAATATGGATTGAGTCAACAAGAAAGATAAAAAGAATAGCACCCCAAAAACTAAAGGGAAGGAGACAACCAATACTACTGAAGCAGAGTTGGAGTTATTAGCGGCGACAATTGAGGAAGTGTATTCCTTGGCGCATGAAGTATCTACCACTAGCTTATTGGTATTGGATAGTGGTGCCTCCTATCACATGACCAATAAGAAAATTCTATACAGTTCTATGCAGCCTCTGCAAGAATCCATCACTGTGATGGTTGGGAATGATGCAAAATGCAGCCTCTACCCGACGATAAAGGAAATATTCCTTGGCTGACTAGGGAAGGTTCATAATATGGCCGGATAAGCAAACCAAACTACCTTCCCAATCTATAAAGGAAGACCCCTCCCAAGCCATCATCAATCTATCTTTCACCTAGTCAAAGTTCTTCCAGCAAGCCTTAAGCTCTTTTCCTATCATCTATCTAGATCGCTACCTAAGCTTCATGGTGGAAGCGCATGGATGGATAAAGCCATCTTTGTATCAGTTTGTTTGGAATTAAAGAAGTTACTATTCTTCTCATATTTATTCTGTATTCTCTACTCCTTACTCATATTCTGTCCGTTGTGTTGTGTAATTTTTACATGGCATCAAACCTAGACCTAGTTACTATGTTGTAGATGGATGGAGATATTAGGCATACTAGAGAAGGCCTCCATAAATACTAGAATGGGCTCTAAGAGAGTGGGTGTGGAGGGACCCTTTTCTTGACAAACCATGCAACACACCCTTTTTTGCCTACACTACTAGGTTGGGGAGAAGGATACAAATGAGTAGGATCAAAGCACAGCCATGAGTCACCCCCATTAGCATAGAGAGGGAATCTCATATGAGTTCCTAAATGACTTTTGGAGGTGGCTACATGACATTCAAACCCAGGAAGATATCTCTCTTTCTATGGTTGGGTAGCCCACATGAGTTTAGAACTTGGCACTAGCTTGGATATGGCAAGGACCCAATGGCATACACACAATGTGGTGAGCCCGTGGAGATAAAAAGAGATTGGACTACAACCCACGATATTTGTAGGAGAGTTCTTGAAATAGAACTTCATAGCACAACGGAATCCATGGTGGCAACATGGGGGGTTCTAGCTTGGGTCATAGATAGAGATCCATGTAGCTATGACGATGTTTAGGGGAGCAATTCTTTTCTCATCATTGGGCACAGCATCTGAGCAAATGTGTACCAAAAACTACTCATAATGCAGTGGACTCAAGGACACTATCATAGATGGAAGCTGAATTCCAGCATCATAGCTTTGCTAGATAAGGACTACAACATGCAGCCAAATCATTGATCTTTAAGACATATCCATTGGAGAGACATTAGGCTTACTAGAGGAATCATCTTTAGAGGTTACAATGGGATCTAGGAGAGGGAATTTGGAGGGATTCATTCCTTAACAAACCATGAGATGTGGCATTCTTTAGCTGACCCATCAAGCTAGGGAGGAGGATTCAAATGAGTAGGATGAGAGCACATCCAACAGCCACTCCTCACTAGCAAAAACAAGGCATTCTCTTTTTTTTTTTGTCTAGATGATAGCTTCATGCCTAGGACTATTGTCTATTCCTAATGCTAGTAGCTCATAGGAGCTAAGGAGTTGGTACAAGGCTTGGGTATGCCAGGGTTCTAGTGGCACGTATGAAATGTTGTGCCTAGTAGAGAGACATAGAGGCATTGTCTATGGGATTGCCCCAGAGCTCAAGAGGTGTGGAGGAGAGTCCTCAAGATGGTCCTTTATGGCTCAATAGAAACTAGGTTGTGACTTGGGGGGCTCAAGCTTGGGTCACAGACAAAGGCCCAACATGCAGACATAAGGATTTTCAAGGGAGCACCTTCTTACTCTTCATTGGCTAGCATCTAAGTGGGATGTTTGCTCTAGATTACTAGTTCACAGTGGACTTAGATAAACTAACGCATATTGGAGCTGATTGCTAGAATTATTGCTTGATACATTTGAACTGCCAAGTGTAGGCATGCTATAGATGTCAAGGATGTTTTCACTGCAAAGACTCTTTTGAGGATTTGGATAGAGACTGCCCACTCTCAATGGGAACTGCTCCAAGGTGGTTCTAAGAGGCTGAGGAGAGATGCCTTCTTGTGGACTTCGCTATTAGGCACCTTCTTTCATGTGGCCCCTCATCTGGTCTACCATTTTAGCCCACCAAATTGATGCTTCACACAACCATTGTATTTATGATATACTCAGCTGCTCTTTACAAGGTCCCTAACTGAGTCAAACACTAAAGCAAATAAAGACTAAGATGAAAGTACAATACATCTCTCAATCCAATTGAAAAACTGGGAGGAAGACATCTCCCAGGCAGGCTGCCCTCAGAGAGAAATAATACTTTTAATATGATCTGAATTGAAAGAATAAAACTGAATAATATTATCTGTTCATAGTCCTGGTTTAGCGAGAACAAAAATTTTATGTTAAAATCTGTAGGCAACCTTACATTACTACTCTACTTCTTGCTAAGATATGGAAATGCAATCCATTACCTCAGAATTGTCAATGCACACATTCCAGCTTGAAAACGTGCATTTGTCACCTGAGTGTTAATGCAAAAGGTTAAGTCCAATGATTTGAAAAAATGAAAGATTGCTATGACTAAATTGCTTGTTGCAAGACATCTATCATAACTTCAGTGATGTCAATGCTCTGAGCATGACCTAATTTTTTTCCAGTTTTGTTATTTCAAGAGAGACTCCCTTGCATTGATGAATAAAAGCATTATGACTACTGACTGCTAGCTGGCTACTTTGTCAGACAAACAAATCTGGGAATGTAGTGAAGATACAAGCAAAAAGGAAAAGAGGCTGCATCCATCTGGCTGAAGAAATTGGGTGAAGATCAGCCACATGATCTGATGTGCCTTGCAAATCCCAATGACCCCATGAATGACTTACTCCCAAATGTCTCATCATGGCCACCAGCAAAGAATGCTGATGGCTTGATTCATAAGGGAGAGGATGCAATCAATGCAAATACATCACACTGCATCCTAGTTTGGATGACCAAAAAAGGTGTTGGATAAGGACATGATGATAACTATTGGCCAATAATGCTGTCACAAAGATAATCAGGAGTCCGACTTGAACCTTGCTCTCAGATGGATTAGATTTGATCGAGATAAAAGCCGTATTCACCCTCTTTGAGACCACAGACAACACTAACAAGTGTATGAAAATTCTTGTCTTAGAATTTTGAAGAGGTGGATGACGACACAGCTATAGGGCTCTATGTTAACTTCGTATCTCTATTTCTGGGAAGGTCAATTGTTAGGCTTGGTAGAGGTGTATTAATGCACAGTACAGATTGGCACTTCTGAGCCTATGCATCAGGTAGATTTAAGCATTGTGGAGGAGGTCAAAACAAATTTCTGATGGATGTTGTAGGATATTAATGTATGGCTAGTGAGTATGGATGTTTATGGACAATTGTTGTCATTAGAAAGAGCCTGTTTACTGTGGAATTCATGCCCTTTTTTTTCTAGAAATATTTCCTTCTGCAACATCCACGGAGTTCATAAACATGATAATTGAACCAATACCGTGTGAGAGTGATCCAAAAGGTCAGCATCAACCCTAGAAGAGTCAAAAAAGATTAGTATATGATTCAGATCCCTCAATGAACATCCATTGATGGAGATGTTGAACCAAACATAGCAATGGCAGAATGAGGTATCTATGCTACTCTAGTACCTCTAACAATCTGAACCCAGATCACCTTTGTTAAAGACCCCAAGTACCCCCAAAGAAGATATTTGTGAAAGGGTCAAGGCTTGCACACTAATAAAATGTCTGATCTACTATATGTCAAGGACTGCAACAAGGACTTGGCATTACTATTGCAACTGGGAGAAATGTGAAGACAAGATCCACCCTATCAAATTACGGATCATGAACTTATGTTTAGAGAACGAATGCTCCCATGAGGCATTAGGAATGCCCCATCATGAGCATGTTTTTCAGACACATGAATAAATCAGCAGGCCATTAAGAAGTGTGGTCCAACCATTAGGCCATAGGACTTGTGCCAAAAAACGGACCAAGTGTGCTTAGGTTGATTTCATTCCAGCTTGTTTCCTAACCTATGGAAAGGATCCTTCATATTAGGGAATGTTCTCATTTTATACAAGACATGGACATGGATAAATGATCATTTTACACAAAAGAAGGGTAATGGTAGTGTTTGCCTAGAGTAAGAAGTCCATGTGGAATTCTTGGTAGCATGTGTTCATACTTCAGGTGTAAGGGGGCAGTGAGAGGAGAATGAGAAGAATATGAGGCTTTTTTTTTTTTTGGGTGGGGGTTGGGGGGGCGGGGGGGGGGGCGCGCCATCAGGCCATACAAGTTTGGAGCAGGTGGATGACTCAAAGGTGTGGAGAGGAAGAATGTGGTTGAGGCAGAGAAATTAAGATTCATACCCACAAAGAACCCAGATTCGGAGCAGGTGGATGACTCAAAGGTGTGGAGAGGAAGAAAGTGGTTGAGGCAGAGAAATTAAGATTCATAACCACAAAGAACCCAGATTCGGAGTTCTTCTCTCAAGTTTTAATATTCCATTCCTCATTTTGAGATACCTTATCCACATCAAGTTTGATCACATTAATAGACCTATACAAAGATGACACCAGGTAGGGTCATTGGAAATATGTGCATGCTATATTTTTAATTGTTTATTGTACTCTGTCTTACCTTTTCCAAGATTTCTTCCTGGAAGCTCATGTTGATAAAGTCCTTAGCACTCCTTTCTTCAGAAAAAACAGGACAAAGAGAGTCAAAGATGAATTCAATGAGCACCTATGTTACTAAAATCAGTAGGCTCATAAAAAATTCACCTAAAACTAGCTGTTGCTAAGCTTTAATACTCGAACGAAGAGTGTGTCAGTTAATAATTGGGGGCCTATGATACATCAATGTTGGAATGCATAATGCTTCTTTCTCAAAACGAACAAAGTAACTTTTCATTTTACCTCGGGGATTTCTTTGAAGGTGCTAATAATAGAATGCTCTTATCTTCAAAAAAGAAAATAAGAGGATTATTTATGCAAACAACTGGTGCATGTGACTTATTATGCTTTAGTTGGAAGTACATCTAGAACTAGTAAAAAGCATACAGGGTCCAGCTGGCTGTCCACTGTCAGCCCACTTAATGTGGGTCATACTAATAGTATCCATGAATTGCATGTGGATGTAATGTAGCAAGTTCATCAACTGTAATTATGAACTTGTGCATGCCTTCACTATTATTTCCTATCCTAAATAGAGCCTTCCAAACCTGTTGTTAGAATCATACTTGTTAGAAATTGTCAATTATGACCAGTAAATTCATTTTCATAAAGTAATTCCTCCTACATTAAGCCAACCATGTAGTGGAATGAAATGTCAGCTGACATCCATTATTGGCATACAAAGATGACATGATGTCCCTTAGAGTGCCTTCTCCATCTCCTATGTGCTTACCATGACCAGCAGGCATGCGAATTTGCTTTGCGCGCTGCCTGAGCTCCCCCGTGTCACAACTCTATAGAAACAGAATTTGTATCCTTTTTCATTAATTTGTCTATTAAATGATTTATTAAATTTGTTTCCTTTGCACTCATTAGATATTAAGAAAAGTGCATTGGAGCTGGCCACTGATGAGTGGTCACAGGTTATGGTGGACCCACGCGGTGGGTTAGAGAAAAGATAGTTCACACTTCCACCTATATGGCCCGATTGGGTGCCTGTGACCAGAACTCACGCATATCAGGGTTAGACTCGCACACAGAAATGATTGATGCCTTGAAGTGTGGGCTAGATCCGCCTAAACAAACAATTACAATCAACAAGATGGCATGATCATGAAATGCTTGTACAATGTATATGTGCGGGCTGAAAGCTTGAAATGCACATTTCTTTGCATAGGAAAGTCACATTAAGATTCTGATACCGTTTTTGCAATGTACACGGAAAAAGCTTTCACATGACACCCATATTGGGGGGTCCCTAAATTTTAGGAGCCTCGAATTAGCCTAAAAATGCTAGTCCTGAAAAATAAGGATGTCATTCTAAAAATAGTAAATTCTGTACTCTGACTGTGCTTACTAAATTTGGTTATTTCTATTCTTGACAGTATTCAACCCAAAAAGAAAGGCCATAGAGAAGAGACAAGTGTCAAGACACTTGTCACACAAGTTTCCAAGTGTCCTACCACTTGTCATATCTCATGACATGTGGCTGAACACTTGTCTTGTGCTACTCCACTTTCCCCTTTTGTACTAGCTCTTCCCTCTCCTATAAATAAAAGCTCGTTTTTCTTCATTCAGCATCATTTTTCTTTGCTGTAAACTCATGTACAACATTCACAGATAGCCAGAAACTGGCCCTATCCATCCCCATCATCATCCCTCACTTCTCCATTATCAAATTCCTCCATATTCCCTCTTCTATCACTGCAGTTTTACAGGACAGCAAGCCTGTAAATTCATTACAGCACCTCCTTCTCGAGCTCTTACTTTTGGACCTGTTCTTATCATTCCAGATTTGGTAAAACCATTTGTGGTGAAAGCGGATGCTTGCGGTGATTGTATTGGTGCAATGCTAAATCAAGAAGGCCATGCCGTAGCCTTTGAAAGCTGCCGTCCAAATGATGTGGAGAAAAGGTATGACATTTATGAAAAGGTGCTCTTAGCAATGGTTCATGCTTTGAAGATATGGAAACATTATCTTTTAGGCAATGAATTCCTTATTAAAATTGATCATCAGAGCTTGAAGTATTTCAAGACTTAAAAGCATTTGCAGGAGAAACATGCAAGATGGAAAAATTTCTTGTCTATGTTTCATTTTCAAATTATGTACACTCCATGGAAACAAAATGTAGTTGCTGATACACTTTCTGGAGTGCCTCGCATTGCAACTATTACAGTGCCTCATCATGAAGATTTTCAAACGATGAAGAATACTTATAATGAAGATACTGATTTTGCAGCAATTTGGTTAAATTTACAGCAAGGAGGTTCTCATCCAGATTATTCCATCAAAGACGGTTACCTTCTCATGAACAATCGCCTTTGTGTCACTCTTCCTGTTCGACAAAAGGTACTTAAAGAAAGTCATGAACCCTCTTATACAGGGCATAGAGGCAGGGCAGCCACTCTAAGTGCAATTGAGCGGTACTTTTATTGGCCAACATTACGAAGAGATATACATAACTTCATTGAGGCTTGTCTAGTATGCCAAAATTCCAAGTATGATACGCAGAGGACTCCAGGATTGTTGCAACCTCTTCTAGTGCCCAAAGATCCATGGGAATCTATCACAATGGATTTCATCTCAAGTATTCCAAGAACACCTCAAGGTCATGATATGATTTGGGTCATGATTGATCGATTCAGCAAGCAATCACATTATATTCCATATCATAAAACATTTAAATCTGCACAAGCTGCAAGACTTTTCATTCAACATATCTTCAGATTACATGGTATGCCTTTTGAGATCATTTCAGATAGAGACTCCAAATTCACAAGTAACTTTTGGTGTGCTTTATTTGAGAATTTGGGAACCACTTTAAAGTTCTCCTCAGCTTTTCATCCTCAAACTGACAGCCAAACAGAGGTGATGAATCTCACACTTTTGGATATATTGAAAGCTTATGTTAATGAACATAAGTCACAATGGGAGAAATATCTTCCATTATTGGAGTTTGCTTACAACAATACAGTGTACTCATCCACAGGGAAAGCTCCAAATGAAATAGTACAGGGTAAAGTGATTCCTCCTCCAATTATTCGCACTAAAGATAAGATTTTTGCTGCTGATGAGTTTGCTTCAGATTTAAAAACAGCAATGGATCAAGTTCGAGCCACTATCAAAGTTGCCCAAGAGCGAAAAAAGAAGCAAGATAAACGAAGAAGATCTTTGGCTTTTGAAAAAGGTCAATATGTCTTGCTAAAGTTTGATAAAAGCAGGCTCAAACAAGGTTCCGGTCAAAATTCATCTTTTCCAAAGCTCTCCATAAGATACTTTGGACCCTTCAAAGTGATTGAGAAAATAAATGAAGTTTCTTATTGACTTGAGCTTCCTGCTCATTGGAAAATACACAATGCTTTTCATGTAAGTTTGCTAAAACCTTACATAGGACCAGAACCAAAGGAACCCATTACTGAAGATCCCCCAGAAGTTGAAGAAACAAAGCAACTCTTGGAACTTGAACAGATTTTGTTTCACAAGAATCGAACCACGAGAAGTGGCCTTGTGACACGAAAATTCTTACTAAAATTCAAGAATCTACCCACAACAGATGCACAGTGGGTAGATGAAAATTTCATGAAGGATTACCCAGACATTCTTCAGTTATATCAAGAAGCTTTTCAGCTGAGAACAGCTGAATAAAAGCCAGAGGGCTGTCACAACTCTATAGAAACAGAATTTGTATCCTTTTTCATTAATTTGTCTATATAATGATTTATTAAATTTGTTTCCTTTGCACTAATTAGATATAAAGAAAAGTGCATTGGAGCTGGCCACTGATGAGTGGTCACAGGTTATGGTGGACCCACGCGGTGGGTTAGAGAAGAGATAGTTCACACTTCCATCTATATGGCCCGAGTGGGTACCTGTGACCAGAACTCACACATATCAGGGTTAGACTCGCATACAGAAAGGATTGATGTCTTGAAGTGTGAGCTAGATCCGCCAGAACAGACAGTTACAATCAACAAGATGGCATGATCATGAAATGCTTGTACAATGTGCATGTGTGGGCTAAAAGCTTGAAATGCACATTTCTTTGCATAGGAAAGTCACATGAAGATTCTGATACCGTTTTTGCGATGTACACGGAAAAAGCTTTCATATGACACCCATATTGGGGGGTCCCTAAATTTTAGGAGGTCCCTAAATTTTAGGAGCCTTGAATTAGCCTAAAAATGCTAGTCCTAAAAAATAGGGATGTCATTCTAAAAATAGTAAATTCTGTACTTTGACTGTGCTTACTAAATTTGGTTGTTTCTATTCTTGACAATATTCAGCCCAAAAAGGAAGGCCATAGAGAAGAGACAAGCGTCAAGACACTTGTCACACAAGTTTCCAAGTGTCCCACCACTTGTCACGTCTCATGACATGTGGCTGGACACTTGTCTTGTGCTACTCCACTTTCCCCTTTTGTACTAGCTCTTCCCTCTCCTGTAAATAAGAGCTCGTTTTTTTTCATTCAGCATCATTTTCCTTTGCTGTAAACTCATGTACAGCACCCACAGATAGCCAAAAATTGGCCCTATCCATCCCCATCATCATCCCCCACTTCTCCATTATCAAATTCCTTCATATTCCCTCTTCTATCACTGCTGTTTTATAGGACAACAAGCCTGTAAATTCATTACAGCACCTCCCTCTCGAGCTCTTTCTTCCATTTTAGCAACAAGAAGCAAGCCCCATCCATGTACTGCTGATCAACGATGGAGAAAGGCTGATTTCCCCTCTTTCTTCTCTCATACTGTAAAGAAATCAGTTCTTATCATTGCAAAAAGATAATGCATGTGTGTTTGTACATCTTTGCATGATCTTGTGAGAGAGAGAATTATTTCTCCTCACTCTTAGGTTGATTGTAACTGAGCTCTTCCCGAAGGGACTTGGGTTGAGCAGAAATACATTCCTGGGGGGAGGGGGGGGAGGTGGCCCATCTTCAACCCTCAATCTTGTCTCCATTACTTATACATTTTCATGGCTATAACTTTGTGAGTAATTTTCATTTTCAACTTTAAGTATTCATTCTCTTTTATATTAAATCTCGAAAACAAGAAAATATCATAATTTGTTAAGCATACTACCTTGTTCGGGGCGTTTACACCCCGTGTGTCTTGTGTAGAGTCCGTTTCTGCACTGTTCAAGCCTTGCCTCAGCACGCCTACAATCAATCATCAACTTGCACTACAAACAGTCCTGCGACCTAACATTCGTGCAGCACCCTGCTCTAAGTCCGAGTAAGAGGACCTGCGCTGACTATCAGATAGAGCGGGGACTGGCAGCGCCGACCTTCTGCCCCTCATCACCTATGCATCAGGGCCCTAGCGTTGTCTGGCTTGCGTCTTGTCTTCCCTATCGTTGGAGGTGGGCCTACACGCCATCGGATTGAGCTAGAACTTCCAACGTTGACCCCCTACCCTAGAACGTTTGGCCACACTGCACATACAAATTGATCTATCGTGTGCTACTCCCCTTCTCTTGTGGAGGCCCGGCTGTGAAACACACACACACACAGAGAAAGAAAGAAAGATATATTAAAGACTACATAAGGCCAATGTGGCCTATGAGACAAAATCCAGAGTGCATCCATGTCTAATCTCATTTCATCAGTAAGGTAAAGATAACATTACAAGTGGGTGGGTGGCCTATGAAACAATACTGAAAATAACTACGCAATGGGGCTATACTAGGGTTGAACCATGTGTAGTATTGTTCCATCGATTGAAAAGAAAAGAAAAGGAAAGGAGAACCAGATCTAATAGAACCATGTACAAAAGTGTGGTGGAGACTATGGGCTGTAGCTGGTCTCAAGATCTGCACATGATCACAGCTATGATGCGGTCCCTAGTTGCTTCACTGATATGCCTGTTGGTGAGTCTGCGGTGTCTCGTGATAATGGCTCTAATCCGACTGTGGTGTGGCCTCCTCGGACATGGTCCTGGTAGACAGGGTCGTCGTGCTTAACGAAGGAAAATGGCTCTATCCAATGTGACTCCACGGTGTGGCATGTAAGGTGTCTAGCGGGGTGGCTCTGTCTCTGCTAGGGTGGTAGTGTCAATAGGGTCGGCTCTGTAGGAAGTCTATCACTGCTCTCTGTGTGTGTCCCTCTGGGTGAGCTGGCCTTCTGTTTCACAGTAGTGCAGTTCGGCGCCTCTCGATCTCCAGGAGGAAGAGACCTAGGCATCTCTGGTCCTCATACTCCATGATACAACGAAGGGGTCCAAATCCATCCCGGAAGAGACAGTGGTACCGTCCTCGTATGTCATAGTATATTGTGCATCTGCATATGTAGTGCTCGTCCATCTCAGGCTCTCGACCACAAAGCTAGCAAGTCCTATCCTCTGCTAGGGTATTTGTCCATCTGTCTATCTCCATCTAGAGCATATGTGAGGAGGTGCGAATCTGTCCGATAGCAACCCGTATGCTATGGGAGAGATAGGTGTCCATATATGTTGGTCGAATAGTGAAACCATCATCAGAGAGACACAAGAAATGACTCCTGTAGAACTCCATTCTCAATCCTAAAGGGAGTGGTGGGTGGATCCATGTCCTTGCCGTCTCAATCCTCAAGATATCAGCTCTGATCACCTCGTTCAACTATGATCGGCTGAGAGAAAGTGTAGGGAAATCAAGGCTATAATCCAAAGGTGGAAGACGGTCAATATCCAAACCATGTAGGCTCATCCAAATAGCCATCTGTGAAAACCAACAATTCTTCTCATCTCCTGTTGCTAGTTGTCTAGATGAGGTTAGTGCCAATCTAGAGTATCTATGGCATGGAAGTTCCCATAGTGTGTGCCAAAAGGTCACTGCCCTGAAGAGTGCCTCCATGACTATGGGTGTTGCCCCTAGCTTTGCTCTAACAATGGGGTGTGGGGTGGAGGGCTTACTCCTAATCATGCGTGCTATCATCATGATCAATGGCCTTTCCATGCTATCCCAACCATCATAATAATCCCTCTCTACTCCAATCTAATCAGTGAGTGGGCTAAGAAGCCTATGGTACAAGCTGCAACCCCATACCTCTGCTCCATATAGTAATGTAGATGTGACTAGGGTGTCAAAAAACCAAAGTTTGGTGCAGGGCTCCTGGAACTGTATGTGAGTACATTGACTCTCAAGTGCCCCTAGTGCTGCGTATCCACGTGCCAGACGTGCCTCTGACGCCCCTCTCAACGAAAAATGTGGGCCAGAGAAAGTGACTCCAAAATAGACATATCCCCTCACATGCTCCAGTATGTCTTCCCCAAATGTGAATTGGTACATAGATCTAGTCATCCATGCTGCTGAAGTATTGAAAACCATGGTTTTGGTCTTTCCAAGGTTCACTGTGAGGTCTTTATCTCTACAAAAGATGTGCAAAGCATTTAGATGGCACTGCAAACCCTCCGGTGAATCTGAGATGAGAACAATATCATCTGCATACAGTAATATCGGTATCAGCACCCCTGCCAGGTTGGCTCTAGCTCCTCCTCGGTCTATGTAATCAGACACTTCATCTATGTATAGACCAAACAATGTGGGTGAAAGTGGACATCCTTGTTTCACTCCTATAGTACTGTCAATCCTCTCTGATAGTCCCCCCAGGTGCTCGTACATGACCAGTTATTGCCTCATATAATGCATAGACACCCCATCGTATACCCTCTGATACTCCAATGTCCTGCAATCTTTGCATGATGCATGTATGAGGCACTGTATCAAAAGCTTTGCAAAATTCTACAAAGCAACAATAGATCCTCTTGTCTCGGGCTCGACCCTCCTTAATAATGGCTCTAAGTGTGAGAATATGGTCCAACGTGGTATATCCTCGTCTGAAACCTGCGTGTCCTTGTGCTCTCTTGCCTTGC
Source organism: Lygodium microphyllum (assembly GCF_053477565.2). NCBI lineage: Eukaryota > Viridiplantae > Streptophyta > Polypodiopsida > Schizaeales > Lygodiaceae > Lygodium > Lygodium microphyllum. The sequence continues at coordinate 123,527,463 of NC_141152.1, read as the reverse complement.
ATTTCAGCCCACTCACTGAGTTCATGCTCCAATATAGATCCATATATCTTGGCCAAAAAATGACCAATCATGATAGTCCTGTAGTTGCTAGGAATCAGGGGATCACCACTTTTAAATAGCGGAATTATAGTATTGTCTAACCAACTCATAGGAAAACCTTCACATACTGCTCTATTGAACATATGTGCTAATATGGGTACTAATATGTCACCAGCATGTGAGAAATGTTTTGCTACTAGTCCATCCTCATCCTGTGCCCTCCCATTTTGTAATCTATAGATTGCATCCCTAACCATTTTCCATGTGAAGAAAGATCATTGTGTTGGCCTACAAGCTTGTGGGGGCTGCATAGGTCGCTGTCCTGGCAGGTCATACAACTATCTCCCATAGTCAAGCCAAGCATCTGGTGATGTAATCTGTATGGGGGGCTGTCTTTCATGAAGCATCTTCCATGCGCTCTTGCTGTCCCGCCCCAAAAATAGCTGATATATCTCTGCTTCTACTTTTGTTAGGTAGTCTTGTTTCTTCTTCCGCACAAAGCGTTTGAAGAACGCCTTTGCTTGGTGATGTGTTTGAGTGCCTAGCTCCACTTTCCTGTATAAGCGAGCTTGGGTGACTCTACACTCATCATCATACCAGCTATTTTGGGGAGCAGTAGATCGTGTGGGTCTACATTGGACCAAGGTGTGTGGGAATGCATACATGGCTGATCCATGTATAGCCTCTGCTAAATCCCTTGTACATTCTTTCAACAATCTACTCAAGTCCAATGTATGTAAACTGGTCTGCAGAGATTCACTGTAGATGTGTGAGGTGTGTAAAGTAGTATTTGGGATGTTTAGGGAGGCATGGTGTTTCATATTTCATATGTACACAAGAGAGCATGAATGCCAGAATAGCATGATCTGCTGCTATACCAATTGGCCTCTTAGATATCTTGAAATTTTGGATGTCTGGTATCAATGCTGGTGAGCCCATCAGGTAGTCCACAGTACTTGCCCCTCCTTTGTGATTCCAACATGTCAAATTGTCAAATTCTAGCCATTGTGGCAGACCATTAAATATGGCTAGTCTATGTGCACTTCCCAAAGTCAATAGGTGTGTCCCATAGGTACTCACTTCTTTATCCTGGGCTCTGCTGCATAGGCCTATTTTATCTATGTCGATCTCTTTGAACATGGCACTGTCATGCATATAAAAGTCACTCTGTCTATCTCCAGTGCATGCATTGAAATCTCCTACTAATAATATGTCCCCAATGCTAGCATATCTCATGATATTCTCATAGAGTACTCATAGAGTACATTGCTATATCTATGTTTCGGAAGCTATCTTCAAAGTAACGAGCATCCAAGCGCAGGGCTCCATTACAATTCCATATTGACATCCGAAGTGTCTCATAGGCCTCGTACCATCATGAAGTCCTTTTGTCAGTGATGATGACTCGTCCATCCCTATAAACAGTCCACTTTCCCTCTTTGCGAGCCTCCAATACCTTGGGCATGTGTTCTCTACGATGCGCTATCTGTGCTGGGGTAAGGTCCTCATCCAAATAAATCTCCTCACCCTTGAGGGCTCTCCTCTTGGAGAGAAAGGCCTTTTTTTTCTCTATGTCTCCAAAGCGAAGAATTAGAGCCTTGGACTTAGAGTCCTCTTTTCCCACTTTCCAAGCACTAACAATAGGTACGTCTAAAGCCCAAATTTTGTCACCGAGTGTCTTAGCATCTTCCTATGGGCTGCTCTTCTCCTCCCATCCTACTACCCATACATGTAGAACCCTAGTCCATCTCCTAGCCTCTTCTTACAAGGTAGCATTCATTACTTCAGTCCTGTTCAATGACGTTCCCTTATTCTTTTTTATTGCCTCAATCCATGGACTGGCTTCTTCTATCTGCTTATGTGCTGTCTTTGCCACTTCTGCCCATGAGTGAACCTCCCTTTCACATGCCTTCAAAGCCTCTTTCTCTTTTTGTAGTTCTTGCACGTTCATTTCTTTTTTCTTAAATGTATTCAATTCTTCCCCTTGTTCTAAGATTTCAGATTTGTAGGCATCTACAACTTTCAGCATTTCAGTTTTCAGCGTGTGCATTTCGGACAGCATTTGTGCTTGTAGGTCATTCTTAATCTTTATCTACATGTATTGCATTTCTGCCCTCTGATTTACTATCAGTTCGGCTTTGACCTGCTCTCGTATTTCTTTCTCTAATTCTTGTCTCATAATTCGTAGTTCAGAGCAAATCATGAGATGAATTTCTTCGTATTTCTTTTCATTCACGGTGCGTGAAGTCTTTCCATGCCTGTCAGATGCTGGGGAGACGGTCCAATCACGGACCCTATGGCCATACATCTTGTACCGTGTGTTTTTAGAAGGGGTGTTGAACATTGCTTCCATGGACGGTTGTGCTAGTTCTTGATCAGATTTGTCTCCCAAATATTCATTTTCCACGGTTTGATGCTTGCATTTGTCTACATTATCCATCTCTCATACACTGTGTGCAAAGCCACTCAACTTGTACTTTGTATTGTCAGATCACAGCAATTTCTCTGATTTCCTGCAAATTCCTGCAAATTTCCAGGGTTTCCCCAACCCCTCACTAGCCTTTTGCAAGCCCAGTAATCTTTTACAAGCCCAAATGTGTTCACACTGTTTTCAATTACTGCTCACAACTGCATTCTCTGGTCAGGACTGCTCACGTCTACATTCCCTGCTCACGGCTGCATTTATTCAAACCAGTGTGCAAGAGACAGCATTCCCTGCTAAGCAACATGCGAGAGGGCGTGCTGCCGGACCAAGGCACTACGGGTCCCTGCTTCTGTGCGCCCGTCTGGCTCGTCTGCATCTGCTCGTTCCTGCCCTGTCTCTGATCAGCTGTCACCCTGCGCTACGTGCCCTTCTTCCCTGTGCTGCCCTGCTCTCCGATAGTGTAAGAGAGAGAGAGAGAGAGCGTGAAGGCCACTTCAAACAGCCAGCTTAATAGCGAACTGTCAGTTTGGAACTGTGCAGAGGGCCTGCAGCACATTCTGAGGGTTTTGCACACAGTGAGAGAGAGACAGAGGAAGAGTTTTGGGATCGGAATCTGCTTCTGCTATGGCAAACCTGCAGGAATTTAGTGGTATTGATATGGCCTCGATCAGCAGATCGGGCGAGGGAATAACAAAGACTTGGCTGACTCAGATGGTGACTCGCTGGCAGATGAACCCGGGCCATTGCTGGATAGTGAAGAGATGGGCAAGCGTCGTAGAATGTCGGTTGAAGAACTGGCCTTCGGCCCGAATTTGCCTCAGCCTAAGGTTCATGTTTCGTATCCACAACCTAATGGGTCTTTACAGTTCATGCTGGCCACTGCCAATCATCTTATGTCGGATTATGTTCACAATAATGAAGATAAAGCTAACACATTACCGGAAGGGGATCAAGTAGTAGCAGCCATGGGAACCGACCAGGTCCTACAACAGATAGTTGCTTTCCATGAGAGGGCAGCCATATTTTATTTTATTGGAAGGACTCCTTTGATCACCAGAATTTGTGCTTGGCTGCAGTCTATGCTTGTCAGTTCTGAACAGTGCCCAGATGATGCTTTAGGGCGTATGCAGGTTATCAAGGATCTCGACAAAGATCATTCACCCTCTCCACGGGAGATGGGAGAGGATACAAGGCAGCTCTAAGAGAATGAGGAAGAGAAGAGAGTGTCAAAAAAATGACAAAGAGACCAGAGAGACAGTAGGGTTTGCGGATGAAAGATAGTGTGTACAGCAAACACTAAGAGAGAAGAGAAAGCTCAGAAATACAAGAACACAATGATGATGCACTAAGTCAAGATGCTATTAGAAGAAAAACTGATATAGTGGAGCCAAAGCTCAAAAGATAAAATGAGTTGTCCTGTCTGAATCAGGCAGTAACACTTGTGGGAATCCACACAATGAAGGGAGCGAAAAGCAAACCTTGGGGCAGTGGGCTATCAAAGTAATCACTGGAAGGTGAAGGACAGCCATTGAGGGAGTGATCCACGGTCCTCTAATGCCGTTGGAGATGAAGAAGAAGGTCACCAGCTATCGAGGGAGCAAACCACACTCCTCAGATACCGAGGAGATGACCTAGGCACAGAGACCTGAATGCTGAAACCACAAATGTCTGATTGAGACAAGCTGCAAACGCAAATGAAATCACTAATGTCAAGCTTTGGATGCTGTCATTAGGTGCAAGACAGTTGATGCCAAGTTGCAAGAGATGACGACAGCTGGCGGAAGGACTCCAAACTGCAAAACATAGATGCTAGGATGATGCTAGGTAGGTGAAAGATGACACCCACTAGTGGAGAGCCTCCAAATAATGAAAACACAAAGTGGATGATAATGCTAGTTGGAGAAGACCGATGCCTGTGTGGAATAACTAACACCAAGCTAGAGAAATCTATCCTCGCCAAGATGGGGAAAGCCTCCAAACGCAGACGCGATGATGAGTAAACACGATGCCTTAAGAAGAAGCGCAAGGGTGACCACGAACTGCGATGTGCTCCAGTTAGGGTATGGGCAACAATGGAGTGAAGAGGGAAGAGTGTCGAACTGATAGAAGAAGAGGGTGATGAATGACTCAAGTGGTATGGAATGAACGAGGTGATTGTCTATTTATAGGCATTAGTTGTCTAGGGTGGCACACCACTATGTGGGGGCCCACTAACAAAAGTAACTAGAATGTGGAAACTAGCCCTTTTTGGGGCTGATAGTACAAAACCCTAAATTTTGTGTGTAAAGGGAAGAAGTAGTTTCTCAACAGAGAGGCTTTCCTGCAAACATGCGATTTAGGCACTTTCTTCCACACTGTCCCTCATATAGTTTGGCATTATAGCCCACCGAATTGGTTGTTCACACAACCATTGTATTTGAGATGTACTTAGTAACTCTTCACAGTGTTAGCCTGGTTTTTGTTAACATAAAAACTTAAGATTCCTTGTACCTTGTTTTCTACCTCAGGTTACTCGCTGAGGTGTTATTAAAAGAAGTTCCTTTTCTTGGATTAAAAAAAAGGTCAAGCAATAAACTCTACAAATTATAGGAAGAGTGGTGGTTTCTAGCTAGATAGCCAATCAAAAGAAAGAGAGTGAAATGGAAGCTAAAAGAAATTCCTAACTAGTTTTGAAATGCTCAACATAAACTCAAATTATGAACCTTATTCAAAGGAAAATTCCTGTTGATAGTCAGGTACGATACGGTATGGTACGATAAAATACGGTACTTGGTTATTTTGGATTATAGATAATAGAACACATGTTTAGAGCTAAAATAGCAATGTCACTTAAGTTAATAGCATGAATACATGAGGGTAACAAGGTAAAACCACATGCACAACATGTGCAATGCACTACTAGAAGACAAATGGGAGTGTATACGTAATACATCATACAACAAAGCAAAGTGTGGGGTGGATGGACAAAGAGGCTCTTCATTCTTTTGTGTGTGTGTGTGTGTGTGAAAGAGAGAGAGGCTTGGCAATTTGGGGGGCGAGAGAGAGAGAGAGAGAGTATATTAACGTCTCTAAAAGGCCAATGTGGCCTATGAGAACAAAGCAATACATACAATGATGGTGTGTTTCTCATCTGGAACGAGAAAATATGAAAAACATGCCTATAAGACTGAAAAAATGAAATAGTGTCCTATAAAAGGGAAACATGTCAATGATCTAAAAGTGAAAATAGAAAAAGGAAAACTCTCCATCAATGAGATGTTTGTCCTCTAAGGAGGTGTATCTCTGCATGGTTGAGGCGTCTCAGCATCTGTCTCCTGTAGCGCTCAATGATGGCTTTAATTTTTTTGTGGTGTGGATGTCTAGGCCTTCGTCCGGGTGGACGTGGGTGCCTAGACCGGCTAAGTGCCACTGCTCTATCCAAAGGAACACCTACAGAAGATGAGGCCCAATGATGATGTATTCCTGTAGGCTGTGTGGCAATAGTAGTGGTATCTGCCATACTATGTCATGTATCTGTGAAAAAGTCAATGACTGCTCTCTGTCTATGTGAGCCGAGCTGTGGGGGCCTCCTACTCCATAGAATTGTTGCTCTACGCCTCTGGAGCTCCAAGAGGAAGAATCCCAAGCATCTCTGATCCTCAAACTGCATGATCCGTCTCAGGGGTCCAAAACCCTCTCGAAACAAACAGTAGTATCTACCTCATATATCATAATATACAGTGCATCGGCAGATGTAGTGTTCCTCTGTCTCTGGCTCTCTGTCGCATAGTGGGCATATGCGTTCCTCTGTTTGTATACCCTCCCATCTGCCTATCTCAATCCTTAGGTGGTGGGATGAGGTGCGGATCTGACCAATAACTGTGCGTAGTCCATGAGGCAGCTGCGTGTCCATGTAATTGGGTCGGGTGATAAAACCATCCTCAAATACCTGAAGGAAGTGGGTCTGGTAGTGTGCCATCCTCGTGCCATGGGGGGAGGGTATCCAGGTCTTCTCCGTATCTAGCTTCAGTATGTCTGCTCTGATCACATGGTTTAGCTCTGATCGGCTTGGGTCACGTGTAGGGTTATCCAGGCTATAGTCAAAGGGGGATAGTCTGTCAATCTACAGCCCATGTAGACTCATCCATGTACTCATCTGAGCATACCAACAATGTCTGTCACCATTTACTGCTAGTTGTCTAGAAGAGGCCAGGGCTAGCTGTGGGTATCTATCTTGGGGGAGCTCCCATAGTCTATGTACGAAAGTCACTGCCTGGACCAAGGCCTCAGCCACCATGGGTGATGCTCCCAAATTAGCTCTAATAATCTCATGTGGGGTCAAGCTCTTCGCTCGTATCATGCGTGAGATCATCATGACCAGTGGTCTTTCCATATGCTCCCATCCATCATAGTATTCCTTCTCTGGTCCATCCTCGTCTCCCAAAGGCTGTCTTCTCGTGTGAAACAGACTCGGACCCCAAATAGCTGCCCCATATAGGAGTGTGGGTGTAACCAAGGTGTCAAAAAGCCATAGTTTGGTGCGCGGCTCATGAAATTGTATGTGAGCACATTGCCTCTCCAATGCACCTAAGAGAGAGAGAGAGAGAGTATATTAGAATTATCTTTTACGAAAAGAGAGAGAGAGAGAGAGAGAGAGAGAGAGAGAACGATCCAGATGACGGGCTGCTGCTCCCGCTCCATGCTGCCCTGCCATCGCTAGGCCTGGCGCGACCTGCGGGCGCGTTTTCCTGCGCCGCCGCCGCCTGAAAACCCTACCTGTCGCCACCCTGCGTTTGCCTAAGGCTCGTCGTCGCCCCTGTTCGCCAGCTGTTCGAGTGTCGTCACCACCATCGCGGCCTGCGTCTCTGCCGCTTTCGACCAGTCACGCCTGCGCCCTGCGCTGCGGGCGCCATCCCTAGTGTCGTCGTCAGGCCGTCCTGCTCCTGGAGCCGTCGGGAGCAGTCGCCCTGCCCCTGGAGCCAGCATCTTCTGTTCCGGCCGCCCTATCAACGCCCAGCTGCCCTCTCGTTGATGCCCTATTCAGGATAGCATCCTCCTGACGCCCTGTTCCCGGACGCTGCTGACGGACCCCTAACCGACATCCCAGCCTGTCCCGTCCTGCTGTGGAGACCGCCCGGCCTATGTTTCACCTGTCTGCCCCTGCACGGAGACAGGTAAACCTCGGTTTTCATTAGCTCTCCTTGCTGAGTACACCCCTGGACAGCGCCTCTGTACAGAAAAAAGGGAAAGCGAGAGAAACGGCAAAACAGAGGGTCAGTCCTCATTCGAGAGCAAATCATCATCTACGATGGCTAGTTTGGATCTGGACTTCATAGATCAAACAGTGGCAGCACTGGGCCCGGATTCTGATGCGGAGGAACCTGAGGATATGGTCCCATGCAATGAAGAGATGCCCCCTGGTCCTGACATCCAGCCTGCGGGGAAACGTACTAAGCATGCTTCGGAAGAGATAGGCGTTTCTCAGGATCGGTCCTATGCCCAAGTTGCTTCGGATTCGGTGGACTCTCAGGAAGTGGACTGGGAACACTTGCTGGAACTTGCAAACACTTTGCTTGGCGATTATGTTCAACATAATCAGGAAGCCTTTTCCGACTCTGCACCTGACGATGTGATGGATGCCACCGTGGACCCAAAAACTGTCCTACGCTCCTTTTCGGTATTTTATGATCGCGCTGTGATACTTTTCTTCACTGGTCGAATCCCGTTGCTTTCCCGTATTCGCCAGTGGTTGCAACATCTGCTACAAGGGGACTGTGTTGAAGAGATTTTTATTGGCTCCCGGGGTTTTTTTGAGGTCCTGTTGAAATCGGAGACGCACCGTGCTGCTCTCCTGTCTAAACTGCCTTTGTTTTTTGAACGCCGGTTGGTTCATGTGGTTCCATGGCGTCCAATGGCAGATTTTCAGCGTCTGCTGCAACGTGAATGCCCGGTCTGGGTCGAGGTGGAAAACTGTCCGGCTGTTTATTGGCCGCTATTGAAGGATGCTATGGCCGTTGTGGGCACTGTTCTGGTCCCTCCCAGTCTCCGGGCTGTGAATCGCAACCGCTTGTGTATGCTATGGGACACTGCAAGAAAAAGGCCTGCCTGGTTACGCCTCAATTACCCTGGCATGCACCCTTTACACTTTCGTTTGAAATGGGGCAATTTTACAGGGCATTGCTTCTCCTGTGGACAATTGGGGCACTTTATGGCCGAGTGCCCGGAACAGCAACACACTTCCCATAATGGCCATGCTGTGCCGCCCATGGAGGAGATGGTGTGTGATGCTCCATCACTGGATGCTACCCATCAGCCCCAAGCTTTGGCCAAAGGTAAACAACAGGTTGCGGGTCTGGATTCTAGCGCCAATAATTGGGTGGAAGTAGGTGCAAAAAAAGGCAACAGGGTTGTTGCGGCCATGCAGAACAATGTGCCTACTACATCTCAAGATTCCATGCGTACATACATGCGAAGGAAGGAAATGCAGTCTTCTGAGCGCTCGGCTCCTGCTATGGTTTCCTCTGGCCCCCGTTATCAGTCCGCCAGGAAAATGTCTTCGGATCGTTCTAAGGGTCCCTCTGCGAAGCTGGCATTTGATACCAGAGGTAATGTCATTACCCCGTGGGACCGTTGTTATCCCCGGTCCATCCCAAAGCCAGCAGATATGCCGTCTACTTCCAAATCTGGTCCGCAGAACTCTTTTGCAGTGTTGGCAGATTTCTTGGACGAGGGAGTCCTGGACATTCTCGCTGACAAAGTCCAATCGAGGCAAGCAGTGCCTCGCACCTGATTTTGCTTGAAGTATACATGAAAATCGCCACGTGGAATGTGCGTGGAATTTGTTCTCGCCACAAGCAACATGCTATGTGGACTGTGTTGCATGAAAATCAGTGGGATGTCCTGTGTGCTGTTGAGCACAAGAGTCACGATGAAGCCGGAAAAGTGGTAGATTGCCAGGGCTTTAGACTGTTTTTATGCTGGGTCACAGGCCATGCATTATTCGGGTGTGCTCATGATTGTCCATGACAAATATCAGCCTGTTCTGATTAAAAATGATGTTCATGGCCGTTTTTTGGTGATTGAAATTATATTCGAAGGGGAAATCTTATGGCTACTTGGCCTCTATGCTCCGAATGATTCCGTATCTCGTCGGGCGCTTTGGCAAACTTTGCAGGCCTCCTTGGCACTTGGTAGACGGGGCTTCTTCATGGGGGATTTCAATATGTGTGTGGATTCCTCCCAGTCCACATCGGAGCATTCGGTGATGGATACGACGGAAAGTCGTATGTGGCAGGCGTTGGCTCTTGACGTCCTCAAGCAAGATCTCTGGTCCTGGTTACACCCGTCCTCTACAGGGTTTACTTTCCATTCTGCCCAGTATGCAACAACATGGTCGAGATTGGATCGTATATATATCATGCAGAATGATGATTTTCTTCCTGAGCTGCTCGAAATAAAAGTATTGCAGCAATATGCCCTGTCGGACCATTTCCCTCTGCAGCTTGAGCTGCTTGCACAACCCATTGCCCCGTTCAAGCAATTTCTAGAGAGACTCCCTTTGCGTTTCAATTCGTCTTACCTGAAGCATGCCATCTTTCAGGGCTATATGCAGCAATTGATCGACAGATTTCTCTTCGACTTCTCTTCTCAAGGCACTGCGTCATTTGACCGATTGCTCGCTAATGTGCAGCGGGTTGCGCGGCAGTATGGGATCCACCATGCCTCTCTTTGTCGGCAGCGTCGCAAGGCAGCTGAGGACATGTTGGCTTTGGTTCGTTCTTTGCTGGTGGACACTCCGGATGATGCCTTTCTGCTCGCACTGGCCATGCGAGTGGCGGATCTTATTAAAGAATTCCAATTGAAATCATATCAGCAGGCCAAACTGCAACATCTGACAGAGACGTTGCAAGATAATGCATGTCAAACCCATAAGTTCTTTCGAGCTCTTCACGCCTCTCCTGCTAGGGAGAATATGACCAGACTTGAGGATGCAGAAGGTCACCTTATCATGGATCCGCAGACTATTGTGCAGATGTGCAGGAATTATTTCCGTGACCTTCTCGGCACCACTTCTCCACCTTCAGATCAAATCACTCAGACCCGTTCGGATTTTTATGACCTGGTCCGCAATCAGCTACCGCAGGACATGCAAGCTATTATGGAGTCTGATATTTGTGAGGCAGAGGTTATGGACGTCTTGTTACATTTGCCCAAGGATAAAAGCCCAGGTTGGGATGGTCTCACCAATGAGTTCTTCGAAGCTTTTGCTACCCAACTGGCGAAACCATTGCAGGCCTTGTTTCAGCAGGTGTGGCAAACCGGGATCATGCCTTCCTCATGGAAAGAAGGCCTTATTAAACTGCTTCCAAAAGTTCCTTCGCCATCTACGTTGACACAGTGGCGCCCCATTTCTTTGATGGGTTCAATGTACAAAATCTTTTCCAAAATAATGGCGAATCGGCTTCATAAGCATCTCCCGGCCATTGTGCATCCTCTACAGTATGGTTTCATTAAGGGCCGAAATATTCTGCACAATGTATTGAATGCTCAACTAGCTATTGATTATGCAAGGCATTCTAACCAGGAGGTAGTACTGATTCAATTGGACCTGGAAAAGTCTTTCGACTATCTGGATTGGTCTTTCGTCGCTGAACTTATGTCGGCTATGGGCTTTGGTCCCCGGATGTCCCGTCTAATCTACACCGTTAGCGCTGCAGCATCTTCGCGAGTCATGCTGAACGGAGGTGTTACTGAGCCATTTGTACTTGCCCGCTCCGTCAGACAAGGATGCCCTTTGAGCCCGCTATTCTTTGCCCTCGCGACACATCCAGTTCTTTCCATGTTATCCCATATGGTGGCCTCTTCTCAGTTGGCCGGTCTGTCGCTTCCTTCAGGACAGCACTTCATTAGCCAATCCCTGGCGGATGATACTTTTATGATTTTGCGGGCGGACAAGGACAACCTCAAGCGCGCATTGGATGTTTGGGGCATCTTTGGGCAAGCCTCCGGCCTTCGCATCAATGCGCTCAAATCAGCCATTCTCAGCTGCACGGAGTCGGATTTGCAGTCCTTAGACTGGCAGGGTCTGGTTATTCCTCGTGGCTCCATTGTCAGGCACCTTGGGTATCCTTTGGGTGTCGACGTTCCACCAAAGCAGCTTCTGCAGTGGATTTCTCAGAAAATGGTGGCCAAGTTTATGTATTGGAAATCTCAAGCCTGGCCCTTCCATATTCGTCTCAAAGTGGCCCAGGCAATTATGCTGCCAATGCTGACATATTTTTTGCCATTATTGCCCTGGACTACTACCACTCTCAATGCTCTTACTCAGTCTATTCGCTTCATGCTATGGAAGAAGGACTCATTGCATGCAGGTATCTCCTGGATTTCGTGGTCGCATGCCTGCACCCCTAAACGCATGGGTGGCGGAGCTATTTTAGATGCCCAAACTCACATGCAGGCACTCCGTTGGTCTCTCTTCCGCGCCATGTGCTCGGATCATCATCCATGGGTCGATATAGCCCGTTATCTCCTTGAGAGCCATGGGCTTCTACATGGCAATACCCATATAACTTCTTGGTGGCATGTTCTTAATGCTGATTCGAGGTTCTCCAGTTCCTCTTCGTCGCTGCTCAATCATTTGGTATTTTCCTGGAAACGGGTCCTTCTAAAGGCTCAGTGGCATCCAGCGGAGGATCGCTTGATTGCGAATTCTTTTCAATTGGAATTATTGGCAGTCTCGCGTTTACTTGCATGGGAAGGCAAAAATGAGCTTAGACCACAATTCAACCGGATGGCTCGTTTGGGCTTGTCTTCGGTCGCGGATGCCACCCTTGCTAGTCGCAATGTGCTTATATCATTTCGTACAGCCAGGAGGCTTTATAGGATTCCGAGGGGATATAGGCCTTTATGGGAACAGCTTTTGCGGATGCTCTAGAGCAGACAACCCTTTCCTGCCCTTGCTTCAGATCATCCCTGGCAGGATTGGGACCTACAAGGCCGGCTGCCTTTAAGCAAAGCTTCTGCTAATCAAGTTTATCATATTCTGATCAAAGATCAACAATGGTTACTTACCAAAGCCAATGCTTTATGGGGCCTACGAAAATCCCGGTCCTGGTGGAGGGCAACTGTGATGGAGGGCTGGTTGAACAAGACCCCCTTCAAATGTAAAGTATTTCTTTGGAGAGTGATGATTGGTGGTCTTCCGCTTGCGTCGGCTCTTTCCAAGCGACGAATTTCCAATGGCAACTGTTTCTTTTGCACCACTGCGGTGGAATCGGCCCGCCATAGATTTATTTCTTGCCCTGTCGCAAAAAAAATCTGGTTCTTTTTGTCGGCTATTTGGCAAGGAGCGGTTGGATTCACGCTGCGCCCCTTTGATTGGGTTTTCGGGCAGCCCAAATACCCCACTCCTGCACAGCCACATATGAAGCTCATGTATCATTTTCTGCGATATTGGGGCTGTTGGCATAACTGGACAATTAGGAATGCTTTTCTTTTTGACTCCGCCTATAATGTTCAGCGACATATTGCGAGGCTTAAGGGCCTTTTGTATTGGCAGTTAGATCTTCTCCGGCATTCTGATTTGCTCTCTAGGGAGGACTTCCGTCCCTGGCTTATGGCAATTTCATCTGCCCCCTTGCCATAACTTTGTAACATGTAGCACTTAGCCCCTCTTTACATGATGGCCTGGATTGGCGTCATGTATCTTGTAATCAAGTTATCTTGTACCTTTTTTCGTAATTAATACAATTACCTTTTACGAAAAAAAAAAAAAAGAGAGAGTATATTAACGTCTCTAAAAGGCCAATGTGGCCTATGAGACCAAAACAGTACATACAATGATGATGGTGTGTTTCTCATCTAGAACGAGAAGAAAGATGAAGAACATGCCTATAAGACTGAAAAGGAAATGAAATGAAATGAAATAGTGTCCCATAAAGGGAAACATGTCAGTGATCTGAAAGTGAGAGTAGAGAAAGGAAAACTCTCCATCAATGATATGTCTGTTCTCTAGGGAAGTGTATCTCTGCATAGCTAAGGCGTCTTGGCATCTGTCTCCTGTGGCGCTCAATGATGGCTTTAATTTGTCTGTGGTGTGGATGTCTAGGCCTTCGTCCGGGTGGACGTGGGCGCCTAGACCGGCTAGGTGCCACTGCTCTATCCAAAGGGACACCTACAGAAGATGAGGTCCAATGATGATGTATTCCTGTAGGCTATGTGGCAGTAGTAGTGGTATCTGCCATACTCTGTCGTGTATCCATGAAAAAGTCAGTGACTGCTCTCTGTCTATGTGAGCCGAGCTGTGGGGGCCTCCTACTCCGTAGAATTGTTGCTCTGCGCCTCTGGAGCTCCAAGAGGAAAAATCCCAAGCATCTCTGATCCTCATACTGCATGATCCGTCTCAGGGGTCCAAAACCCTCTCGAAACAGACAGTGGTATCTACCTCGTATGTCGTAATATACAGTGCATCGGCAGATGTAGTGTTCCTCTGTCTCTGGCTCTCTGTCGCATAGTGGGCATATGCGTTCTTCTGTCTCTATACCCTCCCATCTGCCTGTCTCAATCCTCAGGTGGTGGGATGAGGTGCGGATCTGACCAATAGCTGTGCGTAGTCCATGAGGCAGCTGTGTGTCCATGTAATTGGGTCGGGTGATGAAACCATCCTCAGATACCTGGAGGAAGTGGGTCTGGTAGTGTGCCATCCTTGTGCCATGGGGCGAGGGGGGTCGGATCCAGGTCTTCTCTGTATCTAACTTCAGTATGTCTGCTCTGATCACATGGTTTAGCTCTGATCGGCTTAGGTCAAGTGTAGGGCAATCCAGGCTATAGTCAAAGGGGGGTAGTCTGTCAATCTGCAGACCATGTAGACGCATCCATGTGCTCATCTGAGCATACCAACAGTGTCTGTCACCGTCTGCTGCTAGTTGTCTAGAAGAGGCCAGGGCTAGCCGTGGGTATCTATCTTGGGGGAGCTCCCATAGTCTATGTATGAAAGTCACTGCCTGAACCACGGCCTCAGCCACCATGGGTGATGCCCCCAACTCAGCTCTGATAATCTCATGTGGGGTCGAGCTCTTCGCTCGTATCATGCGTGAGATCATCATGACCAGTGGTCTTTCCATATGCTCCCATCCATCATAGTATTCCTTCTCTGGTCCATCCTGGTCTCCCAAAGGCTGTCTCCTCATGTGAAACAGACTCGGACCCCAAATAGCTGCCCCATATAGGAGTGTGGGTGTAACCAAGGTGTCAAAAAGCCACAGTTTGGTGCGCGGCTCATGAAATTGTATGTGAGCACATTGCCTCTCCAATGCCCCTAAGGCTGCATATGCTTTTGCCAAACGAGCCTCTGATGTCTCTCTCCAAGAGAACTGTGGTCCCTTCAATGTGACCCCCAAATAAACATACTGCCTAACCATCTCCACTGGCTCTCCGTCAAAAGTAAACTGGTGCTCAGCTCTTGTCACCCAAGCAGCTGAAGTGTTAAATACCATAACTTTAGTTTTCCCAAGGTTCACCTTAAGATCTCTATCTCTGCAAAAAGCTGATAATGCATCCAAGTGTCTATTTAGTCCCTCAGGTGAGTCAGATATAAGTACAATATCATCGGCATAAAGCAGTAATGGTATCAACACTCCAGCTAGGCTGGCTCCGGCCCCACCTGTCCTATCCACATATTCTGAAATTTCATCTATATACAGCCCAAAAAGTGTCGGTGAAAGTGGACAGCCTTGTTTCACCCCAATGGTGCTATTGACTGTATCTGAGATGCCCTCAGGTGTTCGTACTCTGCCTATCACTGTCTCATATAGGGCATAGATACTCCACTGTATCTCTACGGGCACATCAATGTTTTGCATTCTTTTCATGAGTCTAGCACGTGGCACTGTGTCAAAGGCCTTGCGAGAGTCCACAAAACAGCAATAGATCTTTTTCTTAAATGCCTTGCCTTCTTCAATGATTGCCCTCAACGTAAAGATATGGTCTAGAGTTGTATGTCCCCTCCTGAAGCCAGCCTGGCCTTTTGACCTCAGGCCATGCATCTCGGCCCATTCACTCAACGCTTGTTCCACGATAGAGCCATATATCTTGGCCAGCATGTGTCCAATCATGATAGTTCGGTAGTTACAAGGTAGCGCGGGGTCTCCACTCTTAAAGAGCGGCACAATAATATGGTCTGACCAACAGGTTGGAAATCCCTCACAAACTGCCCTATTAAAGATGTGAGCCAGCGTTGGTGCCAGAATATCACAGGCATGCGTGAAGTGTTCAGCCACTAAACCCTCATGGTCTTGGGCTCTTCCATTTTTCAGCTTCCATATGGCATTCCTCACTTTTTTTTCTGTGAAAAATCTGCAATTTGCTGGTCTTGAGGTTGAGGGGAGTGGCATAGGCTCTTGGCCAGGGATATCATAGAGTGTGCAAGCATATCCATGCCAATCATCCGGTCTAGTAATTTGTAGGGGTGGCTGGCTCTCATGCATCTTTTTCCACGCTCTCTTGCTGTCCTGCCCCAAGAACATGGAATACATTTCTGTTTCTAGTCTGCTCAGGTATTCCTGCTTCTTTTTGCGTACCAACCGTCTGAAGAGTGTTCGAGCATGCTTATGGGTGCATATACCAAGTGCCAGCTCTTGCTGAAAACGTGCTCGTGTCTCTCTGCACGCATCATCATACCAGCCATTCTGTGGAGCATTACCTCGTGGAGGTTTATCTGACGGTGTAGTGTGTGGGAAAGCGTATGCTGCTGAAGTGTGTATTATCTCGGCCAATTGTCCTATAAACTCATCCAGAGAGGCCTGTGTGTCTAGCTCCCTCAATGCATCTCGCACAGTAATGCTGTATATGTGTGAGGTCGCTTCCACAAAATCATAGCATGGTAATTTTGGTATATGTGACTGTGCTTCATGTATATGCCCATATTGCATTGTGAAAGCTAGAATAGCATGGTTTGCTACTAATCCAATTGGTCTGTTCGAGATTTCAAAACTTTTTATGTCAGGTAGCAAGTTGGGTGATCCAATCAAATAGTCCACTGTGCTTGACCCCTTCTTGTTATTCCAACATGTGAAGCCATTAGATCTTGGCCACTGTGGTAGCCCGTTAAGGATGGCCAAACCATGTGCACTTCCTAGTGCTAGTAGGTGTGTTCCATATTCTGTTATCTCTCTATCTTGGGCTGATCTAACTAATCCCACTTCATCTAATGCAATATCTCTGAACATCTCATCACTAGTGTCAAAGAAAGCAGATTGGTTGTTTCCTGTGCGTGCATTAAAGTCTCCTGCTAGTAGAACATCCCCAATTCTCATGTATCCCATTATGTCCTCATATAGTGGTGTATACGGGGATGCCTCTTTAGGGGCAAACTTAGAGTATGCAGGGGGAAAATAGCATATGGCAATATACATGTCGCGAGTTCTGCTTGTACGTAACCTAATCCACATGTATCTTGCCTCTACATCTCTATGTACCACTTGGACTGTATCTCGGAGCTCTTCTCTAAATAGAATTGCCACACCTCCTGATCCCCTCGTCCCTCCAGGCCGTCTAGGCTGAGGGCGATATACACTTTCCCATCTGTATCCATATACATCAGGTAAACGGCTGTCTTTACATTGATGTGTCTCAGTATACATAGCAATGTCTATACCTTTGAAAGTATCCTCAAAATAACCTACATCTGTCTTAAGGGAGCCATTGCAATTCCACAGTGTGAACTTCAGGGTCTCATAGGCCGCGCACCGTCATGCCGTCCTTTTCTCTATGATGATGACTCTTCCATCTCTGTATACAGCCCATTTACCTGCTTTCTGTGCCTCTAGAACACGTGGCATATTTTCCCTCCTGTGGGCTAACTGGGCTGGGGTGAGGTCTTCATCTAGGTAGATCTTTTCTCCTTTGAGAGCGATCCTCTTAGAGAGGAAGGCTCTCTTCTTTTCCAGGTCTCCAAACTTCAAGATGAGGACTTTTGTTTTTGTGTCAGCCTTCCCGACTCGCCAAGCCCCAACGATGGGTACATTTGTAGCTCCAATTTTGGTGGCAAGAGCTGTAGCATCTTCAATTGGGGAGCTTTTCTCGTCTAGTCCAACCACTCTTACGTGGAGTGCACGTACCAGCCTTTTTGCCTCTTCTTCCAAGGTGGCATTCATGACTTCCACTTTGTTGCCATGTATTCCTTTGTTCTTTTTTGCCACATCTATCCATTCTGCATTTTCTTTGACGGTATTCTCAACATTCTCCATTTTCTTTTGGGTGCCTTCCACCACACTTGCATAGGTGTGCATGTCCTTTTTTAAAACATCCATTTCTTTTTGTAGTTCCGGTGTGGTTTGTGGTTCCTTTTGTGTGTCCAGTTTCTTTTTGCATTCGTCTAGTTCTTCTTGTAGATTAGAGATCAATGAGTCTTTCTCTGCCATGCGTGCATCCAAAGTTTGCATCTCCTTTTTTAGTTCTTCCATCATTTCAGCTCGAACCTGCTCTTGTATGTCCTTTTCCATTTCCTTCCTCATGGTACGTATTTCAGCACGGAGTATGGTCAACATCTCCTCATATAGTGTTTCATTAATTTTGCGGGATGTCTTCCCATATCTACTCGACCCTGGAGAGACATTCCAATCTCGGGTTTTACGCCCATAGGTTTTGTATCTCGTGTTCTTTGGCGGTGTATGAAACATTGTCTCCATGGCTGGTTTTGTGATTCCTTCATTGTCAGTTTCTTCCATCGTAATTATAGTATGCGCTATAGCATAAACTGTTTACAGTCTGGGTAGAGTAGTAAGCCAGTGACATAAACTATCACTCTAGCATGAACTAGAGACAGTATATCATAGACTATCAATGTGACTGCATCATAAGGTATGACTGTAACATGAAATGTTAATGTGCGTCAGTCTGAGATCCCGTAGGTTTCCAGTCCACACAGCATGCAAGGTTCACATCAGTCTGAGTATATCTGCAATCTCAGTGTATTCACAGCGTCTGCATTCATATCAGTCTAAGAGAGTGTCTGCAATTTGGGAGAGTGTATGCATACGTCACTGCTGCCACGATACATTCACAGTGTCTGCATTCACAGTGTCTGCATTCACAGTGCCACGATACATTCACAGTGTCTGCAATCTGGGAGAGAGAGAGAGAGAGAGGGGGAGGGAGGAGAGAGAGAGAGAGAGAGAGAGAGAGAGAGAGAGACTCGCTAAGACTCAAGGCTTGAGAGTCACGTGTGTGTGTGTGTGTAAGAGAGAGAGAGAGAGAGAGAGAGAGAGCGAGAGAGATTCTCTTGTAGAGAGAGAGAGAGAGAGAGAGAGAGAGATGGCGATGGAGCCCCCGTCCCCGTCGCCTGAGCCCCCGTCGTTGACCTGCATCCCCGTCGTTCGTGCGCTCGTCGCCTGAGCCTCTCGGCCCCCGTCGCCTGGGCCCCCGTCGTTTTGGTCTGCGTTCCCGTCGTCCGTGCCCTCATCACCTAAGCTCCTCAGCCCGCGTCGCCTGGGCCCCCGTCGTTCGTCAGAGGCTCCGTCGTCTGCGCCTCCATCGCCTGAGCTCCCGTCCTCTGCCCGCATTCCGTCAGTTGCTGTCGACAGCTGCTCGTCTGAGACCGCAGTTGTCCTGTCCGCCCCCTACCCTACACCTGCTGCCCGCGGGTGCCTGCCCTCTGCATCTTGCGGTGCCGTGACAGGGAAAGGGAACCCTAATCTGGCAGCACGTGACTACAACCCTGCTCGCCTCCGAGATCTGATCTACTCTTGTACAGAGAGAGAGAGTGAGAGAGGGAGAGAGAGAGAGAAGAGAGAGAGAGAGAGAGAGCCCTCCGGGACTTGCACAGCTCGAAAAAGAGAGAGAGTGTGGGAGCGAGCGAAAGCGAGAAGACAGCAGTATGGCTGGCCTGGATATGGATTTTCTCGACCGGACGGTGGCAGCCCTTGGCCCTGATTCCGATACAGAGGAGCCGGAGGATATGGTGCCATGCACGGAGGAGCCGCCTCCGGGTTCTGAATTGCCGCCTGCAGGCAAACGCTCCAAGCACACTTCAGACGAGCCAATGGGTCCTCAGGACCGTTCCTATGCGCAGGTTGCCTCTGAGCCTGTGGATTCGCAGGAAATTGACTGGGAACATCTGCTGGACTTTGCCAATACTCTGCTTGGCGATTATGTCCAGCATAACAATGATACTTTCTCTGCTGCGGCTGCGGATGATGTGCTGGAAGCCACAGTGGACCCAAAATCAGTCTTGCGGTCCTTCTCGGTGTTGTACGACCGTGCAGTTATACTTTTTTTCACCGGCAGGATCCCAGTGCTCTCACATATTCGCCAACGGATGCACCATTTACTGCAAGGGGAATGTGTTGAGGAGATATTCCTTGGACCTCGCGGTTTTTATGAGGTGCTGTTGAAATCGGAATCGCATCAAGCTGAGCTCCTGTCCAAGTTGCCACTATTCTTTGATCGCCGCTTAGTCCATGTGGTACCATGGCGCCCTATGGCTGACTTCCAGCGTCTGCTTCAACGAGAATGCCCGGTGTGGGTGGAAGTGGAAAACTGTCCAGCGGTATACTGGCCATTGTTGAAGGACGCGATGGCGGTTGTGGGCACAGTGCTGGTTCCCCCGAGCCTCAGGGCCATGAACCGAAATCGTTTATGCATGCTATGGGATACGGCCAGGAAAAGGCCTGCATGGCTTCACCTCAATTGTTCAGGCATGCATCCTTTGCATTTTCGCCTGAAATGGGGCAATTTTGCTGGACACTGCTTTTCATGTGGTAAACTAGGGCATTTTGTGGCCGAATGCCCGAAACGGCAACCGTCTTCTGAGGAGGCGCAGGTTGTGCAGCCCAAGGATGACATGGCGCTCGATGCCCCGGCACAGGAGACCCTTCAGCCACCTACTGTCATGGATAAAGGCAAACAACAGGTCCGGGGTTTGGATTCTCCTAACACTGACTGGATTGAGGCACGACAAAAAAAAGGTAAACAGTTGGACGCAGGCCTGGCAGATGCTGGGCCTAATGCTTCTCTGGATTCTGTGCGCACGTACACGCGCAGGAAAGACATGGTCACCTCACAGCAGGATGCGCGTACTATGGCCCCGTCCGCCCCCCGTTATCCGTCTTCAAGGAAAGGCTATTCAGCAGGCCCCAAGGGCCCACCTGCTAAGCTGGCATTTGATGCAAAAGGTAATGTGATTACACCTTGGGATAGGCGTTATCCCCACCCTACTCCCAAGGCAGTGGATTTCCCTTCTACCTCTAAAGCAGGTCGCCCGAATTCGTTTGCAGTATTGGCTGATTTTCTGGATGAGGGTGTCCTGGATGCCCTCGCGGAAAAGGTGCAATCGAGGCAACAGGCGCCTCGTTCCTGACTTCCTTTTTTGAAAATATATGAAGATTGCCACGTGGAATGTGCGAGGCATTTGCTCTCGCCATAAGCAACATACCATGTGGTCTGTCTTGCATGAGAACCAGTGGGATGTATTGTGTGCAGTGGAGCACAAAAGTCATGGTGAGGCAGGAAAAATTGTGGATTGCCATGGATTCCGTCTGTTTTATGCAGGGACACCTGCTAAGCACTACTCGGGCGTGCTGATGATTGTCCATGAGAAATACCAGCTTGTTCTTGTTAAAAACGATGTGCACGGCCGATTTCTGGTGATCGAAGTCTTATTTGAAGGAGAGATTTTATGGTTGCTGGGGCTCTATGCTCCGAATGATCCCGCATCCCGACGGGATCTATAGTCGACTTTGCAGGGCTCCATGGCACTTGGTCGCAGGGGATTTTTTATGGGAGATTTCAATATGTGTATTGACTCTTCTCAGTCCACCTCAGGGCATTCGGTCATGGATATGCCAGAAAGCCGGGTGTGGAACTCCTTTGCTTTGCACGTACTTAAGCAAGATCTTTGGTCGTGGCTTCACCCTTCTGTTTCAGGTTTCACTTTTCGCCTGGTCGCGACTGGACAGAATGTATATCATGCAGGGGGATGATTTTCTTCCCGAGATGCTGGAGATGAAGGTCTTGCAGCAATATGCGTTGTCAGATCATTTCCCCCTCCAGCTTGAGATGCGGGCACAACCCATTGCACCTTTTAGACAGTTGCTGAATAAGCTCCCTTTACGCTTCAATTCCTCTTATTTGAAGCATCCAATTTTTCAGGGTTATATGCAGCAATTGATTGAGAGGTTCTTATTGGACTTCGCCTCTGAGGGCTTGGCTTCGTTCGCACGCCTGCTCTCTAATGTGCAGCGGGTTGCTCGGCAGTATGGGATTCATAATGCCTCTCTTTGTCGCCGTCGTCGACATGCAGCAGAGGACTTATTAGCCTTGGTCCGTTCCTTGCTCCTGAGCTCCCCAGATGATGATTTTCTACTGTCCCTGGAGAGGCGTTTGGCCCATCTTATTCAAGTATTTAGCTTGCAATCTTATCAGCAAGCCAAGCTGCAAAACTTGACTGACACCTTGCAAGATAGTGCCTGCCAGTCTCATAAGTTCTTTCGCGCCTTGCATGCTTCTCCGGCCCGCGAAAACATGACGCGACTCCAGGATTCGGACGATCGCATGGTCACTGATCCACAGACCATTATCGATATGTGCAGAAATTATTTTATGGATCTTTTTGGTTCCTCTTCCTTGCCGTCCAACCAGGTTATGCATGCCCGCTCGGTCTTCTATCATCTGGTCCACCAGCAGGTTCCATTTGATATGCAAGCCACTTTGGAGGCGGATATTTGCGAAGAGGAGGTTATGGATGTCTTGTTGCACCTGCCTAAGGATAAAAGTCCTGGTTGGGATGGTCTCACTAATGAATTTTTTGAGCACTCGGCCACGCAGTTGGTAAAGCCTTTGGTGGTCATGTTTCAGCAGGTTTGGGAAACAGGGGTCATGCCTTCTTCATGGAAAGAAGGCCTTATCAAACTGATTCCCAAGGTCCCTTCGCCATCAAAGCTGCAACACTGGAGACCGATTTCGTTGATGGGCGCGATGTATAAAATCTTTTCCAAAGTACTGGCAAATAGGCTTCACAAGCACCTTCCAGCTATTGTGCATCCTCTCCAGTATGGGTTCATTAAGGGCCGCAACATTTTGCATAATATCTTAAATGTGCAAATGGCTATTGACTATGCGCGGCACTCCAATCAGCAAGTGGTCTTGATTCAATTGGACCTGGAAAAGGCATTTGACTGTGTGGACTGGTCTTTCCTTGCCGATCTTATGTCTGCTATGGGCTTTGGTATCTGGATGTCTCGATTGATTTACACCATCAGTACTGAGGCTTCTTCAAGAGTTATGCTTAATGGTGGGGTTACAGAGCCATTTGTCCTTGCACGCTCGGTCAGACAGGGTTGCCCTTTGAGCCCTCTCTTCTTTGCCCTCGCGACTCACCCGGCCCTTTCAATGTTATCCTCCATGGCGGCTTCTGCCCAGCTGGCAGGGTTATCTCTTCCTTTGGGGCAGCACTTCATTAGCCAATCTTTGGCTGATGACTCCTTTATGATTTTGTAGGCGGACAGGGACAACATTCGCAAGGCATTAGATGTTTGGACGCTCTTTGGTCAAGCCTCTGGTCTTCGCATCAATGCCTTTAAGTCGGCCATTCTCAGTTGCACGGAGCCGGATTTACAGTCGTTAGGCTGGCAGGGCCAGGTGGTTTCCCGTGGCTCCATTGTCAGGCATCTTGGATACCCATTGGGGGTGGATGTACAGCCAAAGGACCTGCTGGAGTGGATTTCACAAAAACTGACCGCGAAGTTTATGTATTGGAAGTCGCAAGCCTGGCCGTTCCATGTCCGCCTCAAAGTGGCTCAGACAATTATGCTACCAATGCTGACGTATTTCCTGCCATTACTGCCATGGACGCCCACTACTTTGAAGGCTCTCACCCATCCCATTCATTTCATGCTATGGAAGAAAGATTCACTACAGGCAGGCATTTCCTAGATTTCATGGTCACATGCATGTACCCCTAAGCGCATGGGTGGTGGAGCTATTTTGGATGCAGAAACTCATATGCTGGCTCTTCGTTGGTCTCTTTTTCGTGCCATGTGTGCGGATCATCACCCATGGACCATCATAGCCCGTTATTTTCTTGAGGATAGCGGGCTCCGCCAGGGCAATACACGGCTTCGGGCCTCATGGTGGCATGTCCTTAATGCTGACTCTCAATTTTCCAGTCCCTCTTCCTCTTTGTTACAGCACTTGGTCAGATCTTGGAAAGTGGTGCTCCAAAAGACCCGTTGGCATCCTGTAGGGGATCACTTGCAGACTAATTTTTTCCAACTGGAATTGTTGGCAGTATCCAGATTACTTTCATGGGAAGATAAACATCAGCTCAGACCAAGATTTAATCGCATGGCCCGTTTGGGTGTGACTTCGATTGCGGATGCTACCCTTGCTACTCGCAATGTCCTCGCATCGTTTCGGACCGCTAGGAGACTTTTCAGGATCCCGCGCGGATACCGTGATTTATGGGAGAAGCTTTCGTCGGAACTTCAGGGTAGGCAACCCTTTCCTGCCCTGGCTATGGATCGCCCTTGGCAGGATTGGGACCTTGCAGGCCGGTTGACTCTGGAAAAGGCCTCTACTAATCAGGTGTATCATCTTCTTATTAAAGATCACCAATGGCTGGGTGTGACAGCTAATACTGTTTGGGGCCTGCGGAAATCCTTGTCATGGTGGCAGGCAACGCTGATGGAGGGATGGCAGAATAGGGCACCTTTCAAATGCAAGGTCTTTCTGTGGCGGGTAATGATTGGTGGTCTTCCTCTTGCCTCGGCCCTTTCCAAGCGTCGAATCTCGAATGGCAATTGTTTCTTCTGTACCACTACGGCGGAATCGGCCAGACATCGTTTTCTTTCTTGCCCGCTCGCCAAGAATATCTGGTCTCTCTTGTCCCAAATCTGGCGCACAGTGGTGGGGCCCTCACTGACTCCTTTTGATTGGGTTTTTGTGCGCCCAAAGTATCCCACGCCGCCACAGTTACATATGAAGATCTTATTTCCCTTTTTCAGATACTGGGGATGCTGGCACATTTGGACCACCCGAAATGCTTTTCTCTTTGATTCGGCCTCTAATGTACCGCGACATATTGCAAGGCTTAAAGGGCTCTTGCATTGGCAGCTAGATCTCATCAGCCACTCTGACTTGCTCCCTCGGGAGGATTTGCATTCCTGGCATTTGGCAATTGCCTCTGGGTCCTTGCCATGATTGGTGTAGCTTTTCTAGTATACTAGTTTGGGGATTTCCCACACGTTGGCCTACGGCCCTCGTGTCTCTTGTACTCGTGTAATCATGTAATCTTGTACTTTTTCGTAATTAATACAATTACCTTTTACGAAAAAAAAAGAGGGGGGAGGGATGCGCTTGGAATTGCATATTCATCTTGGAAGTTGGGAGAGAGCGAGTAAGAGAGCCTTGAAATTATGATAATAAACATAAGGCTTAGGAGTTGGAAGATATTGTGTGGTCTAGTCTTCATAGGCCAAAAATAGCATGTTTTTTCACAGCAATTGGTACGGATACGTATCATACGGTACGGTACAAACCGTACGGAATGAACTAATCCGTACGTGGTACTAATGCAACTGTGTTGATAGTGGATGACTATTTGAGTCGTAGAGTGAAGGAACCGGACTGTGGTGAATATGGCACGCTCTATGTTGTTTGCAGTAGTAGAGCTTTCTAAGTGCCTTTGGTTTGAGGATGTAAACACTTCGATGTACATTCTCGACCAATGCCATTATAGCGGTCCCTTAGAGAACTCCCTTTGTATGTTGATGATTTCCTTATCATAGGCTCAAATTTTGCTACCATAGTGGATATAAAAGCCCAACTTTGTTCTACCTTGGTTTGATCTTATCAATTGTCCTATTTCTTGAGGATGGAGTTAGTTCAATCTGATTTGTGTCACGGAAAAAGTACATCCTTCAATTGGTTGAGCAATATTACACTGATCAGACACGACTTGTGGCCATGCCTCTTGATCCCATTGTGAAGCTTTCTAAGCATTCCCTCGGTTAGCCCTTCAATGAGCACAATATAGATCTTTTGTGGGAAAACTTGAGATTGAGCACCTTCCCATGCTACAAATTGATGGAGAGAGGGTGATTCTCTCTAACTTCTCCTTCCACATTGAGAAAGGGTAGTTTTCTTCTCTTGAGGGTGATAGGATTTTGGTTCAATTATTCAATTATTGCTTAAGAAACTTATTATTTGTATATTATATCTTTCTCCACATCCTTTGGATGACTATGATCGTAAAAGAATACTTGGGCAAGTGAACAATCCCCCTATGAGGACATTGTCCAAGTAGCACCATTGCATAGCATTTTAAATGAGCATGATGATTTGCATTGCCTCTTGCATAACCCCATGCATTGGCATTCTATTCTTGTAAACATGCATTTGTCTGCATTTATCCCTTTTCAAAAAGAGTGGTCAATTGTGGATCCATCATATTCGCGGCATTGCACATGGCAATCTCACTTTTGCGACCACCTATCATTTTTACTTCCATTCATACCCTCCATAGCACTCTTCATCATCAACACCCAATGGTGGCCAGAATAGCTTGTGTGTTTTGTGATGGCAATCTTGGGTCTAACCTTCCCTTTATTCTCCCCTCACGGCATAGATCACTTAATAGAACGAAAACTGATTGAAAACCCACACTTAATGCTAAATCAAATCAAGGTTAAAAGCTCTTCAAAAGAGAATGACCAAAGCCCACTATGATTCCATCTGCCTTTTAGGTCCTGATAGGCCACTAGGCAACCAAAAAGCACCATTTTTCCAATGCCTTAGCATCTTCAGGGTGATCACTTGGGCTCCCTTGCTAAGATAACCATCACCTTTGTAGTCTTGGTAGGTCACTTGACAACCGATGTGCACCCTTTGCCCAATGCCTTAGTTGCTTTAGGGTAGGATGCCTTAGAGAAAACACAAGCAAATATGGGCTTGGGCTGGTATAATGCCTTTCAGTTCCAATTTCATACCTAAGAGGGGATACTGAGCTAAAAATACATTAGCTTCTTAAAACAGCCCCAAAACGAGCTTAATTAATGAATTAAACATTTTTATTAAAAAAGAAATGTGTTCCTATAGAGTGCCTATGTCCCATAAGCACAAGCCCTATTCGGGAGGACCCAAACTTTCTATAATTAGATAAGCTGCCCACCATTCAGCCTCAATCTCACTTCTGCAACTTGTAGGTGCCTCTCCACTCCTATCCACACCCTGTAGGTGGAGGATTAATCAGCTGGAGCTGTCCATCATTGATGTCTACCATTTGGTGCCTACTACCCAGCCTTCTACTACTGTTTGAAACTGTTTACCAGTAATCCAACCTATTGTCCAGCCAGGTGACTACTGCCAAAGACTATCATAGCCTGTGTTTTCTGTCTGCTGATCATCCTGAGCTGCTATAGTGTCTTCTCAGCTCTGCCTCCCTGTGCTGGCGTCAGAAAAACTGTTGAATTTTGCACTCCCTACTGCGACCCAGCCTCCTATCGTCGACATCTGCTGGCCTCTCTTTTGCTGATCAGCCCATCCGTACAGCTGCCACATCATCAGCCTGCTCTGCATTTGCAGATTCTGCACACTACTGCCCATTTGATCCAGCATTTAGGCTACATTTGCTGCTGCCAGCCACATTGGGAGACTGCCTGCTGCATCTTGGGATCCATCAAAGTACAACACACTCTTCTACTCATACTCTTCACCTTGGTCCTCAAGACATGGAGTTTGAGAGTGGGTTTTCACCTTCCATACTATGTTTACTGCATTAAGCATTGTATCTATTCATTCATTATTCAATTCCATTATCTTCTGTGTTCATTGTCTCTATGTTAACCCTAACTCTAACTATGTTTCTTTATCAATCTCTGTGTGTTTGTCATACAATTATGTTTGTATTCTGTATATGAGTATTTCTTTATACTCTTGCCTCATCTCAACCAAATTAATTTCTTGATAAGGCACTTCACATAGCTCATGCATTACTTGGAGAATGCCCAACAAGAAGGGATGTACCACATGGTCGCTAGAAGAACCTAGTTGGCAACCAATACTCTTGATGCTAGTGAGAGTCTCACCAAGCTCCAATGGAGAAGCTTATGTCTGATGCTCAAGAGGAGAGGTGCCAACTGCTGCTCTGAGGTAATGTCTATCCCCACATGGCATCCAAGATATCTGACTGGAGTCCCACAGGGAACCCACATGAAACCCTCGTAAGGTTGCCACTCTGGCTGCCCAATGTTGCATATCCAAAATCCATAGGACTTGTAACAATTAACCAAGGGATCCACAGGAGTCAGTTTGGAGTGACCCTTTCCAAGACAAACTTAGAGATGTCTCCTTCTTTGAAAATTTCATCGGACAAGGTTCCAGATGAGCAAGATCAGAGCAGTACCAGCCACTACTTATAGCATTGCGTCAGATAGGGCATCTTGCCTGTCTTCTTGGCAGACTGTTGGAGAAGATTACCTGACACCCATAGGCCAAGGAATATCTTCCTATGGTTGATTGTTCATAGAATCTTGGAAGTTCCCATTTGGGTAGGTTCCGACATGGCTCCTACAGATTGTGCTACATGCCATGAGCCAAAGAAGGCCTAGAGGCACTATTTATGCTATTGTACAGAGCCCATAAGGTATGGAGGGAGCCCTCAAGTTGGTTTTCTATGGCACAAAAGAGTCCATGTGATAGGCAATTTAGGACTAGTAGTGCCAGTCTAACTGATGCCCAGCC